>NW_028261395.1:10978099-12178099 GCF_051295495.1 Thamnophis sirtalis | reverse complement strand
ACAGACCCTCTTTCAGACAAGCCCACCTCACAGGGTGATTGTTGTGGGGAAGAGAAGGAAGAGACATGTTGGACATATTCACCTCCTTTAGTTAGTTGAAAAAATAATAAAACAGTGGAGAAAACTCTTAACAAAAATAAAAAAGGACTTTCCTGCTTCTGTTTGCATGCAATCTGTCCTAGCCTTGTGCAGATCCAGTAATTTCTCTTCTCACCAGGGAGGAAGAGGTTGTTTTTTTATCATCCCTTCCAATTTCACTTCCTCCTTTTTTTCCCTTCCTGTGGAGGCAGCAGTGAGGACCCCGGACTGCCACCCAGCCCTGGGACACAGCCGGTTTCTGTTTCTTTGGGAAAGGTTCCTTCCCCAAGCAGAGTCTGCCTGAGCCCCATCATCCACTTCCCTCCCTCCTAGGATCAGCTGAATTCCTCCCTTAAAGGAAAAGGGAGGTTGGACAGAGTCTCTGGGTGAGTGTTCATTCTTCCCCACAGAGGGTCAAACTCACTCCACAAAGCCAAATTCTCCTGGACGCAATAGGGACCGCAAACCCTCTTCAAGCCTTCCCAGCCACAGTAGACTCTCAGACACAGACTTTGGCTTCACAGAAGCTCATAAATGGGGCTTTTATGGGGCAGGGAGAAGGGATATGGGATCAATCTCACAACACTCATTCTATAGGGCAGTGATGGCTAACCTTTTTTGGCTCCTGTGCCAAAAGCAGAGGGAGCACAGGGGGGGGGGTAGTATGTGGGCGTACCACACCCATAATGCAATGTGTGCAACCACCCACCCACCCCTGCTTTTGGCATGTCTTCCCCCCAAGGGGGCTCTGGAGGCTTCAGGACTTTCCCTGAAGCCTCCAGAGGGCGAAAAATGGACCTATGCGGAACCCAGAAGTTTGGGAATGGTGATTTCTGGTTTGTCTATAGGTAAGGTGACCAGACGTCCTGCTTTTGGCGGGACACCCCCGCTTTTTAATGCATTTTCCCGCGTCCCGCCCGCCTTTTTAAAAGGCACGCTTTTTTTGGCACTCGCAGCTCCCGCCCATCAGCTGCTAGCTTGCTGGGCTGGCTCATCGTTCTGTTCTCTATCCTACCGATGAGCCAGCCCAGCAAGCTAGCAGCTGATGGGCGGGAGCTGCGAGCACCAAAAAAAGTGTGCTTTTACCTACCTACAAATTTAAGCCAGCCCAGCCTGCCGCTCACTGATTGGATTGGCCTGGACTCCAGCCAATCAGTGAGCTGGCTGGGATGGGAAATTTTCAGCACGCCTGCGCGAGTCTCCATTTCCTTTCGCCAAAAGACGAAAGAGGTTGCAGCTGCGCTGACTGGTGAGTACTAAGAGCCGCGAGCGGATGGTGTGAGATCGCCGCCCGGTAGCTGCCAGAAGCCGCTCCCGGCCGCGGGCCCCTGCCCTGCCGCGTCCAGCGTGTCTTCAACAGCAAGCGGGTTGCCCGCCCGCCTAGCTGCGTTGCCCACACGCGTGGGGATTCAAGAAATCCGGCCGGATACTTTGAATCCCCACACGTGTGGGCAATGCAGCTAGGCGGGGGGGGGACTCTGCTTGGGATGCCGGGTCATGCTGTTGAAGACGCGCTGGACGCAGCAGGGCAGGGGCCCGCGGCCGTGAGCAGAGCCAGCCACTGCTCCCAGTTGGGACCGGACGCCCTTAACTTAGCAACCCTGCATTGCTCGTAATCTTGAGGCTCCACGCGAAAGGGCCGAACGCGGAGGAAAGGAAGGCACGTCGGGCATCCAGATCGCAGCGAGGAGAAGGAGGAGGAAGGTATTTATTATACTTGTATTTATTATACTGTGGATTTGGTCTGCATCAACCTGCCGCCTCCCCTCACCAGGCAAATCGCGGTGAAAACTCTGGGTGAGTCTCAGCAGAGAGCTTGGCGGGCAGCTGGCTGGACTTCTAAGAGGTGGGGGGGAGGAGCGGCAGCTCCTTGAAATGGAAAAAGGCTTGCTTCCTCCCCCTCCCCCAAATGAGACCGGGCTCCCAGCAGCGGGTCGGATTTGCCATTTGAGAGAGAGAGAGAGGGAGGGAGGGAGGGAGGGGGAGAACGCGAGTGTGTGTATCCCTCCTTCCTTCAGCCCAACACTCTAGCCCGGCTTGGCTCCCGCTTCGTCTCTCCTGCCTCTTCGCTTCTCTGTTCGATTGTTGAAAGTGGGAGCCAAACCGGGTCATTCCTTCCAAGAGGCAAGTTTCCCATTGAATGACTCGCTGCCCTAGACCCTCTGCAGTCCCTCTCGTCTGGCCAGAATGCCTGCAAGAGTGTTGGGCTGAAGGAAGGAGGGATACACACACTCATGTTCTCCCCCTCCCTCCCTCCCTCCCTCCCTCCTTCCCCAGCCAGTCCCATGCCTTCTCCCAACCCCCGCCCCGTTCTCTTAGCTACGTTCTGCCTTGTGATTGCTGTCTCCAGGCTCTCCTCTCCTATTATCGTGGAAGGTGTCTCATTTGGGGGAGGGGGGGCAGGCCTTTCTCCATTCAACAGATCCAATATACAGAGTTTTATTTTTTGGCCCTAAAAATATTGTCACTGAGGATGACAGAAATTTCTTCATCATTGCTATTGGCCTCAAGTAGCAAATAATTAAACATGGTTTTTAGTGTACTTAGTTAGCTATCTGCTTTTTAACATTACATGGTATCAGTTTCAAGAATGCATGCAATCCTGAAAATTTGTAACAAACTTGTTGAAGGGCCTATGAAATATTTTCTAGTTTAGTGTAGAATAAGTATTCTTAATAAAAGAAAAAGTCATTTTTATTTAATCAATTGCATTCCTGTTTATAATGGCATTAATTAACTAAACTGGAAATAAATCTATGTTTTGCTAGAGTTTTAAAATTAAAAAACCTTACATTTTGTTGCTATTATTTTAATCAGAGTTTTGCCAAGTGAAATTATATAATGGTTCCTCATGTCTCTGTAATTTTCTAAAATCTCATCCAGAAGTACCACAGAATCTGGCATTTTCAGCAGAATGATGCTGATGCTAATAAAACATCCTGATTTTTGGTGAAAGGATGGAAAGAGGAAGGAAGGAGGAAGAGAGATCTAAAGAGCAGAAAGACAGAAGGCAGATAGGCAAGAGGAAGGAAGGAAGGAGAAAGAATGGAAAGGAAGGAAGGCTAGAAGGAAGAAAGAGGGAGGGAGGGAGGGAAGGAAGGTGAAAGGAGGAAGGAAGGAAGGGTACTTCCACTTGTAGGCCTGGGACTGAATGCAGGAGGAGTCTCTCCATAGGATCAGCTGCTCCTCTGATCATGGTCTAGGAAAATGTTACTGCCTGCCTGATGCAAATTTAGACAGATGGTGCTTTGGGCTGCCCCTCAAATCCCCCCTTTACTCCTCCCACTGTAGAATTCAGTCCCCTGAGTTTTGCCTTTGAGGGGCATGTGTGGTTATGGCGGATGGCAGAGTCAGCTGGAGGTTGAGAGGGGATTGGGGCTTTTGTCCGCCTGTGGAGTTCTTCCCATGGACAGGATGGGATGTTGGCATGAAAGGGATCCGGGCACAATCTCACCTGTTCCAAGTAAAGTTGCCTTTTGCAATTGGCTACCGGTAATCCTCGACTTACGACCAGGATTGATCCCCCAATTTCTGTTGCTAAGGGAGACGTTTGTTAAATGATTTTTGCCTCATTTTGCGACCTTTTATTGCCACGTTAAGTGAATCATGGTGGTTGTTAAGTCAGGAACATGGCTGTTTAGTGACCAAAATTACAATGGCATTGAAAAAAGTGACTGATGACCATTTTTCACACTTAGCGACCATTTTCACACTTAGCGACCGTTGTGGCATCCTCATGGTTACGCGATCAAAATGTTGATGTTTGGCAACAGATTCGTATTTCTGATGATAGTTTGAAATGGTGACAGTATAAATTATTGCTGGTGTAATACTTAACAATGGTTTTTAAGGATTTCTTTTATTTATAGAATACCTTTTTTATTATTTTGGGGGGATTTTTACTTTTAAATTGTTTATAAAATGTATTTACTACAAGAAATGTTCCTTTTTGCAAATGTGATCTTTGCAAATCTTTGTGATGCAATATGTTCAGACCAGGTTTATGTGTCTCAAAGTGGCTGCTATTCTATGGGCAGGCCAGGTTGGTGCAAGGCAGCTTTGCCAGATTTGGTGTGTTTCACCCTCATTGAATTTTATATCATATAAAGAATGGAAGGAGGAAGGAAGAGAAAAAAGGAGGAAGGGAGTGAGTGAGGAAAGAAGAGGATGGAAGGAGGGAGGGAGGAAGGAAGAGAGGGAAAGAGCAGAAGACAGATAAGGTGAAGGTAGATAAGCAAGAGGAATGAAGGAAGAAGTGAGGAGTCTCGAGGAGGGGGAAAACATTTAGTGACCAAAGTTACAATGGCATTGAAAAAAGTGACTGATGACCATTTTTCACACTTAGCGACCGTTGCGACCATTTTTCACACTTAGCGACCGTTGCGACCATTTTTCACACTTAGCGACCGTTGCAGCATCCTCATGGTCACGTGATCAAAATTTTGTTTGGCAACAGATTTGTATTTATGCTGGTTTCAGTGTCCTGGGGTGACCTTTTGACAAAAAAATTTTTTTTTAATCAAGCCCCCCCCCCCCCCGGTCAAGGGTGTCCCTCTTTTCCAATCTGAAAATCTGAAAAATGAGGACATCAATTTTGCTCCATACATTCCTTCTATATTTCCATTTTGCTAAAGTGCCCCCATTTCTCCCCCCAAAAATTGTCCTCTCACAACAGAGGTAGGTTCCTGCCAGTTCTAACCTCTTCTATAAAAGAGGTTCCACAAATCTACTGTGCCGTTTAGAACCAGTTCCAGCTCCCTCCCCTGCCCATCTGCACCATGCTTGCCCCGCCCACCGCTCACTGATTGGTTGGCTCACCAATTGCCCCGTCCACCTCTAAGAGTCATGTTTGAACACTCCTGGTTTTTTTTTCTAAAGGGTTAGGGGTGCAACGGTCTTGTAACTTGACAGCTGTAAGAATTGCATGCTTCAAATGCCAGAGTTTCTGAGCCAACATTTTGGTTGCTAAGTAAGAGCATTGTTATTTGAGTGTCACCACATTTTACAAGTTGGCCACACCCACCTAGTCACATGAATGCCACGGCACTCCCACTCGGTCACATGGCTGGCAAGGCACTCCCATCCAGTCACATGGCTGGCAAGCCACTCCCACAAAGGAGGCCACATCTACAGAAGAGGTTCTAAAAAAATTGAAACACACCACTGCCTCACAATCTTCCACACAACTTTTATTTATTTTAAGAAAAATAGTTGGCATACTCATGCATGCAGAACATCTTGGACCATTTTCTATGTTGTGACCAATAGTTCCTAAAGCCCATGCTCCACAGGGGGGCAATATGATTTTTAATGGGGGCAATTTGAATCTTTTTTAAATCAGCTTAATGGCCTTTTAGGTTTCCTCTGAGTGAGTGGAGTTCACTCTTTGAGTAAAATAAGAATTATAGGTCATTGGGGGGGAGATCAGGATTTTATAGATGCTTAGGTGGGGCATGTCCAAAAAAAGATTGGGAATTACTGGTTTAGACTGTGGAATATGTTAAACATTGAAATTCCTCAGTCTCACATTTAAACATTTCTTCTGGCTGTAAGCTGCTCCTTTGTGTTCAGGTCTGGCCTCAGAAGGATAATGTAGCACTTGGGGATGAAGATGCAGCCCAGCAGACCAGCACTGGAGGCCAGGATGGAGAAGACCTGAACAGCCACCATGTGTTTCCCTTTGGTGCTCAGGTAGGTGGGCACAAAAGTCACCCAGACGCTGCAGAAGACCAGCATGCTGAAGGTGATCAGCTTGGCTTCGTTGAAGGCCCCAGGCAGATTCCTGGCCAGGAAAGCCACCGTGAAGCAGATGGCAGCCAGGAAACCCATGTAGCTGAGGGTGACATAGAACATGACAACAGCCCCTTCGTTGCATTGCAGGATGATCTCTCCAAGCTGGGAGTGGAGGTCAGAGTCAGGGAAGGGGGGAGAAACTCCCAGCCAGATGGAGCAGATGATAATTTGGACTGCAGCAGAAGAAAGGATGATGGAGTTGGCCAAGCTCTTCCTCAACCATCTCTTCACTCGATTTCCTGGTTTTGTGGCCAGGAAAGCCAGTACCACCATGATGGTTTTGACCAAGAGAGAAGAAATGGCAACTGAGAAGATGATGCTGAAAACCATCTGTCGTAGAAGGCAGGTAGCTTTCCTTGGTTGACCAATGAAGAGAGAAGAAGACAAGAAGCAAAGCAGGAGGGAGACCAGGAGGATGTAAGAGAGGTCCCGATTGTTGGCTTTGACAATGGGAGTTTCTCGGAATTTAATGAAGATGATTAAAACAAGGCCTGTGGTTAGGAAGAAGAGTAGGGCAAAAGAGACAAGGGTGACACCCAGATGTTCTTCATAAGACAGGAAGGTTACAACCTTGGGCTTACATCGGACTCTGTCCTCATTTGGATATTTGTCGTCTGGACACTTGATGCATTTTTCTGTGTCTGAGAAACCCAAAAATAACTTTCTTTAATATTCTTATTGTTTACATTTGAAGAAATACCATTTTTGGACAATGCCTGATTCCAGGAACATTTTCCAAGATGTGTTGCTCAATCATTCCATAGGGAAAAAGGATAATATAATTTACTAATGCCTATACAAGGTATATGAAATTGGAGGACTTCTAGTGCATTTTGAATAAACAAAAAAAGAGTTGACTTTCAATGCATGTTTTAATTGCACTTTCATCAAAATGCGGTGAATTAATCCTGTTCCACCAGGCCTTCCTTTCCTTTGGTGTCACCCACCTTCCTGAGTGGAGAAGGTTCCCTCCGGACAAGGAACACAGTCATAGCAGCAAACTGGTTCTCCTTCTCGAGCCCACTTGAAAAATCCAGGATGACAACTTTCCACACATTTGGACTGAGGCAGGGACTGAGCAGAAAAACAAGCAATGCCAAAGAAAATGTATTAGGACTTTCCATCCATGGAAAATGGGGGGTGAAATGGACATTAGACAAGTAGATTCTGGGTTTCACGTAGGTAAATAGTGAAATCTCTGACTTCTTCCAAACAGGTCTAGGAGATGCGATTCTGGCAGTTTTTTTCTTTAGTTCCTCCCTTTTGCTTCTGATATAACACATTGCAATAAAGGACTTTTCTACTTAATAAAGTCTGGAGAGATGGAATTGGGAAAAGATTCAAGCATTAAGTGACAAACAATAAGTTCCTCTTAATAGCTGAATTAAAATGCATTCATCCACTCTTCATCTAATTCATAGTTATGATGATCCCATATTAGATTTTTGAACAAATTCATTGTCAAAGATTTATTAAATTATTATTTTATTAGATTTTTTTTAAAGTAGTGTAAAATGTGATTGAAAAGGAAACTTCTGACCAGAAGGATCTGGAAAGGTTTCTTCTGGACAACAGAAAGCCTTGTGAAATTGCTCCCCTTTGACTCTAATTCCAAACAGTCTCCCAGTTAAGAGATAAAGGAAAAATCCCCATAAATTATAGCTGATGATGTTTCCTAGTTTGGCTAATGAAACGTCTGCAAGAAAACAAGGAAGCTTAGAGAACACCAAGGAGCCCCCCCCCCCCCCGTCAACCCTGACCTATAAATATTCTCTTTTTTTAAGACTAAAGGTTTCTGCATAGTTTCTAGAACGGTAGTGAGACTGAGGAGAGATCATGAGAATGTGTCCCTGAAATAGAGATTAAGTCTCAAATCTTTGACTGCAACAGATGGGAGATGAGTGTGAGTCCTGTGTCAGAAGGAGATATTTCTAAGGCCCATCCAGTTATCCAAGAAAAAAGTCCTACAATTAGGAGACTCTGCCTGGCATGGAAAGACAGACCCACATTTAATATTGGTTAAATTTAGAGACTCCTTTTCGCCCAGAGGGACTGAAGGTACCGTAGCTAACACTCAGGATAAAAAAGGCCATTCAAGGGGTTTTCAGATGAAGAGCCCTCTTAAGAACCAAAGGCCAAATCTAAGTACCGTTTCCTGTCACAATCTCTCTCATTCTTTCTGATATCAGGAAGACCTTTTCCTTGAATCAAAGTTGTGTTTCAGGGTTTCAGGTTCCTGGGCCAAGGGATTGTCTCACTGGTCATTGTCATTTTATGGGAGCTGAAAGTCTTAGATCTCCTTCGTAGAGGCAGAAGGTCAATTGCTCTCCCCAGTTGGGAGAAAGACAAATGTGGCTAACTTTGACCAGAGCTGGACTACTTAAAACTATCACAGACTATGGGCCTGCCCTTTCAAGGAACCATTTCCCAATGGCCTTTCCCTAAGCAAGACAAGAGGAAGCTTCTCTCCCAATTGGACCACCAGGAGCTACCATCCAGTCATGATCCATTTTCATCTCATTCAGTCCAACCTCAATTCAGGGTCTGTTCAACAGAATTATCTTCTGCTGTGCTATTTCAGGACAAGGAAATCGGAGGCTACTAACAAACAACCTCCAACACTTGAGGGTTTCTCATCCTAGATTGGATGGCTGAATCAGCTAAAAACAGTCTACAGTATTACAGCATTTGAAGAAGAACTTGGTCAATAGTGCTGAAGCCTTCCAAGAGGTCTATAGAAAGAAAACTACAAGATTTTTACTCCCTGTGTTCAATTCTCAGTGAAGGTCATGGACCCTGGAAACTAGGCTTAGTCCACATGTAATGGGCCCTAAATCTTTGGAAAAAAGATGAAAGACACCAAAATTTCTCCCACCTTGTTGAGCAACTTTAGCCGTGAAAGAGCTTCTTGATAGATAATAACTCTCTGTCTTTCCAAAGTCCCCATATAGTGTCCAATAGGATCCTTCTTGGGGAGAATCAAAGAGCTCGTAATTCCTAGATCTGCTGCTACATCTCCATTTTGATCCAAATACAGATCCTTATCAGAAATATTACAAAACTCATTCTTCTGCAGGAAAGGATGGAACTAGAGGGGAACATCCAGGAATTTTAAAATCTGAAAACTTTTTAAAAAAATCCTATTTAGCTTGTGTATATTTGAATCCTTCTTCTGCAGTTGTCTAACATCAAAATATGCTTATTTAGAAAATAATAGGTGTTATTGCTATATTTATGAATTAAAAAGTCAGCAAAATTTCTCAACCATATATTGACCAAATATATATTATCAAAATATGATTCATGCAATTGATAAGGTATAGTGATAAATATACAGCAGATGACAAATAAAAGAAATCATAGAAAAAAAAGATTCATATGAGAAACTATTCATTTGGTGACTGCATAAAGTTACGACACACTGAAAAAAGTCACATGATAGTTTTTCCCACGATCATTGCAGCATCTCCAGGGTCTCCAGGGCAATGTTCCCTCTAATTTTTTTTCAGTGTGAGCGGAAAAGTATAGTGTTTGAGCAGCACATTTTCATACCTGAGCACCTGGATTTTTTTCATAGATGTCACCCAAGACAACGAACTTCGTGTTATTTGAAACTCAATTCTACCATGTAAATATCCATTAAGTAAAGAAATCTCCCTATACAGGTAGTCCTCAATCTACGACCATAATTGAGCCCAAAGTTTCTATTGCTAAATGACACATTTGTTAAGTGAGTTTTGCCCCATTTTACAACCTTTCTTGCTACAGTTAAGTGAATCACTGCGGTTAAATCAGTAACCTGGTTGTTAAGTCAGTCTGACTTTCCTACTGACTTTCCTTGGCAGATGGTTGCAAAAGGTGAGCCCAGGACACTGCAACCGTCATAAATATGAGGCAGTTGCCAAAGATCCAAATTTTGATCCTATGACCATGGGGATGCTGCAATGATCATGTGTGAAGAACAGCTGTAATTCACTTTTTTCAGTGCTGATGTAGCTTTAGTCATTAAGTGAACTGTTGTAAGTTGAGGACTATACTTTCCCCCTTACTATCCAATAGTCTGCAGTGATTTAGCAAGTTATGAATAAATTACCAACTGATGTAGATTAGCAATTGGAGCACTTAAAGAAGCAAACAAAGAGGGGAGAGGAAGGAAGGGAGGAAGGAAAGAAGGGAGAGGGAGAGAGAGACAGAGACAGAGGGAGAGACAAAAAAGGAAAGAGGAGAAAGAGAAAAAGAAAGGGGAGAGGAGGGTGGGAGGATAAGAAAAAGAGGCAGAAAAAAGAAAGAGAGAGAAAGAGGAAAGGAAGAAAGAAGGAAGGAAGGAAAGAAAAAAGGAAGAAAAAAGGAAGAAAGAAAAGAGGAGAGTAGAGAAGGAATAGAGGCCAAAAAAGCAAACAAGGAAAAGTAGGGAAAAAACTTTCACTGGAAAACACTATTTTTCCATCAGTGCAAAACTTTCCTAAACAAGGTTAATTTTCTGGATTTTGACTTTCCGGTCCAGGTGGACCAAGAAGCCTTTATTTTCTTTTTCTAAAATCAAATAAAATCTGCAGAGCACCAGCACGCCATATGAAAAAGAATTTGTATTTGCAAGTAGGTTGATCACCAATCCATGACAAATAAGCTGAAATGCAATATTTAAAACATTCTTACTAAACAGCAGTCTGCCTTCGCTGGATGGCTTGGATCTCTCGCTGACTCTCCATGAAAGCACCGAGGTAGAAACAGCCCTCCTGTGCGACATTGGCAGTAGGGAGATGGGGGAGGGGTGCCTCGCCCTCTCCTGGGGAGCCCTGTCTGGGGAAGAACCCCCCTCCTCTGGCCTCGGGACCATCGGTTTCTCCGACGGGTCTCCCCCCCTCCTCCTCCCCCTCCTTCCACAGCCTGCGTGACGCCCTAGGCTGAGAGCTGCTGCTGCTGCACAGCTGAGGGAGGGAGAGCGAAAGCAGAGGCTTTCTGAAGCCAAGCGTTGGTTAAGGCAGGCAAGGGAAACCGCGAGCCGAAAGGAAGTTTTGCTGGGAAGACGCGGCAGCAGGGCTTTAAAGGGCTCCCCCCTCCCCAGCCAGCCAGCCCACCCAGCCCATTCTTCCCCCGCCACAACTGTATCCAACAGGCCAAGTTGCTGGGAGGAGAAAGTTTGGGCTGCAGGACATGAGATTCCTCTGGGGAGGTCCTTTGCGGGCGGCCAGTTCTAGCTGCCTGCAAAGGACTTCCCCACGTTTGCTATGAAAGAAATCTCTGCGCGGGAGTTGAAAAGTCCTGCGCGGGGATTTCTTTCCATGTGCGCGGCCGCGCACGCGCGCACCTTAGAGGGAACAGTGCTCCAGGGGATCAAAATCAGAATTCTTTGCATCCACTTATGATGGTTAGAGAGTTTTAAGGATACCTGATCTCCTTTTGCGACTTCTGACAAGCATAATCAAGCCACATTCATTTAACAACTGTGTTATCAACTTAATAACTGCAATGATTCACAACAAAATAGGAAATAAAGGTCATAAAATAGGACAAAACTCAACAACTGTCTTGCTGAGGAACAGAAATGTTGGGCTCAGTTATGGTCGTAAATCCCCTCCTGCCTCCTGCAGCCCACTTCCAATACCTGGAAGAAGTTGCCCAGAAGCTCCACATCTTCTCAATGTTGTTCCAGAGGGAGGGAAATGGGGAAATGAGCTCAGTCAGAAGGGAGGAGATTCTGGCTGAAGGGAAGGAAAAACACCCTGAATATAGGAGCAATTTCAGAGCTGAGCCCTCAAAGCGGAGAACTTCAGCCTCCCCTTCACTGGGGATGCAAAGACTGAGCAGCCATCAGTCAGAGAAGCTTGGACCGGGATTCCTGCAGAGTGGAGGGTTAGGCTGGATGGTCTCTGGGTCTCCTTCAAAGTTACAACTGTAAAATTCTACTATGCTAATCACAAACTCATAAAGACATGAATGTATTTAAAATGCATACATCCTTTTAAAATTAGCAGTGTTTAAAGCCAAAACATATCTGTCATGGTGCCTGCTGTTTAGATTATGTCTCAAGCAATTAGATTGGCCAAATTGTTGACCTTTTGAAGCAGAATTTGGTTGAGAAAGTACCCCTCCTTCTCCTTTGGGTTCCTTCTCCTTTGGGTTCCTTCTCCAAAGGGACTGAGATTAATGGATCCATATCAGGACCCCTTACCTGCCACAGCTGCAGCCTTGGAGTCCCCAACCTCTTTTCGCCCTCCTTCCTTCCCTTCCTCGATCTGGAGGAATAGGCAGCATTTAAGGCCTGGGCCAGAGTCTTCATGATACTGTACCAATGAGGGTGAGTTGGGATCCACCTTCTGTTCCTTTTCCATTGGGTCTCCAGTGGGGCTTTCTGGGTGCATCTTCTGTGGCCTTTGATAGAAAAGACATGCTTTGAAAGAGAACAGAGAAAATAATGATCTTGAAATGGATCTTCCACAAAGAAATGAGGTTCAAAGGCAGAATCTTTTGATCTTTCTTTTGTCAGAAAAGTAAGGGTCCAAATACTATGGATGTATTTATAAAGTCTGTGCTTTTTTAATGCAAATCCTCCCAAACTTGTAATGATCCAGACTTTCCCTTCAATGGGTCCTGGCAAATGCATAAGTGTTTCATGGAAAGGAAGGATTCTGTCCCAAAGTGAAACAGCTTCCATGAAGTGAATGAAGACATTGACTTGTCTCCACTTAGAGAGAGCCTTCCTGAGGGGGACTCTATGTTCAGTTGCTAAGAATTGTTGTGATATAACCACACAAATTCCATTCCTGACAAGCATAGGAGTAAAAATCCTCATGAAATCCTCTCCCTTCTCTGTGTCTGAAGCAAAGAGGCCAATCAGGGTCCATCTGAAATTGAGGAGCAGTTGGACAATTGCTGGATACTGGAATCCTTCTTTGGGGAACATCGGGTAAAAAAAGGGAAATTGACTTTTATCACTCAGAACCTTGGAAACAATTTTATCACTTATCTGAAAAAACAATGAAGAAAGCTGTGTTATATTGGGGGTCAGATAAAGTCTAAAATATCAGCTTTTAAGAAATTCAACTTGGTTTTGATGAACAAATTAAATAGACTATTGCTGATTAGCCAGTAGGCCATATCAAGAAATAGAATATTAAATACAAAGCATTAGCAACAATGTATATGAAAATTGAATAAAAGAAACAAATGAAATAAAAAAGAATAAGAATAAAAACATAAATCATATTTCTGTGTCCTCCCTACAATCTATTACAATCAGACCCACCTATGCAGATGTCAAATGAATGTTTTGTTCCAATAAAAGTCTCTCTCTCTCTCTCTCTCTCTCTCTCTCTCTCTCTCTCTCTCTCTCTCTCTCTCTCTCTCTCTCTCTCTCTCTCTCTCTCTCTATATATATATATATATATATATATATATATATATATATATATAATATATATATATATATGTGTGTGTGTGTGTGTGTGTGTGTGTGTGTGTGTGTGTGTATAATTCTGAATGAACAGCAAATGTGTTGCTTTAACACAAGTATCTCAATAGGTTGTTTGTCGAATGTGCAATCCAAGACTCTGATCTCTCTTATGCAGTTGACATTCAATATTCAATATTCTTGGTGAAGCAATCTTTTGATTTTATTTGTTTTTATTTATTTCTGTCTCATCTAGTTACACGAGAGATAAGGAGACCACAGCTCCTATTATAATTTGTCAGTTGTATAATCCAAGAGGGCTTTATTTGAAATTCTGCATCTTCTAACACAGAGAACTTTGGGACTCTGTCAGGTTCCAGATGTTTAATTGTACACTGAGAATTTCAGTCATGTGGAAAAGGAAGGAGACCCTCTGTCAGTTCTATGGTTTCATGTATCAGGACATAGAAAAAAGCATCTGGTCTTAAGCAGTTCTTAAAAGTAGATAAATGCAAACTCCGATGAACAACAACGGAGAACACATTAAACCCTGTCATCATTTATTTTGCATAACGAGAGCCAAAATGGAGAAGCCAGGTGTGAAAGGCCAAGGACACCCTGACTGCTTCCATAGGTGTGAAGAGGCTAAGAGGGAGCCCGGAGCTGCTGATTAAGGGACCTGGATTAATTGATCATCACAAGTGTGGGTGCCTCTATAAAAGCCAAAGTTTCAGGAGTTTGCTGGTCTCCAGCATTGAGGTGTGTGTTAACACAATGCCAAAGGGTAAAGACACCAGCAGTGACTTTAGAGAAGCAATTGTTGCTGCCTATCATTCTGGAAAGGGTTACAAGGTCATTTCCAAACAATTTAAAGTCCATCATTCTATAGCAAGAGTTCTATGTCAGACTCTACAGGCCTCAGTGAGCCTGTTAAATATTCCAGTTCATGATGGTAAAATTAGAAAAAGACTGAAGAAGTTTGTTTGGAAGGGTTGCCAGGAGGAAACATCTCTCTAAAAATAACATGGCAGCACGGCTGAGGTTGGCCAGGTTGCCTCTGAACAGACCACAAGCCTTCTGGAACATTCTCCAGAATGCACAGAGCCACGTTTGCTGAAAACCACATGCAGCATATCAGCACCAACATGCCACACCAACAGCCAAGAACAGTATGGAGGAGTGAGGTTTTGAGCTTCTTTCACAGCCAGAGGACCTGGGCACCCTGCGATCATTGACTGGGCCATGAACTCCTCTATGTACCAAAGTGTTCCAGAGTCCAAGGTGAGGCCATCTGTCTGACAACTGAAGCCTGGAGGATTTGGGTCATAGAAGAGACTGATGACCCTAAACACCAGCAAGTGGCTGAAAAAAGGAAAGAATCCAGGTGTTGCAATGGGCCAGTCAGAGTCCAGACCCTACCCTGATCGAAATGTGGTGGTGGGACCTCAAGAGAGCGGTGAAGAAACAAAGGCCCACAATGAACTGAAACCATGTTATAGAGAAGAGGGGGTCAAAATTCCTCTCACAATTATGTGAGAGGCTGATTAAGTCCATCAGAAAACAATTACTTCATGTTGTTGCTGCTAAAGATGGTTCTACAAGCTATTGTATTACAAGGTGCATTTAGTTTTTCAATGGCTTCTCCATTTTGGCTTTCTTTTTGTAAAATAAATGAAGACAATGGTGTAATATGGCATGTGTTGTTCCTCTGAGAAGAATTAGGGGTAACATGATAGTACTTCAGTATTTGAGAGGCTCCCAAAAAGAAGAGGGGGTCAAATTATTCTCCAAAGCACCAGAGGGCAGGACAAGAAATAACAGTTGGAAACTAATCAAAGAGGGAAGAAACCTGGAATTAAGAAGTAACTTCCTAACATTGAGGACAATTAACCAGTGGAAGGGCTTGCTTTCAAAAGTTGTGGGGGCTCCATCATTGGAGGTCTTTAAGAAGAGATTGGACAGCCACTTGTCTGGGATAGTATAAGTTCTCCTGCTTGAGCAGGGGGCTGGACTAGAAGACCTCCAAGGTCCCTTCCAGCTCTATTCTACTTTAAGAGCTGCCAAGGACCAGGTGATTTTTATCAGATGTCCTGATACATAAAATTATACAACTCAAAGAGGATGGACTTTCCTTTTCTCATAACTGTACTTCCCCTGATTTTAGACAAAGATGAAATTGTGTAAATTCTGAAGTCCTTTTATCCATTCCCCCCAAATACCCCTCAGGTGCTTTGATTTGGTTTGTTTCAATAGAGGTAGATATTAAGCCTTAAACTTCAATTCAATAGAAGGGCTTGGGGGTAACTTTGGCATTATATACCCTAATAATTGAAAAGAAATTTTTGATAATAAATAAGATAAAGAAAGAAAGAAAACTGGATAGCAATGTTTTTTTTTAAGTTTAAGCAGTAAATTCAATCCTGCCATTGCTCTAAGTGGGCTCCTTTGATGATGGCAGATACAAAGTTCAGTCTCAGAGAAAAGTAACTCTAGATAAGGTATTTTTTACTATATTAGTTCATCATTTGTTTTCCAGAGACCTCAACATTTGACTTTGATTTATCAATAATCAGAATTATTATGTCAGTAGGAGCCAAGTTTTCTCAAGAATCTACACAATCTAACCCACAGGATAATAGTACTGCATTATCAGTTTAAACCAACATATATTTAGCATGTACTGTAAGAGGCTCAGGGGCTTAAAGGTGCTGGAGATGGTCTCTGTTCTGGCAATTCGAGTTCTGTCATGGCATGGCGGGGTGAGCTCCCGTCACTTGCCTCATCTTCTGTCCACCTGGCAGTTCAAAAGCATGTGACAACGCTAGTAGATAAATAGGTACCACTTTGGTGGGAAATGTGGCATTTTTCGTGCAGATGGTTGGGCCCCTGCCAGTGCTGGACTTGCTTGGATGTGACACGCAACTGCAAGGCAACATCAGTGGTGAGAGAAGCCCGGATGATGCCACAGGACACCTCTCGTCTTTCTGGTACGGAGCTAATTCACCCCCTGTGGTGTACCCTGGAGAAGGTCATGAGCAGAAACTCAATGGACTTTGGTGGTGAAACAAATACTGTGTACTAACTTTGTAGACTCTTGGCTAATTATACTTTGCCATATGCTAAACAAATAAATTACTTAGCAGTTTAGGTATGTACATGAGAATCGTTCCTTAGTCCTATTAAGTCATTCATATCTAGACTGAAGAACAAGAATTGCAATATACACCCTTCTGTGTTACTTGTTGATAAGCATTGATCCTTCTTCTTGATGCTCCATTGAGCCCAAACCTTCCTCTCAAACAAGGGCTTGGATCAGGGCCATTTTAAGGGTAATCAATTTCCTCTATCATGTTTCTCTGTTCTCTCTGTCAAATGTTGCACTAACATCTATAAAGTCAGAAAACTGTAGTTTACCTGACTGATATATTGTGTAATTCGACATTCTTAGATTAGAAAACAAACCTGTTGCCAACATTAGAGTATTACTTTATTGATTAATTATGATACAACTTTATGAAACTTTTTACTCTACTTACGACTTTCTTATACTTCTGCAGGGAATGCACTTTTGTTATACCAAAACTCAAGTTTACTTAAGAGGAACATAGCACATATTTTAGCCACAATATCTATTAGCCTAAGTGGCTTTTAATTGCTAGAGTTCTTTTTATTCCATTTTTAATATACATATAGATACTACTCTTGCCAACTTGAATCCAACTGGATATGGCAGGTATTATTTCTATGTGGAAATGGACAGCCAGGAGAAAGTCCTCTCCAGGGACCTTATTGAGGAATTTGAACATGAACATAATAGAGAAAAAATAGAATTGACACATTCACTAATATGGAGAAAAGCAATTCCATGGAGAAGATAAGGTTCTATCTGTTGCTGACCCACCGACACCCCTTTACCACAGAGAAAAACTGCACACAGACCTGTGGGGTTTTGTAAAGTGCTGCTAATGTTGATGCTTGGATGGAGATGTCCCTGTCAGCTGCATCCAGAAGAGCCAGAAGGTTGTCCTTCCTTCCACAGCCGTAGTTGGGGACATTGGCTTCTCCAGTGGAGAGAATGTCCAGCAAGGCATCTGAAGTGCGTAAAGTGTTCAGAAAGTTGTCATGGATGTTGTAGCCCAGTGTGAGGTTGTGCAGGAGCTGGTGATTCTTGTTGACCACTTGAATGGCAAAAATTAATTGTAGGGTGTATAAAAAATCATAAGAAATCTCACTGTAAAAAAATGTTCATGTTATTCTCATCAACAGTAACAAGTAACTTTTGAAAAGAATGTATTCCTTTTTGCCTCCACAAGTCTACTGAGTCTTAAGCCAATATTGATCAAAAGTCAATAATCAGTTATACCAATATGGGAATGGGCTGGGCAGAGGCAACTACAACTGTTTCAATCACTCCTTTAAACAAAATTAATTCAAGTGATGAATTGAGGAGTGAATGGGGAAAGGAAAATAATCTGGATTTCCTTCAGGATTTTATAACCCCATCTTTGGATTTGAGTCTCTTCTACAAAATAAGAAAAAAGAGGCATATAAATCAAAATCATTCAGAAAAATAGAGAATTTCTGTAATATAGAAGTAAGTGACATAAGAAGAAAAGGAGAGCGTTAGAACTGCAAATGGAGGGAATGCAACTCCATCACCCTGAATGACTTACACATGAGAAGGTATATAAGGAGGGCTGCTGAAAGGCAACATTATAGGCAATATTGTTGTTTCAGTTGTGAATATACCAATGAGATGGTCTCCTGGCCTGTAAAAGCTCCATGGATTTTTTCCGTCCTGGTACTCCAAACTCAGCAGGCATTTCATTCTAAGCTCCCCAGAGACCGGCTGGGACATCAGCAGCATCAGAAGCAGAAGCAGGAGGTCCATAATTCATGGAGCTTTATTAATCCTCTTTCTGTTTCTAAGACAAACAGCTCAGTTGAAAGACTTCAAAGCACTCTCACAAGATGGAAATGGCAGGGATTTTCCTGATACAAACAGAGAAACACTCAGCTTCACCTGGAAAGGAGAGAGAGGTACAATCAAGAGCACAGATCCTGCCTGTCCTTAAACATGTTTCAACAGTGCTTGACTTAAATAATTTATCCTTTTCTGATACAAGATCCTTTGCATATTGCTTCAGTCTGCTGTCTCTATCACAGATATAGAGATCTCAAAGGCCCAAATGGTCTTAATTACAGGGAGAAGCAACTTCTCCTCTTGGGATCCTGAGCTTCTTCTGGGTTCCATGTGCAGAGGAGAGGCTGGAGAAAAACATGTTAGTGAAAAACTACAACTACACTCCTGGGGTCAATTTCTGTAGTCTTTTATGTCAGAACATGATTTTGATTTCCATGGCTTCTCTCTTTTGTCTGGTTTTATAAAAGAGACTCAAATATAAAAATGGGTCTGAAAAAAAGCTGAAAGGCTGCAGGTTATTTTCCTTTCTCAGCCTAATCCTTAATTTATCACTTGAATAATGAATTCTATTTAAAGCAGTGATTGAACCAGTTGTAGTTGCCGTATCTCAGCCAATTTCCATATTTGTGTAACTGATCATTGGTTTTGTATCAATGGTGGCTTAAGGCTCAGTAGGAGGATTATATATATTATGAAAAGTATTTGTTGTTCCTGTTGATTGTAATAACATTTTTCCCAATAGCAATTCTTATGGTTTTTTATATGGCTTAAATTTAATTTTTGCCATTCAAATGGTCAACAAGAATTCTCAGCTCCTGCCCAATCTCTCCCTTGGCTACAACATCCATGCCAACTATTTGAGCACGTTCTGCACATCAGATGCCTTGTTGGACATGCTCTCTACTGGAGAAGCCAATGTCCCCAACTACGGCTGTGGGAGGAAGGACAACTTCATGGCTCTTCTTGATGCAGCTGACAGGGACATCTCCATCCAGATGTCAACATTAGGAGGCACCTACAAAGTCCCACAGGTTAGTGCATATTTTTCTCCATCTGGTAAAGTGAGGGGTGGGGGGTGAACAGCCGATGCAGTCATGTCTTCTCCATGGAATTCAAGAGCTGCTTTTCTCCATATTAGCAAAAATGTCAATATTTTACCCCATTATGTTCATGTTGAAATTAATCATAAAAGGTCCTGAAATGCAAGCAATACATTCCCTGGAGAAGACATTCTACCAACTATTTAACTGATAAAACTATATCCCTGGTTGTTGCGGCCTCTATTGCCATCTCATTTTCACATATAAATAATATGAATGACTTACTGGGACAAATGAAGGGTTCAAAAACAGATTATAAATAAATGTATAACTTTGATTTACTGTACAAAGGGGGAGGCCCATCTGTTCTCTCTCAGTTTGGAAGCCTCCCAGAAGAAGCCCATGGGAATGAATCCTTATCTCCTTCACAGGAAGACCACCGTTTCCACAACATCTTCAGACTTGTGGACTGGCTCATTCAACATCCAACTGAGAGGAGGGATTTCTAACCACTTTATCCTAACGGAATTGCGTGGGGTGGGGGTGGGGGACTCAGACGCTGCTTTGTTTTTGTCTTCCAATCACCTTCTTTCAATAAAAGGTTCCATTTGAAATGCTGCTGTTTCAAGAGTCCACTCTTTCTTGATTAGGGGAATAGAGGAAAGACCTTACAGTACCAATATTTGAGGGACTGCCACAAAAAGAGGGGGTTAAGCTATTTTCCAAAGCAACTAGAAACCAAGACAAGAAACAATGGGTGGAAAGTAAGCAATGAGAGAAACAACCTAGAACTACGGAGAAATTTCCTAATGGTGAGAAATGGAATGTCTCGCCTTCATAAGTTGTGGTGCTCCATCGCTGGAGGCTTTTAAGAAGAGGCTGGACATCCATTTGTCTGGAATAGTATAATCTCCTACTTGAGTGAGAAGAACCCCCAACGTCCTTTCCCACCTTTTTATTCTGTTATAAGTCCTGATATAGGTACATATGTTTAGCATGCTAAATACTTATTGGAACACACTGATTTACACTGATAATATGATATTATCATACTTAAACATTGGATTGTATACCCTGTGAAGAAGACTTGGATTCTTTTGTCATAATAATTATCTGATAATTAATAAATCAAGTTCAAAAGTTATGGTCCTTGGGAAACAACATCATAAACAGACACCATTTTGATGGTAATTCAGTAGAGCAAGTAACACTTTTCCTTACCTGTAGTTGTTTTCTCGAATCTTGGATCCCTCATCATCAAAGGAGCTCAGTTAGAGCATGGACAAGAGTGAATCTAGTGCTAAAAATTAAAAAAAATCATGGGCTCTCCTGCTTCCTCAACCCCAATTGTTAAAGTATCTGAGGCTAATGTTTCCCCCATATTCTTATATCAATCTGATGTTTGGGGCTTCAGAGAGAAACCACCAGCAGAACCAACCCAATCACAGTCTCTGAGGAATATATTGGCGTGGACAAAAGGACTTCAGCTGCTGCCCTCAGAGCTGATTTGGGAATTTACACATTTTCTGCTTTGTCTAAAATAAAAAAATATGGATATTGGTATAAAACTGAATTATGGAAACTGACAGACTCCAAAAATTGTGGCTGTTAGAAGAGACAAAACTTCAATTAAAAACCAATCTTGTATTATACAACTGACAAATTGTATAAAGAACTGAAGTCTCCCTGTTTCTTGTACAACTGGAGAAGAAGCTAAAAAGATTCCTCCAGGCAGAATTTGGGATATAGAAACAGAAAAAGATGCAGCACTCCCCAAAAATTATAATAGGTCCTTTATTGGAATAGAATACTTAAGTTGGCATTTGAACTTGTTAATCCATTCATCCCATTCAGCGCGAACATAAGTTTTAAACGGATGATTTACTGCAATATCAAGTGGCTGAAGTTTGGAAGTTAAACCACCAGGGATAACAGAAAGATGGGCCCCAAGGCCGTTCGGTTTCTTTTTAACGTTTTCGCACTTATGTGCAGCCATGCTGTCAAATATTACCAAAGATTTCTTTGTGAAAAATCCGCCAGGTCGGGTTCAGAAACATTTCTCTATCCATAACAGCATGACTTCATTGTCCATCCAACCATTTTTGTTGCAGTGTACGAAGACACCGGGTGGAAATTTTTCACGGGGCATCGTGATTCGTTTAAATATAACCATTGGTTTAAGTTTTATTCCGCTTGCTGTACATGCCAGAACCACAGTAAAGCAGGTCCGCTCATGACCGGTAGTCAATATTGCCACCGTTTTAATTCCTTTTTCAGCGAATGACCTCGTGGCAGGAATGTCAAAGGCCATCGGAACTTCATCCATATTAATTATTTCAGAATGCAAAATTCCGCATTCTCTAATGTTCCCAATGGTAAAATCTCTAAAGTTAGCGACTAGTTGCTCCCAATCATTTGGTAAACGTTGTCCAACTGTTGTGCGCATACGCACGGATAAATTGTTCTGTTTCATAAATTTGCTCACCCAGGTTAAGCCACATTTGAAATTGGATATTTTTCGTTCAACGGCAATAAGCCTAGCTTTCATTTGGATGGCCAATGTAGAAACTCCTTGGTTATTCGCCCGCCTGTCTAAAACCCAATTCTTAAGCTCTACCTCTAAATCCGGCCATTTTGCTCCAGGACCTCGTCTGGCGCGTTTCCTAGGATTAATTTTCTCTAATGCAGCCTTATCTTTTCTCCATTCTCTTATTGACTTTTCGTCAACTTCAAATTCTCGGGCAGCAGATCTGTTGCTGGTTGCTTCAGCACGTGTTACTACTTTAAGTTTGAATTCGGCCGTGTATGACTTTCGCTTAGGCATGGTTAGCTTGAGGTAATATGATGAAATGGCGCCAATGTAGGTAATGTTTGACGATTGGTTATAATGGGGAGGTCCGATGGCTAATGTAATGTTTGCCGATTGGTTTTAATGGGGAGGTCGATGGAATAGAGCTAACGTAATGTTTGCCGATTGGTTATAATGGGGGGGTCCGTTTGCCAATTGGTTATAATGTGGAGAGGCGAGCGGAAGAAAGGAGGAAAGAACGGGAATCCAGACGGAAATGACTTTTCGAGGGAGATTTCCCGATTGGTTATAATGGGGGGGTCCAATGGCTAATGTACGTAATGTTTGCCAATTGGTTATAATGTGGAGAGGCGAGCGGAAGAAAGGAGGAAAGAACGGGAATCCAGACGGAAATGACTTTTCGAGGGAGATTTCCTTCCTGCGGGGCGAGAGAGGGGTGGTCGAGAGGTGAAGAAGCGGAGGGTGAGGCGTTGGGCTCCGGTTGGTATGGAGAAGGGTGAGCAATTGTCTTTTGGGGTCTTTTTTTTGGGGGGGGGAGATTGGCACGGTTGGGCTCTCCTTCTTCCTTCTGATCACCTCTTCAGCTGTGCAGTTCCGCCCGCAGGCGATGCCCCTTTGATCCGAACCGCGTCTCCGCTCCCTCGTGCCAAATAGCAGCAAAAGATACAAAGAGCAGCAAGTCAGCCCCACAGGAAGGAAATCTCCCTCGAAAAGTCATTTAAACCGCTTCGAGTCCAGTCGTCGCAGCAGTTCCAGCTTGGGGTTAAAAAAAAAAGGCGGAGAAACCAGCCTCGGACGTCGACGATTACAAATGTTGATCATTAAGCTCGTCTCTGTGGAGTTTCCACTGCTCCACAAATCGGGTTAATAAGAGGGTCGCCTGACAAGCACCCTTTCCTTATGCCTTCCCACCCCTCAATCTATTCCATTTGCCAAAAGCTGGAGAGAAATTGCTGTATGCGTAAAAATGCACCGGTGCGAAATCCGCCTAGCAGAATGCAGAGCGGGAGGGACCGAGAGGGATCCCCTTTTGCCAATAGCTCCATAAACAGAGGGGGAAATGTGTAAAGGGCCCTGATGGGGAGGAGGGGGAAAGGTCCAGCATATAATTTTTCCCTTTTGAGCTGCCAACCTGAGCAGTTAAGGAATTTTACTTCTCCGTGGGAAGTAGGAAGAATGAGGCAAAAAGCTTGACAATTGGAAAGGGCCAGGAATGAAAACGAAGGGAGAAGAAAAACCAACCAACCCCCCCAAAACAGAAACCTATGCTTTCAAAACGCTTCCCCCCCAAAAAAAAGACCCCAAAAGACAATTGCTCACCCTTCTCCATACCAACCGGAGCCCAACGCCTCACCCTCCGCTTCTTCACCTCTCGACCACCCCTCTCTCGCCCCGAAAAACCCCCTCCCTGCCCGCGCCTGCTAAACGAGAGCGCTCCACCCTTCGCTAGCAAGGCAGACGGGCAGCGCGCGCGCCTGCGTGTTTTGTGTGTGTGTGTGCGTGCGTGCGTGTGTGTGTGTGTTTGAACGAGCATGTGTATTACAACTGGGGGGGAGGACGACAAGAAGAAGTCCTGCGGAAGTCAAGAACAGCACCCCCCCTCTCTCTTTCATTTTTTCTTTCCCGTTTTCTTGCACTTGAACCTTTAAGCTCCATAAACCTCAGAAACGTTTCCTACGATAAAGGAGCCGGATTCTCCCTTCCTGCCATTTGTTCTTTGCCAGGGAAGTCAACGCTTTGCCTGCAAGGATCGTGGGAGAATAGGGGGATTTTACGGGGAGAAAAAACCGCCCTAAGTCCTAAGAATCCAAACTCCGAGATCAGCTCCATTCTTCTGGAGGGGAGTGGAAGGAAATATTTTTCCCCAAAGAAGAAAAAATCCATATCCCCAGATATTTGTAAGAGGATTTGAGCGGATTTTCTTGTAAAAGGTTTCGGTGTTATTCAGGAAGGGTGGATGGATGGACGGATAGATGGACAGTATATCAACGCAAGCGGCTCTGGTTCAAGAAGGGCTCTGGTTCATCTCAATGGGCAGAAAGTAAGAGGGAGGGACCCTTCCTCTCTCCCTTCCTCCCCCCCGTGGGAGGAAAAGCTCTCCTAGCCCCGCTCTGAAGTGAAGGAGTATAAACTATGCCATAAGGAAGTATCTTTAATGTCATCGTCACCCAGCTGACTGTACCCCAGTCCTCCTTCTGGGGGTCGCGGGCTTGTGCCTCGTTTCACACGCTTCGCTTTTGGCTGGCCACGTTGGAAACATTCCTTCCCCCCCATCTCAGCAGTTTCCTTCTCCTCCGTTCCTCCAACCCTTTCCCAGCTCGCACAGACTTTCGTCTCACGTTCCTTCCCCCCCCCATCTCAGCAGTTTCCTTCTCCTCCGTTCCTCCAACCCTTCCGCAGCTGCACAGGCTTTCGTCTCACGTTCCTTCCCCCGATCTCAGCAGTTTTCCTTCTCCCTTACTCGTCGCGGGTTATATGCGTGGGCGCGGTATAGGGAAAATATTTTACATGATCCTGAAAACCTGCGGGTTATTCGCGTGGGCGGGTTATTTGCGTGGGCAGGTTATATGGGTGAAAATACGGTAATTGCAGTAAATATAGGGGTGATACAGTAATATGATTTATATTTTTATAGTTTTTAATTGGTTTGCTATTGCCCATTATCATGATACAATATTGCTAAGTATATTTTAAACTATGTCTAGGAAATGTTTAGGAAACTATTCTAATACATTCATGAGAACCAGTTTGGATTTATTAAAAAGTAATATTTTTCATTTGATCTGACTTCAAATATAAAACAGCTTTCTTCGTTGCTCTTTCAGATCAGTTATGAACCTTCTTCAGAGGCTTTGAGTGATAAAAGTCAGTTCCCCTTTTTCCACCGGATGCTCCCCAAACAAGGGTTTCAGTACCCAGCAATTGTCCAACTGCTCCTGCATTTCAGATGGACCCTGATTGGCCTCTTTGCTTCAGACACGGAGAAGGGAGAGAATTTCATGAGGATTTTTCCTCATGTGCTTCTCAGGAATGGAATTTGTGTGGTTATATCACAACAATTTTCAAAAACTGAACGTGCAACCCCCCTCAGGGAGGCCCTCTCCAAGTGGAGACAAGTCAATGTCTTTGTTCACTTCATAGAACTTGATTCTATTTGGGACAGAATTAGCCATTTTCATTTAACCTTTATGGGTTTGCCAGGACCCATTGAAGGAAAAGTCTGGATCCTCACAAATTTTATAGGGTACGTAATAAGCAAGCACAGACCTCTCAAATATATCCATAGTATTTCGAACTTTGGTTATCTAACAAAAACAGGGTCAGAAGATGATGCCTTTGAACCCCATTTCTTTGTGGAAGAAAAGTTTCAAGATCACTATTTTCACTGTTCTCTTTCTAAGCACGTCTTTTCTTTCAAAGGCCGGAGAAGATGTACCCAGAAAGCACCTCTGGAGACCCAGGAGAAAAGGAACAGGATCCGGATCACAAATTACTATCAATATTACAGTCTTACAAAGACTCTGGCCCAGGCCTTGAGTGCTGCATATTCCTCCAGATCGAGAAGGGGAAGGATGGTGGATCCCAAGATCTTGGGGTCTCCAAGGCTGCAGCCATGGCAGGTATGGGGTCCCAATATGGATCCTTTAATCTTAGATCCTTTGGAGAAGGAATCCAGAGGAGAAGGAGGGGAACCATCTCAACAGATCTGGCCAATTTAATTACTCAAGGAATAATGGTTCCAAAGAGTAGATACCATGGCATTTTGATATTTAGCACTGCTAATTTGAAAATGCTGTATTCTTTTTTAAATAAATTTTTGTATCTACCATATTTTTCGGAGTATAAAACGTACCAAGGTTTTGAAAAGGCAAATTTTAAAAAAAGTAGATAGGTAGATAGAGGAGACATAGGGAGAGAAAGAGAGAGAAGTACAGTAGGTAGGTAGGGAGAGAGAGTAGTTAGTTAGGTAGATAAAGGGATAGAGAGAGAGAGAAATAGAGAGAGTTGGTAGGTAGGTAGAGGGATAGAGAGAGAGAAATAGAAAGAGAGAGAAATAGAGTAGATAGGTAGGGAGAGAGAGAGAGTAGTTAGGTAGGTAGATAGGTAGGTAGGTATGTCGGTAGGTAGGTAAAGGGATAGAGAGAAAGAGAAATAAAGAGAGAGAGAAATACAGTAGGTAGATAGGGACAGAGAAAGTGTGTGTAGGTAGTAAGTAGAGGGATAGAGAGATAGAAATAGAGAGAGAGAGAAATACAGTAGGTAGGGAGACTGTGTGTGTAGGTAGGTACGTAGGTAGAGGGATAGAGAGAGAGAGAAATAGAGATAGAGAGAAATACAGTAAATAGGTAGGTGTTTCTGCTGGCACAGCACTTGATCAATGTAATTCTCATAATCAGTTAAAGAGCTTTCCAAAAGGAAAAAAAAGTTTTTGCACTCTGCAAACCTCCCCAAAAGGCCCGTTTTTCATGAAAACGGGCCCATTTTTTCTTCAAAAAAAGACATAAATAGCTTTGGGGGGGGGGGGCTTGCAGAGTGTTCCTGGGAGGGTGGGGGTGGGGGCAAAAATGAGCAAAAAATGGCCCCTTTTTTGCAAAAATGAGCTCGTTTTTTGTCAAAAAGAATTTCATGCATAGCCTTATGGAGGCTTATACAGTGCTGCTGGGGGCTGGGAGGGGGGCAAAAAAACGGCCAGTTTTTTGCTCATATCTGCCCTCTCCAGCCCCCAGGATCTCTCTGAAAGTCTCCATAAGGGTATGCACAGCCATTTTGGTGAAGGGACGGAGCTTCAGGAGGCAAAAAATGCTGTATTTGATGTATAAGACGCACCCAGATTTTCAGCCTCTTTTTAGAGGATAAACGGTGCGTCTTATACTCTGAAAAATACAGTACATATTACATAGTATAGTGTGCGTATAGGCACAAAAAAGGATACATTATGTGTTTGTATGGTATGTCTTTGTGATTAGCATCGTGGAATTTTACCTTTATAAATTTGGAGGAGACCCTGAGACCATCTCACAGAAAATTTACAGGGGCTTCTTAACTACCACAGACCACCACAATCATTATTTCTGATCCATCCAGAATCTGTCCAGGGTTAAACATTTTTTGTTTGATCCTTAATAATAATACATTTCCTTAAAATTTTAATTAGAATCTTTCACAACAACTTTTCCATTCCCTAAAGTCATAGGACCTCCTGTAAATTGAAATACAATGACTTTTAAGACTTGTTTTCCAGTTAAATATGGCAAGTTCATTCCCAAATCTCCCTCAATCTTCTTGAAAGAATCCATTTCATCAGTCCTCCGTTCGGTCCACTTTGAGTCTTCAGGGTCCATGGACCCTCCAGCCATCTCCAAGCAGCCTGCCTTCAAACCAGACTCCTTCTTCAGGGATGCCAACAGCAAATTAAGTTTCAGTCCATCCAATTCAACAATTTTCATTCACTTATGAAGATAATGGCAGTTATTTGTATCCTATTTAACTATATTTGGAGATTAGACAATTGTAGAAGAAAAATTCAAACTGGGATAGGAAATAAAGTTTTCTGCTTTTTAAATTCCTGGATGTTCCCATTCTAGTTTCATCCCTTTCTGGAGAAGAATGAATTTTGGAATACTTCCTACTTTAAACTGTACTTGAACCAAAATGGAGACATAACAGGAGATCTATTTATTGTCAGCTTGCTGGTTCTTCCTAGGGATGATCCCAGGAAAGAGACTCTGGCGTATTTTGTAACACAGAGACTTTCTATCAACCAAGATGCTCTTTCACAGCTTAAGCTACTCAATAAGGTGAGAGAAATTTTGCTGTCTCTTCTCTGTTTCCCAAAGCCTGAGGTCCCATTTCAAGTGGGCAAAGCCTATAGTCTCCAGTGTGGTTGGCCTTCCATGCCAGTTGGTATCATCTAATGTAGGGTCTTCAACAGACAAGAGCTAAGTGGAGGGGCTTTTCAATGTTTTATGGAAATCTTTCAAGATCTTACTGGTCAGAGATTTCTTTCTTCATCACAGTTTTATTCTACTTTAAAAAATCTAATGGAATAAAAGTTTCCTAAATCTTTTACAATAAATTTTATTCTCAGTTTTAAAATGAATATATCATCATACTTCCATCTTTTTTCAATTCCATCCCTCAAGACTTTAAGTAGAAAAGTACTTTATTGTAATGTTAAATACCAAAAGCAAAAGGGAGGAACTAAATGAAGAATCTGCCAGTTGTTATACCTCCTGTATCTGTTTAGAAGTAGTCAAAGATTTCATATTTACCTCAGTGAAGACCAGGGACTATTTGTCTCCATCAATGTTCCCTCTAATTTTTTTTCAGTGTGAGCGGAAAAGTATAGTGTTTGAGCTGCACAGTTTCATGCCTGAGCACCTAAGAGAGCAACAGTTTGAACTGCTGTCACGTCTGCTGGACATTTGTGCAACATTCCAAGCGTCAAGCGCCGATTGCTAGCAAGGTTTCAGCCTGATGAATGCCAGGCATGAAAAGTGCCACTCAAACACTATACTTTTCCGCTCACCCTGAAAAAAAAAGGCTCTCTGCTCAGCTTTTAGATTGTTAGACTGGCTAGAGAGAGACATGGCACCAACAGCCTGGGTCCTGGCATTTTGCAGGCAACCTGTCCTCTCACATTCCTTTGGAATGCAACCCATCACATTTGAATTAGATTTTGCCAATTATCCTATTAAAAGATAATGCTATTATTCTAAAATATGACTCTCAATATTAAAACTGTAAATATTTAATGCTGATAAATAATAGCAGTAATTGTTATTTAGTATGATTAAAATCAGTATTGCTATATCAATATAATATCTATCGAAATTGACAATAAACACTAAAATAACAATACAAATATATAATGTGGAATATAAATGTAATAAATATAATATATAAATGCAACATAAATGTAATAAAATAATTTATCATGTAACTCTCCCCCTTTAAAGTAGTAAGATCAATTAAATAGTCTAGCAAGTTTGGACAATATGCTATATGTTATGTTACTTAAGAATATATATACCTCAGAATCAGATACAACATCCACATCATTTCCAACTGTGTCAATAAAATCATATGCCATGCCAAAACTATTTTAAATAAAGATATGAAATTAATCAAGTATTGCATTTATTTTTCAAAATGAATGTACAATTTTTTTATTATTTAAGTTTTGTACCCTATCTTTTCTAACTAACGTTAACTTTAAAAAGATGTTACATCAGACTACAATACAAGTAATTAAATGAAGACTAAAATAAGTGTTTTGGCATATTGAGCTTTTTATATTTCTTTCTTATATTGCTTCCTTAGTTGAGAACTTGCTCCTCAGCTTACTTACGCATTAACTGTTTGTTGCTTTTATGGTTTATTCATTCACTGCTCCATCTTCAGTTTTTTTCACAGGGGGCAGGGCTTCCTTCCTTCCTTCCTTCCTTCCTTCCTTTCTTCCTTCCTTCCTTTCTTCCCTCCACTCCTTTGGCCACCAATTTTGATCCAATTCGCAATTCGTATATTTTTTCTACCACCATCTCATCAAGCGGAATCACACACACACACACACACACACACACACACACACACACACACACAGAGAGAGAGAGAGAGAGAGAGAGAGAGAGAGAGAGAGAGAGAGAGAGAGAGACGTTCTTTGGCGGGGGTGTTGAATTACTCCGCCTCACAGCAAAGACGCGGCGCAAAGTCGGCGCAGCATGTGTTCGGCCCCCGCTTACGCCAAATCAAATCTGCGGCCAGCGGGACCAGGGGGTTGCATTGCAAAGCCACCAGTCCTCTTGCTTCTTCTCCTTCTTTGCCGGTGAAGCCGGCAAAGCTCCCGCTGGCTCCCCCGCCCATGGCAGTGGTGGTGGTGCCTCCCCCTCTGCTTGGAGCACCTCAGCTGGGCTCTGGTTTACCCCTGCCACCGCCTCCACCTCTGCTACTTTCCTACTAGCTCCCGTGGCCTCATGGCTCCACAAAAGCACGGCAGAGGAGGAAGGGGGAGGGATAATGTGGGGGTCAGCTCACGTGCTCCGCGTGGAGGGAGAGGCACCACTGCCATGGGCGGCTCATCAAAACAAGTCTGGGGAGGTCCTTTGCGGGCGGCCAGTTCTAGCCGCCTGCAAAGGACTTCCCCACATTTGCTTTGGTAGAAATCTCTGCGCGGCAATTAGAAACTGCTGCACGGGGGTTTCTTGCCACGTGCGTGGCCGCGCAGCCACACACCTTAGAGGGAACAGTGGTCTCCATCCATTTCTCCCTCCATTACTCATAGATGGAGTGTCCTAACACAGGACCAAGGTGAGCCAAGGTGGCGCAGTGGTTAAATGCAGCACTGCAGGCTACTGCTAGATCAGCAGGTCAGCAGTTCAAATCTCACCGGCTCAGGGTTGACTCAGCCTTCCATCCTTCCGAGGTGGGTAAAATGAGGACCCAGATTGTTGGGGGCAATATGCTGACTCTCTGTAAACCGCTTAGAGAGGCCTGAAAGGCCTATGAAGCGGTATATAAGTCTACTGCTATTGCTATTGCTATTGCTATTTCTTTGGAACTCCTTGTTTTTCTGCTCAGTCCCTGCCTGAATCCAAATGTGTGGAAAGTTGTTATCCTGGATTTGTCAAGAGGGCTCGAGAAGGAGAGCCAGTTTGCTGCTATGACTGCATTCTTTGACCGGAGGGGACCTTCTCCACTCAGGAAGGTGGGTCACACTGAGGAAAATGGAAGGCTTTGTGGAATTGGATCCATCCAGAACATTTTCATGAAAGTGCAAGTTAAAACACACAAGCTCACCTTTTTTATTTTTAACCTGAACAATTTTTTAATCTAAAATGAAGTAAACCAAAAATACTTTGAAGGAGGGGCTGGGAGGAGATGGGAGGAGGGGGTGGCAGACTGGACAAGTTTTACTCACAGTAGAGGAAATCTCTCTCCTGCTTTTTTGTTAGGATATGTGCTACTGATGTTAGCACATACATACAGATGTTACAGGATACTATAAGTATCCTCCAAGTCCAGTATATTAACTGCCATGTGGCAGGACTCAGGAGGTTTGCCTAAAATTATTATGTGATACATTATTAACCTCTAATAATTTAGGTTGTTATGAAGCTTCTACACATTACATAGGAAATAATTAACATCCTAGGATCTGGGACTCCCCTCAACTTCATACATCTAGCTACATTAAAAAATATATCCATCTTACGGTCTTTTTAATGAAATTGAAGATGGCAATGGCTGTGCTATCACATTATCCAAAGAAGGTATTTCTTGTAAGATAAAAGGACAGAATATCAAAGAAAGTTATTTTTTGGTTTCTCAGACACAGAAAAATGCATCAAGTGTCCAGATGATAAATATCCAAATGAGGACAGAGTCCAATGTATCCCCAAAGTCATAACCTTCCTGTCTTATGAAGAACTTCTGGGCATCATCCTGATCTCTCTTGCCCTATTCTTCTTCTTAACCACAGTCCTTGTTTTAATCATCTTCATTCAATACCGAGAAACTCCCCTTGTCAAAGCCAACAACCGGGACCTCTCCTACATCCTCCTGGTCTCCCTCCTGCTTTGCTTCCTGTCTCCTCTCTTCATTGGTCAACCAAAGAAAGCCACCTGCCTTCTCCGACAAACGGTCTTCAGCATCATCTTCTCAGTTGCCATTTCTTCTCTCTTGTCCAAAACCATCACAGTGGTGCTGGCTTTCCTGGCCACAAAACCAGGAAATCGGGTGAAGAGGTGGTTGGGGAAGAGCTTGGCCAACTCCATCATCCTTTCTTCTTCTGCAGTCCAAATTATCATCTGCTCCATTTGGCTGGGAGTTTCTCCCCCCTTCCCTGACTCTGACCTCCTCTCCCAGCCTGGAGAGATCATCCTGCAATGCAGTGAAGGGGCTGTTGTCATGTTCTACATCACCCTCAGCTACATGGGCTTCCTGGCTGCCATCTGCTTCACGGTGGCTTTCCTGGCCAGGAATCTGCCTGGGGCCTTCAACGAAGCCAAGCTGATCACCTTCAGCATGCTGGTCTTCTGCAGTGTCTGGGTGACTTTTGTGCTCACCTACCTGAGCACCAAAGGGAAATACATGGTGGCTGTTCAGGTCTTCTCCATCCTGGCCTCCAGTGCTGGTCTGCTGGTCTGCATCTTCATCCCCAAGTGCTACATTATCCTTCTGAGGCCAGGCCTCAACACAAAGGAACAGCTTACAGCCAGAACAAATGTAAAAACATGAGCTATTGAGAGTCACAAACACACCATTATTTGTAAAAGTACTATTTTTTGCCTGGCTACTAAAGGGGATTCAAAATAATTTAATCATTAAAACAGACCTATCATAAAAGTATGAGGATTCTTTTACTGTGAGAAACATTTACCAATTTAAAAAAAAATCAGTTGTTTCTACAATGATCAAGAATTGTAATATCGATCAGCAATTATAAAAAATATGGAACTGGCCTGGGCAAGGACTACGACAACTGTTTCAATCACTACTTTAAACAAAAGTTAGCATTCAAGTGATGAAGTCAAATTTGGATGGAAAGAAGGAAAATAATCTTGAGTTGTTACAGTTTTTATTCCGTCCCATCTTGGGATTTCAGCGACTTCCACAAAATAATAGAACAAGAGAGAAGCTTTGGAAATCCAGACCATGCAGGAAATTAGAGACAGGTCCTTTCATATAGGAGTAAGTGGAGTAAAGAGAAAAGAAGGAAAGTGTTAAGAGGAATGCAAACAGAGGAAAGGAAACTCCAGCACAGGGAATGACTTAGGAAGGAAACTGACCAGGAGGAGCCTGGTTGGAAGTCCTTGTTGTATGCAATCTTCTGGTGAAACTGAGGATTCTCCCAATGAGACAGTCTCCTGGCCTGGGAAAGCACCATGGATTGTTTCTATCCTGGTGCTCCATACTCAGCGGGTACTTCATTCTCAGCTTCCCAGAGACTGGCTGGGACACCACCAGCACCAGAACCAGGAGCAGGAGGTCCAAAATTCATGGGGTGAACCAATCAACCCACTTCCTGTTTCTAAAGAAGAATTAGAAGAACTCAAAGGACTCCTGTTATGTTCTGGGCGAAGATTGGAGGCGAGGCCAGAGTGAATTCTAACAGCCCTGTATTCAATACTGCCTGCGAGGTATCAACTCCCTGGTTGTCACAGCACGTTTTAAAGGAAACTGATCACCCGAACAACCAATCAGGAGAGAGCATTTTCCCTCTCCCACAGAGGACCAGAATGAAAACTTCAACTGACAACTATACACTATACACCTTCTGTACCTCAAAAATAATAAGACCTCCCTGAAAATAAGGCCAAGCACTTATTTCAGGGGTTAAAAGAAAACAAGGCCCTGTCTTCTTTTGGGGGAAACACAGAACAATACCATATTTTTCAGAGTATAAGACACTCCGAAGTGTAAGACGCACCTAGCTTTTGGGGAGGAGAACAAGGGAAAAATATCTGCCTCTGCCTCCCAGCAATTTGCCTCCTTGCAACAAACAGTACAGACAATATACACTGCTTGTAGTGTTATATTTCAGACTATACTTGTACAGATGCTGTTAAAATTGATGTGCTTTCTGGAAGTATAGTTATTCTCTGTTATTTAAAAGAATAGCGCTTTTTAAAACAATAGCACGGGGCCTCTTCAGATCAAGCATTTATTTTAAAAAGCTTCTTCATTTTGATAAATTGTCTAGAATAATAAAGCAGTCTTTAAAAAATAAGTCTAATGATTTGAACATTCTATAGGCATTTATAGTTGTTGACTTGCCTCCTTGCAGCAAACAGCCTGATTAGCGCAATTTGCCACGGAGCAAACAGCAAATTTCACTTTCAATTTCTTCCGATCATCAGCTTTTCAGGCTGCAGGGATTGCTATAGCCTGTTGAAGCCCCTGCAAGCCCCCATTTGCTGCAAAGAGGTAAATTGCTGGGAGGCAGAGGCCAAAGGGTTGGGGCCGGTGGGTGGGTGGGGCTACATTCAGTGTATAAGACGCACCCAAATTTTCACCCTCTTTTAGGGGGGGGAAGGTGCGTCTTATAGTCCGAAAAATACGGTATATAACAACTCTTACAAAGTGGAATATCCAGGTGCTTTCATGATTCAAAAGATGAGAAGCTAAGCTTCAACCAAAAAGGAAAAGCTTGAATAACAAGGATATTGACCTTCTGCTGTCCTTCAACATGATCTCTTGTCTCCAGAGACTGCTGGGGAAGGTCACCCAGAGCTATAGAATTTGGTGCCATTTTATTTGTTCTGTTCTGTTCTGTTCTGTTCTGTTCTGTTCTGTTCTGTTCTGTTCTGTTCTGTTCTGTTCTGTTCTACTCTACTCTACTCTACTCTACACTACACTACACTCTACTCTACTCAGCAATGGTGGCGCAGTGATTAGAATGCAGTCCTGCAGTTTCCTTTTGCTGTCTGCCAGCTGACTGCGATTTGGCAGTTCGAATCTCACCAGGCTCAAGGTTGACTCAGCCTTCCATCCTTCCTAGGTGGGTAAAATGAGGACCCAGATTGTTGGGGGCAATAGGCTGCCTCTAAGTGCTATTGCTATTTTATTCCACTCCACTCCATTCTAGTCTACTCTAGTCTATTCTATCCTTAGGCATTAAAAACCATCTGGATGACTACAGTCACTCTCACCCCAGAATTCCAGGTTCAGGTAACAAGCCAGCTGATCAATTCATCTTTGTCAATCAATTCCTATTGCAACCAATGAGCAATCAACTAGGTACAAATATGAAAAAACCCTCAATGGAAAATGTCCCAATGGTGCTTTTTCAAAAGGCAAATGGACTTCCTTGTTTTCCTTTGTACATGATTACGTGTCTTAATTTTAAAAACAGCAACTAGCATCATTTTTAACCACAAAATTGGACCCTGAATCTTCTCCTGGCATACATTTTGTGTTTGGGTTGCCATCTGGTGGCCATTTTGAGTATGACAGACTGACAGCAGTCATCTCAAAATGTAATATAAATAAGAATAAGTAATAAAAATAATTGCTTCAAAAAAAAAATTCCATTGGAAATTGAGGGACCAATAAAAGCCTGCCACCTCGTGGCCATTTCGAATATTGCAGGCAGAAGCCAGTGGTCGAAAAGCTTAATGCTCCATATTTTTCAGAGTATAAGACACACCTATTTTCCTCAAAAATGAGGCTGAAAATCTGGGTGCATCTTATACACTGAATACAGCATGTTTTGCCTCCCAAAGGCTATGCATGCTCTTTTTTTGAGAAAAAATGGGCCATTTTTTGCTCTTTTGGGGGGGCACCCCCATGAGCACTCTACAAGCCTCCTAAAGGCTATTCATGCCCCATTTTTTGTGAAAAATGGGCCGTTTTTGGGAGGTCTTCATAGTGCAAAAACTTTTTTTAAATTTGCCTCTTCAAAACCTTGGTGCGTCTTATACTCCAAAAATATGGTAAATAAAAGTCATCAGGGGACAGATCGTGGGATTGGGTTGTGAACCTCCCCCCCCCACATTTGCCTAGCGGTGAAAATGGGGTCCTTCAAATTAAATGAAAACCATTGCTTTAAACGTCTCTGGGAAATTCATCATCTTTTAACAATCCCATAGTCAGCGTTCCAAATATCATGCAGAATTAAATCAGAGTCCAAGGCAATAGTACCATTAAAGTTCCAATTTAATAAGTCAGACATGTTGGCACATCTGTGGAAAATCCCAATTCTGAAAATTTTCTGGGATTTCATCCAGTTGAAAGTTCATGATCTTAACCTCACACCCATAAATCCATCACATGCTCCAATCTTCTTCAGACACGCTGGCATTTCCACCCATCTAGTTCCGGTCAGATGTAAAGGTGCGGAGACAAAAGATGACCTTGGGCTTCTAGAAAAGAATGACAACAACACATTCCACAATTCTACTCCTTTCTATTCCCCCTTCCCAACTAGTACGCTAGTGAAACAGCATAGGAAAATAATAGAGAGTGTGGCAGGCCAAAAATCCTAAAAGGAATATAATTGCAGGCCTGACAGACAGCCTCTCCTCAGAAGAAAATGTTTCCTGAAAAGGGAATAATATAAAAGTTAGCATAACACAAGTAACCACCTCTTCCCCCATCAGGGGGATCCTTTGGCTTATTGGGAAACTTCTCATGGAATTGTTCTACTAACTTCTCCACTTTTAGGTTCCAGCTTTTCACCTAAGTAGCTTCAGACAAAGGGTAACCCTTCCAATGTGCTAAATACTGTAAGCGACCCCTATTCAGCCTGGAGTCTACGATTTTTTTCCACCTCAGATTGTGTTTCCCCTTCTATCACTACAGGAGGAGAGAAAGCTTAGGTGGATGGTCTTATGCTAGACCCAATTACTGGCTTCAACAAGCTGCAATGAAATTCTGGGCCAATTTTCCCTAGACTTCTGGGTAGACTGAGTCGAACTGTAACTGGGTTAATTATCTTCATTATTGGGAATGGACCTAGAAATTTTGGACCAAATTCCTTGCTAGGCATTCTTAATCTCATGTATTTGGTAGATACAAAAACTTTGTCCCCCACACCAAAGGAGTTTTGGAGCGAGTGGTGTTTAACAGCTTGCTTCTTGTAGGTTTCTGCCGCATCTGCTAGAGCTTTCTTCGTATCCTCCCATCCTTTCTTTAGTGTGTCCATCCATCCAAAAAGAGCCGAGGTGGCACAGTGGTTAAATGCAGCATTGCAGGCTACTTCAGCTGACTGCAGTTCTGCAGTTCGGCTGTTCAAATCTCACTGGCTCAGGGTTGACTCGGCCTTCCATCCTTCCGAGGTGGGTAAAATGAGGACCCGGATTGTTGTTGGGGGCAATATGCTGACTCTGTAAACCGCTTAGAGAGGGTTGAAAGCCCTATGAAGTGGTATATAAGTCTAATTGCTATTGCTATTGCTATTCATTCAAAGACAAGGAGGAGGGAGGTTCTCTAGCTCAGGCATGGGAACAAATTCCATGCCACTGGTAATCTGGAAAGGAGTAAATCCAGTTCTGCTGTGGACCGCATTGTTGTATGCCATTTCGGCCAAGGGTAGCAAGTCCGACCAGTTGTCTTGCTGATAATCCGCATAACATCGGATGTATTGTTCCACCACCGCATTGGCCCTCTCTGCTGCGCAGTTTATGCTGGGATGAACCTCTGAGCTCAGTCTTGGGTGGACCTTCTTCTTTCTTTCTTTCTTTCTTTCTTTCTTTCTTTCTTTCTTTCTTTCTTTCTTCCTTTCTTTCTTCTTTCTTTCTTCGGCTGTTGAACAAGCCCATGTGGAGTGTGCTCCCTTCTCTTCGACAGCCGCCTCGTTTCCAATGGAGTGGGGGATCCATGCAGAGGAAGGTGTAAGGTTTGGCAATACGCTTAAGCCAAAAATGAATCAAAATGAAGACTTAAACGGAGGCTTGAAAAACAGAGGAAAGAGACTTTATTCTCTGATCAAAGTGAAAGTTCTGGGTAAGAAGTCCCAAACCCATGCACAAGAGACATGGGAGGAAAGTTCCACAAACACTCGATGATACTGTGTCCTTTCTTATACCCAAAAAAGTCTTTGTTCTTCGTATTCTAATTATTCTAAATTACTCTGGTCATATTAAAAGAGAATTTGTCAACTAGACAGATTCTTTTGGGTATTAAAAGTTTCTTTACCATGTGGAATGGGAAAAGGAATGATTACCTTTAAGATTAGTTGTCCTGTTTGCCTCACCTAACTAAAACAAATAGGATATTGGTATCAATACCCCCTGTGGGGAGGTAAATGAGTAATGAATGTCTCTGTTTTGGGAGATTGTGTACGAGGCCTACATGACACAGGAAAGGGGTCTACATGACACAGGAAAGGGGTCTACGTGACAGAGGAAGGCCAGGTATTTGGGGATGATTGATAAGCTGGCTAAGAGTATAAAAGATTGTAAACGACTGCCTTTCGGTGTTCAGATTTTTGCTTGACCAACTGCTGAACCTTTGCGCAAATAAACCTTTCCCTCTGACAAAGAGCTGGTTTTGTCTCATTTTCTGCTACATTTCTGGCACCCCAGAGTGGGACAACCAGGTGATGTTTCGCTCCGGACGACCAGGACCCCCTGCCGGCGGAAGGATCCGAGCCCCGGGTACCTCAGGCGCCACGAGGCTTCTTGCTTCAGAGGAACGGGGGAGGACACCTTCCACCGTCAAGGGAAATCCCAGTCAGCCCAAGGACCCTTTGTGTGAAAAGGGAAAGGACAAAATCTGAACAAATCCTAGCCAGGACGAGAGGGAATACAAGATAAGGCAAGTATAATATAGTGTTGTGTACCTACTCCACTTGAGAGTAGAAGAGGGTGCCTGATCACCACCCTGGACTCGGGACGTCGATCCTAAAGAAGTCCGTGTTAGATTGTGGGGAGGTTAAACCACTGCCTGTCGAGTGTCCAGCACCGCGGGTCAGTGGTAGTGTTTTAGAACATGGGGGGAGGAGGTAGTGTCCCGAGGACACCCCTCCAGTGTATGTTGAAGAATTTTAAGAAGGCATATAATGGGGATTATGGGGACCCCCCAGCAACCCAGGCTAATTTAAAAATATTTTGTGAGTCAGAATGGCCCACTTTTGGTGTAGGATGGCCCCCAGAGGGAACTCTGGATCCTAGGGTTATAAGCTTAGTCCATCAAGTTGTAACAAATCCAGGAACTGGACACCCAGATCAGTACCAATATATTGATCAATGGCAAATTGCAGTTGCGGAAAGTCCAGATTGGCTTAAGAAGTGCAAAAATGAAATGCTGAGAGTTTGTGTAAATTGCACCTTAGAATCTGCCAGAAAACAGAAAATTTTAAATATAAGAAAGGGAGAAGTGGCAGTTTTAATGGGAGGCCAAGAGGAGGAGGCTTGTCCTCCCCCTTATGCCCCTCACTACCCTCAATTGCCCCAGACGCCCCCAATGGTGTGTGAATCAGCCCTGAGGGAAGGTCCTGTCAGGCCCAAACAGAGGGAAGCATCAGCCCCATTAAAAATAGAATCTGACACAGACCAGAAATCCCCAATTGCGGGGAGAACTAGAAGTAAAACTACCAAGTCACCGTGATGGCTCCACTGAGACAAATGGACCAGAGAATCATAGATGCACAGAACCAGGCACAATTGGTATCAGTCTTCCAATATACTCCTTTTACCACGACTGATCTCCTTAACTAGAAACAACATTATGGTCCTTTCTCACAAAAGCCACGGGAAGTGATTGAATTGATCCGAACCATAATGCAGACCCATCTTCCGACATGGGGTGACATTGAGCAGCTGTTGGGAACATTGTTGAGCCCCGAAGATAGGGAAAAATGGAGAGCAGCAAGAGATAAAATTCTGAAGGAGCGGTTCCCAAATGAGACCCCAGCAGATATAAATGAAAGAAGAGTCAGAGCTGCGGAACAAGATCCTCAATGGGATGTGAATAACCCAGTACATATGACCCAATTAGTGGAATATAGGGCTCTGGCAATGGAAGCTTTAAAGCGAGCAGGCAAAACTCCTGTAAACTTTTCTAAGCCTGCAACCACTATTCAAGAACCACAGGAAAGTCCTGAATCCTTTTTTCAAAGGTTGGTGGCAGCTTATGAAGAGTATGCCCAGATTGACATACGTGCACCCCAAAATTTAACTATGCTAAATGAGAGGTTCATTGCCCAGAGCGCAGATGATATCAGAAGGAAACTTCAGAAGCAGAATGGAGCATTAGGGATGAATACTACCCAATTACTTGAGATTGCTAGAAAGGTTTATGTAAACAGGGATAAAGTTGAGAAGAGGGAAAGAGACAATAGAATGCATAAGAAAGCAGAGCTTCTAGCGGCAGCTATAGGGGGAACTTCACTAGGACCTAACCAATGTGCTCTCTGTAAGGAAGAGGGACATTGGAAGCAAGAGTGCCCACGGCGTATGGGGACTAGGGGACGTGGAGGATTCAGAGGAAGAGGCAGGGTATTGCCTCCAGCGGCCCAAAGGGGCCAGAGTTTTAGAGGACGAGGAGGATATGGAGCCAGAGGGGGAAGAGTAAGTCAACAGGAAACAAGGGAGTTGATAGGATTAGCGGAAATGAATTGGTCTGATTGAAGGGGTCAGGGCTCAGAGGACCCACCACCCGAGCCCTTGGTAAAAATACGGGTGGGAAATACAGATACAACTTTCCTCCTGGATACAGGAGCCAGCCGGTCGGTGGTAAATAAGGCAATAGCACCACCTACTGGTAGACAGATTCAAATTCAAGGAGTCTCCAGAAAAATTCTGGGGAGACCGATTCTTAAGCCTGCAATATGTCAATTAGGGAATACTGTTTTGCAACACCAATTCTTATATATGCCAGAGTGCCCTATTCCGCTTTTGGGAAGGGATTTGTTAACTAAACTAAGAGCAACGGTCACTTTCACACCAGAAGGCAATCAATTAACATTGGCCCACCATCCTGAGCATACTTGGAGACTGATGGTGGTACAAGAAATAGCTTCAGATGATAATTTATGGCAAGAGTTTGAAGTCCCCGGAGTTTGGGCGGAAGATACCCCCCCCCCCCCCCGGATGTGTGAAGTACCAAAACCCTGTGGTAATAGAATTGAAGGCATCAGCAATGCCAGTGAGGATAAAACAGAGGTATTACACTCCGGCAGCCACTGCATCTATTCATGAACTAATTAATAAATATTTGGAAGCTGGCATCATACGACCAACACGGTCACCATGGAACACTCCCATTTTACCAGTTAAAATGCCTGATGGTACTTATCGCCCAGTACAGGACTTACGACCAGTGAATGCAGCCACTGTCACCTTACATCAGGTAGTACCAAATCCCTATATCCTGCTCAGCACAATACCACCTACGGCGAAATGGTTCTCGGTACTGGATTTAAAAGATGCATTTTTCACTATCCCAGTACACCCTACTAGCCAACTGTTATTCGCCTTTGAATGGGAACACCCGAATACCGGAAGACGCACCCAATATACTTGGACCCGACTTCCACAGGGCTTTAAGAATTCGCCAACTTTATTCGGTACATCCCTGGGTGCTGACCTCCAATATTTCGTTCCATGCCAAGAGGGTGATGTCTTATTACAGTATGTAGATGACGTCCTAGTCTCAGGGAAGGACAAGGACAGCTGCTGGGACAATACTAAGGCCCTTCTGTTACTTCTACAAGATGCCGGATACCGTGTATCTAGAACAAAGGCCCAGTTAGTACAGGAGAAAGTCAAATATTTGGGATACTACATCTCGAAAGGCCAAAGATCCCTAGGTGAAGAACGTAAAGCTGCTGTTACACAGATGGCAGCACCCCGAAATAGGAGGCAACTTAGAGGATTTTTAGGAGTTGCTGGTTTTTGTCGACTGTGGATCCCGAACTTTGCAGTAATAGCAGCCCCCTTATATAAGTCAACAAGGGGGGGCGGAGATCGAACCCTTTGTGTGGGAAACAGAACAGGAACAGGCATTTAAAGCGCTTAAAAGTGCCCTTGGCCAAGCTCCAGCTCTAGGCTTACCTGACTTGGATAGACCTTTTAACCTATATGTAGATGTACGCACTCACATAGCAGTAGGAGTCCTGACTCAGACATTGGGTTCCTGGCAACGGCCGATTGCATACCTTTCCAAGCAGCTAGATGGACCTGCCCAAGGATGGCCACACTGCCTAAAAGTCCTAGCGTTGCTGCAAGAATCTAATAAACTCACCTTTTCCTGTCCCGTGTTGGTCCACACTTCGCACTCACTTCGGTCGATCCTTGAAAACAAGGGACACTTGTGGATCAGCAACTCAAGACTTTTAAAGTATCAAGCAATGTTGATTGAAAACCCGCAAGTTAGTCTAACTATGGCAAATCGCCTGAACCTGGCAACCTTGTTACCTCTAGAGGCTGAACCCATTATACATGATTGCTTACACATCCTGGAACAGCAGTATTCCTGTAGGCCAGATTTAGTGGACTGTCCCATATCAGAAGCGGACTATAACTGGTTTACAGACGGTTCTAGTTTTATGTTTGAGGGCAAGAGACAGGCTGGTTATGCAGTTGTTAGCTCTGACGAAGTTATAGAAAGTGGCCTTCTAGGCATAGGATGGAGCGCTCAGGTAGCTGAATTGTGGGCACTTATCCGGGCCTTAGAGTTAGCTGATGGCAAAAGATTGAATGTGTGGACTGATAGCAAGTATGCCTTCTTGACTTTACACGCTCATGCCACCCTCTACCAGGAGAGAGGGTATACTGATTCAACGGGAAAGGCGATCCAACATGGTCATTTGATCAAACATCTTATTCAAGCGGTGATGCTGCCATCAGAAGTAGCGGTAATACACTGTAAGGGGCATCAACGGGGCTCAGACCCTATAGCCATTGGTAATAGGAAGGCAGATGCAGAGGCTCGTCAAGCCGCGGTCAGACACGAAGCAACCCCAGACCTTAATGTCTTTGTAGTAATGGATGTAGGTGTCATTCCAACCATGGCAACTCCCACCTACTCAGCCTCAGAAGTTCAAAGGGCAATCCATGATTTCAAAGCTGAATTGAAGGAGGGGTGGTATATTCTTCCAGATGGCCGACCGTATATACCACACTTGTTAGCATGGACCGTAGTAGAACAGGCCCACTGGACTTTGCATTTAGGTAAATCAGCTCTTGCCGAGGCCATCCTTAGGGAATATTATTTGGATGGTGTCCATGCATTGACCAATAAGGCCTCTCTGCAATGCACAACATGCGCCTCTACTAACCCAAGGCAGGGTCCTACCTTGCCCCCGGGGATTCAACCTGTAGGCGCCATTCCCATGGACATAGTAACTGTGGACTTTACTGACATGCCCCGATGCAAACATTATAAGGCATTATTGGTGATCGTGGACACGTTTACTGGATGGCCGGAGGCTTTTCTCACCTCCACTAAACAGGCAAGGGAGGTTGCTAAGGTCTTCTTAAACTCAATCATTCCCCGCTTTGGCTGCCCATCTGCTATCTCATCGGACAATGGTCCAGAGTTTGTCCATAACACCAATCAGCTGTTGGCCAAGGCAATTGGGACACGGTGGAGGTTCCACTGTGCTTTCCACCCCCAGTCTGGAGGAAAAGTTGAAAGGGTTAATCGAACCCTCAAAGACAAACTAACCAAAATATGCATAAAAACCCATTTGAGCTGGGTGGATGCACTACCCTTGGCCCTATACAATATAAGGACAGCCCCTCGTAAGAAGTATCACTTATCCCCATTTGAGATGATGTATGGCAGGGCTCCAACGATTTTAACTCTGAAATATGTAAACAAATAGGAAGGCTATTTAGAGTTGGAATATGCGGACACCTCCTGACTCCCACCGGATTACCTTTGATGGCCATGGATTGTGGCCAACCCCCTTTCTTTGTGATTGGGCGAGTAATTAGTCCTCTTCAGCTAAAGAAAGGGTGGGCGGGGTTGTGTAAAGTACAGAAAAATCTGTCCTTAGTAGCCCTTGCTCTGCATCAATTCCATCATGGGGACTGAAGACGCAGAGAGGTTAAGAGTTTGCACAAGCAGGGACCTGATGAGCTGGTGGGGCCCATGGAGTCATCTTGGATGCCGATGCAGAGTCTCAATTCTGCCCAGTCACTCGCCCGCCCAGCTCTTCTCCTGCCTGCTGCACTCCAACCGGCTTCCTGGTGAGGATCCCGGCCAGTCCAGAGGAGGCTTCTGCAGTGACGAAGTGGCAGAAGGAGAGGGGGCTCATACAGACTGCCCTTCAACCTCCTCCTGGGGAGAGTCTCCAGGTCCCCTTTCTCTGGACATCTTCTCCAGCCCTTCACAGATAAGACAAGCTTGGAAGAGGAGCAGAGAAAATGCTTTAGGTAGAAATTATAGAGTGGAAAATTAAAGGGTCTGAAAATTGCTATTTTATTTCTCTGGTTGATGAAAGAAAAAAAAATACAGTGGAAATTACATTTTTTTTTTTACTTTTTATTATTTTTTGGGTGTGAGGTACATACCAAAATAAAAACAATCCCAAAGTGAAATCCCAGACAGCTGTTCTGCTGAACACTTTCTGCAAAGGAGGTTTTATCAGGAAATCAAGAAAGAATTCTATAAAAGGGATGAAGATTTCCCTCCCCAGCTGAGAGCCAGTCAAACATGGCATTTCACATCATTCTGGCATTTTCAGGCAGAAGATCAGGCAACCAGGCTGGTGTTTGGTTCCCACAGCTTCCTCCTGACCTCTTTTCCTGCTTATTCTCTCTCTCTCTCCCTCCCTCTCTCTCTCTCTCACACACACACACATTTAGTTGTAGGAGCAAGTGTCTGAATTATTTTCTATGAGGTGTCACATTCAGTAGTTGTTACTGAAGAGCAAATTCCTCTGAATGACTTTTACAGAGTTCTCTTAAGCAAGATTTATTGAGCTGAAAGGAAAGGGAGCTACAAGAATTCCAGTCATTCAACATTTTTTCTAAATGGAAAGAACATCTCCTTTTAAATAAAATAAACTTTTAACAATCTTTCCAATATCACAATGGTGTTATATCTCATGCTTTTACATTTGTTCTGGCTGTGAGATGCTCCTTTGTGTTCACGTCTGGCCTCAGAAGGATAACGTAGCACTTGGGGATGAAGATGCAGACCAGCAGACCAGCACTGGAGGCCAGGATGGAGAAGATCTGAACAGCCACCATGTATTTCCCTTTGGTGCTCAGGTAGGTGGGCACAAAAGTCACCCAGACACTGCAGAAGACCAGCATGCTGAAGGTGATCAGCTTGGCTTCGTTGAAGGCCCCAGGCAGATTCCTGGCCAGGAAAGCCACCGTGAAGCAGATGGCAGCCAGGAAGCCCATGTAGCTGAGGGTGACGTAGAACATGACAACAGCCCCTTCGTTGCATTGCAGGATGATCTCTCCATGCTGGGAGTGGAGGTCAGAGTCAGGGAATGGGGGAGAAACTCCCAGCCAGATGGAGCAGATGATAATTTGGATTGCAGAAGAGGAAAGGATGATGGAGTTGGCCAAGCTCTTCCCCAGCCATCTCTTCACTTGGTTTCCTGGTTTTGTGGCCAGGAAAGCCAGCACCACCGTGATGGTTTTGGCCAAGAGAGAAGAAATGGCAACTGAGAAGATGATGCTGAAGACTGTTTGTCGGAGAAGGCAGGTGGCTTTCCTTGGTTGACCAATGAAGAGAGAAGAAGATAAGAAGCAAAGCAGGAGGGAGACCAGGAGGATGTAGGAGAGATCCCGGTTGTTGGCTTTGACAAGGGGAGTTTCTCGGTATTTAATAAAGATGATCAAAACAAACCCTGTGATTAAGAATAAGAGCAGGGCAAAAGAGACCAGAATGATTCCCAGATGTTCTTCATAAGACAGGAAGGTTACAACTTTTGGGATACATTGGACTCTTTCCTCATTTGGATATTTTTCATCTGGACACTTGGTACATTTTTCTGCATCTGAAAAACCCCAAAACAATATTTTTTATTAATATTCTCTCCTTTTAACTTACAAATGGTGGGTTCCGGATTCCGTTCCAACTGGTACAGTTAGTATAGCCCGGCGTCACCCACATGGATGAGTGCAGCCTGCATGCACATCACATGGAGCACGCAGGTGATATAGCTGCCAGCAATGCTTCAGCAAGCCTCCGCAATGCTCTAGCTGCTCAGTGGAGCGTTGCACAGGCGCTGTATGTGCCATGCATATGTGCAGAAGTGCGAAGGCTTTAAAGGACAGGTAAGGAGCTCAGGTGGGCAGGTGGGCCCTCCGAAGCACTGTACAGGAATGGTACCCAGTGCTCCGGGCAAGCTCCGGTACACCTGTACCGGGGCGTACCGCCTGCAACCCACCACTGGGATGATGCTTCTCTAAAGTGTGTTTGGTGATGTAAGGCAGTAACCTTGTGGCGCTGTGATGTAACAGCTTAGTAGCCCTTCCTTTTGCAAAGCAAGATTTATTTTTGTATCTTTCCAGAGATAGAGAGAGAGTGGTTGAATTTCCTTACAGTTATTCCCTGGGTGTGTGGATTGGGAAGGTGGGGAGTGGGAGGGAGGGAGAGTATGCGGGAGAGATGGAGAAAGAGAGAGAGATGAGGGAGAGAGAGATGAGGGAGAGAGGGGATGAGAGGGAGGGAAATAGAGAGAAAAAAGAGAAAGAGAGAGATGAGAGAAAGAGATATGAGAGACAGAGAAAAAGAAAAAGAGATGAGACAGAGAGAGACATGAGAGAGAGATATGAGAGAGAGGAGGGGAGATAGAGGGTGATAGGGAGGTAGAGAGAAAAAGAGAAAGATGAGAGGGAGGGAGGGAGAGAAAGAGAGATAAAGGAGAGGGACAGAGACAGAGAGAGGAGATACCTATTTGCCATAGAATAGAAAACATGGGGAGCCACAAAACCTGGGTAGGCGTTGCTGGGGTGAGTGTCATGTTCCTGGGTGTGAGTGAGTGATGTCAAGTTGGCCACGCCCACCCAGGTTTTTTGACTCCCAGTGTTTTGTTTTCTGTGGGAAATGGGTCCAAGTGGCTCTTTGAGTGTTTAAGGTTGCAGACCCCTGGAGTAGACAGTCACTTGTCTGAAATGGTATCAGGTCTCCTGCTTGAGCAGGGGGTAGGACTAGAAGACCTCCAAGATCCCTTCCAGCTCTCTACTGATTGACTGATTGATTGATTGATCTACATAAGTGGCAGACTATTTATATAATTAGTTCCCTCCAATAACTACCCACGGCACCATATTATAGACCAGTGACACCTTCTCAGTGATTAAGGGGAGGATCCAATATATAGTGAATTGCAAGATTTTTCATAAGGTGGACCTAAAACAATTCATCAAATTTCAAAGAACTCAGATCTTCCTAGAAAGGTGAACTTAGCAGCACCTATCCAGACTAGAAAGCAGGAGAGATGTTTCCTCTGCTATTAGTAAAGCTTGCCCAGTCTGCCACCCCTCCTCCCATTTCCTCCCAGCCCCTTTTTCAAAGTCTTTTTGGTTTACTTCCTTTTAGATAAGAAATTGGGCAGGTAAAAATAAAAAACCAGGTGAACTTCTTCTAACTTGCACTTTCATGAAAATCTTCTGGATGGATTCAGTTCCACAAAGCCTCCCATTTTTTTCAATGTCACCCACCTCGCTGAGTGGAGAAGGTCCCCTCTGGACAAGGAACACAGTCATAGCAGCAAACTGGCTCTCCTTCTCGAGCCCTCTTGACAAATCCAGGATGACAACTTTCCACACATTTGGACTCAGGCAGGGACTGAGCAGAAAAACAAAGAATGCCAAAGAGAATGTGTTAGGACTCTCCGTCCATGGAAAATGGAGGTAGAAGTGGATGGAGACAAGTAGCCTCTGGTCTTCACTGAGGTAAATATGAAATCTCTTGACTACTTCTAAACAGATGCAGGAGGAAGAACAACTGACAGATTCTTCATTTAGTTCCTCCCTTTTGCTTTTGGCATTTTACATTACAATAAAGGACTTTTCTACTTAATAAAGTCTGGAGGGATGGAATTGAAAAAAGGTTTAAGCATGATGATATATTAAAAATGAGAATAAAGTTTACTATAAAAGATTTAGGAAACTTTTATTCCATTAGATTTTTTAATGTAGAATAAAACTGTGATGAAGAAAGAAACCTCTGACCAATAAGATCTTGAAAGATTTCCATAAAACATGGCAAAGCCCCTCCACTTAGGTCCCCTCTGTTGAAGAACTTCCATTAGATGATACCAACTGGCATGGAAGGCCAACCACCCTGGAGACTATATAGGCTTTGCCCACTTGAAATGGGACCTCAGGCTTTGGAAAACAGAGAAAAGACACCAAAATTTTTCCCACCTTATTGAGCAACTTTAGCCCTGAAAGAGCATCTTGTTTGATAGAAAGTCTCTGTCCTTCAAAATACGCCAGAAACTCTAACCTGGCATCCTCCTTGGGGAGAAGCAAGTAGCGCAAAATAGCCAGATCTGCTTTCATCTCTCCATTTTGGTCCAAGTACAGTTTTCTGTGGGAAATATTGAGAAACTCATTCTTCTTCAGAAAGGGATGAAACTAGAATGGGAACATCCAGGAATTTGAAAAGCAGAAAACTTTGTTTCTTATTCCACATTGAATCTTTGTTCTACAATCGCCTAATGTCCATGTATGGTTAAATAGGATACAAATACTGCCATTATCTTCATAAGTAAATGAAGAAGTTTGAGAAAAATGTGTCAATCATATACTGACAAAATATAGAGGAAATATAATTGACACAATTGGTCAATTTTAGGGAACATTCCAGAGCAGATGACAAATATAATGAACAGAGAAAAAAAAGATGATCCATAAATTCTTTGAAAACAACAGGTAGATTCCCAGAAAGCATGGGTTGATCAAGAAGAAATCTATCAGGCTAATCTTCTCCCTGGTCATCCTGATGGAAAACACCCCCTTGATTGTAATGTGACATTAATAAACTTTTACATATCTGAAAGAACAAATGTCTCACCAACTGTTTTTTCAGCCAATACTATGACAAGGCTACCATGCAGAAGAAGGCAGTCATAGACGTTGACTTATGACATTTGACCCCAACATTTTGGTTGCTAAGCAAGAGCGTTGTTAAGTGAGTTTTGCCACATTTTACTCAATCCATGACCTCTCCTGGTTCTAACAGGCATGTGCAAGCTAGGGAAGAACATCTGTAGACCTGTGTAATGTTCTAATGTGCAGATATTATAATTAAATGTGTGGTAGACTTTGGGTGTGTTTTTCCAAACATGGTAAGTGAGGTTGAATGTGCATAGTTTTAGAAGGGCACCCTGTGTGTATGTGTGTTTATGTGTCCCTGTGCGTCTGTTTGCATGTGTACATACACATACAGGATATATAGTAGATAATGTATCTATTCTATGTAATAAGTATGTACATATATGACATATATACAAAGGACTAAATTCTGTATTTTGGATGGTCAGTAGTAGTAAATAAATAGACAGGGAAGTTGTATCTCATTGAGGCGAGGAGAGGCCAGGCAAGACACCCTTTGATGTGAGTGCTATCAAGTTGGTCACACCCACCTAGTCACATGACCACCAAGCCACACCCACAGAACAGGTAGTAAAAAAAATTGAATCCCACCACTGGATACAGCCCTCTTCCAATAACTGACTCATGTTACACACAAGTGTAAGATCTGCTCACTATTATTCCAGAGTGTCAGACATGGAAAAAATAATTCAGTTACAAGACAGGAGAATTTTAGCTGAATGAAAGAAAAAAAATTCATAAAAGGATGAGATGTTTTAGAGCTGAGCCTGTAAAGCAGAGAAGTTCAGTCTCCTCTTCATGGATTATCTGCATGCAAAGACTGAGCAGCCATCAGTCAGAGAAGCTTGAGCTGGGATTCCTGCAGAGAGGAGGGGTTGGGCTAGATGGTCTCAGGGTCTCCTACAAATTTATAAAGGTTGTCATGTCACAACATGTAACTGTGGGGCTGTTGTTGCTCTAGCCCCACCTGGTGGCCAGTGGCAGATAAGCCTAACTATATGGTCTGAAGCCAGACTCCATTTTCTGTCGGCCTTTGGAGAAGACGGAAGCAGCTGTTGTGACCGAGACCCCTGGTCATCCGGAGACGGCCTCCGTCCCTCACACGGAGCATTACTGGAGAGGTTCCAGCTGCTTCTTTGCTGGCTGTTAGTTAATGCTGCCTATCTCGTATGTACATTTGATTTCCACTATTTGCATCTCCTCAGTTTCACCTGCCATTTCTCCCAATAAAGCATCCATGTCCATGCCAGGCTCCCTTTCATTGGAGGAAAATAGGGGGGCTTAGCTTCCTGTGGAGCTGCACACAGACCCACATGCAATGGGGACAGAAAAAAGGTGGAATTCCACCATGCTCATCACAAACCCACACATACGGGAAAATTATTTTGAAAAGAATAAAGCATTTTCAAATCAGCAATGTTTAATAATGTCATGGTGTCTACTATTTGAAACCATTATTCCCTATGTAATTAAATTGACCAAATCTGTTGAGATGATTCCCCTCCTCCTCCTCTGGATTCCTCCTCCAAAGGACCTAAAATTAATGGATCCATATTGGGACCCCCATACCTGCCATGGCTGCAGCCTTGGAGACCCCAAGATCTTTTCATCCTTCTTTTTCCTTCTCTTTGATCTGGAGGAATAAGCGGCATTCAAGGCCTGGGCCAGAGTCTTCATGAGACTGTAATATTGGTAGTCATTTTGGATCCATCTTCTGTTCCTTTTCTCCTGGGTCTCCAGTGGGGCTATTTGGGTGCATCTTCTGCGCCCTTTGATAGAAAAGACATTCTTTGAAAGAGAACAGTGGAAATAAGGATCTTGAAACTTTTCTTCCACATAGAAATAGCGTTTAAAGGCAGAATCTTTTGGCCTTCCTTTTGGCAGATAACCAAAGTTACAAATACTATGGATGTATTTGAGAAGTCTGCGCTTGTTTATTTGATACCATGCAGAATTTGTGAGGATCCAGACTTTTCCTTCAATGGGTCCTGGGAGACGCATAAATGTTAAATGGAAAGGAAGAATTCTGTCCCAAAGGAAATCATATTCTATGAAGTGAACAAAGACATTGACTTGTCTCCACTTAGAGAGGGAATCCCTGAGGTATGCTGTATATCCAGTCTTTGAGAATAGTTGTGATATAACCACACAAATTCCATTCCTGACAAGCAGAGGAGTGAAAATCCTCATGAAATTCTCTCCATTCTCTGTGTCTGAAGCAAAGAGGCCAATCAGGGTCCATCTGAAATGGAGGAGCAGTTGGACAATTGCTGGGTTCTGGAATCCTTCTTTGGGGAACGTCTGGTGGAAAAAGGGGAATCGACGTTTATCACTCAGAGCCTCTGAAACTGTTTCATATTTGATCTGAAAAAGCAATTGAAAGGATTAGAGCCGTGATGGGGAATTATTTGTAATTTGCAATTTAATAAATTTATATGCCGCCCAATCTTGTAGGACTCTGGGCGGCTTACAAGAACAAGATTAAAAGATAAAACGTTACAAAATAGGGAAAAATAGGGAAAAGACAACAGGTTTAAAACAACACATCATACACTCAATCTTGGTGGGGCTGGACCTTGTTTGTGAAATCAACAGCCCCAGGCCTGCCGGAATAGCCAGGTCTTAGTGGCTTTTTGGAAGGCCGAGAGAGTGGGAAGGGTCCGGATCTCTACGGGTAGATCGTTCCACAAGGCTGGAGCAGCTATAGAGAAGGCCCTCCCCCGAGGGGTCGCCAGCCGGCATTGTCCGGTCGACGGCACCCGGAGAAGGGCCAACCTGTGAGATCTTATCAGCCATTGGGAGGTATGTGGCAGGAGGCGGTCTCTCAGATATCCAGGTCCTAGACCATGTAGGGCTTTAAAGGTAATGACCAGCACCTTGAAGCATGTTCGGAGACCGATAGGAAGCCAGTGCAGCTCGCAGAGGATAGGTGTAACATGGGTGTATCTAGGTACACCCGATATCGTTCGCGCGGCTGCGTTCTGGACCAACTGTAGTCTCCGAACACTTTCCAGGGGCAGCCCCATGTAGAGTGCATTACAGTAATCAAGTCTTGAGGTGACAAGGTCATGAGTGACCATTCGAAGTGACTCCCGGTCCAGGTAGGGCCGCAACTGGTGCACCAGGCAAACCTGGGCAAAAGCCCCCCTAGTCACAGCCGACAGATGGTGTTCTAACATCAGCTGAAAATCCAGGAGGACACCCAAGTTGCGGACCCTCTCTGAGGGGTGTAAAATTTGGCCCCCCAGGCTAAGGGATGGAATATCTGGACTATCCTTGGGAGGCAACATCAATAGCCACTCGGTCTTGTTTGGATTGAGTGGAAGCTTGTTCACTCCCATCCAGACCCTGACAGCCTCCAGGCACTGGCACATCACTTCCACCACTTCACTGAGTTGGCACGGGGCGGACAGATACAATTGGGTATCATCCGCATATTGATGGTATTTAATTCCGTGCCGGCGTATGATCTCACCCAGTGGCTTCATGTAGATATTAAATAGGAGGGGGGACAGGACTGAGCCCTGAGGCACCCCATATTTAAGGGGCCAAGGGGTCAACCTCTGTCCTCCAACCAACATCGACTGCGATCTGTTCGAGAGGTAGGAGGAGAACCACCGTAAAACAGTGCCTCCCACTCCCACCTCCCGCAACCGTCGCAGAAGGATACCATGGTCGATGGTATCGAAGGTCGCTGAGAGGTCAAGAAGCACCAGGATAGAGGAATGTCCTCTATCCCTGGCCTGCCAGAGATTATTGGTCAGCGCGACCAAAGCAGTTTCAGTGCAGTAACCAGGTCTGAAACCCACTGAAAGGGATCTAGATAGTCTGCTTCATCCAAGGTCCGTTGGAGTTGAAAGGCCACCACCTTCTCAACAACCTTCCCTACAAAAGGGAGGTTGGAGACTGGACGGTAGTTATTAAGGATAGCTGGGTCCAGAGAAGGCTTCTTAAGGAGGGGTCTCACCACCGCATCCTTCAGAGAGTGCGGGAAAGATCCCTCCTGTAGAGAGGTGTTAACAATCCTCTAGAGCCAGCCTCGTGTTACCTCCCTGCTGGTAGAGACCAGCCAGGAGGGACACGGGTCCAGAAAGCAGATGGAGGCACTCACTGCTCCCATGGCCTTGTCCACTTCCTCAGGAGTGACAAGCTGGAACTCGCTCCAAGAAATCCGATCAAGGCCCTCTCTCCTGGTACTGTCCAAGTGGAGTCCAGGTCCGTCTGAATCTGAGCGACTTTGTCCGACAGAAACTGAACAAATTCCTCAGTTCTTCCCTGTAAGGGTTTTCCCGCATCCCTCCCTTTCAGGAGGGAGCGGGTTATCCTAAACAGGGCGACCAGGCGAGATTCTGCGGACGCAATAAGAGCGGAAAAATGAGCACATTTTGCCGCCCGTGTCACCAATAAATAAGTCCTAATAAAGGCTCTTAGTTGCGTTCGGTCAGATTCGGAGTTACTGGCCCTCCAACATCGCTCTAGGTGTCTCTTTTGGTGCTTCATCTCCCGGAGTTCCTCAGTGAACCAAGGAGCCCTCCTGGATCCACTGCCGCAGAGAGGCCGCAAAGGCGCAATCCGGTACAGGGCCTCAGCCACCGCTGTATTCCAAGCAGCGACCAAGGCCTCTGCCGGATTGTGGGCAAGGGAGTCATGTATCTCTCCAAGCGCTGTCTGAAATCCCAAAGGGTCCATCCCACCCAAAGGTGCCTGGGGCGGAACCACCTAATCGGCTCCCCCTCCCTGCAGTGGGGGAGTAGTTTCTGAAAATCAAGCCTCAGTAGGAAGTGATCTGACCATGACAAGGGCGAGATCTCTATGCCCTTCAATTCCAGATCACGTCTCCACTGCCCTGAGAGAAACACGAGGTTGAGTGTGTGTCCCGCTGTATGAGTCGGACCCTGAATTACCTGGGTCAAGTCCATGGTTGTCATGGAAGCCATGAACTCCTGTGCTCCATCCGAGCGTTCGCCAAGAGATGGCAGGTTGAAGTCCCCCAGTACTATCAGTCTGGGGAATTCAACCGCCAGTCCAGCTACTGACTCAAGGAGTGCAGGCAGGGCTGTTGTAACACAGTTGGGAGGTAGGTACGTTAGAAACAAGCCCACTTGACTCCCTAGGTCCAGCTTCAACCGGAAGGGTTGACTCCAACAGTCTCCGGAGCAGGGATCCCACGAGGAGCTAATGACTCTCGGATGATGACTGCCACTCCCCCACCCCTTTCTCTGTTGTTGTGGTTGGTGGAGCACCTGAAACCCTTCTGGACACATTTCTGAGAGGGGGACTCCTCCCTTGTGGCCCAGCCAGGTTTCAGTAATACATGCCAGGTCTGCCCTCTCGTCTAATATTAAGTCCCGGACGAGGGGAGCTTTATGAATCACAGACCTGGCACTTAGCAACAGCAACCTGAGACCAGGGCCCTGACATCTCTTGCCACCTGGTCCTTGAGTTGAGCTATCAGGGCCGGAAGGAGGGATCACTGTGACGTAGCGAACCCTCCTTCCCCGGTAATGGCTAGCCCTGTAACTCCCGTCGTACCTGCCTCTCCCAAACGTAACTGGAATTTTCTGGCCTGTCCCCGTCCCCGTCGACCCTTCCTCCCCTCCCAGCATGCCAGCCACCCCAGCCCAGCTCCACTACCATGCACATGCAGGCACACCTGCTGCCGGCCAGCTGGTTTTCGGGCCTATGCCAAGGGCCAGGGCGGGGGATGTGTGAGAATGCAGTGGGGGAGGGTTCTTGCATTGCACAGTAAACTCCGGGGAGGGAGGGCTGGAAGTGAGTGTGAATGGCCTGGCCCCCCAGTGCTTCCTCGCTCAGTTGGAGGCTTCCTTCAGCCTTCAAATAATTGCAGGGGGGGGGGGTTGTTTGCAGATTGGTGCAGGAGGCTTTTCAGGGTCAAAATGGGGAGCGACTGTGATTTCTGCACCCCATTTTGGCTGCCGGAGTTCGCTGCCCCAGGGCAGAAATGTGAGCCTGTCCTGTGCAGCCCACTGCCACTTGGGACAACAAAGAAGAGGAGGAGGAGAATAGCGAGGCTTTGCAGGAGCTGGCAGGGAGCAGGTCAGGTGGGGTTGACTGGCTGGCTGGAGAGGGGGGAATCATGGTGCTTAGGTGGCAGCAGCCTGCATGCCCCGATTGTGCTGGGCAGGGGGGGAATGAGAGGCCCTGCTTAAATGGGGAGGACACAAACCTCACTGCTCAGGTGTGGCCCACACCATTGGCACACACACACACATACACACACACACACACACATGCACACACACACACTTGGATTGCTCTCTTACCCTCCCTGTCTCTTTCTCATACCATTTGCCTGCAAGTATGTTCCATGAGACAAAGAAGCATCATTAAATAGTTAAATGGAAAGTAGTTGGGGAGAAGGGAGGAGCAGGAGACCTGCAGGCAACCACTCCCCCCCCCCTGCAGAGATTGAAAGTTTCTGGGTCCCTGACTCTGCAAAAGAGGATGGGTGCCTGAATCTGCATAATATTATAGCACCCAGGAGTGTCTATTCTCGGCATGAAAAGCATTTCCCAGCCAACTCTCCTCTCCCTTCTTCAAAGGCAAAGAAGCAGAGAAACAAGAGAGGAGACAGAGGTTAGCAAAGTGAGTGAGGCCTTGTTGCAGGAAGGGAGGGAGAAGCAGGAGGTATCTTAGTGGATTGGGGAGGCCTTGAGGGTCTATTCTATCACTAGGACCCCCATGGCCTTCCCCACCCTGAGATATCTCACGGGCACATTGGTATTGAATTGTGAGCTTAGGAAAGTATCCCCTCCTTGTGTGTTGCAAACAGATATTTCCAGTGGGGAAAACAGGACAAAGCAAGCTGTGTGTGTGTGTGGGGGGGGGGATCGTTTCCTTTGCTATATTTCCAGTCTGAATTAGACAATGGCAGGGTCCCTACAGAAAAGTTCTTTTAAGGATCATTATGTTTTAGTAGAAAAGCAACTAACTTAGCTCTGTTCTTAAATGCTAAAGCTCTTGCACATAAAAAACAGAGGAGCTCTGATCAACTACCAGAGCCATCATTGTGACAGTTTTGCTGTCCTGTAGTCTGTCCCCATGAAATGCAAGCATGGAATAAAGTGATCTTGGTTTGTTCTCAGTCTTTTCAATGGCCACAAACTACTAGCAAAAGTGGCATTTGATCACAAGGCAAGGAATTTTTCCCCTTTTGCATTGGAGCATCCAAGAAGGGACAGGAAAGGCAAAGAAAAAGAAGTAAAGAGGGGAAGGAAGAATGAAGAGGGAAGGAAAAAGAAGGGAAGGAAGGAGATTATAATGAGAGAGAGAGTGAGGGTCTGAAGTAGATCCTGCCTTAGCACTTGATCACCAGCAGTGTTGTGTTGCTCTCAAACTTACAAAGTCAAGGTTAGAAAAAATATCAGTGTACATTCAACAACAAAAGTCACATTAATCAAAAGCATGCCAAATGCAAATGTTTACCTTTCAAGAAAAAAGTGTTTCTATCATTGAAAATACTGTTATTGGGGGTGGGGGGGTTCACAGAAAAGACGTTAATCACGTATGAGTTGTTTTTCTACAGTAAAACCTCATTATTCGGGTTAAATTGCCGTGTTGGCACTCCGAGATAAATAAGTGGGTTTTGGGTTGCGGTTTGGGCATTCGGTCTCTAAAAGATTTGCCATCACTGAATTAGAGCATACACAGAGTGTAACTTAATTCAGCTTTTGTTAAATTGCTGGTGAGAGATGCTCCATTGTAACCTAAGGCGCAACTACATAGATAAAACCTCTAGGTGAATTCCCAAGCTTAGCCTGGCAAAGTAACTTCATGTGAAAAGTAAAATGTGGATTCTGCCAAGTAGCCTTGCTTGTAACTTAAAATGTGGATTCAGCATTCCCTAACAAAGCTCTGAGTTATAAACCAGAAAATGTATTTATTTTCCCTTTTAAAGTCTGTTGTTTTCAAAGAAAAATTCTGAAATTTGTGTGATACCAAATTATGTTTCTATAGCAATGACATTGTGTTCAAACTGTGTGAGCTGTAAGATATTTGGAAAAGTTTTTGGCGCATGCCTGTTTTTCTCTCTCTACCTGCTCTGTTAAGGTGGGAGACAAAAAGGTCGTCCAGTCTTTGCTTTTTGCAGAAATAAAAGCTGATAATCCGTAGTCTCATCTTCAGAGTTTCACTGGACTTATCAGATTCTGAGCTGCATTCAAAAACCTTCCACAATGAAGAATGCTGTGTTATATTTGGGGTCAGATCAAGTCCACAATATTAGATTTTAATAATTCCAATCTTCTTTTCATGAAAGCATTAGAATAATTTGTTAATTGGACATTGTTTAAAATACTAGAAACAGAATGTTAGCAAGATTGTATAATAAAAGTGGACAATAATGAATAAATTAAAAAACTATAAACAATGTAAATCATATTACTGTATCTCATTCCTATAATTTATTGCAATTAGATTAACATGTGCAAATGCCAACTGAAGTATTCTATTCCAATAAAGGGCCTACTATACTTTTTGAGGATTTCCACATATTTTAATGCTTCTATGGCCCAGATTCTTTGCGGAGGAATCCGTTTAGCTTCTTCTCCAGTTGTACAAGAAGCAGGGAGACCTCAGTTCCTAATACAATTTGTCAGTTGTATAAGCCAAGATTGGTCTTTAATTGATGTTTTGTCTGTTCTAACAGCCACAATTTTTAGAGTCTGTCAGTTTCCATGGATTAAATGCCAATACCCATATTTTCTGATTTTAGACAAAGCAGAAAATGTGTAAATTCCCAAATCAGCTCTGAGGGGCAGCAGCTGGAGTCCTTTTGTCCACCCCAAGATACTCCTCAGCGGCTGGGATTCACTTGGTTCTGCTGGTGGTTTCTCTCTGAAGCCCCAAACATCAGATTAATGTAAGAACATGGGGGAAATCTTGGCCTCAGATACTTTAATAATTGGGGCTGAGGAAGCTGGAGAGCTATGAGGTTTTCATTTAAGTACCACTTTCATTCATGTTTTTGATCTAACTGAGCTCCTTTGACAAAATTGAAGGGTTGGAAAGGACTTTTGAGGTCTTCTAGTCCAATCCCCTGCTCAAGAAGGAGACCATAGTTTGAGGGGTCCTCAAACTACAGCCTGCGGGCTGAATAGAGCCCACCAAAGCCATTAATCCGGCCCATGTGGAATCACGAGGCTGCCCCTCCCAAATCATCCTGCCTTACCTTTGCAACCCCATGGACTGAAGCTGCACAGTAAGACCGAAGGCCAAATGGCGCCCTCTGCCTCAGCTTCTTAGCTCGGGCTAAGTGGAATGCAGAGCTATGTCGCCTGGCACACATGGCCTTGCCTGTTGCTCTTCTGGGTTTCTGGTGTGCATGTACACACAATGATCAGCTGGCCTTTGTGTTCATTGCAGTGCCAGGAACTGGAAGAGGAGCTGCCTGGTGCATATGTACGCACCGACATGCACACTGGGCAACTCCTCTTCCAGATCGCATCCTTGACAAGAGCACTGTGCCAAAAAGGTTCACCATCACAATTCCAAGGGTGGTTTTACCAAGGCATTATAAAGCGGTACCAATACTTCACGTGATTTTGATTCTATCCTTCTATTGATGCAGCCTAGGATTGCTTTTTTTGGCTGCTGCCACAAATTGTTGGCTCACATTTGAGAGATTGTCCACTAAGATTCCAAGATCCCTCTCACAGTTACTGCTATTGAGCCAGGTTTCACTTAATCTGTACCTGTACATTTGATTTTTCCGGCCTCAGTGTAAGACTTTACTTTTCTCTACATTGAATTTCATTTTCTTAGATAGGCCCAGGGTTCAAGTCTATCTAGATCCATCTGGATCTTGAGCCTATCTTCTGGGGTGTTGGCTATTCCTGCCAGTTTAGTGTCATCTGTGAATTTGATGAGTTCCCCATCTATTCCTCAATCAAATCATTGATGAAGATGTTGAAGATTACTGGGCTTAAAATGAAATCTTGAGGTCCCCCACTGCTTGTTTCCCTCCATGCAGATGTAGTTCCATTGAGGACCACAGGTTGAGTCCATCTGGGGGTGATGCTGTCTATCTCACATACAGTATTTTTAGCTTACCGAGAAATAGGTTGTGGTTTACTTTGTCAAAGCCTTGCTAAAATTCAAGTACTGTATACTATGTTCACTGCATTTCACTGGTCCACTAATTTAGCAATTTTTGTCAAAGAATGAAATAACATTTATTTATGATCTGTTTTTGGATCCTTCATTAGTTGAAGTAAATTGTTAATATCTGGACTGAATAACAAGGGTTCAAATATGCATCCTTCCCTTCCTCCTTGGTAAGTATCAATCCTTCTTCTCTTTGCCCCATTGAGCCCAAACCTCCCTCTTAAACAAGGACCTGGAGAAAGAGCTTGGATCAGGGCCAACAAGCTGAGCTCCATTTTGAGGATAATCAATTTCCTATATAATATTTCTCTTTTAATTATGACAAATTCACTAACATCTAGAAAACCAGCAAACTGTGTTTTACTTCCCTGATATAGAGGAGTTATTTCAAGACAAATTTGTTGCCAATATTATATTATTGACATACAATATTTATTATAAAATCTATATAGCTGTTCACTACCTAAAACCTTCTGGTTCTTCTGCAAGGAATGCATTTTTTTCAAGTTTAACTAAGAGGATCATGGCATAAATTTTAGCCACAATATTACTTGGTCTATAATTGCTAGAGTTCTTTTTATTCCCCTTTTTAGATAGATAAAATGCTACTACTGCCAACTTCAATCCAACTGGATATGCAGGCATTATTTATATGTGAAAATGAAGACGCCAATAGAGGCTCCATCAACCAGGGATATTTTTTGATCAGTCAAATTAAGGAAGGACATAAAGTGAGATTTGGACATAAGAGTTAAATGATATGGGGTTGGATTGAATGATCTCCTGGGGTCCCTTCCACCATGCTTGTAAAGTGAAAGATGTTTTTCTAGTCTTGTAGAAGAACAGGAAGTTTAAAATGTCAAACCACAGACTAGCTTTCTCACCTCTGAGTCAAAAGCGCAGAGCTAAATCCACATGTCAGAATGAAACTCGTGTTTCCTGCATGCTTCTCTGCCTAGCCAATAGAAATGATTTAGCACATTTCCATGTTAACTGTTTTGAGGAAGTTATAAGAACAGCTTCTCCCTAAGAACCTCAGATGTTAAATGCTTGCCTTGACTAGCTTTCTCTGAACCTTTGGTGCCAAATAAAACTTTTCCTTGATCCCAAAGTCTGAGTCCCTTAATTTTCTGCAACATTTATGGTAACCCAATGTGGGGCTTGGGGCAATATTTCGCTGAGGACAGCATGGACCGACTGGTGTCCAATTGAGGCTGTCTCGCCCAACCTTCAGGCACCACATTGGAACCAGATTGGGAACTTTAGTCCATTCAGCTGCAAAACTATTGGACCTTAGTTTTGTTAGGACTCAAACAAAAGTTAAGAACTTAGGGAAGGTCTATCACATTCAAAAGAAACAGGATGAAAATCCAGGGCAAATCCTAGAATGCATTTATCAAACCTTTAGGCAATATACGAATTAGATCCCAAGATTGAAGAAAATAAGAGAATGGTCAATATGATCTTCATTGGTCAGCCTGCAGATGACATTAGGGCAAAAAATACAGAAGACAGAGAGGACCCCAGGAAAGGCATTTCTGAACTTGTGGAATTAGCATACAAAATATATATTAATTGGGCTCAAATTTCAGAGAAGAAGGAACTTCAAAAGGCAAGAGGAAACACATTTTTTCTTCGCCAAGGCTCTTAGACAAAAATAGTGGGATGCCAGAGGAACGGCTGGAAGAATTGTACGAGGAGGGATCGGTAGTTAGAATCCCAGAGGAAGAGCCCTCCAGTTGGCAAAAGGGAAGATGTTTAATGTCTACACTGATAGAAAATATGTATTTAGAGTTTTACATGCTCATGAGGCTATTTGGAAAGAAAGTGCCTGTCTCTATTGTGCACAAAACAACCCAAAGACAGGATGGAGTGGATCCCAAATTTTTCCTGCTAGCCAAACCACTTTATGAATCTACAAAGTGGGGGTGAAAAAGAACCCTTTGTTTGGGAGTGGGAACAGAAACAAGTGTTTGAAACCTTGAACTAAAAATTGTCATAAGCTCCTGTTATGGGACTTCCCAACCTTGAGAAACCTTTTAATTTGTATGTGGACTCAAAGAATATACAGCCCCACTGCTCTTCTGATAGAGGAAGCTAGTAAATTGACTTTTGGACAACCAACCAATTTATAAGTATCAAACTCTCTTCCCTTATAATCCTCAAGTGACATTGAAACAGACAAATGCCCTAAATCTGGCCACCCTCTTGCCTAACTAGGGGCCTCATGGGTGAGTCAGATGGGGGGAGAATTAAACAAACAGATATAAGAAACCCAACAATATTGTATGTCCCTTAGCCCACCATGACTGAGCACCTCTAGTCATAATATTCAGGTGGGAGACAAGTATAGGTCAAACACTGGAAAGGAGAGAACTTGAAACCCAAGTGGAAGGGCCCGTTTACTGTGGTCATGTGTTCTCCACTTGCAGTAAGAGGGTTGGAATTGAAGTCTTGGATTCACTGGACTTGAGTTAATCCAGCTGCTGATGAGTATTGGGAGGCAGACCAGGATGAAGCCCGTCCTTTAGTGGTACGCTTGAAAAAACGCCCCTTATATCTGTCCTACCGGCAATGGGTAAACAACTAACGGGGCAGAAGAGGCCTTACTGGTAGTCACTTCTGGAAGCTGACCTTCAACATATGGCTGAAGATTTGGAGGAGGAAGACAAGTTATTATTTGTTAGGTGTAAAATGTATTAGGAAGACTGGGTACCTGTCAGGGAATGGAAAGTCGAGCATACATAGCCATAACTGCACTTTGCATTGCTTTAGTGAGTTTGCTCGCCCTTACTGTGATTTGCTGTATTGGATATTCATTCTTCTGGAATCGCCCCCTCCCGAGAGAGACAGGTGCCATGCCAAAAATCATTGACTGTGACAGAGACCAGTACGAATCCCCTGGAGACACTTATGTTTGAGGAAACCTGGGAGTGGGCTCTCTATAGTACAATAGTAGTCCTAGGACTGTGGACATTGTATCTAACAAATAAGGTTTGGTTCTGTGGTACTCCCAAAACTGATATTGCCCTTCCACAAGTCATATCAGATCCCCACCTTCTTCCTGACATGATAGTTTCATAAGTAAGTGAGTTGAGGAAATTGTGACTGGAAAGGTTCCCTTTAAGAGACAACTATGAGCTTTTTGTGGCTCTAGTTGTTATTGGCAAAGGGCCTACTGAGTGATAACATCCTGAACAGTAGTTCCCAATGTTATGAGAATTCCCAAGTGACTCCCTTTGTCCTTGAAGGAGGCTCCAGGGATGGTGGAAATCCCAAAGAACAGGACAGGATCTTGTCGCTGGGCATGGGAGGCCTGGAGTTGGTGGACAAAGAAGTATTGAGGCAGGCTCGCTCCCACCAACGATGCATTATTGATCGGTGGGGATGGTACCCTGGACCTAAGCCAACCCCAAGTCCTAAAGATAAGAGTCTGGCAATTCCATTGAAGCATGGGGTAGAACAAAGGAAGAATGGACCCCTGCAACAATTGAGAAAAGGAAACTATATGTTAAAAATATTGGAATTGGGTCAAAGCCTTATTAATCAGTCAGACCCTGACCTAGGCCAGAAATGCTGGCTGTGCTTATCTGCTGCCCCTTCATCCTACAATGCTGTTCCAGTAGAGCCAGACCTTTGGGTAAAGACCAGGGCCACGGTGGTCCTTGGGAAGGGTGGTAGATGGAGAACCATCTATTAAGAGCCGAGGTGGCGCAGTGGTTAGAGGGCAGTACTGCAGCCACTTCAGCTGACTGTTATCTGCAGTTCAGCGGTTCAAATCTCACCAGCTCAAGGTTGACTTAGCCTTCCATCCTTCTGAGGTGGGTAAAATGAGGACCCAGACTGTGGAGGCAATATGCCGACTCTGTAAACCGCTTAGAGGGGGCTGAAAGCCCTATGAAGCAATATATAAGTCTAACTGCTAACTGCTAGCTAACCAAAGCGGCAGAAGCCAAGTTACAAGGTGACTTTTACAATGCATTCAAAAGGCTGGGGATGAGCTGCCTCCCCATTGTTGGCCCTATAGCCATTGGTGTGGACGTCCCAGGGTCGGCCTCCTTGTGTGTCAAATGATATCAGGAACCTGGCATTCCTGTAGGGTCACTGGCAGAAGAACAATGTCCATCAGAAGTATACCTTAGCCCTAGAGAGACACTTATGGATGTAAAACTAACCCACAGTATTTCTCCTTATGCCCACAACCTCTTCCAACAGAAGGTCACCTTCTTGCTTCTGCCACCTTTCACCGTTACCAGATGGGGAGGGAATGTGATAACAGAAAACTGCCCAAGGCTACTTCAGCCACCCCAATTCCCAATCTGGCTCGCCATGCAACCCTCATCAGGATTATGTGTTCTATTCCCCCCTGGAAACACCAGTTCCCATTATCTCTGTGAAGGTCCAGTTCTCAGGGATAAGTAAAAGGACCTTGAGCAAGAAACTCCATTACAACCGCTTACTGGCATATTCATGGCAGGGACCTTGGGGGTTTGGATTAATGAAAAGAACCTCCTGGCCCATGCCTTTTCCATAAACATAGGCATGTATGTAGGAGAAAATGGAGTCTTCTTCTTATGTGGGAAAAATGCATATTTATGCTTACCTAGCAATTGGACTAGAACATGCACCCTTGGGGCTGGAGAAGGTGCCTTGAAAGAATGAGGTCTGAGAAACACCCTATATGCATTACTTATCTCTTTCTTCTCATTGCTATGTATCATTATCCTGAACTGATTGTATTACATGCTTGCATTATTTAATATGTACTGCGGAAATATTAATCTTGTCTTATACAATGTCAAGTGTAAAAACAAGACTCAATAAGAGGCAAGACTCAATTGTAGCTAAACATAGAGTATTGAAGGGGGGAATAAGGTAGGACAGAAAGTGTGATTTGGACATAAGAGTGAAATGATACAGAGTTGGATTGGATGATCTCCTGGGGTCCCTTCTACCATGCTATTGTAAAGTGAAAGATGTTTTTCTAGTCTTGTAGAAGAACAGGAAGTTTAAAATGTCAAACCACAGACTAGCTTTCTCACCTCCGAGTCAAAAGTGCAGAGCTAAAACCACATAAGTCAGAATGAAACTAGTGCATCCTGCATGCTTCTCTGCCTAGCAAAAATGAGCCTAGCCAATAGAAATTATTTAGCACATTTTCGTGTTAACTGTTTTGAGGAAGTTATAAGAACACGCTTCTCTCTAAGAACCTCATTCAGATGTTAAATGCTTGCCTTGTCTAGCTTTCTCTGAACCTTTGGCGCCAAATAAAACTTTTCCTTGATCCCGAAGTCTGAGTTCTTTAATTTTCTGCAACAAAATAGTTGGTAGAATGTCTTCTCCAGGGAATGCATTGCCTGCATTTCATTTTATGATTAATCTCAACATGAACATAAAGGGGTGAAATATTGACATTTTTGCTAATATGGAGAAAAGCAACACTTGGATTCCATGGAGAAGACATGATTCCATCTATTGCTCACCCACAACCACCCACCACTCACTCTATCAGATGGAGAAAAACAAACACAAACCTGTGGGACTTTGTAGGTGCCTCCTAATGTTGACATCTGAATAGAGATGTCCCTGTCAGCTGCATCAAGAAGAGCCAGAAGGTTCTCCTTCCTTCCACAGCTGTAGTTGGGGACATTGGCTTCTCCAGTGGAGAGAATGTCCAGCAAGGCATCTGAAGTGTGGAAAGTGCTCCAATAGTTGGCATGGAGGTTGTAGCTCAGTGTGAGATTGTGCAGGAGCTGGGAATTCTTGTTGACTGCTTGAATGGAGAAAATGAACCTTAAGCCGTTTAAAAAACCATCAACATCCCTATTGTAAAAAAAAGTATTATTATAATCAACAGTAGCAACAAATACTTCTTTTAATATATAATCCTCCAGAATCCTACTGAGCCATAAGCCAACATTGATCTGAAACCAAAGATCGGTTACACAAATATGGAAATTGGCTGAGGGATGACACTTACAATTAGTTCAACCACTATTTTAAATAAAATTTATTATTTAAGTGAGAAATTATGGATTGAACCGAGAGAGGAAAATAGTCTGCAGCCCTTTCAGCTTTTTTTTCAGACCCCTTTTTGAGTCTCTTTCACAAAATCGGACAAAAGAGAGAAGCCATGAAAATAAAAATCATTCAGGAAATTAGATATATTTCCTCAATATAGGAAAAAATGAAAAATAAAAACAGAAAAGAAGAAGAATGTTAGAATGGAGGGAGTGCAACTCCATCACCCTGAATGACTTACGAATCATCAAAAACAAACTGAAGAGATGGAGCCACGTTGAAAAGCAACTTGATATGCGATATTTTATCTCCAGTGACGACTGCACCAATAAGATGGTCTCCTGGGCTGTAAAAACTCAGTGGTCGTTTTCCATCCTGGTGCTCCAAACTCTGTGGGCATTTCATTCTCAGCTTCCCAGAGACTGGATGGATCAAAAGCAGCATCAGAAGCAGAAGCAGGAGGTCCATAATTCATGATGTGAATCAATCAATCAATCCCTTTTCTGTTTCTAAAGAAGAATGTGAAGAATTCAAAGGACTCTCACTAGGTGGAATATGATCCAGTTGCTTTCCTGATTCAAACACAGAGAAACATTCAGCTTCATCTGGAAAGGAGAGAGACATACATTCAAGAGCACAGACTCTGCCTGTCCCAAAACTCCATATTTCTCTGCTCAAAGCTGAAACTTTTTATCACAATTCTCCCTCTCAGGAGGGATCCCTGGATAATTCAACTCTTTCTTGGACTCAAAGGTTGTTGGGCATTTCTCTTGGGAGGGAAATGAAAGGGAAATAATCCCTGTGTGGCTCATAATAACAGGAGCAGAGATGGAATTAAATCCATCATCTTGAATTGAGAGGTTTGGGGTCTCCATGCTTGAAAGTCACCCCAGAGAGAATAAATGGCACATGTGGCTGAAGCTAACTAGAAATGTGACATTTGTTGGCATTGTGGTTAGAGAGAAAACCCTGGGGGACAGTTAATGCCAGAGCATGCCACATATCTGAAGTAGCTGCCTGCTGAGTCCACACCAACATTTGCTTTGTTTTGAAAGTCAGTACTCAAGGGCACCCCTACAAAAGGGCTGATGCAATAGTGTGGCCAGACTACAAATATAAAATGAACTGGAATGAAAAAGTAGTTATGAGAACTTTGCTCAGTTGAAAAAAAAATACACCCACAAATAAACACACAGAGAGGGAGAAATCAGAGGAAACCAAGTGAAAAGGGATGGAGAAATCAAGGCTGCCTCTCATCTCAAGGGAGGAATGAAGGGTGGGGAAGAAAGGGGAGCTCAGGAGCCTCGTGTTGCAAATGGAAAACCCCCTCCAAGTTCCATCTTCTGAGCCCTGGGAAGGGGGGGGGGAGCCCAAGGCCCATGTTCCACTGTCACCTATTTCCATGCATAAGGCACGCGGGAAAGCAAAGCCCAGACCCATAGAAAAGGCCCAAGATGGCTAGGAAGTAGGAGGGGATCTGGGGCACCTCCCCCAGATTCCTTGGAAGAGACTATCCTGGTTTATGTGTCCCCAGGCTGAATTTTTTTTGGGGGGGATGCAGCCCCTGAGGTTTCTCCAGCTTTGCTTGTGTTAGATTGGGTAAAGGAAGGCACACAAAGGCTCCAGTAACAACAGTTGTTTATTGCAAGTCAGGTAAACATCCGGCTGAAGAATGGTCGGGCAGCATCCCCTTTTAAAGGGATCTGTCAGACCTCTTGCCCAATGGGATTGAGCCTCTGTTCCCGCTGGAACAGAGGACCTTGGTGGAAACCTCTGTCGGGCGGGGGGAGAATATCTAACACCCCTCCCTTCTAAGATGGAATAATCTCACTGGTGACGTAGTCACATAGATAGGCAGGCCTTTGCGTAGCTCTACTTGACCTGTGCAGTTCAGTATTGGTGTTTCCTTTGGATGAGTCAGATGGACCTGTGTGCTCTGCAGCTCTGCCTGATGGAAGCTCCTGGAACTTTTCAGAAGCTGTGGCTGGAACTTCTGAGGTTAACTCTCTTGGAGCTCGCTGAGGGCCTGCATCAAAGTCAGATAAGTCTTCCAATATTCTCGGGCTTGAGTTGGACCTGGAATGATTGTTATTTTGTTTTGTTCGGTTTTAACTAGTTCATGCAGGAGTTTCTGTTGGTTGTCTAAGCATGGAGTTGGACATGCGGCTACTGAGTTGGTCTATGTGCCTTCTCCAATTTCTACTGTCCTCAAGTTCTATTGTATATGATTGAGGACTGGTGATTCCAACTACAGTGGCAGGAATCCACAGCGTTCCCCCAGTGTAGTTGTGGGTGTATACACCATCTCCAATGGTAAATGATCTAACCTTGCTGGTGGAGTCGGGTGTGTGTGTGTTGAAGTGGAATAATTTGGGTGTAGCCGGTCTAAGTGCGACCTTAGGCGGCGGCCCATGAGGAGTTCAGATGGGCTTCTCCCAGTGGTAGCACTGGGTGTGATGTGTTGAATCAGTAAATATCAATTTACTGATGACGAATAGTCAATTCGTGTTTGCCAATCACCTGGGCCCATCCTATTGAGGGCCTCTTTTGTGGATCTTACCATTCTCCCCACCTGACCATTGGAGGCTGGATGGAATGGCACGACCAGGGCATGCCTGATTCCCTGAGATGCTAGGAAGGTCTCGAATGGCATAGCTGTGAATTGGGGGCCTTTGTCAGAGACTAGGATATCAGGCAGGCCGTGCATGGAGAAAAGACTCCGTAGTACCTTGATGACTGATTCCGCTGTAGGGGAATTCATCAGGACTACTTCTAACCATTTTGAGTTAGTGTTCACAACTATGAAGAACGTTCGGCCATGAACTGGTCCAGCAAAGTCAATGTGTTCTCTGGACCATGGTGCTTGTGATCGCTCCCACTCCTTAGAGGGCGCTTTCGGGGAGCTGGTCTGGACTCCTGACAGGGTGTGCATGTGGCTACCCATTCTTCGATCTACCTGTCCATGTTAGGCCACCAAAAATAACTCCTTGCTAGACACTTCATCCTGACTATCCCAGGATGCCCTACATGTAATGCTTCTAGTACTGCAATGCACAGTTGGTTGGGAATGACTACTCTGCCCCCCCCCACAGCAAACACCCATTAATGACTGACAATTCAGCACGTTTGGCAAAATACATTTTGAAATCAGCCCCAACAGGCCCTTTGGGCCACCCCCTCCACATCCAGTTCAAAATTTGCTTTATTATGGGGTCCTTTGCAGAGTGGCATGAAACATCACTAGATGAGACAGGTCCAGTTTCCAGGTAGTCAATGGGGAGGACCATCTTGGGGGTGGGGTCAGCAAGGACATCTGGCAATGGGCATTGGCTCAATGCATCTGCATGCCCTAAAGTGGAGCCAGACGGTGAATGAGGTGATAGGAATAGGCTGCTAAAAAAATTGTCCACCTGGTCATTTGGGAGGATAATGATACCGGGGTGGGGTGATTCCAGCCAGTAACCCCAACAATGGTTTGTGGTCTGTAACCAGTTCAAAATCCTGGCCATAGAGATATTTGTGGAATCTCTTTACTTAGGCCACTGCAGCCAAAGCCTCGCGTCCAATTGGCTGTAGTTCTGCTCCACGGCGGACAATGTCCTGGAGTAAAATGCAATGGGGGCTTTGGTTCTGTTGGGCATGCGGTGGCTGAGGACAGCGCTGACACCAAATGGGGAGGTGTCACAGGTCAACACCAAAGGCAGGGTCTGGCTGTATTGCACTAGGAAAGAATCCATTGACGAGTCATTTTACTGCGGCGAATGCGGCAGCCTCGGTTTTGCCCCAGCACCATTTCACATTCTTGGCTAGAAGGCGATGTAGCGGCTCAGCAACAGTGGCTTTCTGTTTGAGAAAGATGCTGTAGAAATTAAGGAGCCCGAGAAATGCTTACAGTTTGGTCTGATTGCAAGGTGTGGGGGCATCCTTAATAGCTCTGATTTTTTGTGAGGTCGGGTGGATTCCAGACCCATCGATCATGTACCCTAGGAATTCAACCTTCAGTACATTAATTTGGCATTTTTCTTTTTCTTTTTTGAGGCGGAGACCCTTGTTTCTAATTCTGGCCAAAACTGTTCATACATGTTTTAAAAGTTGTGCCTCATTTGCAGCCGATACCAAGATGTTGTCGAAATAGGGGATGACTCCTGGAATCCCCTGCAAAAGTCATTCCATGATGCTTTGGAACAGTCCAGGGTGATACTAACACCAAATTGCAGGCGGTGGCATTTAAACACACCCCTGTGCATCACAATGGTTTGGGCCTCCGCAGTAGCACCATCTACTGGCAATTGTTGGTATGCTTGCGCCATATCCAATTTTGCAAATATTTTTCCTCGGCCGAGCGAATGCAATAGGTGCTGTACAATGGGTACAGGGTAGGCACTTTGTTGTATCTCTTTATTAATTGTGCATTTATAGTCCGAGCAGATGCAAACAGACACGTCAAGCTTGACAGTTGTCACAATTGGCGTCTCCCAGCGTGCATGATCAACTGGTTCTAAGATGCCCTGGCTCACAAGCTTATCAATTTCTTTGTCAATTTTTGGACAGAGAGCGAAAGGTACTCTCCTGGGTTTTAGCCTAATTGCGGCTATTGTGGGGTCTAAACTAAAGGAAATTGGGGTTCCTTTGTACTTACCCAGACTGGTGCCGAAGACGTCCTCAAACTCCTTAAAGATGGCTTCAGCGGCGTCCTCCCCCACGGAGTTGACTCCTATCATTTCCATCCCCAAAGCTTGGAACCAATCAAGCCCCAGTAGGCTCTGAAGGTTTCCGCTGACCACTGTCATAGGGAGGTTTTTGCAGAATTGTTTGTAGTTCACCCGGAAGGTGCCTTGGACCACAATGGGGACCAGGTTCCCCTGTAGTCAACCAGGCAACTACTACCACATGTGGTGCAGTGGTGGGTTTCTCCTGGGCCAGTCATACCGGTAGTAGCCGGGAGCAGCTGACAGTGTACCAGCATGGTGGCTTGTTTGGCCTACCTGCCCGTACATGTGCTATACTGTTTTTAAAGCAACCAGCCAATAGTGGACGTGCGCACTGTGTGCTGCGCCTGTGTGAGCCCCAATGAAAGGAAAGAAAGGAAAGAAATCTTGAAATAAATTAAGTGAAGGAGTCAGTTTGATGAGAGGAGTGGGCTAGAGGATCCAGGATGGAAAACAGAAGGAGGGGAAATGATGGATTGAGAGGGAGCTGAGTGATCCACTTGATCCTTTAACCTTAGAGAAAGTTCCTATCTGCAACAAACCACTGCAGCCTTCATAGTTCTTGGATAGGACGCCAGTTAAACATTCCCTTCCCTTCCATTTGCTTTTTCCTCCTTCTTTCCCTCCTTCCCATTTTGATGGTTGATAAGATTTTTTTTTAATTTTTTATTGAAGGTTATAAAAAAAGGCAAGATTTACAAAATACAAAAAAAAAGAAATAGAACTCATTACATATTTACAGCGCAAACGGCAAAAATTCATACATATGTATACATAGTTCATCTCACCTTGCCTAATATAAAACTAGGTTACTAATTCTATGCAGATATTCATAACGGATTTTTCCTATCAGATCATCCAAGTTTTTTCAACACTGTAGTCTATTGATATTACTTGTAGGTGAATTCTCACCTCTAATACATTTCTTATCTCATTTGTTACTTAGTCTTTGTATATTGTATATTTAGATTGTTACTTAAGTTATTTTTAGTTAATAAAATATCTCATTTATATATCTTAATTCTCATTGTCTTTCTTATCAAACCATTTGTATAATTTCTCCCAGACTTTGTAGAAGTCTGTGTCTTCTTTTTCGTTAATCAGCATTGTCAATCTATTCATTTCTGCTATTTCTAAAATTTTATTCATAACCATTGTACTAGAGGGGGCATTTTCTTTCTTCCAGCACTGCGCATATGCGATTCTTGCCGCCGTCAAGATATGGATGAGTAGGGACTTCCTGGGCAGGACCTTGCTGATGGTGGTAGCTTAATTGAGCTGCCCCCGGGTTTTTCTGGTCGCGTTATCTGCCTAGATACCTGGTAGATACCTCATTCTTCAGGCAAAGAAGAGCGAGAGAGAGATCCAGCTGGTAAGAGTTTTTCCTTTGAAGTTTGCAGCTTTTTTTTTGCTGCGAATAGAAGGGGGGGCCAGCCGAGGCTGAATCATATCTCTGTGCCAGAAATCCCTAGCTGTTTATTACGGCGCAAAGCAAGGCACCTCCACTTAGGACAATATTTGAACTATTTATCTGAAATTAATACAAGCAGAGTCCGTATCTGAGAACCTTATCTGCTTTTTAAAAAAAAATCCTAGCTTCATTTTTTACAAGAGCTTCCTTCGTGCACTTGGTTTTTTTTTCTTAAAAAATAAGCTCCTAAAATGGCGATTGTGCATTCTCCGTAACAATGCCACATTCCTAATTCTTTGGCAAAGAACAGTGATAAAAAAGATCAAAGGAATAGCCAGCCAGCAGTTTCTTACTAATTAGTTTCACTTCTCTGAAGAGCTTACAAGACTTTTTTCTTATCAACTTTAAAAGTTTAAAAAGACTCTTTGCTAATATAGAGACATTCCAAACAGAGGTGAATATGCTGAACTGTTTTGTTACAATGCTAATCTTTTGAAACCTTCTGCAAACTTTCTGCAAAAAGGGAGGAAAAGTTGGCTAGCAGTATCTTATTAATTAGTTTCACTTCTCTGAAGAGTTTACAAGACTTTCCTCTTATTAACTTTGCTAATTTATATATTTGATATAGAGAAGTCCAAAATGGTGCTGAATATGCCGAGCTGCTTTGTTACAATGCCCTTTTCTGAAATGTTTTGAAAAACCCCTAAGAACAAATAAAAGGGTGACTTAATACTTTTTTTCTTGTAAGCTGCACAGCGAGCCAGTAGAGTTTGATTGATTGCTTGAAGAAAAGATATAATGGCATCAAAACTAAATCCTGGGCCGAAACTTCCTCCTAGGAGCACATCCCCCATACCTGGCACAAAGTTGCAGCTTCCACCCTCTATGCCCCCTACTGGAGATTTGCTAACAAAAGAACTTTTTTGGGAAACTTTTAGAGAATTTAAAGAGCAGAATTTAGAAACTTTCAGAGAATTCAGAGAGGAGATAAAGAACGAGATGAAAGAGTTTAAGGTGGACTTATATGATAAGCTTGATACTAGGATTGCCAAAATAAATGATGATATGCTGGGACTTGTAACTGTATTGACAGAACATGTTTCTGGAATGAAAGATAATCTAGAGGTTCTTAATGAAGCTAACACCAATTTGACATCCAAAACTGAAGTGGTGCAACAAAAAGTTGAAAACGCTGAAAAACAAATTATTATGATACAGTACAGACAGATGGAGCTTGCATTAAGAGTCAGGGGGCTGCGCGAAGGCAAACAGGAGAACTTGAAGCAGATTTTTTCAGAGGCATTTGACCGTCTGGTGGGAAGACCGGGGTCCAATTTTGACTGGCAGATCGATAAAATTTATCGTGTTAATTCTTGGGCAGCAAAACAGAAGCAACTCCCCCGAGATGTAGTTATATACTTTGCCACAAGAGAGTTCAGAAACATGATACTACAAGAGTCCTATAACACCAGGCTTCAAATTGGCAGACAGGATTTGATTGTCTTGAAAGAAATACCACCTCAAATGCTAAGAGCCAGGAGAGATTATGCTTTTCTAGTGGAAGAACTCAGAAATCGTCAGATACAGTATAGATGGGATGTGCCATTTGGTATTATAATTACATTGGACAAGCAAAGATATCGTCTCAACTCTGTATGGAAAGCTCGAGATTTCTATCACAAGATTCTGAAGGTGGGACACCCTGAATCATCTGGATCTGGAGAAACACAACGAGAAGGACAAGATAGACAGCAAACCACACAACTACCAGACAAAACGCACCATTTTCTCCTCCCGGAAGGGCAAGGGGTCATGGAACAAAGACCTAGCCGTATGACTACCAGACAAATGGAAAAACAAGCTACAATGCAACAACCTCAACAATCACCCGCCATTGATCAAGGAGTTACAGCAACAAGCTCAGAAGCCATGGGAGGAGCTAGGCCAAAGGTTAAACAGGCCATGCAGGAAGCTCTAAAAAAGCTTCAGGCAACCAAAAATGACAACTAAGATTTTGACATGGAATGTCAATGGACTGAACTCTCCACAGAAGAAAAAGAAAATATTTCACTATCTCAAACAGTTCAAGAATGATATAATTTGTCTGCAAGAAACTCATATCAAATCAACTGATCAAAAATATTTGTTTAACCCCAAACTTGGTCAACATTTTGTGACCTCTGCTACGGAAAAGAAAAATGGTATAGTTGTATACTTAAGAAAAAACATTAAGGCTGAACTAATTGAAGCAGATCCCTTTGGAAGATATATCGCGCTAGACCTAATCTTAGAAGGGAAAAAGACATTACTTTTGGGAATTTATGCTCCTAATCAACAGCAAGACAGATTCTATAGAAATCTTTATGCTAAATTAGTACAGTGGGACTTTAAGTCTTGTATACTATTGGGTGACTGGAATGGCGTGATTGACACTAAAAGAGATAAGAAGACCTCTTGCCCAAATACTAAAATCCGAGCTAAGTTACCCAAACCTTTTTTTGACATGATGGACGACTTCGAATTGAGAGATGTTTGGCAAGAAAGAAACGCAGAGGAATATGACTTCACCTTTTTTTCTGATAGACATCAATCCCTTTCAAGGATTGATTTTATACTAATCACTAATGATTTACTTTCTAGGGTGAAGAAGACAAAGATTGCGGCGAGGGTCCTTTCGGATCATAACCCAGTTTGGATGGAATTGGGAAGGGTAGTGCAGGCAAGAAGGTCTTGGAGGCTGAATGAAAACTTATTCAGATATGAAAAGTACATTAATGATTGTAAAAAGTTATTATCTGAATACTTTGTTCTGAATATGAATAAGGGTACATCTATGGAATTTGTATGGGATGCAAGCAAAGCGTATATGAGAGGAGTACTGATGAATATAAACAAAATACATAGACATAAACAGGGGAAAAAACGAAAAGAATTGGAAGAGGAAATTAAAGGAAAAGAGTTGGAGTTAACATTGAATCCAGGCGATACAAAGGCTAAGGAAGCAATCACCATATTAAAATCCCAATTTGATATGTTGATCTCTGACCAGGTAGCCACTAGTTTATTATATGCAAAACACAACACTTTTTGTAACACAAATAAACCGGGCAGATGGTTAGCTTATCAGATTAGGAAAAAAAGGAAAATTTGAAATGTAACCAAATTGAGTTATAGAGGGAAGGAGGTGTTTCAACAGGAGGAGATTCAAAAGGCATTTCGGGAATTTTTTACAGAATTGTACAAAGGGGACAAAATTAAGGGTTTAGACATAGACAAATACTTAGATAAAGAGAAAATACCCCTAGTTAGAGAAGAGTACAGGCAAAAGTTGAACCAACCAATAACCTCAGGGGAAATCTTGCAGGTAATCAAACAACTAAAGTTAGGGAAACCGCCAGGCACAGATGGCTTGACAGTGGTTTACTATAAAAACTTACAGTTAGAAATGGTAGAAGCTCTTAGAGAACTATTTAATAAAATTCAAATGGAAGGTAAAGTGCCCCCATCTTGGAAGACAGCGTTTATTTCGTTGATACCCAAAGAAGATCAAGATATTACCCAACCAAAAAATTATAGACCTATCTCATTACTTAATGTAGATTATAAAATTTTTACTAAAATACTAGCAAATAGGTTAATGGTGGTTATTCAACAATTGATACATATCGACCAAACAGGTTTTATACAGGGGAGACAGATGAAGAGTAATGTTAGACTAATCATTAATGCATTAGAATATTTGGGAAAGAACATCCAAATCCCTGCTGCGTTCATATTTTTGGATGCTGAGAAGGCCTTTGATCGAGTTAATTGGCAATTTCTGTTGAAGATATTGCAAAAAATGCAGATAGGAGATAGCTTTTTGCGGTCAATTAAAGCAATATACCAACAGCAAACAGCTCAAATCATAGTCAACGGAAGTTTAACAGACTCTTTTCAAATCGGGGCTGTCCTTTGTCCCCACTATTGTTCATTATAACTTTGGAAGTACTATTGAATAAAATACGGGGCTTGGATGGTCTAAAAGGGATCAAGATTAGGCAGCAAGAATACAGAGTCTGCACTTTTGCAGATGATTTGGTCATAATATTGGAACAACTGTAGGAATCTAGTATGGTTTTAATGAACACGATTAATCAATATGGTCAAGTGTCTGGTTTTAAAATAAATTGAGGAAAAACCAAAATATTAGCTATAAATATGAATACTAAACAAAAGGAAGAACTAGGAGGGATGCTAGTATGTGAGGTAGTTAAAAAAGTCAAATATCTTGGGGTCAATATCTTAGCCTCAAATGGGAAACTATATAAGCATAATTATGAACCACTTTGGCGGAGTATACAGATAGAGATGAAAAATGGGAGAAATTGCACTTATCTTTGCTGGGTAGGATAGTGGCAGTGAAAATGAACATTTTATCAAAATTTTTATTTCTTTTTCAAATGCTACCTATACTTAAAAAAGATGCGAATCTTTTAGAATGGCAGAAGGGTATCAACAAATTTGTATGGGCTGGAAAGAAGCCGAGGGTAAAGATAAAAATAATGCAAGATGTACGCGAGAGAGGAGGCTTGAAATTACCTAACCTAAAATTATATTATGATGCAGTGGCGCTATCCGCAATTAGTGATTGGACTCATTTAACCAATGATAGAATACTGAATATCGAGGGACATGATCTGGTATATGGTTGGCATGCTTACTTGTTATTCAACAAAAAATTGGATAAGAATTTTAAAAGTCATATCTTAAGAAATGCCTTATTGCGGGTCTGGAAAAAATATCAACATAAACTAAATGATAAGTTACCCATGTGGGCAATTCCTAGACATGCAATTGAAAATATGAATATAGAACAAAAACACGATAGAACCACTTACAGACAACTTCTCACTTTGGAAAGGGGGGTTCTACAACTAAAATCTTTAGAGGTATTGAAAGAGGAGAAGGTAGTTCAAACATGGTTCCAGTATGGCCAATTACAGGCCAGGTGGAAAATAGACCAAAAAACTGGTTTTATCCAAGTTGAGGATAATTTGTTTAAACAAATAAGAGATCAAAGCTTAATGCATATAAAGAGGATATATAATATACTAATACAGATGGATTCGGAAACGGAATTGGTTAAAGATTTTATGATAAAGTGGGCTCAGAATATTGAAGAACCAATAATGTTGGACACGTGGGAAAGAATATGGGTAAGAAATGTGAAATTTACACAAGCACAAAACCTGAGAGAAAAATTTTATAAGATGTTTTATAGATGGCATTTAGATCCTAAAAAGCTGGCTTCTATGTATCCGAAGGTACAGCCTAAATGTTGGAGATGTGGTTCTCTCGATGCTACATATTTTCATATATGGTGGACTTGTCAAAAGGTAAGGCATTTTGGATAAAAATGTGGTGGATCATGCAAAATATCTTTAAAAGAAGGATAAAATTTACTCCTCAGTTATTTTTTCTAGGTATATGTACTGACTTTACAGCGGTAGAGACCAACTTGGTTCTGCACCTAATAACGGCAGCAAGACTGTTGGTGGTGCAATACTGGAAGAAGGAAGACTTGCCTACAAGTCACAAACCTAGCCGAGATGGCTAAAATATCGGCATATCTTAAAGACCACTCAAATGAGAGATATAAACGAGACTGGAAAAAATGGATTGACTATACACAAAACAAATACAGGACTAAGAAATTCCAGATAGCCTATGCTTAAGATTAGGAATAATTTAAACTGCTTAAAGTTTGTGCAACAGCAAGAAGCTGAGTTCAACGCAGAGATGTTATTGACTTTCTTTTTTTAAAATTTCCTTTGTCTTAATATATCTTAGACTGTGTTTGTTAAAAAGCTACACCGTGTACGGGCTCTGGGAAGTCGGGAGGGGGGAAGGGAGGTGGGGTCTTAAGGGGGAGGGGGGAGGGGGATATATAGTATGTGCTAGATTTTAAAGTAACACGATTGCACTTGTATACTGTTGCTCTTTAATTCCAGTGTAAAAATAGGACAAGCTGAATATATTAATAGATAGTAGGAATACACCGAAGGGAGGAGTAGAGAGAAAGAAGAAAGAGGGGTAGAGAGGGTGAGAGAGAGGATTGGAGGGAGGGTGAGAAGGAAGGGAGGGAGTGTATTGGGAGAGAGGTGTGGTAGAGGGGGAGGGGAAGTAGGGTAGAGGAGAATGATGGTGGGAAGACGGAAAGTTGGAGGGGGGCAAAAGAAAGGGTGTATGGAGGGTCGAAGAGGTACATTGGGTTTCTATTTTGGGGGGTATTATTGACAAGAGGAATGGCTGTGTTTATTGTTTAATGTTATATAGCCCCGGTTCTTTACAGTATATGTGTGACTGTACGAAAATGAAAATGGAAAATAAAACTATCTATGCAAGATATGGATGAGTAAATATTGATTAGTTTTAATTATTTTTAGATCTATTATCCCTAATAGAAACATTTCTGGATTGAGGTTTAATTTAGTTGACATAATTTCATTTAGCCACCTTAGTATTCGCTTCCAATATGTCTTAGCCACCAGACACGTCCACTACATGTGGTAGTATGTGCCCAGTGTTATTTTGCATTTCCAGCATTTGGCCAATGATTTTGTGGAAATTTTTGCCAGTCTTGTCGGAGAGAGATGCCAGCGGTAAAACATTTTATATACATTTTCTTTGTAGGCCGTCGACATAGTTAATTTCACGTTCCACTCCCATACCCTTTCCCAATCATCTAACTTAATTGTGTGGCCAATATTCTGGGCCCAGGTTACCATAACTTCTTTCACTCTTTCTGTTTCCATTTTTTGAATTAGCAAACAGTCATATATTTTCGAGATTAATTTCTCGTCTGGTCCTATTAAAATTTTATCCAATTCCTGGTCCCTGTCCTGAAAGCCAAATTGTGCTAGATCTGATTTATACTTATTTTGTATTTGAAAGTATGGCCACCAATCAATATTTATTCCCATTTCAGCCAAGTTTTCCCTGGAGTTTAATCTATTTTGGTTGTCTAAAAATTGTTTATAAACAACATTTTTGTCGAAGTTTATCAGATTTGGGTATATCAGGGCTTTCGTCGGGGATATCCATTTGGATATTTGGATATAGAATTTCCTTTTAATTTCAAGCCAATCATTTATCAGTACCCCTCTTAGATGATGTCTTTTAAAGTAGTTGTGGACTTTGTTTCCCTCACACCATAAATAATTGTGCCACCCCCATTGCAAGTCGTAACCTTCTATAGTTAGGATTCTTTTATTGGTTAATATTACCCACTCCTTTATCCACATTGTTGTTACTGCTTGGTGGTATGTCTTCCATTCTGGTAGACCCATTCCATCTTATGTTCTTTTATCTTGGAGATATTTATATTTAATTCTAGGCTTTTTGCCGTTCCACACAAAGTTTTGTACCATTTTATCCAAGTCATTATAAAATTTTTCTCCTAATTTAATCGGTGCCGTTTGAAATAAATAAAGTATTTTTGGCAAGACATTCATCTTAATTACTGAGATTCTTCCCATCAACGATATTTGTAACTTCGACCAATTTTTAAAATCTTTTTGAATGTTTCGTAATAATTTATTATAGTTATCTTCTTTTATAGAAGAACATTTCACAGATAGCCAAATCCCTAAGTATTTGACCTTTTTGGTTACCTTAATTTCCATTGCTTTTTCTAGTTCTTCTATCTGTTTTTTGGGAAAGTTTTTTATAATCATTTTTGTTTTTTCCTTATTTATTTTTAGTCCGGCCACACGCCCAAAGTCCTCAATGTCTTTCATTAATTTCGGTCCTGAGGTTAGAGGGTCTTCAACAATAAAGACCATGTCGTCCGCGAAGGCCTGTGTTTTATATTGTTCTTTTTTTATGGTCAAACCCCTAATTTCCTGATTTAATCTTATCTGGTTTAGGAGTACCTCTAACGACATAATAAATAATAATGGGGAAAGCGGACAACCTTGTCTGACACCCTTTCCGATCTGTACCCTCTCTGTTAATTCTCCATTAATTATAATATTTGCCAATTGCTGTGAGTATATGGTTTCTATAATCTTAATAAATTTGTCACCGAATTTCATCATTTTTAGTTGTGTGATTAAAAAATTCCAGTCTAAATCATTGAATGCTTTCTGCACATCGACAAAAATTAACGCTAATTGTTTCCCAGATCTTGTTTCATAAAATTCCAGAGTATTAATTATTATTCTTGTGTTATTCTGAATGTGTCTTTTAGGGAGAAAACAATTTTGATCCGAATGAATGTTTTGATTTAATATTATTTTTAATCTTTCCGCCAAAACTGATATAAAAATTTTGTAATCCGCGTTTAGCAAGGATATATAGGTCTGTAGTTTTGAATTTTACTGTTATCCGCCTCTTCCTTTGGTATTAGGGTAATGAAAGCTTCCCCCCAGGATTTTGGGACCTTACCTTTTTGTAGTACCTCATTAAATAATTCTAATAGTTTGTCTTCTAAAGTGTTTTGGAATTTTTTATAGATTTCCGACGGAAGCCCATCCGGACCGGGTGTTTTATTGTTTTTTTGTTTTTGGATGGCCTTTTTCAATTCCTCTTGTGTAATTTCCTTATCAAGCATCTCTCTCATCTCCTCCGACAAGGCTGGAAGTTTCTATTCTATTAAGTATTTTCTAATGTCTTGTTCACTAATTTCATCCAGTTCATATAGTTTCTTGTAGTAATTCTGTACGATCTTTTTCTTTTCCCCTATTTCTTGTTTCAAATTCCCCTCCTCGTCCCTCAGTTGTTTAATAGTTTTTTTTTTTGCATTGTCTTTTCTTTTTTATGAGCCAACCATCTCCCAGTTTTATTTGCATGTTCAAAGTAGTTCTGCTTCATTCTCTTAATGTTTCAGGCTACTTCTTCTTGAGATATCAGATTTATTTGATGTTTAATTAAATCTCCTTTTTCCCTGTATTTGATATTGTCTGGCTCTTTCTGAATCAACAGTTCTATCTCTCTCAATTCTTTGTTCAATGTGTTGAGTTTTCCCCTATGCATTTTGTTTCTTCTTGCTATATAAGCTATTGATGTTCCCCTCACGACTGCCTTCATCGTATCCCAGACGTTTTGTGTTGATGTCTGCTCTTTACAGTTTTCTTGGAAAAAGTAACCCAATTCTTTTTCTATTGATTGTACAAATTGTTTCTCTTGTAATATATTCTGATTTAACGTCCACCTAGATTTTATCTTTGTCTTTCCTTTCCATTGCCATAGAACTGGATGATGGTTGGCCCACTTGTTTGTTAATATTTCAATATTTACTGTATCCATAAGTAGTACTGGGTTTGACCAAACCATATCAATACGTGACCAAGAATTATGTGGTTGAGAGTAAAACGTGTACTGTTGTATCTTATCATTCATTGTTCGCCAGACATTATAGAGGTCTAATTCCTTCACCATATTTGTATAGGCGGTCGGTAATTTCCTTCTGGTGCTTTTCTTATGTGTACCCTTATAATCAATTTTACTGTCTACTACTGCGTTAAAGTCCCCTAAAATACATATATTTTGCCAATTTATTTCATTTATCCTCTTATGTAAATTTACATAAAATCTTTCTTGTTTTTGGTTTGGGGCATAAATTCCTACTAGTAAGATTTTTTTCCCACCATTCGTTATCTCCACCATTAATATTCTACCCTCTTTATCTACATATTTTAATTTTGGGTTTAACCATTCTTTTATGTACATCACAATTCCTCTTTTTCTTGTTTGTGCTGACGAACAGAATACTTTTCCTAATTTTGGGCATTTCAACAAATTATTGTATTTCTCTTTTATGTGGGTTTCCTGAAGACAGATTACATCTAACTTTTGTTTTAATAAGTCCAACCGTACACGTTTTCTTTTTAATGTTATGTTAAGACAATTTATATTTGCTGATAGTATATTCGTTTCCCATTCCTCAGATTCTTTACTTATTGTTTGCTTTAAGGGCACCTTTAGATCTTGTCTCAATTGGCGACCTTGATCTTGATTCTTCTCTGCCATATCTCTCTCGTTCTCTGAACTTTCTCGTCTCTCGCTCCTCCAGTTGGGATTCAGTTATAATGTCTTCTTGTCTTCTACTTTCTACTTCTACTTTCTTCTTTACTAAACCTCTCTTTGTCTGCAGTTAAGAATTCCTGAAATTCTTGAGCTTTCTCCAAAGTATCTATCTGGTATTTCTTTTCCCTCCATGTTACTAGCATTCCTTCCGGAAGGAGCCATCGAAACGGGATTCTATGTCTATTTAATTGTGAAGAAAGAAAGTTATATTTTCTTCTTTTCTCTCTAACTCTCCGGGGGATCTGCTTCAGAATAAGAATTTCTTTGCTTTTATATGTTAATGAATCCCCTCTTATTGTGTTTAAGATATCCTCTCTCAATTGTCTTCTTAGAACCCTCACATGTATCTCCCTTGGGAGTCGATGACGTCTCGCAAAGCTTGTGTTAATTCTGTAAACTTCATCCAATTCATTGATGATCTCGTTTTTAGGGCTGTCAAGTACTAGTCCCAAGATTTCTGCAATCAGTTCCAGTAGATTTTCATCTCTTGCTTCTTCTACATTTTGTAGTCTGAAATAAAACGCTGATCTCTCCAATTCTAGGTGGATGATAGCCTCCTCCAGATTTTTATTTATGGATTCTGGTCTGTCCTCTGTCTTATCTATTCTTTTTTCTGTTATTTCCATTCTCTTCTTAACTTCTTTTATTTCCTGTTCATTTCTTGACCAAGCTGCTTGGATAGCCCCTACTCACTCTTCAATCCTCCCCATATTGTTTTTGACTTCACTCATTTCGTTTTTTACTTCCTCCAGGCCTTTGGTGATGTTTTCATTCATCTTCAAAATTGCTTCCTGTAGAGAGTCCATCGTTACCTCCTGGCCTTGTGAGGTTGAGGCTGTCTTATCTTCCATCAGCCTGCTCTCAGGCGACCTTTCCCTCACCGGAGTGGATAGAAAAGTTTGTTTTTTGCTTCCTTTAGTTAAGGTTGCTATTCTTGTTGCCATTAGTATTAATTTTGTTCAGCTATCCCCCTTTGATCTGTAGTTCCAGTACCTTCTAATTGCTGCTAAAGTATTTATACAATTCTATTACGTTAATCTATAATCTTTTTAAATAACTTATACTCTTTTAAATATTTTATTTCATTTTCATTTTCATTTTCATTTTGTACAATCACTTATATACTGTGCAAAGAAAAAAAGGAAAAAAAAAAAAAACCCCAACATAACACTTCATTCCCCCATACACCCTCTCTTCTCCCCCTCCAACTTTCCTTTCACCCCTCCAACATTCCCCTCTTCTACTTCCCTTCCCCCTCAGACATCTCCCCCTCCCTCCATTTACCCTCCTTACATTCCCTCTCACTCCCTCTTTACTTCTCCCTTCTCTTTCCCTCTTCTCCCCACTTTGGTGTATCCATACAATTCAATTTGTTTTTTACAATAAAAGTAGAAAAAGAAAAAAAGAAAAAGAAAAAAAAAACGGCAGTACACAAGTGAATTCTTATTGTTCTAAGGATTGAAACTGTAATTCCACCCTCCCCCCTCCCCCCTATAATCCCCCCTCCCTAACCCCCTTTCGGCTTCGCAGGTCCCATGCCCGGCATAATTCTTTAACAAGCATTTAAGTATAATAAGGCCAACTAACTTTAAAATTTAAAAAAAGTAAGATAAAAGTAGCCAAAAAGAAAAAGGAAAAATAGTAGAAAATAAGAAATAATAAAAAAAAAAACACCCACACTCACACACAAAAAGGAGAAAGAAACAAAAAGGGTCATAAGCCCACTACGTTACCACAGCTTCCCATTATCTATAAATCTTAATCAATGTGACTCATTCCAAATTTCGATTATTTTACTACTTGCAGGGTTTCAAACTATATTAGAGCCAGGTAAGTTGATCAGTTAGAATTCCCCAACTAAAAATCTCCTTGCTTTGTCTATCTATTCAAACCTTTAATTTATCTCCTTTTTTATCCAAGTATCCAAACCTTTCTATAACACCATTAACTCAAATACTTCTTTCATTTTTCATTTCCAACACCTCCCTTTCTATCCTTACCCACCTCCACATATAAGTTTTTAACCTTCCACCCTGCCTTTATCCATATCCACATATATATTTTATCCATATTCGTTGCTCCTCCCATATTTACTCCACTTTCCTGAAGATTCTCCGACCAAACTTTCTTAACCTTATATTGATATAGCAACTCAAACAAACATCAGCTTACGTTCTAGCCCCATGTAATCTAATTAAACTTTCGCTGCCCTTCCCTCTCCCACGCACCTCCCAACTCCGTTTGTCCCAAACCACAACTCAAAAAGATCACAATTTCCGCTCTCTTCACCTAAAAGAATAGTTCATGCACAATTAAAGTTAGAGTTCAAACAAAATTTCTGTACAATATATGTCCCCAATCAGCAACGCTTCTTTCAGTCTCCATGTCTCATCATCGATATGCCACTTTTCCATTTTATCCCAGACGGAAATCATAAAGCTTTAAAAACATCGCTAGTCTTTATTCTTTAGTCTTCTGCCCTTCCGGAAGAGAAAAGCAACACGCTCCACCTTGTAGCCACGTGTCTCGCTGTTTGTCTTCTCCTTCTCCCTGTCTCTCCCCAGATCCGGATGAATCAGGAAGTCCCGCCTTCAGGGTCTCGTAGTAAAATTTTCGGGCTTCACAGACAGAGTTAATGCGGTGTTTTTGGTCGCCAAATGTAACTGTAATACCAGCTGGGACTTCCCATCTATATGAAATCTGAGAGTTTCTGAGTTCTTCGGTTAAGAAAGCATACTGTCTCCTTGTTCTTAACATTTGAAATGGTATCTCCTTAAAAACAATCAAGTCGTCCCCGTCAATTCTCAACCTCTTTCCGTAGAGCCTCTGTGTTATCTCATTTCTAGATTCCCTTGTAGTAAAGTATATTATTATGTCCCTCGGAAGCTGTCGCTGTTTTGCTACCCAGGAATTCTGGCGGTAAATTCTTTGAATCTGCCAATCAAAGTTAAGTCCCGGACTTCCCACCAAGCGGCTGAAAGCCTCAAAGAATGTCTGTTTCAAATTCTCCTGTTGGTTTTCACGCAGCCCTCTAACACGTATAGCAAAGGCAGACTTGTTATAATTTAATTTGACAAGTTCTTTTTGTGCAGATTCAATTTCCTGTTCTAACGTTTGAATTTTTGATATCAGATTAAGGTTACTTTCTTCCAAAAGTTCCAATTTGTCCTCCGTTTCAGCAATATAATCTGTCATGACTGTCATTACTCCGATTATATCCTGCTTTGCCTGAGCAATTTTAGCATCAAATTCATCAGATAAATCCGAAATCAGTTGATTAATCTCCTGTCTGAAATCATTAAGCGTTTTAAGAAGGAATTCTTGTGTTAGCAAATCTCCCGTGGAGGGTGTAGGAGACAAGGGTAGCGGCTTCATGGCATTTTTTGGAGATATATTATTAAGGAGGCGCTTCTGTTTAAGTTTGGGAGCCATTCCAGAATAAAAATAAGAGACAAGCAATCCAGCGAGCCAAAAATCAAAGTCTGTGCTCCCCTCAGATAATCTTTTAGCAATTAGTACGGAGAAGCCTTCAGGAGGGTAGGGTCAGCTAGCTGCGTCAGATCAAACACAAAAGCTACGAGATCGCCATCTTGTGACGCAGTTAAAAAAAAAAGAAAGGGAGCCTTTTGCGAGATTGAAGCTGGTATTTTAAATAGTAATAGAGAAAGTTCCTCGGGAATGTTCCCCGCCCGAATTGGCTTTTAAATAGCTTAGTTTTGTCCTGGGGGGGAGGCAATCTGCCTAGGCTGCAAAAAAAAGCAGCGCGGAAAACTGGCCGGAGTAAAGGCTCAGCTAATGTTGAACCTCTTCTCCATTCACAGCAAAAAAAAAGCTATGAATTACAAAGAGATCCTAACGACTGACCTTCTCCCTGCCCCTTTCTGCCAGAAAGGGGAGATATCTATAGATCTTATAAGATATACGAACCAGAGTCCTGGCAGGAGCTTTACTTAGCTCCCGACGGCGGCAGCCCCTCCCCTCGAAGCCTTAAATAACTTATACTTAATTAATTAATTAATCAATGAGTTAAATGTCTAGTCAATAGTGTTAATAATATATCAGTTACCCAAATCTCAATATATTGTTCAACAATTAATCAAGCAATCAGTTGAAATTTGACCTACCAGAGAATAATCAGTTATTAATCCATTAATCAAATTGATCCACTATGATGAACACCCAAGAAAAAAAAGATAGTTAATTTAGAGCAGTACTATACAGTAGAACAGTTCTATAATATCTAAGAGGAGTTCACTAGGGAGGGAGAGTACATTTCAATGTGGAGAGCCAAAAGACAGGAGAAGTCAGAGCTCAAGATAGTTATTTCAAAGCTCACCCATCAATCACTTCTTGTTGTCAGTGAAATAAAGAAAGAGGCAGGGAGAAAGATGACTTTCCCCCCTCCCCACCGCTCAGTTTTCGCTTTCAAGATGTTGCCCCTCTGTTGTCTCTATCAGTATGTCTCGGCATCCCCCTCACCAGAGTTTTAAAGATAATTCAAACCCTTGTGACTCAAAAATCTTCTTCCCCTTTTTTTCCACAAGGAGGGCAAATCCAACCGTCTTTCTTTCTCTTCACCGTCTCGCCCACTGTTAATCCTCCAAACTTAAATATTCAAAGACTCAGTCCTTCTCTATCCGATCTGCCGATCAGCTCTCTTAAATCTTTTCCTGTCAGTCTTTATTCGCCGCTTCAACCCAATGCACCCACTTACGTATCCGAGCTCAGATTGTTTAGTTTATTCAAATTTAGTCTCTTAAATCAAAGTCTTTTGTTTACCGTCTTCCACAATCCGATATGTTTCCTGCAGTTGTCTTGGACTCAGGCTGCTGTCGCTAAATGCCAGGTCTGTGGTACATAAAGCTCCTCTCGTCCGGGACTTAATTTTAGACGAGAGGGCAGACCTGACATGTATTACTGAAACCTGGCTGGGCCCAGAGGGAGGAGTCCCCCTTGTAGAGCTGTGCCCAGAAGGATTTCAGGTGCTGCACCAGCCGAGAGCCCAGGGAAGGGGTGGGGGTGTGGCCGTTGTTATCCGGGAGTTGTTAGTTCCTCGTAGGGTCCCTGCTCCAGAGCTTGTCAGGTGTGAGTCTCTGCTGATAAAGTTGGACCCCAAGGGTCAAGTGGGTCTGCTGTTAACGTACCTGCCTCCCAACAGCGTTGCAGCAGCCCTCCCCTCGCTCCTCGAGTCGGTAGCTGAGCTGGCAATTGAGTTCCCTAGGTTGATGGTCCTGGGGGACTTTAATTTGCCTTCGCTCGGTGAAAACTCTGATGGGGCGCAGGAGTTCATGGCTTCCATGACAGCCATGGGCTTGACCCAAGTAATTCGGGGCCCAACCCATTCGGCGGGTCACATGCTCGACCTCGTATTCCTCTCGGAGCAGTGGATTTGTGATCTTGGTCTGAGGGGTAACGACATCATACCCCTGTCGTGGTCAGACCATTGCCTACTGAGGCTCGACTTCCGGAGACCAAACCCCCACTGTAGGGAGGAGGAACCGACCAGGTGGTTCCACCCCAGGCGACTTATGGAACCGTTAAGGTTCCAGACAGAGCTTGGGGTTATTCCTGATACTTTCACCCACAGTCCGGTAGAGACTCTGGTTGCTGCTTGGCACTCGGCAGCATCGGAGGCCCTCGACCGGATTGCGCCACTACGGCCCCTCCGAGGCGGCAGATCCCGGAGACCCCCTTGGTTCACCGAGGAACTCCGGGAGATGAAGCGCCGGAGGAGATGCCTAGAGCACCGATGGAGGTCCGATAAGTCCGAATCGAACCGAGCAATGGTAACCACCTGCACCAAGGAATACACCAGGGCACTTAGGGCAGCGAAAAGATCTCACATAGCCACCTTGGTTGCGTCCGCTGAGTCCCGCCCAGCCGCCCTGTTTAAGATAACCCGCTCCCTATTAAATAAAAGGGAAGCGGGGGAACCCTTGCAGGGCAGAGCTGAGGATTATGCCCAATTCTTAGCGGACAAAATTGCTCGGTTTCGGTCGGACTTGGACTCCATCCCCGCAGTTCCAGCCGAGGCACAAGAGGATCAGGTAGAACATCTCTGGGTTGAGTTTCAGGATGTTACCCCCGGGGATGTGGACAAGGCCATGAGGGCTGTAAGTGCCTCCACCTGCGTACTGGACCCGTGTCCCTCATGGCTGGTTACTAACAGCAGTGAGGTGACACGAGGCTGGATCCAGGCGGTTGTGACCGCCTCTCTTCGGGAGGGGAACTTCCCCGCCGCACTGAAAGCGGCGGTGGTGAGACCCCTCCTAAAAAAGCCATCTTTGGATCCAGCTGTTCTTAATAACTATCGCCCAGTCTCCAACCTTCCCTTTCTTGGGAAGGTTGTTGAGAAGGTGGTGGCCTTTCAGCTCCAACGGTCCTTGGAGGAAGCTAACTATCTCGACCCCTTCCAGTCAGGCTTCAGACCCGGTTACAGCACGGAAACCGCTTTGGTCGCATTGACTGATGATCTCTGGAGAGCCAGAGATGGAGGATATTCCTCCATCCTGGTTCTCTTTGACCTCTCAGCGGCTTTCGATACCATCGACCATGGTATCCTTCTGCGACGACTGCGGGAGGTGGGAGTGGGAGGCACCGTGTTGCGGTGGTTCTCCTCCTACCTCTCAGACAGGTCGCAGTCAGTGTTAGTGGGGGGGCAGAGATCATCCCCTAGGCCCCTAACATATGGGGTGCCTCAGGGCTCGGTCTTATCCCCCCTACTATTCAACATCTACATGAAACCGCTGGGAGAGATCATCCGTAGGCACAGGATCAGATACCATCAATATGCGGACGATACCCAGTTGTATCTGTCCGCCCCGTGCCATTTCAATGAAGCGGCAGACGTGATGAACCGAGGCCTCGAGGCCGTTATCGACTGGATGAGGGTTAACAAGCTTGTGCTCAACCCAGAAAAGACCGAGTGGCTGTTGTGTTTCCCTCCCAAAGATCCGACCAATATTCCATCACTCAGGCTGGGGGGTCAAATTTTATACCCCTCAGAGAGGGTTCGCAACTTGGGAGTCCTCCTAGATCCACAGCTATCGTTTGACCACCACCTGACGGCTGTGACTAGGGGGGCATTCACCCAGGTTCGCCTGGTGCGCCAGTTGCGACCCTACCTGAACCGGGAGGCACTCACAACAGTCACTCGGGCCCTTGTGACCTCTAGGCTGGAATACTGCAATGTGCTCTACATGGGGCTGCCCTTGAAGAGCATCCGGCGACTTCAGCTAGTACAGAATGCGGCCGCGCGAGCGATTGTGGGTGCACCTCGGTTCACCCACATAACACCTATCCTCCGCGAGCTGCGCTGGCTACCTGTTGATCTCCGGATGCGCTTCAAGGTGCTATTAGTCACCCATAAAGCCCTGCATGGTAGTGGATCCGGATACTTGAGAGACCGCCTCCTGCCAATTACCTCCCTGCAACCAATTAGATCTCACCGATTGGGCCTCCTCCGTATTCCATCGGCCAGCCAATGCCGGCTGGCAACTACAAGGAGGAGGGCCTTCTCAGTAGTAGCCCTGACCCTTTGGAACGAACTCCCTGTGGAGATTCGTACCCTCACCACTGTCCAGGCCTTCCGCACAGCCTTGAAGAACTGGCTAGCCCGTCAGGCCTGGGGACAAGGATAGTTGCCCCTCCCGAATGATGAATGTATGTTGCTTATTACTTTTATTATATGTGTCTATGTCATTGTTGTATTTCCCCTCCCTGATTTTATGTGAGCCGCCCTGAGTCCCCTCAGGGAAAAGGGCGGCCTACAAATGTTAATAAAATCTATAAATCTATAAATCTTTCCCTTCCTTATTAAGGGCTGGCAGTCATGTCCTCTGGTCGGCCATTAATCAGCCGACCTCCTTTGCACTCGATCTGAGGGAGCCTCTCGCTTCGTGGGGGGGGATCGCCTTTCTCCCTCCATTGCTCCAATGCTTCCCCTCCTTCCTGGTCCTCGTACCTTGAAAAGACCTTGCCTGCTACGGCCACGATCGTGCAAAAGGCCAGGTGAACCGAGCAGAGGATCTGTCGGTAGCTCGCACCGGCATGATGCCAAACCGGAAGTCGGTTGATAAGATTTGGAGACCAAGACTTTTGCTGTAAGAGGCAACTGAATAAATGTCCGAAAACCCTTTTTGGTCCCAATAGCTGAACTTGACAGAACAGAGTTCCCCTTAATTGATTTTCACATATTTAATTACTACAATTTAACATCGCTTTGAATGTGATCAGTGAATTCTGAAGCCAGCCAGATTCCTCCTCCTAAGAGGGTGTGAACACTTATATAGCCAAATTGTTCCTATTTTTTTTTATTTTGATTTTACCCCTTCAAAGGTTTCAGTTTGTTTTTCCATTTGAATTGTACATCTTATATGTCTACGATGGCAAACCTATGGCTCTCTGTGGGCAAGCAAGCCATCACCCAGCTCAGCTTCACCAACCATGCGCCTCCCACCAGCCAGCTGATTTTTGGGTCTTGGCTGCACATGCAGGAGTTGCACCTGCATGCGCGGGAGGCCAGTAGGTCATGTGGGCATGTATGGCAGGTTGTCCAGACATGTACAGGGGTCACACAGATGGGGGGTGGGGGGAGCACAGGAGGGTCGTGCACACATGCAAAGAATGCTGAGGTGCGTTGCATTGTGGGTGTGGGTGTGATTTCGATACGTGAGGAAAAAAAGGTTAGCCATTATTGTTATAGGTTATATGAAAGGAAGAAGTACTCAGAAGTGATTTGTCTTGGTCTGATTTTTTATTTTACATTTCCAAAATGTGGCATTTTAACAGGGGTGTGTAGACTTTCTTTGCTAAATACTGAAGTAAAAAAGCATTAAGTAATCCAACTCTTATAAACATAGTGATGCTAACCTTAATAAGTTTGTGTTTTTAAAGAGGTCTGTTTTTTTCCCAGTGGTTTCGGAGATGCATCCGTCCCTTGGGCCATGGAGACCCCCTGAGGTAGGTAACCTATAGCTACAAGACTAGATAGGAGATGAGCCATGAAGGTAAACAGGCTCTTTGGGGTAACTGGGCAGGAGGGATTTCCCTGTGCTCAGCCCAAATGTCCTTATCATCTTCCTTTGTTTGTCAGCCAAAGACATCATGTGGCGGCCAGTTGCCCCCAATCCAGAAAGGGTGTCTCCCTCAGTGATCCACCTGCAAACATCCCACTCAGGTAAGCCATCTAAATCTAAGCAACACAAAGGGGCTTCATGAGTGGCTGGTTAGATCTTAGAAAGAGACCGTGTTCCACTTTGGGTGGCTCTATGCTCTGTGAGCAATGCTTCTTACAAGGAGCCTCCAGGAGGGCCCTGCGTGAGGAGCAGAGGGATCCAGCCCCTCACTCCCATTCTTAGTTCTTCTTTCCAAGCAAGCATTTTGGGGAGGCCGGAAAGACGCTTGCCAATCTAAAGGCAGTCTACGTGTCTACGTGTGCATGTCTACCACACTGCATGTCTACAAACCCCAATGCTGAAAACCAATGGGGCAGCCCTAGGCTTTCTAATTCAATTCCCTTTTCCATGGAGCCACAACGGTTCAACAAACCCAAGGATACTAATTATACTCGGGTTTTGATATTTTACAGAAGAAATTTTTTGGATGAGTCTATGCAGACAGACAAGCTCAGAAAAGGGAAATCAAGGTCGGAGTTGAGCTACATAACTACTTTTCTGAAAGCGCAAAGTAAATTGAAGCCACCAATCCAAAATTTAGGTTAAAAAAATCAAGGAGCCAATTTCTCTCTGGTCCTCATATTTACAGCAACACAAACACAGAGGAATGAGGAGCTCCTAAAAAAAACTCCCAGCTTGCAAGTACCAACGCAGAACTCTGCAGGGAGCTGGAGAAGAAGGACAGGAGGTGAGACATTCTCTGGCAGCAACCCTGACTTGGGCAAAAGGGTAAAACTAAACCACTTAGCAAGGAAGGGAAAGGAAGTGCCGGGTATTTTTAGGTAGTTTTAATTTTAAATAGGTTGGATGGTTCAAGGGAAAACCAGAGGGGCCTAATTTCGCTCTTGCCTTCCTCTTTTACAGAATAATGGAGTTACAAAAAGAACTGGAATTCGAAAAAGAAGAATACAGAAGCCTCCTCTGCAGAGTTCTGGAGCAAGCTGGGGAGAAAAGGGAGCGTTTCCGAAGAGAAGGTGTGGGAGGAGTAACCATTGGGTATTAACCTAATCTTGATTGCCTATTGGAGATTGAGGAAATCTTTGGAAGCCACACCTCCTGCTGGTCCGGTGGCTACCCACTTCAACCTCAATCTTCGGCCTAATTGGAGTGTTTTTCCTGCTCTCCTCTCTATCCGAGATCAGGAGTTTTTTTACTCTCAAGAAAAGCCTCAGCAAGGAATTTCAATTTAAAGCGACCTCACCTGACTTCTGCTGTGCTCCTTGCCGCTCATTCAAGCCTCGGCTTGCCAGCATGCGTGCTTAGAGGCCTGCAGGGCCACCCGTTTTTCCCAAAGGGGGTGGAGGCTCCAGGAAGGCCCAGAAACACAGAAAAACTTCCAGGCCACGATCGGAGGAGTCCAGGGAAGCTGGAGAACCCAAAACACTTCCAGGACTCTGAAGAAGGTTCCAGCGAAGGAAGGAAGGAGACTCCAGACGGCACCAGCAGTCGCCATTTTGGATCGTCGCCATTTTAGGAGCACGTGGGAGCGCATAAGCAGCGTTCCGATGCTGAAAGCGCTCACGAGGCCGTAGGAAGCCGGAAGAGGCTTCCTTTCTGCTCTGCCCCACCGGTGATCCGGGGGGAGATTCAGGGCCTTGCCTGCCGGCAGCAGCAGAGCCTGCAAGCGATCAGAGAGAGGCGGATCCTATCCCTAGGAAGGGAATTTATTTACAGCCGGCTGCAGAAGGAGCACGTGGGTGAGCAACAAACTGTGAGTAATGGCGGAGGCGACTAGGAGCAAAAACTCTAGGCCCAGAGCCCTAGGGGGGGCGGATCCAGAGGAAGGGTCCTCTAGAGCGATTTCCCCTGCTCCCAGAGGCAGATCCCCATCTAGGAGGGACAAAGCCAGGGCTCCCAAGAATCCAGCTCCCAGGAAGGAAGCCAGAGCAACTAGGGCCTCGGCCAGGGACCATAGGGCAACCATCAGCCCTTCCCCCCCCAGATCACGCTCCCCACGCAGGGCCTCTGCCCGGGCTGCACACAGATCTCCATCCCCAGCCTCTCCAGGGGGATCTCTGAGAAGGCACAGCTCTCTTTCTCCTCCTCTCTCCCCTGCTCCCTTACTGGATTCGAGAGCGGATCCTTTTGGCTGCAGAGCAGCCAGCCCAGCCCAGCCTCGTCTAGCCCCTCTATCCCCTGAATCCAGGGAATATTCCCAACCACCAGAGCTTCAACCACAGCTGCCTGATCTAACCAGCAGCTTTCAGGACATATTTGCCAGAGCTCTGGCCCAGGTTATGGCTTCTAGCTTAACTCAGCAGCCACAGGCTCCCAGGAGCAGGGCCCCCCAGGAACCCCCCAGAGGGCTGAGTGATCACCCTAGCACCTCGGCTGTAAGAGAGGCCAGGTCTCCCTCCCCATCCACGGCTAGTGAGGCATCCGACCTCGAGGAGGGAGAACTAAAGGATGTGGGGTTTTCGGAGGATGAGGACCCCCAGGGGGAGGAGGATTCCACCGTAGCGGGCCTTTCCCCCCCTCCTTGTTCAGCTCCCTTTTACGCAAGGCAGTAGCCACAGCTGATCTGGATCCACCCTTGGATCCCCAACCCGCAGCTGAGCCCTTGGGCAAGGGCAAAAGCAAGAAGAAGAAGGGGCCCTTCCATAGGCCCCCCATACCTAAGGAAGAAATCCCCACCCCAGATATGTTTATGGAGGTGCTCAAATCTCAGTGGGTAAAGCCAGGGTCCTTTCCAACCCCAGGGGGGAATGAAAGAAAGTTTTATAATCTTAACCAAGCCTTTGCCCAAGCCTTGCAGGTTCCGGAAGTGGACAACCCGGTGGCAACCTTGGCATCTTCCTCAACGGTCGTAGCAGGAGACACCGCTAATTGCCTCAAGCCTGAGGATAAGAGAGCAGACATTGTTCTGCGCAAGACGTTCCAGGCCATCACCTGGGCTATCAGAGCGGCTGCCTCTGCCTCCTTTTTTAACAGGTCCACGGTCCTGTGGCTGGAGCAACTGAGGGATAGGACCCCAGCCTCTGAAGTGCGACTCCTGCAGGACATCTCCAAGATGCTTGCGGCAACGCAGTTCTCGGCGGATGCCACCTTGGACGCGGTAAAGTATGCGTCACGTGCTATGTCTTCTTCAGTTGCTTCTAGGTGACTACTCTGGCTACGTCACTGGCAGGCGGAGTCCTGAAAGAAGTGGCACCTAACTGGCGCGGACTACACCGGGGACAAGTTATTCGGGATGGCGCTGGATCCCCTCCTTGTGGAGGATAAAAACAAGTGGAAGATCCTCCCGTCAACGAACAAGCGGTCGGATTTCCGCCATGCACCGTACCCTAGGAGGGTCTCCTACAGACCACCTGAAGGAGACAGCCAAGGCCAGAGGTACCAAAACCCCAGATTTCAGAGGCAGGGGGATAGACAATTTCAGAACAGATTCAGGGGCCAACACCAGGGGAAGCGGCCCTTTCGTGGAGGAGGCGGTCGTCCCTTCCGCAGATTCAAGTGATCCACCCCCGGATCACCCCATCGGCGGTCGCCTCTCCATGTTTGCGGATGCCTGGGAGCGTATCACATCGGATGAGTGGGTTCTCCAGACGGTACGGCTTGGGCTTCGCCTGGAGTTCCGCTCCCTTCCTCCCAGTAGGTTCCGCACTTTCTCCTCCTCCTCAGACCCAAACAAGAGGGCCCTTAAGGCCAAGGCCATTAAACATCTCCTTGACATCAGGGCCATCGAGACGGTCCCAGAAGGGGAAAAAGGGTCAGGATTTTATTCAAACCTCTTCTTAGTGCCCAAAAGCTCGGGGGGTTGGAGAGCCATCCTGGACCTTAAGTTACTCAACTCCAGGGTGGTATACCGTAAATTTAAAATGGCTTCTCTAAGATCCATCCTGGAGGTCATCCGGCCGGGCGACTTCCTTGCCTCCATTGACCTTACAGAGGCATACCTGCATATCAGGATCGCCCCGGAACACCGTAAATTTCTGAGGTTCTCCCATAAGGGGAACCATTTCCAATACAGAGCCCTGCCCTTTGGGTTGGCCTCAGCCCCCAGGACTTTCACCAAGGTGCTAGCTGCAGCTGCTGGTCACCTACGTTCCCTCCCTGTCCATTTATTTTGTTACCTTGACGTCATACTCGTCCTGGCCAGGTCCTCTGCCTCAGCTGCAAGGGATCTGAATACTACCATCGGCACTCTCAGATCCCTGGGGTTCTCCATTAACCTGGAGAAAAGCCACCTCGTGCCCTCCACCAGGCTGCTTCACCTAGGGTCCATTATCGACTCTGTAGCGGGGGAGGTGTTCCTCTCAGGATCGTAAGGACAGCATCGTTAAGATGATTCATGAGGTTCGCAAGTCACGCTCTGTCCCTGTAGTTCTTCTTTCCAGGCTCCTGGGAAAGTTCATCTCGTGCATAGGGATCATCCCTTGGGCCCGACTGCATGCCAGGGAGCTCCAGTGGTTCCTGCTACCACATCAGAAGGCCGGGACAAGCGACGCGACCTTCAAGATCCGAGTATCACCCCAGGTGCTGCTATCCTTCCGCTGGTGGCTGTCCCCAGCTCTGAACAGAGGCTGCCTCTTCAGAGATCCACCAAGGATGACGCTCACCACCGACGCAAGCCTCTTCGGCTGGGGGGGCTCACCTGGAGAACCAGATTGCCCAAGGTTGGTGGACTCTAACAGATCTAAAGCACAACATCAACTGGTTAGAGCTCAGGGCCATCCACCTGGCCCTCCGACACTTCAAGGACATGGTCAGAGGTGAACACATCCTAGTCCTGACAGACAACGTAGCGGCCAAGGCACACGTGGACAGGGAGGCACCCACTCCAAGGCTCTCCGCGACGAGGCGCTGCGCCTGGGTCACTGGGCGGAGAAACACCTGGTGTCCATCAAGGCGGAACACATCTCCGGAACAGAAAACCATCAAGCAGATTGGCTAAGCAGAAAGACGATCAACAACAGAGAATGGCAACTCCATCCCTCAATCTTCCACAGGATCTGCGAGAGGTTCAGCCATCCGACGGTGGACCTGTTTGCGACGCCGCACAACGCCCAGCTACCTAAGTTCATCTCGAGGTTCCCGACCCCGGGAGCCATGGACACAGACGCCCTATGCTGCAGCTGGCCACCAGGTCTTCTCTACGCTTTCCCCCCCTTCCCCTCATCCCCGGGGTTCTGAGGAGGGTGGTAGCGGAGAGGGCAGATCTGATAATGGTAGCTCCCTTTTGGCCGCGCCGCCCCTGGCTGGCAGATCTGGTGGACCTGTCCACAGCTCCTCCCTGGAGGATACCAGCAGGGGAGGTGGCGCTTCACCAGGGATCCCTAGAGCACCCAGACCCAGAGTGGCTCCATCTGACCGTCTGGCGCTTGAGCGGGAACAACTGAGACAGGCTCAGTTCTCCGAGGAGGTCATCAAGGTGGTAGAGGCATCACGGAGACAATCCACCACCCGCATCTACAATGCCTCGTGGGTGGCCTCAGACTGGTGCCGGGGTAAAGACATCTGTCCTATGACTGCTTCAGTTCCTCAGGTTCTGGACTTCCTCCAGGAGGGTCACCAGAAGGGCCTCGCCACCAGCACCCTTAGGCATCAGGTTTCCGCTCTCTCCACAGTCCTAGGGGGGGTGAACGCTCCCCCCTTATCTCAACACCCAGTTCTCAGGCGTTTCCTCAAAGGGGCGGCGAATTTGAAACCCTCAGCAGTCCATCGATTCCCCTCCTGGGATCTTCCCACAGTCCTCCAGGCTCTAACGGAGGCTCTGTTTGAGCCTCTGAAGGAGGTTCCCCTCCAGCTCCTCACCCTTAAGGTCGTTTTTCTGGTAGCCATCACTTCAGCTAGAAGGGTCTCAGACATTAACGCCCTTTCCAGCAGAGCAGACCTCTGCACCTTCCTAGAGAACAGGGTCGTCCTCAGACTCGACCCTTCTTTCATGCCCAAGATCAACTCCCCCTTCCACAGAGGGTTAGAGATCATCCTTCCGGATTTTTGTCCCCATCCCTCCGGGGAGAGGGAGAAATCCTGGCATAAGTTAGATGTTAGAAGAGCCCTACGCATCTACCTGAAGCGCACGGCTCCCTTTCGATGATCAGAGGCCCTCTTCGTGTCCTTCCAACCTTCCACCCATGGGGCTAAGGTCTCCTTGGCCACCATCAGCAGATGGATCAGAGCGGCCATCTCTCAGGCCTATCAGGCTCGGGGTCTCCATGTCCCACAGGGTATCACAGCACATTCCACTAGAAGTGCTGCCACCTCAGCCACCTGGTCTTCCCAGGCTCCCCTAGAAGAAATTTGTCGAGCGGCCGCCTGGGCCTCCCCGTCTCCCTTCATTAGACACTATAGATTGGACGCCTATGCCTCGGCGGACGCCGCCTTCGGCAGGAGGGTCCTTCAGGGCGTCCTAGACACGCAAGGGGGCTCAGGCCCATCCATTCCCTCCCAGGACAACTAACTTTGGTATGTCCCAATGGTTACTCCTCCCACACCTTCTCTTCGGAAACTGGCAGTTGGACTTACCTGAACTGCATGTTTCGACGAGAAGTGTGGGAGGAGTCACTTCCCGCCCGTTATGGCGCCCTTCGCCGCGAAGCAGGGCCTGAGCACGTCCAGGTTCAAGCAACGGCTAGGAAGAATTGGTATTGGCTGTTTCCTTTTGCTTCCTTTCAGATACCGTTCAGATGTTCGGTTGAAGTGGGTAGCCACCGGACCAGCAGGAGGTGTGGCTTCCAAAGATTTCCTCAATCTCCAATAGGCAATCAAGATTAGGTTAATACCCAATGGTGACTCCTCCCACACTTCTCGTCGAAACATGCAGTTCAGGTAAGTCCAACTGCCATTCTCATTCAAAACAAAAAACTGCAGGAATAACTGGACAGATGAGAAATATATAGACGGGAATCCATCCGTCCGTCCGTCCATCCATCCATCCATCCATCCATCCATCCATCCATCCATCTATCTATCTATCTAGCTATCTAGCTATCTCTCTATCTATCATGAGAGAACTAATTTCTGTCTGCTCTTCATAATTTACAGGAATTCCATCATGTTTGAGACCATGGTGGAAGAACGCTTGGCCCTCAAGGTTGAAGTTGAAACACTTCGGAAGGAAAACCGGGAGTTGAGCAAGGAGAAGGCCAACTTAATGAAGAACTTCAGGGACAGGCTGAGGAGGTGAGAAAGACTTAGGCAGAAGCCCTGACTTAGTTAGGAAGATGACAATTATTTCTTCAATCAACTGAGAAATGAAATTCCAGGCAACATGGCTTCGGGCACGCGTACCATTGACACTTAGACAGCAGCCCTGACTAAGGGAGGGAGGTGACCATTATTTCTTGAAACAGCTTAGAAATACAGACACACAGTGATATTTACATCGATGGTTGCAGGACGTATTGAACTACAGGGAAAAATCAACAACCTCAGAATGAAGAGTGTCACCTTAACAGAAGAGGCCCAGGGCACCTCTGAAATCACCTACTGCCACCAGTAGTTCCCCACCGTCCAGTGCAATCTCACAGAGTTGGCTTTCTCAGGGTGCCATTGGCCAGACAGTGTCAGCTAGCGACCCCCAGGGGGAGAGCCTTCTCTGTGGAAGCGCCTTCCCTCTGGAATGAGCTGCCCCCGGAGCTTCGCATAATCCCCAACCTCCAGTCCTTCCGACACACCCTAAAAAGTTGGCTTTTCCAGCAAGCCAGCCTGGCCTGAACAAAATAAAATAAATGATTGATTTAATTGTTAATTTTAATCTAATTTTTAAAATGTTATTGTTAATATTAATTGGATTTGTTTTTGGATAGTCTATCTAATTTCCTTTTTAACTTTTGTAATATGTTTTTTTTTTAATGTACTCTGCCCTGAGTCCTTTGGGAGAAGGGTGGCATATAAATCCAATAAACAAACAATAAACAAACAAGAAGAGAAAGAAGCCATGCTGAAGAACTTCAGAGAAAGGCTGAGCAGGAGAGAAAGCTGTAGACAGCAGCCCTGACTTTCTCTTCCAGAATTTGATATGAATTTCTCCGTAGCCTGAGATAAAATTTCAGTGGATGTTACAGGATGATGTAGCATTATTATCTGTGCCAGGTAGCACTCTTCAGTAATTGGCCAAATACTGAAAATAATATTCCCCTCCTATACAACAAAATCCTATACGCCTTATTCACTTTTAATCCTACATCTACAAATCTAGGACTAAATCTCATGGAAGTGAATGGGATTTTTTAAAGCTATGTATAAGGGAATCATTTTAACACAGAGACTTCCTGCTGCCCCCCAAAAATATCTGCTTTTGGAGTTGCCATTGTGGTCAACTAAGAATAGTTGGTTGTTGGTCCAAATTACTCTCTAACCTCCTGATTTTTCTAGAGAGAAAGAACTGAGGAAGAACTCCCGCACGTGACTGATGTACAGAGACCAGCTGCTACCACCGAATAGTACAGAGTCCAAAAGAAACCCAAGGAAAAACATTACAAAGCCGGAAGACAAGAGAGAACCTCTTGAAGTCATGAAACCTCCGATGCTGCCGTATAAACCAGAGAAGGAATGGCTGGAAGCTTCTGTGAAGAACCTTAAAGCCAAGATGCCCACAGAATCCAGGCAAAATGTCTAGGGATGGCTTCTCTATAAAGCCTGAGAAAGGTTTCTTCTGAGCCACCAAGAGACTGCCTGGCAGGATGGTTTCTGGCATCCCTGGTCAACCTTCAAAAGGAAGGTCCTGGAGGCTCCAACTGGTTGGCTGGATGCATCCAGAAGTCTTCTCAAGAAAAAGGGACAGAAACGTCTTATTGAAATGTGCAGAAATGGCTGGAAACATCTCTTCAAGCCATTCAACCAAAGACTCTAGAAGAGCTCCACACTCTGTGCCTTGAGGTGGTTTCCCCAAGGGGATCCTTTGATGGGAATTGAGGAATCTCCTCTTCCTTTTCCCACACATCCAGCACTGAAATGGCTTCTCCTCTTGCCTGTTTGGCTGCTGTTCCTCCTGCCTTTGAGGTCCCAATGGAGCTGGATATGACTCTCCTTCCAGGTCACGTCCAGTTCCTTGCAAGGAAATCAGATTTGGCTTGGAATGATTCTCATCAACTCCCTGGTAAAAATAAAGAAAAGCCCATTAAAATGCAAGAATGAGAAATCCATCTATGTGAATAGTGCATTTGTGGCCTTGTGTTCCTGCATTGGGGGGGGGGGGAAGGGTTGGACTAGATGATCATGAAGGGGCCTTTCACGGCTTACATTCTGTGATGCTCTGAATGTCTGTAATACAGACAGTCCTTGACTTATGATTATTCATTTAGCAATGGTGGAAAGGTATGACAAAGCTGGAAAGGGCAACTTAGAAGCAGGCCATTACAGTGTCCCTGCACTCACGTGATCGCAATCCAGGCACTTGGCAACTGGCTCATGCTGGCAATAGTTGCAGCATCCCAGGGTTACGTGGTGACCAAATGCAATCTTTTCAGGGGCTTCCAACAGGCAAAGTCAACGGGGAAGCCAGTGGGGGAGGTTGCAAGGCATGGTCAGGTGACATCCCACTGTTTCTTTCCTAATAAAAAACCAGAATTAGAGAAAACATTAAAATTAGCAATTTAGAAAAATTAGAAAAGGGAAATTAGAAAATTTATCCTTTTTAAATTCGTCTGACAATGCAATGAGGAGTCCTAACCAACCTTTCCCTGACCTCGTAAGAGCAGTGGGAAAAGTGAGCCACAGAGACAGTGAAATCGGAAAACCATCTTTGGATTCAAACATGATGTTTCCCACCAGCTGAAGAATGAGAGAAGCAGAGTCTCTCCTGGTCTTCTCCTCCATAATTGCCCTGGAGATGTTCTGAGGTGCTTCCTGCCCCCTTTTCTCTGGGATCCCTTCCTGGGACTCCTGAGGAGCATCTGATCTTTCCTGGCCATCATTGGATCAAATGGGAAAGAAGCCCCAAAGGAAAGAGATCCCTGCGTTGGCTGTGATGGGGGCTCGGAGGGGACAGGAGAACCACATTTTGGAGAAGGAGGATCGATGGCTGGAGAGAGAAGCGAAGGGGTCCATTTGTGCCAAAGCAGAGGCTCCTTCCCTCAATAGAATACTGGAATCCTGCAACCAATTTTGGCCCCCATAGGATGTTGAGACCCTGGAAAAAGTTCAGAGAAGAGCAACAAAGATGCTCAAAGGCCATAGGAAGAATGGCTGCAGGTTTTGGGTCTGCCTAGTCCAAAGAAAAGAAGAAATAGGGCTGACATGATAGCAGTATTCCAGTATTTGAGAGGCTGCCACAAAGAAGAAGGGGGCAAATTGTTCTCCAAAGCACCAGAGGGCAAAACAAGGAACAACAACTAAACAAAGAGAGAAGCAACTTGGAACTAAGGAGAAACCTCCAACCAGTGAGGAGAATTCACCAGTGGAACAGAAGTTGCCTCCAGAAGTTGTGGGGGCTCCTTCGCTGGAGGTTTTTAAGAAGAGACCAGACAGCCACTTGTCTGAGATGATGTATGTTCTCCTGCTTGAGCAGAGGGGGCTGGACTAGAAGACCTCCAGTGTCCCTTCCAGCTCTCTTCTATCCTAGAGAAGGAGGCCTCAGACACAACCGGACCCCCATTTTCTGGGCTGCTCCCTCAGGAAGATCACGGCTGTTAACACACAAAGACCCCTAAGAATTGGTACATTCCAACGACTCTCTGCCTGCCCAGAATCCCCCTGTCCAAATGGATCAGTCCGAAGAAGCCGCTGGGAGGAGCAGCAAAAACTCCCAGCTAATGAAAAATAAACCCTGTTACTATGACTATGTTTCTGGGCATCCATCTTGAGGTTGTTAAAGAGAATAGAGTAGAATAGAATAGAATAGAATAGAATAGAATAGGATAGGATAGGATAGGATAGGATAGGATAGGATAGGATAGGATAGGATAGGATAGGATAGGATAGGATAGGATAGAAGAGGATAGGATAGGGTAGGATAAGATAGGATAGAATGGAATAGAATAGAATAGAATTTAGGATAGAGTAGAATAGAATAGAATAGAATAGAATAGAATAGAATAGAATAGAATTTCAAATAGGATAATATAGGAGACGAGAGGAGAGGGTAGAATAGAATAGAAGAATAGAATGGAATAGAATTTAGAATAGAATTTAGGATAGGATATGATTGGATAGGGTAGGATAGGATAGGATAGAGAGAAGAGAAGAGAAAAGAGAAGAGAAGAGAAGAGAAGAGAAGAGAAGAGAAGAGAATGTAGGATAGGATAGGATAACTTGATTGTCACTTTAAATGTACACTAATCATTTCATTTCATTCATTTCATTTCATTTATTATATTTATATGCCGCCCTTTTCCCCCGAAGGGGACTCAGGGCGGCTAACAAATCAAATCAGGGAAGGGAGGGTACAGACAAAAAATAAAAAACGAAACATAACAATACATAATTTAAAAACACACAACAGTCATACCATTCGAGACGGGGGCAACAGCTCTTTAGCCCCAGGCCTGTCGGAACAGCCAGGTTTTAACGGCTTTGCGGAAGGCCTGGAGGGTGGTGAGGATTCGAATCTCCACGGGGAGTTCGTTCCAAGGGTCGGAGCAGCCACAGAGAAGGCTCTCCTCCGGGTAGTCGCCAGTCGACATTGGCCGGCGGATGGAATTCGGAGGAGGCCTAATCTGTGGGATCTAATCGGTTTAGCGGAGGTGATTGGCAGCAGGCAGTCTCTCAAGTACCCAGGTCCAATACCATGAAGGGCTTTATAAGTGACGACTAGCGCCTTGAAGCGTATCCGGAGACCAATAGGCAGCCAGTGCAGCTTGCGGAGGATAGATGTTACGTGGGTGAACCGAGATGCACCCACGATCACTCGCACGGCTGCATTCTGGACAAGCGGAAGTCTCCGAATGCTCTTCAAGGGCTGCCCCATGTAGATCACGTTGCAGTAGTCCGGGCTAGAGGTCATAAGGGAACGAGTGACTGCAGTGAACCCTGTCTGAGGGGCGTACTGTTTGACCCCCCAGCCTGAGAGATGGAAAACTTGGCCAATTAGTAGGAGGGAAACACACCAGCCACTTGGTCTTATCCGGATTGAGAACACGCTTGTTAACCCCCATCCAGTCCCTAACAGCCTCGAGGCACTGGCACATCACGTCAACTGCTTCATTGAGTTGGCACGGGGCGGACAGATACAGCTGCGTATCGTCCTCATACTGATGGTATTTTATCCCGTGCCGTCGAATGATCTCACCCAGCGGCTTCATGTAGATGTTAAACAGGAGGGGGGACAGGACCGAACCCTGCGGCACCCCATAATTGAGGGGCCTAGGGGTCGATCTCTGCCCTCCGACCAACACCGACTGCGACCTGTCCGAGAGGTAAGAGGAGAACCACCGTAGGACAGTGCCTCCCACTCCCACCTCCCGCAGTCATCGCAGAAGGATACCATGGTCGATAGTATCGAAGGCTGCTGAGAGGTCAAGGAGCACTAGGACGGAGGCATAACCTCCATCCCTGGCTCTCCAGAGATCATCGATCAATGCGACCAAAGCAATTTCCGTGCTGTAGCCAGGCCTAAATCCCGACTGGAAGGGATCTAGATAATCGGTTTCCTCCAAGGACCGCCGGAGCTGAAAGGCCACCACTTTCTCAACAACCTTCCCCACAAAGGGGAGGTTGGAGACTGGACGATAGTTGTTTAACATGGCTGGATCCAAAGATGGCTTCTTCAGAAGGGGTCTCACCACCACCGCCTTTAGAGCGGGGGGAAAGAACCCCTCCCGAAGGGAGGCGGTAATAACCGCCTGGATCCAGCCCCGTGTCACCTCCCTGCTGTTAGCGACCAGCCGGGAGGGGCACGGGTCCAGTACACATGTGGAGGCACTTACAGCTCCCATCGCCTTGTCCACGTCCTCAGGGGTAACAGCTTGAAAATCAATCCAGTGATGTCCTTCCAGATTCTCTCCAGGTGCCTCGGCTGGCTCTGCGCAATTGGAGTCCAGGTCCGTCCGAAGCCGAGCAACTTTATCCGTGAGGAATTGGACGTAATCCTCAGCTCTGCCTTGCAAAGGATCGCCCGTATCCTTCCTGTTAAGGAGGGAACGGGTTATCCTGAACAAGGCGACTGGGCGCGACTCAGCGGAAGCAATCAGAGAGGCAATGTGTGTCCTTTTTGTCGTCCTAATTGCCCAAAGGTAAGCTCTGATGCTAGATGTTAAAAGCACTCGGTCTGACTCAGACTTAGTGGATCTCCATCGTTGCTCTAGGCATCTCTTTTGGCGCTTCATCTCCTGGAGTTCCTCGGTAAACCAAGGGGCCCTCCTGGATCCACTGCCTCGGATTGGCTGCTGAATTCCAGGCAGCAACCAGAGTCTCCGCCGGACTGTGGACGAGGGTATCAGGAATAACACCAAGCTCCATCTGAAAGCCCAAAGGGTCCATAAGGCGCCTGGGGTGGAACCACCTAATTGGTTCCTCCTCCCTACAGTGGGGGTTTGGTCTCCGAAAGTCAAGCCTCAGTAGGAAGTGGTCTGACCATGACAGGGGCAAGATCTCAATACCCCTCAAACCAAGATCACAATTCCACAGCTCCGAGAGGAATACGAGGTCGAGCATGTGACCCGCCGAGTGAGTGGGGCCCCGAATTACTTGGGTCAAGCCCATGGCTGTCATGGAAGCCATGAACTCCTGTGCTCCATCAGAGTGTTCACCGAGCGAAGGCAGATTGAAATCCCCCAGAACCATAAGCCTGGGGAACTCAATTGCCAGCTCAGCTACTGACTTGAGGAGCGAGAGGAGGGCTGCTGCAACGCTGTTGGGAGGTAGGTACGTTAACAGCAAGCCCACTTGACCTTTGAGGTCCAACTTCACCAGCAAGGACTCACACCCGACAAGCTCCGGAGCAGGGATCCTACGAGGTACTAGAGACTCTCGGATAACAATAGCCGCACCCCCACCCCTTAACTGGGGTCGCGGCTGATGAAGCACCTGAAAAGCCAATCAGCATACATTCAAATAAAATTTTGTTGCATAGAGCTCTCAAAGGGTTTCCACCTCCAATATACACTACATAAATGTGACTAAATGAATAAATAAATAAATGTTATGTGTATACCCACACAGACATCTGTATTATATGACTCAGAGAAACAACCCAGTCTAGTTCGGATGTATAGATGAATGTGGGGAGAAAAACAAATCCTGAGTTTGCCAGATGGAGGGCATCGGGAATAAAGCTGTTACAGAATCCAGGGGTCCTGCTGGAAATCCTTGGAAACCCCCTCCCAGAGGGGAGCAACAGCAGGTGTGTGGGGTCTCCAACAATGCTTCAAGCTCTAAGGGCATAGTTTAGCCACTGTCATTAAGTGAATTTGGCTTCTCCCATTGACTTGGATTGTCAGAGGCTGGCTGGGAAATTTGGCTGGGAAAGAAGACTTTGCAATCCGATCTTCCATAAATTATGGATTTGACAGCATCTCTTCTTCCCAGCTGCTCCATCTGCCTCCAATCTCCTACTTCACAAAAGAAATCTCAAAGGAAATTAAGTGAAGCTGGTCTGTTTTATGAGAGGAGTGGGCTTGAGGATCCAGGATGGAAAACAGAGGGAGGGGAGATGGTGGATTGAGAGGGAGCTGAGTGACCCACTTCATCCCTTTAACCTTGGAGAAAGGTCCTCTCTAGGGTCTGCAACAAACCACTGCAGCCTTCATAGTTTTTGGATAGGAAGCCAGTTAAACATTCCCTTCCTTCCATTTGTTTCCCCCCTCCCTCCTTCCCTCCTTCCCTCCTCCTCTACCTCCTTCCCTCCTTTTCTTCCCTCCTCCCTCCTCCTTCCAACACCCGCTCTCTCTTTCCCCCCATCCCAAGTCATTTAGCACTTTGAAGAACATTCTGTGGGCTCAGTTCTCCTGAAAGCCTTGGGGGGGGGGCTTCCCCCCATTTCCCCTTTTTATTCCACAGACTTTGCCTGAGACCTCTCTCAGTCTCTCTTTTAGCCTTTGTGACCCTCCATATGGAAAGGTCCACAGTTGCTGGAGGGGGAACCCCTGGCATCACCCCATTGCTGGATCAAAGGTTATGACATCACAGCACATGTCATAAATGTTGACTGGGCTGTCCTGGCTCATTTACCTGCCATTCATTTTTGAAGATGGCAGGTAATTACATCCCTCCTCCTTCCTTTCCCTCCTCCCTTCTCCCCCTTTCCCTCCCCTTCCTGTGCCCCTCTCACCCCCTCCTCTTCCTCCTCCTCCCTCTCTCCTCCCCTTCTTGTCCCTCTTCCTCCCCATTTTCCCATTCTCCCCTCCTCCTCTTCCTTCCTTTCCCTCCCTCTCCCCTCCCCCCTCCTTTCCCTCCTCATCTTTGCCTCCATCACATCCAGTCATCCCTGGAAAGCCTCCCTCGCTCAACTTCCAGAGGGTCACACAAGACTCCACCATGGTTTCCATTTGTTCCAGTTGTTCCTGTTTTTTTGTTTTTGTTGTTATTGCTGTTGTTTTTGTTGTTGTATTGTTTGTTTTGTTTGGATTGTTGTATCATTAAATAAATCATTATTAATAAATCATTATTATCAGTCTCATCTTTGGCTTTGTGTTACTACTATCAAGAGCCGAGGTGGCGCAGTGGTTAAATGCAGCACTGCAGGCTACTGCTAGATCAGCAGTTCAGCGGTTCAAATCTCACCGGCTCAGGGTTGACTCAGCCTTCCATCCTTCCGAGGTGGGTAAAATGAGGACCCAGATTGTTGGGGGCAATATGCTGACTCTCTGTAAACCTCTTAGAGAGGGCTGAAAGCCCTATGAAGCGGTATATAAGTCTACTGCTATTGCTATATATATATATTCCACAAAACACGGCAAAAGAGAGAAGCCCTGGAAATGCAAATAATTCAGGCAATGAGACAGGACCTGCAATACAGGAGTGAGTGAAATAAGAAGAAAAGGAGAGTGTTCTAGCTGCAAATGGAAGGAATGTAACACCAGCACACTGAGTGATTTACGGTGCACTGAAATAATTATAAGGAGTTATGTCGAAAGTCAGCATTTTCTATTTGATAAACTCGTGATTACACTGATGTCTCCTGGCTTGTAATAACTCAGTGGCTTTTTTGCATCCTGGTGCTCCAAACTCAGTGGGCCCTTCAGTCTCATCTTCCCCAAAATGGGTTGGGACACCAGCAGCCGCATCAGAAATAGAAGCAGGAGGTTCATAATTCATGAATCAATCCCCTTCTCCTTTCTAAAGATGAACAAGATTGAGGAGAAAGGCCAATAGCTTCACCAGCTGACTAAACTGGTTCTCTTAACCTGTTCTTGAAGATATTTAAACCCCTTACAGATCAGCATCTGTAGTGTGAACAGAACTTAGAATGGAAGGCTTCTCTTTCTGTAGTTTCCCATGCATTCTGTATTAATTCACTTGTTTCCCTGCATACCTTCGGAGTTCCCTTCAGTGATATGCTCCTGGGTCACTCATTGCAGCCATGTTTCTTAACCTCAGCAACTTCAAGATGGGCAGTGGGGGAATTCTGGGAATTGAAGTCCACTCTAATTGAAGTTGCTGAGGTTGAAGCATTGTGTTCCAGTAGCCTAGCTGGTTTAACAGATTAACAAGAGTTGGAAGCAGACGACCTCCAATCTCCTCTTGAAAGCCTCCATTGATGAAGCTCCCACAACTTCCGAAGACAAGCTGTCCCATTGGTTGATTGCTCTCACCGTTAGAAAAGTTCTCCTTATTTCTAGGTCGAATCTCTCCTGGATCAGTTTCCATCTGTTATTATTCCTCACCTTGCCTTTAGGTGCTTTGGAAACTAGCTTGACTCCCTCCTCTCTGTGGCAGCTCCACAAATATTGGAAGTATTGTATTGTATTGTATATTGTATAAGTTTATTTATAGGCCGCCCTTTTCCCTGAGGGGACTCAGGGCGGCTTACAACTTATGTAGGAGGGTGGATACATACAATGACATATAGGACAATACATAATTAAAAGAATAGAGCAACATTCATCATTCGGGCGGGGATGGATTATAATCTTTAACCCCAGGCCTGACGGGATAGCCAGGTCTTGAGGGCTGTGCGGAAGGTCTGGAGGGTGGTGAGGGTACGAATCTCCATGGGGAGATCGTTCCAAAGGGTCGGAGCTGCTACTGAAAAGGCTCTCCTCTGCGTAGTTGCCAGTCGACACTGACTGGCAGATGGAACTTGGAGGAGGCCCAATCTATGCGATCTGATGGGTCGCGAGGAGGTAATTGGCAGGAGGCGGTCTCTCAAGTACCCAGATCCACTACCATAAAGGGCTTTGTGGGTGGTAAGTAGCACCTTGAAGCGCACCCGGAGATCAACAGGTAGCCAGCGCAGCTCGCGGAGGATAGGTGTTATGTGGGCGAACCGAGGTGCACCCACAATCACTCATGCGGCCGCATTCTGGACTAGCTGAAGTCGCCGGATGCTCTTCAAGGGCAGCCCCATGTAGAGCACATTGCAGTATTCCAGCCTAGAGGTCACAAGGGCACGAGTGACTGTTGTGAGAGCCTCCCGGTTCAGGTAGGGTCGCAACTGGCGCACCAGGCGAAGCTGGGCAAATGCCCCCCTGGTCACAGCCGACAGATGGTAGTCAAAGGTCAGCTGTGGATCCAGAAGGACTCCCAAGTTGCGAACCCTGTCTGAGGGGTGTAATATTTGACCCCCCAGCCTGAGTGATGGAACACTGGCCAAATTATTGGGAGGAAAACACAACAGCCACTCGGTCTTTTCCGGGTTGAGTACAAGCTTGTTAGCCCTCATCCAGTCCCTAACGGCTTTGAGACCCCGGTTCATCACGTCCACCGCTTCATTGAGTTGGCATGGGGCGGACAGATACAACTGTGTATCATCCGCGTATTGGTGATATCTTATCCCATGCCTCGGAATGATCTCGCCCAGCGGTTTCATGTAGATGTTAAATAGTAGGGGGGACAGGACCGACCCCTGCGGCACCCCATATGTTAGGGGCCTAGGGGTTTATCTCTGCCCCCCGACCAACACCGACTGCGACCTGTCCGAGAGGTAGGAGGAGAACCACTGCAAAACAGTGCCTCCCACTCCCACCTCCCACAGTCGTCGCAGAAGGATACCATGGTCGATGGTATCAAAAGCTGCCGAGAGGTCAAGGAGAACTAAGATGGAGGCATGGCCTCCATCCCTGGCTCTCCAGAGATCATCGGTCAATGCGACCAAAGCGGTTTCTGTGCTGTAACCAGGCCTGAAGCCGGACTGGAATGGGTCTAGGTAACTGGCTTCCTCCAAGGACCGCTGAAGCTGGGAGGCCACCACCTTCTCAACAACCTTCCCAACAAAGGGGAGGTTGGAGACTGGACGGTAGTTGTTAAGGACGGCTGGATCCAAAGATGGTTTCTTCAGGAGGGGTCTCACCACCGCCGCTTTAAGTGCGGTGGGGAAGTGCCCCTCCCGAAGGGAGGCGGTAATAACCGCCTGGATCCAGCCCCGTGTCACCTCTCCGCTGTTGGCAACCAGCCAGGAGGGACACGGGTCCAGTACACAAGTGGAGGCACTCACAGCTCTCATGGCCTTGTCCACGTCCCCTGGGGCAACATCCTGAAACTCAACCCAGCGATGGTCTGCCAAATTATCCACCTGTGCCTCGGCTGGATCTGCAAAAGTGGAGTCCAAATCCGACCGAAACCGAGCAACTTTGTCCGCTAAGAACTGGACATAGTCTTCAGCCCTACCCTGCAAGGGGTCCCCCGTATCCCTCCTATTTAGGAGGGAATGGGTTATCCTAAACAGGGCGGCTGGACGAGTCTGCAATCCTGTCTCCCCTGGTCCTTCTCTTCACTAGACTAGCCAGGCCCAGTTCCTGCAACCGTTCATTACATGTTTTAGCCTCCAGTCTCCTCATCATCCTGGTTGCTCTTCTCTTCACTTTTTCTAGAATCTCAACATCTGTTTTATATGTTGTCCTAGATGTTGTCATGTTGGAAGGGTTGAGGGAATTTGCTTGCCACTATTCATATGGTGCAGCCACAGGCAGTCCATTCTGGTCAAGATGTAGTGTGACTCATTCCCCAGGTTTTCTCCACCCACATCTCCTGGACTCCAGGCTCATGCTAGCCCAATGTGTTGGGGGAAGAACCAGTTGCAAAATAACCAATAGGGGGATGGAGAGAAGATAGCGGATCTCTTAGAAAATCCTATTTCGCAGGATAGGAGCAACTTGTTCTGACTGCTTCCTTAGAAAGCAAGAAGCAGAGTCTTGGTCCCTGCAAAACCTCTTTTCTTTACACGACTGTGAATTCCTTTCATTCACAGTCAGCAAGGTCTTGGCAAACAGTATTTCAGAGGAATGTTTATCAACACGAACCTTATCTCGCTCGGAGAGCTGCCGGATAACTAGTTTCCAAATTCAGTGCAAGACCAGTCTAGGCACAGAGTATCTTATAGTCGCAAGCAGACCTTTCCGGACCGAATAGACAAATTGTTTCCTGAAAAAGCCCGCTCACAGTTTGTTCCTCTTTTGTTTCCTATGGGAGGGGCCAATCACCTACAAGGTGTGGCTTTAATCCCAAACCCATCCTGCTTTCTGAGTTGTTCTTTTCTTCTAGCAATTCTGCGTATGCGCTCACTGCCTCACAGCTGTCTAACTCCCTCTCTGCCTCTGATGCAGAGCCCTTGTCTGAGCTTTCTTCAGCCCCCAGGACTGGCCCATGTTCCTTCCCAACCTCCTCACTCTCTGACTCCGCTGCCAGCAGGCCTCAACACAACTATTGAAAAGATGCTGTAATGAAATCTCATTGGATGAGAACATATAAGAGAGAAGACCTGGAGGCCTGTGACCTCTCTGGCTTAGTGGGAAGAGCAATGGCTCTCATGGAGATTATCATGCAGGTTGGAGGTTGGTTCTCACAGCTTCCATCTTTCCTCTTTTCTTTCTCACTCACTCACACACAGATACACTTTTAGCTGCTGTCAGTAGGAATAATTGTTCCAATGAATTCTTAAAAGGTGCCATGTTCATTGGCAGCTGCTGAACAGCAAATTCCTCTGAATGACTTTCACTTTAGCAAGATTTATTGAGATTAAAGGGAAGGGAGTTACAAGAATTCCAGTCATTCCATCATTCCCCATTCCCCAAAATATAGCTATGATTTTCTTCGATGCCTGCATACTCTCTAAGTGGGAATAATTAACATATTTTAAATAAAAGGAAATTTTGCAATTCTTTAAATATCATGCATTATCTTTCATGTTTTTACATTTGTTCTGGCTGTGAGATGCTCCTTTGTGTTCAGGTCTGGCCTCAGAAGGATAATGTAGCACTTGGGGATGAAGATGTAGCCCAACAGACCAGCACTGGAGGCCAGGATGGAGAAGACCTGGACAGCCACCATGTATTTCCCTTTGGTGCTCAGGTAGATGGGCACAAAAGTCACTGAGACACTGCAGAAGACCAGCATGCTGAAGGTGATCAGCTTGGCTTCGTTGAAGGCCCAAGGCAGATTCCTGGCCAGCAAAGCCACCATGAAGCATATGGCAGCCAGGAAGCCCATATAGCTGAGGGTGACTTAGAACATGACAACAGCCCCTTCGTTGCATTGCAGGATGATTTCGCCAGGCTGGGAGTGGAGGTCAAAATGAGGAAATGGGGGAGAAACCCCCAGCCAGATGAAGCGGATGATAATTTGGAGAGCAGAAGAAGAAAGGATGATGGAGTTGGCCAAGCTCTTTCCCATCCATCTCTTCTATGATGGTTTTGGCTAAGAGAGAAGAAATGGCAACTGAGAAGATGATGCTGAAAACTGTATGTCGGAGAAGGCAGGTGGCTTTCCTTGATTGACCAATGAAGAGAGAAGAAGATAAGAAGCAAAGCAGGAAGAAGACAAGGAGGATGTAGGAGAGGTCCCAGTTGTTGGCTTTGACAAGGGGAGTTTCTCAGTATTTAATGAAGATGGTTAAGACAAGGCTTGCAGTTAGGAAGAAGAGTAGGGCAAAAGAGACCAGGATGATGCCCAGATATTCTTCGTAAGAAAGAAAGATTATAACTTTGGGGATACATTTTTGTGTACCTGAGAAAACAAAAATATTTCTTTCATATGTTATCCTTCTATCTTTAAAAAAAATCTATTGTTAGTAGGATCACTTTCCAAGATGGCTTTCACCAAAAGAGATAAGAATGAGTATTTTTTAAAAAAAGCATAGCTAAATCTATGAAATTGGGAGAAATCCTAGGATGTGAATTATTTCCGGTCTAATGTGCAGAAGTTTCACAGGAATCTGCATTATTTGAGGTTAATAATGTATCTAATAATCTTTTTATTATGGGTTGGACTAGATGACCTCCAGGTCCCTTCCAGCCCTGGACCGTTGTGCTCTTTCAAGACATCCTCTGAAGCTGCATCTAGTGCCAGGTTTGTGGTCCTTCCTCCCTCTCTTTTTTCCCTCCCTCCATTCCTCCATCTCTCCCTCCATCTCCCCCACTCTCTTTCGCAGCAACCCCCCCCCCCACTGCTTTTTAAAGCATTTTCCCCTGCCAATTTGCCCAGCCTTGCTGCCTCAGGGCTCTCTGCTCCCACAAGGCCTCTCCTGGGGACCCCTGAGCTTCCCTTCAATTTCTGGCTGCTCTCCTCTCCCCTCCTCTCCTGCGGGCTGTTCGCCTCCCAACTGCTCAGCCCATTTGGCTGCTCAGTTCCAGTTCCCAGGTCCGGCTCTGGCCAGACTTGCTACCTTGTTACACAAGGTAGCAAGTCCCCCACCTTCCCCCCCCTCTCTCTCCCAATCCTCCATCCTCTCCTGGATAGGCAGTTGGACACAGACTCTTTTGATGCTCTTTCTATGGAGATATTAGAAAGAAACGTATCCTCCCAATAACCGCTCCTGGCCATTCCAACACTGCTTAGCTCCAGTGGCTGCTTAAGGCCAAACAGATTGTAGTTACAGCAAAGGTGGCTCAATTCTCCACAGCAGCACTGGGAATCCATGGGAAACATGTGATTAATCCACCATAGCTCTTTTATACAACTGATGTAGGAAACCCTTTTGCATTACTACTACTACTTACTATTTAATGACTGAATGGGCCTCACAATTTAAGGACTGATATTATAGTATCGTTTGGCCACGTGTAACTAACAGATTGAAATTTTAATATAGATTTTATCTGTGGTTTATTATTTCATTCTAGAATTTTTAACTGGATATTCCTTGAGTGTTTTTATTTGTCCTGGTCTTTGATGTAATAAACTTGATTTGATGCAACTCCATTTACCAAGAAGGGGACCTAAAAAGACATATGACAGACTTGACTGTTCCCCATATAGTAAATACTTTCCTCATATAAAAGAACAATTCATGTATCTTCAAGAAATGCTCATCACACTGAGGTTGCACTTATCATATTTAAAGGAGATAACTGACCATTAATTACTGGACAGGGGCCTTCCACCTGTTGATTCATGGCTGTTAAGACTCTACCAGTTGTGGACAATGAATGAGAACAGCCTGCCCCAATCTGGTGGCCTCCAGATGTTAATTCCAGCATCCTCGTGATTCATGCTTGGCAACAAATAAGGCCACCTTCCTCCGAGAAGGGGGCCCAGGTGTGTTTGCCAACACTGGTGCGACTCCATTTGTAGACCGCAGACCGAACCTTTGATGTTGTGTCTGTTGCTGCTGAAGCCCTGGGAGACCTAAAATAAAAGGGGACCTCAACATTGTGACCAGATCCTTGGACTTTCACTTGGACCGGTAGCTCCCAGTCATTGCCCAGGTCCCTCTCCTCTTTAAGGGCACCTCAGTTATCTGGATCTTGATGGAGAGAGAGCAGAAATTGCCTCTCTGCCTTTTGGTCTCCAACCTTGGAAGGGGAACTTTGTAGGTCTGATTCCTCAAGGAAATCCTGCTGTTCTGTTGAAAGAAATGTCCTTCTGGGTTCGGCTCCAAGTGGGGGAAAAGACCATGGAGACATGGAGGCTGCTTGGAAAGATGGTTTAATGGTGGACAGGACCACATGGCTTGAGTCCTGAACAGAAAAGGTGATCACATGCTTCAATGTTGGTGGAGAAAAAGAGAAGGAAGGGCTGAGATGCTGAAAGTCCCTGGTTTTATGCCCTCTCTGGCCTTTGATCTTGATCTTGTATTCTGATTGCTTGTCAGACACCCATGGGGCAATGCAGGGGCAACTATCTAGGCTGTGTTTTGAATCCAGGTTTGGTTGAGTTCTCAGATGCCATGTGGGGAGTTTCTGTGAAAAGCTGATATTACCTTTATTTAAGGTGACCAGACGTCCCGCTTTCGGTGGGACAGTCATGATTTCTAACAATTTGTCCCATGTCCCGCAGCATTTTTAAAAAGTCACAATTTTGGCTTCATGTTGAAAGCGCAGTGGATTTGCTTAAGAAATCCTAACCGGGGCAAGACAAAAGAAACTCTGTCTAACCCCTCTCTATGTCTCAGTACTTTCATTGAAGATATTAAAACATTAAAGCAAGAAAATGGAACCCCCCGCCCCTTTTACTTCCTTTTATAAGAAAAGATGACCCAGTACCATAGAGCTCCAGGAAATACTTTGGCTAGAGAAGTAGCAACTGTTCCTTCCTGGATTTCCCAGAGGGGAGGGGCACCGAGGTTGGTGGTCAGCTCATGTGGGAAAAATGGTGGCAAGGTTTCTTTGAAAAATATTTCCCTGGGACTAATTTCACCATTTTAATTTGCTCAGTTCTTTGTATTAACATCTACATCATTCTAGACTTGGAGTGCTTCTTAAAGGCAAGCACAGAGAAAGAGTCATTGAAATGTATCAATTTTAAAGGTCAGAAAGAACAGCAAACTTTTCTCAGAGTCAAAATTATAGCATAAGTTTAGTGACCAAAGTTACAATGGCATTGAAAAAAGTGACTAATGACCATTTTTCACACTTAGTGACTGTTGCAGCATCCTCATGGTCACGTGATCAAAATTTTGATGTTTGGCAACAGATTCGTATTTATGATGGCTTCAGTGTCCTGGGGTTATGTAATTGCCTTTTGTGACTTTTTGACAAAATATAAAATTTTTAATCAAGCCCCCCCCCCCCCTCCTCTGGTCAATGGTGTCCCTCTTTACCAATCTGAAAATCTGGTCACCTTACCTTTATTATGTAAAGTGGACTAGCTCAGGCTTTAATGGCTCATTGACAAAGGGGGTGGGAACAAGAAACTGCAGGGAGCTATTCTGTCTTTAAAACATGTTCCTCACTTTTTCACTTTTAGGGGGAATGTAATATTCTGTCTTTTCAATATTTCCTAGGATATTTCATTCTTCTGGGAGAGGGATGGGTGATAACTTTCCACAGTTCCTTGCAGCTTCTGAACAGTTACTTAAAGAGGTCAACTGGGCTTTGGCTATTATAACTATGGGTGTCCTTTACAGAAGCTGCTGCACAAAACTTTATATCTTGCATATATGAAGAATTTCTGAACTCTGTGTTTGTGTGTGTTTTTCTCTCTGTGTGTGTGTTTGTGTCTTGTGGCACAATGGTCTTTTTTCTATACTTTTCTTTTTTCTTCTTTCAACTCCAGCTTAATTAAAAAAAAATTAAACTAATAATTAATACATTTCAGTTGCCAGAGATGACAAACATTGGATTAAACGGTACGGGAAGGCCAAATTTGGTTACTTTGGGTTTACATCCTCATGGTTTACAAGCTCATGGTTTATGTCCTCATGACTTGCCTGAATCCAGTCTGCAAATCGAACATGACTGGATGACCTCCAGGAGCGCCCTTCTCCGTTCCATCATCTGGCAGGTCTGTCAACTACAATTCCAAGAAGGCCCAGGGCTGTGTGGCCCATAGGTCAGAAGCATCCATGATGATGCAATCAAAGCTCTGCTGGGAATTCTGGGATCTGTAGTTGAACCTATCTGACATGGCCAAGCTGAGGAAAGACACCCCAAGGACAGATTAAGAGACCTCCTGGATCCCCTCCTGGAGATTGACTCCATGTTTGCACCCAGGAGCCCTTTCCCCTCTCCCACTTCCTGTCTCCCTCCTCAGTTCCAGGAAAGAGTAAGAATCCAACCCTTCAAAATTACAGTGGCACTGAAAAAGGTCCTCACAGTTATGGCCGTCGCAACGTTCTCAAGTCTCATGATCAACCTCTGGGCCTTTGGCAGCCAGCATGTATTTGCCAGGGTTGCTGTCTTTTGGTCATGTGGCCTCCATTGGCCACTTTCCCAGCCAGCTCCCAACAAATGGAGTCAATGGAAGAAGCCGGTTCCCTTAAGGATCTCGGGGTTCCTTCCGCAACTGCAGTGGTTTCTTTACCATCTGGGGCACAAGAGGTGGAAAAATTGGCTGTGACTCACTGAAGGGCAGTCCTTTGTATGGAATAGTCTGGAGTCTCCTGCTTGAGCAGTGGGTTGGGCTAGATGACCTCTAAGGTCCCTTCCAGCTCTATTCTGATTGAATCTTAAGGGCAGGAGCCTCGTTGTCAAAAACTGCCCTGAGGACAACAGCTCATCCTCGACTTACAATGATTTGTTTAGTGACAGAAGTTACAACAACACTGAGAAAAATGACTCATGACCACCTACGACCCCTGCAGTACCTGTCATAAACCACGTGATCAAACCTCAGGCACTTGGGAACTGGTGTGTATTTATAAGAGTTGCAGTACCTCATGGGATCACTATAAGGTTTGCTTAAAGACCCCTTGATTTACTTAACGACTGTACTAATTTTCTTAGCAACTGTGGCAAAAAGGTTGTAAAATGACACATAACTTACTTAGCAACAGAAATTGTGGTCATAAGTGGAGGACTACCTTGATTGCCTGATAGTCCATTGGAATTTATCTCCAGAATCTCATAATCAGAACTTCTGTTTCTTCTCCCTTCTCACTTCCTGGGAGTTTGGAGCATTGATCTCGGACTTTGGAGGTGGGGAGGGGCCAGAACCATTCACCAATGGAAATTTTCCTTCCCTGAGCATCATCGGTCTCCGGGCAGAGTCGTTTGGGGCTTCACCTGAAGAAGGAGGGGGTTCGTGGCAGAGAGAGAAGTGGAGAAATTGGGAGGGGGGATCCTTTTGGTATTTGGGGGGGGGATGCAGCTCGGGAGGGGGGGTTTCATGGCAGCCCCAGAAGGGACCCTCCCCTTCCTTTGTTCTCTTCACCAGTCTCAGCCAGGGATTCCCGTTTCCCCCCTTCTTACCCCCCCCTTGACATCCACAACAGCGATCCTTGAACCCCAAACCGAGCTGTTATTTGCGGTGGGTCAGAAAACCCCACAGCACTGTGGGTACAAGCGGCCCTCCGGCAACCCCTTTTGCCAGGAAGAGATCAAAGGCAGAAGATTCCGGGAGGGGGAGGGAGGGCAGTGGCCCCACTAGGTTGGGGGGGAGGGGCACTTCCAATGACACAGAGAGAGAGAGAGGGAGGGAGGGAGGGAGGGAGGCACCCAAGGACTCCCCTGCCTGCCCATTCAGAGACCCCCCCAAGTCCTTGCTGGCTGTGGGACTGCGCCTCCCTTTCACTCATCCACTGCAGCCCCACTCCATGCTAGATCAGGGAGGGGGAGGGAAAAAGGAAGTCCATCCTCTCCTCGAAGGGCTGGCATGAACCCCTTGAGCTACGCCACCTTCCAAGACTGAACATATTTCCCCTCCTCCTCTCTTTTCTCTCTGCATTGAACTCTCTTTCATCAGGTGAGGTCAAGGGAGACTCTTCCCGGAGACCGATGACGCTAAAGAAGGGAGAATTCCTATTGGTCCGCTCGGGCTTCATCGGATCCTGGGAAAACGTGATTCGCTCGTTGTAGTCTGCATTTCTCTGCACATCCCCCGTTTCTCATGCATTGTGTCATCTGAAGCCCCGTTCTGGGCTCGGCAGCACCTGTGTGTGTCTCCTCTGATGCGCCCAGCCCCAGAGGAGGAATCTGGAAGGGGGGGGTAGCAATTGTCTCGGATTTCGGAGGTGGGTGGGCTGGGCCAGAACTAGCGGCAGCACCAATGAGAATTCTCCCTGCAAGGCGTCATCGGTCTCTGGGCAGAGTCCTTTGGGGCTTCACCTGAAAGACGAGAGCCAGTTCTGCAGAGAGAGGGGGGAAGTGGGAGTGGGGATCTTGGCCTGAAGAACCAATTGGGGCTTCTTCTCTGCTTTAATGCTCTCCTGCACTGGCTGAAGTCAAGGGAGACTCTGCCCGGAGACCGATGACGCTGAAGAAGGGAGGTTTCCCATTGGTCCTCCTTTTTTCTGGACCCTCCCAATCCTGAAGTTCGAGGAAGCCAGTGAGTTTCTGCAATTCCTTCGCTTGGTGGAGAGAGGGAACCAGCGGGGAATTCCACTGCCTGAGCCAAAGTGATCCATGGGATCTTGAGGCAGGTCATTTTCTTGGGGGCACACCCTCAGGAGGGGGTTGGGGGGCAGGCCGAGGCAATTCAGCTGGTTCTTATAACTGCTCATACAATTAACAACCGGTTTTAGGGAACCCGTGGGAACTGGCTGAATCCCACCCTTACCTGGTTCTATGTTGGGCCAAGTGATACCTCCCTCCCCCCTGCTTGTGGGCAGACCAGAGGCATCTGGGGGGTCAGCGTGAATTTTAGACTGACCTCAGTCTGATCCATCAAACCTTTTCTACCTGCTTAAAATGGAATTTGCAAAGGGATTTGAGTGGCAATCAGAAGCCATTCTGAAACCTAAGGCTGACTCCTCATCCACCCACAATCTCTATGGTTGGAAAGCAGAAGACTTTCCATGGATGCCTCTTGCTAGAAACCTGGATGTCCCCCCCTTACTTCCCCTCCCCTTCTTGGACCTGGATGAATAGGTGGCATTGAACGCTCTCACGCCACAATCCAGAGCATTTGGATCCCTTCAACCTCCTCCCAGAGAGTGTCTCAAGGGCTTTTTCCTCTGGGCCTCTTCTCCAGCCTTCACACACACAAGCCCACTTGGAATAGAAGCAGAGAAAGGCTTTATGGACAAATGATAGAGTGGGAAATTAAAAGGACAGATTAGGTGTTGCTTTTTTCATTCTCTGGATGAGGAAGGGAAAAAGTGGGGATTTCTAGAAGGTAGTTACTTAAATAATAACAAACCCAAAGTGAAACATCAGACAGCTGTTCCTGTAGATGCTTTCTGTGAAATGGTTTTTATCAGGAAATCAAGAAAGAAGGACATAATAGTAATGGAGAGCAGGTCAACCCCTGCATTCCAGGTCATTCTGCCATTCCAAAGCTTCTCATGGAGATGATCGAACAGCATGGTTAGAGCAGGGCTCCTACAGCTCTCATCTGACCTCTTATAATCTTACTCTCTCTCTCTCACATAAACACTTTTAGTTGTTGTCAGTAGGAACAAGTGCCTCAATTATTTTCCATAAGGTGTCTGGTTCATTGGTACTTGCTGAATATTACATTCCTCTGAATGACTTTCACAGAGTTCTCTTAGTCTAGATTTATTGGGATTGATAGGGAGATACAAGAAGTACAGTCATGGAGAATATCTCCTTTCAAATAAAATAAACTTTAACAATTATTCCAATATAATGGTGTTATATCTCATGTTTTTACATTTATTCTGGCTGTGAGATGCTCCTTTGTGTTCAGGTCTGGCCTGAAAAGGATAATGTAGCACTTGGGGATGAAGATGCAGCCCAGCAGACCAGCACTGGAGGCCAGGATGGAGAAGACCTGGACAGCCACCATGTATTTCCCTTTGGTGCTCAGGTAGGTGGGCACAAAAGTCACCCAGACACTGCAGAAGACCAGCATGCTGAAGGTGATCAGCTTGGCTTCGTTGAAGGCCCCAGGCAGATTCCTGGCCAGGAAAGCCACCGTGAAGCAGATGGCAGCCAGGAAGCCCATGTAGCTGAGAGTGATGTAGAACATGACAACGGCCCCTTCATTGCATTGCAGGATGACCTCTCCAGGCTGGGAGTGGAGGTCAGAGTCAGGGAAGGGGGGAGAAACTCCCAGCCAGATGGAGCAGATGATAATTTGGACAGCAGCAGAAGAAATGATGATGGAGTTGGCCAAGCTCTTCCCCAACCATCTCTTCACTCGGTTTCCTGGTTTTGTGGCTAGGAAAGCCAGCACCACTGTGATGGTTTTGGCCAAGAGAGAAGAAATGGCAACTGAGAAGATGATGCTGAAAACTGTTTGACGGAGAAGGCAGGTGGCATTCCTTGGTTGACCAATGAAGAGAGAAGGAGACAAGAAGCAAATCAGGAGGGAGACCAGGAGGATGTAGGAGAGGTCCCGGTTGTTGGCTTTGACAAGGGGAGTTTCTTGATATTTAATGAAGATGATTAAGACAATGTCTGTGATTAAGAACAAGAGTAGTGCAAAAGAGAGCAGGATGATGCCCAGATGTTCTTCAAAAGACAGGAAGGTTATGACTTTGTGGATACATTGAACTCTGTCCTCATTTGGATATTTATCATCTGGACATTCAGTGCATTTTGTTGTATCTGAGAAAACATAAAAGGAATACAATTTTCTAAAAATAGCTAGGTATATAAATGTGTATATGAATATTTATAGCTATGTCTACAAAATTGGAAGAAGTCCTAGGATATTAATTATTTCATCTGTCACATGCAGAATCTTCACAGGAACCTACAGGGCGGGGCATAACCTTTTCCTAGGGGGTCACAGCAAGATCGACAGCAGTTTACAACTTCCGCGACACCTCATTTTAAAGCCCATAAAAAACTGAATTGAATGAGCTATTAAATGTTAAATTTGCTTTAAGAATGGCTGGAAAATTCGATTCGGAAGAACAAAGGATCATTGACAGAATAAAATGCATTGCCTTTCGAGAGGCTCGCGAAAACAATGTCGAATTTTGGGGCAATGACGTCTGGCCGGGAAATTCACCAGATCTCAATCCGGCAGAGAACATTGGGGCCATAATTAAGGATGAAGTGGAAGCTCTGATGATTCAGGAGCAAGGTCAAAATCGATATTCGGTTGAAACTTTGAGAATGAATTTGGAAACTGTGTTGAAAAATCTGGAAAATCGAACGGAACTGTTTGAAGATTTGTTGTGTTCTTATCCACCTCGTTTGAATGCTGTTCGAAGGGCTAATGGTGGTCATACTGACTATTAAATCGTGTCAATAAACTCAGTTTTTGATGGGCTTTCGAATGGTGTATGAATTATTTGTGTTGTTATTACAAGTGTTGCTGTGACCCCCTAGGAAAAGGTTATGCCCCGCCCTGCAATGGTAACCACCTGCACCAGGGAATACACCAGGGCACTCAGGGCAGCAAAAAGATCACACATAGCCACCCTGGTTGCATCCGCTGAGTCCCGTCCGGCCGCCCTGTTTAGGGTAACCCGCTCCCTACTGAACAAAAGGGAGGCGGGGGAACCCTTGCAGGGCAGAGCCGAAGAATATGCCCAATTTCTAGCGGACAAAATTGCTCGGTTTCGGTCGGACTTGGACTCCATTCCTGCAGTTCCAGCCGAGACACTGGGGGACCAAGTAGAACAGCTCTGGGTTGAGTTTCAGGATGTTACCCCCGGGGATGTGGACAAGGCCATGAGAGCTGTAAGTACCTCCACCTGTGCTTTGGATCCGTGTCCCTCATGGCTGGTCAGGGACTGCAGTGAGGTGACATGAGGCTGGATCCAGGCGGTTGTGACCGCCTCCCTTCGGGAGGGGAACTTCCCCGCCGCACTGAAAGCGGCGGTGGTGAGACCCCTCCTGAAGAAACCATCCTTGGATCCGGCTGTCCTTAATAGTTATCGCCCTGTCTCCAACCTTCCCTTTCTGGGAAAGGTTGTTGAGAAGGTGGTGGCCTTTCAGCTCCAACGGTCCTTGGAGGAAGCAAACTACCTAGACCCCTTCCAGTCAGGCTTCAGACCCGGCTACAGCACAGAAACCGCTTTGGTCGCATTGATGGATGATCTTTGGAGAGCCAGAGATGAAGGACATCCCTCCATCCTGGTCCTCCTTGACCTCTCAGCGGCTTTCGATACCGTCGACCATGGTATCCTTCTGCGACGACTGCGGGAGGTGGGAGTGGGAGGCACCGTGTTACGGTGGTTCTCCTCCTACCTCTCGGACAGGTCGCAGTCGGTGTTAGTGGGGGGGCAGAGATCGTCCCCTAGGCCCCTAAATTATGGGGTGCCTCAGGGGTCGGTCTTATCCCCCCTACTATTCAACATCTACATGAAACCGCTGGGAGAGATCATCCGCAGGCACGGGATCAGATACCATCAATATGCGGACGATACTCAATTGTATCTGTCCGCCCCGTGCCAACTCAATGAAGCGGTGGATGTGGTGAGCCGGGGTCTTGAGGCCGTTATGGACTGGATGAGGGTTAACAAGCTTGTGCTCAACCCGGAAAAGACCGAGTGGCTGTTGTGTTTTCCTCCCAAAGATTTGGCTAATATACCATCACTCAGGCTGGGGGGTCAAATTCTATACCCCTCAGAGAGGGTTCGCAACTTGGGAGTCCTCCTGGATCCGCAGCTGTCATTTGACCACCACCTAACGGCTGTGACCAGGGGGGCATTCGCCCAGGTTCGCCTGGTGCGCCAGTTGCGACCCTTCCTGAATCGGGAGGCTCTCACAACAGTCACTCGGGCCCTAGTGATCTCTAGGCTGGAATACTGCAATGTGCTCTACATGGGGCTGCCCTTGAAGAGCATCCGGCGACTTCAGCTAGTGCAGAACGCAGCCGCGCGAGTGATTGCGGGTGCTCCTCGATTCACCCGCATAACACCTATCCTCCGCGAGCTGCGCTGGCTACCTGTCGATCTCCGGATGCGCTTCAAGGTGCTATTAATCACCCATAAAGCCCTTCATGGCAGTGGATCTGGATACTTGAGAGACCGCCTTCTGCCAATTACATCCCTGCGACCAATAAGATCTCATAGGTTAGGCCTCCTCCGTATTCCATCGGCCAGCCAGTGTCGGCTGGCAACTACAAGGAGGAGGGCCTTCTCAGCAGTAGCCCCGGCCCTTTGGAACGAGCTCCCTGTAGAGATCCGCACCCTCTCCACCGTCCAAGCCTTCCGCACAGCCTTGAAGAACTGGCTCGCCCGCCAGGCCTGGGGATAAGGATAGTGACCCCTCCCGAATGATGAATGTATGTTGCTTACCATTTTAGTATTTGTCTCTATTTTGTTGTCTGTATCCCCCCCCCTTCCTAGTTTATGTGAGCCGCCCTGAGTCCCCTCAGGGAAAAGGGCGGCCTACAAATTCCAATAAACTAAACTAAACTAAACTGTACATTATTTAGAGGTAAATAATGAATCAGATGACAGATTAACAGATTTGGAAGGGACGTTGTAGATCATCTAGTCCAGAGGTAGGTTCTTACTGTTTCGGCCTTAACCAGTAGTGGTTTGGCAGTCTGGGTTACTGGAACTGAGAGTCATCCAGGCCTGCCACGCCCACAAACCAGTTCCCCAGTGGTCATCATTATTGTCATCATCTTCTTTTTTATTTCTGCGCATGTGCAGAACAATTTTAATTGAACTGCACATGCATGTGCATCCAGCATTCACATGAATGAACTGGCAGTAAAGCCATCCAGAACAACCCCTGATCTAGTCCAACCCCTCTGCTCAAGCAGGAGACTCTACACCATTTCTGACAAATGGAAGTCCAATCTCTTCTTGAAAGTATCAAGTGATGAAGCTCCGAAGGCAACTTCTGTTCCATTGGTTGATTGTTCTCACTGTCAGAAAGTTCTTCCTTATTTCTAGGTTGAATCTCTCCCTGGTAAGTTTCCATCCATTATTCCTTGTCTAAGCTTCAGATGCTTTGGAGAATAGCTTGACACACACACCCCTCTGTCCAGATAACCTTTCTTGGCAAAATTCCTCAGTCTTTCCACTTGGCACTTCTTAGTATACTGGACCTGAAGGATACCTACAATATGTTGTAATATCTAGTCAGCTGGCAGAATATTCATGTGATGAGGTTCCCTCATAATTGTCCATACCACCATTCCACAAAGAAGAAGAAGAAAAGGAAAAACACAATGAAGTAGAAAGTGATGGAAAGGAGTTACAAAGCAGGAGATATAAGAAACCTACCCAAGACTCATAAAGGACTCAAATGTCTATACATGAACACTCAAGGTTTAGATAACAAACAGGGTGAACTTGAAGCATTTGTAAATAAAGGTAGATATGATATAGTTGCCAATAATGAAACATGGAGAGATGAAACTCATGATTGGAATAGCAATAGCAATAGCAGTTACACATATACCGCTTCATAGGGCTTTCAGCCCTCTCTAAGCGGTTTACAGAGTCAGCATATTGCCCCCAACAACAATCCGGGTCCTCATTTTACCCACCTCGGAAGGATGAAAGGCTGAGTCAACCCTGAGCCAGTGAGATTTGAACAGCCGAACTGCAGAACTGCAGTCAGCTGAAGTAGCCTGCAGTGCTGCACTCTAACCACTGCGCCATCTCAGCTCTTGTACTGGTGGAAGGATACAAACTATTTAGAAGAAACAGGTTTGATAAAAGAGGAGGTAGAGTTGCATTAGATATAAAATATCATTACATCTCTACAACCCCCCTCTCCCAAAAAACCAAGGATGAAAACCTAGAATCCATATGCGTCAATATAAAAGAAAAAGAATGACATTGCTATAGGCGTATCATTCAAGCCACTGAAATGTGCAGAAGAAATAGGTGAACTTTTTGCTAAATAACTGACAAATATATGGGAGACTTTAACTATCCTGATATCAACTGGCAGATCAAACAGACTCCTAACCAACCTTGCTGACAATCTTGTCATCCAAATGGCAGATGAGGGAACTAGGGGAAAAGCTATACTGGACCCAATTCTTACTAATAGATAAGAGGTGACAGAGGGAGTTGAAGTTGACAGAACTTTGAAAGAGAGTGACTACATCATATTGGAATTCAGGATAATACAAACACAAGCAATAAAACGTAATCCAGCCAGTGTCTTAAATTTTAAAAGAACTGATTTTAACAAACTCAAAGAGAGACCCTTAAAAATTCCATGGATGAAAACCCTAAAGGGGAAAACAACTCAAGAAGCATGGGAAACTCTGAAAAATATGATCATAAAAGCCCAGGCCTAGAAAATACCACTGAAAAAGAAATACAAGAGATCTATGAAGAAACCAGCATGGTTGCACAAAGATTTTCTGTTAAATTGAAAGAAAAAAAGGACAAATACAAAAAGTTGAAAGAGGGACACATAACTAAGGCAAAATATCAACAGCCCAAATCTGGAAAGATGAAGTCAGTAAAGCAAAGGCTCAGAATGAACAAGAAGCAATTTTTTATTTATTTATTGGGATTTATATGCCGCCCTTTTCCCTGAGGGGACTCAGGGCGGCTTACAACCACAAGGAAGGGGAGGTGCAAGGTCAAAACAAAACAATATGTGAACAACAGAAAAGTAATAAAAACCCAACTTTCATTCAGCAGTCAAACACTCGGGCGGGTAATTAGGAGCCTATCCCCAGGCCTGCTGGGAGAGCCAGATCTTGAGGGCTGCGCGGAATGGGTGGAAACTAATGAAGGAGACAAGCTACCTGGAATGAAGGAGAAATTTCCTGACAGTTGGAAAAATTATTCAGTGGAGTGACTTGCCTCCAGAAGTTGTAAATGCTTCAATACTGGAAGTTTTTAAGAAGAGATTGGAAAACCATTTATCTGGAATAGTATAGGGTTTCCTGCCTGAGCAGGAGCTTTGAGTGGAAAACCTCCAAGGTCCTTTCCAATTCTGTTATTCTGTTATTTAGACATGAAATCTGGATGGGTAACTTTGGCCAGTCGATCTCTCTGAACTCAACCCACCTCACAGGGTTGTTGTGAGGAGGATGAAGGAATATTGTGTGTTCATTGCTTTGAGTTACTTAAGAGTAATAAAGTGTGGGTTAGAAACAAATAAATATTTTAATTTTAACCCCACATTGACAAACTAATAAGAATTTATTTGTTTGTTTACCAAAATTATAGATTCTCTGATTATGTCCTAACTTAGTCATTGAAGAGAATATCAGAGGGATTTTTTTTTAGCAAAGTGTTTAAACTCTAAGAATGAGTCTGCTATTTTTTTCCAATGTCACCCACCTTCCTGAGTGGAGATGGTCCCCTCCGGACAAGGAACGCAGTCATAGCAGCAAACTGGCTCTCCTTCTCGAGCCCTCTGGACAAATCCTGGATGACAATTTCCCACACATTTGGACTGAGGTAGGGGCTAAGCAGAAAAATATAGAAATGCCAAAGAAAATGTGTTAATAGTCATCATCGATGGAAAATAGAAACATTAGCCAAGTAGCATCTGGTCTTCACTTAGGTAAATGTGAAATCTCTGACTAGTTCCCAATACTTGAAGGAGATACAATACTGGCAGATTCTTCCTTCAGTTTTCTTCCTTTTGCTTTTGGCATCTTACTTTACCAAAACAGGGCTTTTCTATTTAATAAGGTCTGGAGGAATGGAATTGAGAAAATATTCATTATTCAGTGACAACCAGTTGGTTCCTCCTCGTAGCCCTATTCACATGCATTCCTCCATTCTTCATAAAGCCATCATTTAAAAACATCATCTAGTCATATTAAAGTTTAGAATTTCAGATTTAGTAAAATTTTAGTGTATCAAATTTATGACACCAGCTATAGAACATAATCCAACCAGTGTCTAAGATTTTAAAACAACCTATTTCAACAAACTTAAAGAGCGCTTGGGAAGGATTCCATGGATGAAAATCTTAAGGGGAAAAATAATTCAAGAAGCTTGGGAAATTCTGAAAAATACAATTGTAGAAGCCCAGACCAGCACAATATCACTGAAAAAGAAAAATAAGAAATCCAAGAAGAAACCAGCATAAATACACAATGAACCCTTTGATAAATCGAAATATATAAAGTATAAAAAATGGAAAGCGGGACACATAACTAAGGCAGAATACCAGCAGATAGCTCAAAACTGCAAAGAGGAAGTCAGGGAAGCTCAGAAGACTTGCAAAAAATGTTAAAAATAATTTTTAAAAAGAGTTTTTTTCCAACATATAAAAAACAAGAAAAAAGTCAAGGAAACAGTCAGTCCACTAATGGGAGAAGATGGCAAGGAAGTGACAGTCAGCAGGGAGAAGGCAGAACTGCTTAATTCTTTCTTTGCATCTGTTTTCACACAAAAAGAAAAAATAACGCAACTTACCAAAAATAGAACTGTAAACGACAGACTAGGAATTCAAATTAAAATAAGCAAGAAAATGGTAAGAGAATACATGTCCATGCTAGAGGGGGAGGAGGAGGAGGAGGAGGAGGAGGAGGAGGAGGAGGAGGAGGAGGAGGAGGAGGAGGAGGAGGAGGAGGAGGAGGAGGAGGAGGAGGAGGAGAATGATAGCCGCTGGGAATGCCCCCCTCACACAGCCAAAATGGGATCTGGATGATGATGGGGACAATATGAGGCTACAGAATTCTCAATCTTTAGTTTTATATGGAATCCAAAATGGAGTTCCCAAAATTAAGAATCTTGCAAAAGCGTATGAAATAAGGCAAAAGAAAGAGGAAAGTCCTGGAGATTTTCTTGAAGGTATATAGCAGGCTTTCAAGCAATACACTGATTTAGATCCTGAAGCCTCAGACAATCAGAAAATGATGAACATGATTTTTATAGGGCAGTCAGCAGAAGATATAAGAAGAAAGTTACAGAATGTAGAAGGAAGTCCAGGGAAAAGCATTTCAGAATTGGTTGAGTTAGCTGCTTGGGTCTCAAACTGCTGGCCTTCTGGTTGACAAGCCCAGCATCTTAACTATAGACGATCAACGCTCCCTAAAATAGAATAAAAGTGGGATGAAACAAGAACCTCTGACCAGTAGGATCTGGAAAGTTCTCTTCTGGACTACATAAAACATTACAAAGTGGCTCCCCTTTGAAAGGAGTCAAAAACCATCTCTCCATTAAGACACAAAGAGAAAAAACCTCTACAAATTAGGGCTATCAACTTGAAAAGAGATTTTTTTGTTGATTTGCATATTTATTTCTTCAACTGATTTGACTGATAAGCCAGTGAACTAAGACTGAAACTGACTGCCTAGTTTCTAGAACTGGAGTGAGATGAAGTGTGGAGGTGAGGACAGGAGAATGTGTCCCCCAAACTGGGAAGGTAAGTCAGCACAGGGAACAAGAGAATGAAGCCTGTGTCCCAAAGGGATATTTCTAAGGCCCAGATCAGTAACTGAGAAAAGGTCCTTTCTGTGGAAGAATTACAATTAGTTGACACCAATTATCATGGATATAAAACAGTGGTGGGTTTCAATTTTTTTTAGCACCTGTAGGTGTAGCCTATTTTGTGGGAGTGGCTTGGCAGTCATGTGACCGGGTGGGAGTGGCCAAGTCGATGTCACTGAATTTTTTGCCCCAAAGAACGACCTACAAAAAGAAGATATAAAAAAAGGAAATTTATTATTTTGTGCACTTACTACTTAAATAAGAATAAAATAAGTGCACAAAAGAATAAAACAGCTACTTACAGAGGAAATATGGCTGTACTTGCCGGTCTTCAACATTAACCACCACCTTACACAGATTCTTCCAGCCCCTCTGCCTCTTTTCTCTTCCCCAATATACCCCCCCGCCACTCAACAGTTTTTTTCTTCTTGTGGTTCTTCTTCTGAGAACTTTTAGGGAGCATGGTGCGGATGGGCGGGGCAAGTAAACGTGGCAGGCCAGGGGAGGGAGTGTTCCGGTGCAGGGCTGCCGGACCAAGATGTATGGGAAGGCACCCTAAATTTCACCACCTGGTACGGCCGTACCGATCCGTACCAGTTGAAACCCACCCCTGATACAAAGGCCCACCACTTTTCCCTACCTTGTTGAGCAACTTTAGCCGTGAAAGGACATTTTCTTTGATATTAAGTCTCTGCCTTTCAAAAAAACCCAGAACGTCTTTCCTGAGATCCTCATTGGGGAGAACTATGAAGCCCCAAAAGCCCAGATCTGCTGTTAGATCTCCATTTTGGTCCACGTAGAGTTTTGTGATGGAAACATTGCAAAACTCATTCTTCTCCAGGGAAGGATGGAACTAGAGGGGGAACATCCAGGAATTTTAAAAGCAGAAATGTTTGTTTCTTGTCCTATATGGTCCGTTCACATTTGAATCTTCTACAGTTGCAAATATACATAATTAGCTGTTGTGCTCGCTCTCCTTGGCCAGGTTGCTCATGGTGGGTGCAGCGGGGAAAATTGCATGGGTCAGAGGGAGACCCACTCCCTCTCCATGCAAGAGGAGCCAGCTTTGTAAGCAAAGCATTCTCAGTGTTAGGATGGGAGACCACCAGGAGAGAGGACTCCCCTCAGACCCTCCCTCTCTCTCATTCCAATCTCCTTCCTTCCTTCCTCCCTCCCTCCCTCCCTCCCTCCCTCCCTCCCAGAGGTAGCCTCTGGTCAGGCTAAGGTGGGCCATGGTCTTGGCTGTGAGGGCCGTCCTCTTGCCATCTCCAGAGCCCTGCAGGCCAGATCTAACCACATCATGGGTCGGAACTGGCCTGTGGGGCTTGAGTTTGACATGTCTGGTCTAGGAGCCCCTTTTCCAACTGGCACAATCTCTTAGTTGGAGAAGGGAGGATCCTTCCAAACACTGAATGATGTTAGACAGAAGCTTAAGATCTGCTCACTGTTAGGAATATAATCTAACCGTTGGGTTGGCAATATATAAATCATGTAACAATGCTATACCTGTTTCTTTAAATCATACTGTAAAAAGTGATTGGTTGCTGTTTTCCTCAATTGATCATAAGAGGGAGCCAGAATGATTGTTAGCTCTCTGTTTTGTTAGATGCTCGGCTGATCTGATCTGAGTGTTTTGGAAGCTGGCTGTTAGAAAGTGCCGTGAGCTATTGTAAGTTTTGCAACTGCTAGAAACTTTGAGTACTGGACTGTTTGTATGATTATGGACTATGTTATTTGGATTATCCCTTAACTGAAAGACATTGATGACTGACTGTCTTATCCATGTATGACACATGAGGTATTATTCCAGCATGTCAGACATGGGAAAATGAATTCAGTTACAAGAGAAGAGATTCTGGCTGAATAAGAGGAAAAACACCCTAGAAGAGGAGCCATTTTAGAGCTGAGCCAGTGGATGAGAGTACAGTATCGCTTCACCGATTCTATTAATGCAAAGACTGAGTGACCATCAGTCAGAAAAAATGGGGTGCCGGCAGAGAGGAGGGGTTGGACTAGATAGTTTCAGAGGATCCTTGAAATTTATGAAGGTAAAATTCAACAGCGCTAATCACAAACACTTAAAGACAGGAATTTATTTAAAAATGCACTTATCCTTTTTAAAATGAGCCATGTTTAATATCAAAATATATCTGTTATGATGCCTCTCTTTGGAACTTTATCCCCTGAGTGATTTCATTGACCAAAATTCTTGCCTTTTTGTACCGCTCTGTCTCATTTGGATACTTTTAAAATCCAATAACTTTGATGGATCTTTGACAGACCCCATACCTGCCATGGCTGCAGCCTTGGAGACCACAGCCTCTCTCTGTCCTCCTTTCTTCTCCTCCTCGATCTGGAAGAAAAGGCCGCATTCAAGGCAAGGGCCAGTGTCTTTATGATCTCATACACATGCAAGATATTTGTGATTTGGATCCTGTTCTCTTTTTTTTGGGTCTCCAGTGGAGCTTTCTGGGTGCATCTACTCTGGCCTTTGACAGAAAAGACATTCTTTGAAAGAGAACACCAAAAATAATGATCTTCAAACTGGGGTTCCAGAAATAAACTGGGTTTAAAGGCATCATCCAGTGGTCTTTTTTTCACCTTAAAAGGAAAGGACCAAACACTATGGATATATTTCAAAAGTCTGTGCTTTTCAAGTTTAAATGATCCCAATAATGACAAGATCCAGACTTTTCCTTCAACGGGTCCTGGCAGATCTTCAAGTGTTTCATGGAAAGGAAGAATTCTGTCCCAAAAGGAAACATCTTCTATGAAGTGAACAAAGACGTTGACTTGTCTCCACTTAGAGAGGGCATCCCTGAGGGGGGCTGCGTGTCCAGTTGTTGAGAATCGTAGTGACATAACCACACAAATTCCATTCCTGACAAGCACAGGAGGGAAAGTCCTCATGAAATTCTCTCCCTCCTCTGTGTCTGAAGCAAAGAGGCCAATCAGGGTCCATCTGAAGTGGAGGAGCAGATTGACAATTGCTGGGTATATGATGGCTTTTCTGGGGAACATATGGTGGAAAAAGGGGAACACACTTTTATCCCTCAAAGCCTCTGAAGGAATTTTATCACTGATCTGAAAAAGCAGTGATGAATGCTGTGTTATACTTGGGGTTAGTTCAAGCCCAAAATATTATCTTTTAATAAATCCAGCTTTGTTCTGATGAACAGAATAGAATAGTTTATTAAGACATATCAAGTTGCAAACATAGAACATTAAGAAGTTCATGCATAAAAACAGAATGCAAAAAAATTAACTAAAAAAGAATGTGAATGAAGAATCTAAATAATTTCTCCATTACCCCTACAATCTACCACAACCAGACCCACATATACAGATCTCAAATGAACTATTTCACTTAAATAGTGGGGCATATATATGTAATTTTTGAATTCTAATCATAAAGGAAATATGTTATTTTAATACATAGATCCAAATAGGTCATTCCTATTCAAGGAGAGATCCAATCTAGAAATACGGAGAAATTTTCTGACAGTGAGACCAATCAACCCATGGAACAGAAGTTGTCTTCAGAAGTTGTGGTAGCTTTATCTTTGGAAGCGTTCAAGAAGAGACTGGACTGCCATCTGTCAGAAATGGGGTAGGGTCTCCTACAAGGTCCCTTCCAACTCTGTTATTCTAATTCTCCACAAATACAGGTACATTCATTGCAAGAGAGTTGGTTAAGACTTCAATATTTAACCATTGTTTCTGGCTATTGAAATTCTGCTCAAGTAAATACAAGTAATCCTTGAGTTACAAAGGTAACAGCCTGCCAATTAAATTTGATTTGAATCACATTAAATGAATGTGATCACTTTCCCCAATGCATTTGCTAATCGAATGCGCAATTCATTAAATGCATATGAAATATCTTGGGGTGGGGGAGACCACGTGGGGCCTGGTGCTGAAGCAAAACTGTTTTCCTTATACCTCATGTTCTTACAATTCCACGAGCTTCTTTATCAGGGACTGCGTTTTCTCTGCCACGTGGGTCATCCTCTTCTGGAGCTCTTCCAAAAGTAAGTGCAGTGAAGCCATGGGAAATGGGGTAGGGAGGAGTCAGTGGGATCTGGGAGGCCAGAAAAGTAGGCCCAGTGCCTGTGGGATCTGGCAGGGCAGGATAGGGGGGGCAAAAAGGATCTTGACAAACTTGAACATTGAGCACTATCTAACAAAATGAAATTGAATGGTGAAAAAAGTGAGGTTCTACATTTAGGCAAGAAAAACAAAATGCACAGGTACAGTATAGGTGGTACCTTGCTCAATAGTAGTAACTGATGAAAGGAATCTTGGAGTCCTAGTGGACAACCATTTAAATATGAGCCAGCCATGTGCAACTGCTGCCAAAAAAGCCAATGCAATCCTATGTTGCCTAAACAGAGGGATAGAATCAAGATCATGTGACGTGTTAATACCACTTTATAATGCCTTGGTAAGGCCACACTTCGAATACGGCATTCAGTTTTGGTCGCCACGATGTAAAAAAATATGTGGACACTAGGAAGAGTGCAGGGAAGAACAACAAAGATGATTAGGGGACTGGAGGCTAAAACATATGAAGAACGGTTGCAGGAACTGGGTATGTCTAGTTTAATGAAAAGAAAGACTAGGGGAGACATGATAGCAGTGTTCCGATATCTCAGGGGCTGCCACAAAGAAGAGGGAGTCGAACTATTATCCAAGGCATCTGAGTGTAGAACAAGAAGCAGTGGGTGGAAACTAATCAAGGAGAGAAGCAAGCTAGAACTGAGGAGAAATTTCCTGACAGAACAATTAATCAGTGGAACAACTTGCCTCCAGAAGTTGGGAAAGCCCCAACACTGGAAGTTTTTAAGAGGATGTTGGATAGCCATTTGTCTGAAACAGTATAGGGTTTCCTGCCTAGGCAGGGGGTTGGATTAGAAGACCTCCAAGGTCCCTTCCAACTCTGCTATTGTATTGCATTATAAAAAGGCAGGGGGCATGTTGCAGCAGCTTTGCAGTTGATCATAAGGGTGAATGACCACTGTGGTGCTGCAACATGCATAATTTTGGTACCGGGTCGTAAATACCTTTTTTGATCAGTCGTTAATTGAACTGTCATAACTCGAGGGATATCTGTACTGCCCTAAAAAGCTTTGGCATTTCTGCATTTCAGAATTGGCCATTTGGAAGGTCTGTTTGTAGCAGCTCATCCATTTCAATGTGCCAACCTTACTGAGGATGGCTGTATATTTCTCTGCTTCAACATCCCAGACTCTTTGTGAAGTAATTGTATAGCTTCTTCCCCAATTACACAAGAGACAGGGAGACTACAGCTCCTAATACAAATTGTCAGTTGTACTATCCAAGATGTCTTTAACTGAAATTTTGACAGTTCTAACTCAGAGAATTTGCAAGACTGTCAGATTCCTCAGCTTTAATTTTACAGCAATAACCACTCTGATTTTTGGCAAAGAAGAAGTTGTAAATTGCCAGCTGAGCTCTGAGGGAAACAACCAAAGTCCAATAATCCACTCCCAAGATACCGTTCAGATGTTGTGATTGTGTTTGTTCTAGTACTGATATATATTTGTCCCAAACTTCAGTTCAGTAAAAGGGCTTGGAAGTTATTTTGGCATTATATACTTCAATAAATGGAAAGAAAGCTAGATAGCTACGGGTTTAAGTTTTAAGTTTTAAAGTTTAAGCAGTAAATTCACTTGGACCCTTTCTCTAAGTGGCTCCTTTGATGATGAGGGATCCAAGATTCAGTTACAGAGAAAACTACCCCAAGTAAGGAAGGATGTTAACTTCTCTATTGGCTCACTATCAAATATGCATGCATGGCTATAATGTTGTTTTCCAAAGGCCATAACTTTTGACTTTGATTTGTCAATAATCAGACAATTATTATATCAATAGAAATGAAGTCTTCCTAACAGCCCACGCCATCTAATTTATAAGTATGATAATAATATCATATTATGTGTAAATCAGGGTATTCCAATAGGTATTTAGCACCTTAGACATCTGTATTTCAGGATCTTTCATTACTCCTGATAAGTCAAAAATATCCAGACTGAATAACAGGGCACTTCCTCCTTGGAAAGTATCGATCCTTCTTCTCGTGGCTCCATTGAGCCCAAACCTCCCTCTTAAACAGGGGCTTGGAGAAAGGGCTTGGATCAGGACCATCAGTCTGGGCTCCATTTTGAGGACAATCATTTTCTTTCATAATATTCTCTGTTTACCCTGTCAAATGCTGCACCAACCTCTATAAAGCCAGCAAACTGTGATTTACCTGATATATTGTATATTAGATATTTCAAGACAAATCTGTTGTCAATATTAGACTTTATTGTATGTTATATTGTATGTATACTTTATTATTTGTGATATAGATTCATGTAACATTTAATTCTATCTAAAACCTTCTTGTTCTTCAGCAAAGTAATGCACTTTTCTTCTACTGAATCTCAAGTTTACCTCGGAAAAACATGGCATATATTTGAGCGACAATATCTATTAGAGTAACTGGTTTCAAACCCTCGATATGACTTCCGCTTTGTTTCTCAGTTGCCACTCTTGGCAGGAGTGGGGAGAAGTCAGAAGGTATTGGAATGTGGATAAAACACCAACCAGGCTTAGCATGGGAATCAAGGTCATGGCAACGAACATCTACTGAGACTGAAGGGGAAGCTGCTGCTGGGCTGATTACATAACTACATAAAAACATGGGAATTACTCAGAGCCAGCTTCACCTTTCTATGTGCTGATATGATGTACTCAATAAAAAGATCTTTTGAGCCTCACTGAAGCCCCAGAGTCCTGATTCGATTGGGTTCATTACATGGAACTATGACATTGGTCTGTAATTGCTAGATACCTTTTTATTCCATTTTGTATATGTGTATGTATAGATGCTACTATTATTGACTTCAATCCAACTGGATACGGCAGGTATTATTTATATGTAAAAATGACATACCAATAGAGCCAATAGATGAACATAAGAGAGCAAAACATAATTGACAAGCTTGCTAATAGAGTGAAAAGCAGATCTTGATTTCCAGGGAGAAGATATAATTGAATCTATTGCTCAATCACCAATATCTCATTCATTTGACCAGACAGAGAAAAAGAAACAGACACAAACCTGTGGGACTTTGTAGGTGTCTGCTAATGTTGACATCTGGATGGAGATTTCCCCTCTAGCTCCATCAAGAAGAGTGAAAATGTTGTCCTTCCTTCCACAGCTGTAATTGGGAATATTGGCTTCTCCAGTGGAGAGCATGTCCAGCAAGGCACCTGAAGTGCTTAGTGTGTTCATATGGTTGTCCTGAATGTTGTAGCCAAGTGTGAGATTGTGCAGGAGTTGGGAATTCTTGTTCATCACTTGAATAGCAAAAATTATTCGTATGAATTTTGAAAAACCATAAGCATCCCTATTGTAAAAAAATGTTCATATTATTATAATCCAAAGCAACATTTTTTAAAAAATTATCTAATCCTCTTTGTCTCCACAAGCCTACTGAATCTTAAGTAGACTCTATTGATCCAAAACCAAACAGTTACCCAAATATGGAAAAGGGCTGGAAGAGAAACTACAACTATTTAAATAACGAGTTTAGACAAACATCAATATTCAAGCAATAAATTTGGGATTGAAGATGGAAAGGGAAATGATCTGGACTTCATCTTTGAATCTGAGTCTCTTCCACAAAATCAGGGAAGCTTAGAAATCCAAATCATTCAGGAAGTTAGTCAGGTTGTGCTATATAGGAGTAAGTGGATTAAGAAGAAAGGAAGGAGAGTGTTAGATCTGCAAGTGGAGGGAATGCAGTGCCATCACCTGAAGTGACTTACAAATAAGTCTGACTAGGAGCACTAGTGAAAGAAACCATCTCAGATATTTCTTTTGCAGATACGACTATACTAATGAGATGATCTCCTGGCCCATAATAGCTCCATGGTTTATTTCCATCCTGGTGCTCCAAACTCAGAGGGCATTTCATTCTCAGCTTCCCAGAGACTGGATGGGCCATCAGCAGCATCAGAAGAAGAAGAAGAAGCAGGAGGCCCATCCTTCTGAGGGTTTTATTAATCTCCTTTCTGTTTTTAACACAAACCACAGGAACAGTTGGAGGAATTCAAAGCCTTCTCACAAGACGGAAGTGCCAGTAGTTTTCCTGATTCAAATAAAGACACTCTGAACTTCATCTGGAAAGGAGAGAAAGGCACATTCAAGAGCAGAGCCCCTTCCTCTCCCAAAATTTTTCCACATGGAACACAAGCTAAGCAATTCATCCTTTTCTGATGAAAGTTGTCTTCAATGTTGTTTCAGTCTGATGTTTACATCAAAGACAGTTACTGCAGAAGTAGCATTAAGATATCAAAGACCCAGATGGTCATAATTACTCTGAGAAACAACTTCTCCTCTTGGGACCCTGAACTTCTTCTGGGCTACATGAGAAGAGGCTGGAGAAAAGCATGTTAGTGAAAAATCACAGCTACACCCCCAGGGGCTCTGTTCTGTTGTGGTTGCGGTCTTTCCTGTCAGGACAAGTCCAGAAAGTGATGCTGGATGAAGGTAGTTCAATAACAAGGGAAGTGGCTTCTCCTATCCTTCAACATGGTCTCTTGACTCCAGAGATGACTGGGGAAGGTCACCCAGAGCTGTGGAGTTTGGTGACACTCTAGTTTGATGACAATTAACTCCAGGACTCCTGTCTTGTTAACACAAAGGAAGCAATCAGAAGCCTTTAACCTTGTCTAAATGTTGGGTCTGATGGTGATTTTCCTTTATAACAGAACTCCATATATTATTCCTCAGTTGGAGCTACTTTTAAAATTCCTTCTGATTGAAGTGAAATTTAATTTTCCACCTGTAGGAAGTTAAAACCCACCCCTTTCCTAGAAAAATGAAATATCCTGGGAAATATTGAAAATGCAGAATATTATATTTCCCTGGATCAGAAATGGAGAAACATGCTTTTAGGTAGGAAACAGACTCACTCTTAATAGCCCCCACTTTTGTCAATGGGCCATTAAAAGGCCTGAGCCAGTCTATTCTACATGACAAAGATCTCCCACCTTTAGCTCCAAGGTGATGGGATTAAGGCATTATAGTATTAGCCCCAGTGATGTGCAGTCAGGGGAGGCAGAGCCTCACCACTGTCATCATGAAAAGAAAAAAATGTAAAAGGAAAAAGGCTGAGCTAGTTGCTGCCAGAGTCACCATGGATGACTCTGCTTAGTGCTTAACTGTTTAAAAAAGCCTCTAAAAAAGTGCCCTCTACAGGAGGAGGCAGGAATCTAGTCTGACTTTATGATCATTCGGGCAGAGTTAAGCAAGGGTTAAAAGCAGAAAAATTCCTTATGTAGATGAAGCACATGGTTCTCTTGCCTCCTCCTGTAGAGGGCATTTTTAGAGGTTTTTTTAAACAGTTAAGCAGAGTCATCCAAGGGGACTCTGGCAGCAACTAGCCCAGCCTGACCTCAACACCTCTTGCCTTTTTCCTTTTACATTTTTACATTTTCATGATGGCAGGCAAGAGCAGAGTTGAAATCCTCTGTGAAACAACTGGAAAAGGTATGTCAGTCAAAGGGAGGGGGAAGAATTCAAAATTCTTGGACCTCAAGGGTCAAGTGGGCCTGCTGCTAACGTACCTGCCTCCCAACAGCGTTGCAGCAGCCCTCCCCTCGCTCCTCGAGTCGGTATCCGAGCTGGCAATTGAGTTCCCCAGGCTCATGGTTCTGGGGGATTTCAACTTGCCTTTGCTCGGTGAACACTCTCATGGAGCGCTGGAGTTCATGGCTTCCATGACAGCCATGGGCTTGATCCAAGTAATTCGGGGCCCAACCCACTCGGCGGGTCACATGCTCGACCTCGTATTTCTCTCGGAGCAGAGGACTTGTGAACTTGGTCTGAGGGGTAGTGAGATCATACCCCTGTCGTGGTCAGACCACTACCTACTGAGGCTTGACTTTCGGAGACCAAACCCCCACTGTAGGGAGGAGGAACCGACCAGGTGGTTCCGCCCCAGGCGACTTATGGACCCTTTGGGGTTCCAGACAGAACTTGGAGTTATTCCTGATACCCTCGCCCGCAGTCCGGCGGAGACTCTGGTTGCTGCTTGGAACTCGGCAGCGATGGAGTCTATTAACCGGATTGTGCCTCTATGGCCTCTCCGAGGCAGTGGATCCAGGAGGGCCCCTTGGTTTACCGAGGAACTCCGGGAGATGAAGCGCCGGAAGAGACGCCTAGAGCACCAATGGAGATCCAGTAAATCCGAATCGAACCGGGCACTTTTAACATCCTGCATCAGAGAGTACATCCGGGCAATCAGGACGTCAAAAAGAACTTACATTGCCACTCTGATTGCTTCCGCTGAGTCGCGCCCAGCCGCCCTGTTCAGGATAACCCGTTCCCTCCTAAATAGGAGGGATACAGGTGATCCTTTGCAGGGCAGGGCTGAGGATTACGTCCAGTTCCTCGCGGATAAAGTTGCTCGGTTTCGGGTGGACCTGGACTCCAATTCTGCAGAACCAGCCGAGGCACCAAGGGATAATCTGGTAGATCATCGCTGGATTGATTTTCAAGCTGTTACCCCTGAGGACGTGGACAAGGCTATGAGAGCTGTAGGTGCCTCCACATGCGTACTGGACCCGTGCCCCTCCTGGCTGGTTGTTAACAGCAGGGAGGTGACACGGGGCTGCATCCAGGTGGTTGTTGCAGCCTCCCTCCGGGAGGGGGTCTTTCCCCCCACTTTAAAGGCGGCGGTAGTGAGACCCCTCCTGAAGAAACCATCTCTGGATCCAGCCGTTCTAAACAACTATCATCCAGTCTCCAACCTCCCCTTTTTGGGGAAGGTTGTTGAGAAGGTGGTGGCCTTTCAGCTCCAGCGGTCCTTGGAGGAAGCCAGTTATCTTGATCCATTCCAGTCTGGCTTCAGGCCTGGCTACAGCACAGAAACCGCTTTGGTCGCATTGACCGATGATCTCTGGAGAGCCAGGGATGGAGGCCATACCTCCATCCTGGTACTCCTTGACCTCTCTGCGGCTTTCGATACCATCGACCATGGTATCCTTCTGCGACGACTGTGGGAGGTGGGGGTGGGAGGCACTGTTTTACGGTGGTTCTCCTCTTACCTCTTGGACAGGTCACAGTCGGTGTTAGTTGGAGGGCAGAGATTGACCCCTAGGCCCCTAACATATGGGGTGCCGCAGGGTTCGGTCCTGTCCCCCCTACTTTTCAATATCTACATGAAACCGCTGGGTGAGATCATTCGACGGCACGGGATAAAATACCACCAGTATGCGGACGATACACAGTTGTATCTGTCCGCCCCGTGCCAACTCAATGAAGCGATGGATGTGATGTGCCAGGGCCTTGAGGCTGTTAGAGACTGGATGGGGGTTAACAAGCTTGTACTCAATCCAGATAAGACCGAGTGGCTGCTGTGCTTCCCTCCCAATAATTGGCCAAGTGTTCCATCTCTCAGGCTGTGGGGTCAAATACTACGCCCCTCAGATAGGGTCCGCAACTTGGGAGTCCTCCTGGACCCACAGCTGACTTTTGAACACCATTTGTCAGCTGTGACCAGGGGGGCATTTGCCCAGGTTCGCCTGGTGCACCAGTTGCGTCCCTACCTGAACCGGGAGGCTCTCACAACAGTCACTCGTGCCCTTGTGACCTCTAGGCTGGAGTACTGCAATGTGCTCTACATGGGGCTGCCCTTGAAGAGCATTCGGCGACTTCAGCTGGTCCAGAATGCAGCCGCGCGAGCGATCGTGGGTGCACCTCGTTTCACCCATGTAACACCTATCCTCCGCGAGCTGCACTGGCTACCTGTTGGTCTCCGGGTGCGCTTCAAGGTGCTTGTTGTCACCTTCAAAGCCCTTCATGGTATTGGATCTGGGTACTTGAGAGACCGCCTACTGCCAATTACCTCCACTAGGCCAATAAGATCCCATAGATTAGGCCTCCTCCGAATCCCATCAGCCGGTCAATGTCAACTGGCAACTACCCGGAGGAGAACCTTCTTGGTGGCTGCTCCGACCCTATGGAACGAACTCCCCATGGAGATTCATACCCTCACCACCCTCCAGACCTTCCGCATAGCCCTAACAACCTGGCTGTCCCGACAGGCCTGGGGCTAAAGATTTCAACCCCACCCGAATAGTATGACTGTTGCGTTTTTTAATGATGTATTGTCTTTATGTGTGTATCTTGTTTTGTTTTTCCCTCCCCCTGGATTGTGAGCCGCCCTGAGTCCCCTCAGGGAAAAGGACGGCATATAAATAAAGTTAAATCCAAATCCAAAATTAATCCTCCTGGTGCAACTTTGTCTGTGTGTGTGTGTGTGTGTGTGTGTGTGTGTGTGTGTGTGTGTGTGTGTGTGCTTCTTCACTCAAACAAACACTCAATTTGAGAGAGAGTTTGAGTGAAGAGAGGGAAGGGGGTAGGAAAGGTAGGGAGGACAGCCCGCCAGCTTTCTTTCTCTGTGTCCACGGCAGCCGCCAGCAGAGGCGGGTCTTTTTCCCACCTCTGCTGGTGGGCTGCCGCTTTCTTTTGCCCGGCTGCTGCTTTCTTTTGCCTGGCTGCCGCTTTCTTTTGCCCACCTTTGTGTCTGTGGCAGCTGCCTGAGCTAGTGGGCTGCTGCTTTCTTTCGCTCGCCTCTCAGAGCTCAGGCGGGCGAAAGAAAGAAAGCGCTTTAGACAGTGTGGTGTCAGGGAAGAGGACTGCCTCACCAGCCATAAACCTCACTGCACGTCACTGGAAATAATTAACAATCTTGGACTTCCCTCAACTTCATATACCTAGCTACATTTTAAAAAATATCCTTCTTATGCTCTTTCTAATGAAATCATTAAGAAATACTTCTTGGAAAATGCCCTTACTATCAGCTGTTACCCAAAGAAGTTATTTCTTGTAAGTTGAAAGGACAGAATGTTAAAGAAATATTGCTTTTGGGTTTTTCAGATACAGAAAAATGTACTAAATGTCCAGATGATAAATATACAAATGTGGACAGAGTCCAATGTATCCCCAAAGTAACAACCTTTCTGTCCTATGAAGAACTTCTGGGCATCATCCTGGGCTCTTTTGCCCTACTCATCTTCCTAACCACAGGCCTTGTTTTAATCATCTTCACTAAGTACCGGGAAACTCCACTTGTAAAAGCCAACAACAGGGACCTCTCCTACATCCTCCTGGTCTCCCTTCTTCTTTGCTTTTTGTCTCCTTCTCTCTTCATTGGTCAACCAAGGAAAGCCACTTGCCTTCTCCGACAAATGATTTTCAGCATCATCTTCTCAGTTGCTGTTTCTTCTCTCTTGGCCAAAACCATCATGGTGGTGCTGGCTTTCCTGGCCATAAAACCAGGAAACCGAGTGAAGAGATTGTTGGGGAAGAGCTTGGTCAACTCCATCATCCTGTCTTGTTCTGCTGTCCAAATTGTCATCTGCTCCATCTGGCTGGAAGTTTCTCCCCCCTTCCCTGACTCTGACTTCCACTCCCAGCCTGGAGAGACCATCCTGCAATGCAACGAAGGGGCTGTTGTCATGTTCTACGTCACCCTCAGCTACATGGGCTACCTGGCTGCCATCTGCTTCATGATGGCTTTCCTGGCCAGGAATCTGCCTAGGGCCTTCAACGAAGCCAAGCTGATCACCTTCAGCATGCTCGTCTTCTGCAGTGTCTGGGTGACTTTTGTGCCCACCTATCTGAGCATCAAAGGGAGATACATGGTGGCTGTGCAGGTCTTCTCCATCCTGGCTTCCAGTGCTGGTCTGCTGGTCTGCATCTTCATCCCCAAGTGCTATATTATCCTTGTGAGGCCAGACCTCAACACAAAGGAGCATCTCACAGCCAGAACAAATGTGAAAACATGAGATACAGCATCATTGTGATATTGGAAAAATTGTTAATTTTTCTTTTATTTGAAAGGAGATATTCTTTCCATTTAGAAAGTATGCAGGAGTCAAAGAAAATCATGTCTATACATTTCAGAATGGAAAATTGTTGAATGACTGGAATTATTGGAGCTCCCTTTCAGCTCAGTAAATTTTCCTAAAGAGAACTCTGTGAAAGTCATTCAGAAGAATTTGCTGTTCAGCAACAGCTACTGAATGTGTGGCCTAGAGGTGGAGCTCTTGCCTCACAATCAGGAGGTTGTGAATTCGATCCTAAGTAGAGGCAGATGTATGGTCTTCTGCTTGGGCAGGGAGTTGGACTAGATGACCTGCAAGGTCCCTTCCAACTCTGTTAATCTGTTAGACTTTATAGAAAACAATTCTGTCCCTTGTTCCTACAGCTAAGTATGTGTGAGAGAGCGAGCAAAGAGGTCAGGAGGAAGCTGTGGAGCACCAGCCTGAAATGATGTGAAATGTCATGTTTGACTCGCTCTCAGCTGGGGAGGGAAATCTTCATCTCTCTTATATAATTCTTCCTTGATATCCTGATAAAACCTCCTTTGTAGAAAGTGTTCAGCAGAAGAACTGTCTGGGATTCAGTTTGGATTGTTTTTATTTTGGTGTGTAACTTCAAACTAAAATAATAAAAAGGTAAATAAAAATATATACTCTGTAAAGAAATTTCCACTGTATATTTTTTTTCTTTCATCAACCAGAGAATTAAAATACCCAAAGCATTTTCTCTGCTCCTCTTCCAAGCTTATCTTGTCTGTGAAAGGCTGGAGAAGATGTCCAGAGAAAGGGGACCTTGAGCCTCTCCCCAGGAGGAAGTTGAATGGATCCAGGCAGCAGCATCATTGACCAGGTCACAAACCTTCAATGCTGCATAATATTCATCCAGGTCCAAGAAGGGAGGAGAATAAGTGATGGGGGACACTTCTAGGTTTCTAGGAAGAGGCACTCGTGGAAGCTGTTCTGCTCTTTAACCACAGATATTGCTGATCAATTGGGAATCAATTTTATGTTTCAGAATGGATCCTTATTGGGAATGGAATCCCCCTGAAAATTCCATTTTAAGGAGGTAATAAAAGCTCTGATGGATCAGACCAAAATTAGTTTAAGATTCAGTGACCACACAGAGGCCTCTGGTTCTCCCACAAGCAGAAGAAGGCAGAGACTTATAGCTTTGCCCCACATGGAATAGGTATTTTCACACACTTTCACTTTCCTCCATCCCACCACACAATATTAGACACTCAGCCATTCCACATTATAGGAATCCCCAATTCTGGTATCTCACATCAATTGAGAACATTTTTCAAAGTTTCACACCTCCAATCAATAAGTACTAAGGTGGGACTGGAACTCAGAAGTCTCCAGGTGTTTGGCCCAAAGTCACTCAGGAAGTTTTCATACATAAGGGAGAATTAGAACTCAGAGCCAGATGGCTTTCCTGTGCAAGGAGGGACTGGAACACCCAGTCCCCTTGTGATTGGCTCCAAGTCACTCATTTGGCTTTTATTTGAAGGTGGGATTAAACTCCTGTGATTGGCAGAAGGTCTCTCAGCTGGCTTTGATTCCCACACCCCCACCAAGCACTTCTTGCGCCCCCCTCCAAGAGATTCCTTCAGCCGCTGCGCTCCCCTTGTCTCCTTCCCTCCTCGCCCAAAGTGACAGCACACCTGCCCCGCTGCCTCATGCCCAGCTCGGGCAATGCCATCCCTGGCAGGTGGTCTGCCTGAAGCCCTTCCCTCTCACCCACTTCCTCTTCTCACACCTTCCCTCATGACCGGCCGAGCAAAGCGGGCAGGCGGGCACCTGGACTGGCTTCCTGGACTCGGGGGCTCCCTGCCCTCTCCCCCTCCGGCCCATGAAGGAAGTGGCCAGAGGACCTGCAGGGTAGAGTGTGGACCCTGGAGCTAAGAGCCAGAGAAGCCCCCTGGGGGGGAGGTAGGAGGGCAGCCTCTTGGGCACGGACCCCACACGGGACCTCGAGGCAACTCTGTGGAAGTCAGCCTCTCAGACTGTGGAGAAGTTGGTGGGGAAGGTCTTGGGAGTGGACAGATTGGCCACGGTGGGCTCTTGGAGGGTTTCTCATACTGGCTACTTTGAGAAGTTTGACAGGAGGAAGGAAGAGGCTCCTGTGACAGTGGAGCCGAATTTGCATCAGGAAGGGCCCACTTGCAGTTCCCCAGGGGGGGGGATTTCAGCTCTGCCCGGCTGCTTGGTTGGAGTCCGAAGGGCACTGGAACAGAGCATCTCTGAGGCTGCTGAGTCCTTGGGAGGAGGCAGCGAGGGCTTCACAGCAGCCCAGCAGTTCAGCTCAGGCAGAGTCTGTGGGTCGGGCCAATCTACCCCCGGCAGGTGGGCTGTCTGGCCCTGCTGCCACCTTCCTTCCCTCGGAGCTGCCCCAGAGCCTCTCCAGAAGCCCAGGTGGAGTGCAGCAGGCGGGAGGGGAACAGAGTTGGGGGTGCCTAGATGGGCTTCCTCCCAGCCAGGCTGTGGGGTGAAAGGCGCAGGCCACTTTGCATCTCTTCCCTCCCGGGCCATGTCGGGGCTCCATCTCCAGAGGCCGCAGATGCCTCTGCTGAGGAGAGGCACACTGGGGACCCCATCAGGCAGGTGGCCTTGACCTGGAACCAATGCGAGAGCCCTCAGCGGCTGGAGGGGGAGCCTTGCTCGGTTTCTTCCCACAGAACTCTGCAAGCGAGGAGGAGGAGGAGGAAGAAGAGTAGTAGTAGTAGTTTTCTCGGGGGCTGAGGATCAGCTGTCACTGGACTCCACAAAGCCTCACAATTTTCTCTCCCTTCCAGGTTGTGCTGCATTGGGCTGGGCCCAAACAACGTCCAGCTTCCCGCTTGATGGCCACCAGTTCGGGAAGGCGAAGAGCAGCGGCAGTGGAGAGCTACAAGTTCTTGGAAGGGTGGAGGATGTCAGGAGGGAAACCCTCTCTTGCTCTGTGTGTGTGTGTGTGTGTGTGTGTGTGTGTGTGTGAACCTCCCCCTATAAGAGCATCAAGGCAGAACTTTTAATGCAGCTGCAGATTTGAGCTCTCCCAATTCGCCCCCCCACCCCATGATCACAACACGCAACCTGATCTTCCTCCGACTGGGGCCTCCAAGGGCGACAGTGGTGCTTCTGCCTGGCAGCTGCTCGCTGGGAAGCCCCAGGACAGTTAAGGGCCATTGACACACACGCACACACACACTAAATGCCAGGAAAGCCCATTTTCTTCTGCCCCATCTCTCCCAACAGCTGGTGGGCTACTGGCCAGTAGTTACCCAATTATCTTCCCCCCTTAATTCCCCGACTCCCTCCAGAGCCCGACTTCTGTGTAGTTAGAAGTTGTGGGTGGTGTTGGCAGAGAAAGCTTGACCCTTCCTCCTTCGTCTCTTTAACTACAGGCAGCCGCCATCCAAGAGAGGCTTCCAGAAGGAGTGCCAGTCAGAGAAGTTTGGCCGAAGGGAGAGTCTCCAGGGAAGACGGAGCTGTTTGAATGGCCTTCACGGAAAGGCCCTCTGGACATGCCCAGATGCCTTCTGGCCCTTCTGCTCCACCTGGCTCCCTTCACAAATGGTGTGGCTGAAGTCCGAAGGACGCTGGAAATGGAGCCTCTCCGGGTCTGCTGAGCCCTTTGGCTGCGGGGGCAGCAGAAGGACCCTTGGTGAGGTGAAGCCTTTTGGCTAATGGGGAGGAAGAGCGCCCCCTACAGGAAAACATGTTTCCTCTTAATAACGCCATCAAGCCACAAACGGATGCGGTGGCCTAGAGGTGGAGCTCTCACCTCCCAATCAGGAAGCTGTGAGGAAAGGGGGAGGGGCAGCTGGATCTCCCCAGATGACAACATTGGAAGGAAAGGACCTGGAGGCTTCCACCCCCTCTGCCTTGGGGAGATGGGCAGGGACCCTCAGAGAGAATGGCTCTTGCAAGTCTCCTGGCCCTGTCCTGCCCTTGCATTCCAAGTGACATGGAGCTGGTTCCTCTCCATCTGGAGACTTGCAGTGGGGAACGGGGAGGTTGTCATCTGAATGGCATTGGCTGATGGACCAGTTCTGGGAATGGAGGATTGTGTGGGGTGTCTTGGGGACTGTGGTCTTCCTGCTCCTTGTAGATCTCTCTGATTCCATGAAAAAGAGCCAAGGTGGCACAGTGGTTCATGTGCTATACTGCAGCCACTTCAGCTGACTGTTATCTGCAGTTCGGCGGTTCAAATCTCACCGGCTCAGGGTTGACTCAGCCTTCCATCCTTCCGAGATGGGTAAAATGAGGACCCAGACTGTGGGGGCAATATGCTGACTCTGTAAACCACTTAGAGAGGGCTGAAAGCCCTATGAAGCGGTATATGTCTAACTGCTATTGCTATTGCTATTGCTATGAAGCCAGGGTCATGAGATCCTGTACAGCAGCACATTCTGCCAAATGATGTCATCCAATGATTTCACCTAGTGCTGGGACTAAAAAGGGGCCTGGGCAATCAGGCAATGCTACTCACGGGATACTAAATGTCAGCCTCTGCTTCGCTATTTGCTTTCGGCTGCCATTGAAACGGGGAGGGGGGGCTTGGTATTTGGGAGGCGAAGTTTTAGTACAGGAGAGATTGTAAAAAGGGAGTTTTGTTCCCATCGTCTACTGCGCATGCTGGAGATAGTGCTTGGTGTTGGTCAAGGCTAACCATCCTGCATTCCAACCTGATGATGCTCCTTGAAGATGAAACTAACATAACACCTGAGGGATTTGCAGATTGGACAGTGGGATGAGGGTTACCGGGGGGAGGGGGTTGGTCACATATTGATATGTATGATTTTGCGCACTTTTGCCTCAGATCTTGCTTTGCTTAGGAGCTATATTTTCATAACCAGTAAAAGTACTCTTAATTCTGCAAAATGGAGTTTAGTGGTTTCTTTCTTGGTTGCTGAGGGAAGCCGGCTTGACACTAAAGGTGATGAAGGGCTCCTTCTGGAGAGGTCGCACAGGTTCTCTTCTTTCAGCCCCGAACCTCCAAGGAGCTTCAGTCTCCCCTCCCCCTGGTGCAAAAAACAAAGGGTGCGGGAATCTCCTTTCAAGCCATGAATAGCACGGAGGCTGGATATTTGCAAGATCACTACCCTCAAAGGGTTCCTGCCCCTAAGCCAGGCTGGGTGGCTTCCTCCAACCCCTCTCGGTCAGATGTTGCCCTCCTAAGAGACCCAGCGGGCACCCATTTCCCAGAGCTGCCCCTGCCAGGTAAAAGAGAATGTCCATGAAGCCCAGCCTCCCCCTGGCGTCCTCTTCCTTCTTGGGGGATGAGGATGCCCCAAACAGCCGGTTCTTGAGCCCAAATACTGGGTTTAGACTGGAGTCCCAGAGATGTCAGGGGAAGGATGGGCACCATAGAGCCCAGGCTTTGTGGTTGCTGCCATTTTGTTGGGTTTTATCTTTTATTCTCCTGCACTGACTGAAGGATATTGTGCATGGGATGGGAGTCCAGCTCAGTCTCTGAAATAAAGAGGGGATGGTCACTTCTGGGTCCTCCTGTCCAGGTGATCCCAATGAAGGAGGAACCTGCATTCATTCTGGGTCAGCTGCCTGGAAAGAGGAAGGGGAAAGGAGAGATTCCCCTTTTTTCCCCTTTGGATGAGTTTGTAACTAGAAATAACGGAAGAGGAATCAGCCTCACCTGCTCAAAGTTTCAGAGATCAAAGCAGTGAGAACGTTTCCCTCTTCAGAAGGGACCCCAAGTCTTCTGGCCAGTCGTTGATCTCTCTCCCCCTCTTCCCCTCCCTCTCCAGCTCCGTGACCCAACAAAACTGCGCTCATCAAAATAGCGGCAACAAATAAGCGCCGACAAGTACGCGCCATCATTAGCGCGCCCACATTACCGCGTCGATATCAGCGTGATGACGAAAGCGCGAAGGAAGAAAGGTTTTTGTATTTTGAATGTTTTGAAACAGTGAAATGTAAATAAAAATTAGGGTTAGGTTTAGGGTTAAGGTTAGGTTTAGGGGTTAGGTTTAGGGGTTAGGTTTAGGGGTTAGGTTTAGGGGTTAGGGTTAGGTTTAGGATTAGTTTTAGGGGTTTGATTTAGGTTTAGGGTCGCATTTTGCTGATCACTTGGGAAGGCGCGGATTTGCCCTCCATGCTTATGTCGGCGCGGTAGAGTCGCATTTCGTTTAGCACTTCCGACGGCGCGGATTACCCCTTCGCGCTTATGTTAGTGCGGATAAGGGCTTCGCGGTATTGTCGGTGAACCCTCCGGCTCTCTTCCGTCTCTCCTGTTCATGGACTCTTCCTCCCTCCTCACCTGCCACCAGGTGTCCCCATCATATTTGTGGGATTTCCTTATGCAGCTCTTACACAGCAGAGCAAAGCCCACCCAGCCAGGCTACCTCAAAACCAGCCCCAAATACACAGGAGCTGCCAATCATCCCTACCCAGATCGAGGTTCCTGCAGCAGTTGAAGAGGAAGGGATCCAGTGGGATGGCCAGTCAGAGATGTTTGGCCGAGGAAGGGAGGGTCTCCAGGGACTGAAGGGCCCTCCTTAAGGGGTGTCTGCCTCAACTCGAGCAAAAAGCGGGTTCCCCCCTCCCATACTGGGCACCTGTCATCTTTTCTCTCTTCCCCCAAGGCAGAAGAAGCCCCTCCTTCTCCAAATGTTGCTGCCTACAGTTTTGGGAGTGAAGAAGAGCTGAGCTGCCATCTTTTCTACCCCCCCCCCCCGCAACTTCCCAATAAACCCGACTCCGAGATTGGGCTGTGGAGGGCAGGGAAAGTTCAGGAGTCCTCAGGGCTCAGCCCAGGTGCCCGACAAAGGCAGAGGCGAAAGTGAGGAGGTGTTCTCCCCTTGCCCAGCCCTCCCCTCACTTCGCTTCTCAGAGAGCAGCTATTATTATCCCATTATTCTTTGTCTCCTGACTTCGAAGTGAATCTGCTCTTCCCTCATTGTGGCTTTTTTACCAGCACTTTGAGTTGTTTTGCTGAGTTGCCAGTGGCCTCCCAGAGTTGAAGCCGGCTTGTCTTTTGCCACAGAATGGACAGGAACCAGTGTTTCTCTATTGATCCCAGAGACGACCCTCGTGATGTGGGAATGCGTCTTAAAGTGCCCACCTGGCTTGGATGGAGAGGAAGAGGATGGCTCTGACAGGCTCCCCAGGATCTGCCTGGGGAAACGTTCTCAAGGGGGCCAAAGCCCACCAGGGTCTCCTCTGCTCCTGAACCTCTCCCCCCATCCAGATCTGAGCTCCTGGGGGTTCAGGGAGGAAACAGAAGGGGACCAAAGCGGGGGGGGGGGGGAGATGCTGTTCCTCTCTCTCCAGGCTCATTTCTAGCATTCCCCTCCCAGCGTAACAGTCCTTAGCCTGGTGGGAAGGAGCCAGTCTTCCTCCAGACCAACTTTAATGCTCAAAATCTACAGATTGGTTTCCTCCCCCAGGAATGGACCCACTGGGAGCTTCTTCTTGAGGCTGCAGAAGAAGACCTTCTCTGCAGGAGTCTCGCTCCTCCTCCTTCCGCTCCAGCCGAAGCCCCTCTGCCACGGAGGAAAGGACACCCTTGCTTGGGAAAGGCGGCTGGTCTATTGGGGAGGATGGTGGGGGTCTCTCAGAGGGAGGCTGGCCAAGGACCCACCTGGACATGGTTAGTAGCATGGAGGCATGTTTGAAGTGGGAGGAATCAGGGTCTTTGTGTGTTTTTAAAGCACCAGGAAGCAGAGTTGGGGGTAGGGAATCTTGGAAGCTCCTCTTAATACACAGGACTAGAAACTTTGTCCTCTCCATAGGTCAACCCAGTTTCTCTCACTCCTTCCTGAGATTTGCCTTCTGTCACCCCCTGCAAAATTCTTGTGGGTGGGTGGGAGAGTTCTCCATGTTGGGGGCTTCATAACTGCAGAAGCCTTGGCTTCCCTTAGATTCTAAGGAAAGATACCCCATCTCACATACAGGCTTACAACGATTCACTTAGTGACCTTTGGGAGTTACAATGGCTCTGAAAAAAGTAAATTGTTACCATTTTTCACACCTACTACATCACATCATCCCCATAGTCAGGTGTTCAAAATTCAGAGGTTTGGCAACTGGCATGTACTTATGACGGTTGCAGTGTCCCAGAGTCATTGATCCTCTTGTGCGACTTTCTGACAAGCAAAATCAATGGAGAAGTCTGTTTCACTTAAGAACCATATTACTACCCTAAGAACTTTAATGAATCACTTAATGACTGTGGCAAGAAATGTCATAAAATGGTAGAAAACTCAATTAACAACTGTCTTACTTAGTAACAGAAATTCTGGGCTCGGCTGTGGTCATAAGGCAAAGACTTCCTGCCTTTCAGTTCCTTGTTGTCAGCTCTGCTTCTGAAGGGCAACCTGGAAGTTGAACACAATGTCAAAACCTTCCAAATTTGTCCATTAATGCCCTTGATGATCTTTAAAGTATAGGCAGTCCTCGATTTAAGATGGCAATTTGGGAAAGAATTCCCATAGCTAAGCAGTGTGGTTGTAAAGAACATCTGCACCACTCAGCAATGGCAATCCCTGCAGTCACGGTTGCTGTCATTAAATGAATCCCACTGTCATTAGGTGAGGCAACTTGGTCAGTGGGAAAACCAGTGGGAAGTCGCAAGTCTCAGGCCTGCAAACAGGGAAGTGGGGGAGGGGAGGAGGCTCAGAAAAGTTCCTAAAAGCCCAGATGTTCCCACCCTTACTCAGCTCCTTTGTGGAGCTGGATGAAGCTCGGGATTTAGTGCTCTTGCCACAGTCAATGATGTGGCTGCTTTCAAACAGGATCCTTTCAATCTCATCCTGGGGAAGAGTCTCAAGGTCCTCTTTCTCTGAACATCACCCAAGCCTTCACAGACAAGACTAGCTTGGAAGAAGAGTAGAGATTGTACAAATTGTAGAGTGGAAAATTAAAGGGCCTGCATATCATTGGATGTTGCTCTTTTATTTCTCTGGGCGAATAAAAGAAAAAAATAACAGTAGGAATTTCTTAAAGGTGGACACATTAATAACAACAACAACATGAAATCCTAGAGAACTGCTGTAATCAACACTTTCTGTACAAAGGATTTTACCAGAATATCAAGAAGGAACCATATAATTGTAATGGATATTTGCTTCCCCAGCTGAGAAGAGGTGAATCTGCCATTCCAATGGTTTTCATGGAGATGATCAAACAAACTGTTTGGAGCTTGTTTCCCACTGCATCCATCTTATTTCTTTCCTATTCACTCTCACACACATAGTGTTCTGTCCCGAGCCTCCACAATATATATAGGGACACAGACTTGGCTGTCTGCCATAACTAAGGAGGGAGATAAGCAACCCCTTGGCTGGGAGCCCAGAAAGCTATCTCTAGGAAACAAGGCTTAAACTCACAAAATTATCCCAATCTTTCTCTATGGCTAGATCAGCAAACTGTTCTTTCCTGCAAAATTCCCCTCCCGTCGCCCCACCTATAAATTCTCCGGGAGGGGCCAATCAGTAGCCACCTTTTCCTATTTCCTTCTGTGACCCTTTTTCTGAAGCTGCTCCGTCCAATTTTAATTTCTTTATATTCATTTTCCTCTTCAATTTTTTGGATTTTAACCGCCACTTTTTCCATTTGATGAACATCTTCAACTTCTCCGTCATATTTTACTGTTAGATGCACTAAGTAATCCAACTTCTTCTCTATCCTCTCATTTATATTTGATAATTTCTGTATTTCTGAGAATATCTTTTGCAGATTTAAAACTTCTTTCTGGTGTTGAAATTGCTCCATGATTTCCGACTATCAAACACTGCTATTCTAGCTTAGAAGGTTTTAGCAGAATTAAGCATCACAATAACATTTCACCTTTCTCTGGTTAAGAATCTACTTCAAAGGGACATCTCTGTGTTTTTCTTCTTCTTATCACTCACTATAAATAAGCTGTGAGTCCTTGAAGTGCCAAGCCAGGATAATCAGTGAAAAAAGTATTTCGTTTCCAATACACAAACATCTAGCTTCCGAGTAGCAGTGTTACAAAATTACAATGTTACCATTTCTTTGTTTCTTTTTGTATTTCAAGTTTTTTTTAAAAAAGGTCTGATTTTTAAATGAATTAGAAAAACACCCACAGTAATGAAAGAGGAGAGTTTTAGTCCAAATATTACAGAGAGTAGTCAAAGAAAGAAAAATAGAAGAAGGAAACTTAATCTGTTCGTTTTAAAAGGCTTACATAAATTCCATCCGTAAAATAAGCATTTAAAAAGTAAGATAACCTACTGTTCAAAACCAGTCCAAATTTAATTCTGCCACTTATTTCTTCTGTTCTTCAGTTTAAATTAATTTTACGGGTTTTTTTTTATAGGCAGTCACTTTTAAAACAGTAAAAATTCCTCACCAGCTGAAAACACTTTCTCTTTCCATACCCTTCTGTTTTGGAGCCGCCCCAACCGCATCAGCCATTTGGCTGGATTTTTGTCACTGGCTTGAAGAGTTTCTCTTGGATCATTCAGAGACTTTGCGATGTCCCTGTGATCAGCAAGATGTATTCTTCCTGTTCACTGTCTCTACAGGACCACCCAGAGACAAAAGTGTTGACTGCGATCTCAGAGCATTGAGATCGCATGTCATGTCGTCGCGACTTCAGCACTTCCCATCTACATCCATCTGGATCTTGAGCCTATCTTCTGGGGTGTCTTCGCTATTCCTGCCAGTTTAGTGTCATCTGTAAATTTGATAAGTTCCACATCTATTCCTCATCCAAATCATTCATGAAGATGTTGAAGAGCACTGAGCCTAAAATGGAACCTTGGGGTCCCCCGCTGCTTGTTTTCCTCCATGTAGACATTGTTCAATTGAGAACCCAGGCTGAGTCCATCTGGCAGTGATGCTGTCTATCCCACATATTTTTAGCTTACCAAGAAGTAGATGGTGGTTTACTTTGTCAAAGCCTTTCTAATCCAAGTACTGTATACTATTTGCACTGCATTTCGCTGGTCCACTAATTTAGCCATTTTTGTCAAAGAATGAAATAACATTTATTTTTGATCTGGTTTTTGATCCTTTATTAGTTGAAGTAAGTTGTCAATATCTAGACTGAATAACAAGGGTTCAAATATGCATCCTTCCCTTCCTCTTTGGTAAGTATCAATCCTTCTTCTCATGGCTCCATTGAGCCCAAACCTCCCTCTCAAACAAGGACCTGGAGAAAGAGCTTGGATCAGGGCCAACAGGCTGAGCTCCATTTTCAGGACAATCAATTTCCTATTTAATATTTCTCTGTTAATTATGACAAATGCACTAACATCTAGAAAGCCAGCAAATCGTGTTTTAGTTTGATAATATAGATGAGAGATTTCAAGACAAATTTGTAAGCAATATTAGATTATTGACATGCAATATTCATTATAAAATCTATATAGCTATTCACTACCTAAAACCTTCTGGTTCTTCTGCAAGGAATACATTTTTCTCAAGTTTCACTAAGAGGATAATGGCATAAAGTTTAGCCACAATATCTCCTAGTCAGTTTGGCCCCTAATTGCTAGAGTCCTTTTTATTCCACATTTTAGATAGATAAAATGCTACTATTGCGAACTTCAATCCGAGTGGATAGTGCAGGCATTATTTATATGTGAAAATGAAGATGCCAATAGAGGCCCCAATAATCAGGGATTTTTTTTTGATCAGTTAAATAGTTGCTAGAATGTCTTCTCCAGGGAATGAATTGCTTGCATTTCAGGCCTTTTATGATTAATCTCAACATGAACATAATGGGGTAAAATATAGATATTTTGCTAATATGGAAAAAAGTAGCTCTTGACTTCCATGGAGAAGACATGATTGCATCTATTGCTCACCCACCCCCACCCCCATTCACTTTATCAGATGGAGAAAAACACACACAAACCTGTGGGACTTTGTAGGTGCCTCCTAATGTTGACATCTGGCTGGAGATCTCCCTTACAGCTTTATCAAAAAGAGTCAGGAGGTTCTCCTTCCTTCCACAGCTGTAGTTGGGGACATTGGCTTCTCCAGTGGAGAGAATGTCCAGCAAGGCATCTGAAGTGCGGAAAGTGTTCATATTGTTTTCATGGATGTTGTAGCCAAGTGTCAGATTGTGCAGGAGCTGGGAATTCTTGTTGACCATTTGAATTGCGAAAATGAGTAGTAAGTCATATGAAAAACCATCAACATCCTTATTGTAAAAAAAGTATTATTATAATCAATGGCAACAACAAATACTTTTTTTAAATATATAATCCTCCAGAAGCCTATTGAGCCTTAAGCCAACATTGATCCAAAACCAATGATCAGTTACACAGATTTGGGAATTGGCTGAGTTACGGCAAGTACAACTTATTTCACCACTACTTGAAATAAAATTCATTATTAAAGTGATAAATTAAGGATTGAAGTGAGAAAGGAAATTAAACTGCAGCCCTTTCAGCTTTTTTTCAGACCCATTTTTGCTTTCTCTCTCATAAAATCAGACAACAGGAAGAAGCCATGAAAATCAAAATCATTCAGGAAATTAGACATATCCCCCAATATAGGGATGATGATGATGATGATGATGATGATGATGATGATAAGGTTTTAGGGAATGAGAAAGGCAAGATCTTGTGGGACTTCAGAATCCAGACTGAGAGGCACTTGGCCTACAACACACCTGACATAACAATAATTGAAAAGAAAAAAGTATGGTTCATTGACATTGTATTACCTGGTGATGCACAAATTAAAAATAAACAGCAAGAAAAAATTGCAAAATAACGGGACTTGCAAATTGAGGTTGAGCGACTGTGGAAAAAGAAATCATGTGCTGTCCCAATTGTAATTGGAACTCTTGGAGCAACACCTAAAGGGCTACCTCGCTATTTGAAAATTCTAAATTTACCTCTTGAACATTCTGATGCTACAAAAAACCACTCTACTTGGAACAACTTATATCCTCCGATGTTACCTTAATAGTTCCTAGGTCCTTGGTTAGGGCTCCAGCTGTTGGTGTGAATCTCACCAAAGATTAACAACATCATCATCGTCATCATCATCATCATCATCATCATCATCATCATCATCATCATCATCATCTTTATTGTCATTGTACTTGTTTACAACGACATTGGTTAAATGAAAAATAAATAACAGAAAAGGAAAATGTTAGAATGGAGGGAATGCAACTCCATAACCATTAATGACTTACAAATCATTGAAAACAAACTGAAGAGAAGGAGCCACATTGAAAAGCAACTTAGTATCTGATATTGCATATCCACTGGTGACTATACCAATGAGATGGTCTCCTGGGCTGTAAAAGCTTGATGGACCTTTTCCATCCTGGTGCTCCGAACTCTGCGGGCATTTCATTCTCAGCTTCCCAGAGACTGGATGGGACAAAAGCAGCATCAGAAGCAGAAGCAGGTGGTCCATAATTCATGGGGTGAATCAATCAATCCCCTTCCTTTTTCTAAAAGAGAATTAGAAGAATTCAAAGGACTCTCACAAGGTGGAATATGATCCAGTTGTTTTTTCTCAACACAGAGAAACACTCAGCTTCATTTGGAAAGGAGAGAAATGTACATTCAAGAGCACAGACCCTGCCTGTCCCAACACTCCATATTTCTCTGCCCAAAGTCTCCCCTGGAGGATTCGGCCAAAGAGCAGAGCTGAAACTTTTATCGTAATTTTCCCTCTCAGGAGGGATCCCTGGAGAATTCAACCAGTTCTTGGACTCAAAGATTGTTGGGCATTTCTCTGGAGGGAAGTGAAAGGGAAATAATCCCCATGCGGTTCATAATAATAGGGGCAGAGATTGAATTAAATCCATCATCTAGAATGGAGAGGTTTGGGGGTCTCCATGCTTGAAACTGGCCCCAAAGGGTATACATGGCGCTTGTGGCTTAAAATAAAAATAAACCTGATGTTTGTTTACGTAGTGATGGAACAGTAAATCCCAGAGGCCGGTTAATGCCAGAGCATGCCACAGATCTGAAATAGCTGCCAGCTGAGTTGGAACCAAAGTTTACTTTATTTTGAAAGTTAATGCTCAAGGGCATCACACAAAAGGGCTGATGAAATAGTGCGGCCAGTTTCTAAGAACATAATCAACTATAGTGAAAAAGTAGTTGCCAAAAGTTTTCAGAGTTAAAAAAATCACCGGGGGGGGGGGGCTGTTAGGAAAAAAAACAAATGAACAGAGATGGAGAAATCAAGGCTGCCTCTCACCCCATGTGGGGAGGGGAGGGTGGGTGAAGAGTGGAGCTCAGGATTCTTGTGTTGCAGATAGAAAACTGATCTGCAAAATCCAACTTCCATCTTCAGAGACCTGGGAATGCAGAAGTCCAAATCCCATGTTCCCCTGCCACCCTTTCCCATAAAGAGGCCAGGCAAGAGGGCTCTTGCAGAGATACTGGACAGGACTCTGCCCAGCTGAGTGGGGAGCCCCTCACTCCTGGGGAAGGGAAGCAGATCTGAAAAATCCCCCTCCAGGTTCCATCTTCTGAGTCCTGGGAAGGGGGCAGACCAGGGGTGGGTTCCTGCCGGTTCTAACTGGTCCGGTAGAAGAGGTACGTCAAATCTACCGAACCGGTTAGAAGAGGTTCCATCGGTGGACCCAGAAGTAAATTCTAGAACGCTTGCCCCGGCCCTGTCTCTCGCTCGCCCCGCCTGTTCCGTCGCAGCTCACTCACAGGCCACCCATCTGCAGTAAACTAGCCCAGCCTGCTGCTCACTGACTGGCTGGAGTCCAGACAATCAGTGAGCGGGCTGGAGTCAGGTAGGCATCCTAGAACCTGCCTGCCAATGCCGCGCAAACTACCGCCCGTCGCCCCGTGCTCAGAAATCAAGTCTGGACCCAACCTCATAAAGTGGCAAGGAAAGATCCGCATTTAAAGATAGGAGCCTTAACCGCCGCCGAGGCCTGCCGCTTGATGAAGCAGGTGGAGGAAGCAATCACTCCTTCATCCAGGTGGGTTTGGCTGCAGTGCTTACACCTCTTCCAGCTAGTTAGGCTTTCGCCAGGCTCCATTTTTGTGATAAACCTGCCCCCCTTCTCTTTTCAAGGCTGTGGAATTGACCAGTTTCCACATGCGTCGATGGCCGTTGGCTCTTGGGGCTAACGCAGTGGGGGAAGCGGCTTGGGAGGATTTTCCCCACAGGGCGGTTGACAGCGGCTCTCATGGTGGGAATTGATCATTGACCACCATCCAGTCATATAATGTCCACGTGAGTGAGGGATACCGTCGTGGTAGTGACAGTGAGGGGCGCCGTCCACCGGGTTTGGCAGAAAGTCTCACAGAACAGGGTTTTTGCAAAATGGGGAGTTTCCCCTTAAGGCTCCACAGTGTTCCCACGTTCTGTATCCGGATGGGTTCACTGGTTCGTTCTTTGCCTTGGTCAGGACCTGTAGTGTACACGCAGTGGGCGAAAGGAGTGAGGGAGGGAAGAATATTGGACAGGGAAGTCCATTAGAGTTGGCTGACTAATAAATTCAAATAGGTAAATAATTAAAAAAGAAACTTTGGGGGCTACAGGACTTGGGATCCTGGGGTCAATCCACAGATTGCAAATTGTGTTTCCGGTACCCCAAATTGGGATTTACTCAACCAGAACCCAATCAACCCTATTGTGGTTTAGAGGGACAGATGAAAACCAGAACTAATGCTAAGATTGTTTAGCTCTTGCGTGACTTGTGCTCCTGCAAGAGACGATCGGCATCTTTTGCAAATTCAGAATGTTAAAAGAGTCTTTATCAGAAGGAACCTAAATGTACTTGGAAGTAAAGTAAAAGCCAGATTATATGCAAAGACAACATCCCCACCAAAGTTTTTTTAAGAATAAATATTCTTGAAAAGGTAAAGATGAATGACTTGTATGAGAATCACCAATTGCAATCCACCATTTAGACTGAATGAAAATCAGAAGGACTTTTAAAAAAATTACATGAAAAAATTAGAGAAATTGGAGTGAGGAATATCTGCATAATAGGAGATTATAATGTCATAGTAGACAGTAAAAAAGATTATGTAAGTGACAAAAAAACTAAAAATAAAATAAAAAGTATTACCAACAACCTGTTTTGAGATGATGGAGGAATTAAACCTGATAGATATTTGGAGAAAAATGGAACCAGAAAAAAAAAAAACAATTTACTTTTTATTCCAACCCACATCAATCTTGGTCATGGATTGATATGGCACCAATGAATGGAGAAATTGGGGCAGAAATACATACAATTGAAATATTACCAAATACTTGGGCAGATCACAACCCCATTAAAATAATCTGGAAAGGGGGGGGGAACTAGGCGAAGATGGATGTTAAATCTGCAAATATTAAAAGAAAAAGAATTTATTCAAAAATGTAGAAACAAATTAGTGTTATTCCTTAAGGAAGACACCTGGGAGAAGCTCCGTCTGGAGGGTCCTGCATCACCCACGGGGGACCCAGCTCAGCCCCACCGAAATCGGGGGAGTGGCCCCCTCAGTCCCCCCCCCCACTCTCTGGGCCGGCAGCTCTCTTGGCAGAAGATGAGAGACTTTCAGGGGGGGGGGCTTTGGTGGGATTTCAGAGGGGCGTCTGGTGGTGGTGGGACTTCTGACAGTAGGGCAGGGGGGTGCCATTCTTTTAGTTGGTCATGACTAAAGCCTGGCCTTGTTATATTGTGATACGAGAGGCAGGTGGCTAGAATAATGGGGAAACAGAGTCAGAAGGGACCTTAGAGGTCATCTGTCCGACTGCCCCCTGTAGGGTCTCCTAGACATGTTGTTCAACCTCAGCCACCTGAAGATGTCTGAGAGGGATCTTGGAATCTTAGTGGACAATCTCTCAAATGTGAGCCAACAATGTGTGGCAGCAGCCAAAAAAAAAAGCCATTGCAATCCTAGGCTGCATGAACAGAAGGAGAACATCAAAATCACGTGAAGTATTGGTACCACTTTCTAATGCCTTGGTAAAACCACCCTTGAAATAGTGTATTGATGACGAACCTTTTCGGCACCGAGTGATCTTGTTAGGGATGCGATCTGGAAGAGGAGTTGCCTAGTGTACATGTTGGTGCACACATGCGCACCAGTCAGCTCCTCTTCCTGTTTCTAGCGTGCCTACACATGATGATCAGCTGGTTGGCACACATGTGCTTGTAGATATGGGAAGACCAGTTCTTTCAGATCCTGGAACTGCTGTGCGCACAAAGGCCAGCTGATCATTGCATGCACATGCACACCAGAAACCCGGAAGAGCAATGGGCAAGGCTATGTGTGCCAGGCAACATGGCTCTGTGTTCCACTTAGCCTGAGCTAAGAAGCTGAGGCAATGGGCACCATTTCCCCTCCTGGGGCCTCCATGCATCCCACTTTTGGCCCCCAGAAGTATCCCAGAAACACTCTGCCAACCAAAAACTTTGGTCTTATTTTGCAGTTTCAGTCCATGGGGCTTGCAAAGGAAAGGCCTGCACTCAGCTGGCGGTTGGGGACCAGTGTGTGGGTGGGTTGATTTAGGCAGGGCAGCTTCATGGTCCCATGTGGGCTGGATTAATGGCTTCAGTTGCCTGTGTCTGGCCCATGGGATGTAGTCTGAGGATCCCTGGCATAGAGTCTCCTTCTTGAGGAGGCAGTTGGACTAGATGACCTCAAAGGTCCTTTCCAACCTTTTATTTTGTTATAAGTTCTATTATAGGTACATAAGAATGCCAAATACCTATTGGAATATGCTGATTTACATTGTGATATCATACTTACACATTAGAGTATATACCTTGTGAGGAAGAGTTTGGTTCTTTTATCATAATAATTATCTGATAATTAATGAATCAAGTTCAAAAGTTATGATCTTTGGGAAATGACATCCTAGCCATAGATGGTCAGCCAATAGAGCAAGTAAGACCTTTCCTTACCTGGGGTAGTTTTCTCTGAGGCTGAATCTTGGTTCCCTCATCATCAAAGGAGCTCAGTTAGATCAAAGGCACAAGTGAAAGTGGTGCTTAAAAGAAAACCTCATAGCTCTCCAGCTTCCTCAGCCCCAATTATTAAAGTAAGTGAGGCCAAGGTTTCCCCCATGTTCTTACATCAATCTGATGTTTGGGGCTTCAGAGAGAAATCACCAGCAGAACCAACCCAATCACGGCCTCTGAGGAGGATCTTGGGGTGGACAAATGGACTCCAGGTGCTGCCGTCAGAGCTGATTTGGGAATTTACACACTTTCTGCTTTTTCTAAAATTAGAAAATATGAATATTGGCATAATATTTAATCTATGGAAACAGACTCTGAAAATTGTGTTTGTTGGAACAGACAAAACTTCAATTAAAGACCAATCTTAGATTCTACTATTCACAAATCATATTAGGAACTGAGGTCTCCCTATTTCTTGCACAACTGGAGAAGAAGCTAAAAAGATTCCACCAGAAAGAATCTGGGCATAGAAACAGAAAAAGATGCAGCAATCCTCAAAAATTATAGTAGGCCCTTTATTGGAATAGAATACTTCAGTTGGCATCTGCACATGTTAATCTAATTGCAATAAATTGTAGGAGTGAGATACAGTAATATGATTTACATTGTTTATATTTTTTAATTTATTTATTATTTTCCACTTTTATAATACAATCTTGCTAATATTCTGTCTTTAAAATTTTAAACAGTCTAATTAACAAATTATTCTAATGCCTTCATGAGAACCAGTTTGGATTTATTAAAATCTAATATTTTGGACTTGATCTGACCCCAAATATAACACACCATTCTTCATTGTGTAACATTTTTGAATGCAGCTCAAAATCTGATAAGTCCAATGAAACTCTGAAGATGGGGCTACGGATTATCAGCTTTTATTTCTGCAGAAAGCAAAAGACTGGACGACCTTATTATTTCCCACCGTAACAAAGCAGGCAGAGAGAGAAAAACAGGAATGTGCCAAAAACTTTTCCAAACATCTTACCACTCATACAACTTGCACAGAATGTCATTGCTATGGAAACATAATTTGATATCACATGGATTTCATGATTGTTCTCAGTGCTCTGAAAACAATAGACTTTAGAAGGGAAAAGAAATATATTTTCTGGCGTATACTCAGAACTTTGTTAGGGAATGCTGAACATACATTTTAAGTTACAAGGAAGGCAGTGGTGGGTTGTAGGCGGTGCGCCCTGGGAATAGACGTACTGGAGCCTGCCTGGAGCACCGGATAACACTCAGGTACGGTGCTCCCGAGGGGCCACGCATCCACCTGAGCTCCTTACCTGTCTTTTAAGGCTTCCGTGCTTCTGTGCAGGCGCATGGCACATACAGTGCCTGTGGTACGCTCCGCTGAACAGCTGGAGTATCGCAGAGGCTCACAGAGGCAGTAAGATGCATGTGCGTGCTGCACACGTGTGCATGCTTGCTGCACACATCCATATGGCCGCTGCCGGGCCCGTTCCAACTGTACCGGTTGGAATGGGATCCAGAACCCACCACTGAAGGAAGGCTACTTGGCAGAATCCACATTTTACTTTTCACAAGAAGTTACTGTAAGGGCTCCTCTCCTAACTTAAGAAAGTGAAGACTTGAAATGGATTATTTCAAAAGGAACCTTTAATTAAGAAAAATGGAAGCTGTTACAGGCAAAGCAACATCTGAATCCCTTTAGGCAATGCAAGTAGAATTGAAGTAATAGTGACCCTTCAAAAGGAACCTTTAATTAAGAAAAATGGAAGCTGTTACAGGCAAAGCAACATCTGAATCCCTTTAGGCAATGCAAGTAGAATTGAAGTAATAGTGACCCCTCCTCTTTGTTAGAATGCAGATTCTAGTCAATACACAAGTATGAAGATGTTTCCTTTATCGACTGTCCTGTGAGCTGAATAAACATACATTCCCATGGCTATCTTCCATTAGACATTAAAGTAAAACATCCCACATGGCCATCATATACATTCCCCAAAAGGTGATGGGATCTCAGAACTTTCAGTGCCAGGAAACCAGTTGTAAAATATCAGTTGTCACAGCATTGCCAAATTGACTCCAAGGCCCCTCCTCTGTTGTGGTTGACTTCGGAGGCCATGGTAGGCATGCTCCCACTGCTGCTGTGCTCACTCGCCTTAGTTGCCCATGTTGTGTGCAGGATGGCAAAGTATGTGGTTCAGAGGGAGGCCCACTCCCTCTCCTTATGAGACCTCGCTTTGTAACCAAAGCATCCTCAATGATAGGATGGGAGACCACCAGGAGAGGTCAGGAGGAGGGGACAAGGGGTTGGTAAAAGGCAGCAGGGCTGCTGGAGATCAAGTGCTAAGGTAGGATTTACCTCACACCCTCACTCTCTCTCATTATAATCTCCTTCCTTCCCTTCTTTTTCCTTCCTTCTTAATTCCTTCTTCCCCTTAATTCCTTCTATTTGCTACCTTGTTCTCTTCCCCTCATTCTTTCTTTTTCTTGGTCTTTCCTGTCCCTTCTTGGAGGCTCCAATGCAAAAGGGGAAACATTCCTTGCCTTGTGATCAAATGCCACTTTTGCTAGTAGTTTGTGGCCACTGAAAAGACTGAGGACAAACCAGGCTGTTTATTCCATCCTTGCATTTCATGGGGACCGACGACAGGACAGCAAAAGTGTCAAAATGGTGGCTCTGGTAGTTGATCAGAGCTCCTCTGTTTTTTATGTGCAACAGCTTTAGCATTTAAGAGCAGAGCTAAGTTAGTTGCTTTACTATGAATACATAATGATCCTTAAAAGAGCTCTTCCGTAGGGACCCTGCCATGGTCTCATTCAGACTGGAAATATAGCAAAGGAAAGTATTCTCCCCACTTGCTTTGTTCTGTTTTCCCACTGGAAATAGCTGTTTGCAATCCACAAGGAGGGGATACTTTCCTAACAGCTCACAGTTCAAGAATACCAATGTGACCATGAGGTATCTCAGGGTGGGGAAGGCCATAGGGGTCCTAGTGATAGAAGAGATCCTCAAGGCCTCCCCAACTCACTAAGATACTTCCTGCTTCCCCCTCCCTTCCTGCAACAAGGACTCCCTCACTTTGCAAACCTCTGTCTCCTCTCTTGTTTCTCTGCTTCTTTGCCTTTGAAGAAGGGAGAGGAGAGTTGGCTGGGAAATGCTTTTTGTGCCCAGAAGAGATGCTCCTGGGTGCTATAATCTTGTGCAGATTCAGGCACCCATCTTCTTTTGCAGAGTCAGGGACCCAGAAACTCATTCTCTGTGGGAAAAGAGGTCTCCTGCTTCTTCCCTCCTCCCAACTACTTTCCACTTAACTACTTAATGAGGCTTCTTTGTCTCATGGAGCAGCAAATGAGGCAGATACAGAGACAGTGAGGGTAAGAGAGTAATCCGTGTGTGTGTGTGTGTGTGTGTGTGTGTGTGTGTGTGTGTGTGTGTTAGAAAGTGTACTTCAGTCAGGGCACCCAAACTGCTGCCAATGGTGTGGGCGACAGCTGAGCAGGGAGGCAGGGTGTGTGTGTACTTTCATCCCCATTCAAGCAGGGCCTCTCATCCCCCCCCCCCTCCCATGCACAGTCAGGGCATGCAGGCTGCTGCCACCTAAACATCATGATTGCCTGCTCCCCAGCCAGCCAGCCAGTCCCAACTTGGCCTGCCAGCTCCTGCAAAGCCTCGCCATTCTCCTCCTCCTCTTCATTTGGTTGTCCTCCTCGCCCAAGCGGCAGAGGGCTCCACAGGACAGGTTCTCATTTCTGCCCTGGGGCAGCAAACTCCAGTGGGCTGGAAGTGAGTGTGAATGGCCTGCCCACCCCCCAGTGCTTCCTCACTCAGTTGGAGGCTTCTTTCAACCTTCAAACAGTTGCAGGGGGGGGGGGGTTCTGTGGTTTCCAGGTTGGTGCAGGAGGCTTTCCAGGGCCAAAACGGGACACAGAAAGTGCAGGGTTGTTTTTTTCCTGTTTTGGCCCTGGATAGCCTCTTGCACCAGCCTGGAAGCAATCCCTTACCCCCCAATCTGCAACTGTTTGAAGGGTGAAGGAAGCCTCCAACTGATCAAGGAAGCACTGGAGGGGGCAGGCCATTCACCCTCACTTCCAGCCCTCCAGAGTTTGCTGTGCAATGCAAGGGCCCCTCAGGAGGTGCGTCTGCATGTGGATGCTAGTGGAGCTGGGCTGGGGTGACTGGCGTGCCGGGAGACAGGGCTCTGTGTGCCACAGGTTCCCCATCTCGGCTCTAATCCCTTCAATTCCTTTTCCAGATCAAATATGTAGAAGCTTCAGAGGCTCTGAGTGATAAAAGCCAATTTCCCTTTTTCCACCAGATGCTCCCCAAAGAAGGGATTCAGTACCCAGCAATTTTCCAACTGCTTCTCCATTTCCGATGGACCCTGATTGGCCTCTTTGCTTCAGACACAGAGAATGGAGAGAATTTCATGAGAACTTTTACTCCTGTGCTTGTCAGGAATGGAATTTGCGTGGTTATATCACAACGATTTTCAAAGACTGGATATACTGAATACCTCAGGGATTCCCTCTTTAAGTGGAGACAAGTCAATGTCTTTGTTCACTTCATAGAATTTGATACCATTTGGGAGAGAATTCTTCCTTTCCATTTAACATTTATGCGTCTCCCAGGACCCATTGAAGGGAAAGTCTGGATCATCACAAATTTTGCGTCTTATGCAATAAACAAGCGCAGACTTCTCAAATACATCCATAGTATTTGGAACTTTTTTAATCTGTTGAAAGAAAAGCCAAAAGATTCTGCCTTTAAACCCTATTTCATTGTGGAAGATCAATTTCAAGATCTTTATTTTCACTGTTCTCTTTCTAAGCACGTCTTTTCTGTCAAAAGCCGCAGAAGATGCACCCAGAAAGCCCCACTGGTGACACAGTGGAAGTGGAACAGAGAAGGGATCAAAAATGGCTACCATGATTACAGTCTCACAAAGACTCTGGCACAAGCCTTGAATGCCGCTTATTCCTCCAGATCAAGGAGGAGAAGGAAGGAGGGTGAAACGATGTTGGGGTCTCCAAGGCTGCAGCCATGGCAGGTATGGGGGTCCCGACATGGATCCATTAATCTTAGAACCTTTGGAGAAGGATGGGAACCATCTCAACAGATCTGGCCAATTTAATTACTCAGGGAATGGTTACAAAGAGTAGATACCATGGCATTTTTATATTATAAACACTGCTAATTTGAAAATTTTGTATTCTTTTCAAAATAATTTTCCCGTATCTGTGGGTTTGTGATTAGCCTGGTGGAATTCCTTCTGTGCTAATCATAAATATTGTTTCTCGAAACTTGATATTCCTCTTATAAAATTTTATTTTATTCAAAAAGGTAAAATACAAGTTTTGGAAAATAAAACTATTACAAAGACAAAACAAAACTAGATAAAACATTAAAAACAGACAAAGACATGCATATTGTCTCCCCAATTGAATACAATACAGTAATAATAGTTTCTCCCACTTGCAAAATAGGCCCACAATTATAAACTATATATCTACTGGACTTGTCATCTATCTGCTGTATATAAAAAACATAGTTAACAGGCAATCCAACAATAAAGTTAAATTTCAAAACTTCAAAATTGTCTGTTATCTGCTATTGTATTTAACTCACAGAAAATTTTCAGGGGCTTCTTATCTACCAAAGACCACCACAATCATTAACTCTGATCCATCCAGAATCTGTCCAGGGTTAAACAGCTTTGGTTGATTCTTATAATAAAAATACATTTCCTTAAAATTTGGGGGAATTAGAATCTTTCCCAACAACTGCTTTCCATTCCCCAAAGTTATAGGATGTCCTGTAAATGCAAACACAACTCTTAAGACTTGTTTTCCAGTTAAATATGACAAGTCCATTCCCCAATCTCCCTCAATCTTCTTGAAAGGATCCATTTCATCAGTCCTCCATTCTGTCCACTTTGAGTCTTCAGGGTCCGTGGCCTCTCCAGCCATCTCCAAGCAGCCTGCCTTCAAACCAGACTCCTCCTTCAGGGATGCCAGCAGCAAGTTAAGTTCCAGTCCATCCATCCAATCCATCCGATTCAACAATTGTTGCTTGCTTCTGATTATCGCATTTAAGTTGATTTAAAACCATTGTTATTTTATCAAACTTTTAAAATGATGTTTCAAATAAGGCTTCTACGCGTTTAGAATAAGATATAGAATAAAGATTCAATATGGGATAAGAAACAAAGTTTTCTGCTTTTCAAATTCCTGGATGTTTCCATTCTAGTTTCATCCCTTTCTGGAGAAGAATGAATATTGCAATATTTCTCAATATAAACTGTACTTGGACCAAAATGGAGAGATAAGAGCAGATCTGGGCATTGGTTCTCCCCAAAGAGGATCCCAGGACAGAGATTCTGGCGTATTTTCAAAAAGAGAGACTTTCTGTCAAACAAGATGCTTTTTCAGGGTTAAAGTTGCTCAATAAGGTGAGATAAATTTTGATGTCTTTTTTCTGTTTTCCAAAGCCTGAGGTCCCATTTCAAGTGGGCAAAGCCGAGAGTCTCCAGGGTGGTTGGCATCCCATGCCAGTTGGTGTTACCTGATTGTAATTCTTCAACAGACGGGACCTACAGTGAGTGGAAGGGCTTTGCCATGTTTTATGGAAATCTTTCAAGATCTTACTGGTCAGAGATTTCTTTCTTCATCACAGTTGTATTCTTTATTGAAAAATCTAATGGAATAGAAATTTCCTAAATCTTTTACAATAAATTTTATTCTCAGTTGTAATATGAATATATCATCATATGTAAATCTTCTTTCAATTCCATCTCTGCTGACTTTATTAAGTAGAAAAGTCCGTTATTGTAATGTTAAATGCCCAAAACAAAATGTAGGAACTAAATGAAGAATCTGCCAGGAGTTAATTATACCTCCTGCATCTTCTTAGTAGTAGTCAGGTATTTCATATTTACTTACATGAAGACCAGAGGCTATTTGGCTAATGTCAGTGTCTATCTCTATTTTCCATGAATGTTGACTACTAACACATTTTCTTTGGCATTCTTCATTTTTCTGCTCAGTCCCTGCCTCAGTCCAACTGTGTGGAAAATTGTCATCCTGGATTTGTCAAGAGGGCTTGAGAAGGAGAGCCAGTTTGCTGCTATGACTGCATTCCTTGTCCTGAGGGGACCTTCTCCACTCAGGAAGGTGGGTCACACTGAGGAAAATAGGAGGCTTTATGGAACTGGATCCACACAGAACATTTTCATGAAAGTGCAAGTTAAAAGACACAAGCTCACCTTTTTTTAATTTTTTACATTCACAATTTTTTATCTAAAAGGAAGTAAAACAAAAGAACTTTGAAGGAGGGGCTGGGAAGAGATGGGAGGAGGGGGTGGCAGACTGGGCAAGCTTTACTAACAGCAGAGGAAACATCTCTCCTGCTTTTTAGTCTGGATAAGCTCACCTTTCTATGAAGATCTGAGTTCTTTGAAACTTGATGAATTGTTTTAGGTCCACCTTCTGAAAGACCCTGCAATTCACTGTATATTGGATCCTCCCCTTGAGGATCACTGAAAAGGTGTCACTGGTCCATAATGTGGTGCTCCTCTCTCTACAATCCACTCCTCCTTATCCTTCTCATCTTCCCCCCTTACCCTCTCTCCTATCCTTCGCTTCCCATCTTTCTTCTCCCTTCTGTTTCCCACTCCTCCTCTCATTGGTGTATTTCCGCTACATGTCAATATGCTTAACATATCCTAGTTTTAAAGAAAAAATAGTAATAATAATAGTAATGAAAATATAAGAAAAAAAAGTATACATGTGGGGTCAAATTACATTAAAATCTATCATGTCTCGTCAAACCTGATATGTATCCCTCCCCGCCATCCTCTCCCCCAACTCCCCCCAACCTTCCCCTCCCGACGTCCCAGAACCTGTACACAGTATAGAGTTTTAACAAACACAGTCTAAAATATATTGGGGGAAAAAAGAATAAGAAATTGATAACATCTTTACATTGAACTTAGCTCCTCCTTGCTAAACTAACTTTAAACAATTTAAATCATTCCTGATCTTAAGCATAAGCTATCTGGAATTTCTTAGTCCCGTATTTATTTTATATATAATCAATCCATTTTTTCCAGTCTCGTTTATATCTCTTATTTGAGTGGTCCTTAAGATATGCAGATATTTTAGCCATCTCAGCTAAATTTGTGAGGTTCAATGTACATTCTTGAATTGTAGGCAAGTCTTCCTTCTTCCAGTATTGCACCACCAACAGTCTTGTTGCAGTTATTAAGTGCAAAATCAAGTTAATCTCTACAGCTGTACAATCAGTAATTATACCTAACAAAAATAACTGAGGAGTAAACTTTATCCTTTTTTAAAGAACATTTTGCATAATCCACCATATTTTTATCCAAAATGCCTTAACCTTTTGGCAAGTCCACCATATATGGAAGTATGTAGCATCGAGAGAACCACATCTCCAGCATTTGGGTTGTAAATTCGGATACATAGAAGGCAACTTTTTAGGATCAAAATGCCATCTATAGAACATCTTGTAAAATTTTTCTCTCAGGTTTTGGGCTTGTGTAAATTTTATATTTCTTACCCAGATTTTTTCCCATGTATCCAACATTATTGGTTCTTCAATATTTTGAGCCCACGAATGGAGCAACAATTAAAAATGCAACAATCCCAACAATCACCTGCCATAGGTCAAGAAGCTACAGTTACCAGCTTAGAAGCAGTGGGAGGAGCCAGGCCAAAGGTTAAACTCCAGGATATCCAGGTGGCTCTAAAAAAGCTTCAGGAAACCAAAGATGACAACTAAGCTTCTAACATGGAACGTCAACGGATTGAATTCTCCACAGAAGAGAAAGAAAATATTCTACTATCTTAAACAGTTCAAGAATGATATAATTTGCTTGCAAGAAACTCATATTAGATCAACTGATCAAAAATATTTGATTAATACAAGATGTGGTCAACACTTTATAGCTTCTGCTATGGAGAAGAAAAATGGTATAGTTATATACTTAAGAAAAGACATGAAAGCTGAATTAATCGAAGCAGATCCCCACAGAAGATATATTGCAATAGATCTGGTATTAGAAGGGAAAAGGACATTGATACTGGGAATATATGCTCCCAATCAACAACAGGATGGATTTTATAGAAAACTTCATGCCAAATTAGTACAGTGGGATTATAGGTCTTGCATACTACTGGGTGACTGGAACAGTGTTATGGACACTGAGAAAGATAAGAAGGATTCCCGCCCAAATACTCAAATGCGAGCAAAACTACCTAAGTCCTTTTTCGATATGATGGATGATTTTGAATTGAGATATATTTGGCGAGAAAGAAATACAGAAGAACAGGACTTTACCTTTTTCTCTGATAGACATCAATCCTTTTCTAGAATCGATTTTATATTAATTACTAATGATTTGCTTTCCAGGGTGAAGAAGACAAAGATCTCAGCTAGAGTTTTATCAGATCACAATCCAGTTTGGATGGAGTTGGGAGGGGTGACACAAGCAAGAAGGTCTTGGAAATTGAATGAAAATTTATTCAGATATGAAAAGTACATTAATGAATGTAAAAAATTGCTAACAGAATACTTTGCTTTTAATATGAATAAGGGCACACCTATGGAAATTGTATGGGATGCAAGTAAAGCGTATATGAGAGGAGTTTTGATAAATATAAATAGATTACATAGATATAATCAAGGGGTAAAATGAACAGAACTGGAAGATGAAATCAGGGAGAAAGAGCAAGAGTTAACTTTAAAACCAGGAGATATAAAGATTAAAGAAACAATTACCATATTAAAGGACCAATTTAACATGTTGATCTCAGACCAGGTAGCCACTAGTCTGTTATATGCAAAACATAATATCTTTTGTAATGCAAATAAATCTGGCAGATGGTTAGCATATCAGATTAGGAAAAAACAAAATTCTCAAAACATAACTAAGTTGCTCTATAGAGGGAAGGAAGTGTTCCAACAGGGGGAGATTCAAAAGGCCTTCCGGGAATTTTTTACAGAGCTGTATAAGGGTGATACAATTAATGGCCTAGATATAGAGAGATACTTGGACAAAGAAAAAATACCCATAGTTAAAGAAGAGCAGAGGCAAAAATTGAATCAACCAATAACTTTGGGGAAATAAGGCAGGTAATTAAGCAGTTAAAGGTAGGGAAGGCACTTGGCACAGATGGCTTGACAGTGGCTTACTATAAAAATCTACAATTAGAAATGGTAGAACCTCTTAAGGAATTATTTAATAAGATTCAAACGGAAGGTAAGGCACCCCCATCTTGGAAGACAGCTTTTATATCCCTGATACCTAAAGAAGACCAAGATATTACTCAACCAAAAAACTATAGACCTATCTCATTACTTAATGTAGATTATAAAATCTTTACTAAAATACTAGCAAATAGGTTAATGTTGGTTATTCAACAATTGATTCACAGTGATCAAACAGGTTTTATTCAAGGGAGACAAATGAGAAGTAACGTAAGATTAATTATTAATGCACTAGAATACTTGGGAAAGAACAATCAAATTCCTGCCACGTTCATATTTCTGGATGCTGAGAAAGCCTTTGATCGAGTGAATTGGCAATTCCTGTTGAAAACACTGCAAAAAATGTAAATAGGAGAAAGTTTCTTACAATCAATCAAAGCAATATATCAACAGCAAACGGCTCAAATTATAGTCAATGGAAGTTTAACAGACTCTTTTCAAATTGGAAAAGGTACAAGACAGGGTTGTCACTTGTCTCCACTACTGTTTATTATAACTTTGGAAATACTGCTGAACAAAATACGGGGCTTGGAGGGTTTAAAGGAAATTAAGATTAGGCAGCAAGAATGTAGAGTGCGTGCTTTTGCGGATGACTTGGTTATAATATTAGACCAACCGCAGGAATCTAGTATGATCTTAATGAATACGATTAACCAATATGGTTAAGTGTCCAGCTTTAAAATAAATCTAGGGAAAACAAAAATACTAGCTATAAATATGAATACTAAACAAAAGGAAGAACTAGGAGGAATGATAGGATGTGAAATAGTTAAGAAGGTCAAGTACTTAGGAGTTAATTTTTCAACCTCAAATGGGAAATTATATAAGTATAATTATGAACCACTTTGGCATAGTATACAGACAGAGATGAAAAAATGGGACAAGTTGCAGTTATCTTTGTTGGGAAGAATAGCAGCAGTGAAAATGAATATTTTACCTAAATTTTTATTTCTTTTCCAAATGCTAGCTATACTTAAAAAAGATGCGAACCTGCTAGAATGGCAGAAGGGTACTAATAAATTTGTATGGGCAGGAAAGAAGCCGAGAGTAAAGTTTAAAATAATGCAAGATGTGCGTGAGAGGGGAGGTTTGAAATTACCCAACCTAAAATTATATTATGATGCAGTAGCATTATCTGTAATTAGTGATTGGATTGACTTAACTAATGATAGGATACTTAATATCGAGGGATATGATTTGGTATATGGCTGGCATGCTTATCTGTTATACAACAAAAAAGTGGACAAAAACTTTAAAAGTCATATTTTAAGGAATGCTTTACTGCGGGTTGGAAAAAATATCAATACAAATGAAATGACAAGATACCCATGTGGGCAATTCCTAGACACGCAATAGAAAATATGAACATAGCACAAAAACAGGATATAATTACTTACAGACAGCTTCTTACCCTAGAAAGGGGTGTATTACAACTAAAATCCTTAGATGTATTAAAAGAGGAAAAGGTAATACAAACATGGTTCCAGTATGGACAGTTACAGGCCAGGTGGAAGACAGATCAAAAAACTGGTTTCATGCAAGTCGAGGATAATTTATTTAAACAAATAAGAGATCAAAGTTTAATGCATATAAAGAGGATATACAATGTATTAGTACAGATGGATTCCGAAACAGAACTAGTTAAAGATTGTATCATAATGTGGTGCTATGGATGGGGGCAACTCATTGCACAAATAGTCTGCCAGTCATATAGATCAACCAATCAACAAACCAACCAACCAACCAACCAACCAATCATAGTAGAGCTGGAAAGGATGTTGGAAATCTTCTAGTCCTATCCCCTGCTCAAGCAGGAGACCTGATACCATTTCAGACAAGTGATTGTCCAGTCTTTTCTTTAAAACATCCAATGTTGAAGCACCCACAACTTCTGGAGGCCAGCTGTTCCACTGGTTAATTGTTGTCACTGTTAGGAAATTTCTCCTGAACTCCATATAGCTTCCAGATGTTACAAGATACTGTAGGTATCCTCTAAGTCCAGTATATTAATTGACTCTAAATATTTGTATAAAAAGATTATATGATTCATTATTAACCTCTAATAATGTAGCTTCCTATGAATTACATTACACATTATACCAGAAATAATTAACACCCTAGGACTTTCCTCAATTTCATATACCTAGCTACTTAAAAAAAATACATCCTTCTTATGATATTTTAATGAAAAATAAAAGGAACAAAATATTAAAGAAAATTGATTTTTGGTTTCTCAGATGCAGAAAAATGCACCAAGTGTCCAGATGACAAATATCCAAATGAGACCAGAGTCCAATGTATCCCCAAAGTTATAGCCTTCCTGTCTTATGAAGAACATCTGGGCATCATCCTGGTCTCTTTTGCCCTGCTCTTGTTCCTAACTACAGTCCTTGTTTTAATTATGTTCATTAAATATGGAGAAACTCCCATTGTCAAAGCCAACAACCGGGACCTCTCCTACATCCTCCTAGTCTCCCTCCTGCTTTGCTTCTTATCTCCTTCTCTCTTCATTGGTCAACCAAGGAAAGTCACCTGCCTTCTCCGACAAACGGTTTGCAGCAGCATCTTCTCAGTTGCTGTTTCTTCTCTCTTGGCCAAAACCATCACGGTGGTGTTGGCTTTCCTGGCCACAAAACCAGGAAATCGGGTGAATAGATGGTTGGGGAACAGCTTGTCCAACTCCCTCATCCTTTCTTCTTCTGCAGTCCAAATTATCATCTGCTCCATCTGGCTGGGAATTTCTCCCCCCTTCCCTGACTCTGACCTCCATTCCCAGCCTGGAGAGATCATCCTGCAATGCAAGAAGGGGCTGTGGTCATGTTCTATGTCACCCTCAGCTACATGGGCTTCCTGGCTGCCATCTGCTTCACGGTGGCTTTCCTGGCCAGGAATTTGCCTGGGGCCTTCAATGAAGCCAAGCTGATCACCTTCAGCATGCTGGTCTTCTGCAGCGTCTGGGTGACTTTTGTGCCCACCTACCTGAGCACCAAAGGGAAATACATGGTGGCTGTTCAAGTCTTCTCCATCCTGGCCTCCAGTGCTGGGCTGCTGGGCTGCATCTTCATCCCTAAGAGCTACATTATCCTTCTGAGGCCAGACCTGAACACAAAGGAGCAGCTTACAGCCAGAAGAAATGTGGAAATGTGAGACAGAAGAATTTCAACTCCAAGCTATTCTCCATACATGAGTGGGGCAATTATTTTTATTCAAATAAGTAAAGAGTGTCTGGAAGATTGTCTGGAAGATTGTGATGAAACCAATTTCTTGGAGGAATGAATATATGTTAACAAGATAGAAATAAAGAATTAATGGACATGCAACCTTAATGCCCTCATTTCTTAATACATTTTATCAAAAATGCTCTGGTAACGCAACTGATGTATTCCTTTTTATTTAAACGATATATCTTTCTTGAGGATAGTAACAGTGGGTGGGCATGAAGGTATCATGATGCATACTACTATGAATATTCATTGTTATATAATCTATTAGTTATACATATTGATGGCTATCATTTTCTCCTCCTTTCCTGGAATGTGTAAGTATGAGTGCATCCTTTTGTGTGTGGGAATTTGTCCTGCTTTTTTTCTGGAGGGAAATTCCTCCAGTGGACACTGAATAAATAATAACTGCAGTGAGCCTGGATTATTGGGGTTTTGGGTCCTGCATTTGACTCCACAGAAACTGGTGTCAGGGGTGGAATTCACCATCTTCGATCTGCCACCAGGGACAACAAATGGGGCAGCCATTTGGGTGAGTGTTGTGAGATTGATCCCATGTGCCTTCCTGACACCACATAAAGGCACCATTGAAGAGTTTGTGTGAGGCCACAGTCTGTGTCTAAGAGTCTCTTGTGGCTGGGGAGCTTTGTGGTCCCTTCCACCCCAATCCTCAGCCACTCTGGTCCTGCTGCAACCTAAGCTGAGCAATGGCCGGAGGTGTCCAAGAAGCTGGGGGAATTTGGCTTTGGAGGGATCAGTGTGACCTTTCTGTGCTGAAGAACGGAGACTCACCCAGAGACTCTGTCCAAACTCCCTTTTTCCTTTGTCTGAATGGAGGAATTGTCTGAGCTGATCCTAGGCAGGGAGGGAAGTGGATGATGGGACTCAGGTAGACTCTGCTTGGGGAAGGAATCTTTCTCAAAGAAACAGAGAAACCGGCTGTGTCCCAGGGATGGGAGGGGGTCCGAAGCCCCCACTGGTGCCTCCACAGGGAAGAAAGGGAGGGGGTGAAATTGGAGGGGATGATTAAAAACTTTTTCCCCTGAGTGGGAAGAGAAACAGCGAAGTGAATCCAAGGACCCCAATAATCAGTGCAGGGAAGGAAGGGGAGAGGCTGGCCAGGAAGACCCTCCAACTCCAGAGAAGGATCGAGATCAGACAGATCATGATCTGAAGGGGAAAACGTCAGAATCTCTGGGAAAAAAGGAAGGGGGAGATTTCTCCACTCTGGGGGTCTCGCAGGGGGATCCATAGGGGCTCCTGGTAGTTTTGGAAACACTGGTGGGGAACTCCATGTCTGGCTGAATATCTGAGCCAGTGGACAGAACCAGACTCAGCGGTCATCCTATGTCCAAGGAAATGGACAAAGACACCAGACGCCTTACAGGAGAGGAGCGGGGAATAGGAATTCCACCCTTCGGCTGAGTGCAGGACTTACCTTCGCGAGCCCTGTGGGCTGGAACTGGACGGTAAGGGCAAAATTGTTGCCCTGCAGAGGGCTTCCGGAGAAATGAAAAATGGGAAACACAGATGCCCCGGGAGGCAAAAAAAAAAAAAAGCAATTTTAGCCCATTTGAGGACTGCAGAATGCTTCTGGAGGTGGGGGAGGTGAAAAACAGGACTGTTTTCACCCACCCACCCCGCCTCCAGAAGATAGACAGAGAGAGAAAAAGAGAGAGATAGACAGAGGGGGAGGGAGAAAGAGAAAGAGAGATAGAGATAGGAGGGAGAGAGAGCGAAGAGAGAGGAGAGAGAGAAAGAGGGGGGAGAGAGAAAGAAAAAGAGAGACAGAGCAATAGAGAGAGAGGGGAGAGAGAGAAGATAGATGGAGAGAGAAAGAATCAGAGAGAGTTAGAGGGGGAGGAGGGAGAGAGGGGGGAGAGAGAGAAAGAGAGAGGGAGAGAGATAAAGAAGATTGAGAGAGAGAAAGAGAGGGGAGAGAGAAAGAGAGAGGGGGGAGAGAGAAAGAGAGAGAGAGACAGAGAGAGGAAGAGAGGAAGGAAAAGAGAGAAGAGAGAGAGGAAGAGAGAGAAAGAAAGAGAGAAAGATAGAAAGAGATAAACGGGAAGAGAGAGAGGAAGGGGGAGAGGGAGAGAAAGATAGAAAGAGAGAGAGAAGAGAGAGAAAGAAACAGAGAGGAAGAAAAAGAGGAAGAGAGAGAGGGAGAGAAAGACAGAAAGAGAGAGAGAGAAGAGAGAGAAAGAGAAAGGGAGGAGAGAGACATACAGAAAAAGAGAAAGAAAGAGAGACAGAGTGACAGCAATGTTCTCTCTAATTTTCAGTGTGTGCGGAAAAGTATAGTGTTTGAGCAGCACATTTTCATGCCTGAGCACCTGAATTTTTTTAAAGCCATAATTGCCATCAGAGCAGATGTTGGGGAGGGGAGAAAGGAGGAAAAGGGTCGCCTCCCGCTCCCTCTGATCCCCAGGAAGGAAGGAAGGGGATGGGTAGGGAAAGGAAAGGAAATGGGAACGAAGAAAAGGAAAGGAAAAAGGAAAGGAAATGGAAAAAGCAAAGGAAAGGAAAAGAAAGGAAATAGGAAAGAAGGAAAGGAAAAAGGAAAGGAAATTGGAAAGAAGAAAGGAAAGGACAAAGAAGGGAGGGAAAGGGAAGGGAAAAGAAAAAGGAAATAAGGAAAGGAAAAGAGAAAGGAAAGGAAAAGAAAGGAAGGAGAAAAAAGGAAATGGAAAAGAAGGAAAGGAAAGAGGAAAGAAGAAAGGAAAGGATGCAGAAGGGAGGGAAAGGGAAGGGAAAAGAAAAGAAAATAGAAAGGAAAAGGAAGATAGAAGAAGGACAGAAAGGGAAAGGAAAGAGTAGAAAGGATTGGTACTGCTGAAAAATCAAGTCTCAAGATCCCATGGACCCCTTTGGCTCAGGCAGTCCAATTCCACACTGGTTCCCCGAAGCGAAGAGATCACAGAAAGACTGCCCAGTCCAGAAAGAGGCTTCAGATGACGCAATGCTTGAGAAACCCCGGATATGCAGAGAAACACAGGCCACAACCAGCAAATCATGTTTCCCCAGGAACTGATGAAGCCCCATAGGACCAATGGGAATTCTCCCTTCTGCAGTGTCATCGGTCTCCGGGCAGAGTCTTCCTTGATTTCACCAATCACCAGATGGAGGAGAGAGTTCGGTGCCGAGAGAGAAGGGAGGGAGGGGGAATATTTTCAGTCACATTTAAAGAAAAACTGCGCTGCAGTTTGAAACTTCTGCATGGTGTTTTCTTGTTATGTGCGCGGCCTTGCAGGCGCGCAGCTTAGAGGGAACAATGAGTGACAGATAGAAGAATTGCTGCCAAACGGACTTTCCTGAAGTGGACCACTAGACTCCTAAACAACGGGGGGGGAAAAACAATCTAGTAAGAAGAAAAGGCAACCAAAAGAGCAACATGCAAACAAAAGCAAATAAAACAACCCCAGGAGCAAAACAAATTAAAGTTTAATTGTTCAATGGACTGTTAAATTAGCCATGCCCACCCCGTCACATGACCACCTAGCCAACTGTCATCTGTCTAACTGCCCAGTGCAACATCTACTAGAGCATGTTTCTCAACCTTAGCAACCTGAAGAAGAGTGGACTTCAGCTCCCAGAACTCCCCAGTCAGCAATCAGGGTCCTTCTCCATGATTTAACTGTTCTTTCCATGATTTAGCTGTTCCTCTCACTGCCTGTAGGGGGCAGTCTATCATCTGGCCTTTAAGCCACATCTGGCCTACGCAGGCAATGAGTAGGACAGCTAAAGCTTGCAAAGACCTCCTTCAGGCACCTTCTCACAAGGCCTTTTGAATATGAATCATATCTGATCTTTTATGCATATTTCCCTTTCATCATCTGGGCCTGGAGAGGGAAACCTGGATTTCTCTGGATCTCTAACACAAGATTATACTCCAAGGGACAAAATTTTAATTTCACTTCCAGAGAAGGGGGGGATCTGGGGCTCCCCGACCTCTCCAGGCGACCGAGGGTTTCCTTTCAGAGGGAGCTGCTCTGGCTGAAGCCAATTCGGGGCTCGAAGCCCCTTCAGGATTGGCTCATCAATAGATAACCCATACCCCCAAGGGAAGGCAGCCAGTTGGTGGTTATTGTTCAAATCACAGGTCCAGGCCAATCAAAGCCTTGGCTTATGATGTCAGAGGCTCCTCCTAAGCTCATTGGCTGAAGCTCACCATGGCAACCTGCAGCATCGTTGGGGAGTCTGGACCACATAATGGAGGCTCTGCTCAACATCCCTGGAAAGTGGCTGGATTGGATGGCTGGCACTGGGGGCATCACCTGGGCTCCTCAGGAGGGAGAGACCCTTCACTTTAAGGCAGAACTAAGGGGGAAAGATTAGAAAAGTGGGGGTTCCATTAAACTTCACAGACGTGTTGATACGTGCCATGTTGGCAGCCTCCATACCTGTCACCAAACTCCTCATCCATCATGTCAAAAGTTCTTGTCTCCAGAAAGGGGCTGGGCCTGGCTGGCTGGCTGGCGGTGAAGTGCACTCAGAAAAACCTGCAATGTTTTGGGGCCAAACAAATGGCTTCAGGCTGTCCCAGTTGGGTGGGCATTGCAACCACAAAGCCAAAGGTTTACCTTCTTAATGATTTGGGGAAATTACTAAACTCTGATTCCGTTGGCCAGATAATAGTTATTTCCCAATAACACACTTGGCCTAGTGACTGAAATATTCATTTATTTTCACTTTTTATTGCTTGGATGTTTATACCACCTTAATTATTTCTCTAAATAGCTCAAGGCAGTGAACATATCTAAGATTCCTTCATCCCCACAAGAACGACCTTGTGAAGGCTGAGAGAGGGACTGGCTCAAGGTCACCCACTGGGCTTTCATGGCTGAGATGGGACTCGTAGTAAGTATTTGCATGGGGGGGGTCTGTCTTAATTCCAAAGTTCACCACCTTTTCCTGTTATCAGAAATCATAGCAATACAAAGACATCAAATTGACGGAGAGCTGACACCGACTCCTGTGTGGGTTTTTGAGCAATGAGATGCCTAGAGTTGGATTCAGAATCAAATGGGAAGTCAGGATAGTTTGAAGAGAGACCAGTATTAAGGGATTTTGTTGGTGTTTCTCAAACTAGACCCCTTTAAGGTATAGGGGACTTCAACTCCCAGCCAGCCATTTAGTAAGCAGGATTCTGGGAGCTGAAAACCATCTAGGCCTTAAAAGGGCCAAGTTTGTATTTTTTACACAAAGTTGTTATACTGTAGTTTAATGACTGCTTTAGGCCAGGGGTGTCAAACTCAAGGCCGACAGGCCAGATCTGGCCTGCAGGATGCTTAGATCCGGCCCGCAGGCCACTCTGCAAAAAGCGGACTGGCCCATGGCACCTCTGCCAATGAAAACGGAGCTTGAGAGGGCAGTGAGTGGCCGTACTAAGCCCCAGTTCACTGGTAGAGCACTGCAGGAGGCTGTCGCTGCTCAAAACGGAGCCTGGGAGGGGTGCCTCTGACACGAGTGATGTCAAACTGACTACTCCCACCCTGGCCACAACCACCCCCCACCCATCCCCCCGAGGTCAAACACAACCCTGATACAGGCCTCAATGAAATTGAGTTTGACACCCCTGCTTTAGGCTTTTGTCATTTGATTGTATTAACCCTAATCTGTTCCGTATTTGTAGGTTAAGGCAACAATGAAAAGGAAGTAGACAGTAGAAGCCTTCAGATGAAAGGGACCTTGTAAGTTAACTGCCTGCCTGCCTCCCTGCCTCCCTGCCTGCTTCCCTGCCTGCCTGCCTGATTGACTGATTGATAGATTGATTCTGTGTCATCAAGTTGAATGTTGATGCCTAGTAGCCCATAGATCAATTTTCCCCATGGAGATCTGTCCCCAACCTGGTCCTCTGGGTCTCCCAACCTTCCCCCATCCTCATTTTAGCTGCTTATGGGTGATCCTTCACTTTTCCCAGCATTGCAGACTTCTCCAGGGAGTTTGGTCTGCATTGATTGACAGCATGGAAACTGTGTGGACTCTGAGTGACCACAGAGGTAGATGGATGACCTGTCCCCAGTCTGGACTTTCCGGTCTCCCAAAAGTTCACCCATCCACACAGTAATCAAATCCACCAACCTTACTCTAAAATTTCCTCCCTTTCTCTTTCCTTCCACCTTTACCAGCATTAGGAACATTTCCAGAGAGCTGATTTTCACTTGATGTGGCTCAAATATGATATTTTGAACCTGGTGGTTTTTAGTTGAGATCTGGGTAGATTAAATCGAAAGGATCCTTCGTCAGGAGACCCCCCTCCGCAGATTGTTGGTTCTCCGCTCCTGCTGCATCTCATGCTAGCAGAAAATGAAGGACTCCAAAACCTTAGGAAAAAGCCAGAATGGAGAAGGCAGGTTAGCAAAATTAGCCCTGAACTGAGAGAGGATGTGACTCTGTCTCCATTTTTCAAACAGGTCAGCAACAAGGAAGAAATGATCGTACGATCAATATCCTTGGATGATCTCTCAGTGACCACTGATGGTCCCAACTTCCAGGTTGATGAACTGAGAGACTCCTTTGACTTTCAGACCCAGAAATTCCAGAAAGACAATCAGTGGATGAAAGATCAGGACAGCTGTCCAGGAGAAAGTGGATCAACTTAAGACCACAACAGAAGATCTGCAGAAGATCATGCCATCAGTTAGAGCTAGAGAACAAATCTTTGGTGAAATACATTGAAGAACTCTACAAAGAACTGCATGAGGTTAGTAGCCAAGTGTCCATCTCAAGTAAGAGAAGGCTGACTCTGAGAAAGACCTCAAAGAGGCGAGGAACTTTCTGCCAGACACTAAGAAGCACCTCCGGAGTCTGCAACATGAAGTGGCTGAGATGGACCACAGTTACCATGTGCAGAAAAGCCACTACAACCAACTGAGAAAGTCACCCCTCTTCAGAAGATGCGGAAAAACAAGAAGAAGCACCTCAAAAGTCTGCAGCAGCCGCATCTGAGATCCCAGATCCGGCTCTGGCCAGACTCACCTGGCACACAAGGTAGCAAGTCCCCCCCACCTCCCAGGTACACCAGATAGAAAATAGGACCAATTGAGGTAACTCTACTTTATTGGAAGGATACATAAGAGAATCTTGCAAGTCTGAAAGTACAAATCTCCCACCAACTCTTTTGAAAGCCTGGAAAATGAGGGAGGGTCCTTTCTGAGTTCTTTCTGTGCCAGTTATGCACCTGGGGGCTCGCCTACCTTATCTGATTATTCCCTGTGCAGCAGCATCTCCTTCTCTCCCCAAGGTCATTTATTTGTTACTATTCCTTTATTATATAAATAATTATATAAATTTATTATATAAATAACTCAAGGCAGTCAATCTATCAAACACATCTTCCTTCTCCTATTTCCCCTCACAACAACAACCCTGTGAGGTTGGTAGGTATAGTGACTGACCCAAAGTCATCCAGCTGGCTTTGATGACTAAGGTGAGACTAGAACTCATGATCTTCCACTTTCTAGCCTGATGCCATATTTTATTTGCACACATCTTTACACTTCCTCAATAGTTTGTGGGAATGCTGGTGATGTACCTTGACCCAGCAAAATATTAACTATGGTACTTCCTGATAAGTAAGTTAATTAATTAAGATAATGCCTCATAAAACTGAGGAGGTATGAGTAGCAATTGGTCCTTGCTCATCTAGTTTTCTAAGTTGTCATTAATACAGGCGGGATAGTTGAAGAAATAGGATTTTGTGATGCAACATTTATACCAACTCTTAGACAAAGTTACTTTGATGTTGTTTTAAAAATACCATCCAGCTTTTAGAACAATATCTATGATTTCCTAATAGAGTGCATCAGTAAAATCCAGTAGAAAAATAGATAATTTTTAGCGGTAGGATTTAACAAGCTCTCTTATTTCATAAACGAATGAACGAATGGCAGCTACAATGTGAATCTTTCATTAAGATTTCATTTGTACTTTTTCTCATATCATTTCTTTTTTTAATTAATTTTTTATTTTATTCAAAACCTCCAAAAAATGTAAAAAAAATTACAATCAAGCCCCAAAAGTTAAATAAAACTATTTAAAAAGTACATAAAAAGAAAAATGAAAAGAACCAGTTCAGGTGAGGAAACCAGGAATCTCTCAGCAGGGAAAAAAACAACCTGCTGAGTCTGGATGCCATCTTGGGGAGAGTCAGAATAACATTTTTCTTCCAGTTGTTCAGCAGCTGCCAGTCCTGGATGTTCAGCCATCATCCTTGAGTCCTGCGCGTCATTTTCCACTAGATGTCCAGGAATTTGAACTCCTGGCATGGTCCTTCTTGACCTGGGCAACTAGAGAGCCAATCTGGGTTTCTGTTATGTGTGTTTTCCCCTATTGTTATGGGAGAGACACTCTTTGTCCGATTCCTCTCATGAGTCCTGTCCAGTATGGTTGAACCTGAGGTGTAGCCCTAATCTTCCTCAGCACACAAGGCCCACAACCACGTCAAGGTCCTGCCTCATGGGGGTGGGTGGGATTGTGGTTCTTCACACAGTCAGCCAGATGTTCAGACTGGATGTCAGCTCTTCCAAGGAAGGCGGCCTTTGGCAATTGACTGATGGTGAGATTGTCAATGCCGATGGGGTCCAAATTGGGCTCCAGTTGTTTTGGGATTTCACCCACTGCAGCTATTCATCCTGGGGCAAAAGAAGCACCAATTTAATATTTTAATTAAAACAATAAGTAAGCAAGAAATAATAAATAAAATAAAAACAACCAAATTAATATTTAAAACTACCAGGCTCCCACTCTTCTTCCTTTTTAGCTTCCAAGGCCAGCCATCCCCACCCAAAAACCCAAAGCAGGCAATGCAAAGCAACCAAGCACCCCAGGTGACCTCAAGAGACCCCAAATCCTCTCCCTTCAGCTAGGACTCTTCTTTTGGACAAGTCCTCTGGCCACTCACTTCTTGCAGCCTCCAAGTTGCCCACTGAATGCAGTCAGCTGGGTTTTTCTGCCTCTCAAATAGAATCTATCTAAGAATTAAATAACAATAATGTCATCATAATGAAAAAAAAACTAACTCGTTCAAACACTTACCATCCATCACATTGTCGTGCAAGGTAGAACGTCTGAGATCCTTCCCTCATCAATTAAGGTGATGTTGGGGTAGATGGGTTCCGGTATGTACGGTTCCACCATTATGATATCAACCTCCACATCTTCGTTTTGTTTCTCTGGTGACACTGCAGACACCTTTTTTCTGGGAATTAGAGAAGAAAAAAAGAATCAAACATAACTGACTGGTACATTGTTTTCTTAACAATGATAATAAAGATAATTCTTAATGGGGCCTCCAGATTTTCAAGAAAAGTTGGGAGTTGGATTAGAAGACCTTCAAGGTCCCTTCCAGCCCTGAGGGAGTCTATACTTTTTCCTGTTAGTTCCACCAACATTTTGGGGGCTTTCAGTGCCCCAGGTCTCCCCAGGCTGTGGTGATGCCACTCCCTGATGAGGAGCAACTTACTTGCATGGGTGAACAAATATGCAGAGGTCAATGAAGACATAGACCTCAAGGACAAACAGTCACCTTCCAGGGGTCCCCAAGGACGTTCTTTGGTCTGTCACTGGATGGCCGCAGCTGTTCATTGGGATCCATTTCTGAAAGAGAAAAGGGATGGAGGAAGAAGAGTCAATTTCTGGTTTCAATGGTTGGTGCTTTCCCAACAACTTAGGTATTCATCCCAAAGCCAAACTCCCAAGCAGGAAAAAAAATACCCGGCCCCAAACCAAGTACTGCTCACCTCTCAGTCTCTCTCTATCTTTCTCTTTCTCTCTGTGTGTGTATCTCTCTCTCTCTCCCCCTCCCTCCCTCTCTCTGTCTCTCATCCACCCAAGCTTTTATAGCCTGCATGGCCCCACCCATCAACAGAAAAGAGTTCCAACAGAATCCAGGTAACCTACAGGTCAAACAACACTTGTCCCTCCCTCCAGCCCACCCCCTCCCTCTCCTCCCCTCCCCTCTTTCCCCTCCCTCTCTCTTTCTCCTCCTCTTCCCTCTCCTCCCTCTCCCCTCCTTCCCCTTTTCCTCCTCCCCTTTCCTTGTCCTCCCCCATTTCCTCCCCCCCTCCTCATCACCAAGGAGAAGCAATTCTCTGTCTCTACCACATCCAGACAGCCCTGAAAAGCCTCTGAGAACCAGGTAAAAAGTGCACCCCATTTTTGCAGGACTTTTGGAGGTTCTGTATAGGATCATGGTCCCTCATGCAACTTTCAGAGGGTCTGTGGGCCCTATGAGACCCTACCTCATTCTTCTGCTGCCTGGATAACTTGTCAGAAGGTGCAAAGAGCAAAGAACTGAAGAACTGAAGAGGAAATACTTTTGTAAAGTTGATTTGATTCTTTTAAATTTATGTTGTAATGTAAATATACATCTGGATTTGGAATACTCTTCAAGATCTTTTTTTAATCCCTTCAATTCTGTTCAGAAATGGAAGAGACTGAACTCGTGTGGCCATCCAGTGAGAACCCTCAGAATTTCCTTGGAGACCCTGGAAAACGACTTTGGTCATCTTTGGAATCTATGTGTTGTTTGGCTTCTCCGTTGAAGGTGTTGCAAGCATCACCAGAACCACCAGCTGAAGATGAGGAGGAGGCCTCCATCACTGTGGAACCTCCATATCGGAATCCATCGATCCCAACATCACCATAATTGATGGAAGACAATGTCAGACTTTCAGCCCTGGGTGAACAATGTGATGGCTGGAATTTCACCCATGGCCACAATTTGTCCTGGGGCAAAAGAAGCACAGATTGAATATTTTAATAATAATGAAATAGTAAGCAAGAAACAAAACAATGAAATAAAACTGAGCCACCAAATTAAGGTTAAAGGCTCCTAATTTTCTTTCCTTTTAGTTTCCATAGTCCAACCACCCCCACCCAAAACCCCAAAGCAAGAAATGCAAAAGAACAAAAGGCATTAAGAATTAAATAAAAACAGCAATAACAAAATGCCTTTAAAATAGAAAAATAAAGAAAAACTGACAAACACTTATGATCCATCACATTGTCTTGCAAGGCAGAACATCTGACATCCTTTGCTCAACAATTGAGATCATGTTGGGGTAGATGGGTTCCGGTATGTACGGTTCCACTGTGATGATATCAGCCTCCAAATCTTCAATTTGTTTCTCTGTTGACACTTGCAGACGCCTTTTTCTGGAGATTGAAGAAGAAAAAAAGAATCAAATATAACTGACTGGTACATTGTTTTCTTAATGAAGCTTAATGAGGGCTCCAGATTTTCAGCTGATCCACAGACCATAATTAAGGGGCGGAGCTTCCATGACTGGGAGAAAGGCTGCCTCCTGTGCTGGCCATGCCCACCCCTTCACTTACATTAGCCCACCCCCCAAAAGTCAGGCTAGGGCTTATTTTCAGGGAAAGATGGTATTTCTGACCTGTCCCATGGGTCCCTCAATGCTCGGTTCTCCCTGAGAAGCTCCTGGTCCTCCGCAGCTTGTTCCTGAACTCTGCAGTGGAGATGATGGCTTTCCTTGTTTACATTATTGAGTTCTTTCTCCAAACTCTTGATTCTGTGTTGGTTGTTTTCTCTGAGGAGTTACGCATTCACCCCATCTTGTTTTTGAACCCTGGAAGTCAGATCTCGATTCTCTTTTCTGAGCTGGTCTCATCTGAAATATTTCTTCTGTAAAAGATCTAAACCAGAGTAAAATTAGCTTCCTTGGGTTTGTTACTTGAGTCATCAGACAGTTTTAAAGTTAAAACTAATTAAAATACCTGGTATTTTGTTTATTGGCAGGCAATTCAATAGAATAGAATAAAATTCTTTATTGGCCAAGTGTGATTGGACACACGAGGGATTTGTCTCTGGTGCAGATGCTCTCAGTGAATATAAGGAGAATAAAATACATTCATCAAGAATCATAAGCCACAACACTTAATGATAGTCATAGGGTACAAATAAGCAATCAGGAAACAATCAATATAAATCGTAAGGTTACAAGCCACAAAGTTACAGTCTTGCAGTCATAAGTAGGAGGAGATGGGTGATAGGAACGATGAGAAAACTAATAGTAATGCAGCCTTAGTGAATGGTTGTGTGTCTATGTATAATTTTCTGTGTTTTGAACAAGTTGAAAAGAGTCAGGTCTTATTTTTCTCAACCTTATTCCAGGCATTGTAATTCAACCTAGAACTGTGGGTAATAGGGGGGAGAGAGAGGGGGAGAGAGAGAGGGAGGGAGGGAGGGAGAGAGCGCGAGCTAAGGAGTATTTAAGATGAAATTCTGGAAGAAAAGTCAGGGTTGCTATCTAAACATTGCTCACTGCTCAGTTTCTCTTCAACATCTTTGGAAAGCTCCTTCTTTTCTGTAATTTGTTGGATACTTTTCACCGAAAGCTCCTTGTTCTTCAACTGGAGCTCCTCTTTTTCTGACAAGAGCCTTGAAATTTCCATCGTCTTCCTGTAAATTATAAAGAACAGAGAGAAATTGGCCTTCTTACTTTTTTTCACTTGAAACATGACATTGTTATGTAAATTAAAAAAATATTAAACATAAGTTGGTGTGTTTTGTGTGTCTATGTGTGTGTATATATATAAAATTCAATTTTTCTCTTTCTGCTACAACAACCAGCAGTTTCTCCTGGCAGGAAACAAAGCTTCAGCCATTTATTGGGGTATATGAGAAATCAGTAGACTTTCAGGGGCTTCAGCTGTGCCTGAATGCTTCTGCAGCCACATTATTCTACTTTTTTTTATTCTCTTGTTTTCCCACTAAAAGATTCCAGGTCGCAGGATCCAATCTGGGTCGGTCACTGGGACCTCAGGCTGAGCCTCTGAGCTTTCGGACTCATGCTGGGACCCTTCCTCAGGAGCTCAGGGACTTGAGGAGGGCCAGCACCCCCTGGGGGTCTCCAGGGAAGCCTTCCCTCTTTCTCGCCTCGTCCTCTTCGGGACTTTGAATTAAGGCATCAAACAGACAAGAGACAGAGGCTGTACAGGTAGTCCTCAACTTACAGCAGTTCATCTACTGACCATTCAAACTTACAATGTCACCGAAAAAGTGACTTATGACCATTTTCACACTTACGACCATTGCAGCATCTCCATGGTCACGTGATCAAAATTTAGATGCTGTGCAATTACCTCCTATTTATGACCGTCGCAGTGTCTGGGGGTCACGTGATCCCCTTTTGCGACCTTCTTACCAGTAAAGTCAATGGGGAAGTCAGGTTCACTTAACAACCCTGTTACTAACTTAACCACCGCAGTGATTCACTTAACAACTGTGGCAAGAAAGGTCATAAAATGGGGCAAAATTTACTTAACTGTCTCGCTTAGCAACAGAAATTTTGGAGTAAATTGTAGTCATAAGTCGTAAGTCATAAGTTGAGGACTGTTGTAGGAGATCTCATAAAATGCAGAGGAGGGGGCTTGGGGTCTGGGGAAGGGGAAAGCAAATAGAAAAGAGAGAAAGAAAACAGAAAATTTCATCTCCACTTTCTTGACTCATCACAGCATTCACACAAAACTCACACAGGCTGGAATAAATGGGGGAGGGGGCAAGGTCAGAATTCACACTCAGCACCAAAAGAAATTCAGCTTTTGAAAGGGAGAAATTACAATTTCTGTTTCTGTAAAACGCTGCAGGATTTTCAACTGGATAGTTTGTTCTATTTACACCCACACAATTTTAAGATAGACAAATAAAGCATGAAAAGCAACCTCCCCTCCCCCCACAAAGCCACAGAGCCCCCTCCCTCCCTGATTGTGTCTGCAGGGACTTTTATCATCATCACAGCCCTGCAGAGACCCCAGATTTCCTCCTCTCTGCTTCTCAGCTAAAGAAAGAAATTCCGCTTGTGTGGAATCCAATTGATGGGGAGGCAGAGAAATTTTAAAAATTCCTCTTTGAAGAAGGCGGGGCTTAGCAGTGAGAAGACAGATTTTCAGGCTATTCCTGAAATTCCTCTATTCCGAAGGAAATTGGACGGTCCTTTTCGGACCCAAGCTGTCCCGGAGAGACAGTGAAAGGTAGGAGGAGATCCAGTGACCCCAGATACGTTCGCAAAGTCCCTGGGGGGTTGGAATTTAACCTCCTTTACCAGTGACTTCTGGATTAGCTGTAAGCTAACCGAAACTGCAGGTTGCCCCTAAGAATGGCGTGAGTGTTTCCAGCTGGTAAGATGATCTTATTACTCAGAGAGACACGGTCCGCATAAAAATTTAAGCTAATTGAAACCAAAGAACAGAAGAATCTAGCGGCGAATTGGATCTCTTTATGGGTTTATGGACGGTGGTTACCCTATTTCTTAAATGTTTTAAATGCTACTTACATGGACAAAGGAAAGATTACTTCAATATCTCCTCTGACTCTCTGTAAGTGGGCTGTAAACCAATTTACTATAATTGGGCTCCCTACAACTTGACATTCTTAGTGCTTGGCTGGGTTGGTCTAAGATCAGATAAGATTGTACAGCTCCCAGCTTGTTTTTACTTGCAAATACCTTAAAGCCTTTAAAGGAAAAATACTAACTACGTCACAAATATGGCTTCTGTGCAAGTTTCAAATGATTCATTTCAAATGATTTTTTCCGCATGGCAAAAGCTGTCTGATACGTATGACAGATTTGGAAAAAAACTGGACTATTTGCTGTTTTTAACATCAAAATATGAAGAAAAAACTGAGAATGTTGAATGTTTGAATGTTCCTGAAATACAAACAAAGGATGTCAGAAATGAAGATTCTCAATTTGCTGACATTCCGGGCATCTGGTTTAAAGATTCTCAATTTGCTGACACTCCGGGCATCTGGTTTACTTCGGAGGGAGAAAGAGATGCAACGTTTGAAGGGGGGGCAGCCATACAGAAGATTTATTTCAAAAGACAGAGTGCAGGAGGAATGAGAAGCATTAAAGAATTTATACTTTATGAAACATCATTTGCAAAACTTTCGATACCACCACTGAGAATTAAAGACAAGCTGGAAAGTGCAACAAGTGTAGGATGACATTGTATGAGAGGCATCTTAAGCAAAAAGGTGCGAAGATCTTCCTGTTTGGACTTGCTTATAAAGACGTTTGGAGAACTTGATCCACAAATGGCATTAGGATTAAGGAGGTTTTGTTATTGGAGAGACACAGGCTGATAGATGGAAGAATACAATTCAAAATTAGCTAAACCTAATCATTTTTATTTGTAATAGACATAGTTGAATAATAATTGATAATGATAGTAATGTATATAATGTGGAGTTGATATGATAACTAATAATTGGATATGAGAAGGGAAGGTTAGAAATACTTTTGGACCATATACAAAGGTTATTAATCACAATAATTATCACTATTAAAAATAAAATAAAACTATATACAGTTAAATGTTAACTAATATGGGGAAAATGTTATGATATACGATATAATTACATAAAGAAAGGAGAACAATAATAAACTATATACATGGAAGATGGAATTTTTGGTATTAAATATTATGGATGTTTAGCTAAAACAGGATATGAGGATTTGATGTTAATAGAGGATTTTACAAACAAATAAATGAAATGCTAGCATGTGGTTATGGATTAAATCTTTGGCATAGTTAAGGATGAAAGATGTTTAAATAACTGTAGTCAACTAAAAGTGGAGGTATAATGATGTCAATATGGTAAACATTTGAGTTAAGATATTTGAATTAATATGAATTAATGGAAGAGATGCACCAAAACATGTTGTAACTTTTTTATAATATATACTTGTGTTTTTTTCTTTTGTTTCTTCTTTTTTTCCCCTGCCTTGTTTTTTGTTTTTTGTCTTTTTTGTGTTTTGATTTTTTCTTTTCCCACTGGTGTGGGCATGTGTTGTTTATGTAACAAAATAAATTTTTTTAATAATAACAATAATAATTAAAAATCCTCTTCTATTACTGATATTTGTGATGGCCTGAAGGTCTTTGTCTGCTTCTCGTCAGTATTGAGGGCTTCGGATTAGAGCCTTGCAATATAGGAAGCCAATTAATTGATCAAAAGGCAAAAAGAAGTGGAGGCCCCGGACCTCCCTCTCCCATCCCTGGGCCACAGTGGGTTTCCCTGTTTCTTTGGGAAAGGTTCCTTCCCCAAGCAGAGCCAGCCCCCCTTCAGCTGCTGTGGGGTCTGGGATCGCTCCAGCCCTTCCAGGCCGCCTGCCTGCTGTTCCCCACACGGCTCTCCTCTGGAGACGGAGCCCTGACGTGGCCCTGCAGGAAAGAGGCACCCTTGATGCCTGCAGCCCGGCTGGGATGAAGCCCCTCCAAGCCCCCACACCTCTCAACCGCTGTGCTCTGTCCGGGCTTCCTGGAGGGGCTCCCAGGCAGCCCCCAGGGCAAGCAGTGAAGGGCCTGGAGTCTGGACAGTGGGTGGGAGTGGAGCTCAGAGAGGCCAAGAGGACCCAGAGTCCAGAGAAGGGAAATGAGGCAAGGAAAATAATAAAGAGAAATATGAAGTGGAGAAAAGAGAGGGGAGGGGAAGGGAGGACCCCCCGTCCCACCCCCTTCCTTAAGGGCTGTTCAACCTTGTGTAAAGCAATGCAAGAGAATTGGGGCATTTCAATTGTATAGGATCAAATGAACTCTCAATAAGAAAACTGCTGTAGCTTTAAAAATCTTCGGCTTCATTTTATTCCTGAGCTTGAAGGTTCTTTCCAGATTGACAGTCCAAGGCCTCCTGGGTTCCAAGAGAGCTCTGCGGTCCCTTCCAGGACTCATAAGGGGGTCAATTGGGCTTCTTGGCTGAATTACAAGGGGAAAAATATCTCCAGACTGTTTCTCTTCTCACCAGGGAGGAAGAGTTTTTTTTTTTATCATCACCTCCAATTTCACCCCCTCCCTTTCTTTCCTGTGGAGGCACCAGTGAGGACCCTGGACCCCCTCCCAGCCCTGGGACACAGCTGGTTTCTGTTTCTTTGGGAAAGGCTCCTTCCCCAATCAGAGTCTGTCTGAGCCCCATCATCCACTGCCCTCCCTGCCTAGGATCAGCTGAATTCCTCCCTTGAGACCATAGGAAAAGGGGAGTTTGGACAGAGTCTCTGGGTCAGTCTCCGTTCTTCCACTCACGCCACAAAGCCAAATTTCCCCTCAGTTCCTGGACATCTCTGGCCATTGGTCAGCAGAGCTCAAAGCAGGGCCAGAGTGGCTGAGAATTGGGATGGAAGGAACCACAAACCCTCTTCAAGCCTTCCCAGCCACAGCGGACTCTCAGACAGAGACTGTGGCCTCACAGAAGCTCCTAAATTGGGCCTTTATGGGGCAGGGGGAAGGGTCATATGGGATCAATCTCCCAACACTCATCCTATAGGGGTTCCCCCATCTGCTGTCCCTGGTGGCAGATCTAAGACTGAGTCCCACTTTTGACACCAGTTTCTGTGGAATCAAACACAGGACCCAAAAATAAGGTGACCAGATTTTCAGATTGGTAAAGAGGGACACCTTTGACCGGGGGAGGGGGAGGGGGGCTTGATTAAAAATTTTATACGGAGCAACAAAAATTTTCATACAATGCAAAAATAGTATTGTAATATATTTTTATTTCAACATAACTACAATTTACAAATATGAATTGTAACTGTTGCCAAACATCAAAATTTTGATCACGTGACCATGAGGATGCTGCAATGATCGCTAAGTGTGAAAATGGTCACTAAGTGTGAAAAATGGTCATCAGTCACTTTTTTCAATGCCATTGTAACTTTGGTCACTATACCACCTTTCTTGCCACAGTTCTTAAGTGAATAACTGCAGCTGATAAGTTAGTAACATAAGTGAATCTGGTTTCCCCATTTGACTTTGTCAAAAGGTGATTATATGACCCCAGAACACTGAAACCATCATAAATATGAATCTGTTGCCAAACATCAAAATTTTGATCACGTGACCATGAGGATGCTGCAACGGTCGCTAAGTGTGAAAATAGTTGCTAAGTGTGAAAAATGGTCATCAGTCACTTTTTTCAATGCCATTGTAACTTTGGTCACTAAGCCCATTATACCACCTTTCTTGCCACAGTTCTTAAGTGAATAACTGCAGCTGGTATTTTGTATTTTGGATATAATCTTTTTTTAAATAGTCTAAGACAATTTAAAAAAAGAATCCACACAGAATAAAACTATTTTAAAAAATCCTATGCACAATAAATAAAATATTATTTTAAAATACATTAAAAAAATAAAAGAAAAAAACCCAGCTCACTTACCAGCAGGCAGGAACTCCAAGTCAATCCAGAATAATGTAGATGTTAATACAAAGAATTGAGCAAATTAAAATGGTGAAATTAGTCAGGGAAATATTTTTCAAAGAAACTTTGCCACCATTTTTTCCACACGAGCTGACCTCCAACCTCCGTGCCCCTCCCCTCCAGAAAATCCAGGAAGTAACACTCGCGACTTCTCTAGCCAAGTATTTCCTGGAGCTCTATGGTACTGGGTAAGGTGAACAGATTTTCAGATTGGTAAAGAGGGACACCATTGACCGGGGGGGGGAGCTAGGCTGCGGCGGTTACCGCCAGCCCGCAGCCTCGCTAGGGACATCTGGTTGCCTTAATTATACACATCCCCCCTTTCTCTATCCATCCATCCATCAGTCTGTCTATCTGCCTGCCTATCTAGTTATGGTATCCCTCTCCCTCTTTCCCCCTCTCTTTCTCCATCCATCTATCTGCTTGCCTACCTATCTCTCTCTCTTTCTCTCTATCCATCCATCTATCTGCCTGTCTATCTAATTGTGGTCTCTGTCTCTCTCTCCCTCCCTCCCTTATCTCATTATCATCTATGTCAGTGTTTCTCCACCTTTTTTTAAATTATTTTTTTAAATTATTTTTTGTTACATAGACGACACATACCCACAACAATAAAAAAAAGAAAAGAAAAAAAACCATCATCACATATAGCATGTCATTTGGTTACAAGTGTTTTAACATTTATCATTCTTATACATTTATTATTTCATTTAATAGGTTATAATATACAGTTTGGGTTGCTTTGTTTACCATCCTTTCCTCCTGTTATAACACCCTTATTTTCCCTTTCTTTTCTCCCTTCCTCCCTTCTCTACTTTCTTCCTTCCTGCTCTCCTTTCCCTTCCTTCTTCCTGTACCTTTCTCCTACTCCTGCTCTTCCTCTTCCCCTTTCTACCCTCTCTCCTCCTCTTTCTCTCCTTTCCATTCTCCTCTCCTTACCTCTTTCTTCTTTCCCCCATCTTCCTTTCATTCTCTCCTCCTTTCTCTCTTTCTCCCAACTCCCTTTCTGGGAGTTGAAGTCCACACACTTTCAAGTCTCCAAGGTGGAGAAACACTGATCTATCTAATTAATATAATTATTTCTCCCTCTCTTTTTCACTCTCTCTCCAGCGCACACAAGCAAATGCATAGGGCAGCCCACCTCACACATAGGTAACTCCGGGTGGCTTATGTGAAAAGGACAGCCGACCACTCACCCACGCGGGGGAGAGGGGGGACAGGATTTCGCCAAGAAAAGTCAACTTTCCTGTGAAAGGGGCTGGCAGCCTCTCAGTCCTTCCTGGCCGGGGAGACCTCCCCTCACCCTCCTCCCGCCTCCTCAGAGCTTCAAGGAAGCTAACTGGGAAGGGCGGGGAAGAAGAAGAAGCGGCGGCACGGTCCCCTGCAGCCGCCGAGCCGGGAAAGGGGCGCTTTGGCAGGGCTTCCACAGCGCCCCCAAGGACCACCGTGCGAGGTCGGTGGCAGCGGCTGCTGCTGCTGCGGGCCTTGGCCAGAGAGGAAGAGGAGGAGGAAGAAGAAGCGGCAGCATTGTCCCCTGCAGCCGCCGAGCTGGGAAAGGGGCGCTTTGGCAGGGCTTCCGCAGCGCCCCCAAGGACCGCCGTGCGATGTCGGTGGCGGCTGCTGCTGCTGCTGAGGGCCTTGGATGGGGAAGAGGAGGAGGAGGAAGAAGAAGCTGTGGCGCAGTCCCCTGAAGCTGCCGAGCCAGGAAAGGGGCGCTTTGGCAGGGCTTCTGCAGCGCCCCCAAGGACTGCCGTGTGAGGTTAGTGATGCCGGTGGCTGCTGCTACTGCTGAGGGCCTTGGACAAGGAGGAGGAGGAAGAAGAAGAGGAGGAAGCGGTGGCCGAGCGGAATCCTTTTGAGAGGGGATGGGCGCGACCTGGGAAGCGTCGGCATGGCCTCCGCCGTTGCCAATTGTGCCTGTCCCCTCTCAAAGGATTCGGCTTTGGTGCTTGCCGGCCCTGAAGGAGTAGGATGAGCAGCGAGCGCAGCCTCGTTTAAAAGCAACTGCCGCTCTTGCGTGGAGGTCTGAAGAGGCAGAGGGGTGGGAGGGGCACGAAGGAACCAGTGCGGCAACGGCGGTGCTGGGAAGGTGCTGCCCCCAGAGCCCAAGGGTGGGTGGGCTGGTGAGCGGGCGCCTTTCTCACACACAGGGAAGGGGAGGAGGGCGGCAGTAGCTGTTTTCCCATGCAGAGAACTTCCACTCAGACAAAGGCTAGTGGAGGAGGCAGGGCGGGGGGGGGGGAGCCAGACCGCGGCCTCCCTAGGGAAGGCCTTCGCAAGGGAAGGCCTTCCCTTGCTAAAGGCCACTGCCACCCACCCGAAGCGGTGAAGCCTCCCGATTCCCACCGGTTACTCACCAGTGAAGCTGAAGCAGCAAAAGCAAACGGCCGCGAAGGCGAAATGAAATGGAGACTCGTGTCACTCACGCAGCGTGCTAAGCCGACTCCAGCCAATCAGTGAGCTGGCTGGGATGGAAAACTTTAAGTACGCGGCGTGCTTAAAGTTTTCCATCCCAGCCAGCTCACTGATTGGCTGGAGTCCAGGCCAATCAGTGAGCGGCAGGCTGGGCTGGCTTAGAGTTTTAGTGTAGATTGTAGAAATAGATGGGGAAACGAACGAGCGAGCTAGCGGCAGCTGATGGGCAGGGGAGCGTGCCAGCCCCAAAATAAAGCGGGGTCTTTTGAGAATGGCCCGGGACGTGGGAAAAATTATGAAAAGTCATGCTTGTACTGCCAGATGCGGGACGTCTGGTCACCTTAGTACTGGGTTCCTTTCTTATAAAATGAGGTAAAAGGGACTGGGGGGGGGGCGTTTTCTTGCTTTAACGTTTTAATTATATCTTCAATGAAAGTACTGAGACAGAGAGAGAGGTTAGTTAGACAGGGTGTCTTTTGTCTTGCCCCGGTTAGGATTTTTTAAGCAAATGCGGTGGGCTTTCAACATGAAGCCAGAAAATCGGGACTTTTTAAAAACGCCCTGGGACACGGGACAAATTGTTAGAAATCGTGACTGTCCCGCTGAAATCGTGACGTCTGGTCACCTTTCCCAAAATCCCAATAATTCAGTTTCTGTGCAACTATTATTATTAGTTTCCACTGGAAGTACTTTCCTCCATAAAATAGTGAGAGGAAATCTTATAGACAAGAGGAAGCAAGAAAATGACAAGAATCAGGAGCGGCCTTGCTGTTTGCCTGCTCAGCTCCTTTTGAAATCCTGGCTTTCTGTCTGCAATCCATCTCATCTGCTAGCAATGGAATCTGCCTGCCTGCCTCGTGCCTTCAATTGAGAAAGTAAGTGGTTTTTTTTTTTTTTTACTTTTTTTAAAAAAAGGTTACTTGGTTTTTTAAAGGAATTTTGTTTAGGAAATAATAGCCATTTAAAATATATAAAGTTTTAGCTGCTTTTATATTTTTAGGTTTGTGCAGCTTTCTGAGATTTTGTGTGTTTCTGTAGTGTTTCACACTCACTACACAAACATACAAAATCACACACAGCTTTATTTGACATTTTGTACTTGTAATAGTTGGTTTTGTGAGTTCTCTGTGTAAGTTTCCTGCTTGCTGTTGCAGGGGGCATTTTGTGTACTTTTACATTGTGTGAGGGTTGCACAATGACATTGTGTTTTTGTTAAGTGTGAAAGTTGCTTTTTGAGCTCTTTGTGGTTCTGTGAGTTTCCTGCTTGTGGCAGGGGCCATTTTGCGTGCTTTTGCAATTCTGCTTGGGCAGGGGGTTGGACTAGATGACCTGCAAGTTCCCTTCCAACTCTGTTTATCAGTTAACTTGTTAAATATGTTAAGTCTGTTAAGTCTGTTGCAGGGGCCAGTTTCTGTGAGGTACGGCTGCTTTTGCATTGTGTGTGAGTTGCACAATGTTGCATTGTGAGTGTGTTGCACAATGTTGTGAGTCAGTTGTGTTGTTTTTGTGTTAAGTCTGAAAGTTGCTTTTTGAGCTCTTTGTGGCGCTGTGAGTTTCCTGCTTGTGGCAGGTGCAGCTGCTTCTGCATTGTATGTGGGTCACTTGTGTTGCTTTTGTGTTGTTTTTGTGTTGAAACTACTTTCTTGAGTTTTGTATTGCTCCCATCACTGGTCCTTAGCTGACAAAGTTCTTTTTCTTCCTTTTGCAGTAGCAGCCTTTATCAGCAAGAATGAAAAGGCAACCAACTTTGGTCGGGTTCTTGGACAAGAAACCCAAACTGGCACAACAACCATCAGAATTGGCCTTGGATGATCCAAAGCCATGCAAAGCACCACGAACACCATCACTCCCACCACTTGAACTTGGACTTGGAGAAGCAGCAAGCCAAGTATTGAGTCACCCTAGCCGGAAATGGAAGTCATTCTCCCTGACTGTTGGACATTGCAGTAGTACAGCAACTTCCAAGAAAAGTATCTGGGATTGGATGTGTCAAACGAGAAAGTAGGTTGCAAGTAGTGTGCGAAACATGACTTTGCAATAGAGAGTGGTATTTATGTGTCCAAAGAATGGAAGCATTTCATGATTGAGCTAGCTGGGAAAAATAAGGAAGTGCAGCAAGCTTTTCTACAGAAGAAAATGAGAGAACATTTCACATCAAAATCCCACACCATTTGTGGAGACAACGTCAAACAAGGGGAGCAGGATCCCATAACAAAAACAATGGAGAAGATGCCTGGAAAGCGTTTAGACACCACTTCTAAAATGTTCCAAACTGTTTACAGCCTGGCAAAAGCATGAAGACCAATTTCAAGCATGGAAGAATTGATAGAGTTGCAAACTGAAAATGGAGTAGATCTGGGGATAGGATTGCATTCGCCAACAGTTGTGAAAATAGTTGATTGAGTTGCTAGCAAAATTAAAACCGAGATGTTTTCCAACATCAAAGAAAAGTTGACGGACTAATTATTTCAGAAACCTTCAAAAACATAAATTTTGTGGGAAAATCATTGATTTGTTGGAGTTCATTGGGAAAGACTTTTAGGAAGAATCATAACAAATTTGCAGAAAAAAAAGAATGGACTGTGAACATTTAAAAACAGGGAGCCAGTTGCAAGACACCACGTATAAATTACAATTTTTACATTTTTGGGCGCCAGAGTACTGGGATATTGCAGAAGTAATTGTAGTTCCATGGACAGCAGCTGAGGAACAACTGCGCCCATTTGGTGACATTTTCAATTACAACATTAACATCAATGACTACAGAGATTTTTGAGAGAATGTGTTAAAAGATTCAAAGAACTACGCAATTCCTGACAGTGTTAAAAAAGCAAAAGATATTGTCATTGTTGTCAGTTCTGCCGAAGCGTAAAGGGGTTTCTCGAAAATGAACTTCGCATGTTCAGAGAGCAGAAGTCACCTTACCATTTCTAATTTAACCAACCTCATGACCATCAATGTCACTGGCCTACCTCTTCCAAAATGGGGCCCTATTCCTGCAGTGAGAAAGTGGCTATGAGGACACCATCGCTCAGCCGATGATCCCAGACTCAAGATCAAGAAAAATGGGAGAGCGCCAATGAAAAATGATGTGGAAACATCTTATAAAGTGAAAGACAACTAACAATTTTATGTAAGTATTTGTGTACCTCTTTTATTGTTGTGTGTAGTTCTTTTATTCTTACTTAAGTATTAAATGGTTAAATTTGTTAAACAGGTTAAATTTTTAATGGTATAGCTTCTTACAAGGTTAAACCAGGTTAAATATCATGGTATAGGTTCTTTTTGTAGGTCATTATTATCATTGAGCACTGAAGATAACACTTTTATTGCTCTTATGTAAGCATTTGTGTACCTCTTATTGTTTTATGTCCTTTGTTTATGCTGTAAGGTTCCAGCAGTTTTCCCTGAGCCACTGAGATGCCAAAGAGAGTGAAGACTCGAGACGAGGCTTGCAAAAAGTATCAGCTTTTATTTATGGCCATAGCAAAAGCTGGGTGACAAAACTATATCCAAAACATGCAAACAAAAGGCATGTAAGGAATAGCCACCCCCTGTGAGATGCGCTCAGAGTATTCTATGCATTTTACACAGATACCGATGCAAATTTTATCCAATCAGAGGGAAAGATTCGTTACCAATGTGATCTTTAAAGCATTCTTTGCTTCAAGCTCCTGTCTCTGCCTACCTTATCTGTGGAGGATTCCTATAGCCTTGTGTAGGGGGTGGCTGCCCCCCTTTGCCAAGTTCTTTTTCGGCAGAATGCTTTAAGGATTTATGAGCCAGGAAAACTCCCTAGCTTGGTTCCTTTGTCTATATAGTTTGATATTCCCGTGTAGCAATTTCTTCTACTAGCTTTCAAAAATGTGCCAAGCTTTGAAACCAAGAATAGAAGCGAGACGCAGCAGTGAGATAACATTTGCAGTCCAGTACTAAGATTACAATTTGCTAGGATAGAAAACAACTAATTTCAGACAGTATACAATAATATACTGATTCATATACTCCTTCAATGCCAAATAAATGACATGAATGATATAAAATGATAAACAATTGGTATATTTTCTTTTGGTAGGTCATAAGGGCAAAGAAGTGACATTAACTTGGCCATGACCACCAAGCCATGCCCACAGAACCGGTAGGGAAAATTTTTAGATTTTACCACTGCTGCTTCCCTTCCCCATCATGAGGCTCCCCAGCTTTCTCCCCGCAAGAGGGGCTCCCCAGCTGGACAGAGTCTTCTCTGGCATCCCTGCAAGAGCCCCCTTGACTAGCCTCTGCATGGGAAAGGGAGGCATGGAAACATGGGATATGGGCTTCTGCATTCCCAGGTCTCTGAAGATGGAAATTGGATTTTGTAGATCAGCTTTCCATCTGCAACACGAGGATCCTGAGCCCTCCTGCCCTTCTTTCCTCACATGGGGTGAGAACAGTGATGTGAGGTGAGGTTTCTACCTGGTGAGACTCAGCTGGGCATCCTTTTGCGAAGCAGCTCAGCAGGGCAGCGGTCGGCCTTGGCGGGGGGGGAATTTGCATCATGGGAGCAGCCAAGCGCCTGGGTCTGCAGCAAAGGCGCTTGGTGGCTCCTGCGATGCAAAGTGCCCCGCCGCCCCCGATGCTGCCGCCCACCCGCTGCCCCGGCCTGCGGCCGCTGCTTCTCCACACTCCGCCGCTGGAAGTCCCGGATCGCCTCTGGGGGAAGGCTGAGTGAGAAGTGGAGCGAAGCTTCTCCGCGGCCTCCCGGCACTACGCAAAGGCTCTTGCAGGAGCGCGTGCCAGCGGCCGGCGGCCCGGAGTGGCCCCGGCTGCGAGACAAGGCAGCTCCTGCAAGAGCCTCTGCGCAGCACTGGGAGGCCACGGAGAAGCTTTGCTCCGCTTCTCACCCAGCCTTCCCCCAGAGGCGATCCGGGACTTCCAGCGGCGGAGCCTGGAGAAGCAGGCCGGGGCAGCGGGCGGGCGGCAGCATTGGGGGCAGCAGGGCACTTTGCATCGCGGGAGCCCCTAAGCGCCCAGGTCTGCAGCAAAGAGCGAGCCTCCTCCTTCTCCCCAACTCCTCTCTCCTCTGAAGCACACCCTGCGAAATAACCCGCCCAACGTAAACATGCTCAAGAAGACATGATTCGCTGCTTCCAGATCAGGAGGCGGGAGAATTAGTGCCTCTTTTGCATCTGAACTTTTTTGCCTTTTAACTCTTTCTTAACTTTTAGAAGGCGAAAGATTCCTTATGGAAAGGAGGCCCCGAGTTCTCTCACCTCCTGCTTTGGTTAACACTAAGCAGACACCAAGCCACTGTGACCTGGAATCTGGTAGCAACTATCTTGGCTTTAATTATTTTTTAAAAAAATATTTAAATTTCTTTCTTTTTCCTGAGGAGACTGGTGAGGCTCTGCCTCCCTTGCCTCTAGTGACTACACGTCCCTGGGTGAGAAGCAGCCTTGATTTCTCCATCTCTTTTCACTTGGTTTTTTTCTTGTGTGTGTGTGTGATTTTTTTTTAACTCTGCAAAGTTCTGGTAACTAATTTTTCACTAAAGTTGATTTTGTTCTTAAAACGGGCTGCACTATTGCATCAGCCCTTTTGTGTGATGCTTTTGAGCATTAGCTTTCAAAATAAAGTACATTTTGGTTCCAACTCAGCAGGCAGCTATTTCAGATCTATGACATGCTCTGGCATTAACTGGACCCCTGAGTTTTGCCTTTAATCGCTATGCCAATAAATGTCACATTTCTTTTTTTCTTCAGCCGTAGATGCCGAGTATTCCCTCTGGGGCCAGTTTCAAGCATAGAGCTCCAGAACCTCTCAATTCTAGATGGTAGATTTAATTCAATCTCTGCATCTGTTATTGTGAATCACATGGGGATTATTTCCTTTTCATTTTCCTCCAGAGAATTTCACAACAACCTTTGAGTCCAAGAACTGGTTGAATTATCCAGGAATCCCTCCTGAGAGGGAGAATTATGATAAAAGTTTCAGCTCTGCTCTTTGGCCGAATCCTCCAGGGGAGACTTTGAGCAGAGAGGGAGTTTTGGGACAAGCAGGGTCTGTGCTCTTGAATATATGTCTCCCTCTTTTCTAGATGAAGTTGAGTGTTTCTCTGTGGTTGAATCAGGAAAGCAACTGGATCATATTCCACCATGTGAAAGTCCTTTGAATTCTTCTACCGTGATTCTTCTTTAGAAACAGGAAAGGGATTCATTGATTCACCCCATGAATGATGGACCTCCTGCTTTTCCTTCTGATGCTGCTGGTGTCCCATCCAATCTCTGGGAAGCTGAGAATTAAATGTCCACTGAGTTTGGAGCACCAGGATGGAAAAGGACCACAGAGCTTTTACAGGCCAGGAGACCATCTCATTTCTATAGTCATCAGTGGAATTGAAAAATGGCATATAAAGTTGCTTTTCAATGTGGCTCCTTCTCTTCAGTTTGTTTTCCATGATTCGTAAGTCATTCAGAGTGATGGAGTTGTACTCCCTGCATTCTACACTATGATTCTTTTCTTTTCTTTTTCATTTATTCCTATATTGGGGAAATATGTCTAATTCCCTGAATGATTTTGATTTCCATGGTTTCTCCCTTTTGTCTGATTTTGTGAAAGAGACTCAAATCCAAAAAGGGGTTTGAAAAAAAGCTGAAAGGACTTGAGATTACTTTCCTCTCTTAGTTCAATCCTTAATTATCACTTGAATAATGAATTTTATTTAAAGTAGTGGCTGAACCAGTTGTAGTTGCCATAACTTAGCCCAATTCCATATTTGTGTAACTGATCATTGGTTGTGGATCAATGTTGGTTTAAGACTCAGTAGGCTTCTGGAGGGTTACATATTTTTTTTAAAAAGTATTTGTTGTTGCTGTTGATTATAATAACACATTTTTTACGATAGGACTTATTATCATTTTTTATATGGCTTACTATTAATTAATGACATTCAAGTGATCAACAAGAATTCCCAGTTCCTGCACAATCTCACACTTGGCTACAACATCCATAGTAACTATTGGAGCACTTTCTGCACTTCAGACGCCTTGCTGGACATTCTCTCCACTGGAGAAGCCAATGTCCCCAACTATGGTTGTGGAAGGAAGGACAACCTTCTGGCTCTTCTTGATGTAGCTGCCAGGGACATCTCCATCCAGGCATCAACGTTAGCAGGCATCTACAAAGTCCCCCAGGTTTGTGTGTGTTTTTTTCCATCTGGTAAAGTGAGGGTTGGTGGGTGAGCAATAGATGTAATCATGTCTTCTCCAATGGAATTCAATAACTGCTTTTCTCCATATTAGCAAAAATATCAATATTTTACCCCATTATGTTCATGTTGAGATTAATTATAAAAGGCCTGAAATGGAAGCAATACATTCCCTGGAGAAGACATTCTACCAACTATTTAACTGATCAAAAAATATCCCTGGTTGTTGGGGTCCCTATTGTCATCTTCATTTCCTCATATAAATAATACCTGCCCTATCCAATATGGAGGAAATTGATTGCCCTTAAAATGGAGCTCAGACTGTTGACCCTGATACAAGCTCTTCCTCCAAGCCCTTGTTTAAGAGGGAGGTTTGGCTCAGTGGAGTAATAGGATGGCTCCTATCCAGGAGGATCCATACTTACCAAGGGGGAAGGGAAGGTTGCATGTTTTTTTAAACATGTTTTATTAGTTTTAATATAGGGAAGGGGGCATATTTGAAACCTTGTTATTCAGTAGACGTAGGAATGACTTACTAGGACTAATGAATGATCCAAAAACAGATCATAAATATTATTTCATTTCTTGACAAAAATTATTAAATGAGTGGACAAAGGAAATGCAGTGCATGTAGTATACTTGGATTTCAGAAAGGCTTTGACAAAGTAAACCACAACCTATTTCTCAGCAAGCTACAAATAAATCGGATAGACAGTATCACTCCCAGATGGATTCAAATTGTGATCCACAAATCGAACTACATCTAGATGGAGGGAAATAAGCAGTGGGGGACCCCAAGGTTCCATTTAAGGCCCAGTACTCTTCAACATCTTCATCTATGATTTGGATGAGGGGAGAAATAGTGAAATCATCAAATTTGAAGACAACACTAAAGTGGCAGGAATAGCCAACACCCCAGAAGATCAGTTCAAGATCCAGATGGATCTAGATAGACTTGAACCCTGGGCTTAACTAACAAAATGTAATTCAATGTAGAGAAATGTAATGTTACACTGAGGCTAGAAAAACCAAATGTACAGGTACAGATTAGGTGAAACCTGGCTCAATAGCAGTAACTGTGAGAGGGATCTTGGAATCTTAGTGGACAATCTCTCAAATGTGAGCCAGCAAATGTGTGGCAGCAGCCAAAAAAGCCATTGGAATCCTAGGCTGCATCAACAGAAGGAGCGAATCAAGATCACATGAAGTATTAGTCCCGCTTTATAATGCCTTGGCAAGACCACACTTAGAATACTGCATCCAGTTTTGGTCACCATATTATACAAAGACGTAAAGACTCTAGAAAGAGTGCAGAAAAGATGATTAAGGGCCTGGAGACTAAAACATATGATGAACAATTGCAGGAATTGAGTATGTCTAGTATAGAGAAAAGGACTAGGGGTGACATTATAACCAGTATACCAATATTTGAGGAACGGCCACAAAGAAGAGTGGATCAACCTATTTTCCAAAACACCAGAAGACAAGAAACAATGGATAGAAACTAATAAAGGAGTGAAACAACCTAGAACTAAGGAGAAATTTCCTAACACTGAGGAATGGAATGTCTTGCTTTCAGAAGTTTTGGGTGCTCCATCACTGGAGGCTTTTAAGAAGAGATTGGACATCCATTTGTCTGGAATAGTATAGGGTCTCCTGCTTGAGAGAGGTCCCTTCCAAGCCTTTTATTTTGTTTTAAGATCTGTTATACATGTATATATATACATGTACACATGTTTAACATGATAAATTCCTATTGGAACACATTGATTTACACTGATAATGTGATTGTATCATACTTACACATTGGATTGTATACTCTGTGAAGAAGACTTGGATCCTTTTATCTGGTAATTAATAAATCAAGTTCAAAAGTTATGGTCTTTGGGAAATGACATCGTAGCCATAGATGGTCAGCCAATAGAGCAAGTAAGACCTTTCCTTACCTGGGGTTGTTTCCTCTGAGACTGAATCTGACTCCCTCATCATCAAAGGAGCTCAGTTAGATCAAAGACATGAGTGAAAGTGGTGCTTAAATGAAAACCTCATAGCACTCCAGAGCCCCAATTATTATTATTTTTTATTAAAAAAAAATTTTAAATTTAAATTTAAAACAAATACAACATCTTTCTTTACATGCTATAGAAAGTGTATCAGTCGGTCACAAATAAACTTTCGTACATCTCCTCCACAGTCAAGAAACATAACTCATGTTAACTCAGGCATTTTAACTCAGATATTCATATATATCACCATCACCATATATCCATTTTCATTTGACTGTAATTATTATTTTAAAATATTGATAATAATAATACTCTTAAACAATACATGCCCACACCAGTGGGAAAAGAAAAAAAAAAGACAAAAAGAACAAAAGACAAGGCAGGGAAGAAAAAACAAAAAACAAAAAGAAAAAAAGAAAAAAAAGAATACAGGTATATATTATTTTAAAAAAGTATATCAGCTGGTTGCAACATGTTTTGGTGCATCTCTTCCATTAATTCATATTAATTCAAATATCTTAACTCAAATGTTTACCATATTGACATCATTATACCTCCACTTTTAGTTAACTACAGTTATTTAAACATCCTTCAACCTTAACTATGCCAAAGAGTTAATCCAGAGCCCCAATTATTAAAGTATGTGAGGCCAAGGTTTCCCCCATGTTCTTATATCAATCTGATGTTTGAGGCTTCAGAGAGAAACCACTAGCAGAACCAACCCAATCACAGCCTCCAAGCAGTGGTGGGATTCAGCCAGTTCGCACTACTTCAGGAGAACCAGTTGTTAACTTTCTGAACAGTTTGTTGAACTGGTTGTTGGAAGAAATCATTAGGGCAGAGAACCGATTGTTAAATTATTTGAATCTCACCACTGTCTCCGAGGAGTATCTTGGGGTGGTCAAAAGGACTCCAGCTGCTGCCATCAGAGCTAATTTGGGAATTTACACAATTTCTGCTATGTCTAAAATCAGAAAATATTGGCATAAAATTTAATCTATGGAAACTGACAATCTCCAAAAATTGTGTCTGGCCAAAAAAAACAAAAAACAATTAAGGACCAATCTTGGATTATACAACTGACAAAACGCATTTGGAACTGAGGTCTCCCTGTTTCTTGTTAATTGGAGAAGCAGCTAAAAGGTTTCCTCCACAAAGAATCTGGGATATGGAAGCAGAAAAAGATGCAGCAATCTTCAAAAATTATAATAGGCCCTTTATTGTAATAGAATCTTTCAGTTGGCATTTGCACATGTTAATCTAACTGCGATAAATTGTAGGGCTGATACAATAATTTGACTTACATATTTTATTGTTTTTTAATTTGTTTATTATTTTGTTTTTTTTACTATTATCTGTCTTTAAAACTTTAAACAATGTCTAATTAACAAACTATTCTAATACATTCCTGAGAACCAGGCTGGATTTATTAAAATCTAATATTTTGGATTTTATCTGACCCCAAATATCACAGCTTTCTTCATTGTTTTTCAGATCAATCTTATAAAGGCTTCAGAGGCTCTGAGTGATAAAAGTAAATTTCCCTTTTCCTACCAGATGGTCCCCAAAGAAGGAATCCAGTACCCAGCAATTGTCCAACTGCTCCTCCATTTCAGATGGACCCTCATTGGCCTCTTTGCTTCAGACACAGAGAAGGGAGAGAATTTCCTGAGGACTTTCCCTCCTATCCTTGACAGGAATGGAATTTGTGTGGTTATATCACAACAATTTTCCCAAACTGAACATACAGTTTTCTTCAAGGATTCCCTCTTTAAGTGGAGACAAGTCAATGTCTTTGTTCACTTCATAGAAAATGATTTCATTTCGGACAGACTTCTTCCTTTCAATTTAGCACTTAGGCGTTTGCCAGGACCCATTGAAGGGAAAGTCTGGATCCTCACAAATTTTGTAGGGTATTTACTATATAAGTACAACCTTTTCAAATACATCCATAGTATTTGGAACTTTGATTATCTGTTAAAAGAAAGGCCAAAAGATTCTGCCTTTGTACCCATTTCTTTGTTGAAGAAAAGTTTCAAGATCATTATTTTCATTGTTCTCTTTCAAAGAATGTCTTTTCTGTCAAAGGCCGCAGAAGATGCACCCAGAAAGCCCCACTGGAGACCCAAGAGAAAAGAAACAGGAGACAGATTACAAATTACTACCATGATTACACTCTCATGAAGACTATGGCCCATGCGATGAATACTGCATATTCCCACAGATCAAGGAGGGGAAGGAAGGAGGGTGAAAAGATTTTGGGGGCTCCAAGGCTGCAGCCATGGCAGGTATGGGGGTCCCGATATGGATCCATTGTTCTTACAGTAGTTCTTTTGGAGAAGGAATCCAGAGGAGACGCAGGAGAACCATCTCAACCTTCTTATGCTGCAAAAGGTCAACTGATTTGGACCCTCTAATTGCTCCTGTCTGGAATTACAGTGAGCAGATCTTAAGTTTCTGTTTAACCTCTTTCAGTTGTTGGAAGAGTGTTGTATCCTCCCTTGTCCAACTGAGAGATTTTGTAAGTTGGAGAAGCTGTTCTCATAATCATCTCCTTGCCTTCCCCCAAGACTCATTTTCAGTTTGCAGTCAAGTACGATTTCACGATCATTTTCTTAAACATGTATTTATTTATTTACAAACAACTCAAGGTAGCCAATGGATCCAACATCTCTTCCTCCTTCAATCAATCAATTTTTATGACAGACACAGATCAGCATTACAAATAAAAGCATTAAAATAATGGGAAATTATAAATATTTTTCTGAAAACTGTAATGTTTAAGTCAGATCAAATTATATTTGCTTGAGAATTGCTATAAAACTTTTATTAAATCTTATATTACACAGTTTTATTGATCCTACTGTATTAATGACAACATAGAAAAATTGATAACTTGCTTAATAGACTTCTAAAGAAAATTGTTTTTACTATTTTATGAGATGAAGTTATATCAGCAGTATTTTCATGATCTATTTAGGAAGTGAAATGATTTGTAAGGAAAACTTTTGGGAGAAGAGATGCTGCCTGGGAAAGGGTCAGAGAAGAGAGGGAGGGAAGCCTGCAGCTGCATAAAAGGGCAGAAACTAAAACTCAGAAAGAACTCCCAGCCTGCCGCTCACTGATTTGATTGGCTGGACTCCTTAGCTGAGGACGCCTGCGCGAGTCTCCATTTTATTTTGTCTTTCTTGTTGGGGTTGCAGCTGCGCTTACTGGTGGTGAGTAAAATAAATCATGTTTTGTAAATAATGCACTTATTTTATTCTTAATGTCTTATTTGGTACCGTGGGAATTGGGAGGCGCTGGGCTGGGAGGAGGAGACAGCCCCCTTCTCCCCCTTTGGCTTTGCGGAGTTCACAGCCAGCCTCTGTGCTGCGCTGGCACGGGCGGCAAGTCTGGATGGAACCACGTGGAAGTTCTCTGCGCGACCGGCAGCCGCTTTTTACTCCCGAGTAAAATTTTTACTCGGGAGTAAAATTTACTCCCGAGTAAAATTTTTACTCGGGAGTAAGTAAAATTTACTCCCGAGTAAAATTTTTACTCGGGAGTAAATTTTACTCCCGAGTAAAATTTTTACTCGGGAGTAAAAAGCGGCTGCCAGTCGCGCAGAGAACTTCCACGTGGTTCCATCCAGACTTGCCGCCCGTGCCAGCTCAGCACAGGGTCTGGCTGTGAACTCCGCAAAGCCAAAGGGGGAGAAGGCAGGGGGCTGTCTCCTCCCCCCAGTCCAGCAAACAGAGTCCGTTTTTCAGCCGTGCAGACAACTTCCACGTGGCTTCCGCGGCTTCCGCAGCTCTCGCAGCCCGGCAGAAGCCACGTGGAAGTTCTCTGGGCGAGGTGAAAAACAGCCGCCGCCCCGCCCGCCCTCCCCAGCTGGGCTGGCTTAAATTTGTAGGTACATAACAAAACGATGAGCCAGCCTGGGCGGGGGAGCCTCCCCTAAGGTGACCAGATTTTCAGATTGGTAAAGAGGGACACCATTGACCGGGGGTGAGTGGGGGGGGGGCTTGATTAAAAATTTTATATTTTGTCAAAAGGTCACAAAAGGCCCCAGGACACTGAAACCATCATAAATACGAATCTGTTGCCAAACATCAAAATTTTGATCACGTGACCATGAGGATGCTGCAACGGTCGCTAAGTGTGAAAATGGTCATCAGACACTTTTTTCAATGCCATTGTAACTTTGGTCACTAAATGAACTGTTTGAAAGTTAAGGCTAGCTTGCATTATAATGCCTTATGCCAGCTTACATTTTCAAGAGAGAGAAGCTAAACTCCTTGTTAGAATTGAAATAGAAATGAATAGAGTAGAGTAAAATAGAATATAATAGTTTATTAGCCAAGTGTGATTGGACACACAAGGAATTTGTCTTTGGTGAACATGCTCTCAGTGTACATAAAGAAAAATAAAATAGTAAGATAGTGGGATCCTTGCTGCACCAAGCCTTCACTAATCCTCTCACTTTCATCAAAAACAGTAAAAATCACTCATGCTTTTTTATTTCTATTTATTATTTTGCTATGGCCACATATGAATATATATGCACATTCCAAACAGATTTTCTTACTAAACAGCCACCATTCTCATCCATAGGCCACTAAATGCCTCACCAACCTTTTCTGTATTCTTTCATTTCCTTCCATCCATTTTATTTATTTAATACAGAGTAGATTAGGCTGTCAGCCTTAGTCATTCTTCTAACATGACAACAATTCTTACCAACAAGGACGGTATTGGCACATTTTAGCTAATGCAACCTAAACATAACCAAAGCCTATTTCACTTCAAGTATGCTAACTTTATTCTATGCCTTCCCACGCTTTACATGGCTTGAACGTTCGCGGATCGCCACCAAATTGCACAGGTGGTTGTTCTACCAGATGGACATCCTTACTTTTTCTCGAAAATGGGAGAGAGGCTGCCTTTCCTAGTCTAGCCCCGTAACAACAACCCTACGAGGTAGGCTGGGTTTAAAAAAAGCGAGTGTCAGGGAATTCTGCGACTGCACCACCTCTTCGCTGCTCTTGCTTCTCAGGGAGCCCCCTTTCCTCTCGCCGAGCAGCCCGTTCTTGGAACAAAACGCCTCCCCGCCACCGCTGTCCTTCCACCAAAATGGAGGGAGAGAGCTTGCACGGTCCGCCGCACGCCGCCCTTTCCCAGCGCAACCCCTCTCGGCACCATCCCCAGTGCTCCTCCCGCTCCCCGACTCCCCAGGCCTGCAGCGCCCTCAAGCGCGTCTCGCTCTTCAGCTGGACGCCGCCGCGCATTTCCCCCCGAAGTTCTGCATGCGAGGGCTCCACCCAGCTTCTAGCGCCGGAGACTGCCGGAGCCTGAGAGCTGAGAAGGAAAAGGCCGGAAGGAAGCGCGCTCCATCTCAAAGCCCAAGACTTCTCAGCAGCTGCCCGCCTCTGAGTTCTCGGCAGCGGATGGGCAAGAGGAAGTGGGCAGGCTAGCTCAGAGTGCAAGAACCACCCTCCACGCCGCAGCCATGTCTAGATCAGCCCTCTGGAATTCTGCTCACTTTCTGCCTACTTTCTCCTCCGCTGGACCCCAAAGTTCAAATCCTCCCTGCTGGAGGAATTCCACTTATGGCCTCAGGTCTATTTACCAGTTAGAGGGTCTGGAATTGACCGTTGCCAGTTGGGGGGCGCAGAGGAACCCAGCAGACAGAAGGGAGACCGGGGGAGGGGGGAAGGAAGATGTCCAGGGTAAAAAGAGGGAAAAGCGGAGAGCCTACCCTGGATGGGATATCTTCCTCCCCCTCCCCCCGGTCTCCCGTCTGTCTGCTGGGTTCCTCTGCGCCCTGAGATGCCTGTCTGGGTTGGCTTCCTTGGACACTCAGCCTCAACCCCCACCCCCACCTTCCCTCCGACCAACTGTCAGTTTATTCTTCGCTACAAACAAAACACGGGGAAGCCGACATCGAGTTTTCGGTGACTCCGAGGTGCGCTAACTGAAATGCGGTCTTCCTTCAGTCTCTGCTTGGTGCCTCTGGGATGATCGTTGGCGGGTGGGGGAAGCAAGGGCGCAGCTAAGCCGGGGAGGCAGAGATGAGAAGTGAGGGCTAAATGCAAAGCGCGCCGAAGAGAGCAAGCGAAGCATCCCCAAAGCGAAGGACGGGCGGGAAGTGCTTGACTAGCATGTGAGAAGGCAGGCTGGAAGTGGCCGCGGAAGGGAAAAGAGGCTTGGCTCCGTTTCCTCCCCGCCCATTCTCGTTCCCCCGACCTGAGGCCTTCGCCCCGCCCAAGCCTACCTGCTGGCGGACCCTTGCTACGAACCTCCCTTATCTACCGCAAGGAGAACCGATATACGTGGCTGCCTCTTTTCCCTTCCGCGGCCACGCCTCGTGCATGCTTAAAGTTTTCCATCCCAGCCAGCTCACTGATTGGCTGGAGTCCAGGTCAATCAGTGAGCGGCAGGCTGGGCTGGCTTAGATTTTTAGTGTAGATAGAATAGATGGGGGAACGGAATGAGTGAGCTAGCGGCAGCTGATGATGGGCGGGGGAGCCAGCGAGCGCCAAAATAAAGTGGGGTTTTTTGAGAAGGGGGCGGGACGCGGGAAAAATGATGGAAAATCGTGCCTGTCCCACCAGATGCGGGACGTCTGGTCATCCTATTAAAGTTGATTCCCACGGCTTCCATCTTATCTCTTTTCCTACTCTTTCTCTCACATATCTACTCTTTTAGCCCTCTGTCAGTAGGAATAATGGTTCAAATGATTTTTTTTTATACAGTGTCAGATTCCCTACTCACAGTTCTCTTCAGGAAGATTTATAGAAATGAAAGAGAACTACAAGAAACATATACATATATCTTTCTTTAATTCCTGCATTCTGCTAAAGTAGAAATAAAATATTTTTTCAAATAAAAGACACTATAACAATTCTTCCAATATCACAATGCTGTTATATCTCATGTTTTTACATTTGTTCTGGCTGTAAGCTGCTCCTTTGTGTTCAGGTCTGGCCTCAGAAGGATAATGTAGCACTTGGGGATGAAAATGCAGAGCAGCAAACCAGCACTGGAGGCCAGGATGGAGAATACCTGAACAGCCACCATGTATTTCCCTTTGGTGCTCAGGTAGGTGGGCACAAAAGTCACCCAGACGCTGCAGAAGACCAGCATGCTGAAGGTGATCAGCTTGGCTTCGTTGAAGGCCCCAGGAAGATTCCTGGCCAGGAAAGCCATCGTGAAGCAGATGGCAGCCAGGAAGCCCATGTAGCTGAGGGTGATGTAGAACATGACAACAGCCCCTTCATTGCACTGCAGGATGATCTCTCCAGGCTGGGAGTGGAAGTCAGAGTCAGGGAAGAGGGGGGAGAAACCCCCAGCCAGATGGAGCAGATGATAATTTGGATAGCAGAAGAAGAAAGGATGATGGAGTTGGCCAAGCTCTTCCCCAACCATCTCTTCATTTGGTTTCCTGGTTTTGTGGCCATGAAAGCCAGCACCACCGTGATGGTTTTGGCCAAAAGAGAAGAAACGGCAACTGAGAAGATGAGGCTGAAAACCATTTGTCGGAGAAGGCAGGTGGCTTTCCTTGGTTGACCTATGAAGAGAGAAGGAGACAAGAAGCAAAGGAGGAGGGAGACCAGGAGGATGTAGAAGAGGTCCCGGTTGTTGACTTTGACAAGGGGAGTTTCTCGGTATTTAATGAAGAGGATTAAAACAAGGCCTGTTGTTGTGAACAAGAGTAGGGCAAAGGAGACCAGGATGATGCCCAGGTGTTCCTCATAAGACAGGAAGGTTACAACTTTGGGGATACATTGGACTCTGGCCTCATTTGGATATTTATCATCTGGACATTTGGACATCTGGTGCATTTTTCCACATCTGAGAAACCAAAAAGCAACTTTCTTTAATATTCTGTCCTTTTATCTTACAAGAAATACCTTCTTTGGATAGCAGCTGATACCATGGGCATTTTCCAAGAAGTATTAATTAATGATTTCATTAAAAAGAGGAATTTTTTTAAAAAAATTAGCTAGGTATATGAAGTTGAGGGAAATTATAGGATGTTAACGTTTAGAATATTCATAGGAACCTACATTTTGAGAGGATAATAATGAATCATATAATCTTTTTAGGAAAACATTCTGAGTCCTGCCACATGGCAGTTAATATCCTTGACTTGGAAGATACCTAGAGTATCCTGTAACATCTGGAAGCAACCTGGAATTAAGGAGAAACTTCCTAACAGTGAGAACAATTAACCAGTGGAACAGCTGGCTTCCAGAAGTTGTGGATTCTTCAACATTGGAGGTTTTTAAGAAGAGGCTGGACAGTCACTTGTCTGAAATGGTATCAGGTCTCCTGCTTGAGCAGGGGGTGGACTAAAAGTTTTCCAAGATCCCATAAAGCTCTCTTCTGATTGATTGACTGATTGATCTACATGACTGGCAGAATATTTGTACAATGAGTTGCCCCCATTACTATCCACATCACCACATTATGCACCAGTGACACCTTCTCAGTGATCCTCAAGGGGAGGATCCAATAAACAGTGAATTGCAAGGTCTTTCAGAAGGTGGACCTCAAACAATTCATCAAGTTACAAAGAACTCAGGTGTTCCTAGATAGGTGAACTTAGCAGCACATGTACAAATTAAAAAGCAGGAGAGATATTTCCTCTACTGTTAGTAAAGCTTTCCCAGTCTGCCACCCCGTCCTCCCATCTCTTCCCAGCCCCTCCTTCAAAGTCTTTTTGATTTACTTCCTTTACATAAGAAATTGTACAGGTTAAAAATAAAAAAATTATGACTGTGTAAGAGATGCACGAAAGTCTTTTGTAACCAACTGATACACTTTTTATAGTGTGTAAAAAAGGAAGATTTTATGTGTTGTGTTTGTTTTTTAAAATAAAATAAAATAAAAACTTTAAAAAATAAAAATAAAAGGTGAGCTTCTGTCTTTTAACTTGCACTTTCATGAAAATGTTCTGGATGGATCCATTTCCATAAAGCCTCCCATTTTCCTCAATGTGACCCACCTTCCTGAGTGGAGAAGGTCCCCTCCGGACAAGGAATGCAGTCATAGCAGCAAACTGGCTCTCCTTCTCGAGCCCTCTTGACAAATCCAGGATGACAACTTTCCACACATTGGGACTGAGGCAGGGACTAAGCAGAAGAAAAGGAATGGCAAAAGAAATGTTAGGATTCTCCATCCATGGGAAATGGGGGGAGAAATGGATGGAGACAAGTAGTCCCTGGTCTTCACTGAGGTAAATATGAAACCTCTGACTACTTCTAAACAGATGCAGGAGGGAGAACAACTGGCAGATTTTTCAATTAGTTCCTCCCTTTTGCTTTTGGAATTTAACATTACAAAAAAAGGACTTTTCTACTTAATAAAGTCATGAGGGATGGAATTCAAAAAAAGATTTAAGTATGATGATATATTCTTATTAAAGCTAAAAAAATACTGTAAAATATTTGGGAAACTTTTATTCCATTAGATTTTTCAATAAAGAATAAAACTGTGATGAAGAAAGAAACCTCTGACCAATAGGCTCTTGAAAGATTTCCATAAAACATGACAAAGCCCCTCCACTTAGGTCCCATCTGTTGGAGAACTGCTATTAGATGACACCAACTGACAAAGAAGGCCAATCACCTTGGACACCAGAATTTATCTCACCTTATTGAGCAACCTTATCCATGAAAGAGCATCTTGGTTGATAATAAGTCTCTGTCTTATAAAATATGCCAAAGTGTCTTCCACGGCATCCTTCTTGGGGAGAATCAAGAAGCCCCTTATGCCCAGATCTGCTGTTATCTCTCCATTTTGGTTCAAGTACAGTTTAAGGTCAGAAATATTCCAAAAAACATTCTTCTCCAGAAATGGATGAAACTAGAATGGGAACATCCAGGTATTTGAAAAACAGAAAACTTGGTTTCTTATCCCATATTGAATCTTTCTTTTAAAATTGTCTCCAAATATGGTTAAATAGAATACAAATACTGCCATTATCTTCATAAATGAATGAAAAAGTTTGAGAAAGAATTGTCAATGATATACTGACAACATATACAGAAAATATAATTGACACAATTGTCAATTATAGGGAACATTATAGAGTAGATGAGAAATAAAATGAACAGAGAAAAAAAAGGATGATTCATAAACTCTTTGAAAACAACAGTCTAATTCCCAGAAAGTATGAGTTTATCAAGAAGAATGTTGTCAGGCTAAGCTTCACCCTAGTCATCCTGATGGAAAACAGATGTGCACATACCTCCAGATGTGCTAATTCTACTTGATTGTAATGCAACATTAAAAAAAATGAAAATCTGAAAGAACAAATTTTCCACCAGCTCTTTTCTCAGGCTGAAAAGTTAGTGAGGATCCTTTCTGAGTTTCTTTCTCTCCCATTATGCAACTGCAGGATTCTCCCCTCTTCTCTGATCCTTCCCTAGGCAGCCTCTCTTCCCCTCATCCCAAAAGTCATTCTCACACATCATTACACTTCCTGAATAGATTATGGGAACTCTGGTGATAGAACTGGATTTCAGTGGTATGATAACTAAGTGGGTAATGTCTTTCCCTGCTTTCAGATGTTCTAATCTTATCCGATTATCTTCTCCTGCCCCCCCTCCCTCCCTCCTGCACAGTCTCAGCCACTGCTTAGAAGGGAGGAAGTTTCTGGTTTTGCAGGGCTGAGAGAAAAAAGGGAGTGATCAACATGCCCTCCAAGGCTGCCCATCCCTTGACGTTTCTGCAACCAAATTCTACCCCCAAACAGAGACCCCCCCCCCTGAATACTGCAGGGCAGAGCAGGCTGGACCCATAACTGAGCAGCAGGTGGGGGGGAGAGGCTGTAGCAGCTCCGCTGTGACTGGAGGAAGAGAAAAAAATGGGAATTCTCTCTGCTGATGCCTTTAGCCTTGAATGCTTGAATGGCAGAGAGAAGCCGAACTTTTCCCCCTCCATTCACAGTGGAGCTGCTGCTACCTTTATGCCCCCCCTGCCCCATCCCTCCAGGGGGGGTGTCAAATAACCTGGAAGGGACAGGCAGGCGGCCGCAGCTCTCTTCCAAGCAGGCTCCCAGTCCCTTCCCTTCTCTCCAAAAGAAAAAGAGGGAGGGAGAAGAAAGTAAATGAGATATAGTTGGATGGATGGGTGGATAGTCATTCTCACATGTCATTACACTTCCTAAATAGATTATGGGAATTCTACTGGTGATAGAACTGGATTTCAGTGGTATGATAACTAAGTGGGTAAAAACTCTTTTCAAAATGATACTCAAATAATCTTTAACCCTTTTTAATCTTTCCTATGAAACCTGAGGGTGATGGATAACAATTTGCCATTGGTCATCAATTTTTCTATGTTGTTATTAATACGATCATTAATACGATCTTAGAGTAAGCTAATTTGATGTGATTTAAAGAATTTAAGTCTTTCAAATTACAATAGCAGATAACAGACAGTTTTGAAATGTAACTTTATTGTTAGATTGCCTGTTAACTATGTTTTTTATATAGAGCACATAGATGACAAGTCAAGTAGTTGCAAATAGATGTGTAATTTATAATTGTGGGCCTATTTTGCAAGGGGGAGAAACTATTATTGCTGTATTGTATTCAACGTGGGGGACAATATGCATGTTTTTGCTGTTTTTAATGCCCAACTTTTAGAAAATGTTTTGTCTAGTTCTATTTTGTCTTTGTAACACTTTCATTTTACAACACTTGTATTTACATTTCTGAATAAAATAAAATTTAATAATAGGAATATCAAGTTTCCAGAAACAATATTCAAGATTAGCACACAGAGAAAGGTGCATAAGGAAAAAGCAGTAGAAAAATATCTAATTTTTAGCTACTGGGACTTGACTAACAATGGAGTCTCATATAAGAAGATTAATGGTGGACTGGAAGAAAGATGGGGGATACCAAATGTATGCTTTTGAAAACGATCTCAAAATCGTAATTAACTGGAAACAGACTCAGCAGGGAGATGTCCATGGAAAGAAGGCAAATGCAGCTGTAAGAATCTCCGGAAGAGAATGTTCTGGTTTGGGGAGACCCCAACTCAAGGACCAGGTCCCCTTGCAGGCACCACACTTGGAGGAGAATTTGCACAAAATTTACATGAACTTCAGGGAAGGACAATGAAGCCAAGGAAGAGATCAAAGGAGCTGCTCTTAGCCTTGAGGAAAGACCACAAGGAGAAGAGCTAAAGATCAGGAGGAATCTGGGAGCCTCTTTTCCAACTGACACAATCTCTCAGTTGGAGAAGGGAGGATACAGCCCTCTTCCTATAACTGATATATGTTACACAAACGTGTAAGATCTGTTCACTATTATTCCAGAGCATCAGACGGGAAAAAATAATTCAGTTACAAAAGAAGAGATTTTAGCTGAATGAGAGAAAAAAATATGATAAAAGGATGAGCTGTTTTAGAGCTGAGCCAGTAAAGCAGAGAAGTTCAGTCTCCTCTTCATGGATTATCTGAATGCAAAGACTGAGCAGCCATCAGTCAGAAAAGCTTGAACTGGGATTCTTGCAGAGAAGAGGGGTTGAGCTAGATGGTCTCAGGGTCTCCTCCAAATTTATAAAGGTTGTCATGCAACAACATGTAACTGTTGTGGTGCTGTTGCTCTAGCCCCCCCCCCCCCCCCAGTGACAGATAAGGCTAACTATATGGTCTGAAGCCAGACTCCATTTTCTGTCAGCCTTTGGAGAAGACGGAAGCAGCCATTGTGACCGAGACCCCTGGTCATCCACAGACGGCCTCCATCCCCCATACAGAGCATCACTGGAGAGGTTCCAGCTGCTTCTGTGAGCATGTCACAGATCTGAAATAGCTACCAGCTGAGTTGGAACCAAAATTTACTTTATTTTAAAAGTTAATGCTCAAGGGCACCACAGAAAATGGCTGATAAAATAGTGCATTTCTCTAAGAAGAAAATCAGCTTTAGTGAAAAAGTAGTTACCAGAACTTTGCAGTTTTTAAAAAAATCACACACACACACACACCAACATAGACAGAGAAAAGTTAGAAAATAACCAAGTGAAAAGAGATGGAGAAATCTAGCTGCTTCTCACTCAGAGGAGGGTTTCAGCCGGTATGCATGGGTACATGCGTACCAGATCGAAGAATTTAGAGTACCTTCGCATAGCGGGGCTTCCGGAGGCCCCATACCAGAATGGTCCCTCCCCTGGCCTGCCCCTTCATTCGCTGCCCCCCACCCGAACAGTCACTGCTCTCTTGCTCTCTCACCCCGGCTGTCCACACCAGGCTTGCCCCGCCCACCCACTTCCTTTGTCAGAGCGGAAGATTCGGTGGTTGGGAGAAGCCCATGTGGTGCACGCTACTCCCTTCTCTGAGAGCCGCCTGGTTTCCAATGGGGGGGGGAGAGAAATCCATGCGTTAGAGAGGGAGGAAAATTGCTGCTAATCAACCCAGAGATATAAAACAACAGCTTAAAAAGGAGGAAGCCTAACCAGGGATTAGCCAAAGAAACTAGGATTCATCACAAAATTGTCTTTGGCTTATTAAGCAACGTGTGGATTAGCCAAGTTTTAGTGCAGGGCTTTAATTCCTGACAGAAGGGAAGAATGTCAACCAGCATTTTTAAAATTTGGAACTTGAAAATGATCAGACTTTAATTTTCAGAATCTCCTGGCCAGCATGGTGACCAGTGAATCCTGGGAGATGAAGTTCATGCACTGTTGGGTGGGGAATTCTGGGGATCGAAGTTCATTCATCTTAAAGTTTGAAAAACATGGATGCAGGCCAACAACTCTCCACATGTTATCTCCATTGTGGAAAACAACAAATGCAACTGAGGAGACCACCAGTCATTGATCAGGTTGCAAAATACGGAAACCATGATTTGTTATGGCCATCAGAAGTGAAACATGCCACAATTAGTTGGACTGACATATAACTCTAAGACCCTGATGCTGGTTTGGAAGCCACCCTGGTTGGTTCTGAGAAGCCAACATTGAGCAAAGCATGGGATATCCTGCGAATCCAGCCCCTTCCTGACCCTTTAGTCTTGGGCAGAATCACAAAACCTTCCCAGATTCCTGATGCTAAGAACCTCACTGGACCAGGAATGACATTGGACCTCTCCAGGACCATCTCCTTCACTCTTTCTACCTGGTTGTAACCACTGAAGCCAAGAACAACCTTCTCTACAGCTCCATCTTTGGCATCCACTAATTGTCTCTGCTAACTGCATTGCTGTGGCCGAAGATTATGGGAGCTGGAGTCCATGCATTTGGAAAGTGCACATGGAAAGGCTGCTTGTGGCTGTTCAGGCAGGACAGAGATCCATAAACAGGACTTGGAAAAAGACTCTTGAAAGCAAGCAGCATCCATTATTTCTCCCGACGCTTGGCAGGACGAGAGCTGAAGCCATTTGGTTTCATAAACACCCAGCTTTTCTGCTGTGGTGAGCAACCCCAGTATCCTGAGGCCTGGCCTAACTGGGAATTCTGGAAACCAGCATCCAAAAACATCTGTGAGGCGCCAAGCAGGAGAAAGAGGCTCAAAGTCCCCAGTGGATCCTCTGAAGAGACATGGACAGATCTGTGCAAGTCTCCATCAAGCTTTGTCCAAACATTGTGGGAAATCTGTGGCCTCCTCCATCCAGAAAGGTTCATTTCTGTCTCTCTCCCATTATCCTAGCTCTATTGCCTGAATGCAAATCCTGTAATCAGTTCACACAATGTGCTAAACAATGTATTACTTTTTAAATTTCCTTTTAATTTAGGAAAAGATTTTCTGGATACCTGCAGACTCCAACCTCAAGGAGGGCTCGTTTCTTCCTGCAGGGATCAGGCTGAACCCCATGTGCAATTCAGGCACATCTCATGGCCCCAGAGCTCTGAACCATCCCCCAGAATAAACGACTCTCAGTGTCTGTGTGGGTGTGTGTACATGCATGCTGGCCAGTGGGAGAAACCCATTCTGGGGTGGGAGAGATGTGGGGGGAGCTCCTTCTGGTGCTGAGGATAATGTGGAAAAACTGCAGGACTTCCTCCCCTTCTCTCCCCCCCCCCGACTGAGTGATGGAATTGAGAGCCACAGACCGGGACCCGCATGGCCATGAACTGGGAAGGGGGGAGGGCTCCAAAGGGGTCAGAGCAGGTCATAAGATCCCAATAGCAGTGGGGAGAGAGGAAAACATGAAGAGAGTTGAGAAACGGGCCTCTTACAGAGACCGAGTTGCAGGAATCTTGTTTCTGTGGCACCGTCGAGCCTCTCGGACTCAAACCCAGGACGAACCAACTCCTAGCAATGGTAAAAGGAGTCTTTAACTTACAATTATTTCTCTATTGACCCTTAAGAGTTATAATGGGACTGAAAAAAGTGATTTATGACCATTTTTCTCTCTTATGACCATTGCAGCATCCCCATGGTCACATGATCAAAAGTTGGATGCTTGGCAACTGGCATGTATTTATGATGGTTGCAGAGCCCCTGGGTCATGTGATCACCTTTTCTGACCTTCTGACAAGCAAACTAAGCGGGAAAGGAAGATGCCTCTGAATGACTTTCAAGATTTATTGAGATGAAAGAGAAGAGAATTACAAGAAATACAGCCATTCAACCAAACATGTTGGTATGATTTTCTTTGATTCCTGCATACTATCTAAGTGGAAATAAATAATGTGTTCTTTCAAATAATAAGAATTTTTACAATTCTTTCAATATTATAGTGTTATGTCTCATGTTTTTACATTTGTTCTGGCTGTGAGATGCTCCTTTGTGTTCAGGTCTGGCCCCAGAAGGATAATGTAGCACTTGGGGATGAAGATGCAGCCCAGCAGACCAGCACTGGAGGCCAGGATGGAGAATACCTGAACAGCCACCATGTATTTCCCTTTGGTGCTCAGGTAGGTGGGCACAAAAGTCACCCAGACACTGCAGAAGACCAGCATGCTGAAGGTGATCAGCTTGGCTTCGTTGAAGGCCCCAGGCAGATTCCTGGCCAGGAAAGCCACCGTGAAGCAGATGGCAGCCAGGAAGCCCATGTAGCTGAGGGTGCCATAGAACATGCCAACAGCCCCTTCGTTGCATTGTAGAATGATCTCTCCAGGCTGGGAATGGAGGTCAGAATCAGGGGAGGGGGGAGAAACTCCCAGCCAGATGAAACAGATGGTAATTTGGGCAGCAGAAGAAGAGAGGATGATGGAGTTGGCCAAGCTCTTCCCCAACCATCTCTTCATTTGGTTTCCTGGTTTTGTGGCCATGAAAGCCAACACCACCGTGATGGTTTTGGCCAAGAGAGAAGAAACAGCAACTGAGAAGATGATGCTGAAAACCATTTGTCGGTGAAGGCAGGTGGCTTTCCTTGGTTGACCAATGAAGAGAGAAGAAGACAAGGAGCAAAGCAGGAGGGAGACCAGGAGGATGTAGGAGAGATCCCAGTTGTTGGTTTTGACAATGGGAGTTTCTCTGTATTTGATGAAGATGATTCAAACAAGGACTGTAGTTAGGATCAAGAGCAGGGCAAAAGAGACCAGGATGATGCCCAGATGTTCTTCATAAAACAGGAAGATGATAACTTTGGGGATACATTGGACTCTGGCCTCATTTGGATACTTATCATCTGGACATTTAGTGCATTTTTCTGTATCTGAGAGCACAAAAAAAGCAATATTTCTTTAATATTCTGTATTTTTACATTTAAAGAAATGCCTTCTTTAGACAACACCTGATTCCAGGAACATCTCCAAGATGTGTTGCCTAACCATTCTGCAGAAAAAACCCGATAATATAATTTTCTAGTAGTTTTATAGGTAAGGTATAGGAAATTGGAGGATTTCTAGAGCATTTTGAATAAACAAAAAAGAGTTGAGTTTCAGTGAATTTCTTAATTTGCACTTTCCTCAAAATGCTCTGGATAAATCCATTTCCACAAAGTTTTCCTTTTCTCCAGTGTGACCCTCCTTCCTGAGTGGAGAAGGTCCCCTCTGAACAAGGAATGCAGTCATAGCATCAAACTGGCTCTCCTTCTCGAGCCCTCTTGACAAATCCAGGATGACAATTTTCTGCACAGTTGGACTCAGGCAGGGACTAAATGGAAAAAATAAGAATGCCAAAGAAAATATTTGAGGGCTCACCATTCATGGAAAACATGGACCCTAGACAAGTAGCCTGTGGGTTTTACTTAGATAAATAGGAAATCTCTGACCCATTCCAAATGATTTTAGGAGATTATAGGAGATTCTTCTTTTAATTCTTCTCTTTTGCTCCTGGCATGTTACATTAAAGTATTTTTCTACTTAATAAAATCAGGAGGAATGGAATTGAGAAAAACTTTAAGTGTTAAGTAACAACTGGTCGGTTGTTCCTAATGGCTGATTTGATATTCATTCCTCCATTTTTATATATCCATGACTTTTAAAGATTATAAACTATACATATTAAATTTTAGAAGAAAATTTATTGTAAAAGATTTTTTTATTCTATTAGATTTAGTAAAGTAGTATAAAACTGTGATGAAGAAAGAAACCTCTGACCAGGAGATGTGGAAAGATTTTTCAGGGCTACATAAAATATTCCTAAGGTTCTTCCCATTGATAGTAGCCCAAAATGATTTCCCAGTTAAGATACAAAGGAAAAAATTCCTTTAAATTAGGACTGCCATTTTAAAGGTGCTGTTCTTTCCTTATTTGTATCTTTTCTTCAATTTTATATGGCTGCCAGGAGGGACTAAAACTATCTAACTTTTAGGAAAGAGTGAAATGAAATGGAGGTGAGAGCATGAGAACATGTCCCTCAAAGTGGGTTAGTGAGGCATCTTCTGTTTTGCTGCATCTTGTGTCTGAAGGGGATATTTCTAAGGCCCAGCTTGGTATCCAAGAAAAGATCCTCTCTAACCATGATTAGGTGACATCAACTGGCATGGAAAAGCAGTTCCACTTTCATTATTAGTTAAATTTGGGGTCTCCTTTTCTACCTCTGGAGGTAGCTAAGAATCAAGATAAATAATGGGATTCAAGGGGTTTCCGGACAAAGGGCCCTCTTACAGTCCAAAGGCCAAAAGTAAGTAGCATTTTCTTTCTAATGGTCCTCACTACTTCTGATATCTGAAAGGTGTTTTCTTGGGGCCAAAGTCATATTTCAGTGCTTCAGTTTCCTGGGTCAGAGCCTTATCTCTCACCTCAGACCTGTCATTTTGACGTCATATGAAAGGAAAGCCTTGAAGCTCCTTCCTTTGAGCAGAGCTTCGATTACACTGCCCCAGTGGGTCAAAAGAGAACCATGGATGACCCTGCAGAGTCCGGGCTGCTTAAAAACATCACTCAACATGGGGCACTGTCCCCAGCAACAGCAAACTGAATCCCAACCAAGGCTTAGTTGCCACTGGGACCAAGAGGGCATCTATCTGCTCTTGATTCAGTTTCATTGGATTCGGTCCAAACCTGAACTTAGGAACTGTTTGATAGGATCGCCTTCTTCTTTGCTACCTGAGGACAAGGAGCAAGAGGCTGTCAGCACCACAATCCCCAGCACTGAGTCTCTCTCCCCCCCCCCCAGTTTTATGGTGATACCAGATTGCAAAGGATACACAAAATGGCCACAACCCATTTAGGGCTGGAAGGGACCTTGGGGGTCTTCTAGTCCAATCATTTATACCACCTTTCTTGCCACAGTTCTTAAGTGAATAACTGCAGCTGATAAGTTAGTAGCATAAGTGAATCTGTTTTCCTCATTTGACTTTGTCAAAAGGTGATTATATGATCCCAGAACACTGAAACCATCATAAATACGAATCTGTTGCCAAACATCAAAATTTTGATCGCATGACCATGAGGATGCTGCAACGGTCGCTAAGTGTGAAAATGGTCGCTATGTGAAAAATGGTCATCAGTCACTTTTTTCAATGCCATTGTAACTTTGGTCACTAAGCCCATTATACCACCTTTCTTGCCACAGTTCTTAAGTGGATAACTGCAGCTGATGTTAGTAGCATAAGTGAATCTGTTTTCCCCATTTGACTTTGTCAAAAGGTCACACAAGGTGATTACGTGACCCCAGGACACTGAAACCATCATAAATACGAATCTGTTGCCAAACATCAAAATTTTGATCATGTGACCATGAGGATGCTGCAACGGTCGCTAAGTGTAAAAATGGTCGCTAAGTGTGAAAAATGGTCATCAGTCACTTTTTTCAATGCCATTGTAACTTTGGTCACTAAATGAACTGTTTGAAAGCTAAGGCTAGCTTGCATTATAATGCCTTATGCTAGCTTACATTTTCAAGAGAGAGAAGCTAAACTCCTTATTAGAATTGAAATAGAAATGAATAGAGTAGAGTAGAGTAGAATAGAGTAGAGTAGAGTAGAGTAGAGTAGAGTAGAGTAGAGTAGAGTAGAATAGAATAGAATAGAATAGAATAGAATAGAATAGAATAGAATAGAATAGTTTATTAGCCAAGTGTGATTGGACAGACAAGGAATTTGTCTTTGGTGCATAGGCTCTCAGTGTCCATAAAAGAAAAAAATACATTCATCAAAAATCATAAGCTACAACACTTAGTGATAGTCATAGGTTACTAATAAGCAATCAAATTATACTAGGAAACAAATTATTGAAATTTTAAATTATTGGATTTTTTTCAAAGAAACTCAGTATGTGCTTCCTGATTATTTAAAGTGCAAATTCAGTGTCAATGACTCCTGACTATTTAAAATATAGTCTAAGACAATTTAAAAAAAGAATCCACACAGAATAAAGCTATTTTAAAAAATCTTATGCACAATAAATAAAATATTATTTTAAAATACATTAAAAAAATAAAAGAAAAAAACCTGGCTCACTTACCAGCAGGCAGGCACTTCAAGTCAATACAGAATGATATAGATGTTAATATCTGCGGACCACAAAAATTTTCTCACGGACCACCAGTGGTCCACCACGGACCACTGGTTCGGGACAGAGGGGAAGCAGGGAGACAGTTCCTAAATAGAACGCCTCCTTTAAAAAAAGTAAGTTTTTTTTTTAAATGACTCAATGCAGCCAAGTTCATTATATGGCATCATTCAAGCCTTGTCACATCTTATTATGCCATCATCACTAAATCTCTTTAGAAAGTCTACACAAATATAGTTTGTAAATCCCCCTATATTGCTCCTTTCCCATGACTCCTGACGCTGGCAGGTAGACTGCCCTTGCCCACAGAAGCTCAAGATGAGAAAATTGGATACAGCACACCTTAGTCATGCTGGATGAAAATGTAAATTTCTAACTTGCCTCTTTTTGGGGGGTGAGGGGGGGGCCGTCAAGGCTGCCCAGGAAGACCAGCAGAATAATAATTTTAAAAAAGAGATAGACTTAATACGATAAATAGAGAAATGTGTAGAGAAATGTAAAGAATGAAGAGGGATGGATGGATGAAAAGGGGGAAAGATGGATGAGTTTTTAAGAGTCTGGGGCTTCAAAAGAGTCTGGGGGTTATTAATCTCTCTCTCTCTGTGTGTGTGTGTGTGTCCAGCCTTCATTCCTGCTCACTTCACACTGGATGCACAAAAAGAGCAGTCAAAATGTGTGTGTGTGTGTTTGTGTGTGTGTACAATTTTTACCAGCAACAAAAGGGGAATTGCTAGCAGCTAGCTAGCAGGGTCTTTTATTTGCAGCTGTTAAGTGCTCGGTTACAGCAATTATGAGATCTCAGGAGGAATGGGGGAACCTGGGGAGGGGGCGCGGGGGAGGGGGATCAGAGATCACAAGGTTAGGAAGGAAAGGGATAGATTAAAAAAATAAGAGGGGATCGTACGCCCCCACCCACCCACTCCCAACCCCATCCAACAGAAGGAGACGAGAGAAGAGCAGCGGAGAGAAGGAAATCTCCTCCATCCCTCCCCGCCTCTTCCAAATTATACACACAGACACTGCCCTCCCCATCCCAGATCTCTCTCTCTCTTTTTTCTCCACTCACCCCCCTTCAACCAAACAAACGAGCAGAGGAAATACAAGAAAAGCAACTTTTTTTAAAAAAAAAATAAAGAAATAAATGAAATCCAAGGCACGGGAGGAAAATCCCCCTTTTCCCTAATTCCCACTCCTCCCCCCATCCTGCCTCCCAATCCATTTGGGGTGGATTTCTTTATTTGCAATAAATCCTGGGTTCCCCCCCCCCCCTTTTTTTTTTAAAGGAAGGAAAATGACAGATCTTCTCCCCCCCTCCCCCCCCACCAAAAGGAGACTGGAGAAAAGCAACCAGATTGAAAGGAAGAGAGATATGATCGGAAGAGCAGGAGGAGAGGGAGGGCTGCGAGCAAGCTGAGCAGAGGGAGGGAAACACTGCCCTCTAAAGGCCACATCGGGAACGACACTTCAGAGAAATAAAAAAAAAATTTTTTAATGGCGTCCTTTTTAAATCAGGACTTTTTGAACACAAACTTTGAAAAATCGTGACTGTCCCGCCCAAAGCGGGATGTCTGGTCACCTTATTCTGGGTTAGAGCAGCCCCATCCAAGAGCAAAGGAGAGAAACTCCTGGACACAGAGAGCCCCTCCCTTCCCCAGTCACAGTCCCTCCCTCTTGCCAGGGTTCAGCTTCAATTCACTGCCTGTAGGGGGCAGCATAGAGTCTGGCCCTGAAGTCCTAGCTGGGCCCTGGGAATTGAAATCAGAGCCTCCTGGTGATTGGCTCAAAGTCCCCAGCTGCCTTTGATGCCTAAGGCAGGACTAGAACTCAGAGTCACTTACTGATTGGCACAAAGTCACTAAGGGGCCCCACCTAATTTTCTTCATATCAAGGTTCTTCTCTACCTAACCCTGGCATTTCCTGGTGGTCTCTCATCCCTGCTTAAATCCAGGCCTGCTTAAGTTTCTCCAAACCAGCCTGCTGCTGCTTTCTACAGGTAGTCCATGACTTATGACCAGAATTGGGACCAGAAATGTCATTACTAAGCTAGGCGGTCATTAAGTAAGTTGTGCTAAGTTTTACAATGTTTAATGCCACACTTGTTAAGTGAATCACTGGGGTTGTTGAGTGGATCCTGCAGTCATTAAGCAAACACCATTTCACCCATTGAAGTCCATGCTGATTGCCAGGCACACAATTTGTTATTATGTGACCATGGGGATGCTGCAATAGTCATAAGTGTGAGGACTGATCATACATCATTTTTTTAATGACTGTGGAACTTGGAACTGTTACTAAATGGATATAAATCGAGGACTTCCAGTAGGGTACTTGGTTTGGGACTGAAGAAAATTGGATCCATTGTTCCTTCAAGCACCTTCTCTCAATGCCTTTGGAATATTAATAATATTTAAACTTTTATGCATATATTTCCCTCCCAACTGCCCTTCATCTGGGCCTGGATTCTCTGGATCTCTAATACCAGATTCCAGATCCAAGGGACAAGATTTCAATCTTGACTTCACCCCCAGAGAAGGGGCAGAATCTGGGGCTCCCCAACCTCTCCAGGAGACCAAGGGTTCCCCCTTCAGAGGGAGCCATTCCAGCTGAAGCAAATTCAGAGCTCAAAGCCCCTTCAGGATTGGCTCATCAATGGATAAGCTACGCCCCCAGGGGAAGGCAGCCAGTTGGCGATTATTATTCAAGTCTCAGGTCCAGGCCAATCAAAGCCTTAGCTTGTGACATCAGAAGCTTCTTCTGAGCCCATTGGCTGGAGTTTGCCATGGCAACCTCCAGCATCCTTGGGAGTCTGGACCACATAATGGAGGCTCTGCTCAACATCCCTGGAAAGTGACTGGATTGGATGGATGGCACTGGGGGCATCACAGGGTCTCCCTCACCTGGGGTCCTCAGGAGGGAGGGACCCTTCCCTTTAAAGCAGAATTAAGGGGGAGAGGTTATAAAAGGGGAGCTTCAACCAACATGACAGATGTGCTGATACCTGCTGTGTCTGCAACCTCCATACCTGTCACCAAACTCCTCATCCAACATGTTGAAGGTTCCTGTCTCTGGAAAGGGGCTGGGAGCAGCTGGCTGGGGGGTCGACAATGTGTTCTAAGAGAAAGATTGGCTTCAGGATGTCCCAGTTGGAGAAGCATTGAGACCCCAAAGGTAGAAGCTGACCTGGGGAGATTAACCTAAAAAGGGATTCCCTTGGCCAAATGTAGTTATTTCCCAAACGGACTCATCCTGCTGGCTGACTTATTTATATATTTATATTTTTTATTACTCAGAGTTTTACTCTTTCTCTAAATAGATGAAGGCAGTGAACATACTGAAGACTCCAACATCCTCACAATATGCTTGTGAGGTAGCCTGTGGCTGAGAGGGAGGGACAGGCTCAACGGGGACCCACCAGGATTTCATGCCTTGGAAGGGACTGGTAAGTACTTGGAGGGGGGCTGTTTCCTAATCCGTATGGTCCCCCACTTTCCCTCTCATGAGAAGTTTTAAGTATTGACGGAGGGACAACGCACAGCCAGGGTTCAAACAAGAAGAACTCTTTATTCGGTTGAAGGCGATTCAAGGGACGGCAAACTCCCGCCAAGGTATTTATATTCTTGTTTAACCAATCACTGGCCGGGGACGCGACAGCAACTGCTGACGTCAGTCCCTCGGCCAATCAACAATAACAGTGCGTCGGCAACACCCTCTGGAGCTCTCAGCCAATCAGAGAGCTCAGAGGATGTTACTGACAGTCAGAACAATTAACCAATATTTAACACCCCTTTCCCCCAGTTCTGCGCATGCCCGAAACGGAGCATGCGTAGTCCTTAAGATATGCTGGGCGGCGCCGGACCCGCCCAGATCTTCTCATTGCAGGAGAAGTCGTCGGCGGAGGAGGACCTCCTCGTGGTAGCTCCTCCCCGAAGGGAGTGTAGCTCCGAGGCACGCCCTTTCGGGAAGGCCCAGAAGGCGGGCTCAACTGCAACGGTAGGTGTAGCCGTGGGGGCGCGTCACTTGTCGTGGGGGGAATTCTCTGTGCGTCCTCGGATTGAGTTGTTGGATTGGCGTCCCCTTGGGCGGCGCTTGGGTAAGCAGGGCCTGGTGTGGCGAAGGCCCTCGGTTGCGGACTGCCGGATTGAGGACGCTGTTGTTGAAACAGGAGGGGGCCTGGTGTGGCAAAGGCCCCTGGATGTGGTCTCTCGGATTGAGGGGTTTGTGCTTGGTGTAGGTTGAGGCCTGGAGTGGCGAAGGCTTCGCATTGCAACCCCGGGGCTGCGGTGTTGTCGCTCAGGGGTTCGCGGCCACCAGCCTGCGACGGGAGACGCCTCCTCAATTGATCCAGGTGGCGTCTCCATTGGGTTCCATCAGCCAACTGGACCCTGAAAGAACATGGGCCAGTCAGGGCAACGATAGCACCCGGCACCCATTTTGGTTCCCCCGTAAACGACCGAGCCCACACTGGATCCCCTAGCTTAAAGGACCGGGGAGGGAGGACCCCCAGATTGCTCGGCTGATCCCCTGAATAGAGCGGGTGAAGCCTATCCAGGGGAGTCCGCAGGCGCCTGCCCATCAAGAGCTCCGCGGGGCTTTTGTTGGTAGTTGGGCAGGGGGTGGAATGTTGGCTTAGCAGGTAAGCCGCCACCCTCGCCTGCCAGTCGCCCCGGTCCATGCGGCTCAGTGCCTCCTTAGCTGAGCGGACCGCCCGTTCCGCCCGGCCATTGCTGGCCGGGTGGTACGGGGCTATGGGCGCATGCCGGATCCCTTGCTCGGCCAAGAACTCCTGGAAGGTGGTGGACGTGAACTGTGGCCCATTGTCCAAGACCACCACGTCCGGCAACCCGTGGGTTGCGAACATCCTCCGCAGGGCCCTGACCGTACTCTCGGCTGTGGTGGAGCCCATGAGGACTAGCTCCACCCATCGAGAGTAGGCGTCCACCACTACCAGGAAGTTTTGGCCGTGGAAGGGACCGGCGAAATCGATGTGGAGGCGAGACCATGGGCCTCTCGGAGCCTCCCACTCACGAGCAGGCCCGGCTGGGGGGTTGGGCCTGGATAATTGACAGGTCGTGCAGCGGCCCACATGGGCCGCTATTTCTGTGTCCAGCAAGGGCCACCAGACATAGCTACGGGCCAATGCCTTCATTCGTGCTATGCCCGGGTGGTCCTTGTGGAGCAGATCCAGAACCAGTGGCCGGAGTGCGGTGGGGATCAGTACCCGATCCCCCCAGATGAGACAACCCCCATGGAGGGAGATCTCAGCCTGGCGATTTTTAAAGGGCTGGAAGCCCTCTGCCACTTTGTCTGCTGGCCATCCCCTTAGAACCCAGGAAGAGACCTGGGACAAGATCGGATCGGCCTTCGTGTGGGCCGCCACGTCCGTGGCAGAGAGTGGGAACCCGGAGGCGGCAATGGAGAGGACTGAGAGAGAGGGCACGGGGGCGGTGTCCGTCTCCGGGAGTGGGCAACGGCTGAGGGCATCTGCATGCCCTAGCTGTTTGCCTGGACGGTACAGCAACGTATAAGAATACGCTGCGAGGAACTCCGTCCAGCGAGTCATACGGGGGGATAAAATGGAGGGGGTCGGCTTGTCCCCCGCCAAAAGCCCAAGGAGTGGCTTATGGTCGGTGACAAGGGTAAAATGCCGACCGTAGAGGTAATCGTGGAACCTCTTAATCCCGGACACTGCAGCCAGAGCCTCCTTGTCGATCTGGCTGTAATTGCGCTCCGCCGAGGAGAGTGTCCGAGAATAAAAGGCCACAGGGGCTTCTGAGCCATTAGGGAGGATATGGCTCAGGACAGCCCCTACTCCAAATGGGGAGGCGTCACACGCCAACGTCAGAGGCAACCCATCATGATATTGAATGAGGACTGCCGATGACGTCAGCGTCTCTTTGACAGCCGCGAACGCATGCGCTTCGCGGCTTCCCCAGCGCCAGGCCGCGGATCGGTCGAGCAACCGATGCAGCGGCTCGGCTAGTGACGCCTTGTGCGGAATGAAGGGGGCGTAAAAATTGAGCAGCCCTAGGAACGCCTGTAGCTCCGCCCTGGAGGTGGGAGCAGGGGCGTTCCTAATGGCGGCAATTTTAGAAGGTGTAGGGTGAATGCCTTGGGCATCTATTAAGAAGCCCAAGAATTCTACCCTAGGGACAGCAAATGAGCATTTGCTGCTTTTTAATTTTAACCCCGCGCCCCTGAAACGACAGAGGACCTTCCTTAATACTTCGATGAGTTCTGAGCGGCTCGTTGCAGCGATCAGAACGTCATCGAAATATGGAACTACCCCCGGAAGTCCATGGAGCAGACGCTCCATAAGACTTTGGAAGATCCCCGGGGCCACGGATACGCCGAATTGTAGGCGGCGACAACGAAAAGCCCCACGATGGGTGACGATGGTCTGGGCAGCCGCCGCATCGTCATCCACCGGGAGCTGTTGATAGGCTTGCGCCATATCCAGTTTGGCAAATATGCAACCCTGCCCCAGGGAATGGAGCAGGTGTTGCACAACAGGGACTGGATAGGGGTTTGCCTGAAGGGCCAAGTTGATCGTCGACTTGTAGTCGGCGCAGATTCTCACCGAGCCATCCGGCTTGACCGGAAGAACTATGGGAGTCTCCCATGGAGCATGATCGACTGGCTCGATGACACCCTGCGCCAATAATTTGTCAAGTTCGGCGTCAACCTTGGCCCTTAAGGCAAAAGGCACCCTGCGGGCTTTCAGCCTAATAGGAGCAATCTGAGGATCTAAGCTAAGGGAGATGGGGGTTCCCTTATAACACCCTAGCTGTCCATCAAACACATCAGAGAACTCCTGCAGGACGTCCTCAATTGTCGCAGTTTTAACTTGGTGGACCCCCCCGATGGACAGTCCCAGTGTCTTAAACCAGTCAAGGCCAAGAAGAGCCGGCAAATTGTGTTTTACAATTATGATTGGCAGCTCTCCCTTGAAATTGCCATATCTAACAGGGATAGGAAAGGATCCCAGAACAGGGATCAACTTCCCTTGGTAGTCCCTTAAGAGTACCCGGGATGGGGCTAACTTATTTTGAGGAACTGTAGGGCAGAGGTTTGAGAACATGTCCCAAGATAATAACGATCGGGAGGAGCCGGAGTCCACCTCCATCTGGCAAGGCTGACCTGCCAGGTGGACATTGGCCGTGATTTTGCGGTTGCCTGAGGAGGCCTGGTTGATGGAAGTTTCCACTTCCTGCGGCTCGGAAACAGTGTGGCAGTCATCTCCTCTGCGAGGTGGTCTCTGCTGGCGGCGCTGTTGCTGCTTGGTCCTCTCAGAAGTTTGGAAGAAGGCAGGGGCCGGCAAGGAGGCTCGGCACACTTGGGCGAGGTGCCCCTGCCTCTGACAGCGGCGGCAGATCGCATTTTTGAATTGGCACGTTTGGCGGTCGTGGCGGCCTCCGCAGCTAAGGCAAGGCACCCTGGCGTTTTGCGGTGCGGCTGTGGATTGAGCAGGTGGCTTCCGCCGTGGTTGTGCGCGGACTTGATCGATGTTGTCTGGTTCCCGGTCCTCACAAGGGGTTATATCATCATAGTCTATGTCATGCACTTGTGAGGCCGGTGCCGGGTTAGTTGACAGCTGTAGCCGCTCCAAATCGGCGGTCGATTGCTCCGAGAGCTCAGCTGCTCTGGCGATCTCGACTGCTTGGAGCAGCGTAATGTCATGGTGGCGGAACATGCGGCTTCTTAAGTGTACATCCCGCACACCGCACACAAACTGTTCGACTAGGTTTTCTTCTAGGTTCGAAAAATCGCACTGGGCCGCCACAGTGCGCAGGGCTTCCAAAAATTGACTGATCGTCTCCCCCGGCTTCTGTACCCGCCTCCTGAATGCGAAACTGCGGGCAATTTTGGATGGCGTTGGGGCATAGTGCCCCTTTAATTTGGCCATCAAGTTGTCCCAGCCCAATTTGTATGCGGGTCTGGGAGCAGCCATGGCTCTGGCTGAGGCAAACATTGAGGGTTCGCAGCATGATAAGAAAAAGCTGCACTTCTCCTCATCCGTTTGAGCCTGATTTTTAGTTGCGATTAAATATGTTTCAAAGCGCTCCATGAATCCTTCCCAGGATTCGCCGGCGGAGCCGAAAGGAGCGAAAGGCGGCAATGAATTCATGGCTAAACTGACTTGTGAGGAGCGGATGGACTGAAGTCGTGACAGGAAAAATTTTCCTCAGCGTTCGGTGCTGGCGCGGACAGCGACTTACAGCAGCTAGCTGGAATAAACTCTCTGTCTTTAAACCTAGGCTTGCGTGGAATCGCCGAATCCCACCTTCGTCGCCAGTTTTAAGTATTGACGGAGGGACAACGCACAGCCAGGGTTCAAACAAGAAGAACTCTTTATTCGGTTGAAGGCGATTCAAGGGACGGCAAACTCCCGCCAAGGTATTTATATTCTTGTTTAACCAATCACTGGCCGGGGACGCGACAGCAACTGCTGACGTCAGTCCCTCGGCCAATCAACAATAACAGTGCGTCGGCAACACCCTCTGGAGCTCTCAGCCAATCAGAGAGCTCAGAGGATGTTACTGACAGTCAGAACAATTAACCAATATTTAACAAGAAACCCCCTAGCAGTGCTAGAGGTGGCCGAATTGGCCGATTGCAGATTCTGACTTCTTTGGAGAGTCTTGATAGAAAATAGGCCTTGAATTGGAGTCAGAATCCAATGGGAAGTCAGGATAGTTTGAAGGGAGATCAGTTGTGATGGATTAAGTCAGAGTTTCTCAAACTGGGCCACTTGAAGGCATCTGTGGACTTTAGGCCGGTTAACAAAATGTCCCCTAAACTGAGAGAGGATGTGACTGTGTCTCTCCATTTTCCAACAGGTCAGCAGCAGGGAAGAAAAGGTCCTTTAGGGAATATTCTTGGGCTGTTTTCTCAATGAGCAGTGATGGCCTTCATGATCTCCAGATTAACCAGATTCTGCTGACATTCAGATCCAGGAATCTAAGAAAGACAAACAACGGACGAAAGAGCAGCACAGTTGTCTCAAGCAGACAGAGGATCAACTTCAAGCCACAACGGAAAACCTGCAGAAAACTCTGCTGGACAACAAAGGAAGCTTGGACCATGCCAACACGATGATCCACCAGTTAGAGCTTGAGAAAGAATCTTTGGTGAAACACACTGAAGAACTCTAGAAAGAAATGTCTGAGGTTCCTAGTCAAGTGGCCTTCCTCAAACTTGAGAAGGCTGCCTTAGAACCTCTGAGAAGTTCCTCAAAGAGGTCTGGAAGCTTTTTAAGAACTCAAGAAGCACCTCTATAGGCTGCAGCATGAACTGGTTGAGATGGACCAAAGTTCCACTTTGTGGAGAAAAGCCACTCCAGCCAACTGAAGCAGAAAGTCACAATTTTTCAGAATGTGAGGGGAAATGAGAAGAAGCACCTCAACCATCTGCAACAGCAGCAGACCCGTGTTTGCCAGGCCAGAATGGAAGACCTGCAGAAAACGCTGGAGGACAACAGAGAAGGACTGACCCATGTCAGAATGCCGATCCAAGAATTAGAGCTGCAGAACAGGTGTTTGGAGAAGGACAGGGAAGATCTCCACAGGGAGATCCCCTGCCAAGTGGCTTTCTTCAGAAATGATGTTGGCAATCCTGAGTGACCAGGACATGGGACAACTTTGCTGACACTCTCTCTCCCCATACCTGGAATGGAGGAATGGCAGCCTTTTACCCATTTGAAAGATAAAAGAGATTCTTCCCCTCCCTTCCCTTGACTTGCCACCTAGTATGCCAGGGGAGTCAGGAGAGTCCCACCCTTACCAGCTGAAGCCCCTCCCTTACCCCAGAGGTGGGTTCCTACCAGTTCGCACCTATTCGGTAGAACTGGTTCATCAAATCTACCGAACCAGTTAGAAGAGGTTCCACCAGTGGACCCGGAAAGCAGGCCACACCTACAGAAGAGCTTCCAAATTTTTTTGAAACCCATCACTGGTCCTTGGATAGGATTATTCTACACTATCATGCTCCTATTTATAAAACTCAGTGCCTCTGTGAAAGATAAGGATGACTACTGCGTTTGTGGTGCAATCAGAACATTGCGTGTGTTGAAGTTGTTTTAACGCAAACCAAAGATGCCTTTTAAAAAACAAGTTTACATCATATTCTTATGCATGCCAGGGCTGTGTGTGAGGTAATTTAAGGTGGTTCTGACAAGTGTCGTCAGCATCTTATCCGGTCACATGGGCGGCAAGCCACTCCCACAAGGGAGGCCACACCCACAGAGGAGGTTCGAACAATTTTTGAAACCCACCACTGCCTTACCCCCACCTTACACCTTACCAGTCACTGCAGGACTGTCAGCTGAGCTGAAAGCCTCCCAGCCACTGAGCATCAGGGCCTGAGAGCACTGAGGAATCCCAGGGCTCCGAGCCAAGAAGGAGGGTGGAGGTGATGGCCATAGCTCTGGTGAGGTTGGTAGCGGTGGTTCCCAGGCTCAGTTCCAAGTGCCATCAGAGTGCCATCTGAAGCCAAGGGGGGAGCAGTGAGGAGGGTGGGGGCTCTGCTGTAGGGAGGGCAAAATGATTTGGCCTCGAGACCTTAAATCATTCTGGACACTGTCCAGAATCTCCACAACTTTTTCTTTTTTGGGGTGACCCGAACTGGGCAAAATATTTCAAGGATGGTCTGACCAGAGAGACAGAAAGCTCTACCAGCACTTCTCTCACTCTTGAATCTGCCCCTCTTTTATTGCTGCCTGTTAGGTAGTGTCCAATGTTTATGTCTTCTGTATATAGAGCTTATATTCTTGTAATTCCCACAAGCTTGGTTCCATCTGCAAACCTGATGAGTTCCCTTTCTGTCCCCTCACATAGATCACTTAGGAAAAGATGGAAGAGTCCAGGCCCCAAGGCAGAAACTTGAGGTGCCCCTCTGAATATTTTGCTCCATGTAGATGTAACTCCATGAAGGACTCCTCACTGGGTGCAATTGGTCAGCCACTCTATGAATTTTGTGCCTATTTGGAATTGTATACTGATTCTATCTCTCTCCTTTTCATATTTTGTTTTTTTTCCTTTGTGCCTAAAAAGAGATTCAAAGAAGGAATTAAGCATTTCTGCATTCACAGTTTCAAACATCCATGTGTGGAATCTTCCCGGTCTCTCTAGAAACTTGAAAAGATTAACAGAGTTGGAAGGGAGCTTGTAGGTCATCTGGTCCAATGGCCCCACCCAAGCACGAGACCCTACACCATTTCTCACAGATGGCAGTCCAGTCTCTTCTTGAAATCTTCCAGAGATGAAGCTCCCACATCTTCTGAAGGCAACTTTTGTTCCATTGGTTGATTGGTCTTCCTTTCAGAAAATTTCTCCTTAGTTCTAGGTTGAATCTCTCCTTGTTCAGTTTCCCTCCATTATTCCTTCTCTGGCCTTCAGGTGCCTTGGAAAATAGCTTGACCCCTTTCTTTATGCAATAGCCCAACAAATATTGGAAGATGCTCTCATGTCTCCCCTGGTCCTTCTCTTCACTAGACTAGCCCAGTTCCTGCAATCGTTCTTTATATGTTTTAGCCTCCAGTCCCCTAATCATCCTGGTTGCTCTTCTCTGCGGTTTTTCTAGAGTCTCAACATCTTTTTTATAGTGTGGTGACCAAAACTGTATGCAGTACTCTATGTGTGGTCTTACTAGGGCTTTACAGAGTGGTATTAATACCTCTCTTGGTCTTGATTGTATCCTTTTGTTAATACAATTTAGAATTGCATTGGCTGTTTTTGGCTGCCGCCACACACTTCTGACTCATATTTAATTGGTTCTCCACTAAAACTCCCAGATCCTTCTCATAGTTACTGCTATTAAGCCTAGTTTTACCCAGTCTATATGTGGACTTTTGGCTTTTCTTGCCTTAGTGTAACACTTTACTTTTCTCTACTTTGAATTCCATTTTGCTAGATCTCTCTTAGCTTGTTGAACTCTCTTAAAGACTCCACTATTAGCCTGCTTGATCAGTGCTTGGACTAGAAGACCTCCAAGATCCCTTCCAACTCTCTTAGACTGTTACGGTTGGTGACGTTCCCTGTGCTTGATGAAGAATGTGATTCTTGATAAAGCCCCATAGGCTTAGAGCCCGAGGGGTTAAATGGGATGTTTGCTAGTTTCTTTATGGGGTGAGAGTCGGGTCTGGTGTGGTGTGGATATGCTTGTTTGACCGGTGGGAGATGCCATCTATGGGGTGGTATGGAGTAAATGCATGAGGGCAGGGGGTAGGGAGCGAAGGTACAGGTAGATGATAGGCATGGCCTCCTTCTTCTCTTCCTTCCCCCTGAGAGGCTCTGGAGCAGCAGGAGCTTCTGCCTGCCCCCGAGACCCTCCACCCAGCCCTGACCTCCCATTCTGCCCCCCTGCTCCCTCAGCCTTGCTGCCTCAGGGCTCTCTGCTCCCCCAAGGCCTCTCCTGGGGACCCCTGGGCTCCCCTTCAGCTTCTGGCTGTCCTCCTCCCCCCCTCTCCTGCAGGCTGTTCGGCCCCCATCTGCTCATCCCATTTGGCTGCTTGGCTCTAGCTCCCAGATCCATCTCTGGCCAGACTCACCTGGCACACGAGGTAGCAAATCAGTCTCCCACCTCCCTCCTTCCCTCTCGCCCCCAATCTTCCCTCCTCTCCTGGATAGACAGTTGGACACAGACTCCTTTAATGCTCTTTCTATGGAGATATTAGAAAGAAACCTATCTTCCCAATAACTGATAGGCATCCTGGCCATTCCGACACTGCTTAGCTCCAGTGGCTGCTTAAGGCTGAACATACTGTGGTTGCAGCAAAGGTGGCTCGATTCTCCACAGCACCACTGGGGATCCATTGGAAACACGTGACTAATCCACCATAGATACTTTACACAACTGATGTAGGAAACCCCTTTGCATTACTACTCCTTTGCCTTTTAGTATTTAATGACTTTGGGCCTCACAGTTTTAGGACTGATATTGTAGTATCGTGAGATCATGTGCAACTGACATATTGGATGCACGATTGTGATTTTAATATAGATTTTATCTGTGGTTTATTATTTCATTCTAGAAGTTTTAACTGCATATTCCTTGAGTGTTTTTATTTATTTTGGTCTTTGATTGTAATAAACTTGATTTGATTTGATTCCATTTACCAAGAAGGATACCTAAAAAGACATATGATAGACTTGAATTTTCCCCATGTAGTGAATACTTTCCTCAGATAAAGGAAATGGATCCTGATGGAGAGACCACAGAAATGGCTTCTCTGCCTTTTGGTCTCCAACCTTGGAAGGGGAACTTTGTGGGCCTGATTCCTCAAGGAAATCCTGCTGTTCCTTGCAGCTTCTGAACAGTTACTTAAAGATGTCAACTGGTCTTTGGCAATTATAACTATGGGTGTCCTTTATAGAAGTTGCTGAATAAAACTTTATATCTTGCATATATGAAAAAATTGTGAAGTATATATGTGATTGTGTGTTTGTGTCTTATGGCATAATGGTTTTTTTCTATACTTATCTTTTTTCTTCTTTCTACTCCAGTTTAATTCAAGAAATTTAAAAGAATAATTAATAAATTCCAGTTGCCAAAGATGACAAACCTTGGATTAAACAGTATAGGAAGCCCACAATTTTGGTCCTTTGGGTTTATGTTCTCATGGTTTACGTCCTCATGTCTTGTCTGAATCCAGTCTGCAAATCGCACACGAGTCGATGGCCTCCAGGTGCCTCCTCCACCGTTCCATCATCCACTAGGTGCATCAACTACAATTCCAAGAAGGCCCAGGGCTGGGTGGCCCATAGGTGAGAAGCATCCACAATGATGCAATCAAAGCTCTGCTGGGAATTCTGGGAGTTGTAGTTGAACCTATCTGAAATGGCCAAGCTGAGGAAAGCCACCCCGGGGACAGATTAAGAAACCTCCTGGATTCCCTCCTGGAGATTGACTCCGTGTTTGCACCCAGAAGCCCTTTCCCCTCTCCCACTTCCTGTCTCCCTCCTCAGTTCCAGGAATGGGGAAGAATTCCCTGGAATTAGTCATACTGATTGGCGGCCTCCCACTTGTGGGTCTTCTCCTGCCTTTGCTGCTCTGGAGAAGCCCCTCAGAAGAAACCTCCAACCCTCAACAAAAGGCCAACAAGGAAGACATTGCTCAAGAGTCCTTAACATCAATCTTGAAATAAAGTCAACTAACAATCCTTGTCAGGAAGGAAGGAAGGAAGGAAGGAAGGAAGGAAGGAAGGAAGGAAGGAAGGAAGGAAGGAGGCAAACGTCCATGGGGTGTGAGCGATGGGGAGGTCTTTCCCTGATGACCTGGCCAGCTTCTTGGCTCAGGATCCAACCAGGTGGATGCAGGACCCATGGCTCACCTGTCTCTGACCTCCGTGCCAGTTCCTGTTGCCCACAGCAGGCAGGAAAAGCGACAGAAGAAAGGGACAATTTCACAAAAGGATTTTCATCCTCCTAAAGGAACCCATCATGGCTCCAGTCTCCAGAGAGGCTCCAGGCCCCTCGCAGAGTCTTTTGCATTATGAAGCCTTTCCACAATGGAGCCCAGACTTGGCCAAGATCTTGAGCCAAGGAAGCTCCCGGGACTCATGGGGACGCCCAACCTTGTCTAATGACCCCTCCTTCCCTTAACACGGAGCTTGGACTCCCTTTGGTCAATGGGAATGACAACCCACTGGATGGAGCTGTTTTCCCAGCCTTTGTCTGCTGTCTCAATGCCCCTCTTGGCTTCCAAAAAAATGGAGTACTACCTTTATTGACTTCTAGTCCATTGTAATTTATCTCCAAAGATATTCAGGATCTCATAATAAGAACTTCCCCTTTCTTCTCCCTTCTGCTTGCTTCTTGGGAACCTGGAGCAAAGTCCTTCTGAAGGGCTTGTGTCTAGGGCTTCTGGGGCTGGAAGCAGCCTGGGATGACTGAGGGGAACCCACCAGGTCAGGCCTTCAAGGGTTGCACTGCTGGGCTTCCCACCTTGTAGAAAGAGATGGGGGGACCCTCTTTCTTCTGATGGAGTTTGAGACACAGCTGATCTCCTGCTTGCAACTATTCACCTGGTGCAGCCACCAGGAGCCTAATCTCATCAGGATGCAATCTGACTATCCTGTGGGGTTTCTCCACGCACATCTTCTGCACTCCAGTCTCAACCTGACCCATGCATTGGGGAAAAGAACCAGCTGTTTGTGCTGCCTTTATCACCCAATAAGGGGATGGAGACAGGATGGTGGATTTCATGGAAAAGCCTCTTTCACAGGGAAAGGTGAACTAACTAGGTCTCATTGGATGAGAACATCTAAGCAAGAGGACCTGGAGGCTCCCACCTTCTCTGGCTTGATGGGATGGCCAATGGTTCTCATGGAGATTGTTAAACAATATACTTGGAGCTTGGTTCCAATAGAATCCATCTTACCACTTTTCCTATTCATTCTCTCATACATAAACTTTTACTGCTGTCCATAGGAATCATTGCTGAAATCGTTTTTTAAAAGGTATCAAATTCATTGGCAGTTGGTGAACAACAAATTCCTCTGAATGACTTTCACCGAGTCCTCTTTAGCAAGATTAATTGAGGTGAAAAGAAAGGGAGTTATAGGAATTCCAGTCATTCAACCATTTCCCATTTGGAAACATGTAGATATGTTATTTGACTCCTGCATACTATCTAAGTCGAAATAATGCAGGTATTTTTCAAATAAAAGGACATTTTATTATTCTTAATTATCATGGTGTGATGCCTCATGTTTTTACATTTGTTCTGGCTGTAAGCTGCTCTTTTGTGTTCAGATCTGGCCTTAGAAAGATAATGTAGCACTTGGGGATGAATATGCAGACCAGGAGACCAGCACTGGATGCCAGGATGGAGAAGACCTGGACAGCCACCATGTATTTCCCTTTGGTGCTCAGATAGGTGGGCACAAAAGTCACCCAGACACTGCAGAAGACCAGCATGCTGAAGGTGATCAGCTTGGCTTCATTGAAGGCCCCGGGAAGATTCCTGGCCAGAAAAGCCACCGTGAAGCAGATAGCAGCCAGGAAGCCCATGTAGCTGAGGGTGACATAGAACATGACAACAGCCCCTTCGTTGCATTGCAGGATGATTTCTCCAGGCTGGGAGTGGAGGTCAGAGTCGGGGAAGGGGGGAGAAACTCCCAGCCAGATGGAGCAGATGATCACTTGGACAGCAGCAGAAGAAAAGATGATGGAGTTGGCCAAGCTCTTCCCCAACCATCTCTTCACTCGGTTTCCTGGTTTTGTGGCCAGGAAAGCCAGCACCACCGTGATGGTTTTGGCCAAGAGAGAAGAAACGGCAACCGAGAAGATTATGCTGAAGACTGTTTGTCTGAGAAGGCAGGTGGCTTTCCTTGGATGACCAATGAAGAGAGAAGGAGACAAGAAGCAAAGCAGGAGGGAGACCAGGAGGATGTAGGAGAGGTCCCGGTTGTTGGCTTTGACAATGGGAGTTTCTTGGTATATAATAAAAATGACTAAAACGAGGCCTGTGGTAAGGAAGAAGAGCAGGGCAAAAGAGACCAGGATGATGCCCAGGTGTTCTTCAAAAGACAGGAAGGTTATAACTTTGGGGATACATTGGGCTCCCTCTTTATTTGGGTATTTATCATCTGGACACTTGATACATTTTTCTGTAAGTGAGAAAGCCAGAAAACTCTGTTCTTTTATCCTTTAAGAAATATGTTCTTGGCACAATAATCGATTAGAGGGACATTTTCCAAGATGCATTTCTTAACAATTCCAAGGGAAAAAATTGAAAATATCATTTTCTAGAAACTACTATAATATATGGGTAATAATAATAAAATATAAACTAACATTAATAGAGATAAATGATGAATCTGATAATAGCAATAGCAATAGCAGTAGACTTATATACCGCTTCATAGGCCTTTCAGCCCTCTCTAAGCGGTTTACAGAGAGTCAGCATATTGCCCCCAACAATCTGGGTCCTCATTTTACCCACCTCGGAAGGATGGAAGGCTGAGTCAACCCTGAGCCGGTGAGATTTGAACCGCTGAACTGCTGATCTAGCAGTAGCCTGCAGTGCTGCATTTAACCACTGCGCCACCTTGGCTCTTTCTAGGCAAACATCCTGGGTCCTTCCAGATGGCATTTCTCAACCCAGAGGATTCCTATCCTGTGAAATCTAATTGCTGAAAGAGAAATGGAGTTGGACAAAAAATCTGAAATGACTACTGGGAGGAATATTAATGTGAGTGGAATGAGGTACACCTACAATTGTCCATACCAGGCCTCTCAATATATGAATTGTCTGGTCTCATCTCAATGGATGTTGAGAAAATGCTTGATATGGTTCAGATGGAACTTCTGAAGTGGCATTTAGGAAGGTATGGTTTCCACACTTTGCTCTCCAATGGATTACATTTTTCATCCCTACACAGAGCAGTGGTGGGTTGCTGCTGGTTTTACTACCAGTTTGCTTCTTGGCTGCTTTGTGTGTGTTGCGAGCATGTGCACGGTTCAATGTAAATTGTTCTTCATGCATGCGCAGAACAATTTACAGTGAACTGTGCATGCATAGTCACTAGAAAACAACATGGTGGTGGTATCAGTGGCAGCAAGGGAACTGGTTCGGGGGTGTGGCAAGCCTGGGTTCTGCAACCCAGGCAAAAATAGCACTGCCGGTTCTGCCAAACCAGGCTGAACCAGGAGCAACCCACCTCTGATACAGAGGGCTTCCTCATGTGAAACTGAATATATCTAAATGTATTGATATCATTTCAGGAGATGAAGCTTGTAATGTAAAAGTTCCACAGAGCCTGTGAGGTAGGCTTCATGAAATGGGTAGCTTTAGGCCAGTCACTCTCTCAGCCCTCTCATCACACAAGTTTGTTGTGGGGAAAATAGGTGGAGGAAGGGTTAATTTGTGTCTCCGCTGCCTTGAGTTACTTATTAAAAAGTGGGCTAAAAACAAATAAATGAATAATATATTTTAAAAGAGATTGTCCTGTTAATCCCAGTTAGATACTTTACACTGACAAACTAATAATAATTTGTTTGTTTATACATTTTATAGGCTGCCTGATTCCTGGTGTCTCTAGATTAGTTATTATTAAAAAAGTAAAACATTTTAGAAGACAAAATGAATCTTGAATCCCATCTATAACCCCAAATGATCCTCTCCAGCAGGGGCTCAGCCTCCCTCTGCTCCAGGGCCTGGAGAACAGCCTGGCCGCTCAGGGCTTCTGGAAGGTCATTCAGGGTGGGAGCCATCCTGAGGAGAATCCCTCAAAGGTCTCAGGGGAATTGGGGGTCCCCTTACACCAAAGGTCACTTCAGCTTTATATATATTTTGCTTGCCCTTTGTGTTTTTATTTTAACATGTCTATTCTTGTGCAAAGAGACTCTTTATGAACTTCATTCTCTTTTAGCCTTTTGAGATAATTATTTTTACTTATCTGTTTTTTTCAAGTGTTAATTAATTAGAGAACCTCATTTCCATCCTAGAAAACTGCTACATAGCCTTGGGCTTTTTAGTCTAAGAATCTGCAGCTGAAACCATTTGGTTCCAAACTGTCTAGGTTTACCAACAAGTTCAAAAACTGAATTAGTTTCATGTAAATCAATATTGTACAGTTTTGTTACTTTTTTAAATTAAGTCTTCATTTTCCCATAGTTTTGTTAGTTCTGTTTCAATTGAATTGCAGCTATGTATTAAGGGATTCCCCCCCCCCTTTTAAACCATGAGTGGGTTTCTTTTTGGTTGAGATTATAGTCATTTGTATTTCATTATTTAACAACAACAACAAAAAGCCCAAAACCTCTCCCTCCGTGGTCCTTTAATAAGATCTTTCAATTTTGAGGGATGACATAACATAAACTTGCCTCAGATGAGTAAAAGCTATGGACATAAAAAGCATTCCTAAACTTTCAAAGAATTCAGATGTTTCTAGAAAAGTTAATATGAAAAGACATATCCAAACCAATAAGCAGAAGAATTAAGTTCCCGGCAATGGTAAAGTTCACCCAATCGGCCTCACCTTCTCTCTCTTCCTAATCTCTCCTTCAAGATCTTTTAGTTATTCTTCCCTTTAGATTTTGCATTTCGAAAATAAAAAAGAAAACAGTTGAGCTTCAAAGTGTCTTTTAACATGTACTTTCATAAAATTGCTCTGAATAAATCCATTTCCACAAATCCTTTCATTTTCTTCATTGTGACTCACCTTCCTGGATGTAAATGGTCCCCTCGGGACAAGGAACGCAGTCGTAGCAGCAAACTGGCTCTCCTTCTCGAGCCCTCTTGACAAATCCAGGATGACAACTTTCCACACACCTCGACTGAGGCAGGGACTGAGCAGAACAAATAGGAATGCCAAAGAAAATGTATTACGACTCTCCATCCATGGAACATGGAGGTAGACAGAATATTAAGTAATCTCTGGCAAATTCATTTAAATTAATATGAAATCTCTCATTATTTCCAGATGGTTGTAGTTAATACAACTACTAGCAGATTCTTCATTTAGTTCCTGCCTTTTGCTTTTGGCATAGCATAAACCCATGATGGCGTACTATGGCATGCGTGCCAGAGGTGGCATGCAGGCTCCTCACTGTGGGCACGTGTGCCATTGCCAGCTGCTCTTCTGGTTTCTGGCATGCATGCTGGTCTTCGCGGGTGCTGGAATGCTGGAAAATGGCCTGATAAATGGCATGAAAACAGCCTGAAAAATGGTCAATAACCAGGCCGTTTTTGGGGTGTTTATTGAGCATTTTGGGGCTGTTTCTCAGACTGAAAATGGCCTGGAAAACAGCCCACATACCAGCCAAAAAGTGGGCCATTTCTGGGACATTTTGGGGCCAAAAATGACCTGAAACAGCCCTGATAAATGACCTGAAAATAGTCCAAAAATCACCCTAAAAATGCACCCCAAAGCAGCCAAAAAACAACTTGCCAGCCTGGTGGTCTTTGGGTTTCCAGTGCTCTGGTGTGCACAAAGACCAGCTGGCTGGCGTGCATTCCAGCTGGCATCCTGGAAACCCGAAGACCAGCTGAGCACGCTGGACAGCTGGTCTTCGGGTTTCCGGCCCTCCGGCACACGAACAGCCACGTCCATGCACACATGTTCCAGTTTGGGCAGTTGGTGCCAAAAAGGTTTGCCATCATTGGCATAAACCATGGCAAAAAAGGGGACTTTTCTACTTAATAAAGTCTGGAGGAATTGAAACAAGATTTAACCATTAAGTGACCATCAGTGGGTTTCTGCTTGTGGTCCTATTAACATGCATTCCTCCATTCTTCATATACCCTTAAGGAGAAATGTCATGAGAAAAAGTCCCTCATAAAGAGGAGGTGAGGCATCTTTTGCTGCAGCCAATGGGACAAGAGAAGGAGCCCCGTGTCAGGAAGGGATATTTCTAAAGCCCATCCAGTTATCCAGACAAGGGCCTTTCTGTTGGAAAAGTACCATGAGGTAACAGCAGCTGGAAAAACAAGCCCATATTCATCATTAGTTAAATTTGGAGCCTCCTTTTTCCCCAGAGAGACTGAAAATAGCTGACAATCAAGATCAACCATGGCAATCCAATGGCCATCAGATGAAGAGCCCTCTTACAAGCCAAAGTCCAAATGTAAGTAGCATTTCTTTCAAAGCCTCCCTCATTATATTTGATGTCAGAAAGGGGTTTTGTTTACACCTACGAAATATTTCAGTGCTTCAGTTTTCTTAGCCTTGGAATTGTATAATGTGAGACATTATACATGCAATACATTAATGTTATCTACCTAGAGTCACTCTGGACAGGGAGACAGGCAGCATATACATTTGGAGAAACTGAATTTTAATTCCAGAATTTATTTTCCACTGGGACCCACAGGACCTCCAGCTAGTCTTGAGTAAACTTCATTGGATTCAGTCCAAACCTGAACTCAGTCACTGATCAACGGAATTGCCTTCATCTTCTGTTCTGTTTGAGGACAAGTAACAAGAGAACTTGAGGTTTTCAGCACCACAATTCCCCGCACTTGATGGCCTCCCTCACCGGGTTTATGGAGATCATAGAGGGGACACAAAAGGGCCATCATCTATGTCACCCCAGACCCCAGATTGTCAGAATCCACTTAGAACATTGTTCCATATTATAGCATCTAAAGGACTCTTTCTTCATTATTACTGAAGCTTCCCAAGCAGTTTAAGAAAACCATCCTTTCCCACATTCAGTTCTCAGTGAGGGCCATCCATCACAGTGATTCCCAAGGCTTTGTAAAACAGAAAAAAAGACAGCAATATTTTCCCCACCTTGTTGAGCAACGTTAACCATGAAAGAGCACTTTGGTTGATAATAAGTTTCTCTCTTTCATAACTCCCTGGGATCTGATAGATGAAATCCATCTTGGGTTGAATCACCCAGTTCCTGATGATCAGATCTGATGCTATATCTCCCTTTTGGTCCAAGTACAAATTAAAGACAGAAAGATTGCAGAACTCATTCTTTGCCAGAAAGGGATGAAACTAAAATGGAAAAATCCAGAAAGGCCATTTTGGTGAGGTACCGACATTTAGTACTCTAAGGAGCCCTGGACCACTCCTGAGTGAAGGTGTGGAATGTCTGCCAATTTGAACTGAGGTAACAGAATGTGAGGCAATTGGCAGTTGGAACAGAGTTCTTTTCAGGTGGGGAGGGGAAGTAGAGCTCCTTAGCATGAGAGCATGTTAATTCTGTATAAATAATACTAATGATCTGACGGTCATTTTGAAGAATCCTTTCTTAGGAGTACCTAGAAGCCAAGAGGAACATATATGCTAAATTTCAAGTTTGTAGGCTTTACGGTTCTAGAGTACATATAGATAAAAATAGGATGAGTGCTCCAATGTGGATTTATCATCAAGGTTTCATTTGTACTATTTTGATTATGATATTATTATTATTATTATTATTATTATTATTATTATTATTATTATTATTATTATTATTATTATTAGAATTCTGGTCACTGATGATAATAAATTGGTGGGAGTAACTAATTTATTAGATGAATAGTCATATAAGATCCCAACTCAGGTACCAGATGCTCCTTGGATGCACCATGCTTGGAGAAGAATTCACACAAAATCTACATTCGCTTCAGGGAAGGGCAATGAAGCCAAGGAAGAGACGAAAGGAGCTTCTCTTAGCCTTGAGGGGAGACTAGAAGGAGAAGAGTTGGAGGAGTCAGAAGGCATCTGGGAGCCCCTTTTCCAACTGACACAATCTCTCGGTTGGAGAAGGGAGGATACAGCCCTCTTCCAATAACCAAAAGATATTACACAGAAGCTTAAGATCTGCCCAATATTACTTCAGAGCATCAAACATAGAAAAATGGACTCAGTCACAAGACTTCTGGCTGAATGAGAGGAAAGATATCAAAGAAGAAGGAGATGTTTCAGAGCTGAGCCAGTGAATGAGACTTCAGTCTCCCCTTCACTGATTCTCATTATGCAAAGACTAAGCAGCCATCAAGTCAAAAAAATTGGGGTTCTGGCAGAGAGGAGGGGATAGTCTCAGAGGATCCTTCAAAGTTATGAATGTAAAATTCTATAGTGCTAATCATAAAGACAGGAATTCCTTTAAAAATGCCCATATACTTTTTAACAGAGCAGTGTTTAGTATCAAACTATGTCTCTCCTGAGGCCAGATTTTGCAATATTGACACATAAATGATTAAACAGGAGAAATGAATGAGGAAACTGTTGCCTTTTTGTACCACAAAGAGGTTCAGATGATTTCTCTCCATCTCCTTTGGATTCTTTCTAAAAAGGAACTAGGTTTGATGGATCCTTGTCAGTACTTCATACCTGCCATGGTTGCAGCCTTGGAGCCCCAAAACTCTCCTTCCTTCCCCGCCTCAATCTGGAGGAATAGGCAGCATTCAAGGCCTGTGCCAGAGTCTTGATAAAACTGTACAAATAGGGGTAATTTAGGATCCGGATCCTGTCTTTTTTCTCCTGGGTCTCCAGTGGGGCTTTCTGGGTGCATCTTCTGCGGCCTTTGATAGAAAAGATGTGCGTTGAAAGAGAACAGTGAAAATACTGCTCTTCAGTGTGGGGTTTCAAATATAAATAGGGTTCAAAGGGATGATATATTTGCCTATGTTTCCTTTGAAAAGCAAAGGTCCAAATGCTATGGACATATTTGAGAAGTTTGTTCCTTCTAATTGTCAATTGGCCCAAGACTGTCATGATCCAGACCTTCCCTTCAGTGGGTCCTGGCAAACGCCTGAGTGTTAAATGGAAAGGAAGAATTCTCTCCCAAATGGAATCAAATTCTATGAAGTGAACAAAGACATTGACTTGTCTCCACTTAGAGAGGGAATCCCTGAGGGGGGCTGCATGTCCAGTTGTTGAGAGTTGTTGTGATATAACAACACAAATTCCACTCCTGACAAGCATAGGAGTGAAAGTCCTCATGAAATTTTCTCCCTTCTCTGTGTCTGAAGCAAAGAGGCCAATCAGGGTCCATCTGAAATGGAGGAGCAGCTGGACAATTGCTGGGTATTGGATCCCATCTTTGGGGAGCATCTGGTGGAAAAGGGGGAATTTGCTTTTATGCCCCGAAACCTCTGAAACAGGTTCAAAACTGATCTGAAAAAACAATGAAGAATGCTGTTATATTTGGGGTCAGAACACATCTCAAATACTAGATTTTAGTGACTCCTTATTCTCATGAACATATTAGAATAATTTGTTCTTTACTAGTCATTATCATACCAAAATGTATAATGTAGAACACAGAATATTAATAAATCTGAGTATATAAACAGAATGTAATAATAAATTAAAAAAGAATAAAGAATGCAAATAATTTCTGTATCACCCTTACAATTTAAGACAATAATCCACATATCCAGGTCTGAACTCAACTGTTTTGCTCAAAAAGAGGCTGTATTATATGTAATTATTTAACTCTAATGGACCAGGTCATATATGATTTTAATATATTCATTCCAGTAGGTCATTTGTGTGATGTTCAAGACACTCTCTCTCTCTCTCTCTCTCTCTCTCTCTCTCTCTCTCTCTCTCTCTCTCTCATTCTAATATGTATCCTTAGTTCTAAGCTGCTTCTCTCCTGGCTTAGTTTCCATCTATTTTTGTCTTGCTTTCTGGTGCTTTGGTAAAAAGGTTGGCCTCCTCTTCTTTGCAGTAGCCCTTCAAATATTGGAGGACATCTATCATGTCAACCCTATTCCTTCTTTTCACTAGTCTAGACATACCCAATTCTGCAACCATTCTTCATATGTTTTAGCCTCCATCTTTGCTGTTTTTTTCTGCAATATTTCCAGTGTCTCAACATCTTTTTATAATATGGTGACTAAAACTGGATGCAGTATTCTAAGTGTGGTCTTACTAAGGCTTTATAAAGTGGTATTAATACTTCACATAATATTGATTCTATTCTCTCTTAATGCAACCTAGAATCATGATTCTAGGACTCCAAGATCCCTCTCACAATTACTTGTATTGAGCCAGGCTTCACCTAACCAGTATAAGTATAAAATAATAAGTATAAAATGTTAGTTTTCTCATAATTGATTCCCCCCCCCTTTGGATGGGACCCATTGTTCAGGTCTGTTGAGATCCTTCTGGATCTGGATCTTGAGTCTATCTTCTGGAGTGTTGGCTATTCTGGCCAGTTTAGTATCATGTGCAAATTGGAAGAGTTCCCTTACTGTTCCCTTTTATGAAGATGTTGAAGAATAACTGGGCTTAGAATGGAACTTTGGAGAAAGGGAAGGGAAGAATACATTTCCTAATATAATTGCCATGGATGCCATTCTGCTTCTTGCTTAGCATCATATCTTGCCAATATATCACATAATAGAATGGACCTAAAAGAAAGTGATCTTTATTTCAGTGGTATGAAACAAGAAAAAGATTTTAAAAAATTAAAATAGCTACTGCTTTTCTACATTTTCTACAAATCTATTGTCGCTCTTAGATTATTAATTTGTGCATTATTATACAAATTTGTGTAACTTTTAACTCTACTTAAAACCTTATTCTTCTGCAAGGAATGCACTTTTCTTCTACCTGCTGTCAAGTTTACTTAAGAAGATCGTGGCATATTTTAGCCACAATCTGTTAATCTAACTGGCCTATACTTGCTAGAGTCCTTTTTATCCCACATATATAGATTCTACTATTGCCAATTTCAATCCAAGTGGATATAATCTGTATTGTTTATATGTGAAACGAAGCTAAGAGAGGACCCTACAACTAGGAATATTTTTTCAATAGCCAGCAGAAAGTCCTCTACCGGGACCTTATTGCTCCTCAGGCCATTTATGATGAATTTGAACATGAACATAATAGTTAAACGTGAATAGTTGACATGTTCACTAATATGGTGACTTCCATGGAGAAGCTATGATCACACCTATTGCTCACCTCTCCCTTACCCCACTCACTTTATCAGATAGAGAAACACACAGACAAACCTGTGGGATTTTGTAGGTGCCTCCTAATATAGATATCTGGTTAGAGATGCATCTGTCAGCTCCATCAAGAAGAACCAAAATGTTCTCCTTCCTTCCACAGCCGTAGTTGGGGACATTGGCTTCTCCCACAGAGAGCATGTCCAGCAAGGCATCTGAAGTGCGTAAAGTGTTCTTATAGTTGTCAAGGATGTTGAAGCCAAATGTGAGATTTTGCAGGAATCGGGAATTCTTGTTGATCAGTTGAATGGCAAAAATGAAGCGTAGGGTATTTTCATAACCAAAAGAAAGCCTTCTGTAAAAAAAAGGTTCATGTTGTTATCAATAGCTATAACAAATTACTTTTTTAAAAATTCAATCCTCCTTGTCTCCACAAGCCTCCTTAAGCCAACATTGATCCAAAAACCAGGATCAGTTAGGTCTGTTAAGGGATGAACCCAGGATTATACAGGGAGGGGAAAATAATGTCAACTTCTTTCAGTTTATTTTCAGCCCCATCTTTGGATTTGAATCTCTTCTACAAAGTAAGAGGAAAAAGGAAAACCATGGAAATTGAAATCCTTCAGGAAATTAAAAAGCTCCTACAATATAGAAGCAAGTGAAATAAGAAAAGAAGGAGAGAACTGCAAATGGAGGGAATGCAACACCGTCATCCTGAATGACTTACAAATGAAATGGAGTAAAAGGAGCAGAATTGAAAGGGAACTTAGTAGGCGATATTTCTGTTGCAGAGGTGATCATATTAATCAAATGGTCTCCTGGCCTGTAATAGCTCCATGGTTGTTTTCCATCCTGGTTCTCCAAACTCAGCGGGCATTTCCTTCTCAGCTTCCCAGAGACTGGCTGGGCCAAAAGCAGCATCAGAACCAGAAGCAGAAGGTCCATAATTCTTGAGGTGAATCAATCCCCTTCTCAATTCTTGACAAAAACAACAAGATGAGTTAGAAGAATTTAAAGCTTTCAGAAGATGGAAATGCTAGTGGCTTTCCTGATTCAGAGAGAGACAATAAAAGCTTCACCTGGAAAAGAAAGAAAAACACACCAAAGAGCACAGACCCTGCCTGTCTGAAAATTGGTGCCATGCAAAATGTGACCTGAAGCTTTTATTCCTTTCTGATGAAAGATCTCTTTGATGTTGATTCACTCTGATGTTTACATCGAAGTCAGTCATTGGAGAAGAAGCAGAAGAACTCTCAAAAGCCAGATGGTGATTATTATAGGGAGAAGCAACTTTTCCACTGGGAACACTGGACCTCCTCCCAGATCCACATGATGAAAGCTAGCTGGAACAAAAAAGATGTTCATGAAAACCCGCAGAATCACCCCTGGGGGATCTGTTCTGTAGGGCTTGTGGTTGTTCCTGTCAGGATGTGTCTAGAAAGTGGAAAATAGCTCAACACCCAGGAAACTGATCTGTCCTTCTTGGTCTGACCCACCTCAATTTCTGGATTTGCTGGAGAGAGGAGGAAGGGTGGTTTGTTACAGACCCTCAAGAGGCCACACCTAGACCTGAATTTTATCTCAGGATGGCTGAGTAAACATTTTCCGAGCTTGATGAAGTTCATTGTGTGAATATGATCCTTGCAGGACAATTAATTTTGTTAATTGTACTTTGGGATTCTCATAATAGCCTGACCTTTTTCTGGGTATTATGATAAAAGAGGACCTGACCTGGAGCGCCTTACATTGCAGTCAAAAGAACCCTGCAGAGATGATACTATCTGAGACTTCTCAGGAAACAGCAACTGAATGGGAAATTTCTGGTGACCTTCTACCACTGCACCATAGAAAGTATTTTAACTTACAGCGCTTGTGTCTGGTTTGCCAATTGACCAGTGGCAAATAGGACAGTGCTCCAGAGGGTTAAAGTCATTGCCCAGAGGATCATGAGTTGCCCTCCCCCCTCCTTGGAAGAGCTTTATAGCTCCCGCTGCCTTAAGAAAGTTCAAAACATTCTTAAGGATCCATCTCATCCCGGGCATCCTTTTTTTTTTTTGAACTATTACCATCTGGCAGATGGTATAGGATAACAAAAACAAGAATAAATAGACTTATTATTTCACATTCTGCAAATTTTGCAGAACCTGAGAGTTGGGAAAAGGTACATGCCAATCCTGAAGTTTAAAGCCTCTAAGTCAGAAATCTTCAATAAATGAACCTTCACGTAGGCAGGTTAACCCAAGAGTAGCTCAAGGTCTGAGAAGAGCTCAGGGGAATGTTTGGAGAGTGAAATTCAGTGGGACAGGCATTGCCCGTGGACCCCATGAACATAGGGGCCCCATACTAATCTCTGTATTGTTCAAATGTTCATCATGTTGATTAGTTCTTGCTTTCCAACATGTTTGTAATGTTTCAACACCGATTTTGTTAGAAGTGCCAATAAAATAAATATATGTTTGCTTTTATTGACCATTTATACTTTTATTCCTGTGAGTTGTTGTAGCGGGCCCCTACTAGGGGTCCCAGTACACTGCTTTGTCTGGGGCCCATACAGTAAACGTTGTTAAGATGGCCATGCCAATGTGTAAAAGCATTTCAGGCCTGCTTTCAAGTTGCCATAAGCAATGCTGCTTGTCAAAATGCTGCTCCTAATGACAGGATTTCTTTTGAAACTTGGCTCGAGGCCCATAAATTAATGAGGGCATCTTTTGGAAACCTGACAGAGAGTCAGATCTGACCTCAGGTAAGTTATGGGCCCCTATGAACCTATTTCACCTCTCCTCCCCGAGTCCCTGGCATCTTTCAGAAACCTGAAAGGCCCTGGAAACAGGAGCCTTTGATTCCAAGGAGGTCAGAAAGAGCAAACAAAGGTGTTCCTCCAGAAAGAGTCACAGTTGATGAGATAAGAGCCTTATTGAGCGCCCCCCCCCCCCCCAAATTACCAGGAAGTATCAAATTTACCTCTGGCAGAGGTAAAGAAATGGAAAGAGGCTATGGATGAAGAAATGTTATTTGTGCAAATATATAAAGTTCTCATTCCACTGAGGTTGCCTGTGGGAGAAAGGCGGTTGGGTGCAGGTGGGTGTACAAGAGGAAACTTTTGATTTGTAACAAGGATGCTCTCTTCCGTAATGTTCTCTGCCTTGTCTCACTGTAATTGAGTTGTGGCCAGGGGAGGAGGAAGCCCCTTCTCGGTTGGAAATATGGCTTGTGGGTTTGTCCCAGTGAGACCCCCAGGAAAGAAAAGGAGGGGTGGCTGTTGTCACCTGTGATTTGTTAAAGGCTCTCAGGAGGCTGCACCGAGACCTGGGTCTTGTCTGTGGGTGGCTGTGAGAACATTTCTCACTGTTGTGTGAATATAATCCCTGCACAAAGAAAACTGTCCTCAGCATATTTCGGTCACCAACTGAGGTTCCGCTTTTCTCCACTGAATTAATAAGCTTTGGGTTCCTCTAATTCACTGACCACTGGCCAACTTGTTCAACCACAGAAAACAAACCATGGTCAAAAGTTGCAACTGTGAATGCAGACATTGTTGAACTGAAGGTTAAGTGTGTTCATGAATAGGCCCGGAGACAGTTTGGTGCAGTGGTTAAGTACCAGGAGGAGACCATGAATTCGAGTACTGCCTTGGGCACAAACCCAGCTGGGTGACCTTGGGCCGGCCATTCTCTCCAAGCCCTAGGAAAGAGGCAAGGGCAAACCCCTTCTGAAAATCCTTACCAGGATCTCAGGATCAGCTCCACCTGGGGCCTTTCTGACACCTCTTCACACACACACACAGCTGCCTGAGTCTTGGGGCTCTTGCTGCACCTGGCTTCACTCAGGTAAGCCCAGCCAAACAGCCTCCCATTCGCCAAATAGGGACAGAGTTTGGCAGGTGATTGTGCTGTGCAGGAATGAGGGGGGGAGGCAAGCAGGCTTCCTGCAGGGGCAGGGGCGGGCGCAGGAGGTACATATTCCTTCCTGGAAAGGGCAGGCAAGGAGGGGAACCGGAGGAGAGAGAGGCAGGAGGAGCCTCCCCTCCAGTCTCTCCTCTGAGGGAGGGGCCCCCCTTGTGCATGGCTGGATGGGAGCGCAGCTCTGATGTCACAGGTGGGGATGGGGGAACTCCCAGGTGAGCCCTGGACACCTGGAGGTCAGGTGAGCCAGGTGGGGTCCAGTAGGGAGGGGAGGTCAGTCTGGGTCACTGCTGCAAATTTCCCCATAGAGCAGCCTAAGACCTGCTTATAGGTCTCTGCCCCACCCTAACTGAGTGAACACCCCTAAGGGGCCTTCCCATGATCCATCCCTTCCAAATGCATGGATTCCAGCTCCCATCATCCTCAGCCACAGCTATGCCATTAGCAGAGGCCAAAAATGGAGGTTCAGAGGAGGCTGTTCTCTTCCCCAAGGAGGAGCCAGTGGGCTCAGTGGGTACAGCTGGAGAGAAGCAGCCAAGGAGGCTTTCTTGGAAGGTCCTGTCAGCCATTCCTGGTCCAGGGAGGTTTTGGGCCTAAGAGCCTCAGAATCCAGGAAGGTTTTGCTACTCTGCCCGAGTCTGAAGGGCCAGGAAGGGGCTAAATTCGCACGGCACCCCAGGCTTTCCTCAGGGTTGGCTTAGGGCAGCCTCAGACCCAACCAGGATGGCTCCCAAACCAGGATCAGGGTCTTAGGGTTATACGTAACTCCAATTAATTGTGGAGCGATTCACCTCTGACGGCAATAAGAATTCATGGTTTTCCTCCTGGGCAACCCCACATCCCCCTTGGAAGACCCAGCCCTGCATGGCTTCTCCCCCACAGAAGCCTCTCCTGGAAAGACACAGAGCCCAAGAGAGGCTGGAGAAACCCTGAAGGCTGCGTCCCCCCCAACCTTCAACCCTGGGATCCATAAATCAGGTTAGTCTCTTCCCAGGAATGCCCCAGATCCCCTCCTCCTTCCTGGCCATCCTGGGCCTTCTCTGTAGGTCTGGGCTTTGCTTTCCCCTGAGTGCCCCATGCATGGAAAGGGGTGGCAGTGCCATATATATCTCCCCCCTTCCCAGGATTCAGAAGATGGAACCTGGAGGGGGACTTTGCAGACCTGCTTCCCTTCCCCAGCACGAGGCTCCCCAGCTTCCTTCTCCAAGAGGCGCTCCCCACTCAGCCGGGCAGAGTCTGGCATCCCTGCAAGAGCCCCCTTGCCTGGCCTCTGCATGGGAAAGGGTGGCAGGGGAACATAGGATATGAATTGAATTGAATTGAATTTATTGCATTTATATGCTGCCCTTTTCCCCAAGGGGACTCAGGGCGGCTCACAATCCAAGTCAAGGGGGTACAGATAAGGAATAAAAAAGACGAACAGAACAATACACAATTTAAAAGCACACAACAACCATACCATTCGAGGGGGGGCAAAAGCTCTTTAGCCCCAGGCCTGTCGGAACAGCCAGGTTTTAAGGGCTTTGCGGAAGGCCTGGAGAGTGGTGAGGGTTCGAATCTCCACGGGGAGCTCGTTCCACAGAGAAGGCTCTCCTCCGGGTAGTCGCCAGTCGGCATTGGCCAGCGGATGGAATTCGGAAGAGGCCTAATCTGTGGGATCTAATTGGTCTATTGCAGGTAATTGGCAGCAGGTGGTCTCTCAAGTACCCAGGTCCAATACCATGAAGGGCTTTATAAGTGACGACTAGCACCTTGAAGCGTATCCGAAGACCAATAGGCAGCCAGTGCAGCTCGCGGAGGATAGGTGTTACGTGGGTGAACCGAGGTGCATCCACGATCGCTCGCGCGGCTGCATTCTGGACAAGCTGAAGTCTCCGAATGCTCCAAGGGCTGCCCCATGTAGAGCACGTTGCAGCAGTCCAGTCTAGAGGTCACAAGGGCACGAGTGACTGTTGTGAGGGCCTCCCAGTTCAGGTAGGGACGCAACTGGTGCACCAGGCGAACCTGGGCAAATGCCCCCCTGGTCACAGCCGACAAGTGGTGTTCAAAAGTCAGCTGTGGGTCCAGGAGGACTCCCAAATTGCGAACCCTGTCTGAGGGGCGTACTGTTTGACCCCCCAGCCTGAGAGATGGAAAACTTGGCCAATTAGTGGGAGGGAAACACACCAGCCACTCGGTCTTATCTGGATTGAGTGCAAGCTTGTTAACCCCCATCCAGACCCTAACACCCTCGAGGCCCTGGCACATCACATCAACCGCTTCACTGAGTTGGCGCGGGGCGGACAGATACAACTGTGTATCGTTTGCATACTGATGGTATTTTATCCCGTGCCGTCGAATGATCTCACCCAGCGGCTTCATGTAGATATTAAACAGGAGGGGGGACAGGACTGAACCCTGCGGCACCCCATAATTCAGGGGCCTAGGGGTCGATCTCTGCCCTCCGACCAACATCGACTGCAACCTGTCCGAGAGGTAAGAGGAGAACCACCGTAGGACAGTGCCTCCCACCCCCACCTCCCGCAATCGTCACAGAAGGATACCATGGTCAATAGTATCGAAGGCCGCTGAGAGGTCAAGGAGCACTAGGACGGAGGCATGACCTCCATCCCTGGCTCTCCAGAGATCATTGGTCAGCGCGACCAAAGCGGTTTCCGTGCTGTAGCCAGGCCTAAATCCTGACTGAAAGGGATCTAGATAATCGGTTTCCTCCAAGGACCGCCGGAGCTGAAAGGCCACCACTTTCTCAACAACCTTCCCCACGAAGGGGAGGTTGGAGACTGGACGATAGTTGTTTAAAACAGCTGGATCCAAAGATGGCTTCTTCAGAAGGGGTCTCACCACCGCTGCCTTTAAAGTGGGGGGAAAGAACCCCTCCCGAAGGGGTTCATAAGATATGAGCTTTTGCATTCCCAGGTCTCTGAAGATGGAAGTTGGATTTTGCAGATCAGCTTTCCATGTGCAACAGGAGGGTCCTGAGCTCCCCTCCTCTCCCTCCCCTCCCCACATGGGGTGAGAGGCAGCCTTGGATTCTCCATCTCTTTTCACTTGGTTTTTTTTTCCAAACTTCTCTCTGTATTTATGTCTCTATGGTTTTTTTTAACTTTGCAAAGTTCTGATAATTAGTTTTTCGGTAAAGTTTAGAAACTGGCTGCACTATTTCATCAGCCCTTTTGTGCAATGCCCTTAAGCATTAACTTTGAAAATAATTTTTGGTTCCAACACAAGAGGCAGCTATTTCAGATCTGTAACATGCTCTGACTGTCAGCATTCCAGATAGCACCCAAAATTAAATCAGAGTCCAAGGCAAAATATTGCTCAAAGTTCCAATTTATTAAGAGAACCATGCTGGCACATCTGGGAAAACCCGAATCTGAAGCTTCTTCCGTTTCCTCCGCCCAAGTTACAGTTCAAGATCTTGCTCCCACATTCACAAGTCCATCCCCTGGTCCAATCTTCCACTGCCATGCTGGCAGTTTCACCCATCCAGTTCTGGTCAGGTGCAGAGGTACCAAGACAAAGGATGACCTTGACAATCTAGAAAGGAATTGTCAGATGCTGCTTCATTTAATAATCAGGAAAGAAACCACTCAACTCCATTTGGTTGAAATTAAGTGTACTTTTACTAATTACAAACGAATAGTAGCAAAGCAAAGCTGAGTCTCGTTAATTAGGCGCGAAAGCAATGAATATCATGTATAGGTCAATCCCCTTCCCTTGGCACCCCAGTCCATAGTCCAATTATAATTCACCCAACTGTCAGGTGGGAGATATCTTCAAAAAACATCATCAGGGTGGAATGCTGGACAGTTAACCTTGGCGGGAAACTCCCTTCCTCCATATGCGCAATGAGATGGTCAGGACAGCTTCTAGAACATTCCTCCAGCACATAATGATTCCCCTCCCAAATACCATGCCCCCCCTCCCCGTTTCAATGGCAGCCGAAGCAGCAGCAAGGCAGAGGCTGACAGGAATTTTATTTTGACTACATAACATTCTACTCCGTACTATCCCTCCTCCCAATTCCCCACTATAGAAACAGCATAGTAGAATAGAAGTGTGGCAGGCCAAAGAACCAAAAGGAACATGGCTGCAGGCCTGACACTGACATTAACTGCCCCCCTCCCCATGGTTTTGTCTTTATGCAAACAAATCTCAGATTTATTTTTTCTTCAGCCACAGGTGCCATGTATTCCCTCTGGGGCCAGTTTTGAGCATGGAGACCCCAAACCTCTCAAATCTAGATGATGGATTTAATTCCATCTCTGCCCCTGTTATTTTGAATCACATGGGGATTATTTCCCTTTCATTTCTCTCCAGAGAATTTCCCAACAACCTTTGAGTCCAAGAACTAGTTGAATTATCCAGGGATTCCTCCTGAGAGGGAGAATTATGATAAAAGTTTCAGCTTTGGGCAGAGAAATATGGAGTTTTGGGACAGGCAGAGTCTGTGCATTTGAATGTCCATCTCTCTCCCTTGCAGCTTGATTTCTCTGTGTTTCAATCAGTAAAGCGACTGGATCATATTCCACCTTGTGAGAATCCTTTGAATTTTTCTAATTCTTCTTTAGAAACAGGAAAGGGATTGATTGATTCACCCCATGAATTATGGACCTCCTGCTTCTTCTTCTGATGCTGCTTTTCTCACCTCCAGTCTCTGGGAAGCTGAGAATGAAATGCCCATAGAATTTTGGGCACCAGGATGGAAAACAACCACAGAGCTTTCATAAGCCAGGAGACCATCTCATTGGTATAGTCACCACTGGAGAGGAAACATTGCATACAAAGTTGCTTTTCAACGTGGCTCCTTCTATTCAGTTTATTTTCCATGATTTGTAAGTCATTCAGGTGAGGGAGTTGCACTCCCTCCATTCTAACACTCTCCTCCTTTTCGGTCTTTCTTAGTTTTCATTTATTCCTATATTGGGGAATATATCTAATTTACTGAATGATTTTTATTTCCATCGCTTCTCTCTTTTTTCTGATTTTGTAAAAATCAGACAATTTTGTGAAATCCAGAAAGAGGTCTGAAAAAAAGCTGAAAGGGCTGCAGATTATTTTCCTCTCTCTGTTCAATCCTTAATTTATCACTTGAATCATGAATTTTATTTAATGTAGTGGTGGAATCAGTTGTAGTTTCTATACCTCAGCCAATTTCCATATTTGTGTAACTGATTATTGCTTTTGGGCCAATGTTGGCTTAGGGCTCAGTAGGTTTTTGGAGGGTTATATATATTATATATAACAAAAGTATTTGTTATTGTTGTTGATTTTAACTTTTTTTTACAATAGGAATTCTCATGGGTTTTTTTATGGCTTACGATTCATTTTCAACATTCAAATTGTCAACAAGAATTCCCAGCTCCTGCACAATCTCACACTGGGCTACAACATCCATGAAAACCATTTGAGCACTTTCCGCACTTCAGATGCCTTGCTGGACATTCTCTCCACTGGAGAAGCCAATGTCCCCAACTACGGCTGTGGAAGGAAGGAGAACCTTCTGGCTCTTCTTGATGCAGCTGACAGGGACATCTCCATCCAGATGTCAACATTAGGAGGCAGCTATAAATTCCCACTGGTTTGTATGTGTTTTTCTCCATCTGGTAAAGTGAAGGGTGGGTGGTGGTGAGTGAGCAATAGATGGAATCATGTCTTCTCCATGGAATTCAAGAGTTTGTGCTCAACCCAGAAAAGACCGAGTGGCTGTTGTGTTTCCCTCCCAAAGATTCCACCAATATTCCATCTCTCAGGCTGGGGGGTCAAATTCTATACCCCTCAGAGAGGGTTCGCAACTTGGGAGTCCTCCTAGATCCACAGCTATCGTTTGACCATCACTTGACGGCTGTGGCTAGGGGGGCATTCGCCCAGGTTCGCCTGGTGCGCCAATAAAATCTAAATCTAAATCTAAAATCTAGTTGCTTTTCTTCATATTAGCAAAAATAGTCAATATTTACTTCATGTGTTATATCTGTCTATATAAAAATGGCTGGTGTGTTCCAGCATAACTCTGGAATGCCTCGAATAATTTCAACTAAACTTGGTACACAGATAACTTACTCTCTGCAAAAAAAAAATACTGTGGGGATAAGACACCCCTAACACCCCTCTGGGTGGGTGTTCTGGCAAGTGAGAGGGGCTACATTCAGTGTAGAAGATGCACCCACATGTTCATCCTCTGTTGGGGGTGGGGGAAGTGAGTCTTATACTCCTCAAAATATGGTATATATATATATAAACTTTATTATACATCATACATCATACATCATACATCATACATCATACATCATACATCATACATCATACATCATACATCATACATCATACATCATACATCATACATCATACATCATACATCATACATCATACATCATACATCATACATCATACATCATACATCATACATCATACATCATATATCATATATAGTATCTGTGAGAGGGATCTTGGAATCCTAGTGGACAATCCCTTAAATATGAGCCAGCAGTGTGTGGCAGCAGCCAAAAAAAATAATAAAATTGGTGCCAATCCTAGGCTGCATCAACAGGATAGAATCAAGAACACGTGAAGTATTAGTACCGTTTTATAATGCCTTGGCAAGACCACACTTGAAATACTGCAACTATATTATTAAAAACATGTAGAGACTCTGGAAAGAGTACAGAAAGGAGAAACTAAGATGATTAAGGGCCAGGAGACTAAAACATAAGAGGAACAGTTGCAGGAATTCAGTATGTCTGGTCTAGTGAAAAGGACTAGGGGTGACATAATAGCAATGTACCAATATAAATACGAATTTATAAATACGAATCTCTTGCCAAACAAAATTTTGATCACGTGACCATGAGGATGCTGCAATGGTCGCTAAGTGTGAAAAATGGTCGCAACGGTCGCTAAGTGTGAAAAATGGTCATCAGTCCCTTTTTTCAATGCCATTGTATCTTCCTGATTATTAAAAGTGCAAATTCACTCAGTGTCAATCATGACTCCTGAGTCCATTTCAAAGTATTGTGCATAGAAATTTTAAAAATGGCTTGTTTCAATTTATTTTGGATAGAATCTTTTTTTAAATAGTTTAAGACAATTTAAAAAAAGAATCAACACAGAATAACACTATTTTTAAAAATCATATGCACAATAAATAAAATATTATTTTAAAATACATTAAAAAAATAAAAGAAAAAACCCAGCTCACTTACCAGCAGGCAGGCAGAGTCAGCAGATCTTCGTAGGGATGGATGGAAGCACACAGGGAGCCAATATATACGCAACTGCAGTAACAATGACAATGATGAAGGATTGGATTGAGTTAAAGAATAAAAGAATTCTGATCTTAGAAGGCCATGACCTGCAGGCAGGCTGGCATAATTTCTTATGGAATGAATGACAAACATAAAACGCACAAATACTTTCAAAATCATTTAATTAGAACTTTACTGCAACAATGGCTCAAAATCAAAAAAATCCACTATGTGAAAACCCCAAATTGGCTATCACCAACAGAAAGAACGACACACCCAAATTTTACAGATTGGAACAAAATTCTAAGATACAGAGATCTAATTGACAGACAGGGAAATTTAAAAACAATTGAAGAATTGGCAGATCAGAATATGAAAGGTGACTGGCTAACCTACCTCCAAATTAAAACTAAATACAATAAAGACACTAAAATATATGGTATTGAAACAGAACCACACAAATTGAATAAAATTATTCAAAGTCTGGACAGAAAGATGATAGGGAAAATATACAAATTCCTCTTGAAGTATCAAATGGAAGAGGAAATTGGAAACTGTAAAAGAACCAATGATAAAATGGGCACAGAACTTTGGCTATAACATTGAACTAGACAAATGGGAAAAATTTTGGGGAATAAATTTAAGAATGACACTATCAATCCCATACAAGGAAAACCTTGTTCTTTCAATCCTTCCAATATTTTTTTCCTTCATTCCCTTGTCTGTTTCAATATTAAGTACATTTCTTCCTTTCTTCCTATAATTTTTTCCATTTTCTTCCTTATATTCTTTTCCATTTCAACATTGTCTTCCTTTTTTCCTTCCTTCCTTCCTATACGTCTTTCCATTTTCTTCCTTATATTATCTTTTCTGTTTCAACAGTCTTTGTTTCTTCCTTCCTTCCTTCCTTCCTATACTTCTTCTTTCATTCATTATATTTTCTTTTCCATTTCAATATTAAGTGTAATTCTTTGTTCCTCCTTCCTTCTTTCAATCCTTTCAATACTTTTTCCTTCATTCTCTTTTCCTTCAATATTAAGTGCAATTCCTTCCTTCCTTCCTTCCTTCCTTCCTTCCTTCCTTCCTTCCTTCCTTCCTTCCTTCCTTCCTTCCTTCCTTCCTTCCTAAGTTATTTCCATTTTCTTCCTTATATAATATTTTCTGTTTCAACATAAACTGCCTTCCTTCCTTCCCTCCCTCCCATCCCTTTCTTTATGTTTTCTTCATGCTTTCTTTTCTTTTTCCTCTGCTCTTTTTACCCCCCCCCTTCTTCTCCTCCTCTACATTTAGGTTGGATTAGTTTGTTTATTAGTTAAGTCAAACGTTTTAATAAAAGTTTCATCTTTTAAGATTCGTCCAACACATCCAATTGTAACCTTAACAGAATCCCATTGATCCACAGACAGCAGCGGGGAGCCCCAGAAGCCAGAGGACGTTCTCTGCTGGCGTCCGCCGCTCCCCCGATATCTCTTCCTTCCGCAGCGAATCCCATGGATTCACGAACGGACTCCATGGAAGGAAGAGAGATCGGGACAGCAGCGGGGAGGCCCAGAAGCGAGGGGACGTTCTCGGCTGGCGGCGCCGCTCCCCCGACCTCTCTTCCTTCCGCGGCGAATCTCATGGATTCACGAACGGACTCCACGGAAGGAAGAGAGATCGGGACAGCAGCGAGGAGGCCCAGAAGCAAGGGGACGTTCTCTGCTGGCGGCGCTACTCCCCCGACCTCTCTTCCTTCCGCGGCGAATCTCATGGATTCACGAACGGACTCCACGGAAGGAAGAGAGATCGGGACAGCAGCGGGGAGGCCCAGAAGCGAGGGGACGTTCTCTGCTGGCGTCCGCCGCTCCCCCGACCTCTCTTCCTTCCGCGGCGAATCCCATGGATTCACGAACGGACTCCACGGAAGGAAGAGAGATCGGGACAGCAGCGGGGAGGCCCAGAAGCGAGGGGACGTTCTCTGCTGGCGTCCGCCACTCCCCCGACCTCTCTTCCTTCCGCGGCGAATCCCATGGATTCACGAACGGACTCCACGGAAGGAAGAGAGATCGGGACAGCAGCAGGGAGGCCCAGAAGCGAGGGGACGTTCTCTGCTGGCGTCCGCCACTCCCCCGATATCTCTTCCTTCCGCGGCAAATCCCATGGATTCACGAACGGACTCCATGGAAGGAAGAGAGATCGGGACAGCAGCGGGGAGGCCCAGAAGCGAGGGGATGTTCTCTGCTGGCGGCGCCGCTCCCCCGACCTCTCTTCCTTCCGCGGCGAATCCCATGGATTCACGAACGGACTCCATGGAAGGAAGAGAGATCGGGACAGCAGCGGGGAGGCCCAGAAGCGAGGGGACGTTCTCTGCTGGCGGCGCCGCTCCCCCGACCTCTCTTCCTTCCGCGGCGAATCCCATGGATTCACGAACGGACTCCACGGAAGGAAGAGAGGTCTGGTCTGGGCAGCACGCACAGAGCGGGAAAGGCAGCACCAAAGCCTGGCCGCGAGCGAGGGAGCGCGTGGCGAGCAGCGACGCCGGGCTGCTTCCTCCTCCGCCGCCACCGGCGGCTGCTCCCTCCAGGGCAGGAGAGCTGGGAGCAGCCGCCCGAGAACTTCCACGTGGTTCCAAAGGTTTTGCCGCCCATTCCAGCGCAGCACAGGGGCTGGCTGCGAACTCCGCAAGGGGGCTGTCTCCTTCCCCCAGCCCAGCGCCTCCCGATTCCCACGGTACCAAATTTAATACAAAACATGATCTACTCACCACCAGTGAGTAAGCGCAGCTGCCCAAAACAAAGATGAAATAAAATGGAGACTCGCGCATGCGTCCTCAGCTAAGGAGTCCAGCCAATCAGTGAGCTGGTTGGCCAGCTCACTGATTGGCTGAAGTCCAGCCAATCAAATCAGTGAGCGGCAGGCTGGGCTGGCTTAAATTTGTAGGTGGTAGCATAGAACAGAACGATGAGCCAGCCCAGCAGCTGATGGGCGGGAGCTGCAAGCGCCAAAAAAAGCGTGCCTTTTTAAAAAGCGGGCGGGACGCGGGAAAATGCATCAAAAAGCGGGGGTGTCCCGCCAAAAGCGGGACATCTGGTCACCTTATCCAACATGAAACCAGGTAGGGGTGGGATTCAGCCAGTTCCCACGCGTTCCCTAAAACCGCTTGTTAATTGTATGAGCAGTTCGGCCAACCGGCGTGCCCCCCTATACCCTCCTGAGGGTGTGCCCCCCCCCAAGAAAACGACCTGTCTCAAGATCCCGTGGATCACTTTGGTTCAGGCAGTGGAATTCTCCACTCGTTCCCTCTCTCCGCAAAGCGAAGGAATCGCAGAAACTCTGCAGGGCCCAGAATGAGGCTTCCTCAAACTTCGGAATTGGGAGGGTCCAGAAAGGAAAAGGATCAATGGGAAATCTCCCTTCTTTAGCGTCATCGGTCTCCGGGCAGGGAGATTTCTCATTGGTGCTTCTGCTAGTTCTGGCCCAGCCCTCCCACCTCTGAAATCCGAGACAAACACTCCCCACCTTTCAGATTCCTCCTCTGGGCCTGGGAGCATCAGGTCGAGGAGACACACGCACGCGCTGCCGAGCCCAGAATGGGGCTTGAGACAAGCAACGCCTGAGAAATGCGGGATGTGCAGCGAAATGCAGGCTACAAGTAGCGAATCACGTTTTCCCAAGATCCGACGAAGCCCCAGCGGACCAATAGGAATTCTCACTAATGTAGCATCATTGGTCTCCAGGCAGTCTCCCTTGACTTCAAGCGCTGGAGGAGAGAGTTTGGTGCAGAAAGAAAAGGGAGGGAGGGGAAATATTTTCAGTCTTGAGTGGGGAGGGCGCAGTTCAAGGGGGTATATTCCAGCCATGGAGGGTGGACTTCCTTTTGCCCTCCCCGCATCCAGTATGGAGTGGGGCTGCAGTGGATGAGTGAAGGGGAGGCGCGGCCCCACAACCAGCGAGGACTTGGGGGTCTCTGAGTTGGCTGGTTAGGGAGTCCTTGGGTGCCTTCACACACACACACACACACACACACACACACACACACACACACACACACAAACACTTCATCATTTGGAGTGCCCCTCCCCCAACTTAGTGGGGTCACTGCCCTCCTTCCACCTCACGAAAGGTTCTGCCTTTGATCCCTTCCTGGCAAAGGGGCTGCCAGAGGGCCGCGGCGCCCTGGGGTTTTCTGACGAACCGCAAATAACAGCTCGAATTTGGAGTTGAAGGATAGCTGCTGTGGATATCAGTGGGTGGGATAAGAAGGGGGGAAGCGGGACTCCCTGGCTGAGAGTCGTGAAAAGAGCAAAGGAAGGGCAGGGTCCCGTCTAGGGCTGCCATGAACCCCCACTCCCTCAATACCGAACGGATCCCCCCTCCCAATTTCTCCGCTTCCCTCTCTGCGATGGACTCCCTCCTCCTTCAGGTGAAGCCCCAAAGGAGTCTGCCCGGAGACCGATGACGCTCAAGCAGGGAGAATTCCCATTGGTGCTGCCACTGGTTCTGGCCCTTCCCATCTCCAAAGTAGGAGATCAAAGCTTCCCCCCCCCAATCTAGAACTTCTGATTCACACGTTACATTTCAGAGATGAAGGTTTCCGATGTAGGAAGAGGCGCTGAGAAGGATAAGAAGAGGGGAGGAATAGCCAGACTTAGCCCACAGCTAAACCAGGAAGAAGCGGAGAGGATCCTCAGGGATCTAATCTTGCTGGATCCTCTCTTCAGCTTCCCCCCATCCACCTCTTCCTGGGGGAATCCTCCGCTGGGCTCTCTCGGGTAAAGCGCCGCTTCGCTTCACGGAAGAAAAACGCCATTTCCTTCCTTCAAACACGCGTCTCTCCTGCTCAGAACGTCCTTCAGATTCTCTCCCCCCCCCCACACACACACCTCAATCCCGATTGTGTCAGAGTCTCCCTCTTTCTTTCTGTGGGCCAGGAAGATCTCCTTTTTCCTTGCAAAGCAGCCCCGAATGAAGATCCCGGAATAGAATTTGGCCGTTCCTCCTCTGCTTTCCATTCCTTTCTTTGGAGAACTTCGATACCTTTGCGATAAAGGTCTCCTCTGATATCCACGATTTCCCTCTTCTCCTGATAAGTCTCCTTCCTTTCTTCACCGTCAGTTGTGGGTGACACAGTCAATGGGGGGGGGGGAATCTGGACAGCCCTGTTAGTTTCTCAAACTGATCTCTCTCTCTCCCCCCCCCTTGGATGCATCCCTTCCAAGGTCCTTTTGGCTGGAGGGGCAGAGAGGAGCCAACACCTGGCTTTTCCAGAGGCCTCTGTGGATGGAAGCCTCCCTGGGGCTTTCTATGCCCGTTGACAAGCTCCTCTTAAATGTAGGTTTTCTGGCCATGAAAAAGAGCGTTGAATGTGTTAGTTCAACATCAGTTTGATAATCCTTTGAAAGACTCTTTGAATCTTGTGCTGCACAAAAGGTTCATTTATATTGGGAAGGAAAGTTGGGTTCTGCCAGCTAGAATGTTTCTGATTTGGCCATAACTAAGTCAATTCCAGCGGGTTTTTTTTAATGCTTGAGATGATCATGAGTTTCTTAGGGCCAGATTTTTACTGTTTTTAATACTTTTGTTTATTTTTCAACACTACACTGTTGCCCTGCTCTCAGGACAAACCATATAAAACATACACCATCCTTATTCTGATACTGTGAAGTCTGCTCTTCTCTGTAACCTTAACACAGATAATAATATTTGTACTGTCCATGGGATGAGTCAAATGTACAGAAACATAAGCGAGGGCGCCAGGTGCTGAATTATGCCAGGACTCCACAGCCTGCTTCAAAGTAAGGCACCCTCTCCAAATTAAGACAATATCGTTTTTTATACATAAAATCATCCTTAGGGCACATTATTTGAATCCCACCACTGGGCTGATGTGCCTTGTTCCGACGTTCCCTAAGTGCGTGGGACAGGCAAGGGCTGTGCCACGGCTATATGTTTGGGCAAGGCGAGAGGGGAACATGGGGGGCGACTTCCATCCATCCATTCATCCATTCATCCATCTCTGTGTGTCTGAGACTAGGTTGAATGTCCATCTATCTCTGCTAAATAAATAAAGAGAACGCGGCGTTTCTCTTTAATCTCCTGTCCAAGGACCTCATCCAGGCGATCCTGGAGAATGAGGAATTTGCATGAAGTCAGCCTGAGTTGATGTAATGGGAAGGAAAAGTGGGGTTGAAAGAGGAGTGGGAGGGAAAGAGAAAGGGGGAGGGGAAGAGAAGGGGAGGGGAAGAAACCACGTCAACTCCCCTTGTCTTTGGAGGATTTTGTAAGCACAAACAACCAAAGAAGAATCAACCTGACCTGCTTAAAACTTCGGGGGTAAAAGCAATCCGAAGGTCGCCCTCTTCAGAAGGGACCCCGTGCAGCTCTCTGGGTTTCTGGGCGTTTGGTGATTTCCCTCCCTCCCCCTCTTCATCCCTCCCTCTCCCCCTCCCTCCCCTCTTTCCTGTCCATGGACTTTCCCTCCTTCCTTACCTGCCACCGCAGCATATTTGGGACGTTCCCTTACGCAGCTCTTACACAGGAGCTGCCAATCATCCTCGGCCAGAGAGAGGCCGCTGCCGCAGGTGAAGAGGAAGGGATCCAGCGGGACGGCCACTCTGAGAGGAAAGAAGGGTCTCCGGAGACTCAAGGGACCCCATGAAGGGGCGTCTGCACAGCCCCAGAGCCGGAAGGATTGAAGTGGAGGAACTGGGTCCGGCTCAACTGGAGCAAACGGCAGACTTTGCCCCCCCATCCCTTAATTTGGGCAGCTGCCACCTCTTCATTCCTCCCTCAAGGCAGAGGAAGTCCCTCCTTCTCCAGATGTTGCTGCCTACAGTTCTGGGAGTGAAGAAGGGTCCAGTTGTCCCAATCACCCCTCTCCCCATCTGCAACTTCCCAATAAACCCCACCGCGAGATCGGACATGGGGGAGGGGAGGTTCGGGAACCCCCGGGACTCAGCACAGCTGCCGCCCACAAAGGCAGAGGAGGAAAGGGGGCTTCTGGCCTTGGCCGCAGCTCCCCTCTTCCCTTCCTCCATTCGCTTCTCAGCGAGCAGCTGCCGGGCAGAACGAGCGCAGCAGCGGGCGAGAGAAGAGCGGATTCCTCCCAGGTGGCTGCAGGATCGGGGTGCGCGGGCGGTCTGCGCCTCTTCTCTCCAGATCCAGGTCGGGGCTCCCATTGCAGAGCCTGCGGGGGGGGGGCGGAGAGGAAGGGGCCCATGGATCCACGGCGGGCGGTGCGCCGGGATGTGGCGGAAGGGCACTGGGTCCGCTGGGGGCTGCAGCCAGTTGGGAGATGTTGAATACTAGCGCGGGAAGTAAGATCTCCCTTTCTGATTGGCTCGCGGGCGGAGCCGGTTCAATCCCTTCCCCGATTGGCCGAGTTACTCGACGCCCCATTGGCTCATTGCTCAAACCCGGGGGTATAAATGTTTGGCGCGAACCACGCCACGTTGAATCATAGTTTACTCTGCTTGAATAAAGGTTGCTGTTTTACTACCTTCTTGTCGCGTCCTCCTCCTTCGCTCCAAGATGCAAAACTGGCGACGAGGATGGGATAAGATTCCCGCGACCACAGAGAAGAACAAACCAGCTTGCCTCCGCGTTTGAACCACGCTCTTCAGGTCGGGAACGCCGGCAGCGAACATAAAATCTTCTCTGCTTCTTCCTTCCTTTCTCTGGCTTTGCATCAGAATGGCAACAGCGCTTCCTCCGTTCGCGCCGTTTGGGTCTGCAGGAGAATCATGGGACGGCTTCATGGAGCGGTTTGAATGTTATTTAATCGCGTCAAAGAACAGGGCACAGACTGACGAGGAGAAGTGCAGCTTTTTCCTGTCTTGCTGTGAGCCTTCTATGTTTGCTTCCGCGAGAGCCCTGGCCGCTCCGAGGCCAGCCTACAAACTTGGGTGGGACGAGCTAATGTCCAGGTTGAGGGACCATTACGCCCCCTCACCTTCCTTGATCGCTCGTCGCTTCACTTTTCGCCGCCGAGTGCAGAAGCCCAGCGAATCCATCAGCCAGTTTCTCGAGGCATTGCGCACAGTGGCCGCCCAATGCGATTTTGCAGACCTGGAGGAGAATCTTGTGGAGCAGTTTGTATGCGGGGTCCGCGACGTGCAATTGCGCAGCCATATGTTCCGGAACCACAAAATTACTTTGGTGCAAGCTGTGGAGACCGCGCGAGCAGCAGAGCTCTCTGAACAATCCACGGCCGATATGGAACGCCTCCAGCTGAAAACCTCTGCGCAAACCGCTGTGGGGCCTTCCAATCAGACGAACCTCGTAGACGACCTCTCCCCCGCGGAAGATGAGGAGGAGGAAACCGTCGGACAGATGAGGACGCAGCCGAAGCAGAGGCCACACCAGCAACCATCGACGCCCGTTCAGCCAGCCCCAAACATGCCTTGCCGTGGATGCGGCGGCCGCCACAGCCGCGCATCCTGCCCGTTTCGTTCCGCTGTCTGCCGCCGTTGTCGAGGAGAAGGACACCTCGCCAAGGTTTGCCGGGCTCTCCTGCCAGCTCCATCGTTCATGCAGCCCAGCAACCAGCGTCAGACATCGCAACGCCGCCAACAGCTACGTTCAGCGAGGCGAGCTGAGGACTGCCATTCAACCCACCAGCTCCCCAGTGCTGAGTGCGTAGTCTACCAGGCTTCCCACGTCCCTGCCGGCGGTCGTAAAATTAGCACCGTCGTTCGTCTTGAAGGTCAGCCTTGCCGAATGGAGGTGGACTCCGGGTCTTCCCGTTCCCTTCTATCTTGGGCTTTGTTTTCCCGCCTTTGCCCCAGGGTTCCTCAGAGTAAATTGCGCCCTGCCGGGGTGTCCCTCTTAGATTATCAGGGAAATGGGATTCCCACGGCAGGAATATTCCACATTCGGGTGGAATACGGAAATTTTAAGGGGAAACTTCCAGTTTTAATTGTTAAGGATAACCTGCCCGCTCTTCTGGGGTTAGATTGGTTCCCCGCTTTGGGCCTCACTATAGAAGGGGTGCATAGGGTAGTTCCCCGTGCCGTAGATAGCGTTTTGGATGAGTTCGCGGATGTGTTCGATGGGAAATTAGGTTGTTATAAGGGCACCCCCATTTCCCTTTGCCTCGATCCTCAGGTCGCGCCTATTAGGTTGAAGGCACGTAGGGTTCCTTTTGCATTGAGAGCAAAGGTAGATGCTGAATTGGATAAGCTTATAGAGCAGGGGGTAATAGAGCCCGTAGATCACGCCCTTTGGGAAACCCCTATAGTCCTCCCGGTCAAACCCGACGGATCGGTGAGGATATGTGCCGACTATAAGTCGACCATCAACTTGGCCCTGCAGGCAAATCCATATCCTGTTCCTGTAGTGCAACATCTACTCCACTCTTTGGGGCAAGGCCGCATTTTCGCTAAGCTGGATATGGCACAGGCCTATCAGCAGCTTCCCGTAGACGATAATGCGGCTACAGCCCAGACTATTGTCACCCACCGCGGGGCTTTCCGTTGCCGCCGCCTCCAATTTGGCGTTTCGGTTGCCCCGGGGATTTTTCAGAGCCTCATGGAGCGGTTGCTCCATGGGATCCCAGGCGTCGTTCCCTATTTTGACGACGTCCTGGTTGCAGCCCCTAGTCACCCGGAACTCCTAAAAACACTGCGGGAGGTCCTTACACGTTTTAGGGAGGCCGGATTGAAGCTAAAGCGCAGCAAATGCGAAATTGCTGTTCCCCAAGTAGAGTTTTTGGGATTTCTCATTGATGCACAGGGCATCCACCCCACTCCCTCGAAAGTTGCGGCCATAAAAAACGCTCCTGCACCCACTTCTAGGGCGGAATTGCAGGCGTTCCTGGGGCTTTTAAATTTCTATGCCCCTTTTATTCCCCACAAGGCGTCGTTAGCTGAACCGTTACACCGACTGCTTGACCGGTCAGCGGCCTGGAAATGGGGTAGCCGTGAAGCGCAGGCGTTCGCGGCTATAAAGGATATTTTAACCTCGTCAGCAGTCCTAATTCAATATAGCGACAGGATGCCCCTAGTTTTAACGTGTGACGCCTCTCCCTATGGCATAGGGGCGGTTCTGAGCCATGTCCTCCCGAACGGCTCAGAGGCTCCTATAGCCTTTTACTCCCGGACGCTCTCGTCAACGGAGCGAAATTATAGCCAAATTGATAAAGAAGCCCTGGCTGCAGTATCCGGCATTAAGCGATTCCATGACTACCTTTATGGTAGGAATTTTACCCTTGTCACGGATCACAAGCCGCTCCTAGGCCTATTGGCAGGCGATAAGCCAACCCCCCCCATTTTGTCTCCCCGCATGACACGTTGGACTGAGTTTTTAGCGGCGTATTCATATACGCTGTTATATCGCCCGGGTAAGCAGCTAGGGCATGCAGACGCCCTGAGTCGTTGCCCTTTGCCACAGACGGACACAGCCCACGTGCCCTCTCTCTCTATTTTGTCTATTGCTGAATCCGACCTCCCCGTTTCAGCCGCGGATGTTGCAGCTTGCACAAAGGCTGACCCCGTTTTATCCCAAGTAGTTTCATGGGTGTTGAGGGGGTGGCCCGAAAAAAAGGTAGCGGAGGAATTCCGACCATTTAAGGCACGACAAGCCGAACTTGCCCTTCACGGGGGTTGCCTTGTTTGGGGGGATAGGGTAGTGATCCCCACAGCCCTGCGGGCACGAATCCTGCCTGCGCTCCACAAAAACCACCCAGGTATAGCGCGAATGAAAGCTTTAGCCCGCAGCTATGTGTGGTGGCCCTTGTTAGATTCGGAAATCGCAGATTATGTAGGTCGATGTAGAATATGCCAAAATTCTAGGCCGAATCCCCCCATAGCCGCTCCTCGTGAGTGGGAAATCCCTAGAGGCCCATGGTCCCGTTTACACATTGATTTTGCCGGTCCCTTTCACGGCCGAAACTTTATGATAGTGGTTGATGCTTACTCTAAGTGGGTGGAGTTGGTAATTATGACCTCCACTACGGCAGAGAGTACCGTGAGGGCTCTTCGTAAGATGTTCGCCACACATGGGTTACCGGATGTGATAGTTTCAGACAACGGGCCCCAGTTTACCTCCACTATGTTCCAAGAATTTCTGGCAGAACAAGGGATTAGACACGCGGCTACAGCCCCGTATCATCCAGCTAGTAACGGTAGGGCGGAGCGCGCAGTTCGCTCAGCTAAAGAAGCCTTGGGCCGTATGGACCAGGGTGACTGGCAGGAGAGAGTGGCGGCCTATCTCTTGAGCCAGCACTCTACACCCTGCCCAACAACTAATAAAAGTCCTGCGGAGCTCTTGATGGGTAGGAGATTGCGAACCCCCCTAGATAGGCTCCATCCACTTTATGCAGGGGATTTACCGAGCAACTTGGGGGCCCTTCCGTCCCATACGTTTAAGTTAGGGGATCCCGTCTGGGCTCGTTCCTTCTCTGGGGATCCACGGTGGGTTCCCGCAACAATTACAGCTTTGACTGGCCCCTGTTCCTTCAGGGCCGGCCTGGCCGACGGAACGCAATGGAGGCGCCACCTGGACCAGTTAAGGCGACGCCTCCCTGCGGAAACAGACGGCCCGAGCCCCTCGGACATTTGCCCCCAGCGTGAGCTACCCTTGATGACTTTATCCCCAACGGACTGCCTTTCCTCGGGGAACGGGGGACAAGCCGATACGAACTTTTCGGACAGACGTGCCTCATTTGGCTATTCTTTCCCTCGAAGCCTTTATCGAGACTCTGAACCTATATTCCAACCAGATTGCTCGGGTCCATCGTCGGACACTCCGGCTGTTACGGAGACACCACCTCAGACAATTGGAGCACCATCTCTCGGGGCTGCATCACAGGATCACCGCTCCGCCACAGACATGTCTCTGTTGGCGATTCCCCCCCCGACGACAACTGCTGGGGAGCCACGAAGGTCGGGACGAGAGCGGCACCGTCCCACCTATCTACAAGACTATGTTTGCCCTTCGTGAGGGTACTTGACTAGGGGGGGAGGGGTGTTGAATACTAGCGCGGGAAGTAAGATCTCCCTTTCTGATTGGCTCGCGGGCGGAGCCGGTTCAATCCCTTCCCCGATTGGCCGAGTTACTCGACGCCCCATTGGCTCATTGCTCAAACCCGGGGGTATAAATGTTTGGCGCGAACCACGCCACGTTGAATCATAGTTTACTCTGCTTGAATAAAGGTTGCTGTTTTACTACCTTCTTGTCGCGTCCTCCTCCTTCGCTCCAAGATGCAAAAGGAGAGGCGACGTTGTCCGAGGGTGGGATGCGACGGTCCCTGATTGAGTCTCTCGATCCCTCGGATGGAACCTCCGTCTCTTCCAGGTCTCCGTCTGGGAAATCTTCCTTTCCCCACGAAAGAACAAGGTGGGGCTCTGAATTGACAAACTGGCTTTTTTGGACTGTCAGAGCAGCTTTGGGGGCGGGGTCCTCTGTCAACTCCCCCAACCCAAAAATCCCTCGGCCTCTGAAGGCAGGAAAAAGGAGCAACAGATGGAAGCTCAGCAAAGTGAGATCCACCCGAGAAGCCAGGAGAAATTCCCTGACAGGTGAAAAACTATTAATAAGTGGGACAGTTTGCATCCTGGAAGTTGTGGCTGCTCTATTGAAGGACGTTTCAAGAAGAGATTGGAGAAGTATTTGCCTGAAATCTCCAGCTTGAGAAGCAGGTTGGTCTTGAGAACCTCCAAGGTCCCTTCCAACTCTGTTGCTTTGTTATTCTGATTCTATCCAAACATGAATTCAGAAACTGGTCAACAGAATTGCTTATTAAAAACAATCTTAAGCACCTCTGAAAATTTACCAAGTGTCAAATATCAACAAGAAATCATTTTATAAAAGTTCTCTTTTAGGTTGTAGTTCAGTATAAATTTTAATGTAGACCACATATTTTCCCATTGCTCCAATATTATGACCAAAAGTATAACCAATCCAGTGAATCAGGCTACATTTAACATATTCACTGTTAGTGGATTCACCATCTACTTCTTTTTAGCTTCTTCTTCTTTTATTCTTCCTCTTCTGATTGGAATTGCATTTGGATTTTGTTTGTTATATTGTCATCTAGAGTCATTCTGGAATCTGTCAGAATCTAAATGGAATAAACAAAAAAATGATGATTTTCTTTACTTAGGTACTAGATGATCAACTATTAAAAAGGTAATCTTTTAAATTAAAATTGTTTGGGGGTAGATAAATAGACAAACCAATTTTGGGTGTGTTTATGAGGCTGCCTGAATCAAGATGGATTAAAATAAGGACTTTTTAAGTGTCTGTCTGGAAAGGGATTCAAATGAATCTCACTGGGCTGATTTGTCACATTTTGAAATAAACCTCTCAAGTAGGAAAGAAGCATGACAGTAGGAAGGCCACAGTTGTCCAGAGGCACATCATAAGCCAAACTAGTTATTATTGAGGACAGCAATATAACTTTGCATTGTATTTCTCATTCACCAGGCTGTTTCCAAGGTGACAGAAAACTTCTTGGGGAAAAAAGAGGAAGGAAGAAATCCCCAGGGCTTCCAAAATTATAGGGGAAAGTTGTGACACCTGCTACATTTCCTCTGCAGAGCTAAAAGTCAGCCTGTAAACAAGAACTTTCTTCCAAAGACACAGAACACTCTCCCTCCCTCTGTATATGTGTGGTTTTTGTTTAACTACACAAAGTTCTGATGACAAGTTTTGACTGAGCCTGATTGTGTTCTTGGAGAATGGCCACACTATTGCATCAGCTGTTTTGTGACAATGCCCTTGAGCATTAACTTTCAAAGTAAAGTAAATTTATTCTGCTCCCTGAAATAACAGAGAGCTATTTCAGATCTGTGACATGCTTGGGCATTAACTGGCCCCTGGGATTTTCTCTTTAACTACTGTACCAACAATAGGTCAGATTTCTTTTTCTTCAGCCACAGGTGCTGTGTATTCCCTCTGGGGCAAATTTCATGGATGGAGATCCCAAACCCCTCAATTCTAATGACGGATTTAATTCAATCTCTGCCCCTATTATTATGAGCCATGTGGGGATTATTTCCCTTTCATTTCCCTCCAGAGAAACAGCCAACAAACTTTGAGTGCAAAAACTAATTGGAGAATTATGGTAAAAGTTTCTGCTCTGCTCTTTGGACAAATCCTCCAGGGGAGACTGTGCAGAGATCCAGGGAGTTGGGAGCAGCTTCTCATCCCACTAACTCTGAATGGAAACTTTTTCTGCTGGAAAAAAGCTTTTTGGCTTCAGGCAAAAAGTGTCTAAGAGTAATTTCAGACTTTGTACTCCCCCTCCCTCAAAGATCAGGGCTGCCTGGTTCCCTTCCCATCAAAGCATCTCCATGACAACCATGAAGGATGAGGCCAAAAGCAGAAACTGCTTCTCCCTTTTTGCAGCTTGTGGAAACCTGCAACCGTCTGAATGCTTGGATCAAAAAATGGCTATTTCATTGCCTCTTGGCTTTACTTTCCCCGTTGCTGTTATTAAATCAGTAAAAGGCCAATTATAGCTTCTCAATGCACTGAGATATGTTTTAGAAAAGAGAAATAGACACACAAAATCTTTCTTCTGAAGAAAGCTTTGTACATATCACCCCAACCCCAATTTAGGTTCCTTGAAACATATTAAATTAAATAGCTTAAATTACATTCCTAACAAATAATCCCAGAAGAGTCAAGTATTCTGTTTTACCTTTATTATGATAGATTGTGCATATCCTCACACAAAGGAAACCCACTTTTTGCCTTGTGGCCCCATCATGCGCATTGTGCTCAGAGAATGACGCTGTGTTACGTCGCTTGTTTTAAGCACCTTTAACTTACCTCAGTTCACCTCCTGGCTCATGGTGTCTCAACCTTGACAACTTCAAGATGGCTGGACTTCAACTCCCAGAATCCTACAGCCAGCACAGATTAAGGACTGCAGAATTCTGGGAGTTGAAGTTCACCAATCTTAAAGATGCCAAGATAGAGAAATTCTGCTCTACATAGAAGTCAGCACTACCAAAGTAGAGTGTGTGTGTGTGTGTGTGTGTGTGTGTGTGTGTGCGCGCGCGCGCGCATCTGTGTGTGTTTGTGTTTGTGTGCAGGAAACCCATCAATGTTCTTTCTCAATCCCTTCGGCACTCTAGAGAGGGAAGGTTCAGAAACGGAAAGTTTTCTTGCATGGAATGAAGTTGAAGGAGCAAAATGGGGGCATAAGCAGAGGTTTGAGGCAGCTGTTTCAACCCCTCTGAACGACCTTCAAAACTTTTAGACTGCAACGGAAATTGTGTACTGTGCCGTCAACTCCCATTTACTCCCATGTTTCTTAAGTTTAGCTGTCTGGGGAATTCTGGGAGTTGAAGTCCACCCATCTGAAAGTCTCCAGGTTTAAGAAACACTGGTTTACGCTGATTCTGCCCTGAAACTGGCTTTCCCATCTCTCCTAAACTTTCTTCCCTGATGAAGGAGACTTCGGTTTTTCTACTGATTGTTAAGAGGCTTTTGAGCTTCTCCTTGCAGGGTTTTCCAGCTCAGTTTCTGCCCTGCTCTGCTTCACGTGGAGTAAGTAAATACACTACAAGCCATCCTTGTGCAGAAGCTACCTGATTGGAGAGGGAATACTGCAAGAACAACTGGAAATGCATCCCTGGAAGAATAGAGATGAATGTGATACAGGAAACAACTGCAATAGAGAGGAATGTTAGAGCTGCATAGAAGGTAGACATAACACCTGTAACATCTTCCCCTTTTCAGGTTAACCAAACAACATTGTGAAATTTCAGATGAGAACCAGCACCAACACATCCTACAGGTTAAGGCTCTGCCCTCTGCCAGAGAAAATGGGGCATGTGGGTCCACATACCCCCCATCCCCAAGCTCTGTTTTGCTGGTCCTTTGCTGTTTCCAGCCCGCACCCGCCAGGCAAGATCTAAGTACTCTGTGGGCTGTATCCGGCCTGCAGGCCTTGAGTTTGACACACACCCTGTCCTAATGGTAGTTCCAGTAGGCAGGAAGAAGTTCAATTTCCCAGAAGTCTGAATAAAAATCCACTGATATTCAGGTCCTCTTTTCCTGCTGTTGGGAGAAACGTCCATCTGGGTTCAGTTGCAAGTGGGGAAAAAGAGACTGGAAACATGGAGGCCGCTTGGAAAGATGTTTTTTAATGGTGGACAGGATCACCTGCCCTGATGATGTTGGGTGAAGAAGGAAAAAGGGAAGAGAGGCTGAGGCTGCCTGAGTTTTATACCCTCTCTGGGCCTTTGAATCTGAGCTTGCATTCCGATTGGTTGTCAGGCTCCCATGGGGCCATGCAGGGGCAACTCTGAAAGCTGTCCTGAGTCCCAAGCTTGGTTGAGCCTTGCTGGGTGGTGATGTAATGAAAGGGCTTTGCGCAATTCCTACTTTGGCTCTGCCTGAAGGAGGTAGATCTTTGTTATGTAGAATAGACTGACTCAGGGCTTAATGGCCCATTGAGAAAGGTGAGGGGGCAGGGAGCTGCTTTGTCTTTAAAACAGGTTTCTCCTTTTCTCATCCGAGAAATATAATATTCTGCCTTTTTAATATTTCCTAATATATTTCATTTTTCTAGGAAAGGGGTGTGGTGTGTCCCCAGGGACCATGGGTAGCCAGAAGAACTGAGGTGGAGACGGGAATAAAGGCTAACAAATTTTTGTTCCCTAACAAATACAGGCTAACTTTCAGAACTGGCTTTAAGACAGGAATGTGCGCTGCTCATTTGGACAGCTCCCTTTTTATATAGGAGCTGTCAAACGACCAGCCAATAAGGTGTCGAGTGCTTCCTGCTTGAATTCTTTATTTCAATGCATGCTCAGAACGTGACACTCCTCCCCCCTAAGCTTGCGCATGGGTAGTCTTGTAAATACGCTGACCGCCGCCTGACTCGGCCGGACGTGTGAGGCCCTTCGGTGCTGCCTGGAGGATCTGGATGCCCTGCCAAGGACCCTTCTTCGTAGGATGGCGATCGCTCGGGTCTTCGATGTGCCAAGGACGGTGCCAGCCCACCAGGTAAGTCGCAGCTTCGGTCTGGGGCACGGGCTGTCTGTTGTCTCACGGCTTCCTCGCTTCTGGGCCCCGCGTCGCTTGCTTGCAGGTGTGAATCTGCTGGCGGCTGCAGGTCGGTTGGCGGCTGGTGTCTGCCCCGCAGCTGGTCGCAGTGGTGCCTGCAAGTTCTGCCATCGTTGAGTCTGACCCTGTAGGAGCAGGGCCCGGTCTGGTCAACCACAATGCCCGGTAGCCACAAGGGATGCCCTCCATAATTCCGGGCATACAATGCCTCCCCCTGGGTGAAGGATCGGTTACCCCCACGGGAGTCTAATGGGGTTGGGGCGGTGTAGGCTGGGTGGAGGCAGTCAAGGGTCGTTCGCAACCAGCGACCCATGAGCAGCTCCGCTGGGCTGGTATTGGATTCCGGGGAGGGTGTTGAATGGTGGGCAAGGAGGAAAGCATCTATGTGTTGCTGCCAAGGAAGGTGATCCATTTTGGCGAGGACTTCTTTGATGGAGCTCACAGCGCACTCCGCCAAACCATTACTAGCTGGATGGAAGGGGGAGGTGAGAGCATGTCGGATACCCTGGGAAGCCAGAAACGCCTCAAAGGTGGCGGACGTTAACTGTGGTCCGTTATCGGACACCAGCACGTCGGGAAGGCCGTGAGTGGCAAAGAGGTGGTGGAGGGTCGCGACGAGTGCGTCGGCAGTAGTGGATGGCATGTGGACGACCTCAACCCATTTAGAGAAGGTGTCCACAGCAATGAAAAACATGCGGCCCTGAATGGGGCCCGCGAAGTCGATGTGCACCCAGGACCAGGGTGAAGAGGGCGGTTCCCAAGTACGGGGCTCGGCTTTAGGAGGCAAAACCTGGCCGCTCTGGCATTTTGGGCAGCCCACGACATGGGCGGCTATGTCCTGGTCAAGTTTAGGCCACCATACATAACTACGGCTCAGGGCCTTCATCCGGATGATGCCGGGGTGGGCATGATGTAGTTGCTGCAGTACGGTAGTCCTCAGTGAGGCCGGCACCACTACTCGGTGGCCCCAGAGCAGGCAGCCGCGCTGAACGGACAGCTCAGCCAGGCGGGACTTGAAAGGCAGGAAAGCAGGATCCACGGGGTCTTTTGGCCACCCTCGCCTAACCCAGTCTAGCACCCGGGAAATTACCTGATCCCTTGCGGACAACCGGGCGATGTCGGTGGCAGAAGTTGGCAATTTGAGGTCGTCAATCAGGAATACTGGGGCGACAGCAGCAGGGTCTTCGGGGGCCTCCGGCAGGGGGCAACAGCTGAGTGCATCAGCATGAGCGATCTGCTTCCCCAGGTGATGGTTCAGTTGGTACTCATAGGATGCAAGGAAAACAAACCAGCGGGTCATCCGTGGAGAGAGAACTTGCAGGGCAGGGCGGTCGCCGGCCAGCAACCTGAGTAGCGGCTTGTGGTCGGTGACAATCAAAAAGGGTCGGCCGTATAAGTAATGGTGAAAACGCCGTACCCCGGCTACAATGGCAAGAGCGTCCTTATTGATTTGGGCGTAATTGCGTTCGGAGGCAGATGGGTATGGGAGAAAAAGGCTATGGGCACCTCCGCCCCACTGGGTAGCTGATGGCAGAGGACAGCGCCTACCCCGTAGGGTGAAGCGTCGCAAGCGAGCACGAGGGGCAAGTGCTCACTATATTGGACGAGGACATCATTGGAGACGAGGAGGTGTTTAACTGCCAGGAATGCAGAGGCTTCCCGGCGGCCCCAGACCCAAGCCACGCCTGAGTCACGGAGGCGGTGAAGTGGCTCAGCTACAGATGCCTTATGTGGCAGGAAAACAGCATAGAAGTTTAGTAGGCCTAAAAAGGCCTGTAATTCAGCTCTATTGGTAGGTGCAGGGGCTTCCACAATAGCCTTGGTCTTGGCAGCTGTAGGGTGGATGCCGCGGCCATCGATGAGGAAGCCTAGGAATTCTATCTGGGGAACTGCTATCTGGCACTTGTCCCTTTTCACTTTGAGGCCGACTTGTTGGAGTTTGCGGAGAACCTCCCGCAGGCGGGCCATGAGTTCCTCCAGAGAGGTTGCAGAGACGAGGACGTCGTCAAAATAGGGGACGATGCCTCGGAGTCCTTGGAGCAGCCTCTCCATCAAGCTTTGAAAGAGTCCTGGGGCGATGCTGACCCCAAATTGTAGCCTGCGGCATCTGAACGCACCCTGGTGCGTGATGATGGTCTGTGCTTTGGCTGCCTCATCGTCCACGACTAGTTGTTGGTAGGCCTGGGCGAGGTCGAGCTTTGTGAAGATGGACCCCTCGCCCAAGGTGTGGAGAAGGTGCTGAACCACTGGCACCGGGTACGCGTTGGAGGGCAGTGCGCGGTTGATGGAGCAGCGGTAGTCTGCGCAAATCCTCACACTGCCATCTGGCTTGATTGGCAACACGATGGGTGTTTCCCATCGTGCATGGTCCACCAGCTCCAGGACGCCTTGAGCCACGAGCTTATCTAGCTCAGCGTCTACTTTCGGCTTGAGTGCGATGGGTACTCGGCGTGGTTTCATTCGCACCGGTTGCACGGATGGGTCAAGGTTGAATGACATGGGCGTGCCAGTGTATTTGCCAAGGGTGCCATCAAACACGGTAGGGAACTCGTTGACTAGGCAGTCTAAGGCCGACATGCCTACGTGGTTGATGCCGCTGATATAAAGGCCGAGGGACTGGAACCAGTCGAGGCCAAGAAGGCTGGGCAACTGGCCTTCGACTATGATGAGGGGTAGCCGGCCATCGAACCCTTTAAACTGCACTCTGACCTTGCGGGTGCCGATCACCGGAATCAGGTTGCCCTGATAGTCTCGTAATGTCAGGTTACAGTCTTGTAGTTGGCGCTTTGACAGCTGAGGCAAAAGGCGTTTAATCGTGCTCCAGGACACAATGGACGTAGCGGAGCCGGTGTCCAGCTCCATCTCACAGGGCCTCCCTTCAATATTGACAGTCAGCTGAATCTTTTTCTGCAGATTGTGGCAGGAGAGGCCCTGATTTGCGTTTCGGAGGATGGCATGGCAGTCCATCCTAGGTTTCTTCGGGCCTTCCGTCCGGTTCCGCGGTTGACGGGACCGATCGGCCTGAAATTCTGAGGAGGACATGGGCTGCGCGGCTCGGCACACCCAAGTGATGTGGCCCTTTCTACCACACTGCTGGCAGAGGGCTTGCCTAAATCTGCACTCAGCTCTTTCGTGGTTGCCTCCGCAACCACTATATGCAGATTTAGGGTCGCCCTTCCGCCGTGTTACGCTCTTTTTGTTTGCCTCATAAAGGCGGTTGATGTCCTCCTCTTGCCCTTCGGCGTCCAATTCATCGCTCTCCGTATCTGATAGACCGGCCGCTGTATTGAACGTATTGGCGGGCTGTGCAGTTGGAGTAGACCGGCTCTTCGCAATGGTAGCTAGGGATGCCGTGGCCATTTCAGCAGCCCGAACCTCATCGAACGCGGATTGAAAGGAGAGGTCTGCCTTCGTCAATAACCGCTTTTGTAGTTTGAGGTCTCTGAGGCCACACACCAGGCGGTCGAGGAGGGCCTCGTCGAGATCACGGAATTCGCAGTGGAGGGCGGCTGATCTTAGGGCGGCGACATAGGCACTGACTGACTCTCCCTTGGCTTGGCTGCGTTGATGGAATGCGTGTCGGCGGGCTATCTTGGAAGGAGACAGAGCGTAATGGCTCGTCAGCTTTGCCATCAAAACAGGCCATGGCACGGCCTTGATAGGCTAAGGGGCTGTGAGAGCCCTGGCGGTGTGGAAAACGTTCGTGCCGCATACTGACAGGAAAAATGCACATTTCCTTTCATCTGTCAGCTCGGTGAGGTCGTGAGCGACCAGGAAACATTCGAAATGGGCGGTATATGACTCCCACGTTTCAGAGCCGTAGTTGAATGGCGCGAAATTTAACGTGGCCATTCCTGTCAGTGAGGCGACGTCTCGTCGCGGCATGGTTAGAATAGAAGTGCGGTTCTAGTGACTCAGCGAGTGACTTCAGCTAGCTCGCACCTCAGTTTGGCGATCCCATCCTCGTCGCCAGTGGTGTGTCCCCAGGGACCATGGGTAGCCAGAAGAACTGAGGCGGAGACGTGAATAAAGGCTAACAAATTTTATTCCCTAACAAATACAGGCTAACTTTCAGAACCGGCTTTAAGACAGGAATGCGCGCTGCTCGTTTGGACAGCTCCCTTTTTATACAGGAGCTGTCAAACGACCAGCCAATCAGGTGTCGAGTGCTTCCCGCTTGAATTCTTTATTTCAACGCATGCTCAGAATGTGACAGGGTGGGTGATAACTTCCTATACTGCATAGTTGAACAAATCTATACTGATGAACTGCCAAGGATGTGGCGGTGTCTCATGTGGCATCAGGGCTTCTTTTTGTTGCAAGCCTGCACATTCATTGCAAGTGGGACAATTGCTACAAAAGTCTTTGATTTCGCCTTCCATGTTAGGCCAGTAAAGAGTGTCATGAGCTTCTCTGTATCATGGCTCACCCCCAGTGTGGCTTGAGTGTATGCGCAATAGGATCTCTGCTCTCAGTGACTTTGGCACTATGACTCTTGGACCTTTGCACAGGATACCATTTTGTATGAGGATCTCATCTCTGAAGGACCAATATTCCCTCGTGATTGCAGGACCTGCCTCCTTCTCATCCGGCCACCCACTCAGAATGACCGTCTTCAGTGCCTGTAAGGCTGCATCAGTGTCTGTGTGCTGCCTGAGCTGACGGAGCCCCTGATTTGAGACATTTAAGCTAGTCTGTTTGATTGACTTCACCAAAGAAGGTTTGTTTCTGTTGCAACCAACAAACCGTCCGATGCCCATGCTCCCCTCCAGGGTGTCACTGATAGACATTTCACATTCTGGCTTGTAAACAATGTGGAATATAACTTCAGTTTGCTGCTATTAGGCTGAAGAGGTATCTCAGTGCCCCTTTCATTTTCTCATTTAAACTCCTGGCATCGCATTTTGCACCCGAGTCCAGCTGGCAGGGTTGGGCTATATTGTTGAACCTGAGATTTACAAATCATTTTTTGCCCTTAAGAGTTTACAGCACAAGTGTATTTTTCTAGGTAAACCACATGACTGGTAAAGAAGTGTATATCCTCAGGACCTGATATTTGTTCAATTGTGTTCAGCTTCCTCACTTCCATTTTACTTGAGAGACACTTCCACAAAATGATTTGGTCTCCCACATGCTCTGCAGATGTTCTCATATGAAGGACAGTGCTCTTTCTCTCGTCCATGCACACTGCCACAGTACTTGCATGATACTGGGTTGCTCCCAGGTGAATTGTGTAGATGAATTATGTGTTGGCACTTGGGATGGGGGTTCTCTGTGCTTAGCTGTTGTTTGGAGGCTGCATTGACACTGTCAATCTGTTTATCCTGCTCCAAAGCTTTCATCCATTTGTCAGTAAGCTCTGCCGGATGACATACAATTGCTGCTTATAAACTTAAATTATGTTCCCTCAAAAGGCAGCTATGTGTGCTTTCACTAGTGAACTATTTTATCATGAATAGTTCTGGGTATCACTAAGCCTCAGAGAGCCGTATGCCCAGCTCCCAGCTTTTTATCTTAGCTGTGTGACAAAATTGTCTATCACTTCGCCTTCTTCTTGTTTACAGCTGCCAAATGTATATCTTTCAAATATGACATTTTTAGGGGGTCTGAAAAAGACTTCTAAGGCATCTAGGATGGCTTTAGTGTCCCATTTCTGGTCCCCTGTAAGGGTTAAATTGTGCTTATAAACATAGAGGCATTCACTGCCCATCAGCCTCCTCAGTGTGGCTGCTTCCACTGCTGCCGGCTTCTCCTTTCAGCCAATGGCCAGGGAGACACCCCCAAACTCTGCTCTGAAGTCCCCCCAGTTGCTGCTGCAGCCTCTGCTCCCCCTCATGGCCTCAGGCAGGGGAGGCTGTTAGCGGCTGCTACGATGCGGGTTTTCCTGCTTCAAGTGCTCGGCTTCCAGGCTGGGACCGCAAGTGCTAGACTGGTATGCGTCAAATGTGGAGAGACAGTGCAGGTTCAGATCCCGCTTCTTCTGACACCACATTTCATGTAGAGAAAGTAAAGGCAACACAAGCCATCACTGTGCAGAAGCCATCTTGTGAGAGAGTCATACAACAAGAACAGGAAATGCATCACAGCAACAATAAAGAAGAATCCTAGAGTGGCAATGAAATATAGGAAACAATAGAGATGAATGATAGAGCTGCTGTAAGGTAGACATAACATCTATATAAGGTAAATATAACACCTGTAACACTAGTCTTACCACAATGGATCCAGATAAAACAGGAACAGAGACTCCCAGCTCCCCCTTCAAAGCACTTGAGGGTTTTTGGTGTTTAAAAGCTTCAGAGATGAGAATGTCAAGGAGGTCCCACTGTTAGGTAAGTTCCCCATTGGGAGTGCAAGTGCGTTCAGAGGAGCGTTGTGAGAGTGTTGTTGGAGAACACACAAACCAGCATACAGAGACACTGCAGTTTAAATAGGCTTTTACTTTCGTGGAAATAGAGGTATCAGAGTCCATCAAACAGTCCAAGTCATACACAGTTAAGACAGTCAGTCATCAATGTCTTTCAGTTAAGGGATAATCCAAACAACATAGTCCATAATCATACAAACAGTCCGGTACACAAAGTTTGCTAGCAGTTGCAAAACTTACAATAGCTCACGCAGCCAGCTTCCAAACACTGAGATCAGATCAGCATCTAACAGTGATTCTGGCTCCCTCTTATGGCCGATTGAGGAAAACAGCAACCAATCACATTTTACAGTATGCTTTAAAGAAACAGGTACAACATTGTTACATGATTTATATATTGCCAACCCAACTGTTAGATTATATTCCTAACATTGTCCCCTCTGGGTAGGACAATATATAAATCTTACAATCTTAAGCCATGTTCCTCGCAACAACATTTATGCTTTATATTACCTTGAGCCTTAGTAAAATGATCTGCAATATTATGTTCAGGCATGCAGTACTGCAATGAAATTAATTTACCATTCACACTTTGCCTTACATTTAGATATATTAGATCAGTGTGTTTTGACCTAGTTTTTACAGCAAGATTGGATGTCATCTGAATTGCTGCTTGATTGTCTTCATAAATAACAATAGGCTCTTGTATGTCAATCCCCATATCAAGTAGTTGTTTATAACAAACTAAATGTCAGCATTGACTTCATTTAGTAATCAGGAAAGAAACCACTCGACTCCATTTGAATTGAAATCAAGTGTACTTTTACTAATTATAAACGAACAGTTGCAAAGCAAAGTTGAGTCTGGTTAATTAGGCACGAAAGCTAATAATACCATGTATAATTCATTCCCCTCCCCTTGGCACCCACATGCATAGTCCAATCATATTGCACCCAAGTGTCAGGTGTGAGATAACTTCAAAAGCCATCACCAGTATGGAATGCTGGACAGTTGGCCTTGGCGGGAAACTCCCTTCCTCCACATGTGCAGTAAGGTGGTCAGCTCAACGTCTAGAAACTTCCTCCAGCACATCAATGATTCCCCTCCCAAATACCATGCCCCCCTCTCCGTTTCAATGGCAGCCGAAGCAGTAGCAAAGCAGAGGCTGACATCCGGCCCTCCTCCAGAAAAGGGTGGTCAGACCTGCAGAAACGAAAAAACACAAACAAACAGACAAACAACAAGACATGAAAGAGGGAAAGGGGAAGAGAAGAGAGAAAGGAGAAAAAAAAGAGAAATTAGGAGGACGTTGAAAGTCAGGGCTTGTCAGGATAAGCAGAGTAGAACTTGCGGAACAGATGAGGTGCTCGAACATGGGACCCGTCAACCCATTCAGTGTGAGAAGGGGGAAAATGCTTCCAAGCACCAGGTACTGGATACTGTTCCGGCGTTTACGAGAGTCCAAAATCTCACGAACTTCGAAATGTTGCTCACCCTCAATCAAAAGCGGAGTGGGTGGAGGAGGAAGAGGTGGCCTCAACGACGAAGTGCAGACAGGCTTCAGGAGGTTAACATGAAAAACAGGGTAAACCCGGTTGAGGTGTTTGGGCAGCTGGAGTCGGACAGAAACAGGGTTGATGACCTTGACAATGGGAAACGGGCCAACATATTTAGGCCCCAATTTCTTCAACTTCTGGGGTGTTTGAAGAAATCTAGTGGACAAATAAACCTGATCACCAACTTTGTAGTCATACGGTTTAGTCCTTTTCTTATTAGCCTGTTTCTTATGAGCGCGGTGTGCAGCATCCAGAGTCTGGAGGGCTAAAGGCCAATTGTGCCGAAGGCAGTCACTCCACTCGCACAGTGACGACACTGTTTATGCATTGTCGATATACTTCTTTATTCAATCCCTCAGCAAACTGATCCAGCAAAGCCTCTTCCGACCACCCCCTCATATAAGCAGATAATTCTTGAAATTCCTGCACATAATCCGGCACAGTTTTGTTTCCCTGCTTCAGAGCCGTAAATTTCAGGCAGCTTCGTCTTTCGGTCAAAGGGTCATCAAACCTCCTCCTCATGGCTGCCATAAATTCATCAAAATTCCTCAGGAGAGGGGAATTGCATTTATGTAGGCCGACCATCCATTCAGCCACTTTCTTCTCTAAGGCCATCAACACCATTCTCACTTTAATTTCATCTGTCTCTAAATCAGGTCCATAGATTTCCATATAATTCCAGACCTGAATTATAAACAACCCAAGACTCTTGGGATCTCCATCATATTTTAGGGTTAAGGGAGGGACCTTTGCCATCTGGTGTCGCCTGCCCCCCCCGCTCTTTGAATGACTCTAGCCACAGGGGGGGGCTAGTTCTGGGTTTTCTTGTGCACAACCCCCCTTGGCCCCTTCACTCTCCCTTAAACTATGCATTGAGTACCTTTGTTCGAACTCCTCTGTGGGCTCCCTTTCCACTGCTCTCTCTCAGCTTCGGCGTTCAGTCCATGCCTCTTCGAGGAGTCTCATGGCATGGGAAATCTTGTAATCTTCTTCTCCAGTGCCACTCCAATCACAGCAGTGCCACTGCTGATTTTTTCTTTGGCCTCCTTCTCGTAACTCCAGCATCCAATTCGTCAGGCTCCTCTTTCTGTCCCATACCCCAAGTCCATCAGGGACGGACGGCTGGTTCTTCCACTCTTAGTTCAGCCAGTCTTTCTGTTAAAGATGGTCCCACCGCTGCCCCCTCTTCTTTGTCCTGGTCACTTACATGCAAAGACATTTCTTTTCTTCTTATGAGGGCACCCCCCTCGGTAGTTTTTAGCTCCAGGATGAGTGCGAAAGGAGACTCAGCTTAATGTCAGCATTGACTTCATTTAGTAATCAGGAAAGAAACCACATGACTCCATTTGAATTGAAATCAAGTGTACTTTTACTAATTATAAACGGACAGTTGCAAAGCAAAGCTGAGTCTGGTTAATTAGGCGCGAAAGCTAATAATATCATGTATAATTCATTCCCCTCCCCTTGGCACCCCCGTGCATAGTCCAATCATATTGCACCCAAGTGTCAGGTGTGAGATAACTTCAAAAGGCATCACCAGGATGGAATGCTGGACAGTTGGCCTTAGCGGGAAACTCCCTTCCTCCACATGCGCAGTAAGGTGGTCAGCTCAGCGTCTAGAAACTTCCTCCAGCACATTCCCCGCCAAAATACCATGCCCCCTCCCCGTTTCAATGGCAGCCGAAGCAGCAGCAAAGCAGAGGCTGACACCAAATCCGTACATAATAATGACAAATATGAGAATTCAGCCTCCATAGTCGATAGACTTAAATGTTTTTGTCTAATGGACCGCCATCCAATTAGTGCTTTTCCCAGGAATGCAACAAACCCTGATATTGATTTCTGTGTAGACACATCTGTAGCAAAGCTTGCATCAGCATATGCAGTTAGAGTTAGAGTTAGAGTTTAGAGTTTTATTGATTTGTATGCCGCCCACTCCCGAAGGACTCTGGGCGGCTTACAATAAAACAAGGGAGGGGGGATAATACACAAACAACATATTAAAATATACAACAGTCACAATTTCTGAGGGGCTGGATATTTCAAGAGCCACCCGGCCTGCTGGAGCAGCCAGGACTTAACGGCTTTGCAGAAGGCCAGGAGGGTAGTAAGGGTCCGGATCTCCACGGGGAGATCATTCCAGAGGGCTGGAACTGCAACAGAGAAGGCTCTCCCCCAGGGAGTCACCAGCCGACATTGGCTGGCAGATGGAATCCGGAGGAGATCTAACCTGTGTGATCTAATTGGTCTATGGGAGGTGATCGGCAGGAGGCGGTCTCTCAGGTACCCAGGTCCGATGCCATGAAGGGCTTTATTGGTAACGACCAGCACCTTGAAGCGGATCCGGAGACTAATGGGTAACCAGTGCAGCTCGCGGAGGATAGGTGTAACGTGGGTGTACCTGGGTGCACCCACGATCGCTTGCGCAGCTGCGTTCTGGACCAGCTGGAGTCTTCGAACACTCTTCAAGGGCAGGCCCATGTAGAGCGCATTACAGTAATCCAGTCTTGAGGTCACAAGGGCATGAGTGACTGTCTGAAGGGCCTCCCAATCCAGGTAGGGTCGCAATTGGTGTACCAGGCGAACCTGGGCAAAGGTCCCCCTGGTCACAGCTGACAAATGGTGTTCAAAAGTCAGCTGAGGATCCAGGAGGACTCCCAAATTGTGAACCCTCTCTGAGGGGTGTATAATTTAACCCCCCATCCTGAGAGATGGAATATTTGGCCAATCTTTGGGAGGGAACATCAGTAGCCACTCGGTCTTGTCTGGATTGAGTGCCAACTTATTTACTCCCATCCAGACCCTAATAGCCTCCAGACACTGGCACATCACTTCTACTGCTTCACTGAGTTGGCACGGGGCGGACAGATACAGTTACGTATCGTCCACATATTGGTGGTACTTAATCCTGTGCCAGCATATGATCTCACCCAGTGGCTTCATGTAGATGTTAAATAGGAGGGGGGACAGGACCGAACCCTGCGGCACCCCATAATTGAGGGGCCTTGGGGTCGACCTCTGCCCTCCAACCAACACCGACTGTGACCTGTCTGAGAGGTAGGAGGAGAACCACCGGAGAACGGTGCCTCACACTCCCACCTCTCGCAACCGTCGCAGAAGGATACCATGGTCGATGGTATGGAAGGCCGCTGAGAGGTCAAGGAGCACAAGGATAGAGGGGTGACCCCTATCCCTGGCTCGCCAGAGATCATCGATCAGCGTGACCAAAGCAGTTTCCGTGCTGTAACCAGGCCTGAAACCTGACTGAAAGGAGTCGAGATAATCGGTTTCATCCAAGGACCATCGGAGTTGGGAGGCCACCACTTTCTCAACAACCTTCCCAACAAAGGGCAGGTTGGAGACTGGACGATAGTTGCTCAAAATGGCTGGGTCCAGAGATGGTTTCTTCAGGAGGGGTCTCACCACCGCATCCTTTAGGAGGAGTGGGAAAGTTCCCTCCCGGATAGAGGTGTTAACTATCGTCCAGATCCAGCCACGTGTCACCTCCCTGCTGGTCGAGACCAGCCAGGAGGGGCACGGGTCCAGTATACAAGTGGAGGCACTCACCGCTCCCATGGCCTTGTCCACTTCCTCAGGAGAAGCAAGTTGAAACTCGATCCATAAAGTATGCTCAAGACCTTCCCCCGGTACCTCGCCTGGTACCGTGCAATTGGAGTCTAGCTCTGTCCGAATCCGAGCGACTTTATCCATTAAATACTGAACAAATTCCTCAGCTCTACCTTGTAAAGGGTCATCCGCATCCCTCCCTTTCAAGAGGGAGCGGGTTATTCTAAACAAGGCGGCTGGGCGCGATTCAGTGGATGCAATAAGGGCGGCAAAATGCGAACATTTCGCCACCCATATTGCCACGAGATAGGCTCTGATAAAGGCTCTCATCAGTGCTTGGTTTGACTCAGATTTACTGGCCCTCCAGTGGTGCTCTAGGCATCTCTTTTGGCGCTTCATCTCCCGGAGTTCCTCAGTAAACCAAGGAGCCCTCCTGGATCCGCTGCCTCAGAGAGGTCGCAAAGGCGCAATCCGGTTTAGAGCCCCCGCCGCTGCTGTATTCCAGGCAGCGACTAAGGACTCCACCAGACTGCGGACGAGAGTGTCAGATATTTCTCCAAGCGCCATCTGAAATCCCATAGGGTCCATCAGGCGCCTGGGGCGGAACCATCTAATCAGTTTCTCCTCCCTACAGTGGGGGATTGGTTTCCGAAAGTCAAGCCTCAGTAGGAAGTGATCAGACCACGACAAGGGCAAGGTCTTAATGCCCTTCAACTCTAGATCACGTCTCCACTGCTTCGAGAGGAATACGAGGTCAAGCGTGTGACCCACTGAATGAGTTGAACCCCGAATTACTTGGGTCAAGTCCATGGCTGTCATGGAAGCCATGAACTCCTGTGCCCCATCAGAGCATTCACCGAGAGTAGGCAGGTTGAAATCCCCCAGTACCATAAGCCTGGGGAACTCTACCGCCAACTCGGCTACTGACTCGAGGAGCGAGGGGGAGGGCTGTTGCAATGCTGTTGGGAGATAGGTACATTAGCAACAGACCCACTTGACCTCCAAGGTCCAACTTCATCAGCAGGGACTCACACCCGACAAGCTCTGGAGCAGGGATCCTACGAGGAGCTAAAGACCCTCGGATGATGACAGCCATTCCCCCACCCGTTCACTGAGGTCGCGGCTGATGAAGCACCTTCTGGACACATTTCAGTGAGGGGGACTCCTCCCTCGGGCCCAGCCAGGTTTCAGTAATACATGCCAGGTCTGCCCCTTCGTCTAAAATTAGGTCCCGGATGAGGGGAGCTTTGTGAACCACAGACCTGGCATTTGGCAACAACAGCCGGAGACCAGGGCCCCTCACAGTTCTCGCCATCTGGCTCTGGAGTGGAACTAGCAGGGCCAGAAGGCGGGATCTCTGTGACGTAGCGAACCCTCCTTCCCCGGTAATGGCTAGCCCTGAAGTTCCCGCCGTACCTGCCGCTCCCCATCATGACCAGAATGCTCCAGCCCACTCCCGTACCCATAGACCCTGTCCCCCCCATGGCCTCTGATCTCTCCGGCAGGCCATGTATTTCAGACATTCTGGTGCAGGAGATAGGCCTGGCCCCCCTACCACTTCTGCAATGGCACTCAGTGGAGGGGGCACCAGGTTGTTCTCCCAGTCCCCTCATGCATACACAATCACTCACTCATCCAAACCCCATGAATCAATTAAAATTTATAAAATACAATGACAATAAAAATAAAAGTGGGCACACACATCACCTATACATCATATACATACCGCATACATATCCCATACATTTAACGTTCAAGATGGTTAAAGTGACTGAGGCCCAGCAGTGGTCCAAAGGAGACAAACAGGGGAATATCACGTGTCCCCCTCTCCTGTAAGTCTGGGAAGGTCCAAAAAGTCCGGGGGTGTGTGGAGGGAAGCAGACGGCCTTCTTACACAGTGTGAGCACCCCCACTCATCCAGGGTCCAAAGCACTGCAGTGAATGAAATTAAACAAGTGCTGTCCAAGATAGTAATCCAGAGGCAGACACAAATAATGATAGTCAAAGCGACTGAGGCTGAGGCAGCAAGGTCAGCAGCCCAAATCAACTACCCAACCATGATAGCCATGGTCCAGTTGGTAACAAACCACATACCGCTCCTCCTCAAGCCCCAGCTCAGATCATCCTTTGGTTCTAAATACAATGCATAATGCATTGTTTGCTTAAGATATCTTAATATCCTCTTAGCAGCTTGTCAGTGCCTTTCAGTAAGTTCAGCATTAAACCTGGCTAATTGATTTACATTATATGCTATGTTGGGCCTTGACCAATTACTCAGATATGATAAGCTACCAATTAAAATATCTTTATCAAATACAGGACTTTGTACGTCATTGTGGTAAACTCTTGGCCCATTGGAGTTTTTGCCGGTTTACACAGTTCCATCCTAAACGTTCTGAGTAGCTAATTAATCTTCTCAGTTTGTGAGATTTTGTATCCTCCCCTAGTTTTATCTATTTGTAAACCAAGATATTGCCTAATCTCACCAAGATGTTTTATACTGAACTGCGTCCTTAACAGTGTTATAATCCTCATAGCTTCTTGCTCAGTTTTAGTGATTAATGCTATGTCATCAGTGAACAATAGCAACAATGAAATCACACCATCACTTTCTTTCTTAAACAAACATGGATCAGCCATGCCAGCTTTAACTCTTTAATTATACATTGATTCCATTCATATCCTGATTGCTTCAAGCCATACAGACTCTTTTTCAACCTCCAGCAATCAGTTTTACTATCAGTTTTGAATCCTGCAGGCTTCTGTAAATATATAGCATGTTGCAACGGTGCATGAAGATATGTTGTCTCTACATCTAAATGATTAACTATATATTCATTCTTAGCTGCAGACACTAATGCTGCACATAACGTTGTAACCTTTAAACTAGGTGCAAAGACCTCATCATAGTCATTGGCTGACTGAGCAAACCCTTGTGCAACTAACCTGGCTTTATGGGTTACAGTCCCATCAACACTATTTTTAATTTTGAAAATCCATTTACAACCAATCGCATGTTTACCTGGTGGTAACTTTACATTTTCATATACTTCTAACTTTGCAATTATTTTAATTCCTTTTCCATTGCATCTTTCCAAGCTTTCTGTTCCTCAGTTGGATATAGAGTTAATTCTTGGTAATTAGCAGGAACCTTATTTGCCTGACATGCTATAGACGCCTGATACCTGTCAGGTGATCTCGTTACAGGGGTTGAACATCTAGGTATTTCAGGACTCACCAGTGGACTCTCCTGTATAACCTGCTCTTGTTTTTCTGGTTCTTCCTGTAACTGTACTTCTTCCTTAATTTCTTTAATTACTGATTTTCCTACCTCATCATTAGGGACTACTTGGGTGTCGATAATTACATTATCATTTGTTTCTAATTTATTCCACCCCATGTGTTCAATAAACCTAGCACTAGCGATACAGTAAACCTTAGCTGTGCCTTTCTCCCAAAACCTAAATGATCTATGGTTAGCCTCATATCCTACAAAAAATAACTGTCTATATTGCCCTTTCAATCTCACTTGTGATGGTATATGCACCCATGCTGGGTCTCCGAATGAATGTAGGTAACTCAAATCTGGTTTTCTGCCATGCCACCTAGTGAATGGCAATTCACCGGTTGTTGTATTCACCACATTATTTAAAACATGGTTACTACACATCATAGTTTCACCCCACAGTTTCCGGCAAACCTGAATCAGCTATCATAGTTTGAGCCATGGTCTGTAATGTTTGCCCCTTTGTTCTACAAACGAGTTATGTTGTGGCCTATAAGGAGCAGAACCTTTGTACTTGATTCCAGATGTTTTTAACATTGTTTGGAATTTATAATTGGTAAATTCCATCCCATTATCAATAACTACAGAAATAACCTTGGCTCTCATCTTTCTTTCCACAAACCTCAGCCAATTAAAGATATTCTGAAATGTTTCTGTCTTTTTTCCATTAAGTAACAGAAACCGTATCGTGAATAATGATCCATGATACTCAAAACATAACAGGCACCTCCCAAACTGGGTTTCTTAGGTCCTATTATATCAGCAAAAACAACCTCCAGAGGTTCTTTTGTTTTAAAACCATTCAGTCTGTTTGCTGGAGTAACCTTCCCTAAGGTTACCATATAGCCAATGTTAACCAGAGCTCTAACCGATAGTAAGTTGAATTTCAGGTTAGGTACATATAACATTGGTAACTGCTCATTTAGGAATGAACAATATGCATTACCTTCATCAGATGCCCTCACCTTCCATCCATTTGCCAAAAATACATGTTCCTTGCTCGTCATCATTTTTACAAACCTTTTTCTATCTCTAGCAATGCACTGTGATGCTCCACTATCAACAACCCACAAATCATGGTTTACAGGTCCATTGCTAGACATAGCCAAAGTAGACATAGCTAAGTTGACATTAGCATTTTTTTAGTCTTCCGGCATTCTGTTGTTTTGCCTTTGTACAGAACCTAGCTATATGTCCCTTAGCCCCACAAGAAAAACATTTTTGAACAGTATAGGCAGTAAATGTGATTCCTCATGTTGCAGTGACATGCGGTGAGCTTCATGGCTGGTGAGGCAAGCGCAAAAGCCCTGCCGAAGTCCCGGCGGCAGCAGGGCTTTAAAGTGGCGGCAGGGCCCCGGCGGCAGGACTTTAAAGTCCTGGTGCCATCCGCCATAGACCCGCTCTATGGCGGACAGCGCCGGGACTTTAAAGCCCTGCTGCCCGGGACAAAGCAAGGAAGACTTCCTCAGTCGGGCCCAAGAGGGACGTTGTGAAGAGCTACATGTGGGAACTTCCTGGGCGGGACTTGCTGATGGAAGCAGCTAAACATAGCTGCTCCCGAGTTACCAGTCACGTTATCTGTTCAGATGATCATCTATCAGACATCTGACAGACACCTTACTCTTTGAGCAAGAAGGGAAGGAGAGAAGTTTTGTCGAGCAAATGCCTTTCTGATCTTTGCAGCTTCTGTGTCTGCGAAGAGAGAGGGGGGCCAGCTGAAGGCAGAACTGTTCCATGCTGGAAATCTCCAGCTGCTTTGCAGCACAAAGTAAACATCCCTCCCACTCAGACCAAAGATTGAATTACTTGATTTCAAAATGAGCAGATTTCGTATGTGAGAGCATTAATTGTTTATTTAAATCCTAGCTTCTTTTTTTTATAAGATCCTCGTCCGTTATTTTATCTATTTAAAGAGGCACTTAAAATGGTGACAAGCCAGTTGAATTGCTGAGTAACAATGTTTATCTAGTTCAAAGGAAGTTTTGAAGGGAGTGATTTATTTTGCCTCACAGCCAGCCAACAGATCTTTACTAATTAGTTTCATTTTTTAAAAGACTCCTTGCTAATATAGAGACATTCAAAACGGTGGTGAATATGCTGAACTGTTTCGTTACAATGCTTATTTTTTGAAACCTTTTGCAAAGTCCTACAAAGTTGTTGTTTTTTTTTTAAAAAAAAACCTCAAAATAAAGGGGTGATTTAGTACCTCTTTCCACAACTGTATAGCGGGCCGGTAGAGTTTTCCTAATTGCTTGAAGATAAAACTTGGAATGGCCTCAAAACCAAATCCTAACCTGAAACCTCCTTGTTCAGCCCCCAGAAGTACATCGCCAATACTTGGTACAAAGTCACAGCCACCGCCCTCTATGCCCCCTACTGGAGAGTTACTAATGACAGAACTCTTCCTGAGAGAACTGAGTGAAGCTCATAACCTTCTGACAATTAAAGTGGAAAACAAACTGAAAGATTTTAAAGAGGAGATAAAAGGGGAGATAAAAGAGGAGATAAAAGAACTTAAGGATGACTTGTATGATAAAATTGATGCCAGGGTTGCTAAAATTAAAGATGATATGCTGGGGCTTGTAACTGTACTGACAGAACATGTTTCAGGAGTTGAAGATAGTTTAGAGGATCTTAATCAAGCTAATACTAATTTGACATTGAAAACAGAGGTGGTGCAACAAAAAGTTGAAAATGCTGAAAAAGAAATTATTATAATACAGTACAGGCAAATGGAACTCGCATTAAGAGTAAGGGGGTTGCGTGAAGAAAAACAAGAAAACCTGAAACAGATTCTTAAAGAAGCCTTTGATAATCTGGTGGGAAGACAAGGGTTTGACTGGCAAACCGATAAAGTTTATCGTGTTAACTCTTGGGTGGCAAAGCAGAGGCAGCTTCCTCGAGACATTGTTATATATTTCACTACAAGAGAGCTCAGAAACACGATATTACAAGAGTCTTATAAAACTAAGTTCCAGATTGGGGGTCAAGATCTGACTGTTTTGAAAGAAATACCACCTCAAATGCTAAGAGCCAGGAGAGACTATGCTTTTTTAGTGGAAGAACTCAGAAACCGTCAGATACAGTACAGATGGGACGCACCATTTGGTATTATATTTACATTTGACAGGCAAAGATATCATCTCAACTCCGTATGGAAAGCTTGTGATTTTTATCACAATATTTTGAAGGTGGGACACCCTGCACCATCTGGATCCGGAGAAAGACCACAAGAAGGACAAGACAGACAGCAAACCACACAACTACCAGACAAGATGTACCATCTCCCCTCCCTAGAAGGACAAGGTGTTATTGAACAAAGACCTAGCCGTATGACTACCAGACGAATGGAAAAACAAGCTAAAAGGCAACAACCTCAACAATCACTGGCCATCGATCAAGGAGCTACAGCAACAAGTTCAGAAGCCATGGGAGGAGCTAGGCCAAAGGTTAAACAGGCCACGCAGGAGGCTCTAAAAAAGCTTCAGGTAACCAAAGATGACAACTAAGATTTTAACATGGAATGTCAATGGACTGAATTCTCCACAGAAGAGAAAGAAAATATTTCACTATCTTAAACAATTTAAGAATGATATAATTTGTTTGCAAGAAACTCATATCAAATCAACTGATCAAAAATATTTGATTAACTTAAAACTTGGTCAACATTTTGTAGCTTCTGCTATGGAAAAGAAAAATGGTATAGTTGTATACTTAAGAAAAGGCATCAAAGCTGAATTAATTGAAGCAGATCCCTTTGGAAGATATATTGCGTTAGATCTAATCTTAGAAGGGAAAAAGATATTACTTTTGGGAATTTATGCTCCTAATCAACAGCAAGACGGATTCTATAGAAATCTTCATGCTAAATTAGTACAGTGGGACTATAGGTCTTGTATACTATTGGGTGATTGGAATGGTGTGATAGACACTAAAAGAGATAAGAAGACTTCTCACCCAAATACTAAGATGCGAGCAAAGCTACCCAACCCTTTTTTGACATGATGGACGACTTTGAATTGAGAGATATTTGGCAAGAAAGAAACACAGAGGAATATGATTTCACTTTCTTTTCTGATAGACATCAATCCCTTTCAAGGATTGATTTTATACTAATCACTAATGATTTGCTTTCTAGGGTGAAAAAGACAAAAATTGCGGCTAGGGTCCTTTCGGATCATAACCCAGTTTGGATGGAATTGGGAAGGGCAGTGCAGGCAAGAAGGTCTTGGAGATTGAATGAAAACTTATTTAGATATGAAAAGTATATTAATGATTGTAAGAAATTGTTATCTGAATACTTTGTTTTGAATATGAATAAGGGTACATCTATGGAATTCGTATGGGACGCAAGCAAAGCGTATATGAGAGGAGTGCTGATGAATATAAATAAAACACATAGATATAAACAAGGGTTAAAACAAACAGAACTGGAAGAGGAAATTAAGAGAAAAGAGTTGGAGCTAACAATGAATCCAGGCGATACAAAGGTTAAAGAAGCTATCACCATATTAAAATCTCAATTTGACATGTTGATCTCTGACCAGGAAGCTACTAATTTATTATATGCAAAACACAATACCTTTTGTAACGCAAACAAACCTGGCAGATGGTTAGTTTATCAGATTAGGAAAAAAAGGAAAACTCGAAATATATCTAAACTGATTTACAGAGGGAAGGAGGTGTTTCAACAGGAAGAGATTCAAAAGGTATTTTGGGAATTTTTTACAGAATTGTATAAAGGGGATAAAATTAATGGTCTAGATATAGACAAATATTTAGATAAAGAGAAAATACCTTCAGTTAGAGAAGAGCACAGGCAAAAATTGAATCAACCAATAACCTCGGGGGAAATTTTGCAGGTAATTAAGCAATTAAAGTTAGCGAAAGCACCAGGTACAGACGGTTTGACAGTGGTTTACTATAAAAATTTACAGTTAGAAATGGTAGAACCTCTTAGAGAATTATTTAATAAGATTCAAACAGAAGGTAAAGTGCCTCCATTTTGGAAGACAGCATTTATATCTTTGATACCCAAAGAAGATCAAGATACCCAACCAAAAAAACCACTAAAATTATATTACGATGCAGTGGCGCTATCTGTAATTAGTGATTGGACTCTATCTAATGATAGAATACTGAATATCGAGGGATACGATCTGGTATATGGTTGGCATGCTTACTTGTTCAACAAAAAACTGGATAGGAAGTTTAAAAGTCATATTTTAAGAAATGGTTTACTGCGGGTCTGGAAAAAATATCAATATAAATTAAATGACAAAATACCCATATGGGCAATTCCTAGACATACAATTGAAAATATGAACGTAGCACAAAAACAGGATAGAACTACCTATAGACAGCTTCTTATTTTGGAAAGGGGGTACTACAACTAAAATCTTTGGAAGTATTAAAAGAGGTAGTTCAAACATGGTTCCAGTATGGGCAATTACAGGCCAGGTGGAAAATAGATCAAAAAATTGGTTTTATCCAAGCTGAAGATAATTTGCTTAAACAAATAAGAAATCAAGGCTTAATGCATATAAAGAGGATATATAATGTACTAATACAGATGGATTCGGAAACAGAGTTAGTTAAAGCTTGATAGTTAAAGAATATGGGTAACAAATGTGAAATTTACACAAGCTCAAAATCTGAGAGAAAATTTTTATAAGATGTTCTATAGATGGCATTTAGATCCTAAAAAGCTGGCTTCTATGTATCCGAATGTACAGCCTAAATGTTGGAGGTGTGGTTCTCTCCATGCTACATATTATCATATATGGTGGACCTGCCAAAAGGTTAAGGTATTTTGGATAAAAATATGGTGGATTATGCAAAATATCTTTTAAAGAAGGATAAAGTTTACTCCTCAGTTATTCTTACTAGGTATATGTACTGACTTTACAGTGGTAGAGACTAACTTGATTCTGCACCTAATAACGGCAGCAAGACTGTTGGTGGCGCAATACTGGAAGAAGGAAGACTTGCCTACAACTCAAGAATGGACATTGAAAGTCTCAAATTTAGCCGAGATGGCTAAAATATCGGCATATCTTAAAGATCACTCAAATGAGAGATATAAACGAGACTGGAAAAAATGGATTGATTATATACCGTATTTTCACGACTATAAGGCGCACTGAAAATCCTAAAATTTGATCAAAAACCGGCAGTGCGGCTTATAACCCGGTGCGCTTTATATATGAAAAAAGTTTGAAAAATTAACATTAACTGATACTGCGCCTGTAATCCAGCACATCTGGAGGGCACTGAGCAGGGAGCAGATGCCCTGAAAAAGCATTTAGAGGCGGGGGAGGGAGGGTTTAGGTTAAAAAAGGGAAATGGGAAGGAAACCAAGGCTTTAGCCCCAAGTCAGCGGCTGGTCAATCCACGAGGGTACATTCCTGGCAGAGGGAGCTTTGAATTAAGTTTGCTGAGGATGGTGGGCTACTTCCGATGTTTAAAACGCCCAGCCTCAAACTTGACCAGGCGACCACTACCCCCACCCCACCCCTCTCTCTCGTTCAAGAGTTCTCACCTGCGCCCTCTGGTCTGGCAACCTATCTTGCCCTACCTGGTGAACAGGACGACGCTGTGCTCCAGGGGGCTGTTGCTCACTTTCTGCCAGCTCTCCCGGATCAGCTTCTGATATGCGCTGGAAAGTCCGTCACGCTCCATTTTTCTCCCAGAGCGAAGTGCCAAAGGGGAGCAGAAGTGCCGTTTCGGGAGAAAGCTCCACTCCCAGCTCAAAGGCTTGGGCTGCCCCCGGAGGAACAGGTGGCCTGGATCCGGATCCCCAAGCAAATAATAAACAAATCCACACGCGGGGCTCGACGGAGCTTTGAAAACCGCTTTCTCACCTGGAGCTTCCCTTCACATCTCTGGAATGGCTTGGCTCCTTTCTTTTTTTTTTTTAGGGCGCCCCTCCATTGGGAGGAGGAGGAGGAAAGGCTCCAACTCTGTCCAGAGAAGGAGCCCGAGCGCTCCAGGGAAACGTGGCAAGCCAGCACTTCAAAGTCATGTTTCGCTGAATGGCGGGTGAGTTCTAAACTGCCGGCATGACTTTGAAAGGACTGGATTGCCTTCCGCGCGGGCCGACGTGGAAGGCAAGCGGCAAGCCAGCCCTTCAAAGTCATGCCGGCACTTTAGCGTGCCCCTCGGCCGCCATTCAGCGAAAGATGAAATAAAGAATGTATTTAAGTAACATTGTAGACTTCAAAAGTAATTTTCAAAACAATAGAAAAGAGCCATGCAACCGTCACTAGGATCCTTACTGAAAACCCACGCCCTGCTTTTATTTAGTTCTTTGCAATTTAAATGCAGTCGGATTATATTAATGCTTATCATCCTGTTCGAAAAGCTTCCCAAGGACTCAACAGACTCTGCATTTCGTTCCTTTCTTTTCGCTGGAGTAAGGGCAGAATACGGGCAAAAGCCTCAGAGGCTACCGAGCGTGCTCAGCAGAAGACATTTCCGTCCGGGGCAATGGCGCAGAGACCATGGATTGCTCGAGATGTAACCGAGGGCGCCTCCTTTGCGAAGAGAGGCAAGATTAAGGCCCTTAATGGGAGAAGGATTAATAGTTTCTCGGGTTCAAGCTGCAGATTCTAACTTTCACAAAGGGAACTAAAGCTGAGCAGGTAATTGCTTTATTAAAGCTGATTCAGTTCGCGGGAGATATTTGGTGCGCTTCTTTGAAAATCTCCCTCCCAATTCTGCCCAACGCCTCTCCGACCTTACTGGACAAACGGTGCGGGGGGGGGTGTATCATGTAGTGCGGAATGCGAGGAGTGGCAGATGTTGCGATTTCGTTAGTAATTTGTTTGTTTGCGAGAGTTGCGCGCGGATGAATGTTGCAAAAAAACGTGCGGCTTATAACCCGGTGCGCTTTATATATGAAAAAAGTTTGAAAAATTAACATTAACTGATACTGCGGCTTATAATCTGGTGCGCCTTATGGTCATGAAAATACGGTACAAAATAAATATGGGATCAAGAAATTCCAGTTAGCCTATGCTTAAGATCAGAAATAATTTAAATTGTACAACTCTGTAAAAAATTCCTGAAATACCTTTTGAATCTCTTCCTGTTGAAACACTTCCTTCCTTCTGTAACACAATTTGGATACATTTCGAGCTTTCCTTTTTTTTCTAATCTGATAAGCCAACCACCTACCGGGTTTATTTGCATTGCAGAAAGTATTATGTTTAGCATATAATAAACTAGTAGCTACCTGGTCAGAGATCAGCATATCAAACTGAGATTTTAATATAGCAATTGTTTCCCTAATCTTTGTATCTCCTGGATTCAATGTTAATTCTGACTCTTTCCCTTTAATTTCCTCTTCCAATTCTTTTTGTTTTTGCCCTTGTTTGTGTCTATGTATTTTGTTTATATTCATTAATACTCCTCTCATATACGCTTTGCTTGCATCCCATACATATTCCAAAGATGTACCCTTGTTCATATTGAGAACAAAATATTCCGATAGCAATTTTTTACAATCATTAACATACTTTTCATATCTAAATAAATTTTCATTCAACCTCCAGGACCTTCTTGCCTGGGCTACCCTTCCCAATTCCATCCAGACTGGATTATGGTCTGAAAGAACTCTCGCCATAATCTTTGTCTTCTTCACCCTACAAAGTAAATCATTTGTAATTAGTATAAAATCAATCCTTGAAAGAGATTGATGTCTATTGGAAAAAAAGGTAAAGTCATATTCTTCTGCATGCCTCTCGCGCCAAGCGTCTCGCAATTCAAAATCGTCCAGCATGTCAAAAAAGGGTTTGGGTAACTTAGCTCGAAATTTGGTGTTCGGGCGAGCTGTCTTCTTATCTCTTTTGGTGTCGATCACGCCATTCCAGTCACCCAACAATATACAAGACTCAAAGTCCCACTGTACTAATTTAGCGTGAAGATTTCTATAAAATCCATCTTGTTGTTGATTAGGAGCATAAATTCCCAAAAGTAACGTCTTTTTCCCTTCTAAGATTAAATCTAATGCAATATATCTTCCAAAGGGATCTGCTTCAATTAGCTCAGCTTTAATGTCTTTTCTTAAATATACTACTATGCCATTTTTCTTTTCCATGGCTGAGGTCGCAAAATGTTGGCCCAGTTTGGGGTTAAACAAATATTTTTGATCGGTTGATTTGATATGAGTTTCTTGCAAGCAAATTATGTCATTCTTAAACTGTTTGAGATAATGAAATATTTTCTTTCTTTTCTGTGGAGAGTTCAGTCCGTTAACATTCCATGTCAAAATCTTAGTTGTCATTTTTGGTTGCCTGAAGCTTTTTTAGAGCCTCCCGCAAGGCCTGTCTCACCTTTGGTTTGGCTCCTCCCACAGCTTCTGAGCTTGTTGCAGTAGCTCCTTGATCAATGGCCAACGATTGTTGAGATTGTTGCATAGTAGCTTGTTTATCCGTTTGTCTGGTGGTCTTATGGTTGGATCTTTTTTCCTTGACTCCTTGCCCTTCCGGAAGAGGGAGATGATACATTTTATCTGATGGTTGTGTGGTTTGCTGTTTATCTTGTTCGTCTCGTGGTTTTTCACCATATCCCGAAGGTTCAGGGTATCCCATCTTCAGAATCCTATGATAGAAATCACGAGCTTTCCATACAGAGCTGAGACGATATCTTTGTTTGTCCATTGTAACTATAATACCGAATGGGGCATCCCATCTGTACTGTATCTGACGCTTTCTGAGCTCTTCCACCAGAAAAGCATAATCTCTTCTGGCTCTCAGCATCTGAGGTGGTATTTCTTTCAAAACAATCAGGTCCTGTCCACCAATTTGAAGCTTAGTATTGTAAGACTCTTGTAGTATTATATTTCTAGATTCTCTTGTAACAAAGTATATTACCACGTCTCGGGGAAGTTGCCTTTGTTTTGCCGCCCATGAGTTAACACGAAAAATCCTGTCAATCTGCCAATCAAAATTGGATCCCGGTTTTCCCACCAGATGGTCAAAAGCTTCAGAAAACATTTGCTTTAAGTTCTCCTGCTTTTCTTCACGCAGCCCCCTCACTCTTAATGCAAGCTCCATCTGCTTATACTGTATCATAATAATTTGTTTTTCAGCATTATCAATTTTTTGTTCCACCACTTCAGTTTTGGATATCAGGTTAGTTTTAGCTTCATTGAGAGTTTCTAAATTATCTTCCATTCCAGAAATATATTCTGTTATCACATTTACAATTCCCATCATATTATCATTCATTTTAGTGACCCTGGTATCGAATTTGTCATATAGAACTTCCATCTCATTCCTTATTTCAACTTTGAAATCTTTAAGCATTTCTAGATTCTGTTCTCTGAATTCTTTAAACATTTCTAAGTTCTGTTCTCTGGATTCTTTGAACATTTCCAGAAAAAATTCTTTTGTTAGTACATCTCCACTAGGGGGCATAGATGGTGGGGGCTGCAACTTTGTACCAGGTATGGGAGACGTTTTTGGAGGTAATTTGACAGAGGTTAATTTGGATGCCATTATATTTTGGTTTTAATTATTTATTCTAAATTACTAATCCACTGTGCTATGTGGAGAAAAAGAAATTCCTCCCCCCCCCTTTTTTTTTCTTTTTCTTTTTCTTTTTTTTTTTCAAGGGGTTTTACGGAGGATTTCAAAAGAGAAAGTCCGTTTGGAATGTTTGGAATGTCTCTTTATCAACAACAAAGAGTCTTGAAAGCTTTAAGGGAGTAGCTCTAATTAAATTATAAGAAATTGTTTCTTTGATTCTGTAGCAGGAAGCCGGAGATAACAAATGCAGAAGCTGTAAACGCCATTTTGAAGACAATTAAACAAAAGAGGTTTTTATAACATTGAAGCTGGTATTTCAGATAAAGAAAGGTTTTAAAGTTCACAAGTTGGTCTTTGCTCGTATTGATTTTTAATAGTCTCTTTTCTAAAGATAGTCCTAAGGGGGAGGGGTCCTGTCTTGTGCTGTGAATAACAGCTGCGAAGTTCAGGTCGGAGTTGAATGACTCAGCTTTGGGTTGATCCTCCCCCTCCGTCCACAGCTCACAAAAAAACAAACTGTGAACTTCAAAGAAGATTCTTACCAGCTGAGATTCCTCACTGCTTTTTTCTTGTCTGAAAAAAGAGTTATCTTCTTGATATTGAGTAGATAACGAACCTGAATTCTGGGGGCAGCTCTGTTAAGCTGCCGACCGGCGACAGGCCACTCCCCGGAAGCCCAGAGTTGGGACAGAGTTGTATAAAGGGGATAAAATTAAGGACGGAGATATAGACAAATACCTAGATAAAGAGAAAATCCCCCTAGTTAGAGAAGAACATAGGCATAAGCTGAATCAACCTATAACCTCTGGGGAAATTTTGCAGGCAATTAAACAATTAAAGTTAGGGAAAGCACCAGGCACAGATGGTTTAACAGCTGTTTATTATAAAAATCTACAGTTAGAAATGGTAGAACCCCTCAGAGAACTATTCAATAAAATTCAATCGGGAGGGAAAGTGCCTCCTTCGTGGAAGACTGCGTTCATATCGTTGATACCCAAAGAAGACCAAGACCTTACCCAACCAAAAAATTACAGACCTATTTCATTACTCAATGTAGATTATAAAATTTTTACTAAAATATTAGCAAATAGGCTAATGGGGGTAATTCAACAACTGATACATACCGATCAAACTGGTTTTATACAGGGCAGACAGATGAAGGACAACGTTAGATTAATTATCAACGCTTTAGAATACCTGGGAAAGAACAATCAAATCCCGGCCGCATTCATATTTTTGGATGCGGAGAAAGCCTTTGATCGAGTTAATTGGCAATTCCTGCTGAAGACATTGCAAAAAATGCAGATGGGAGATGGCTTTTTACAGTCAATTGGTGCAATATATCAGCAGCAAACAGCCCAGATCATTGTCAACGGAAGTTTGACAGACTCCTTTCAAATTGAAAAAGGTACAAGACAGGGCTGTCCTCTGTCCCCATTATTGTTTATTATAACTTTGGAAATACTGTTAAATAAGATACGGGGCCTAGGCGGTCTAAAAGGGATTAAAATTAGACAGCAAGAATATAGAGTCCGTGCATTTGCGGATGATCTGGTTATAATATTGGAACAACCGCAGGAAACTAGTAGGGTATTATTGAATACGATCAATCAATATGGTCAAGTCTCGGGATTTAAAATAAATCTAGGAAAAACCAAAATAATAGCTATAAATATGACTATCAAACAGAAGGAAGAACTGGGGGCGATGCTAAGATGTGAGGTAGTTAAAAAAGTTAAATATCTTGGAGTTAATATTTTAATCTCAAATGGGAAATTATACAAGTATAATTATGAATCACTTTGGCATAGTACACAGTTGGAGTTGAAAAGGTGGGAAAAACTGCATTTGTCCTTGCTGGGTAGAATAGCGGCAGTAAAAATGAACATTTTACCAAAAATTTTATTTCTTTTTCAAATGTTACCAATACTTAAAAGAGATGCGAATCTTTTAGAATGGCAGAAGGGTATCAACAAATTTGTGTGGGCAGGAAAGAAGCCGAGGGTAAAGATGAAAATAATGCAAGATGCACGTGAAAGAGGAGGATTGAAATTACCTAACTTAAAATTATACTATGACGCAGTGGCATTATCTGCAATTAGTGATTGGATTCATCTAACTAATGACAGAATTTTGAATATCGAGGGATATGACTTGTTATATGGTTGGCATGCTTACTTGTTATTTAACAAAAAAACGGATAAGAAATTTAAAAATCACATCTTAAGAAATGCTTTATTGCGGGTTTGGAAAAAATATCAACATAAATTAAATGATAAAGTGCCCATGTGGGCAATTCCTAGACATGCAATTGAAAATATGAATGTAGAACAAAAACACGATAGAACCACCTATAGACAACTTCTTATCTCAGAAAGAGGGGTGATGGAACTAAAATCTTTAGAGGTACTTAAAGAAGAGAAGGTAGTTCAAACGTGGTTTCAGTATGGTCAACTACAGGCTAGGTGGAAAACAGATCAAAAAATTGGCTTTGTAAAAGTTGAGGATAATTTGTTTAAACAAATAAGAGATCAAAGCTCAATGCATATAAAGAGGATATATAATGTATTAGTACAGATGGATTCTGAAACGGAACTGATTAAGGATTGTATGATAAAATGGGCTCAGAATATCAAGGAACCAATAATGCTTGAAACATGGGAAAGAATCTGGGTAAGAAATGTGAAATTTACACAAGCACAAAACTTGAGAGAAAATTTTTATAAGATGTTTTATAGATGGCACCTAGATCCTAAAAAGCTTGCCTCTATGTATCCAAATGTTCAACCTAAATGTTGGAGATGTGGTTCTTGTGATGCTACATATTTTCATATATGGTGGACATGTCGTAATGTCAAGGCATTTTGGATAAAAATATGGTGGATCCTGCAAAACATCTTTAAAAGAAGGATAAAATTTACCCCCCAGTTGTTTTTACTGGGTATATGTATTGATTTTACAGCAGCAGAGACTAATTTGGTTCTGTATTTAATAACGGCAGCAAGACTCTTGGTGGCTCAGTATTGGAAGAAGAAAGATTTACCTACAATTCAAGAATGGACTTTGAAAGTTATGAACTTAGCCGAAATGGCCAAAATCTCAGCATATCTCAAAGAACATTCAAACGAGAGATATAAACGAGACTGGAAAAAATGGATTGATTACATAAAAGGTAAATATGGGACTAAGAAACTCCAGATAGCTTATGCTTAGTATCAGTAATAATTTAAATTGTTTAAAATTTGGGTAACAGTAAGAAGCTGAGTTCAATGTAGAGATATTTTAGACTGTGATTGTTCAAAAGTTATACCATGTATGGTCTTTGGGAAGTCGGGGGGAGGGAAGGGAGGTGGGGATTTAGGGGGAGGGGGGAGGGGGGAAATACAATATGTGTTAAATTCCATGATTGTATTTGTATACTGTGGCTTATCAATGTTAGTGCGAAAATAGAACAAACCGAATATACTGGAAGGTAATAGATACTGAAGGAAAGAGTCGAGTGAAAGAAGAAGGAGGGTGGAGAGGGTGAGAGAGAGGAGGAGGAGAAGGGAGGGAGGGAATGGAGAGGGAGTGATAGGGTTAGAAAGAAGGGGAGGGGAAGTAGGCGTAGAGGGGTGTGTGAGAAGGAAGAATGAAAGTTGGAGGGGGTTGAAAGAGGGTGTATGGCGGGCCAAGGTGGTATACTGGGTTTGTATTGTAGAGGGCATTTTCTATATGCCCTGATTAAACACAGTGAATATGTGATTGTATAGAATGAAAACATAATAAAATATATATATATATATATATAAAAAGAAATAATTTAAATTGTTTAAAGTTAGTTCAGCAAGAAGAAGCTAAGGTCAATGTAGAATGGCATTAATTTCTTTATTTCTTTTTTCTCAATAGATTTTAGACTGTGTTTGTTAAAAATCCATACCGTGTATGGATTCTGGGAAGTCGGGGGGGGGGAGGAGGAGGGGGGCTGGGGGGTGGAGGGGGGGAGGAGTATACACTAGGCTAGAAACTAGAACTATCTTGACATACAAAAAATTGTACTTCGATGTTTTACTGATTGAGGAATGATGAAATGTTTGTTTCAAAAGAAATAAAACTTTTGAACTAAAAAAAAAAAAATACAGTCCAGAGGCTTTCACCTACCAGCCTCTTAGTCAGCTCTCATCCAGAAATTGACATTGCTAGAAAAGATGGGAAATGAAATTTCACGAGGCAAAAGCAGTGTTAAAATAACCCCCAATTTAGGCGCTGCTTTTATATATGGAGTTCTGGTATAAAGGAAAATCACCAAGAGGCCCTGCTCTTAACATTAGGGAGGGTTCAAGGGTGTTGATTGCTTCCTTGGCATTAGAAGAGAGGCAGCACTAAAGCTATGGGACATCTAACTCTGGGCTCTGGGAGACTTTCCCCAGCAGTCTCTGAAGGCAAGAGGCATGTTGAAGGAGAGCAGAAGTCCATCTCTTTGTTAGTGATTTCTCTTCCTGCATCCTCATTTTCTGGACATGTCCTGACAGGAAGGGTCACAATCCTCAGTAGAACAGTGACCAAAGAGGTGTATCCAGTAGTGGGATTCAGCTTCACACCACTTCAGGAGAACCAGTTGTTAACTTTCTGAACAGTTTGGTGAGCTGGTTGTTGGAAGAAATCATTAGGGCAGAGAACCAGTTGTTAAATTATTTGAATCCCACCACTGGGTGTATCTGTGATTTTTCTCTCATATGTTTTTCTTCAGTCTCTCCTCTGCACATGGATCCCAGAAGAAGTTCAGGATCCCAAGAGGAAATGTTGCTTCTCACTGTAATTATGATCCTCTGGGCCTTTGAGATTTATATGCCTTTGATGTAAATGTCATATTGAAGCAACATGGAAGGGATCTTGCATCAGAAAAGGATAAAATCCTTAGTGCAAGCTCTGTGGGAAGAACTTTTAGGAGAGTCAGGGTCTGTGCTCTTGAATGTATCTTTCTCTCTTTTCCAGGTGAAGCTCTCATTGTCTCTGTCTGAATCAGAAAAGCCACTGGCATTTCCACCTTCTGAGAATGGTCTAAATTCTTCTAACTCTTGTACATGGTTAGAAGCAGTCAGGGGATTGATTCAGCCCATGAATTATGGACCTCCTGCTCCTGCTTCTGATGCTGCTGATGTCTCATCCAGTCTCTGGGAAGCTGAGAATGAAGTGTGTGATCAATTTGGATCACCAGGATGGACAGAATACGTGGACCTATTACAAGGCAGGAGACCATATCGTTAGTATGATCATAACTGAAAGAATAATATCAGATACAACATTGGTTTTCAACAGTGCTCCTTCTATTCAGTCTGATTTGTAAGTCATTCAGAAGGACTCTCAGAAGTGCCCGTGGATTCCTGATGTAGACAGTTTCATCTGGAAAGGAGAGAGAAGTGCAATCAAGAGCAGAGCCTCTACCTTGATCCAAGGAATTTATCCTTTGCTGATACAAGATCCTTTGCTTATGGCTTCAATCTGATGTCTATATCAAACTCAAAAACAGGAGAATCATGGGTCTCAAAGGCCCAGACGGTAATAATTACAGTGAGGAGCAACTTCTCCTCTTGGGATCCTGAACTTCTTCTGGGCTCCATGTGCAGAGGAGAGGTGGGAGAAAAGCATGTTACAGTGAAACATTACAGATACAGCCCTGGGATCATTGTTCTGTTGTGGTTGTGGTCCTTCTTGTCAGAACACGTCCAGAAAGTGATGCTGGAGAAGACAGTTCAGGGAATTGACTTCTGCTGTCCTTCAACATGGTCTCTTGTCTCCAGAGATTGCTGGGGAAGGTCATCCAGAGCTATGGAGTTTGGTTCCATTTTAACCTAATGCCATTGAACTCTAGTGTTGCCTGTCTTGTAATGACAAGGAGGCCATCAATTTATTTATTATTCATTATTCATTATTCATTATTCATTGTTTATTGTTTATTGTTTATTGTTTATTGTTTATTGTTTATTGTTTATTGTTTATTGTTTATTGTTTATTGTTTATTGTTTATTGTTTATTGTTTATTGTTTATTGTTTATTGTTTATTATTTATTATTTATTATTTATTATTTATTATTTATTATTTATTATTTATTATTTATTATTTATTATTTATTATTTATTATTTATTATTTATTTATTTATTTATTTATTTATTTATTTATTATTTATTTATTTATTTATTTATTTATTTATTTATTTATTTATTTATTTATTTATTTATTTATTTATTTATTAGACTTATATACCACTTCATAGGGCTTTCAGCCCTCTCTAAGCAGTCTACAATTTTTTTTTAGCAAATTGAGTCAGCAACTTGCCCCCACAGTCTGGGTCCTCATTTCACCCACCTTGGAAGGATGGAAGGCTGAGTCGACCTTGAGCCGGTGAGATTGAACCGCCCAGCTGCAGATCACAGTCAGCTAAAGTGGCCTGCAGTACTGCACCCTAACCACTGCACCACTTCGGCCCTTGAACTCTGCCCAATGTTAAGAGTAGGTTTGGAATTTTGTTTTATTTGAGAATCCCATATATTGACCCTAATTGCAGCTGGTTTTAAAATTGCTTGTGCCTGAACTGAAGTTTCATTTTCCATCTTTTCTAGCAATATTATTTTTTGGATAAGAGTTCATTAAGAAGCCAGAAAGAGACAACTTGTGGGTTAGATCATTGGATAATTAAGGAGAATATTATAGAGTAGAAGAAAGTTTTTATTTATTTTTTCTTCCTTGTCATTTCTGTGTTGTCTTTCCACATTCCTACAATACACTAAGATTCTTTATATTTTGACCTTTTTAGTTTTTTAAATAAAGAATGCACTGTAAGGTCTGCAGCTGAGATCTATCTATGTTCCATCCATCCATCCATCCATCCATCCATCCATCCAATCATTGCATTTATTGAGCACCCATCTTAACATCTACAAAGATGGTGATGATGCCCACAGAAATCAGGTGCAACCTGATTTTCAGTGACATGACTTTTGGAGATCTGGTCAGACTTCCTCTGTTGTGGTGATGTATTTGGGGAGGGGAGGACCTTCCCTTTGACCTTCCCATCTCTGAGACTGAGACTTTCTATACCGCAAAACCTCCAAGGGGTTTGAAAGTCCTATTGAAAACTCCTTTGTTCCTGGTTTATTTGGATCCATTCAGTGGTGGGTTTCTGCCAGTTCGCACCGGATCGGGAGAAACGGATGGTGAAATTTACTGATCCAGTGAGAGAAAGTTCGACCAGTGGACCTGGAAGTAACTTCCAGAACACCTGCCCCAGCCCTGTTGCTCCTCACTTACCCCTGCCCGTTTGGAAGCCGCTCCATCATTTGCTCCCCCTGCCCGTCCGCACTATCCTAGCCCAATTTGGTGTCAGGTTCCATACCTGGGAGTGGAGGTGGTGAACAGAGAAGCATGGAGAGGTCCAGCAGTACAATCCACCAGACAGCAGCGTCAAGCTCAGGAGTCTTCTCCTGGATTCCTCTCTGTCATGCCTCCTCCGATCTCCCAAAGTTCTTTCTCCAGAGTGTGATAGCTTTCTACTGGATTGCCCTCTGCCTTGCCTTCACCAATCTCCCAAAGTTCTTTCCCAACATGTGATAGCTTTCTACTGGATTCCCCTGTTTTTTCCCAAGAGTGTGGTAGCTTTGTCCTGGATTCCCCTCTGTCTTGCCTCCTCTGATCTCCCAAAGTTCTTTCCCCAGTGTATTTTAGCTTTCTACTGGATTCCTCTCTGCCCTGCCTTCTCCGATCTCCCTAATTTCGGCCCTTAATCCTCCAGTTGTCTATTTTTGGGAGGTTTTCCCCTTTCTTCCCCCCCCTTCATAGGAGTTCCAGAAAATTTTTCCACATGGCTTGAGGGGGGTCATGTGACTGAGTTTGCATGAGTGATGTCAACTTGGCCATACCTGCCCGGTCACATGGCTGCCAAGTCACGCCCACAAAATAGGCCACATCCACAGAATAGGTTCAGGGATTGTGTCTCTTCACTGGGGGGTGGGAGACATTAATATGGAGTTTTTGGCCTAGAAGGGGGAACTGGGGGGCTAAATGAGGAGGGGGAACTGAAGGGACAGGGAGGTCCATCCTGACTGTGAGGAACAGAGGATGGCCCATATTCCAGGTCCACCACTTGGAAGTTCTCCCACTCAATGTCTCTCAGATTCTGCTCTCAGTGCCTGGAGACCAGATCCTGGATGGCTCTGGGTTCAAGCTGTGGTTTCTCAATGCCAGGTTGATGTGGGATTAGACCCTGTTCTCCTCCAGGGGGTTCACAGCTGTGTCTTACCAAAGCCAGCTTCTGCCCAGAGAGGAGGAAGCCTCTTCTCGGCCAGGAATGAGCCCACCCCAATGTCTGAGTTTGTCCCAGAGGAGACCCCAGTGGAGAGGAGGAGGGGAGGCTGTGGTCATCCATAGTTTCTTACAGGCTTTGAGGAGGCTCCACATGGACCTCTGGTTTATCTCAAGGGGGCTGTGAGGACCCCGGCCTGGTCAACTATGTTGTGTGAATGTGGTCCTTGCAAGAGAAAAGTGTCCCCAATACAAGTAGTCCTCGACTTATGACCACAATTCAGCCCAATATCTCTGTTGTTAAGTGAGACATCTGTTAAGTGAGTTTTTCCCCAATTTATGACTTTTCTTGCCACAGTTGTTTCGTTTCATTTCATTTATTAGTTTTGTATGCCACCCACTCCTGAAGGACACTGGGCGGCTTGCAATAAAAAAGGAAAGGGGATAAATAAGACAATACAACACTTTAAAATACAACAGCATTCATAGTTACAGTGGGGCTGGATACTTCAACAGCCCCTGGCCTGCAGGAACAGCCAGGACTTAGTGGCTTTACGGAAGGCCGGGAGGGTAGTAAGGGTCCGGATTTCCATGGGGAGCTCGTTCCAGAGGGCAGGAGGTGCAACAGAGAAGGCTCTCCCCCGGGGGGTTGCCAGTCGACATTGGCTGGCAGCTGGAATCTGGAGAAGGCCAAGTCTGTGCGATCGAATCGGTCTTTGGGAGGTAATTGGCAGGAGGCGGTCTCTCAGGTACCCAGCTCCGATGTCATGTAGGGCTTTATAAGTAATGACTAGCACCTTGAAGCATGTCCAGAGCCCAATGGGCAGCCAGTGCAGCTTGCGGAGGATAGGTGTAACGTGGGTGTACCTAGGTGCACCCACAATCGCTCGAGCGGCTGCGTTCTGGACTAACTGAAGTCTTCGAACATTCTTCAAGGGCAGCCCCATGTACAGCGCGTTACAGTAATCCAGTCTTGAGGTCATGAGGGCATGAGTGACTATCTGAAGGGCCTCCCGATCTAGATAGGGTTGCAATTGGTGCACCAGGTGAATCTGGGCAAAGAGCCCCCTGGTCACAGCCGACAAATGATGTTCTAAAGTCAGCTGTGGATCAAGGAGGACTCCCAAATTGCAAACCCTCTCTGAGGGGCATATAATTTCACCCCCCAGACTGAGAGATGGAATAGTTAGCCAATCTTTGGGAGGGAGCATCAATAGCCACTCGGTCTTGTCGGGATTGAGTGCAATCTTGTTCATTCCCATCCAGACCCTGACAGCCTCCAGGCACTGACACATCACTTCAACCGCTTCACTGAGTTGGCACGGGGCGGACAGATACAATTGTGTATCGTCTGCATATTGGTGGTATTTAATCCCGTGCCGGCGTATGATCTCACCCAGTGGCTTCATGTAGATGTTAAATAGGAGGGGGGACAGGACTGAACTCTGCGGCACCCCATACTTGAGGGGCCTAGGGGTCGACCTCTGCCCTCCGACCAACACCGACTGCGATCTGTCCAAGAGGTAGGAGGAGAACCACCGAAGGATGGTGCCTCCCACTCCCACCTCCCACAACTGCCGCAGAAGGATACCATGGTCAATGGTATCGAAGGCTGCTGAGAGATCAAGGAGCACAAGGATAGAGGAGTGACCCCTATCCCTGGCTCGCCAGAGATCATCGATCAGCGCGACCAAAGCAGTTTCCGTGCTGAAACCGGACTGAAAGGCATCCAGATAATCGGTTTCAACCGTTGGAGTTGAAAGGCCACCACTTTCTCAACAACCTTCGCTACGAAGGGGAGTTTGGAGACTGCACGATAGTTGCTCAAAATGGCTGGGTCCAGAGAAGGCTTCTTCAGGAGGGCTCTCACCACCGCATCCTTTAAAAGGAGCAGAAAGGATCTCTCCCAGAGAGAGGTATTAACTATCATCTGGATCCAGCCACGTGTCACCTCCCTGCTGGTCGAGACCAGCCAGGAGGGACATGGGTCCAGTATACAGGTGGAGGCACTCACCGCTCCCATGGCCTTGCCCACTTCCTCAGGAGCGACAAGTTGAAACTCGCTCCATAAACTCCGATCAAGACCTTCCCCCGGTACCTCGGCTGGTACCGTGCAATTGGAGTCCAGATCTGTCCGAATCCGAGCGACTTTATCCATTAGAAACTGAACAAATTCCTCAGCTCTACCTTGTAAAGGGTCATCTGCGTCCCTCCCTTTCAAGAGGGAGCGGGTTATTCTAAACAAGGTGGCTGGGCGCAATTCAGCGGATGCAATGAGAGTGGCAAAATAAGCACATTTTGCCGCCCGTATTGCCACGAGATAGGCTCTGATATAGGCTCTCATCAGTGCTCGGTCTGACTCAGATTTACTGGCCCTCCAGTGGCACTCTAGGCATCTCTTTTGGCGCTTCATCTACCAGAGTTCCTCGGTGAACCAAGGAGCTCTCCTGGATCCGCTACCTCGGAGAGGTCGCAAAGGCGCAATCCGGTTTAGAGCCCCTGTTGCCGCTGTATTCCAGGCAGCGACTAAAGACTCCACCGGACTGTGGATGAGAGTGTCAGGTATTTCTCCAAGCGCCGTCTGAAATCCCATAGGGTCTATCAGGCATCTGGGGCGGAACCACCTAATCGGTTCCTCCTCCCTACAGTGAGGGATTGGTTTCCAAAAGTCAAGCCTCAGTAGGAAGTGATCAGACCATGACAGGGGCAAGATCGTAATACCCCTCAAATCTAGATCACGTCTCCACTGCTCCAAGAGGAATATGAGGTCAAGTGTGTGACCAGCTGAGTGAGTCGAACCCCCAATTACTTGGGTCAAGTCCATGGCTGTCATGGAAGCCATGAACTCCTGCGCTCCATCAGAGCATTCACCGAGCGTAGGCAGGTTGAAATCCCCCAGCACCATAAGCCTGGGGAACTCTACCGCCAGCTCGGCTACTGACTCGAGGAGCAAGGGGAGGGCTGTTGCCTCCGCTGTTGGGAGGTAGGTATGTTAACAACAAGTGAAGTTGAATCACTGCAGTTCTTAAATTAATAACCCGGTTGTTAAGTGAATCTGGCTTCCCCATTGACTTTGCTTGTCAGAAGGTCGCAAAAGGGGATCACGTGACTTTGGGACACAGCCATAACAGTCATAAACATGAATCAGTGGCCAAGCATCTGAATTCTGACCACATGACTCTGGGGAGGCTGCAAAGATCATAACTGTGAAAAACAGTCACAAGTCACATTTTTCAGTGCTGTTGTAACTTTGAACAGTCACTAAATGAACTGTTGTAAGTCGAGGACTGTCTGTGTATCCTATTGTTCAGCTTCTCTCCGATGAATTGCTCCACTTCGGAGTTCCCATAATCCACTGACTCCTCGGCCAACAAGTTCAACCTCAGGAAACAAATCAAAAGTTGCACATGTGAATTGGTGAAGTGACTGGGTTCAGTGGGTTGTGTGGATCTCACCAGAGTCAGTCGGGTGTGGTGATTTTGAAATCCCAGGGGACCCTGAGTTCTAATCCTGCCCTGGGAACTAAGCCAGCTAGGAGGCTCTCAGAGCCCTGGGAAAGAGGCCATGGCAACCTCTTCTGAACAGCCTTGCTGAGATCTCTGGGTCAGCTTCACCTGGGGGCTTTCTGACCACCTTCACACCCAGATGGCCTCCTTGCGCCTGGCTTCCTCCTTGCCGGTCAAGCGGCCTCCAATGGGCTGAATTTCGAGAGAGTTTTGCAGGTGGCTGTGCTGTGAGGAGGGGGCACGCAGGGGTCCTGCAGGGCCAGAGGGGTCTGCAGGAGATCCTCCCCCTCCCTAATGAGGGCAGGGAGGGAGGGGGGCTGGGGGAGATGGGGGCAGGGGGCAGTTTTCACAAGCTGGGCGCATCTCAGCCTGGCAATGCCCACAGCCGGTCCTGAATCTTTTCTGGGAGTGCAAAGGGGTTGGGCTCAGGAGGGAACCAGATTAGAAGCGGCTTCCTTCTCCTTTCCATTCCCCAAGGAGCCTCCAAGGACCAGGGGTCTTGTCCTTGGTCGGCCATGGAGCCCCTGAAAATATTGCCTGAGATTTTAAACAATTATCCCATTTCACACATTCCAATGCATGGGAACCTTTCCCCAGCCCATGTTAATGTGTTAAAAAAAGCAGGTCATCACTCTAAGCCAGCATCTCGTTTCTCTATTTTGGTATGGCAGATATTGCCAAAATAGTACTCCTCTTTCATTAACCTGGGTTAAGCGTGTTCTGTGAACTCACCTACATTTACCACCAATCCAGTGTGTGCTGGTGGCCAATGCAGCCTGTTTGTACACATGATGGAAAACTTTCCCTAGGATCCGTTTTTGGATTCGGGGTTTTCCACAGGGCACTCAAATCATTTGAATAAACTATGGCTAAGTGAACGGGTTTGGCAGAATGTGTGAACCGATTCCAGGTTTGGCATTCAGGCAAAAGAGATAATGGGAGAGAGACAGAAATGAATCTTTGTGGATGGAGGGGGTGAGAGATTTCCCACAATATCTGGACAAAGCTTGATAGAGACTTGCAGAGATCCCTCCATGTGTCTTCAGAGGATCAACTGGGGACTTTGAGGCTCTTCTCCTGCTTGGAGCCTCTCAGATGTTCTTGGATGCTGGTTTCCAGAATTCCCAGTTAGCCCCTGCCTCAGGATACTGGGGTTGCTCACCACAGCAGAAAGACTGGGTGTTTATGAAGCCAAATTTAAAAGGGGAATGTGGTTATTACCCTCACTGGGTTGGCTTCAGCTCTCTCTCCTGCCAAGTGTTGGAAGAAATAATGGATGCTGCTGCTGCTTTCATGAGTCTTTTCCAAGCCCTGCTTATGGATCTCTATCCTGCCTGAACAGCCACAAACAGCCTTCCCACGTGCACCTTCCAAATGCATGGACTCCAGCTTCCATAATCCTCAGCCGCAGCTACGCAGTTAGCAGATGCCAAAAAAGGAGGTTCAGAGGAGGCTGTTCTGTTCCCCAATGAGGAGCCAGCGGGCTCAGTGGTTACAGCCAGAGAGAAGGAGCAAGTAGGCACTCCTGGAAGGTCCTGCCAGCCATTCTTGGTCCAGAGAGGCGTGCCCTAGCTGCCTGCCAGGACGGTAAAGCAGTGTATAGGAATACGCTGCCAGGAACACTGTCCAGCGGGTCATCCTGGGGGAGAGGATGAAAGGGGCAGGCTTGTCGCTGGCCAGAAGCCCAAGGAGAGGCTTGTGGTCCGTGACAAGTGTAAAGTGCCGACCATATAGATAGTCGTGGAATTTCTTAATCCCGGACACTGCAACCAGAGCCTCCTTGTCAATCTGGCTGTAATTGCGCTCCGCAGAGGACAGTGTCAGGAAGTAGAAAGCCACAGGGCCTCCGAGCCATTTGGGAGGACATGGCTCAGGACAGCCCCCAGACCATAGGGGAGGCGTCACAGGTTAACGTCAGCGGTAGCTTATCTCTGTACTACACTAAGACAGCCGCTGACAGCCGCGAGTGCATGTGCTTTGCGGCTGCCCCAGTGCCAGGCCGTGGCTCGGTCGAGCAACCGATGCAGAAGCTTGACAAGTGACGCCTTGTGCAGCAGGAAAGGGTGTGGAGAAGTTGAGGAGCCCCAGGAACGCCTGCAGCTCCGCCTTGGAGGAGGGAGTAGGGGCGTTCCTGATGGCCGCAACCTTAGACGGTGTAGGGTGGATTCCCTGGGCATCAATCAAGAAGCCCAAGAACTCCACCCTAGGCACAGCAAAGGAGCATTTGCTGCACTTCAATTTCAAGCCCATGCCCCTAAAACGGAGGAGGACCTTCCTGAGCATTTCGATGAGTTCTGAGCGGCTGGAAGCAGCGATCAGAACATCATTGAAATATGGAACCACACCGGGGATCCCATGGAGCAAGCGCTCCATGAGGCTCTGGAAGATCCCCGGGGCCATGGAAACGCCGAATTGGAGGTGGCGACAACGAAAAGCCCCACGATGGGTGACGATGGTTTGGGCAGCCGCCACATCATCATTCACTGGGAACTGCTGGTAGGCCTGCGCCATATCCAGTTTCGCAAAGGTGCAGCCCTGCCCCAAGGAATGGAGCAGGTGCTGCACAACAGGGACTGGATAGGGGTTTGCCTGGAGGCCAAGGTTGATGGTCGACTTGTAGTTGGTGCAGATCCTGACCGACCCGTCGGGCTTGACAGGGACCACAATTGGGGTCTCCCATCGTGAATGGTCGACAGGTTCCAGGACGCCCTGTGCCAGCTTTAAAGCAAGAAAATGGACCCACCCACCCCCGCGCCCTTTTTACCTCATTTTATAAGAAAAAATGACCTAGTACCATAGAGCTCCAAGAAATACGTGGCTAAAGAGGTAGCGAGTGTTACTTCCTGGATTTTCTGGAGGGGAGGGGCACGGAGGTTGGAGGTCGGCTCGTGTGAAAAAAATGGTGGCAAAGTTTCTTTGCAAAATATTTCCCTGACTAATTTCACCATTTCAATTTGCTCAGTTCTTTGTATTAACATCTACATCATTCTTGGTTGACTTGGAGTGCAAGCCTGCTGGTAAGTGAGCTGGTTTTTTTCTTTTATTTTTTTAATGTATTTTAAAATAATATTTTATTTATTTTGCATAGGATTTTTTAAAATTCTGTGTGGATTCTTTTTTAAAATTGTCTTAGACTATTTAAAAAAAGATTCTATCCAAAATAAATTGAAGTGAAACCATGTTTAAAAATTCTATGCACAATACTTTGAAATATATTGTGCATAGAAAGAATAGTTTGAAATGTTTTACTGTGTGGATGTTTATTCTGTGTGGATTCTTTTTTTAAATTGTCTTAGGCTATTTAAAAAAAAGATTCTATCCAAAATACAAAATACCAGCTGCAGTTATTCACTTAAGAACTGTGGCAAGAAAGGTGGTATAATGGGCTTAGTGACCAAAGTTACAATGGCATTGAAAAAAGTGACTGATGACCATTTTCACACTTAGCAACCGTTGCAGCATCCTCATGGTCACATGATCAAAATTTTGATGTTTGGCAACTGTTACAATTTATATTTGTAAATTGTAGTTATGTTGAAATAAAAAAATATTACAATACTATTTTTGCATTGCATGAAAATTTTTGTTGCTCCATATAAAATTTTTAATCAAGCCCCCCCCCTTCCCGGTCAAAGGTGTCCCTCTTTACCAATCTGAAAATCTGGTCACCTTAACAATGGCATTGTGTTTTTGCTATGTGCAAAAGTTGCTTTTTGAGCTCTTTGTGATTCTGAGAGTTTCCTGCTTGTAGCAGGGGCCATTTTGCATGCTTTTGCAATTCTGCTTGGGCAGGGGGTTGGACTAGATGACCTGCAAGGTCCCTTCCAACTCTGTTTATCTATTAACTTGTTAAATCTGTTAAGTCTGTTGCAGGGGTCAGTTTCTGTGAGGTACAGCTGCTTTGCATTGTGTGTGAGTTGCACAATGTTGCATTGTGAGTGTGTTGCACAATGTTATGAGTCAGTTGTGTTGTTTTTGTGTTAAGTCTGAAAGTTGCTTTTTGAGCTCTTTGTGGTTCTGTGAGTTTCCTGCTTGTGGCAGAGGCTATTTTGCATGCTTTTGCAATTCTGCTTGGGCAGGGGGTTGGACTAGATGACCTGCAAGGTCCCTTCCAACTCTGTTTATGTATTAACTTGTTAAATCTGTTAAGTCTGTTAAGTCTGTTGCAGGGGTCAGTTTCTGTGAGGTACAGCTGCTTTGCATTGTGTGTGAGTTGCACAATGTTGTGAGTCAGTTGTGTTGTTTTTGTGTTAAGTCTGAAAGTTGCTTTTTGAGCTCTTTGTGGCTCTGTGAGTTTCCTGCTTGTGGCAGGGGCTCTTTTGTGTGAGACACCTCCAGATTTTTATGGTCAGTCCACACCTCGAAAAGGTGCTTGGTGCCCTCCAGAAAATGGCGCCAGGTCGATAAAGCCCAACGAACAGCAAAAGCCTCCTTCTCCCAAATAGCCCAACGTCTTTCTGTGTCAGTCAGTTTGCGAGAGGTGTAAGCGCAGGGTTGCAATTTACCTTGGTTATTTGCTTGAAGTAGTACAGCGCCCACCATCACTGGTGTCAGCCTGGACTACAAAAGGTGCATCCATATCTGGGTGCTTGAGGACTGGTTCCTTCGCAAAGAGGCAGTTCAATTTCTCGAAAGCAGCTTGACAGTCCATAGTCCAGTCCAACGGTTTGCTAGGTTTAGGCTTAGCCCCTCCTTTCGATTTAAGGAGGTTAGTTATCGAGAGAGCTATCTTAGCAAAGGAGGGAATAAACTGATGATAGAAGTTAGCAAATCCCAAAAATCTCTGTAATTGCTTACGTGTATGTGGGGCCTCCCATTCGGTGACAGCCTTGACCTTAGCGGGGGTCCATTTCTATCCCCTTGTGGGAAATTCGATAGCCCAGGTAATCAACTTTTTCCTGATGAAATTCACACTTGGACAATTTGGCATACAGTTCTGCTGCTCGGAGTTTCTTCAGAACTGTGTGAACAAGGTTCACATGTTCTTCACGTGTTTCCGTGTAAATAAGGATATCATCTAAATAGACCATTATGCCTTTGTAAAGATGGTCATGTAAAACCTCATTAATCAGCTGCATGAAGACTGCCAGCGCCCCCTGGAGGCCAAATGGCATTACTCGAAATTGAAAGCAACCAAGGGGGCAGTTGAAAGCAGTTTTCCATTTGTCCCCCTCTTTAATTCTGACCCTATAGTATGCTTCCCTTAGGTCCAATTTAGTGAAAATCCGGTCCTTCCCCAATTGGGCCAGCATGTCCTTCATCAATGGTAAAGGATAGAGGTTCTGAGCAGAGATGCAGTTTAAGTTTTTGAAATTAACACATAATCTGAAGGAGCCATCTTTCTTTTCCCTGAATAATACTGGCACAGCTACCTTGGGCCTTGCTGGTTCAATGAAGCCCCTTTCTAAGTTTTTTTCAATGATTTTCCTCATTTGTTCCATCTCTCTAGGGGTCATTGAATATATTTGGGGCTTTGGAAGCTTTACTCCAGGTAAAATATCAATGGTGCAGTCTGTGGGCCTGTGTGTGTGTGGGTAATTTATCAGAAGATTTTTCACTAAAAACATCCTTGAGGTCCCAATATTCCTTTGGAATTCTTTCCTCCCCCTCAATTTTCTCCTGCCCCTGGCCGCCAGTGTGGAGGCAGTAGTATCAGAGTCTGGAGCTTCAATCTTCCCCTCAGGGGGTGTGGCCGTCCGAATCCGTAACCACCCCTCTCTCCAGTTAAAGCGTGGGTTCCATCTACGGAGCCAGGGGAGCCCTAAAATAAGGGGTCAGTCCATCCCAGGTGCTACAATAAAAGTTATCATTTCTTGGTGGGTACCCATCCACATCTCGATGGGTTCAGTAGAAAAATGAGCAGGACCGCCCCCCCGTAATAGAGCCATCTATTTGGCAAAAAACAATAGGGATTTTTAAAGCTTTTAGTTTCAAGCCCAGTTTCTCAACCATTTCAGGGCTTATCATGCAGAGGGAGCAACCAGAATCTAAAAGAGCCATAAGTTTTTTCTTTTGCGCCAGAAGAGAGCACTCTAAGCTCAATGGGAATAAGCATGGGGCCAGAGCAGGAACTTACCCAGTGATCAGCATCTTCATAGTCACTATCGTCAGATGAGCTGGGACTTCCGATTCACTCCTCCTCCTGCTCAAAGCGGCAAGAAGTTTCTTCCCCAGCCAAGGCGGTTTCCTTTCTCTTGCCTGGAGGCTTCTCAGGTTTCCTCTCCCTCTGGGGGGGTGGGTGGGTGGGTGGAGCAGAGTGTGTCAGCTTGACTCAGCAATTCACAGCGCAATGCCCCTCCTTCCCACAGCGAAAACAAGCGGAGGGCTTGGGCTTGCTTGCAAAGCCTCCCCTCCCCCTTTTTCACTCTTTGGGAGAAGTTTTTTAGGGGGGGAGGAGGCGATTCCTCAACTTCTCTCTCTTCCATGCAACGAAGCCTGGTTAAATCAAGCTCGATATCTGCAGCATTCTCATACCAAGGCTCCAAGTGGCGGGGAATGCGTCTGTTTATGAACTGCTGCTAAACATCTTTATCTAAGCCATCTGCGAATCGATCCAACAAGGCTTCTTCAGATCATCCCCTCATATAGGCCGACAACTCCTGGAATTCCTGCACATATTCAGGCACAGTCTTTTTTCCCTGTCTGAGGGTTGTAAATTTTAGCCTAGCTCGACGCTCAGTGAGAGGGTCGTCAAACCTTCTCCTCATTGCCGCCATAAAGTCATCAAAATTCCTCAGGAGAGGGGAGTTACTATTATGTAATCCGACCATCCAGTCTGCTGCTTTCTTTTCTAGGGCCATTAACACTATTCTCCCTTTAGATTCATCAGAGTTCAGATCAGGCCCATATATTTGCATATAATTCCAGACCTGAATAATAAACAACCCCAAACTGCTGGGCTCTCCATCATACTTTACGCTTAAGGGTGAGACCTTAGCCATCCGGCGTCGCCTGGGCCCCTCCCTGCTCTCGGAAAGTCTCTAGCCGCAGGGGGAGAGATTGGTGCTGGGTTTTCTTGCGCACATCCTCCTTCGGCCCCTCTAGTCTCCCTTAAGCTATGCAACGGGTACCTTTTTTACAGTTCCTCTGCTGGTTCCCTTTCCACAGCACTCTCTCAAATCCGGCGTTCACTCAATGCCTCTTCGAGGAGTCTCATGGCTTGGGACATTTTGTAGTCTTCCTCCCTAGAGCCACTCCAGTCAGCTGCTGGTTTTTTCTTTGGTCTCCTTCTCGTGACTCCAGTTAGTAATTCCTCAGGTTCCTCTTTCTGTCCCACACCCCAAGTCCACCTGGGTCGACCTGCAGGTTCCTCCACTCTCAGGTCGGCTAGCATTTATGTTAAAGATGGTGCTGCCATTGCACCCATGACTTCTTTCTGGTCGCTTTCATGTAAGGACATTTTTCTTTTCCTTCTGTGAGGGCACCCCCTTCAGAAGTTGTTTACTCCGTGTTGGGTGCGAGGTGAGATTCAGCTTATTGTCAGGTTCTGCTTCATTTAATAATCAGGAAAGAAACCACTCAACTCCATTTGTTAGAAATTAAATGTACTTTTACTAATTACAAACAAATAGTAGCAAAACTAAGCTGAATCTGGTTAATTAGGCGCGAAAGCAAAGAATATCATGTATAGGTCAATCCCCTCCCCTTGGCACCCTAGTCCATAGTCCAATTATAATTCACCCAACTGTGAGGTGGGAGATATCTTCAAAAAACATCATCAGGGTGGAATGCTGGACAGTTAACCTTGGCAGGAAACTCCCTTCCTCCACATGCGTAATGAGATGGTCAGGTCAGCGTCTAGAATCTTCCTCCAGCACATCATGATTCGGGTTCTTGGCCAAGAAACCAAAACTGGCACAACAACCATCAGAATTGGCCTTGGATGATCCAAAGCCATGCAAAGCACCACAAGCACCATCACTCCCACCACTTGGACTTGGACTTGGAGAAAGCAGCAAGCCAAGTATTGAGTCATCCAAGCCCAAAATTGAAATCATTCTCCCTGATTGTTGGACATTGCAGCAGTACAGCAATTTCCAAGAAAAGTATCTGGGATTGGATGTGTCAAACGAGAAACTAGGTTGCAAGTAGTGTGAGAAACATGACTTTGCAATAGAGAGTGGTATTTATGTGTCCAAAGAATGGAAGCATTTCATGATTGAGCTAGCTGGGAAAAATAAGGAAGTGCAGCAAGCTTTTCTACAGAAGAAAATGAGAGAACATTTCACATCAAAATCCCACACCATTTGTAGAGACAACGTCAAACAAGGGGAGCAGGATGCCATAACAAAAACAATGGAGAAGATGCCTGGAAAGTGTTTAGACACCACTTCTAAAATGTTCCAAACTGTTTACAGCATGGCAAAAGCATGAAGGCCAATTTCAAGCCTAGAAGAATTGATAGAGTTGCAAACTGAAAATGGAGTAGATCTGGGGATAGGATTACATTCAAGGCCAACAGTTGTGAAAATAGTTGAGTGCGTTGCTAATGAAATTAAAACTGAGATGTTTTCCAGCATCAAAAAAAAGTCGACGGACTAATTATTTCAGAAACTTTCAAAAACATAAATTTTGTGGAAAAATCATTGATTTGTTGGACTTCATCGAGAAGCACCATAACAAATTTGCAGCAAAGACTTATGGACTGTGAACATTTAAAAACAGGTAGCCAATTGCAAGACACCACTTGTAAATTACAATCTTTACATTTTTTGGCGCCAGAGTACTGGGATATTGCAGAAGTAGTAGTAGTTCCATGGACAGCAGCTGAAGAACAACTGTGCACACTTGGTGACATTTTCAATTACAACATTAATATCAATGACTACAGAGATTTTTTGGAGAATTTGTTAAAAGATTCAAAGAACTGGCAGTATTAAAAAAACAAAAGATATTGTCAGGACAATTGCTGTCAGTTCTGCAGAAGCAGAAAGGGGTTTCTCAAAAATGAACTTCATATGTTCGGAGAGCAGAAGTTGCCTTGCTGTTTCTAATTGAACTAACCTCATGACCATCGATGTTACTGGCCTACTTCTTCCAAAATGGGGCCCTATTCCTGCAGTGAGAAAGTGGCTACGAGGACACCATCTCTCAGCGATGATCCCAGACTCAAGATCAAGAAAAGTGGAAGTGAGGAGAGCGCCAATGAGAAATGGATGTGGAAACATCTTAAAGTGAAAGACGACTAATACTTTTATGTAAGTATTTGTCTATCTCTTTTATTGTTTTGTGTACTTCTTTTATTCTTATTTAAGTATTAAATTGTTACATTTGTATATCATGGTATAGCTTCTTTTTGTAGGTCACTATTATCATTGTGCACGGAAGACAACACTTTTATTGCTCTTATGTAAGTATTTGTGTACCTCTTATTGTTTTATGTACTTAGTTTATGGCAAATAAACAATATGAATGATATAAAACGATAAATAAATAATTGGTGTATTTTCTTTTGTAGGTCATAAGGGCAAAGAAGTGAGGTTAACTTGGCCACGCCCACCCAGTCACATAACCACCAAGCCACGCTCACAGAACTGGTAGGGAAAAAGTTTAGATTTCACCACGGCTGCTTCCCTTCCCCATCACAAGGCTCACTAGCTTCCTCCCCCCAAGAGGGGCTCCCCACTCAGCTGGGCAGAGTCCGGTCTGGCATCTCTGCAAGAGCCCCCTGCTTGCCTGGCCTGTGCATGGGAAAGGGTGGCCTGGGAACATGGGATTTGGGGTTCTACATTCCCAGTCTCTGAAGATGGAGTGGGATTTTGCACATCAGCTTTTCATCTGCAACACGAGGGTCCTCGGCTCCCTTCCTATCCTCCCTGCCTCCCCTCTCCACATGGAGTGAGAGGCAGCCTTGATTTCTCCATTTCTTTTCACTTGTTTTTTTTTTCTAGTGTGTGTTTGAGAGATTGTTTTTAACTCTGGAAAGTTCTGGTAACTAGTTTTTCACTAGTTGATTTTCTTCTTAGAGACTAGCTGCACTATTTAATCAGCCATTTTGTGTGGTGCCTTTGAGCATTAACTTTCAAAATAAAGTACATTTTGGTTCCAACTCAGGAGGGAGCTATTTCAGATCTGTGATATGCTCTGGCATTAACTGGCCTCTGGGTTTTTCTATTTAACCACAATACCAATAAATGTCACATTTATTTTTTCTTCAGCCACAGGTGCCATGTATTCCCTCTGGGGTCATTTTCAAGCATAGATACCCAAAATCTCTCAATTTTAAATGACTGATTTAATTCCATCTCTGCCCCTCTTATTATGAATCACATGGGGATCATTTCCCTTTCATTTCCCTCCAGAGAATTTCCAAACCACCTTTGAGTCCACAAACTGTTCAATTCTCCAGGGATCCCTCCTGAGAGGGAGAATTATGATAAAAGTTTCAGCTCTGCTCTTTGGCCAAATGCTCCAGGGGAGACTTTGGGCAGAGAAATATGGAGTTTTGGGACAGGCAGGGTCTGTGCTCTTGAATGTACTTCTCTCTCCTTTCGAGGTGAAGCTGAGTGTTTCTCTGTGTTTCAATCAGGAAAGAGACTGGATCACATTCCACCTTGTGAGAATCCTTTGAATTCTTTGAATTCTTCTTTAGAAACAGAAAAGGGATTGATTGATTCATGAATTATGGACCTCCTACTTCTGGTCTTGATGCCGCTTTTGTCCCATCCAGTCTCTGGGAAACTGAGAATGAAATGTGTGCAGAGTTTGGAGAAACAGCATGGAAAACAACCACAGAGCTTTTACAGCCCAGGAGACCATCTCATTAGTATAGTCACCACTGGAACTAAAAGATTGCATACAAAGTTGCTTTTCAACCTGGCTCCTTCTCTTCAGTTTGTTTTCCATGATCGGTAAGTCATTCAGGGTGATAGAATTTCACTCCATCCATTCTAACACTCTTCTTCTTTTCTATTTTTTTATTTTTTCATTTATTCCTATATTGGGGGATATGTCTAATTTCCTGAATGATTTTGATTTTCATGGCTTTTCTCTTTTCTCTGATTATGTAAAAGAGACTCAAAAAGGGGTCTGAAAAAAGCTGAAAGGGCTGCAGATTACTTTCCTTTCTTAGTTCAATCCTTAATTTGTCACTAGAATAATGAGTTTTATTTAAAGTAGTTCTGGAATCAGTTGTAGTTGCCATACCTCAGCCCATTTCCATATTTGTGTAACTGATCATTGGTTTTGGATCAATGGTGGCTTAAGGCTCAGTAGCCTTGTGGAGGATTATATATTTTTTTAAAAAGTATTTGCTGTTTCTGTTTATAATAACACTTTTTTTTGAAAAAGTTTTTTTTTAGACAAAGACAAACAAAACATGAAACATAAAACCCTCAACAATTACATATAGCATGTTGCTTGGTTACAACTTACAAGCATTTGTGCATTACCACTTTCAATTGTATATAAGATCACAGATTGTCCATTAAACATCCATAGATACATTATTATCATTGTACATCATACACAATATCGCCAAAAGTATTCACTCACCTGCCTTTACTCGCATATGAACTTACTGTAAGTGACAACCTATGGATTCCTAATCCATAGGGTTCAATATGATTTCAGTCCACCCTTTGCAGCTATAACAGCTTCAACTCTTCTGGGAAGGCTGTCCACAAGATTTAGGACTGTGTTTATGGGAATTTTTGACCATTCTTCCAGAAGCGCATTTGTGAGGTCACACATTGATGTTGGATGAGTTTACGTGGCCTACCACTTTGTGGCCGAGTTGCTGTCGTTCCCAAACACTTCCACATTCTTATAATACAGCTTACAGTTGACTGTGGAATATTTAGAAGGGAGGAAATATCATGACTGGATTTGTTGCACAGGTGGCATCCAATAACAGTTCCACGCTGGAATTCACTGAGATCCTGAGAGCGACCCATTCTTTCACAAATGTTTGTCTGCATGCCTAGGTACTTGATTTTATATACCTGTGGCCATGGAAGTGATTGGAACACCGGATTCTGATTATTTGGATGGGTGAGCAATACTTTTGGCAATATAGTGTATGTTCAGCTACAATTGTTATTCCTTCATTTAAACAAACATTCTAGAAATTAGATTCATATATATACCAATATTCCATTGCATCCTTATTTGTCTATTTAATAAAAATATGTCTTTATAGTATCACCTATCTCATCCTATTATTCTAATAACACTTTTTTTTCAATAGGGATGTTTCTGGTTTTCTAAAAGGCTTACGGTTTATTTTCACCATTCAAATAGTCAACAAGAATTCCCAGCTCCTGCACAATCTCACACTTGGCTACAACATCCATGACAACTATATGAGCACTTTTCACACTTCAGATGCCTTGCTGGACATTCTCTCCACTGGAGAAGCCAATGTCCCCAACTATGGCTGTGGAAGGAAGGAGAACCTTCTGGCTCTTCTTGATGTAGCTCAGACAGACATCTCCATCCAGATGTCAACATTAGGAGGCACCTACAAAGTCCCACAGGTTTGTGTGTGTTTTTCTCTATCTGATAAAATCAGTGGTGGATGGTGGTGAGTGAGCAATAGATGCAATCATGTTTCTCCATGGAATTCAAGAGCTGTTTTTCTCCATATCAGCAAAAATGTCCATATTTTACCCCATCATGTTCATGCTGAGATTAATCATAAAAGGTCTGAAATGCAAGCAATAAAATCCTTGGCGGAAACATTCTACCAACTATTTAACTGATTAAAAAACATCCCTGGTTGTTGGGGCCTCTATTGGCATCTTCATTTTCACATATAAATAATGCCTGCCCTATTCAGACGGATTGAATAGAATAGAATGACAGAGTTGAAAGGACCTTGGAGGTCTTCTAGTCCAACCCCCTGCTTTAGCAGGAAACTCTACACCATGTCAGAAAAATGATTATCCAACATCTTCTTAATAACGTCCAGTGTTGTAGGTAGGTAGGTAGAGGGATAGAGAGAGAGAGAGAGAAATACAGTAGGTAGGTAGAGAGAGAGAGTAGGGAGGGAGGGAGGGAGGGAGGGAGGGAGGGAGAGGGAGAGAGAGTAGGTAGGTCGGTGGAGGGAGGGAGAGAAATACAGTAGATAGGGAGAGAGAGAGTAGGGAGGGAGGGAGGGAGAGGGAGGGAGAGAAATACAGGGAGGGAGGGAGGGAGAGAGAGAGTAGGTAGGGAGGGAGGGAGGGAGAGGGGGAGAGAGAGAGAAATACAGGAGGGAGGGAGGGAGAGAGAGAGAGTAGGTAGGTCGGTGGAGGGAGGGAGAGAAATACAGTAGATAGGGAGAGAGAGAATAGGGAAGGAGGGAGAGAGAGAGAGAGAGTAGGTAGGTAGGTAGGTAGGTAGGTAGGTAGGTAGATGTTTCCAGATGAATATATCCATGTGCTGGAGAAGGAAACCACTGACAACCTGCAGTATTTTAGACTTGTTTCTACTGGCACAGCACTTGATCAATGTAATTCTCATCAATCACTCTAACTAAAGAGCTTTCCGAAAGGGGGAAAAAGTTTTTGCACTCTGCAAACCTCCCCAAAACGGTCTGTTTTTTTTTTTTTTTTTTTTTTGCGAAAACGAGCACTTTTTTTCAAATAAAAGGCATGAATAGCCTTGGGAGGGGGGTTGCAGAGTGCTCCTGTGTGGGTGGAGGACCAAAAAAGAGCAAAAAATGGCCCGGTTTTCATGAAAATGGGCCCATTATTTGCCCCAAAATTGCATTCATGGAGACTTATAGAATGCTGCTGGGGGCTGGGAGGGGAAAAACGGCCCATTTTTTGCTCATTTCTGCTCTCTCCAGCCCCCAGGAGTTCTCTGAAAGCCTCCATTAGGGTATGCACAGCCATTTTGGTGAAGGGGCGAAACTTCAGGAGGTAAAAAAAAATGCTGTATTCGATGTATAAGAAGCACCCAGATTTTCACCCTTTTTTTTTTTTGAGGCAAAAAGGTGCATCTTATACTCCGAAAAATATGGTACATATGTTTAGCATGCTGCCCTCATCATCAAAGAAGCTCAGTTATGAGATTCGAGCCAACGTCGCGACGAGACAATGTGCCGTCTCAATTGTCTGAGACCGCCGTTGATTCTTTTATTGCTACATGGTCCCAACAGACCTAAGCCATCCCGTAGAGATGGTGACAGGGAGACAAAGCCTTGCTGGTCTCAGGGACATCGCAAAGTCCCTGATTGACCCAAGGGAAGCTCTCCAAGTTAGTGATAAACAGACAGCCCCGTGCTGACGAAGTCGGAGACGGCTCCGGAAAGAAGGCAGTGAAAGTGAGTCCATCTGGTGAGATTTTTTCTTTGAGAATGATTGCCCAAAGAAATTCTTTTGTTTAAAGATAAATTAGTCCCTTAAGCAAAGAACAAAGCGGCACAATTTATCTTTATTGGACTGCCTTAGAAAGTTTTTTTTCTTTTTCTTCTTTCTAACAATGTTTTGTGGATTGAAGTGATTGTAACCTTTGCTGTTTCTCTTCGCAAGTGAACGAGCTGGGTTTTTTTTGTCTTCCTATTTTTAGCAGCCTTATTTGTTGGCTTGAACTAAAATTTCTTTTATCTTAACAATTCTTCTTATTACTTCTCATTGATTCACATTAAAGACATTTAAAGATTTTTATTTTTTACAAGCCTGAGACAAACGGGAATAAAATTGAATCTGCCACTTGGAAGCCAGAACTTGGTGTTTTTTTTCCTTGAAACATTGCATCCTTTCTTCTTTCTGTTTTTGATCTTACTGACTCTGTAACTGTAAAACTTTCAAGGGACGGTTGTTTTTACAGGTGTCTTTTTGAAACACTCTTGGCAAGGGAAGGAAAAGGAAAGAGAAAGATAGATACCTTGTTGGGGAATGTGAAAGAACTTGTGGTTAATTCAATTTAAAACATAACATTATATACACTAAAGAGATTTTAAAGGCTAAAGTGGCAGTGGATATTAGAACTCCCCCTTCTTTTTTCTCCTTGTTTTTTTTTTCTTTTTTCTTTTCTGGAATCATGTATCAATTTTCAGATGAGGGAACCCTAAGTTTTCAAGATTTTTTGGCTGGAATTGAAAAGATATTGGAAGGATTTGAGAGATTCGACAAGAGGTTGGATAGGCTATTGTCCTCTACAGCAAAAGATGATGGAGTTGGAGCCCCCAAAATTAAAAAAATGAATGAAGATGGAGAAGACCAAAATAAGATAAAAGATTATCTTACTGATGGAGCAAACATGGGTGAAAGTCCAAAGAAGGAAATATGTAAACGTGAATCTGATATCCTGGAGGTCTATGCCCCTGTTCAAGATATAGGGAGGTGGGGGGGAATTGATGATGATGGAGTCAAGAAGAGAAACCATTTTAGAAATACATTTGACAACTAAAGATATGTTAATTTTAATACCAATTCAAGGGCAACAAGACTATCTGAGAGATTTTTTAAGCAACAAAGTGCTGAGAGAAATTCATAAAAACCTCATAAAGGAATTAACAAGAGGATTGATGCAACAACTGACAGAAGAAATAAGACTGTTTTCCTACTGGAAAGATACAGGCTGATAAACAAACTGTTGATGGGAAAAAACTTAATTAATTTAATTAATAGCTAGGAATTCTAGTAATTTGTAGATTCCTTTAGATTCTTTTTAAATGTGTTTTTCATTAACAAGTAACTCATTATGATAATAACAATTACATAATAATTCTAACTAGTAAAAACACTTTGGATATAAATAGCAAACTGGGACCTGGGGAAATTTTTTTTTATGAATGTATCTAACAAACTTTTGTTTAGATTTGTTACAAAGAGGTAATTTTTCTTGGATCTTCTGAGAAGAGAGGTGATATAAACAGTAAACAATCTTTAGTTACATATAACAATAATGATGACAATAATGAAATAATAATTTTGACTAGTAAAAGCTATTTTGCTATAAACTGCAAATTGGGACCTGGGAAAAAGACTTATAAATTTTTAAGCAATAAATTTTTGTTTAGATTATGTACAAAAATGAAATTTTTCTTGGGTCTGATGAGTGGAGATGTGATATATATATATTTATAGCAAATAATCTTTAATTAACTACAATAACAACAAGGAAATTTTAACGGATAATGTTTAATGGGATCTACGTGTGCTGGCAGTAGAGGGGGAATGCTTAGATATTTTATTAACTGATTTCTTTGTTAGAATATGTCACAAGTGTAATATTACAGGAGGTTTATTGAAATTGCTAATAAATGCAGGTAGGTAGTGTTTTTTAAATACTAAGGGTTTCAGATAAAAAGCACATTTAAATAATTTTAGTTGAATGAGAATTGTGGTACATTGATAGTAGTAAAATATATGAAGATTTCAGATGTAAATTGTACAAGTTAATATGAAGGAAGTATATGTAATGATTGTGGTAGAAATGCATGAAAACTATTTGCAACCAATCGACATGCTTTCTACAAGATGCAATGAAAGATGATTCTTTTTTTTTGTTGTTCAATTAAAACAATAAAAAACTTTTTCAAAAAAATAGAAGCTCAGTTAGATCAAAGACATGAGTGAAAGTGGTGCTTAAATGAAAACCTCATAGCTCTCCAGCTTCCTCAGCCCCAATTATTAAAGGATGTGAGGTCAAGGTTTCCTCCATGTTCTTGCATCAATCTGATATTTGGGGCTTCAGAGAGAAACCACCAGCAGAACCAACCCAATCACAGCCCCCGAGGAGGATCTTGGGGTGGATAAAAGGACTCCAGCTGCTGCCTTCACAGTTGAATTAGGAATTTACACAATTTCTGCTTTGTCTAAAATCAGAAAATATGGATATTGGCATTTAATCTATGGAAACTGACAGACTCTGAAAATTGTGGCTGTTAGACCCAATTTCAATTAGAGACCAATTTTGGATACTGACAAATTGTATTAGGAACTGAGGTCTCCCTGTTTCTTCTACAATTGGAGAAGAAGCTAAAAAGATTCCTCCACAAAGAATCTGGGCCATAGAAGCAGAAAAAGATGCAGCAATCCTCAAAAATAATAGTAGGCCCTTTGGAATAGAATGCTTCAGTTGGCATTTGCACATGTTAATCTAATTGCAATAAATTGTAGGGGTGAGATACAGTAATATGATTTATATTGTTTATAGTTTTTTTAATTTATTTATTATTTTCCACTTTTATAATACAATCTTGCTAATATTATGTCTTTAATATTTTAAACAATGTCTAATTAACAAATTATTCTAATGCTTTCATGAGAACAAGGTTGGAATTATTAAAATCTAATATTGTGGACTTGATCTAACCCCAAATATAACACAGCATTCTTCATTGTGGAAGGTTTTTGAATGCAGCTCAGAATCTGATAAGTCCAGTGAAACTCTGAAGATGAGGCTACGGATTATCAGCTTTTATTTCTGCAGAAAGCAAAAGACTGGACGACCTTTTGGTCTCCCGCCTTAACAGAGCAGGCAGAGAGAGAAAAACAGGCATGCGCCAAAAACTTTTCCAAACATCTTACAGCTCAGATAGCTTCCACAGAACGTCATTGCTATAGAAACATAAATTGATATCATGCGAATTTCATGATTTTTCTTAGCGGTCTGAAAACAATAGACTTTAGAAGGGAAAAGAAATACATTTTCTGATGTGTAACTCAGATCTTTGTTAGGGAATGCTGAACACACATTTTAGGTTACAAGAAAGGCTACTTGGCAGAATCCACATTCTACTTTTCAGAAGAAGTTACGTTGCTAGGCTAAGTTTGGCAGTTCACTTAGAAATTTTATCTATGCAGTGGATATGTTATGTTACAATGGAGCTTCTCTCAACAGCAATTTAAAGCTGGATTAGGTTACACTCTGTGTATGCTCTAATACAGTGATGGCAAACCTTTTAGAGACCGAATGCTCAAACCGCAACCCAAAATCTCTTATTTATCTCAGAGTGCCAATAACGCAATTTAACCTGAATAATGAGGTTTTAGTTTAGAAAAAACAATAACAGCACTTTCAATGATACAAACACCTTTTTATTTAAAGGTAAAAGTTTGCATTTGACATGCTTTTGATTAATGTGACCTTTGCTGTTGAATGCACACTGATAATTTTTCTAACCTTGACTCAGACTTTGTAAGTTTGAGAGCAACACATGCAGCACTCAGGTCATCTGTTAGTCCAGGGGTGTCAAACTCAATTTCAATGAGGGCCCCATTGTGGTTGATTTTGGAGGCCATGGAGGGCGTGCTCTCACTGCTGCTGTGCTCACTCTCCTGGGTTGCCAATGGTGTGTGCAGGAGGGCAAAGTATGTGGGTCAGAGGGAGGCCCACTCTCTCTCCTTATGAGACCTAGCTTTGTAACCAAAGCATCCTCAATGATAGGATGGGGGACCACCAGGAGAGGTCAGGAGGAGGGGACAAGGGGTTGGTAAAAGGCAGATTCAGGCATCCATCTTCTTTTGCAGAGTCAGGGATGCAGAAATTTTCATTATTGGGGTGAAAAGTGGTTGCCTGCAGGTCTCCTGCTCCTCCCCTCCCTGCAACTACTTTCCACTTAACTACTTAATGAGGCTTATTTCTCTCATGGAGCAGCAAATGGGGCAAGACAGAGACAGAGAAGGTAAGAGAGCAGTGTGTGTGTGTGTGTGTGTGTGTGTGTGTGTGTGTGTGTGTGTGTGTACCCAAACTGCTGCCAATGGTGTGGGCGACACCTGAACAGCGAGGCAGGGTGTGTGTGTGTACATTCCTCCACATTCCAGCAGAACCTCTCATTTCTCCCCCAGCACAGTCGGGGCTTGCAGGAGCCGGCAGGGAGCAGGTCAGGTGGGGCTGGCTAGCTGGCTGGGGAGGGGGCAATCATGGTGCTTATGTGGCACATGGTGCTGCTGCCACATAAGCACCATGATTGCCCCCTCCCCAGCCAGCTAGCCAGCCCCACCTGACCTGCTCCCTGCCGGCTCCTGCAAAGCCTCGCCATTCTCCTCCTCCTCTTCTTTGTGTCATTGCCCTCCTCGCCCAAGCGGCAGTGGGCTCCACAGGACAGGCTCTGATTTCTGCCCTGGGGCAGCGAACTCTGGCAGGCTGGAAGCGAGTGTGAGTGGCCTCCCCCCCCACCAGTGCTTCTTCACTCAGTTGGAGGCTTCTTTCAGCCTTCAAACAGTTGCAGAGTTTTTTTTTCCTTTACTTCGAGGTTGGTGCAGGAGGCTTTTCAGGGCAAAAATGGGGTGCGGAAGACGCAGGGTGTTTTTATTCCTTTTTGACTTTGGAAAGACTCCTGCAGCAACCTCAAAGCAAAGAAAAAACCCCTGCAACTGTTTGAAGGCTGATGGAAGCCTCCAACTGAGCGAGGAAGCACTGGGGGGTGGGGTCCAGGCCATTCACACTCACTTCCAGCCCACTGGAGTTTCCTGTGTAATCTGAGCACCCCCACACACATACACACTGCATACTCATGTGTCCCCCACCCTGGCCCTCAGCATAGACCCCAAAACCAGCTGGCTGGCAGGAGGGGCGCCTGCATGTGGATGCTAGTGGAGCTGGGCTGATGTGACTGGCATGCCGGGAGAGAGGGCTCTGCATGCTACAGGTTCCCCTTCACTGGCTCTAATTCTTTCAATTGCTTTTTCAGATCAATCATGTAACAGCTTCAGAGGCTCTCAGTGATAAAAGTCAATTCCCCTTTTTCCACCAGATGGAGCCCAAAGAAGGATTCCAGTACCCAGCAATTGTCCAACTGCTCCTCCACTTCAGATGGACCCTGATTGGCCTCTTTGCTTCAGACACAGAGAAGGGAGAGAATTTCATGAGGATTTTTCCTCCTATGCTTGTCAGTAATGGAATTTGTGTGGTTATATCACAGCAATTCTCAACAATCAAACATGCAGCCCCGCTCAGGAATGCCCTCACTAAGTGGAGACAAGTCAACATCTTTGTTCACTTCATAGAATTTGATTTCATTTGGGAGAGAACCCTTCCTTTCCATGTAATACTTATTCATCTCCCAGGACCCATTGAAGGAAAAGTCTGGATCCTCACAAATTTTTTGGGGTATCCAATACATAAGTACAAAACTTTTAAATACATACATAGTATTTGGAACTTTCGTTATCTGGTAAAGAAAAGGCCAAGGGATGATGCCTTTGAACCCTTTTTCTTTGTGGAAGAAAACTTTCAAGATGATTATTTCCGCTGTTCTCTTTCAAAGAACATCTTTTCTGTCAAAGGCCGCAGAAGATGCACCCAGAAAGCCCCACTGGAAACCCAAAGGAAAAGGAACACAAGAAGGGTCCCAAATTACTACCAACCTTACAGTTTTTTTAAGACTCTGGCCCAGGCCTTGAATGCCGCTTATTCCTCCAGACTGAGGAGGAGAAGGAAGGAGGGAGAAAAGATGTTAGAGTCTCCAAGACTGCAGCCGTGGCAGGTATGGGAGTCTCGATAGGGATCCATTAAACTTAGATCCTTTGCAGAAAGAATCCAGAGAAGAAGGAGGGGAACCATCTCAACAGATTTAATTACTCAGGGAAGGAAAGTAGATACCATGGCATTTTGATATTAAACACTGCTAATTTGAATATGCTGAGTTCATTTTTTTAATGAATTCCCATATTTGTGGGTTTGTGATTAGCATGGTGGAATTCCACCTTTCTTCCGTCCCCATTGCACGTGGGTCTGTGTGCAGCTCGACAGGCAGCTAAGACCCTCTATTCTCCTCCAATGAAAGGGACCCTGGGGTGGATCTGGATGCTTTATTGGGAGAACAGGGCAGGTGAAACTGAGGAGATGCAAATAGTGGAAATTGAATATAAAGACGAGATAGGCAGCATTAATTAACAGTCAACAAAGAAGCAGCTGGAACCTCTCCAGTGATGCTCCGTGTGAGGGACGGAGGCTGTCTCTGGATGACCAGGGGTGTCAGAATGGCTGCTTCCATCTTCTCTAAAGGCTGACAGAAAATTGGGTCTGGCTCCAGACTATATAGTTAGGCTTATCTTCCCCTGGAAGATAATTATTCAGCTAAAATCTCCTCTCTTGTAACTGAATTCATTTTTCCGTGTCTGACACTCTGGAATAATAGTGAGAAGATCTTACATTCATGTGTAACATGAGTCTGTTATTGGAAGAGGGCTGTAGCCAGTGGTGGGATTCAAATTTTTTACTACCAGTTCTGTGGTGATGGTTGGTGGTCTTGTCACTGGTTGGGCATGGCTTGGTGGTCTTCTTACTAGGTGGGTATGGCTTAGTGGTCATGTGAATTGATGGGCGTGGCCAACTTGACATCACTCACATCAAGGGGTACCTTGCCTTGCCTCTCTTTGCCTCAAGGAGATACAATTTCCCTATCTATTTATTTACTATTACTGAACATCCAAGATACACAATTTCATCCTATGTACTGTATATATGACATATGTGTACATACATATTACATAGTATAGTGTGTGTATAGGGACACAAAAAATACATTATCTACTATATATACTGCATGTGTATGTACCAGAGATGGGTTTCAGCTGGTAGGGACCGGTACGGGCATACCGGACGGTGAAATTTAGCTTGGCTTAGAGTACCCATTCGTCCGACAAGCCCATGTGGTGTGTGCTGCCTTTTTCTCTTTGATAGCCACTTCGTTTCGAATGAAGTGGGGTGGGGAATCCCTGCAGAGGGAGGAAATCGTATGGATTCCCCACCCCCTTCATTGGAAACGAGGCAGCTGTCAGAGGAGAGAGAGAGAGCAGCGCGCGCCCGTGGGCTTGTCCAAAAAATCCTCACCTCCTGTTCCTTCTTTGCCTGTTTGAAAAACCCATGCGAGTGGTGCTCCCTTGTTTTTGACAGCCACCTTGTTTCCAATGAGGGGGGGAGAAATCCATGTTTTTTCTCCCTCTGCATGGATTCCCCCCCAATTGGAAATGAGGCGGCTGTGAAAGACAAGGAAATGCGCCCCGTGTGGCTTCTTCAAACAGCAGAAGAAAGAACAGGAGGGGAGTTCCATGTGTCACTTTTCAAACAGTCGAACTCCCCTCCTGTTCCTCAGGCAGGCCAGATCGGAGTGCACACCAGGCTGTTTCTCCTCTTGCTGCCACCACGGTCGTTGCGACTCTCATGAGGGGAAGAGAAAAAAATAGTAAAAGGCTCCATAGCAGTGGGATTGGTGCACCATGGAGTGACCCACGCTGCTCCCCTGCCCAACAGAGGTTTTTTTTCCTCTCAGCTTGGCTCTTCTTTATTCCTTCCTTCCCTCAGTGCCCACCAAAGCACTGTTCCCGCTCACTGCCCTGGCTGCCACTGCTTCCCTCTGCGTACTCAGCCACTGGTCTGAGGGGGAGTGAGCGATGGCGGCGTGGGGTGGTTGGTGCCAATGGCAACTACTGCTCCTGTGCTAGCTGTGGGTCACGCTGCTCAGCAGGCAGTGCCCTGACTCCCACGTCGCACCGCCCAGCAGAGGCACCTCCCACCTGCAGAACTGAGGCTGGGAAGAAGATCAAGAGATGTGGAGTCACAGACTCCCCACTTTCCCCCACCCCACAACTCACCTCCCTGGGTGAGACCAGGCCACATGCAGGGTAGTGGAGGTTGTAACCAACTTTAAAGTGAATGGGGCTGTTTGTGACTAAATGGGACAGAGAACAAAGAGGGATGCAAGGGAACATGGAGGCAGGAGTCCTCATACTTCCTTCTCTTTGAGAACTGTCAGTGGCAGGCATGAAGAAAATGTTGTGTGAGAGAGAGAAAGAGAGAGAGAAAGAAAAAATGAGAAAAAAAAGAAAGAGAAAGAAAGAAAGTTGGAGAGAGAGAGAGACAAAAAAGAAGGAAGGAAGAGAAAGAAAATAATGGGAGAGAAAGACACAAGGAAGGAAGGAAGGAAGGAAGGAAGGAAGGAAGGAAGGAAGGAAGGAAGGAAGGAAGGAAGGAAGGAAGGAAGGAAGGAGGACTTATGACCACAATTGATCCCAAAATTTTGGTTGCTAAGCAAGAGCATTGTAAAGTGAATTTCACCACATTTTCCAACTTGGCCACACCCACCTGGTCACATGACCTCCAAGCCACTCCCACAAAACAGGCCACATCTACAGAATAGGTTCTAAAAAATTTTGAAATCCACCACTGGTATGTACAAACACACACACACACACACACACACACACACACACACACATACACACCTTCTAAAACTATACACATTCAACCTCACTTACTTTGCTTGGAAAAACACACTCAGAGTCCACTTTCTCCCATACATTTAACTATAACTTCTTACACACGCCTTCAGATGCTCTTCCCTAGCTTACACATGTTACACTGTTAGAGCCAGGAGATGTCATGGATTGAGTAAAATGTGGCAAAGCTCACTTAACAATGCTCTTGCTTAAAAACCAAAATGTTGGGCTCAATTGTCATAAGTCAAGGACTGTCTCTGCCTTCCTCTGCATGGCAGCCTTGTCCTAGTAAACTCCTTCCCTTTTCTGGCAATTTTCCTCTCTGTTAGAGGTACAAAAATAATCCAGATGATATAACGTCTCCTGCTGGACCAGGGGGTTGGACTAGATGGCCTCCAAGGTCCCTTCTGACCCTGCTGGAGCAGGGGTTGGACTAGAAGATGACCTCTGAGAACCTTTCCAGCCCTAGATTGCTCTGCTGTTTCAAACACTCTTCTGAAGCCATGGTTTGCATCCTTCCTTCCTTTCATTTCTTTGTCTCTCTCCCACCTTCCCTCAATGTATCCGTCCGTCCATCCATCCATCCAACTATATCTCATTTACTTTCTCCTCCCTCCCTCTTTTTTTCTCTCCCTTTCTCTCTTTCTTTCTCTCTCTTTCTATCCTTTCCCTTCCTCCTTCAAAATCTAGGAGATCCATCTAAAATAAAAACTCATTTGGATGAAACCGACCATTACACCCACACATGTATGCACACACACACACACACACACATGCCTATTCTGCGCAAGCAGCCAGAGGAGGGGGACATGTGGGGATTTGGAAGGACGGGCAGCTTGTTTATACTAAGTATTGGAATGAGAGGAAAGAGAGAGGAAGAATGAGAGAGAAAAAGAAAGAAAGAATGAGAGGGAGGAGGGGAGGGAGGACTGAAGCTTTTCAACACTGTGGGCCACCTGGGAGGAGGCTAGAAAGACCGTAATTCAACAAGAGAAGAAGATTTGAAAGCCAGGAAAGACGGAGCGATCCCAATTCTGCAGCAAGAGGAGCTTCTGCAGTGGGGAGGGGGAGGGGGTAGCCCCAGCTTCCAAAGGCCTTTTAGTCGTAATTGCCATCAGAGCAGATGTTGGGAGGGGAGCAAGGAGGAAAGGGGTCCCCTGCCTCTCCCCAGACCCCCATGAAGGAAGGGAAGGAAGAAGGAGGGAAAGGAAATGGGAAAGAAGGAAAGGATAAAGAAGGGAGGTAAAGGGAAGGGACGGATAAAGGAAAAAGGAAGGGGAAAGGGAAAGAGAAAGGAAAGGAAAAAGGAAAGGAAAAAGAAAAGGAAATGGAAAAGAAAAGGATGAATAAGGGAGCAACAGGGAAGGGAAGGAAAAAGGAAATGAAAAGAGGAAGAAAAAGAGGAAGGAAAGTAAAAGAGAAAGGAAAGAGGAAAAAGGTGAAGAGTGGCCACTGCTGGAGTGGTCGGGAGCAGCCTGAGGTGGGCATTCGGGAGCAGGCCAAGACGAGCAGGAGGCCACGGCAAAGGCAGGCAAACAGGCTGAGCTGCAGGGACACGTGGTTGAGGCAAGGGAGCCAAATAGCAGCTGCAGCTATGACTCTAAGGCACCAGTCAAGGTGGCCAAGGCAAGTAATGGCGAGGCGGAGCATGGCCAGGCAGAATTTTTGCTTCCGGTTCGCCCAAACCAGGCTGGACCGGCTGAATCCCATCACTGGCTGTATCCTCCCTTCTCTTACTGAGAGATTGTGTCAGTTGGAAATGGGGCATCCAGACCGTGGCATGACAAAACCGCGCTCGTCAAAATCGTGGTGATAAAATCGCGGTGGTAAAGCCACGATGTCATCACTGCGCGCCATCACCGCCGCGACAACAGCGCAGCAACAGAAGGGCGCTTTAAAACGGCGCTGCGGCAGAAAGCCGATTTCAATTAAGGTAAGGGTTAGAATTAGGTTTAGGGGTTTGTTTTAGGGTTAGGTTTAGGGTTAGGTTTAGGGTTAGATTTAGCGTTGGGTTTAGGTTTAGGGTTAGGGTTAGGTTTAGGGTTAGGTTTAGCGTTAGGTTTAGCAGGTTTAGGTTTAGGGTTAGGTTTAGGGTTAGGTTTAGGGTTGGGTTTAGGGTTAGGTTTAGGGTTAGGTTTAGGGTTAGGTTTAGGGTTAGGTTTAGGGTTAGGTTTAGGGTACTGAGTGCTTGGGAATGCGCGGATTTGCCCTCCGTGATTATGTCATCGCAGTAGGGTCACGTTTTTCCTTAGCGCTTAGAACAGCATGAATTAGTCTTCGCGCTTATGTCTCCACGGATAAGGGCTTCGTGGATTTGTGGTGGAACCCATCCAGACTCCTCCTGATCTTCAGCTCTTCTCCTTGTTGTCTTTCCTCAAGGCTAAAAGCAACTCCTTTGATCTCTTTCTTGGCTTCATTGTCCTTCCCTGAAGTTCACATAGATTTTGTGCAAATTCTCCTCCACGTGTGATGCCTGCAAGGGGACCTAGTCCTTGAGTTGTGGTCTCCCAAAACCAAAACGTTCATTTCCTGAGATTCTTATGGAAGTATTTGCCTTCTTTCCATGGACATCTCTCTGCTGACTCAGATTCTGTTTCCAGTTAACTATGATTTAGAGATCATTTTCACAAACATACATATCATGTTTGGTATCCCTCATCTTTCTTCCAGTCCATCATTAATGGTCTTATATGAAACTCTATTGTTAGTCAAGTCCTAGTAGATAAAAATCAGATATTTTTCTACTGCTTTTTACTTATGAATCCTTCTCTATGTGCTAATTGTAAATATTGTTTCTGGAAACTTGGTATTCCCCTTATAACATTTTATTTTATTCAAAAAGGCAAAATACAACATTTGGAAGAAAAAACTATTACAAAGACAAAACAAAACTAGAGAAAACATTTTTTTTTTAAAAAAATGTGCATTAAAAACAGGCAAAAACATGCATATTGTCCCTCCAGTTGAATACAATACAGCAATAATAGTTTCTCCCGCTTCCAAAACAGGCCCATAATTATAAACTACACATCTATTTTCAACTACTTGACTTGTCATCTGTCTGCTGCATATAAAAAACATAATTAACAGGCAATCCAACAATAAAGTTAAATTTCAAAACTTCAAAATTTTCTGTTATCTTCTGTTGTATTTAACTCACAGAAAATTTACAGGGGCTTTTTATCTACCGCAGACCAACACAATCATTACCTCTGATCCATCCAGAATCTGTCCAGAGTTAAACATCTTTGTTTGATTCTTAACAATAATACATTTCCTTAAAATTCTAATTAGGATCTTTCCCAATAACTGCTTTCCATTCCCCAAAATCATAGAACCTCCTGTAAATGGAAAAACGACTCTTAAGACTTGTTTTCCAGTTAAATATGAGAAGTCCATTCCCCAATCTCCCTCACTCTTCTTGAAAGAATCAATTTCATCAGTCATCCGTTCTGCCACTTTGAGTCTTCAGGGTCCATGGCCTCTCCAGCCATCTCCAAGCAGCCTGCCTTCAAACCAGACTCCTCCTTCAGGGATGCTAGCAGCAAGTTAAGTTCCAGTCCATCCATCCAATCCATCCAATTCAACAATTGTTGCTTGCTTCTGATTATCGTCTTTAAATTGATTTAAAACCATTGTTATTTTATCAAACTTTTAAAATGAAGTTTCAAATAAGGCTCCTAAATTGAAAGACTTTATATTCTTTAAATCACATCAAATTAGCTTATTCTAAGATTGTATTAATGACCATGTTAATGACAACATAGAAAAATTGATGACCAATAGTAAATTGTTATCCACCTTCAGGTTTCCTAGGAAACATTAAAAAGGGTTCAACATTATTTGAGTATCATTTTGAAGACCGTTTTTATCCACTTAGTTATCATACCATCCACCCCTCAGGTTTCTAATCCTATCACAAAATTCTTTGTGGGTCATTTACTGAAATCCAATTCTATCACCAGAGTCCTCATAATCTATTTAGGAAGTGCGATGATATGTAAAAATGACTTTTGGGATGGGGGGAAGAGATGCTGCCTAGGGAAGGATCAGCTAAGAAGAGAGAATCCTGCAGCTGCATAAAGGGAGCGAAAGAAACTCAGAAAGGATCGTCACTAATTTTTCAGGCAGAGAAAAGAGCTAGTGGGAGATTGAAAATTTTGTTGATGTTGCATTACAATCAAGTAGAATTAGCATATCTGGAGGTGCTTTCCATGAGGATGACCAGGGAGAAGATTAGCCTGAAAGATTTCTTCTTGTTAAACCCATGCTTTCTGGGAATCAACCTGTTGTTTTCAAAGAGTTTATTGATCATCTTTTTTTCTCTGTTCGTTTTATTTGTCATCTGCTCTAGAATGTTCCCTGAAATTGACCAATTGTGTCGATTATATTTTCTCTATATTTTGTCAGTATATGATTGGCAATTTTTTTTCAATTTTTTTTATTCGCTTATAAAGATAATGGCAGTATTTGTATATTTAATCATATTTGGAAATTAAACAATTGTAGAAGAAAGATTCAAAGTGAGATAAGAAACTAAGTTTTTTTACTTTTCATATTCCTGGATGTTCCCTTTCTAGTTTCATCCCTTTCTGAAGAAGAATGAATTTTGGAATATTTCCCATTTTAAACTGTACTTGGACCAAAATGGAGAGATAAAAGCAGATATAGGCATTTACGGCTACTTGCTTCCCCAGAAGGAGGATGCCAAGACAGAGAAACTGGCCTATTTTGAAAGACAGAGACTTTCTATCAATCAAGCTGCTCTTTCACGGCTAAAGTTGCTCAATAGGGTGGGAGATATTTTGGTGACTTTTCTCTGTTTTCCAAAGCCTGAGATCCCATTTCAAGTGGGCAAAGCCTATAGTCTCCAGGGTGGTTGGTCTTCCATGCCAGTTGGTGTCATCTATTGGAGGTTCTTCAAGAGACAGGACCTAAGTGGAGGGGCTTTGCCATATTTTATGGAAACCTTTCACGATCTTACTGGTCAGAGTTTTATTCTATATTTTAAAAAATCTAATGGAATAAAAGTTTCCTAAATATTTTATAATAAACTGTTATGAGTTTTAATAAGAATATATCATCATACTTAAAACTTTTTTCAATTCCATCCCTTTAGACTATTAAGTAGAAAAGTACCTTATTATAATGTTAAATTCCAAAAGCAAAAGGGAGGAACTAAATGAAGAATCTGCCAGTTGTTATCCCTCCTGCATCTGTTTAAAAGTAGTCAGAGATTTCATATTTACCTCAGTGAAGACCAGAGGCTACTTGTCTCCTTCCATTTCTACCTCCATTTTCCATGGACAGAAAATCCTAATACATTTTCTTTGACATTCCTTTATTTTCCTGCTCAGTCTCTGCCTCAGTCCAAATGTGCAGAAAATTGTCAGCCTGGATTTGTCAAGAGGGCTCGAGAAGGAGAGCCAGTTTGCTGCTATGACTGCATTCCTTGTCCAGAGGGGACCTTTTCCACTCAGGAAGGTGGGTCACACTGAGGAAAATGGGAGGCTTTGTGGAATTGCATCCATCCAGAACATTTTAAGGAAAGTACAAGTTAGAAGATGGAAGTTCATCTGGTTTTTTTTATTTTTACCCTGCACAATTTCTTATCTAAAAGGAAGTAAATCAAAAAGACTTGAAGGAGGGGCTGGGAGGAGATGGGAGGAGGGGGTAGCCAACTGGGCAAGCTTTACTAAAAGCCCCAAGGAAATATCTCCCCTGCTTTTTAGTTTGGATATGTGCTGCTAAGTTCACCTTTCTAGGAACATTTGAGTTTTTTGAAACTTGATGAATTTTTTTAGGTCCACCTCCTTGCAATTCACTCTATATTGGATCTCCCCTTGAGGGTCACTGAGAAGGTGTCACTGGTCCATAATGTGGTGCGATGGATCGTTATGGGGGGAACCCATTACACAAATATTCTGCCAGTCATGTAGATCAATCAATTAGTCGGAAGAGAGCTGGAAGGGATCTTGGAGGTCTGCTAGTCCAGCCCCCTGCTCAAGCAGGAGACCTGATACCATTTCAACAAGTGACTGTCCAGTCTCTTCTTAAAAACCTCCAATGTTGAAGAAACCCAAAACTCTGGAGGCCAGCTCTTCTACTGGTTAATTCTTCTCACTTTTAGGAAGTTTCCCTTTAATTCCATATTGCTTCAAGATATAAAATACTGTAGGTCAGGGATGGGTTTCAAAATTTTTTACCAGTTCTTTGCGTACTGCTGGGGGGCATGTGACTGACTGGGCATGGCCAACTTGATGTCACTCATGCACATGCCCATTCAGTCATACAGTATGTCCCCCCACACACACCTAGCCATGCCCAAAGAACCGGTGAAAATTTCTGTTTTGCCAGCTGGGAGGCTAGCAAAGAAGCCTCTCTTTCCCCACCACTGCAGACACACACACACACACACACACACACACACACATCCTCCCCATCTGCTTTGTGTGGCTGGGAGGGTGCTCGTGTGTGGGGAGACACCCCTCAAGTGAGCGCCAAAGCACATCAAAGCACATGGAGTGGGTGGCTGCTCCTTTAAGGAGGGTCTTAACAGGATGCAAAAGGACGTGGCTTCTCTCCTTGCACTAAGGCTCCAGCCATTGCTTTGCTGTGTTATTCCCCCCCCCCCATGAGAGGAGGAGGAGGTCGGAGGAGGAGGGTCGCCAATGCAGGAGAAAAGCAGCTGTGTAGCTCCCTTCATGCCACATTTGTGCGTAAGGCAGCCTTAGCTTCCTGCTGCTTCAGGCTGGAGCTTGTGCCCTCCGCGTTTGGCTGAGGAGCTGCAGGGGGACATGGCAAGGTGATGACTAGGGCCATAGTGCAGGAGAGAAGCCGCACCCTTTTGCGTCCTGCTAAGATCCTCCTTACATGAGCAGCTGGCCACCCCATGCACACTTGAGCAAGGGGAGGTCTCCCTACATGTGCGCACCTTCCCAGCAAGGCCGCCACAGCCAGCAAGGGGGTCATGAGAGGAGAAGGAGGAGGGCTGCCCAAAAGGAATCCTCCACCATGGCTGGCAAGCACCCCAAGGTGAGCTTGCTGGCTTGGCCCAGCCAAAGCTTTTCGAAAGAGACTCAGAAACAGAGAGATTGAGACACACACACACACACACACACACCACATACACACACACACTAGAGAGAGAGAGGGAGGGAGGGAGGGAGGGAGAGAAATGAGGGGAGATCAGCTGACGAGTGAGGGCTTTCTCCGAGCCTGACACCCTGGGTGGGCATGCGTGGTTCAGCAAAGCCAGCACCCTTTTCCCACTGCCCTGAATCTTTAAAGTGACAGCTGGTGCTGCTAGCCTGCCCCCGTTTATGACGTCCCCTCCTCCTGGATTCCATTCCCACCTTGCCAGCCCTTGTGTGTGAAGGTCAGCGTCGGTCCCAGCTGGGCCAGGCTAGTGTCTCTGGGCAGAGAGCAGACTGTGCATTCCTTACCGCTCATCTTCGCTTGGCCCTCACCACTTTCCTGGCTAGCCACCCAGCTAAGCTGGCAGGGCCTGGGTTTCAGCCAGCATGGAGGGGACTGTAAGGAAAGTGAACCCCATGCCAGCATCTCTGCCTCCTTCCTCTGAGAGCCATCTTGGGGGATGGCCAGTCTCCCCTATCGCTGCATCCTTGCCTTCCATGCGAGAGCTGGAGGAAGGAGGCAGCCTCGCTTCCCTTACCACTCGCTGCCGCCCTCCTGTTCACTCGCTGTTTTCCTGGGAAAGGGCCTCGGGAGGCTTTGCTGAGCTGTCCTAGAGCTGTGTAGAGGCTTCTCTGCTGGAAAAGCCGACTCACCACTCCCATGAGAGACTTTGGCAAGGGTCTTGCCTGCTGGGCAGCCTTTTCAGGAGCATTGTGGCTCATCCTCACCTTGCCCAGCTCTCTTCTGACTCCTTTAGATCAGGGTTTGGTCTAACTCCTCTTGGAAAGCTCAGAATTGGCAAAAGAACTCAATTCAGCCAGAACTGCAATGTGCTCTACATGGGGCTGCCCTTGAAGAGTATTCGGCGACTTCAGCTAGTCCAGAATGCGGCCGCGTGAGCGATTGTGGGTGCACCTCGCTTCACCCACATAACACCTATCCTCCACGAGCTGCACTGGCTACCTGTCGATCTCCGGGTACGCTTCAAGGTGCTACTTGTCACCCACAAAGCCCTTCATGGTAGTGGATCTGGGTACTTGAGAGACCGCCTACTGCCAATCACCTCCACTCGACCAATTAGATCCCATAGATTAGGCCTCCTCCGAGTTCCATCTGCCGGTCAATGTCGACTGGCAACCACGCGGAGGAGGGCCTTCTCGGTGGCAGCTCCAACCCTATGGAACGATCTCCCCGTGGAGATTCGTACCCTCACCACCCTCCAGACCTTCCGCACAGCCCTTAAAATCTGGCTATCCCGTCAGGCCTGGGATTAAAGACTGTAACCCACCCGAATAGTATGAATGTTGTGCTTTTAATGATGTACTGTCTTATGTGTTAAATGTTTGTTTCCCCCCCCCCTTTCGAGTTGTAAGCCACCCTGAGTCCCCCCAGGGAAAAGGGCGGCATATAAATAAACTACTCATAAACTCATAAACTCATAAACTCAGAAAATGTTACTTTTGACCCAGAGCTCAGTTTCGAACAAGAAACACATATTGGTGGTGTCCTGAGTCAGGAAAGCTAAAATACCACTCCATTTGGTGATCTGTGGTGCTTTGCCCTTGGGACGCCACAGAAACCCAGGCTGGGGGGCTTTGTGCAGGTTTGATGGCAGGAAGAAGCTGCTGCATCCTGTTGCAGGCACCCAGGGTGGCCTCGACCTCTGCCTCCCTACCACCCCCAGCCCCACGCAACTTCCCCGCCACCCCACTGACCTGGGGACACTCCCAGCTATGCTGGGTGGCCATCTTTCTCACCCCATTGCCGGCTGCAGTTGGGCCTTGGGTGGCCCCACTTCCTCCTGGTGACTCTTCCCAGCTGGGAGATCCTCTGGGTCAGCCCTGCTGCTCTGCGTCAGTGAGCATCCTGCATGCCACCACCACATGACCTTTATAAATAGAAATTAACCATTTTCCTTTTAAAATTTCCATGAGAATTTTTCTAAAACTTGTTATGTTTACATAGCAAGCATGATGCCCTTGCCAAATGGAGCATTGGAAGCCAGGCTCGCCCGCTTGCTTGCCGATTTCCAGACTGGCTGCCTAGCTGATCAGGTGGGGTCTGGGCTGCAGCCGGCGGGAGGGGGGGTGCAACACATGGGAAGTCCAGTATATTAACTGCCATGAGGTTTGCCTAAAAAGATTATATGATTCATTATTAACCTCTAATAATGGAGGTTCCTATGAAGATTCTACAGGAAATAATTAACATCCCAGGACTTCCCTCAACTTCAAATACCTAGTTACATTTTTTTTAAAAAAAATATCCTTCTTATGCTCTTTTTAATGAAATCATTAAGAAATACTTCTTGGAAAACGCCCATGATATCAGCTGTTCCCCAAAGAAGGTATTTCTTCTAAGATAAAAGGATAGAATGTTAAAGAAAGTTTCTTTTTGCTTTCTCAGATACAGAAAAATGCACCAAATGTCCAGATGACAAATATCCAAATGAGCACAGAATCCAATGTATCCCCAAAATTAAAACCTTCCTGTCTTATGAAGAACATCTGGGCATCATCCTGGTCTCTTTTGCCCTGATCTTGTTCCTAACCACAGGTCTTGTTTTAGTCATCTTCATTAAATACCGCGAAACTCCCCTTGTCAAAGCCAACAACCGGGACCTCTCCTACATCCTCCTGGTCTCCCTCTTGCTTTGCTTCTTGTCTTCTTCTCTCTTCATTGGTCAACCAAGGAAAGCCACCTGCCTTCTCCGACAAATGGTCTTCAGCATCATCTTCTCAATTGCTGTTTCTTCTCTCTTGGCCAAAACCATCACGGTGGTGCTGGCTTTCCTGGCCACAAAACCAGGAAACCGAGTGAAGAGATGGTTGGGGAAGAGCTTGGCCAATTCCATCATCCTTTCTTCTTCTGCAGTCCAAATTATCATCTGCTCCATTTGGCTGGGAGTTTCTCCCCCCTTCCCTGACTCTGACCTCCACTCCCAGCCTGGAGAGATCATCCTGCAATGCAATGAAGGGGCTGTTGTCATGCTCTATGTCACCCTCAGCTACATGGGCTTCCTGGCTGCCATCTGTTTCACAGTGGCTTTCCTGGCCAGGAATCTGCCTGGGGCCTTCAACGAAGCCAAGCTGATCACCTTCAGCATGTTGGTCTTCTGCAGCGTCTGGGTGACTTTTGTTCCCACCTACCTGAGCACCAAAGGGAAATACATGGTGGCTGTTCAGGTCTTCTCCATCCTGGTCTCCAGTGCTGGTCTGCTGGTCTGCATCTTCATCCCCAAGTGCTACATTATCCTTCTGAGGCCAGTTCTGAACACAAAGGAGCAGCTTACAGCCAGAAGAAATGTGGAAATGTGAGAAAGAAGAATTTCAACTCCAAGCTATTTTCTGTATATGATAGGGGCAACAATTTTTATTCAAATCAATAAAGGTTATCTGGAAGATTGTGAGGATCTCTCTGAAGATTTCTTGGAGGAATGAGAATGTGTTAACAAGATAGAAATAAAAATGCACAGGGAACCTTTATGCCTTCATTTCTCAATACATTTTACCCAAACTGCTGTGGAAATACGTTTTTTTTTTATTTAGACACTGTCTCTTTCTTGAGATGGTAATAGAGGGTTGGCATGAAAGTACCTTGATGCATGCTAATTATGTATATTCATGCTTATATCCTCTATTAGATATGCATCTTGAGGGTTATCACTTTGTCCTCCTTTCCAGAAATGTTTAAATACAAGTGAATCCTTTTGTCTGTGGGATTTCCTCTCACTATTTTACAGAGGGAAATTCCTTCAGTGGACAATGAATAAATAATAATTTCAGTAAACCTTGATTGTTATTTTTTTGGGTCAAGTGGTTGTTTCCACAGAAAGTGGTGTCAGGAGTGGGATTCACAATCTTCGATCCCATATCCCTTCCCATTGCCACTTAAAGGCACTAAAGTAGAATAAAATATGGATTAAAAATATAAGAATGAAGACGTGGCATTAAAGGGATAGTTAGAAGTCTGCTTAAAGAAAATGTCATCAGGTTCTAACCACAAGATGTTCTAGCCAACGCCCTATATCAAAAGTCCAAAACCACAAGGTTCAAATAAAATTCATTAATGACACATAGTCCACACCTGTAACAAAAGGAGAAGTAAGACCCCCATCTACTTATAAGGCTTTCCCCCCAAAATAACCAATAACAAATGAGTTAAATATTTCCATGTTGCAATGCTTTTGAAAATGTATAAGAACACATCCATTGATAATGTAAGGTTGTTCAGAATTTGCAATGCTAGCCATGGGCTACCTTTCTGAACCTGGCTGCCAAATAAACTCCTCCTGTATTCTGAGAAGTCTAAAGCATGTCATTTTCTGCAACAATTCTGGCGACCACGGCAGGACTTAGAGCAATATTTCTCTGAGGACAGAATGGACCAACCAGTGCCCCATTGAGACTATCTCGCCCGTCTTCAGGCACCAATGGAGACCTTTCTCTGGAAGAGAGCTGACAACCTCTCTTGGGCATCCGGACACCATCAATCCAAGAATCTGACCAGGATCAGGACAAGTTAATAAAAATTACACTGGCTGAGAAAGAAGACACCTGCAGGCAAGTATCAAAAGAATTGTAGACTCACTTGGTTAGGAGTGGAAGAGGGGGCCCGATCATCCCCCTGAGCCAGGGGTTAATTGAGTCCAATTAACATACCTTTTGTATACTCATTCCACAAGTTCAGAGATGCTTTTCCTGTCCTCCCCCCTTTGTCTTCTGTAATTTTTTTTACCCTAATGTCATTTGCAGAGTGACTATTGAAGATCATATTGACCATTCTCTTACTTTCTTTTTTTAGAGAAGAAGGACAAAAAGAGTGAGAGGCAAGGAGACTTGCCGGAAGAATTGTTGTGGAGGGGCCAATAGATAGAATCCCATGCCCAGTCGGAGAAAGAGCCCTCCAGTTAGCAAAAAAAAAGAGGAAGCCATGAAGGTTTTTGTGGCTTGAATAAAAGGAAATGGCAAATGTGAGGTCAAAGAGAGTCATCCTGAAAAAAAGCCTCACCTAAAGACCGCACCCTATGAAGAGAAAGGTCCCCCTCCATATGGTCCTCCTTATTGTACAAGGCAGCTACAGAAAACTAGCAGTAGGACAAAGTAACTGGAGGGAATAGCAAAAAGTGGAAACTCCTTTTTGCAGGCCCCCTTCCCCCGGGACTGTCAGGCACTAATTCTTAAGGGCTTAGAGCAGGCTGCAAAACCTCCAGTGACAAAATCCAAGCCTTCTCTTGTAAACCAAAAACTGTACGAAAGTCTCGAAGCCTTCTTCCAAAGGGTGGTTGAAGCATGTAAGATACACACCCTACACCCTGGATCCCAAAAATGCCCGCATACTAGCCATGGCTTTCATATCTCAAGTGCTCTGGATAATTAATGGAAATTGCATGAAAGGTCTTTGTGAAAAGTAGAAGAAAGAAAGAAAGAGGAGCGGATGTAACATAAAGCTGAATTGCTGACAGTTGCGTTGTCAAATAATTCCCTAGCCGAAAGCAGAGGTTGATGTAATTGGTGAAAGGAAAAAGGCCACTGGCTACAAGAATGTCCCAAGATATGCCTAAATGCCCAGTTCTTCTTTTGGGTCATGATATCCTATACAAAATAGGAGCTACATTGTCCTTTGAGGAAGATAAAATGGCCCTAATGATGAGGCACATCCCCCCCCCCGATGAGATATGGTGAGTAATGGTGGTTCAAGAATTTAATCCACCAGGCCATGCAACTCATCATGCACCAATAATTATACAAGTGAAGCCTCTAGCCAGGCCTCTCCACCTATGCCTTCTTCACGATCTCAAATACATTGAGATAGCAAAAAAACTGTTTGCTTTTGGGAAAAGCTAGAAACAGGTCAAAAGCGGCAGTTTGCTTGGACTAGGTTTCCCCAAGGATTTAAGAATTCACCTACCCTTTTGGCAAAGCCTTGGCCTCAGACCTAGAAAATTTCCAGCCTTGTGAAGATGGAGATGTGCTATTCCAATATGTAGATAATATCTCAGTAACCGGACAGACGAAGGAGATTAGTTGAAAAAAAATACCAATCAACTGCTCCATCTGTTAATGGACAAGGGACATCGTGCCCCAAGGCAAAAAGCTCAGCTGGAAAAGCCCCAAGTAAATATTTAAGGTACACCATAAGTCGAGGATAGAGGGCAATAGGACATGAGCGAAAAGAAGCTGTGTGCCAAATTGCGGAACCAACAGCTAGGAAAAAGTTACGGGGACTTTTGGGCGTGGCAGAATATTGCAGGATGAGGATTTCAAATTTCACACTTCTAGCCAAACCTCCTTACACATCTACGAAGAGTGTGTGCATGAAAAAGAACCCTTTGTTTGTGGCTTAAAGCAGAAATGAGTGTACAAAGCCCTAAAGTCAGAATTATCTCAGACTCTGATAAGAAAAGGGAAGTTGGCAACAATTTGTGGCTTATCTATACAAACAGTTGATGCAAAAGGCGGGCTGCGACTTTCTTAATGGAGGAAGCTAACAAATTAACTTTTGGACAGCCTACCACTATCTATACCAGCCACACAATTCAAAGAATTTTAGAAATGAAGGGACATTTATGGTTAACAAACTCTACATTTTACAAATATCAGGCACTCCTGACTCAAAAGGCACTAGTGCCCAAGTAGCAGAATTATGGGCTTTAATCCTTGCATTAGAGAGGACAAAGAATGAAAGGGTGAACATCTGAACTGACTCTGTATGCCTTCCTTACTTTGCACATCAATACTGCCAATTATAGGGAAAGAGGTCTTTTAACAGCCTCAGGAAAGAAATGAAGCAAATGTGTGAATCGCACTGTTAAGGAAAAGATAAGGTGTGTTTTGCAACCCACCTTAAATGGGTAGATGCCTTACCCTTAGCTCTCTGGTCTGTAAGATATACTCCACGTAAAGGACTCTTAATAGCAGAGGAAAGGAAGAGCAACTAGTGTGCTTGCTCAGGGGAGTTAAAGATTCCATATGAGGAAATCTGCACAATCTCTCCAAGTTGGATGGTCAGATCCAGCAAAAAAGGGAAAAGCAGCTGACAGAGAAGCAAGGCTGTCAGCAACCTGAGATGATCAGAGCAACCCTGACATGACAGCTTATGCAGCATTGGAAATGCAAAGGGGACTGAGCCCCAGATATTCCAAAGCAGAACAACTCCATCTTACATTGACCACTTACACGCATTGTGTGCCCATGTAAGTGAAAGGTGTAGCATGTGTACTCAAGTAAACCCAAGGCAAGGACCTAGACTCCCTCCTGGAAGTCAACCCAAAGGATATTATCCCATGGATTCATTAGTTATTGATTTCACAGACATGCCCAAGTGTGGGCTATATAAAGCTATGCTAGTCACAAATGAGTGAATGCATTGCCACTGGCACTTTGGTCTGTGTGATGCATTACACGAAAGGGAATTAGGTTATCTCCTTTGGAAATGATGTTTGGGAGACCCCCAGTTATAAGTGCTAACTTGAGAAATCATATAGGGCACCTAGGTCAAATAGGGGCCTCAAGGGTGAACCAAATGGACTCACTGGATTCACTAGACTCGAGTTAAGCCAGCTGCTGATGAGTATTGGGAGGCAGACCAGGATGAAGCCCGTCCTCTAGTGATATGCTTAAAGAAACGCCCCTTAAAAACTGCCCTACCGGCAATGGGCAGAATATGGGGCGGAAGAGGCCCTACTGAAGTCCATCTCCAGAAGCTGACTTCTCAATGTACGGCTGAAGATTTGGAGGAGGAAGACAACATTCCACTTATTAGATATAAGATGTATTAGAAAGTTTGAGCACCTGTCAGGAAATGGCAAGCCAAATATTCATAGTCATAACTTTCTCTCGCTTTAGTGAATGTACTTATTTGTTGTATTGATTATTCATCCCTCAGGAATTGCCCCTCTAAAGAAAGACAGGTGCTGAGGCTAAAATCATTGACTGTGACAAAGAGGAGTGTGAATCTTCTGATGACACTTATGTTTGAGGAACCGTGGGAATGGGTTCTTTGCAGTATAATAGGAATTTTTGGATTATGGGTGATATTTTTAGCAAATATGATTTGCTTTTGTGGATTGTCCAAAGCTGATATTGCCCTTCTTCAAACTATATATATAACCCCTGCCTTCTCCCTGAGGAGGTGATTCAGTAGGCTAAAAGACTTGTGTTAGAAGAAGTTATGCGTGAGGGACAATTATGAGATTTTTGTGGCTCTGGCTGATATTGGCAAAGAGCTTGCTAAGTGATAACATCTTGAATAGTAGTTCCCAATGTTGCAAAAATACCCGAGCAATTCCCCTTGCTCTTGAAGAAGGATCTGAGGATGTTAAAAATCTCGTGACCCGACAAAAGCGCGAACGTCATAAGCGCGCCGCCAACACCGCGGCGCTAAAACCGCGATGTCAGAAGCGCGCCGACAACAGCGTGCTGACAACAGCGCGCCGACAACAGCGTGCTGACAACAGCGCGCCGACAGAAGCGCTATTTGCTTTAAGGTAAGATTTATATTTAGGTTTAGGGTTAGGTTTAGGGTTAGGTTTAGGGTTAGGTTTAGGTTTAGGGTTAGGGTTAGGGTTAGGGTTAGGGTTAGGGTTAGGGTTAGGGTTAGGGTTAGGGTTAGGGTTAGGGTTAGGGTTAGGGTTAGGGTTAGGGTTAGGGTTAGGGTTAGGGTTAGGGTTAGGGTTAGGGTTAGGGTTAGGGTTAGGGTTAGGGTTAGGTTTAGAGTTAGGTTTAGGGTTAGGTTTAGGGTTACTTTACAGCGCGCTTCTTTAATATCAAATATTTATTTTATTTCTTAAAAAAAAACAAAACACAAATATTTCATCATTTGTCAATCATTAAGACATTGAAGTACAATTTTTTTGTGTGTGTGCCCCTCCCTCCCTCCACCCCCCCAACCCCCTTCCTCCTTCCCCCCCCCTGACTTCCCAGAACCCGTACACGGTATGAATTTTTAACTAACACAGTCTAAAATCTATTGAGAAAAAAGAAATAAAGAAATTAATGACATTCTACATTGACCTTAGCTTGTTCTTATTGAACTAACTTTTAACAGTTTAAATCATTTCTGATCTTAAGCATAGGCTAACTGGAATTTCTTGGTCCCGTATTTATTTTGTATATAGTCAATCCATTTTTTCCAGTCTCGTTTATATCACTCATTTGAATGATCTTTAAGATATGCCGATATTTTAGCCATCTCGGCTAAGTTTGTCACTTTCAATGTCCATTCTTGGATTGTAGGCAAGTCTTCCTTCTTCCAATATTGCGCCACCAACAATCTTGCTGCAGTTATCAGGTGCAGAATCAAATTAGTCTCTACCACTGTAAAGTCAGTACATATACCTAGTAAAAATAACTGAGGAATAAACTTTATCCTTCTTTTAAAAATATTTTGCATGACCCACCATATTTTTATCCAGAATGCCTTAACCTTTTGGCAGGTCCACTATATATGATAATATGTAGCATCGAGAGAACCACACCTCCAACATTTAGGCTGTACATTCAAATACATAGAAGCCAACTTTTTAGGATCTAAATGCCATCTATAAAACATCTTATAAAAATTTTCTCTCAGATTTTGTGCTTGTGTAAATTTCACATTCCTTAACCAAATTCTTTCCCATGTGTCCAGCATTATTGGTTCCTCAATATTTTGAGCCCATTTTATCATACAGTCCTTAATCAGTTCCGTTTCAGAATCCATCTGTATTAATACATTATATATCCTCTTTATATGCATTAAGCTTTGATCTCTTATTTGTTTAAACAGATTATCCTCAACTTGGATAAAACCAATTTTTGATCTATTTTCCACCTAGCCTGTAATTGTCCATACTGGAACCATGTTTGAACTACCTTCTCCTCTTTTAATACCTCTAAAGATTTTAATTGTAATATCCCCCTTTCCGAGGTAAGAAGCTGTCTGTAAGTAATTCTGTCCTGTTTTTGTGCTGTATTCATATTTTCAATTGCGTGTCTAGGAATTGCCCACATGGGTATCTTGTCATTTAATTTATATTGGTATTTCTTCCAAACCCGCAATAAAGCATTTCTTAAAATATGACTTTTAAAATTCTTATCCAATTTTTTGTTGAATAACAGGTAAGTATGCCAGCCAAATACCAGATTGTGTCCCTCAATATTCAATATTCTATCATTGGTTAAATGAGTCCAATCACTAATTACAGATAATGCCACTGCATCATAATATAGTTTTAAATTAGGTAGTTTCAATCCTCCTCTCTCACGTACATCTTGCATTATTTTCATCTTTACCCTCGGCTTCTTTCCTGCCCACACAAATTTGTTGATACCCTTCTGCCATTCTAAAAGGTTCGCATCTTTTTTAAGTATAGGTAACATTTGGAAAAGAAATAAAAATTTTGGTAAAATGTTCATTTTCACTGCCGCTATCCTACCCAGCAAAGATAAGTGCAATTTCTCCCATTTTTTCATCTCTGTCTGTATGCTATACCAAAGTGGTTCCTAATTATGCTTATATAATTTCCCATTTGAAGTTAAAATGTTAACTCCAAGATATTTGACTTTTTTAACTACCTCACATCCTAGCATCACTCCTAATTCTTCCTTTTGTTTAATATTCATATTTATAGCTAATATTTTGGTTTTTCCTAAATTTATTTTAAAGCCAGACACTTGACCATATTGATTAATCGTATTCATTAAAACCATACTGGATTCCTGCGGTTGTTCCAATATTATGACCAAATCATCCGCAAAAGCGCGGACTCTATATTCTTGCTGCCTAATCTTGATCCCTTTTAAACCATCCAAGCCCCGTATTTTATTCAACAATACTTCCAAAGTTATTATAAACAATAATGGGGACAAAGGACAGCCCTGTCTTGTATGTTTTCCAATTTGAAAAGAATCTGTTAAACTTCCATTGACTATGATTTGTGCTGTTTGCTGTTGGTATATTGCTTTAATTGACTGTAAAAAATTATCTCCTATCTGCATTTTTTGCAATATCTTCAGCAGAAATTGCCAGTTAACTCGATCAAAGGCCTTCTCAGCATCCAAAAATATAAACGCAGCAGGGATCTGGTTGTTCTTTCCCAAATATTCTAATGCATTAATAATTAATCTGACATTACTTTTCATCTGTCTCCCTTGTATAAAACCTGTTTGGTCCGTATGTATCAATTGTTGAATAACCAACATTAACCCATTTGCTAATATTTTAGTAAAAATTTTATAATCTACATTCAGTAATGAAATAGGTCTGTAATTTTTGGGTTGAGTAGTATCTTGATCTTCTTTGGGTATCAAAGATATAAACGCTGTCTTCCAAGATGGAGGGACTTTACCTTCCGTTTGAATCATATTAAATAATTCTCTAAGAGGTTCTACCATTTCTAACTGTAAGTTTTTATAGTAAACCGCTGTTAAGCCATCTGTACCTGGTGCTTTCCCTGACTTTAATTGCTTAATTACCTGCAGGATTTCCCCCGAGGTTATTGGTTGATTCAATTTTTGCCTGTGTTCTTCTCTAACTGAAGGTATTTTCTCTTTGTCTAAATATTTGTCTATGTCTAAACCATTAATTTTATCCCCTTTATACAGTTCTGTAAAAAATTCCCAGAAAGCCTTTTGAATCTCTTCCTGTTGAAACACCTCCTTCCCTCTGTAAATCAGTTTAGATATATTTCGAGTTTTCCTTTTTTTCCTAATCTGATAAGCTAACCATCTGCCAGGTTTGTTTGCATTACAAAAAGTATTGTGTTTTGCATATAATAAATTAGTAGCTACCTGGTCAGAGATCAACATGTCAAATTGAGATTTTAATATGTTAATAGCTTCCTTAACCTTTGTATCATCTGGGTTCATTGTTAACTCCAGCTCTTTTCTCTTAATTTCCTCTTCCAGTTCTGTTCGTTTTAACCCTTGCTTATTTCTATGTGTTTTATTTATATTCATCAAAACTCCTCTCATATACGCTTTGCTTGCATCCCATACAAATTCCATAGATGTACCCTTATTCATATTCAAAACAAAATATTCAGATAGTAATTTTTTACAATCATTAATATATTTTTCATATCTAAATAAGTTTTCATTCAATCTCCAAGACCTTCTTGCCTGCACTACCCTTCCCAACTCCATCCAAACTGGGTTATGGTCCGAAAGGACCCTAGCCACAATCTTTGTTTTCTTGACCCTAGAAAGCAAATCATTAGTGGTTAGAATAAAATCAATCCTTGAAAGGGATTGATGCCTGTCCAAGAAGAAAGTGAAGTCATATTCCTCTGCATTTCTTTCTCGCCAAATATCTCTCAATTCAAAATCATCCATAATGTCAAAGAAAGGTTTGGGTAACTTTGCTTGCATCTTAGTATTTAGGCGGGAAATCTTCTTATCTCTCTTAGTGTCTATCACTCCATTCCAGTCACCCAATAGTATACAGGAACTATAGTCCCACTGTACTAATTTAGCATGAAGATTTCTATAGAATCTATCTTGCTGTTGATTGGGAGCATAAATTCCCAAAAGTAATGTCTTTTTCCCTTCTAAGATTAAGTGTAAAGCAATATATCTTCCGAAGGGATCTGCTTCTATTAATTCAGCTTTCATATCTTTTCTTAAGTATACAACTATACCATTCTTCTTTTCCATAGCAGAAGCTGCAAAATGTTGACCAAGTTTTGAGTTGATCAAATATTTTTGATCAGTTGACTTGATATGAGTTTCTTGCAAACAAATTACATCGTTCTTAAACTGTTTGAGATAATGAAATATTTTCTTCCTCTTCTGTGGAGAATTCAGTCCGTTGACATTCCCTGTTAAAATCTTAGTTGTCATCTTTGGTTGGTTGAAGCATTTTTAGAGCTTCCTGCATGGCCTGTTTAACCTTAGGTCTAGCTCCTCCCACTGCTTCCAGATTTGTTATTGTAGTTCCTTGATCGATGGCCGATGATTGTTGATGCTGTTGCTTTTTAGCTTGTTTTTCCATACGTCTAGTAGTCATGCGGCTAGGTCTTGGTTCCATAGCACCTTGCACTTCTAGAGAAGAGAGATGCTCCATCTTGTCTGGTGGTTGTGTAGTTTGCTGTCTATCCTGTCCTTCTTGTGGTCTTTCTCTAGGTCCAGATGGTGCAGGGTATCCGGCCTTCAATATATTATAATAAAAATCTCGGGCTTTCCATACAGAGTTGAGGTGGTACCTTTGCTTATCAAATGTAAATATGATGCCAAATGGTGCATCCCATCTATACTGTATCTGACGATTTCTGAGTTCTTCGACCAAAAAAGCGTAGTCTCTCCTGGCTCTTAACATTTGAGGTGGTATCTCTTTCAAAACAGCCAGGTCTTGACCGCCAATTTGAAGCTTAGTGTTATAAGATGCTTGCAGTACCATATTTCTAAGCTCTCTTGTAGTAAAATATATAACGATGTCTCGAGGAAGCTGCTTCTGCTTTGCCAGCCAGGAGTTAACGCGGTAAGCTTTGTCAATTTGCCAGTCTAGGTTGGTCCCTGGTCTTCCCATCAGGCGGTCAAAAGCTTCCGATAGGATCTGTTTCAGGTTCTCCTGTTTCTCCTCACGCAGCCCCCTTACTCTTAATGCGAACTCCATTTGTCGGGACTGTATCATAATAATTTCTTTTTCAGCATTTTCCACTTTTTGTTCCACCACCTCTGTTTTCAATGTCAAGTTAGCATTGGCATCATTAAGAACCTCTAGAGTATCTTCCACTCCAGAAATATGTTCTGTTAATGCAGTTACAAGTCTCAGCATTTCGTCTCTAATTTTACCAACCTTAGCGTCAAATTTCTCATACAGCTCCTGTTTAAGTCCTTTTATTTCACTTTTAATTTCTTCTTTCATTTCTTTTATTTCCTCTTTTCTCTCCTGCTTTACCACCTCTCTATTATCTCTAAACTTATCTTCCATTTTAATTGTCTGTGCATTAAGAGCCTCGCTTAGATTACTCAGGAAAAATTCTTTCGTTAACACATCCCCAGCAGGGGGCGTAGGAAGCGGAGGCTTCAGCTTTGTGCCAGGCACTGAGGATGTGCCCCTGGAAGTAGAGGGTGACGACTTCAAGTTAATGTTTGGTTTTGAAGCCATTTCAAAATTTATCTGCCTGCAGTTAATAAAACTCTATTGCCTGAATATGCAGCTTTAAGTAAAGAGGCTGAGTTCCCCTTTTATTTTGAAGTTTAAGGCTTGGCTAAACTTTCAGTGAGTAAACATTGTAACAAGACCGTTCAGCAGATTCATCACCATTTAACTTCCAGATAAGCAAGATTAATGAAGGAGTAAAATTCTTGTAGAAATGAAACTAATTAAAAAGCTTCTGCTGGCCTATTGTGAAACCAAAACAAATGATAAGCAATCTCTTTTGTTTTGAATTCTTGTGACAATTAACAAAAAGTGTTAGTTATTACCGGAGAAACCAGCCTGCTCGGCGCCATTTTAAAAGCCTCTAAGTAAATAATTTTTCGGAGGAGAAAAAGAAAAGAAGCTAAAATGTTGATAAACAATTATTGTCCACGCAAACGGATTCAGCTCGTGATAAGATTAAATCAAACAAAACTTTGAACTGAGTGGGGGAGACCTACTTTGTCCCGCACAAGGCAGTTTGAAGTTCCCAGCACGGACAGCCGTTCTGCCTTGGGCTAGCCCCCCTTTCCCTGCAAGCACAAAAGCTGCAAAAATCGAAGAGCATTTGCCAGCAAAACAATTTCTTCTTTCCTTCTTGCCTGAAGGATAAGAAAACCTGATAAGACGTCAGATGGAAGATCCTCTAAACAGGTACGTAGCCAGGAATTCGGGGGCAGCTGATTTTTTGCTGCCACCACCAGCAGGCTCCTCCCAGGAAGTCGGTTGAAAAGCTTCTGATTCCTCACTCTCACTCTCTTTTTCCTTTTTTCTCCTCCCCCCTCTCTCTCTTGCTCTCGCTCTCTCTCTCCCTCTTGCTCTTACTCTCTCTCTCTCTCTCTCACACACACACACACACGCACACACACACACACACACTCTTATCCCTGCAAGTCCCCCTTCTCTGCCTGCTCCAGAGAGAGAAGATTCCCACCCAGATATGGGGTCCTAACCGTATAGATGCCATTCATTCTGGAAAATACAGGAACTATTGGAACTCTCTGCTATCACATGGGGACTATTGTTGCATCGATCAAAGCGCGTCCCAGTAAGTTAATCAGCCGGGCTTTCCTGGGATGCAAGCGAGGCTGCTGGGTGCTTGGAAAGGATTTCGGACACCGGCCCACCACTAAAATCAAACAATGAGGCGAGGGGCAGAGTTGGTTGGAAGTGTGTGTGTGTGTGTAAAATGGGCAGAGAATGTGTGTGTGTGTGTGTGTGTGTTTGTGTGTGTGTGTGTGTGTGTGTGTGTGTGTGTAAAATGGGTGGTTTCATCCAAAGGAGTTTTTGTTTCAGGTGGATCTCCTAGCTTTGGAAGGAGGAAAGGAAGGGGGAGAAAGAGAGAGAAAGAGGAAAGAATTGGAAAAAGAAAGAAAAGGAAAAGAAAGGAAAGGAAATAAAGAGGGAGTTATGGAAGGAAGAGAAAGAAAGAAAGAAAGAGAGGAAGGGAGGAGGAAGTGAATGAGATATAGTTCGATGGATGGGTCAATAGATAAATGGAGGGAGGGAGGGAGGGAAAGAGAGAAAATGAGAGGAAGGAAGGACACAAACCATGGCTTCAGAAGACTCTTTCAAACAGCACAACAACGTTTGAAAGGGCTGGAAGGGATCTTGGAGGTCATTTTCCAGTCCAACCCCTGCTCTAGTACGGTCAGAAGGGACCTTAGAAGCCATCTAGTCCAACCCCCTGCTCCAGCTGGAGACCTTATATCTTCTGGATTATTTTAGTGCCTCTAACAGAGAGGAAAATTGCCAGAAAAGGGAAGGAGTTTACTAGGACAAGGCTGCCATGCAGAGGAAGGCAGTGACAGTCCTTGACTTATGACAATTGAGCCCAACATTTTGGTTGCTAAGCAAGAGCATTGTTAAGTGAGCTTTGCCACATTTTACTCAATCCATGACATCTCCTGGCTCTAACAGTCATGTGCAGGCTAGGGAAGAACATCTGAAGGCCTGTGTAATGTTCTAATGTGCAGAAGTGATAGTTTTAGAAGAGCTGTGTGTGTGTTTGTGTTTGTGTGTGTGTGTGTGTGTACATATACAGTGTATAAAGTAGATAACATATCTTTTTGTGTGCCTATACACACCCTACACCATGTAATATGTATGTACACATATGGCATATATACATAGGATTAAATTGTGTATTTTGGATGTTCATTAGTAGTAAATAAATAGGCAGGGATATTGTATCTTGTTGACGCAAGGAGAGGCCAGGCAAGGTATCTCTTGACGTGAGTGATGTCAAGTTGGCTACACCCTAAGGTGACCAGATTTTCAGATTGGTAAAGAGGGACACCATTGACGGGGGGGAGGGGGGGGGCTTGATTAAAAATTTTATATTTTGTCAAAAGGTCACACAAGGCGATTATATGACCCCAGGACACTGAAAGCATCATAAATATGAATCTGTTGCCAAACATCAAAATTTGGATCACGTGACCATGAGGATGCTTCAACGGTCACTAAGTGTGAAAAATGGTCACTGTGTGAAAAATGGTCATGGCCGTTGTAACTTTGGTCACTAAATGAACTGTTTGAAATCTAAAGCTAGCTTGCATTATGCTAGCTTACATTTTCAAGAGAGAGAAGCTAAACTCCTTATTAGAATTGAAATAGAAATGAGTAGAGTAGAGTAGAGTAGAGTAGAGTAGAGTAGAGTAGAGTAGAGTAGAGTAGAGTACAATAGTTTATTACCCAAGTGTGATTGGACACACAAGGAATTTGTCTTCGGTGTACATAAATAAAATAAAATAAAATACATTCATCAAGAATCATAAGCTACAACACAGTGATAGTCTCTCTCCCCCACCCTCTCTCTCTCTCTCTCACTCACACACACACACACACACACACACATACACACACACTACTCCTCTGGATTCAATGGGGTTTAGGAAATCCCCCCACCTCACAGACTCCCTCTTTCTTTCTCTCTCCCCTCCTCTGGATTCAATGGGATATTTGGAAAATCCACACTCCTGTGCACACACTCCTCTTTCTTTCTCTCTCCCCTCCTCTGGATTCAATGGGATTTTTAGAAAATCCACACTCCTGTGCACACACTCCTCTTTCTTTCTCTCTCCCCTCCTCTGGATTCAATGGGATTTTTAGAAAATCCACACTCCTGTGCACACACTCCTCTTTCTTTCTCTCTCCCCTCCTCTGGATTCAATGGGATTTTTAGAAAATCCACACTCCTGTGCACACACTCCTCTTTTTTTTCCTCTCCCCTCCTCTGGATTCAATGGGATTTTTAGAAAATCCACACTCCTGTGCACACACTCCTCTTTCTTTCTCTCTCTCCTCCTCTGGATTCAATGGGATTTTTTAGAAAATCCACACTCCTGTGCACACACTCCTCTTTCTTTCTCTCTCCCCTCCTCTGGATTCAATGGGATTTTTAGAAAATCCACACTCCTTTGCACACACTCCTCTTTCTTTCTCTCTCCCCTCCTCTGGATTCAATGGGATTTTTAGAAAATCCACACTCCTGTGCACACATTCCTCTTTCTTTCTCTCCCCCCTCCTCTGGATTCAATGGGATTTTTAGAAAATCCACACTCCTGTGCACACACTCCTCTTTCTTTCTCTCTCTCCTCCTCTGGATTCAATGGGATTTTTAGAAAATCCACACTCCTGTGCACACACTCCTCTTTCTTTCTCTCTCCCCTCCTCTGGATTCAATGGGATTTTTAGAAAATCCACACTCCTGTGCACACACTCCTCTTTCTTTCTCTCTCCCCTCCTCTGGATTCAATGGGATTTTTAGAAAATCCACACTCCTGTGCACACACTCCTCTTTCTTTCTCTCTCCCCTCCTCTGGATTCAATGGGATTTTTAGAAAATCCACACTCCTGTGCACACACTCCTCTTTCTTTCTCTCTCCCCTCCTCTGGATTCAATGGGATTTTTAGAAAATCCACACTCCTGTGCACACACTCCTCTTTCTTTCTCTCTCCCCTCCTCTGGATTCAATGGGATTTTTAGAAAAAAATTTCAATGTTAAGGTAGGGCAGATTTTGGGCAGAGGCCCTGCTAGTCACCACTGCCGCCTTGTCTTCCAGCAGGAGCCGTGAGTCCAGCAGGAACTGAAGTTTCCTCCTGGGTCCTTCTGGGGTAGAGCAGCCCCATCTGAGAGCAAAGGAGAGAAACTCCTGGACACACAGACACATAAATATACACACAGACACAAATATATACCAGCCACAGCCCCTCCCTCTTGCCAGGGTTCAGCTGAAACTCACTGCCTGTAGGGGGCAGCATAGAGTCCTAGCTGGGTCCAGGAATTGAAATCAGAGCCTTCTGGTGATTGGCTCAAAGTCCTCAGTTGCCTTTGATGTCTAAGCCAGGACTAGAATGCACAGTCATTTAGTGATTGGCACAGAGTCATTAAAGGGCCTCCACCTACTTTTCTACATAGCAAGATAGGTTGGCCACTGCCTTCCTCTCAACCTAACCCTGGCATTTCCTGGTGGTCTCCTAACCCTGCTTAAATCCAGCCCTGCATAAGCTTCTCCAAACCAGCCTGCTCCTGCATCCTATCGGTAGTTCTCGACATGATCAGAATTGGTGCCAGAAATGCCATTGCTAAGCTAGGTGGTCGTTAAGTGAGTTGTCTTGAATTTTACAATATTTATTGCCACAGTTGTTAAGTGAATCACTGCGGTTGTTGAGTGAATCCAGCAGTCATGAAACAAACACCATTTTGCCCATTGATTTTACTAGTCATAAATCCATGTTTATTGCCAGGCACTCAAGTGGTAATTATGTGCTGCACTAGTCGTAAGTGTGAGGACCCATCATAAATCACTTTTTTAATGACTGTGGAACTTGGCACTGTCACTAAATGAATGGATATAAATCAAGGACTTCCTGTAGGATACTTGGTAAGACTGTATAAAATTGGATCCATTGTTTCTTCAGGCACCTTCTCTCAATGCCTTTTGAATATTAATAATATTTAATCTTTTATGCATATATTTCCCTCTCGGCTCCCCTTCATCTGGGCATGGAGAGGAAAACCTGGATTCTCTGGATCTCTAATACCAGATTCCAGATCCAAGGGACAAGATTCCCAATCTGGACTCCATCCCCAGAGAAGGGGCAGATTCTGGGGCTCCCCAACCTCTCCAGGCGACCGAGGGTTTCCCCTTCAGAGGGAGCCACTCTGGCTGAAGAGAATTCGGGGCTTAAAACCCCTTCAGGATTGGCTCATCAATGGATAAGCCATGCCCCCCCCCCCCTAAGGGAAAGGCAGCCAGTTGGCGATTATTATTCAAATCTCAGGTCCAGGCCAATCAAAGGTTTGGCTTGTGACATCAGAGGATCCTCCTGAGCTCATTGGCTGCAGCTCACCATGGCAACCTCCATCATCCTTGGGGAGTCTGGACCACATAATGGAGGCTCTGCTCAACATCCCTGGAAAGTGGCTGGATTGGATGGCTGGCACTGGGGGCATCGCAGGGTCTCCCTCGCCTGGGCTCCTCAGGAGGGAGAGACCCCTCCCTCTAAGGCAGAACTAAGGGGGAGAGATTAGAAAAGTTGGGTTCAACCAACATGACAGATGTGCTGATACCTGCCGTGTCCGCAGCCTCCATAACTGTCACCAAACTTCTCATCCAACATGTCAAAGGTTCCTGTCTCTTGAAAGGGGCTGGGAGTCACCTGAGAGCACTGAAGAATCCTGACCTGGGCTAATTAACCTAAAAAGAGATTCCGTTGGCCAGAATTTCCCAAACAGACTCATCCTGCTGGTTGACTCATTTATATATTTTTATTTTTTATTACTCAGAGTTTTATCCACCTTTATTCTTTCTCCAAATAGCTGAAGGCAGTGAACATACTGAAGACTCCATCATCCCCACAACAACATGCTTGTGAGTTAGGCTGTGGCTGAGAGAGAGGGACTGGCTCAAAGGGACCCACCAGGATTTCCTGCCTTGGATGGGACTGATAAGTACTTGGAGGGGGGGGGGGGCTCTTTCCTAATCTGAATGGTTCCCCTCCCCTTTCCCTCTCATGAGAAGTTCCCTAGCAGTGCCAGAGGTGGCCGAATTGACCGATCGCAGATTCTGACTCCTTTGGAGAGTCTTGAGAGAAGATAAGTGTTGAATTGGAGTCAGAATCAATTGGGAAGTCAGGATAGTTTGAAGGGAGATCAGTTGTGAATGATTAAGTCAGTGCTTCTCAAACTGGGCCACTTGAAGGCATCTGTGGACTTTAGGCAGTTAGCATAATGTCCCCTGAACTGAGAGAGAGGATGTGACTGTGTCTCTCCATTTTCCAAACAGGTCAGCAGCAGGGAAGAAATGGTCCTTTAGGGAATATTCTTGGGCTATTTTCTCAATGAGCAGTTATGGCCTCCATGATCTCCAGGTTAACCAGATTCCATTGACTTTCAGATCCAGGAATCCATGAACGACAAACAATGGACGAAAGAGTAGCACAGTTGTCTCAAGCAGACAGTGGATCAACTTCAGACCACAACAGAAGACCTGCAGAAAACTCTGCTGGACAACAAAGGAAGCTTGGACCATGCCAACACGATGATCCACCAGTTAGAGCCAGAGAAAGAATCTTTGGTGAAACACACTGAATAACTCCAGAAAGAAATGTCTGAGGTTACTAGCCAAGTGGCCTTCCTCAAACTTGAGAAGGCTGCCTTAGAACCTCTGAGAAGCTCCTCAAAGAGGCCTGGAACCTTCTTAAGAACTCAAGAAGCACCTCTAGAGTCTGCAGCATGAACTGGTTGAGATGGACAAAAGTTCCACTTTGTGGAGAAAAGCCACTCCAGCCAACTGAAGCAGAAAGTCTCCATTGTTCAGAATGTGAGGGGAAATGAGAAGAAGCACCTCAACCATCTGCAGCAGCAGCAGACCTGTGTTTACCAGGCCAGAATGGAAGACCTGCAGAAAACTCTGGAGGACAACAGAGAAGGATTGAGTCATGTCAGGATGGCCATCCAAGAATTAGAGCTGCAGAACAGGTGTTTGGAGAAAGACAGGGAAGATCTCCACAGGGAGGTCACCAGCCAAGTGGCCTTCTTCAGAAATGATGTTGGCATTCCTGAGTGAGCAGCACATGGGACAACTTTGCTGACACTCTCTCTCCCCATACATGGAATAGACGAAGGGCTGCCTTTTACCCATTTGAGAAAGAAAAAAGATTCTTCCCCTCCCTTCCCTTGACTTGCCACCCAGTGTGCCAGGAGAATCAGGAGAGCCCCACCCTTACTAGCTGGAGCCCCACCCTTACCGCCACCTTGCCAGTCGCAGCAGGACTGTCAGCTGAGCTGAAAGCCTCCCAGCCACTGAGCATTAGGGCCTGAGAGCACTGAGGAATCCCAGGGATCTGAGCCAAGAAGGAGGGTGGAGGTGATGGCCATGGCAGTGGTGAGATTGGTAGCGGTGGATCCCCAGGCTCAGCTCCAAGCCTCGGAGTGCCATCTGAGGCCAAGTGGCAGCAGTGAGGAGGGTGAGGGCTCTGCTGTGGGGAGGGCAGAGAGTCTGAACAGAGCCGGATCTGGGAGCCAGAACCAAGCAGACAAAGGAGCAGAGCAGCTGGGATCTGGACAGCCCACATGAGAGGAGAAGACTGGAGAACAGCTAGAAGCTGAATTGGGAGCCGAGGGGTCTGCAGGAGACGCCTCGAGGCAACAGAGACCCATGGGGGCCGCAAGACTGACGGAGCTGGTGGCAGAGCTGGAAGACAGGGCTGGGTTGAGGGTCTCGGGGGGGGGGGGGCAGGCAGAAACTCCTGCTGTTCCAGAGGCTGCAAGAGAGAAGCAACAGGAGGGGGAAGCCAGGGGCCACCAAAGCCAACTGGAGCTGGTCAGTGGCCAGTGGGTGGTGGGTGGTGAAGTAGTCTTAGGGATGGTAGAACACAGGAGGAAGATTTATAGGGTTGGAAGGGACTTTGGAGGACTTCTAGTCCAGCCCTCTGCTCAAGGCATGAACTTTATACCATCCCAGTCAAATGGTTCTCTTGTCCACTTTGAAAACTTCCAGAAATGGAGCACTCACTACTTTGGGAGGCAACTTATTCTATGATTTAATTGTTCCTTCTGTCTGAAAACTTCTCCTGATTTGTAGATTAAGTCTCTCTTTAACAAACTCCCACCCATTTCCTTTTCTCCTTCCCTCCAGGGCTCTGGAAATGAAGTCACTCCCCTCCTCTCTGTGGGAGACCCTAAAAGTGCCAGAAGATTCTATCATGGATGCCCAATCCTTCCCACCTTCTCTCGGCTGGACATAGCAAACTCCCTCAACCGTTCATCAAATGATTTGGCCTCTAGACCTTAAATCATCTTTGTTCCTCTTCTCTTCACACTGTCCGGTATTTCCACAACTTTTTCTTTTTCCGGGTGACCAGAACTGGACAAAGTATTCCAAGGATGGTCTGACCAGTGAGATAGAAAGTACAACCAGCACTTCTCTCCCCCTTGAATCTTCCCCTCTTTTATTGCTACCTAAGACTGCCTGGGCCTATTTTGTCAGCTGCAGCAGAGTTCTGGCTGATCATTAAGTGCTTTGCCAGGAGATCTTTCCACAGGTGCCACTGCTGAGCCAGGTTCTGTGCCAAGCATTGGGGTCTCCTAAGTGCAGATCCTGGCTTTTCTCACCAGTGAACTGCATCTTGTTAGGTAGCGTCCAATGTTTGTGTCTTCTGGATATTGAGCTTATATTCTTGTAAATCCTACAAGCTTAGTCCCATCTGCAAACCTGATGAGTTCCCTTTCTGTCTCCTCACATAGATCACTTAGCAAGATATGGAAGAGTCTGTGGCCCAAGGCAGAAACTTGAGGTGTCCCTCTGAATATTTCTCTCCATGTAGATGTAGCTCCATGAAGGACTCCTCACTGGGTGCAATTGGTCAGCCATCTTAGATATAATGTGCCTATTTGGAATTGTATACCAATTTTATTTCTCTCATCATCCTTTTCATATTTTGTTTTTTTCCCCTTTGTGCCTAAAAAGAGATTCAAAGAAGGAATTAAGCATTTCTCCATTCAGAGGTTCAGACATCCATATATGTGGAATCCTTCCCAGTCTCTCTAGAAATTTGAAAAGATTAACAGAGTTGGAAGGGACCTTGTAGGTCATCAGGTCCAACGCCCTCACCCAAGCAGGAGATCCTACACCATTTCTGACAAATGGCTGTCTGGTCTCTTCTTCAAAGCTTCCAGGGATGAAGCTCCCACACGTTCTGAAAGCAACTTCTGTTCCATTGGTTGATTGGTCTCCCCATCAGAAAATTCCTCCTTGGTTCCAGGTTGAAAATCTCCTTGTTCAGTTTCCCTCCATTATTCCTTATCTGGCCTTCAGGTGCTTTGGAAGATAGCTTGACCCCCCCCCCCTCCTCTCTGTGGCAGCCCCTCAAATTTTGGAAAACTGCTCTCATGTCTCCCCTGGTTCTTCTCTTCACTAGACTAGTCATTCCCAGTTCCTGCAACCATTCTTCACATCTTTTAGCCTCCAGTCCCCTAATCCTCTTTGTTGCTCTTCTCTGCATTTTTTCTAGAGTCTCAACATCTTTTTCATAGTGTGATGACCAAAACTGTATACAGTACTCTAGGTGTGGTCTAACTATGGCTTTATAGAGTGGTATCACTACCTGCCTTGATCTTGATTGTATCCCTCTGTTAATACAATTTAGAATTGCATTGGCTTTTTTGGCTGCTGCCGCACACTCTTGGCTCATATTTAATTGGTTCACCACTAAGACTCCAGGATCCCTCTCACAATTACTGCTATTAAGCCTGGTTTCAACCAGTCTATATGTGTACTTTTGGATTTTCTTGCCTAAGTTTAAGACTTTACTTTTCTCTACTTTAAATTTCATTTTGTTAGATCTCTCTTAGCTTGTTGAAGTCAGGACTCTTTTAAAGACTCCACTATTAGCCTGCTTGAGCAGAGCTTGGACTAGAAGACCTCCAAGGTCCCTTCCAACTCTCTTAGAGTGTTATGGTTGGTAACGTTCCCTGTGCTTGATGAAGAATGTTTGGGGGGCTCCCTATAGGCTTAGAGCCCGAGGGATTGAATGGGATGTTTGCCAATTTCTTCATGGGGTGAGAGTCGGGTCTGGTGTGGTGTGGTGTGGATGTGCTTGTCTGACTGGTGGGAGAGGCCATCTATGGGGTGGTATGGGGTAAATGCATGGGGGCGGGGGGGGAGCGAAAGTACAGGTAGATGTTAGGCATGGCCTCCTTCTCCTCTTGCTTCCCCCTGAGAGGCTCTGGAGCAGCAGGAGTTTCTGTCTGCCCCCGAGACCCTCCACCCAGCCCTGACCTCCCGTTCTGCCCCCTGCTCCCTCAGCCTTGCTGCCTCGGGGCTCTCTGCTCCCCCGAGGCCTCTCCTGGGGACCCCTGGGCTCCCCGTCAGCTTCTGGCTGCTCTCCTCTCCCCTCCTCTCCTGCAGGCTGTTCGGCCCCCGACTGCTCAGCCCATTTGATTGCTCGGTTCCGGCTCCCAGATCTGGCTCTGGCCAGACTCACCTGGCACATGAGGTAGCAAGTCAGTCCCCCACCTCCCTCCCTCCCTCCCTCTCTCCCCCAATCCCCCCTCCTCTTCTGGATAGACAATTGGACACAGACTCCTTCGATGCGCTTTCTATGGAGATATTGGAAAGAAACATATCCTCCCAATAACTGATAGGCATCCTGGCCATTCTGGCACTGCTTAGCTCCAGTGGCTGCTTACAGCAAAGGTGGCTTGATTCTCCGCAGCAGCACTGGGGATCCATGGGAAACACGTGATTAATCCACCATAGCTTTTTTAAGCTATGTAGGAAACCGTTTCGCAGTTCTACTCCTTTGCCTTTTAGTAATTAATGACTTTGGGCCTCACAGTTTAAGGACTGATATTGTAGTATCTTTAGACCATGTGTAACTAAGAAATTGGATGCGCGATTGTGATTTTAATACAGATTTTATCTGTTCTTTATTATTTCATTCTAGAATTTTTAACTGGATATTCCTTGAGTGTTTTTATTTGTTCTGGTCTTTGATTGTAATAAACTTGATTTGATTTGATTTGATGCAATTCCATTTACCAAGAAAGAGAGCTAAAAAGACATATGACAGACTTGAATGTTCCCCATGTAGTGAATACTTTCCTCAGATAAAGGAACAATTCATGTGTCTTCGAGAAATGCACCATCACATGGAGGTTGCACTTATATCTGAAAAACTGAAAAAGGTCCTCAGAGTTACGGCCATCGCAACATTCTCACAGTCCCATGATTCACCTTTGGGCCTTAGGTAGCCAGCATGTGTTTGCCAGGGTTGCCGTCCTTTGGTCGTGCAGCCTCCATTGGCCACTTTCCCAGCCGGCTCCCAACAAACAGAGTTGATGGGAGAAGCTGGGTTCCCTTAAGGATCTCAGGATTCCTTCCGCAACTGCAGTGGTTTCTTTACCATCTGGGGCACAAGAGGTCGGAAAATTGGCTGTGACTCACTGAAGGACAGTCCTTTGTATAGAATGGTCTGGGGTCTCCTGCTTGAGCAGTGGGTTGGACTAGATGACCTTCAAGGTCCCTTCCAGATCTATTCTGATGGAATCTCAAGGGCAGGAGTCTCATTGTCAAAAACTGCCCTGAGGACAACAGCTCATCCTCGACTTACAATGATTTGTTTAGTGACTGAAGTTAACAACACAGAGAAAAATGACTCATGACCACCTACGACCCCTGCAGCACCTGTCATAAACCACGTGATCAAAACTCAGGCACTTGGGAACTGGCGTGTATTTATGAGAGTTGCAGTACCTTGGGGTCATGGGATCACTATAAGGTTTGCTTAACGACCACTTGATTTACTTAATGACTACACTCATTTGCTTAGCAACTGTGGCAAAAAGGTTATAAAATTACTTAGCAACAGAAATTGTGGTCATAAGTGGAGGACTACCTTGATTTCCTGATAGTCCATTATAATTTATCTCCAGAGACGTTCAGGATCTCGTAACCAGAACTTCCCCTTTCTTCTCCCTTCTGTTTGCTTCCTGGGAGCCTGGAGCAAAGTCCTTCTGAAGGGCTTATTTCTGGGGCTTCTGGGGCTGGAAGCAGCCTGAGATGACTGAGGGAAACTCAGCAGGTCAGGCCTTCAAAGGTTGCACTGCTGGGCTTCCCACCTTGGAGAGAGAGAGAGTGACTCTCTTTCTTTCCTCTGATGGCGTTTGAGACACAACCAATCTCCTGTTTGCAACTATTCACCTGTTGCAGCCACAAGGAGCCCCTTCTCAGGATGCAGTCTGACTGTCCTGTGGGGTTTCTCCATCCACATCATCTGAACTCCAGTCTCAACCTGGCCCATGCATTGGGGAAACGAACGGGCTGTTTGTTCTATCCTTATCACCCAATAAGGGGATGGAGACAGGATGGTGGATCTCATGGAGAAGCTTCTTTAACAGGGCAGGAGCAGCTATGGGAAAGGTGAGCTAACTAGGTCTCATTGGGTGAGAACATCTAAGCAAGAGGACCTGGAGGCCAACACCTTCTCTGGCTTGGTGGGATAGCCAATGGTTCTCATGGAGATTGTCAAACAACATAGTTGGAGCTTGGCTCCATAGAATCCATCTTAACACTTTTCCTATTCATTCTCTCATACATAAACTTTTACTGCTGTCCATAGGAATCATTGCTGAAATCGTTTTTAAAAGGTATCAAATTCATTGACTGTTGGTGAACAACAAATCACTCTGAACAACTTTCACAGAGTTCTCTTTAGCAAGATTTATTGAGGTGAAAAGGAAAGGGGTTATAAGAATTCCAGTCATTCAACCATTTTCCATTTGGAAATATGTAGATATATTCTTTGACTTCTGAATACTATCTAAGTGGAAATAATTCAGGTATTCTTTCAAATAAAAGGACATTATACCATTCTTATAATATCATGGTGTTTTTCTCATGTTTTTACATTTGTTCTGGCTGTGAGATGCTCCTTTGTGTTCAGGTCTGGCCTCAGAAGGATAATGTAACACTTGGGGATGAAGATGCAGACCAGCAGACCAGCACTGGAGGCCAGGATGGAGAAGACCTGAACAGCCACCATGTATTTCCCTTTGGTGCTCAGGTAGGTGGGCACAAAGGTCACCCAGACACTGCAGAAGACCAGCATGCTGAAGGTGATCAGCTTCGCTTCGTTGAAGGCCCCAGGCAGATTCCTGGCCAGGAAAGCCACCATGAAGCAGATGGCAGCCAGGAAGCCCATGTAGCTGAGGGTGATGTAGAACATGACAACGGCCCCTTCGTTGCATTGCAGGATGATCTCTCCATACTGGGAGTGGAGGTCAGAGTCAGGAAAGGGGGGAGAAACTCCCAGCCAGATGGAGCAGATGATAATTTGGAGACCAGAAGAAGAAAGGATGATGGAGTTGGCCAAGCTCTTCCCCAACCATCCCTTTGCTCGGTTTCCTGGTTTTGTGGCTAGGAAAGCCAGCACCACCGTGATAGTTTTGGCCAAGAGAGAAGAAATGGCAACTGAGAAGATGATGCTGAAAACCGTTTGTCGGAGAAGGCAGGTGGCTTTGTTTGGTTGACCAATGAAGAGAGAAGAAGACAAGAAGCAAAGCAGGAGGGAAACCAGGAGGATGTAGGAGAGGTCCCGGTTGTTAGCTTTGACAAGGGGAGTTTCTCGGTATTTCATGAAGATGATTAAGACAAGGCCTGTGATTAAGAATAAGAGTAGGGCAAAAGAGACCAGGATGATTCCCAGATGTTCTTTAAAAGACAGGAAGGTTATAACTTTGGGGATACATTGGACTCTGGCCTCATTTGGATATTTATCATTCAAACACTTGGTACATTTTTCCGTATCTGAGAAAATGAAAAAACAATATTTCTTTAACATTCTGCCCTTTAAATATATAAAAAATATATAGCTAAATCTATGAAGTAGAAGTAAGGTGATAGTTATTTCCTGTCCAATGTGTAGAATCTTCATAGGAACCTATATTATTAGAAGTAAATAATGAATCAGGTCATCTTTCTAGGCAAACATCCTGAGTCCAGCCTCCGAGTCCAGCCTGGCACTTGTTAACATGATGGATTTTAGGATACCATCCTTTGAAATCTAGTTGGCTGGGAGAAAAACATTTTCCTGCAAATAATCCAGAATGGGCACTGAAAAGGAAAAGTAAGATGGGTGTAATGAGTGCCACCCATAACAATCCACACCCTCTCATTCTGGGCCAGCAACACCTTCTCAGTGATCCTCAAGGGAGATCCATGTTGAACCCATTGCAAGGAGCCTTTCAGGAGGTGGACCAGAGACCATTCATCAAATTTCAAAGAACTCAGATGTTCCTAGAAAGGTAAGCTTAGGAGGACTCATATATCTATTATATTCCATACTATATTCCACACTTGGAATACGGCATTCAGTTTTTGTCTCCATGATGTAAAAAAGATGTGGAGACTCTGGAAAGAGTGCAGAGAAGAGCAACAAAGATGATTAGGGGACTGAAGACTAAAACATAAGAAAAACAGTTGCAGGAACTGGGTATGTCTAGTTGAATGAAAAGAAGGACTAGGGGAGACATGATAGCAGTCTTCCAATATCTCAGAGGTTGCCACAAAGAAGTGGGAGTCAAACTATTCTCCAAAGAACCTGAGGGTAGAACAAGAAGCAATGGGTGGAAACTAATCAAGGAGAGAAGCAACTTAGAACTGAGGAGAAATTTTCTGACAGTTAGGACAAAAGGAGAAGAAATATTTTCTCTGCTATTAGCAAAGCTTGTCCAGTCTGCCATACCTTCCTCCCATCTCTTCCTAGCCCCTCCTTCAAAGACTTTTTCCTCTTCTTCCCTTTAGATAAGAAATTGTGCAGGTTGAAAATAGCTTCAATCTGTCCTTCAAGTTGCACTTTCATGAAAATGCCCTGGAGGGATCCAGTTCCACAAATCCTTTTTCTCAGTGTGACCCACCTTCCTGAGTGGAGATGGTCCCTTCTGGACAAGGAATGCAGTCGTAGCAGCAAACTGGCTCTCTTTCTCGAACCCTCTTGACAAATCCAGGATGACAACTTTCCACACATTTGGACTGAGGCAGAGGCTAAGCAGAGAAAGAAGGAATGGCAAAGAAAATATGTTAGGACTCTGTCCATGGAAAATGGAGTAGTCTATGAACATTAACCAAATAGTGTCTAGGCTTCACTGAGGTAAATATGAAATCTCTGACTCCTTCCAAACAGATATAGAAGATATAACTACTGGCAGATTCTTCATTTAGTTCCTTCTTCCCTTTTGCTTCTGGCATGTAACATTGAAGAATTTTTCTACTTACTAAAATCTGGAGGGATGGAACTGAGAGAAGATTTAAGAACTCAGTAACAACCAGGGGGTTCCTTCTCATATCTTTATAAACAAACAAACATCTCTCCCCTCTTCATGGAGTCTCCCAAATAGTCTAAGAAAACAATCCGCTTTCTATTCCCCAAATTCAATTCTCAGAGATAGTCAGCCACCCTGGGGACTAGGCTGAGCCCTCTTCAAATAGGACCCCAGGCTTTAGAAAACAGAAAAAAGACTTCACCAAAACTTCTCTCACCTTGTTGAGCAACTTTAGCCATGAAAGGGCACCTTGTCTGATAATAATTCTCTGTCGTTGAAAATATGCTAAAATCTTTTTCCTGGGATCCTCCTTGGGCAGAATCAAGTAGCTGTCAATGCTCAGATCTGCTTTTATCTCTTCATTTTGGTCCAAGTACATTTTTCTCTCAGAAATATTCCAAAATTCATTCTTCTTCAGAAAGGGATGAAACTGGGATTGAAATCCAAGAATTTGAAAAGCACAAAACTTCATTTCTTATCACAAATTTGATTTTTTTTCTTCTACAGTTATCTAACTTGCAAGTTTGCTTAATTAGGAGAAAAGGTATTGCCACTATCTTCATAGGTTAACAAAAAAGATTTGAAAATTGTCAATCATATACTATATACATTGAGAAAATGTAAAAGACACAATGGGTTTATTATTGATAACACTGTAGAGCAGGTGACAAACAAATTGAAAAAGAGAAGAAAGAGGAGAGGAACTAACATCGCGATGACACAATGTGCGGTCTCGATTGTCCAAGACTGCAGTTGAGTCTTTTATTGCTACCAGTGATGTGCGGTGAGGATTACAGTTGGTGAGGCAAGAGCGCAGCAGCAGCGAGAAGCAAGGTCCCCACCACTGTGTCTGAGAGGTGTCTCACATTTATGTCTGCCATAAACATGAGATGCCTGTCGGACACAGCGGCGAGAATGTTCCCGCTGCTGCTGCGCTCGGCCGCCTCCCCCCCACCTCCTCCGACCCCGCTGCTGTGTCCGACAGGCATCCCGTGTTTATGTCTGCCATAAACAAAATTACAAAAAAAATTCATGCGTTTCTTTCACAGTCACCCATGATTCATATTAATTCTAGTATTTTAAATCAAATATATTTGTACATATTACCATCATCATACCCCCATTCTCATTTCACTGTAATTGTTTAAATGTCCATCATAAAACATACCAAAACTCAAGACATAACCACATAATGGCATCTCATTTGCTATTTCTAGTATCCTAATAACACTATTCCTTATGGCCTATTCTAGCTAAACATTAATGATATTTAGTAACAAAGGTATCTAATCTTCCTTTCCAAATCACTATTTACAATTTACATCCAATTTCCCCATGTTGTATAGTTGTACGTATGTATGTATGTATGTATGTATGTATGTATGTATGTATGTATGTATGTATGTATGTATGTATTTAGTGTCACAACCCCTGGTATGCCCAAATATGGGAGGAAGCAGATTGCTTCCATTCTCTGTCTATCGGCTCGTCACAAGAGACCATCAGGACAGAAACCCAATATTTTTACTGTTGCCTTTGCTACATACATACATGTATATACATATATATACATAGATACACACACACACACACACACACACACACCTACCCCTACACACATACACACACTATATGTATATGTATATGTATATGTGTATGTGTATGTGTATGTGTATGTGTATGTGTATGTGTATGTGTATATATATATATATATATATATATATATATATATATATATATATATATATATATATATATATATATATATATATATATATATATATATATATATATATATATATATATTTGAGTTGTATTTGTGCTGATAAATAAATAAAGGGAGACTAGTATAGATCTATTTCAAGCTATTTAGCTCTCATCAGCTAGCCATACCCTTACTGGGATTCGAACCTGTGCTGTTGCACACAAATGTGTAACAAAGGCAACAGTAAAAATATTGGGTTTCTGTCATGATGGTCTCTTGTGACGAGCCGATGGACAGAGAATGGAAGCAGTTAGCTTCCTCCCATAATTGGGGCATACCAGGGGTTGTGACATTAAATATAATAATATAATTAATATAATATAATATAATATAATATAATTAATAATATAATATAATATAATATAATATAATTAATATAATATAATATAATATAATATAATATAATATAATATAATATAATATAATATAATATAATATAATATAATATAATATAATATAATATAATATAATATAATATAATATAATATAATATAATATAATATAATATAATATAATATAATATAATATAATATAATATAATATAATATAATATAATATAATATAATATAATATAATATAATATAATATAATATAATATAATATAATATATTATAATATAATATAATATAATATAATAGTGTGTGTGTGTGTTGTATTTGTGCTGATAAATAAAGGGAAAATAAGTTTTCCTTCATTCTTTTTCTTCTCCCTCCCCCTCCTTCCTCCCTCTCTCCCTCCCTCCCCCCTCTCTCAAACAGACACATACACACAGAGAAGTTGGATCCCTCTCTCACTCACTCACTCTCAAACAAACACAAAGACAGAAGTTGGATTGGATATATTTTCCAATGGCTTGAAAGCAGCTCCTCTGCCATACCCCCCCCCATTCCCCTGCTTCCTTCTGATCTGAGCCTTTGATTGCAGGTAGAGCCACGTTGCTTTTTCAAACTTGTAACCAGTGAAGCTGGGCTTATATACTTTTATCCAGCTCTTTGTGTGTGTCTGTGTGTGTCTGTGTGTGTGTGTGTGTGCGTGTGTGTGTGTGTTTGAAAAGGCAACGTGGCTCTGCATGCAATCAAACTTTTTGAATTCCTCCACCCTCCCCCCCACACACCTTTTCCAGCTGTTTCAGAGAGGATTTCAACTCTGCTCTTGCCTGCCATCATGAAAAGAAAAAAAAATGTAAAAGGAAAAAGGCATGAGCTCTGAGGTCAGACTGAGCTAGGTGCTCCCAGAGCCTCTAAAAAGCCAAAAAAAAACCCGCTCTTTACAGGAGGCAGGAGGACAACATGCCTCATCTACATAAGGAATTTTTTGGCTTTTAACCCTTGCTTAGCTCTGCTCGAGTGATCATAAAGTCAGACTAAATGAGGCACCTCGTTCTCCTGCTGTCCCCTGTAGAGGGCACTTTTTAGAGGCTTTTTTACACAGTAAAGCACTAATCAGAGTCATCCACTGTGACTCTGGCAGCAACTACCTCAGCCTTTTTCCTTTTACATTTTTTCTTCTTTTCATGATGACAATGGTGAGGCTCTGCCTCCCCTGCCTCCCCTGACTGCACGTCCCTGATGTCAGCAGATTTGATTTCTTTCTAGTCATTTTTCTCTTTATTGCTTGGGACTCTGCCCTCTATTTTTCCCATTTGATAAGCATCTCCATCCTTTTCATTATATTTTTCTGTTAGGTGCTCTAATGTTTCAAACATTTTCTCAAATGTATTTGATAGTTTCTGTATTGCAAACATTATCTCTTGCAAGCTGACAGTTTCTCTCTATTGTTAAAAATAAGCCATTGTTTCCAGCTGTTAAAACACTGCTGCTCTGACTTGGAAGATTTTTACAAGTTAACACCTAGATTCACCATGAGATCTCTGGTTAAGGATATACTTCAAAGGAACATTTGTATAAACAAATGGTGCTTTACTTCTTATTGCTTTCTATAAACAAACTGAGTCTTTAAAGTTCCAGACCAGGATAATCAGTAGTGAAAGTAAAAGTATTTTGTTTTCAATATACAAGGAGAGGAGGAGCCTATGTTGCTACGAAATGGTCACCCGATCTCGATGCTCTGAGATTGCCGCCAATACTTTTATTGCTGGGTGGTCCAATTGGACCTAAACCATCCCATAGAGACAGTGAACAGAAAGACTATGTTCTGATGATCACAGGGACATCGCAAAGTCCCTGATTGATCCAGGAAAAGGTCTTTTAGCTGGCGTTAAAAGCTCAGCCCCTTGGCTGATGAAGTAGGGACAGCTCCAAAATGGAAGGAAATGGAAGAGAAAGTGTTTACAGCTGGTGAGGAATTTTTATCCCTTTTAAAAGAGACTGCCTATAAAAAACTTAAAGCTAATTTAAATCTAAGAATAAAAGAAATACGCGGCGGAATTAAGCTTTGGATGGTTTCGGTCAGTGTGTTATCTTAATTTTTAAATGTTATTTTCATGGATGGAATTTATGCAAATCATTTGAAATGAATGGATCAAGTTTTCTTCTTCTATAATTTTTACTATTATTTTTCACAATCTATGGACTAAATTTCTCCTTATTCATCACTACGTGTGTCTTTTACTCTTTCTTCTCTATTTGATGTAAGAATTTTGCTTTTTTTAAAAAAATGGAATATTAAAAGATACAAAAAGAACAAAGAGTATTGCAACAATTGTAACAACAAAAGGAGAGATAACACTGCTACACGAAGACTGGAAACGTGTGTATTGAAAACAGAAAAATATTTATGATTTTCCATTATTTAATGCTTTTATTTGTAATGCTGGCTGTGTCTGTCATAAAAATTGATTGATTGAAGGAGGAAGAGATGTTGGATCCATTTACCACCTTGAGTTTTTTGTAAATAAATAAATACGTGTTTAAGAAAATGATCCTAAAATCGTACTTGACTGAAAACTGAAAGTGAGTCTTGGGAGAAGACAAGGAGAAGATTATGAGAGCAGCTTCTCCAACCTACAAAATCTCTCAGCTGGACAAGGGAGGATACAAAACTCTTCCAACAACTGAAAGAGGTTAAACAGAAACTTAAGATCTTCTCACTTATTCCGGAGTATCAGAGAGGAGCAATTAGAGGGTCCAGATCTGATGACTTTTTGCAGTATAAGAAGGTTGAGATGGTTCTCCTGCTTCTCTGGATTCCTTCGTCAAAAGGACTACTGTAAGATAAATAGATTCATATTGGGACCCCTTACCTGCCATGGCTGCAGCCTTGGCGCCCCCAACATCTTTTCACCCGCCTTCTTTCTCCTCCTTGATCTGTGGGAATATGCAGCATTCATCACATGGGCCAGAGTCTTTATGAGAGTGTAATCGTGGTAGTAATTTGCAGTCCGTCTCCTGTTCCTTTTCCTCTGGGTCTCCAGTGGGGCTTTCTGGGTGCATCTTCTGCGGCCTTTGACCGAAAAGGCATTCTTTGAAAGAGAACAGCGGAAATAATGATCTTGAAACTTTTCTTCCACAAATAAATAAGGTTTAAAGGCATCATCTTTTGGCCTTGCTTTCAACAGATAACTAAAGTTCCAAATACTATGGATGTATTGGAAAATTCTGTCCTGGTATAAATTGTACCGTAAAAAATTTGTGAGGATCCAGACTTTCCCTTCAATGGGTCCTGGCAAGCACATAAGTGTTTCATGGAAAGGAAGAATTCTGTCCCAAATTGAATCATGTTCTATGAAGTGAACAAAGATCTTGACTTGTCTCCACTTAGAGAGGGAATCCTTGAGGGAGACTGTATGTTTAGATTGTGAAAATTGTTGTGATATAGCCACACAAATTCCATTCCTGTCAAGCATAGGAGGGAAAATTCTCATGAAATTCTCTCCATTTTCTGTGTCTGAAGCAAAGAGGCCAATAAAGGTCCATCTGAAATGGAGGAGCAGCTGGACAATTGCTGGGTACTGGCTCCCTTCTTTGGGGAACATCTGGTGGAAAAAGGGGAATTTACTTTTATCACTCAGAGCCTCTGAAGCCTTTATAAGATTGATCTGAAAATGCAATGAAGAAAGCTGTGTTCTATTTTGGGTCAGATCAAATCCAAAATATTATATTTTAATAAATCCAACCTGGTTCTCATGAATGTATTAGAATAGTTTATTAATTAGGCATTGTTAAAAATATTAAAAACAGAATATTATAATAAAAGTTGAAAATAATAAACAAACTAAAAACAATAAAATGTGTAAGTCATGTTGTTGTATCAGCCCTACAATTTATCATATAGATTAACTTGTGCAACTGCCAACTGAATTATTCTATTCCAATAAAGAACCTATTATAATGTTTGATGATTGCTGCAACTTTTTCTGCTTCTATATCCCAGATTCTTTGTGGAGGAAACTTTTTAGCTTCTCCTCCAATTATACAAAAAACAGGAAGACCTCAGTTCCTAATTTGATTTGTCAGTTGTACAATCCAAGAGGATTGAAATTTTGGTGTCTCAGTTTTCATAGGTTAAATTTTATGCCAATATTTTCTGATTTTAGACAAAGCAAGAATTATGTAAATTTTCAAATCAGCTCTGAGGGCAGCAGCTGTAGTCCTTTTGTCCACCCCAAGATCCTCCTCAGAGGCTGTGATTGGGTTGGTTCTGCTAGTGGTTTTTCTCTGAAGCCCCAAACATCAGATTGATATAAGAACATGGAGGAACCTTGGCCTCACATACTTTAATAATTGAGGCTGAGGAAGCTGGAGAGTTGTGAGGTTTTCATTTAAGCACCACTTTCACTCATGTCTTTGATCTAACTGAGCTCCTTTGATGATGAGGGAGCCAAGATTCAGCCTCAGAGAAAACTACCCCAGGTAAGGAAAGGTCTTACTTCCTCTATTGGCTGACCATCTATGGCTAGGATGTCATTTCCTAAAGACCATAACTTTTGAACTTGATTTATTAATTATCTGATAATTATTATGCCACAAGGATCCAAGTCTTCTTCACATAGTATACAATCCAATGTGTAAGTATGATACTAGCACATTAACCGTGTAAATTAGTGTGTTCCAATATGAATTTAGCATGCTAAACAAGTGTACCTATAACAGATCTTAAAACAAAATAAAAGGCTTGGAAGGGACCTTGGAGGTCTTCTAGTCCAACTCCCGCTAAACCAGGAGACCCTATACTATTCCAGAGAAGCGGCTGTCCAGTCTCTCCTTAAAGCCTCCAGTGATGGAGCACCCAAAATTTCTGAAGGCAAGACATTCCACTCCTCACTGTTAGGATTTTTCTCCATAGTTCTAGACTGTTTCTCTCCTTTATTAGTTTCCATACATTGTTTCTTGTCTTCTGGTGTTTTGGAAAATAGGTTGACCCACTCTTTTTTGTGGCAGTTCCTCAAATATTGGTACACTGCTATTATGTTGCCTTTAGTCCTTTTCTCTATACTAGACATACTCAATTCCTGCAATTGTTCTTCAAATGCTTTAGTCTCCAGGCCCTTAATCATCCTTTCTGCACTCTTTCTAGAGTCTTTACGTCTTTTTTATAATATGGTGACCAAAACTGGCTGCAGTATTCTAAGTGTGGTATTGCCAAGGGATTATAAAGCGGGACTAATACTTCACGTGATCTTGATTCTATCCCTCTGTTGATGCAGCCTAGGACTGTAATGGCTTTTTTTTGGCTGCTGCCACACATTGCTGGCTCACATTTGAGAGATTGTCCACTAAGATTCCAAGATCCTCTCACAGTTCCTGCTATTGAGCCAGTTTCACCTAATCTGTAACACTTATACATTTGGTTTTCTTGCCTCAGGGGAAAACCTTACTTTTCTCTACATTGAATTACATTTTGTTAGATAGGCCCAATGTTCAAGTCTATCTAGATCCATCTGAATCTATCTTCTGGGGTGTTGGCTATTCCTGCCACTTTAGTTTTGTCTTCAAATTTGATGATTTCCCCATTTCTCTCCTCATTCAAATCCTTCATGAATATGTTGAAGAGTACTGGGCCTTAAATGGAACCTTGGGGTCCCCCACTGCTTATTCCCCTCCATGTAAATGTGGTTCCATTGAAGACCACAAATTGAGTCTATCTGGGGGTGATGCTGTCTAACCCACATATTTGTAGTTTGCTGAAAAATAGGTTGTGGTTTACTTTGTCAAAGCCTTTCTGAAATCCAAGTATACTACATACACTGCATTTCCTTTGTCCACTCATTTAGTAATTTTTTGTCAAGAAATGAAATAATACAGTATTTATGATCTATTTTTGGATTATTACTCCAAGTAAATCATTCATATGTCTACTGAATAACAAGGGTTCAAATATGCCCCTTTCCCTATATTAAAAGTAATAAAACTTGCTTAAAAAACATGCACCCTTACCTTCCCCCTTGGTAAGTATCTATCCTCCTGGATAGGAGCCCTCCTGTTACTCTATTGAGCCAAACCGCCCTCTCAAACAAGGGCTTGGAGAAAGAATTTGGATCAGGGCCAAGTCTGAGCTCCATTTTAAGGGCAATCAATTTCCTCCATATTGGATAGGGCAGGCATTAGTTATATGTGAAAATGAAGATGCCAATTGAGGACTCAACAACCAGGGATATTTTTGATCAGTTAAATAGTTGGTAGAGTGTCTCCTCCAGGGAATGAATTTCTTGCATTTCAGGCCTTTAATGATTAATCTCAACATGAACATAATGGGGTAAAATATTGACATGTTTGCTAATATGGAGAAAAGCAGCTCTTGAATTCCATGGAGAAGACATGATTGCTTCTATTGCTCACCTACCAACACTCACCACTCACTTTGCCAGATGGAGAAAAACACGCACAAACCTGTGGGACTTTGTAGGTGCCTCCTAATGTCGACGCCTGGATGGAGATGTCCCTGGCAGCTACATCAAGAAAAGCCAAAGGGTTCTCCTTCCTTCCACAGCCGTAGTTGGGGACATTGGCTTCTCCAGTGGAGAGAATGTCCAGCAGGGCATCGGAAGTGCAGAAAGTGCTCCAATAGTTACTATGGATGTTGTAGCCAAGTGTGAGATTGTGCAGGAAATGGGAATTCTTGTTGACCATTTGAATAACATTAATTAATAGTAAGCCATATAAAAAATGAGAATAAGTCCTATTGTAAAAAAAAGTGTTATTATAAAAAACAGTAACAACAAATATTTTTTAATATACAGTATACTCCTCCACACGCCTAAAGACCCTTAAGCCAACATTGATCCAAAACCATTGATCAGTTACACAGATGTGGAAATTGGCTGAGGTACAGCAACTAGAACTGATTCAACCATTACTTTAAATAAAATTCATTATTCAAGTGACAAATTAAGGATTGAACAGAGAGAGGAAAATAATCTCAAGTCCTTTCAGCTTTTTTTCAGATCCCTTTTTGAGTCTCCTTCAGAAAATCAGGCAAAACAGGGAAGCTAATGAAATGAAAATTATTCAGGAAATTAGAAATATCCCCCAATATAGGAATAAATGAAAAATAAAAGACAGAAAAGAAGGAGAGTGTTAGAATGGAGGGAATGTACCTCCATCACTCTGAATGACTTACGAATCATGGAAAACAAACTGAACAGAAGGAGCCACGTTGAAAAGCAACTTGATATGCCATTTTTCAGTTCCACCGATGATTATATTAATGAGATGGTCTCCAGAACTGTAAAGGCTCTGTGGTCCTTTTCCATCTTGGTGTTCCAAGCTCAGTGGGCATTTCATTCTCAGCTTCCCAGAGACTGGATGGGACACCAGCAGCATCAGAAGCAGGAGATCCATAATTCATGGAGTGAATAAATCAATCTCCTTCCCGTTTCTAAAGAAGAATTCAAAGGACTCTCAAAGTCAAAAGGTGGAACATGATCTAGTTGCTTTCCTGATTGAAACACAGAGAAACGCTCAGCTTCACCTGGAAAGGAGAGAGACGTACATTCAAGAGCACAGACCTTGCCTGTCCCAAAACTCCATATTTCTCTGCCCAAAGTCCCCACTGGAGGATCCGGCCAAAGAACAGAGCTGAAACTTTTATCATAATTCTCCCTCTCAGGAGGGACCCCTGGATAATTCATCTCATTCTTGGACTCAAAGGTTGTTGGGAAATTCTCTGGAGGGAAATGAAAGGGAAATCATCCCTGTGTGATTCATAATAACAGGGGCAGAGATGGAATTAAATCCATCATCTAGAATTAAGAGATTTGGGAGCTCCATCCTTGAAACTGGCCCCAGAGAGAATACAGGGCACGTGTGGCTGAAGAAAAAAAGAAATGTGACATTTGTTGGCATTGTGATTAAAGACAAAACCCCAGAGGCCAGTTAATGCCAGAGTATGTCACAGATCTGAAGTAGCTGCCTGTTGAGTTGGAACAAAAAATTACTTTATTTTGAAAGTCAATACTCCAGGGCATCGCACAAAAGGGCTGATGCAATAGTGCAGTCAGTTTTTAAGAACAAAATCACCTTTAGTGAAAAAGTAGTTACCAGAACTTTGCAAAGTAAAAAAAAATCACACATACACTCAAGAAAAAAACAACCAAGTGAAAATAGATGGTGACATCAAGGAAGCCTGTTACCCCATGTGGGGAGGGAAGGAAGGGGAGCTCAGGACCCTCGTGTTGCAGATGGAAAGCTGATCTGCAAAATCCAACTTCCATCTTCTTTGACCCTGAGATTGCAGAAGACCATATCCCATGTTCCCCTGCCACCCTTTCCCATGCAGAGGCCAGGCAAGGGGGCTCTTGCAGGGATGCCAGACAGGACTCTGCCTGGCTGAGTGGGGAGCCCCTCTTGGGAGAAGGAAGCTGGGGAGCCTCGTGTTGGGGAAGGGAAGCAGCAGTGGTGAAATCTAAACATTTTCCCTACTGGTTCCGTGGGCGTGGCTTGGTGGGTGTGGCTTGGTGGTTATGTAACTGGGTGAGTGTAGCTTGGTGGTCATGGTCATGTGACCGGGTGGTCATGGCCAAGTCAATGTCACTTCTTTACCCTTACCACCAACAAAAATAAAATATACCAATTATTTCGTGTATTTAATACTTAAATAAGAATAAACAAAGTACACAAAACAATATGGGATACACAAATACTTACATAAGAGCAATAAAAGTGTTGTCCTCAACCTCACTTCTTTGCACCAATGATAATAGTGAGCTATAAAAAGGAAGATATACCATGATATACAAATTTAACCATTTAATACTTAAATAAGAATAAAAGAATTACACAATGAAAGAGGTATACAAATACTTACATAAAAGTGTTAGTCATTTTCACTTTAAGATGTTTCCACATCCATTTCTCATTGGTTCTTTCCTCACTTCCACTTTTCTTGATTTTGAGTCTGGGATCATCGACTAAGCGATGGTGTCCTCGTAGCCACTTTCTCACTGCAGGAATAGGCCACCATTTTGGAAGAGGTAGGCCAGTAACATTGATAGTCATGAGGCTGATTAAATTAGAAATGGTAAGGCAACTTCTGCTCTCTGAACATGTGAAGTTCATTTTCGAGAAACCCCTTTCCGCTTCTGCAGAACTTACAGCAATTGTTTTGACAATATCTTTTGCTTTTTTAATACTGTCAGGAATTGCAGTTCTTCAAACTTTTAACACATTCTCCAAAAAATCTCTGTAGTCGTTGATGTTAATGTTGTAATTGAAAATGTCACCAAATGTGCGCAGTTGACAACACTGCTGTCCATGAAACTACTACTTCTGCAATATCCCAGTACTCTTGAGCCAAAAAATGTAGGAATTATAATTTATTTGTGGTGTCTTGCAATTGGCTACCTGTTTTTAAATGTCCACAGTCCATTAGTCTTTTCTGCAAATTTGTTATGATGCTTCCTAAAAGTCTTTTCAGATGAAGTCCAGCAAATCGATGATTTTCCACAAAGTTTATGCTTTTGAAGGTTTCTGAAATAATTAGTCCACCAACTTTTCTTTTATATGGACCCTTTCCCTTTGCAAGCACTTCAAATGATTTCCTTGATCTTCTCCCCAGTTTCTCAGCCTTTATGAGTTCCGTACTGCTTGCTTGAAGTGCAGTTGAAAGAAATGAGATTTCTTCCAGAATGGATTTTCTCCCTGTGTCTCTCTGTATCTATCTATATACCTATCTATACAACTATCTATGTACCTGTGTAACAATGTCTGTAACTAAACCTTGATCAGGAGCAACTTTCTTTCCCTACAGAGGCCAACCATCACAGAGATCCCAAAGATGATTAAACTTACATTATGCTTATTGTGTTTTCTTTATACACATATGCAGTACATACAGTATATATAAAACAATGTAAAACATCTTGAATTCAGTTGCTGTTTATATTTAGCCTCAGGGCTCTAATAAAGAAAATTGTATGTGAGAATTTTGTCTAAATATTTCTCACCTGTTAAGTTCATCTTTCAGATCCTTGTTTTCTTTTGGGAGTTCTGCCTTCTCCCATTTTGCTTTAGATCCAAGCAAAGGAGACAATTGTTCTCCTTTCTAAGGTTTTCTATCTGCAAAGCTTCATTTGAAATAGTTTTTTTCTCTAAAATATCAAGACTAGAATAAAATTAGCCCCCTTAGGTTTTTACTTGAATTATCAGGCTTGTTTAAAATAAAACCTAATTAAACAATATTTTGTTTTTTATACATAGCCTTACATTTTAATTAATTTATTTTTGCTATGTTTTGAAGAAGTTGAAAAGAATCACCTCTTATTTCCCCCAACTTTGTTCGAGGCAACACAATTCAGCTCAGAACATTAGAGGATATTTGTTCATAGGAGGGAGCTGTCAAGAATTTAATATGAAATTCTTGAAGAAAAGCTGGGATTGCTATCTAAAAGTTCTCCGACTCTCTTCCAAATCTTTGCAGAGCTCTTTCTTCTCTGCAATTAGTTGGAGGTTTTTCTGTTGTGTTCCTGTCTGTTATGAAGAACAGGAAGAAATTAGACTCCATTTTTTAAAACTTGGAACTCTTTCTTAAATTGCAAATATTAAATATAATTTCATGTATTTGTATGTGTGTGTGTGTCTATGTGTATAGAAATTCAATTTTGCAATTTCTGCTGTAACAACCAGCAGTTTCTCCTGTAGGAATTTAGCACCCCCCCTCTCCTAGAAAATGAAATATTTTAGGAAATATTAAAGGGCAGAATATTTCCCTCTAAAAGGGAGGAAGAAACATCCCCCCCACCTTTCGCAATGAGCCATTAAGGCCTGGGTTAGTCTATTCTACATAACAAAGATCTCTCCCCTTTAGCTCCAGGTGGTCCTGTCCACCATTAAATCATCTTTCCAAGCGGCCTCCATGTTTCCAGTGTCTTTCCCCACACTTCGAACTGAACCCCAAAGGATATTTCTTCCAACACTCCTTATAAGAAACAATGTGCAAACATTTATCAGGTATATTAGAAATTCTCAGTGAAACAGACAATTAAGGAAATGTTCATGGACTTGAGTTACAGCTGAATATACAGCCTCATTATTCTAGGTTTTCATGGTTAGTTTCCCTCTAAAAGGTTCCAGATAGTTTTTCAACCGAATTGAATCACTTAGATGTTATATTAAAGGTGGAAAAAATTCTGAAGTGATTTATTTTGGTCTGAGTTGGTTTTGGAGGGGAGGGGGGACATCTCAGAAAAATCTCAGCAATTTTAATGGGGTCTGCAGACTTTCTATGTCCTCCCTGCAGGAGATCCTTGACTTGCAACCACAATTGAGCCCAAATTTTCTGTTGCTAATGAGACCTTTGTTAAGTGAATTTTGCTCCATTATGCGACCTCTTTGCCACAGTTGTTAAGTGAATCATCGCAGTTGTTAGTCACAGGGGATGTGAAGTGAATCTGGATTCCCCATTGACTCTGCTTGTCTGAAGGTCCCCAAAAAGAATCATGTGACACCTTCCCCCCCCCCCCCCCCGACCCTGTGACCATCATCAATGGTCTCCTCTCTGCTGCAAAATTTGGGCTCTTTTGCCCTGGAAGGAATTCTCCTCTGCTACAATCCCTCCGAATGCCATGCAGTTCTCTTTACAGCCGACAACCAGATTGTGTTGTAAGAAATGCCAAACTCTCTGAAACGCCATTGCTGGTGTTTCATGTTAATTCATACCACACATGATTACAAAATACTTTGCAGAAACCATTCTGGAGAGGGTCCCTTCAATGTTTCTGAGTTCTGTGTATAACATGATTACATTTAGAATATTTGTGTCCTATAGTTCAATATACAATTATTTACTATCATCATATATTATATTATAATTGGTGATATAGAGTATCTACTTCTCAGATATACAAATAACAGTAAATTCACACAGAATTAACATGAAGGAAATTTCTTCTTAATCTAACTTATTTCAGTATGAATTAATTTGAGAAATTAAAGACTTCTCCTAAAACTTCTGGGATGTTAAATAATTCAGTTCGGTTTGGATTTAATCCAATTTATCAGGTTGTAAGTGACAGTCCCAAGGGAAACTTTGCTACTTGATGGGTGGAAGGTCACAAAAAGGAGAAACTCGGAGCAATTGAAAGTGCATCTTTCCAAGAAGAAATTGCACCACACAAAAGCATTTTCAACTATGCCAAGACTTACACAGAATTCTGCTCCAATGGCTTCATTCAGTTCTTCCAGCCATTCTATTTATGTCACAAGACTCTGGAGAATTTTTTTAAAAATTAATTTAATTTTTTTTTATTTTTTAATTTCCTTTATTTGTATGCCGCCCTTTTCCCTGGGGGGACTCAGGGCGGCTCACAATTCAAAAAGGGAGGGGGGGGGAAAGACAAACAGTATTCCAATATGGAAACAATACAACATATTAAAAGAGAGCACAACAGTCACACAATTAGGGTGGGGTTGGAATCTTAACCCCAGGCCAGCCGGGACAGCCAGATCTTCAAAGTGGCGTGGAAGGATTGGAGGGTGGTGAGGGTCCGAATCTCCACGGGGAGTTCATTCCAGAGGGTCGGAGCAGCCACTGAGAAGGCTCTCCTCTGGGTAGTTGCCAGTTTGCACTGGCTAGTAGATGGAATTCGGAGGAGGCCTAATCGATGCGATCGTATCGGTCTAGTGGAGGTAATTGGCAGTAGGCGGTCTCTCAAATACCCAGGCCCACTACCATGAAGGGCTTTATAGGTGATAAGTAGCACCTTGAAGCGCACCCGGAGATCGACAGGCAACCAGTGCAGCTCGCGGAGGATAGGTGTAACGTGGGTGAAATGAGGTGCACCCACAATCGCTCGCGCGGCCGCATTCTGGACTAGCTGAAGTCGCCGAATGCTCTTCAAGGGCAGCCCCATGTAGAGCACATTGCAGTATTACAGCCTAGAGGTCACAAGGGCACGAGTGACTGTTGTGAGGGCCTCCCGGTTAAGGTAGGGACGCAACTGGTGTACCAGGCGAACCTGGGCAAATGCCCCCCCTGGTCACAGCTGACAAATGATGTTCGAAGGTCAGCTGTGGGTCCAGGAGGACTCCCAAGTTGCGAACCCTGTCTGAGGGGCGTATAATTTGACCCCCCAGCCTGAGAGATGGAACACTTGGCCAATTCGCGGGAGGGAGACACAGCAGCCACTCGGTCTTTTCTGGATTGAGCACAAGCTTGTTGACCCCCATCCAGTCTTTAACAGCCTCCAGACCCTGGCTCATCACATCCATCGCTTCGTTGAGTTGGCACGGGGCGGACAGATACAACTGGGTATCGTCCACATATTGGTGGTATTTTATCCTGTGCCGTCGAATGATCTCACCCAGCGGTTTCATGTAGATGTTGAAAAGTAAGGGGGACAGGACCGAACCCTGCGGCACCCCATACGTTAGGGGCCTAGGGGTCGATCTCTGCTCCCCAACTAACACCGACTGCGACCTGTCCGAGAGGTAGGAGGAGAACCACTGTAGAACAGCGCCTCCCACCCCCACCTCCTGCAGTCATCGCAGAAGGATACCATGGTCGATGGTATTGAAAGCCGCTGAGAGGTCAAGGAGCACCAGGATGGAGGCGTGGCCCTCATCCCTGGCTCTCCAAAGATCATCGGTCAACGCGACCAAAGAATGGAGGAATGGATATTAATACAGCCATGAGGAGAAACCCACCGGTTGTCACTTAAGGCTTCAATCTTTTCTCATTTTCTTCCTCCAGACTTTATTAAGTTTAAAAAAAGGGTTAGTAGTTATATCTTTTGTAATCTTTCAGCAAAAATTAGAGATTTCATATTTTGCAATAGTGGTGATTTCACATTTACCTCAGTCTCATCTCCCCTCGTCTTTTGTCAGAAATGCAGAACTAGAAAGGGAGGAATTGTTAATTAAAATTTAAAAAGATTAAAAACTTTAATGCTTTTATATAGTTGTAGTACAATGCCAGGCCGCATTGATGGCAAGGATATTTCCGAGCAGCAAGTCATTCTGTGTGCCTGGCAGTCCCAGGGGGCCCTCTAAAAGATGGACGGTTGTCTGAATGGTGCCACCTTCATAATAAATGTCCTTGTCCTCAGGGAGGGACCCCCATTTTAACCTCTGGCCTTTAGTTCTGGCCAAACCTGTGTGCAGGCTATTGACACACCTTCAAAACTCCTTCTCCAAGACTCTAGGCAACTCCTCAAGCAGTTCTATCCAGATAGGAAGGTCACTTGACGTTCCCATCTTTTCAGTTCTTTACTTCTGTGAAGCCCAGAAGCTACTTGGCTAATGTCCATTTCTCCCTTCACTTTCCATGGACGGAGAGTCCTAACACATTTTCTTTGGCATTCCTTGTTTCTCTGCTTAGTCCCTGCCTGAGTCCAACTGTGTGGAAAGTTGTCATCCTGGATTTGTCCAGAGGGCTGGAGAAGGAGAGCCAGTTTGCTGCTATGACTGTGTTCCTTGTCCGGAGGGACCTTCTCCACTCAGGAAGGTGGGTCACACTGAGGAAAACGGGAACTCTTGGGGAACTGGTTTTATCCACAGCATTTTGATGAAAGTACAAAGGTTAAAAGATACATTGAAGATTTTCTTGCTTATTGTCAAAGTGTCAGAGCGTTTGCAGCGTGACTACTATTAGGAGACAACCCAGGAGCAAAACACAACACAGAGAGACTTCGACATTTACCAGTGGTTTATACACAAGACAGATACAGATTTATACACGTGGTATGCAAATACCTGACAATCAATCAATCTTCTTCTTAACTCTACAGGGAGAACTTAGCAATGGACACTGGACACAAGGAGAGAGAACACGCCCTCTACTGGCAGCGTTATAAACACCTCTTAAAGTGGCAAAGACTTTTGGGGACCCCCTCATAGTCTTCAACCGGCTACATTAATGCTGATTCCTTTTCAATGCATCAGCCTTACAGTTGCATCAGCTTTTACAGCTGGTCAGCTCTTAAATCACGATACCTTAAGACACAGTTTCTTATCTAAAGGGATGAGTAGAAAAGGGACCAAGAAGTGGGGGCTGAGGAGTTATGGGAGGAATGGCAGAATTCTTTGAAACTTGAGGGATTGTTTCAGGTGCATCTCCTGGAAGGATTGTTGTGATGGGTTCTACAGGGGCCTCCCCTTCAGAATCACTGAGAAGGAGTCACTGGTCCTCAGTGAGGTGGTGTGGATAATCCTGAGTGCCCCTCATTACACGTATAGTAGCAGTGCTCCTAGTAGCCAATCTAGATTACTTGCAGACTCCTGGTGGCAAACATATCCAACACACCTTCCTTCTCCTCCTATTTTCCCCACAATGACCCTGCAAGAGGGGTTGGGCTGAGAGAAAGTGACCGGTTCAAAGGGACCCAGCTGGCTTTCATGGCTCAGGGAGGACTGGAACTCCCTTTCTAGCCTGATGCCTTAACCACTAGACCAAACTGTCTGTGTCAAGAAGTGCCCTCCGTCAGGGCTCAGGAGGTTTACCTGGAAAGGTTAACTGATTCATTATTTACCTCTAATAATGCTTTTATTATGGTTCAGCACATTATACAGGAAATCTTTCAAATCTTAAGATTTACCTTAATACCGTAGACTTTACCTATATAGATATTTTAAAATGATATTTTCTTTTTTTCTGTGGAATTGTTAAGAAATGCATCTTGGGAAATATTCTTGTTTTTTGCTGTTGTCCCAGAAAGCTATTTCCTGAAATCTAAAGAATGTTAAAGAAATATTGTTTTTTGGTTTTCTCAGATGCAGGAAAAGGCACCAAGTGTCAGGATGATAAATATCCAAATGAGTCCAGAGTCCAATGTATCCCCAAAGTTATAACCTTCCTGTCTTATGAAGAACATGAGGGCATCATCCTGGTCTCTTTTGCACTATTCTTGTATCTAACCACAGGCTTTGTTTTAACAACCTTCATTAAACACAGAGAAACTCGCCTTGTCAAAGCCAACAACCGGGACCTCTCCTACATCCTCCTGGTCTCCCTCCTGCTTTGCTTCTTGTCTCCTTCTCTCTTCATTGGTCAACCAAGGAAAGCCACCTGCCTTCTCTGACAAACGGTCTTCAGCATCATCTTCTCAGTTGCCACTTTTTCTCTCTTGGCCAAAACTATCAAGGTGGTGCTGGCTTTCCTGGCCACAAAACCAGGAAATGAGTGAAGAGATGGTTGGGGAAGAGCTTGGCCAACTCCATCATCCTTTCTGCTTCTGCTGTCCAAATTATCACCTGCTCCATCTGGCTTGGAGTTTCTCCCCCATTCCCTGACTCTGACCTCCACTCCCAGCATGGAGAGATCATCCTGCAATGCAACGAAGGGGCTGTTGTCATGTTCTACGTCACCCTCAGCTACATGGGCTTCCTGACTGCCATCTGCTTTACGGTGGCTTTCCTGGCCTGGAATCTGCCTGGGGCCTTCAACGAAGCCAAGCTGATCCCCTTCAGCATGCTGGTCTTCTGCAGCTTCTGGGTGACTTTTGTGCCCACCTACCTGAGCACCAAAAAGAAATACATGGTGGCTGTTCAGGTCTTCTCCATCCTGGCCTCCAGTGCTGGTCTGTTGGGCTGCATCTTCATCCCCAAGTGTTACATTATCCTTGTGAGGCCAGATCTGGATGCAAAGAAGCAGCTTACAGCCAGAATAAATGTAAAAACATGAGACATAACACCATGAGTTTAAAGAATTGTAAAGTTTCCTTTTATTTGAAAGAACACATTATTCCCACTTAGATAGTATGCAGGAGTCAAAGAATATCATATGTTCATGTTTCAAAATGAGAAATGGTTGAACTACATCAATTCTTTTAACTCCCTTCCCCTTCATCTCAATAAATCTTGCTGAATAAAACTCCGTGAAAGTCATTCAGAAAAAATTGTTGATCAGCAACAGCTACTGAATGTGATATATTTTAAGAAATTATTTGAGCAATTATTCCTACTGAGAGTTCATGTGTCTGAGAGAGTATGAAGACAAGAGGAAGCTGTAGGAACCAAACTCCAATCATGTTGTATGACAATCTCCCTGAGAACTACTGCCTGTCCCACCAGGCTGGATAGGGTGGTCGCCTCCAGGTCCTCTTCCAAGGAGACCAGATTATCCCCTGCATCCCCTGTGAAAGAGGATTCCCCATGAGATCCATCATCCTCTCTCCATCCTCTTATTGGGCGATGAGGACACCACAAATAGCCAATTCTCTCCCCAACGCATGGGCCAGGTTGAGACTGGAGTCTAGAAGATGTGGGTGGAGAAAACTCAGGGATGAGTCAGACTACATGTTGGCCAGAGGGGGCTACCTGTGTCTGTACCATGTGAACAGATGGAAGCAGGAGGTTGGGTGTGTTGTGAACTCCATCAGGGAAAAGAGTTTCTGTCTCCAAGGTGCAACATTGCAAGATTGGAAAGTCTGGTTCAGCAATGGGAATGTTACGCTCCATTTGGGTTGTAAGTCGGGGATGACCTACTTCAATTTATTTTTGGTATCTCTGCTTCTGAGTCTGCAAGTCTCAGACCTGGGAGGGGGAGGGGCAGAGAGAGTTGGGGAAGCCAGAGGAGGGGAGGGTGCACGGGGCTGGGGACAGTTACATGAACGAGGGAAACTTCCTCAGTGACTTTCAACCTTCTCTGCCAGTTTTCCCATTGACTTTATGGGGAAGCCGGCAGGGAAGGTTGCAAACGGTGATGATCCTGGCCATTGCAACTGTGTGTGCAGGATCCAGATAGCGATTGTGTGATTATGGGGGTGCTGGGATGGCCAGAACTCCAAGGACCAGCCAGAAACAGCATTCATTGAGTGCTGTTGTAACTTGGAACGGTTGATGACCAATGGCCATAGGTCGAGGACTTCCTGTACTGTAAGATGCTGGGATCTCCTTTTCTTTTGTTTCAGCCATGAAGAACTAGTAGGAGAACTATTTCCTTTTGGGCCCATTCAGATACGGTGCAGGGAGGAAGGTTGGCAGGGAAGGTCAGAGGAGTCAAGATAGAGGCCACCATTCACGTCAAAATGGGCTTCTCTTGTATTGTTGTGCCCCCCCCTCCTCTCTGTTTTGACCACGTCCTGCAGCGCCTCCCCGGATGCCATCACTGGAGCTCAACGGGGGAATGAGTTGTTCATCCTTCACTTCATGCTGTGTCATCAGGTCCCCCTTCTTGGGGGGGGGGGTCTCCTATGATGGGGCAGTTGGCCTTTGAGTCCTGCATGGTGGGGAAGAGGGTCCCAAGCAGTGCCCATTGGGGCAGGGAGGGAGCCCCAGAAGCCCCAAGAGAGGGTCTCCCTAGTCAATCCGGCTGCCTCTTGCTGGATCTAGTATCAGATTTGGGGGCTGGATGACCCTGTGAGATTCATTGCCTAGTTTGGAAATAAACAATCAACAGCCAAACGTCCTGGAGAAAAGAATGGTAATTTTATTCTGCACTTTGCAAAGCGGGTGGACCAGGCACACACAGGTACATTGGACACCCCCCAAATCATCAATCCATTTGCCTTGCATTCCCTAGAACCCTTACAAATTTCCTCCCACCTCTTCTTCATTGGCTTAGTAATCATGATGTCACAACCTATCCAAAGTGTCTAAAATGAATACCTTTTCTCCGCCCCTGATTACATCTCCCGCTACCCTAATTCGATCTCCCCCTGCCCTTATTTATGAATTTCCTTTCATGGTCCTGGTTCCTAGGGGTTCTCTCTAGAGTAACGATCATATCAGTGAATTCTGGTTATGGCCGGTTTCCAGCATAGCAAAGGCCTCTGATCCCGGCTCCTAAGTACAATTCTCAGGCTCCAGCCCAGCTCATGATATTAGAAGCATATAAAATGTATTTCCATCACAGGCCAACCTGTCTTCCTACAATTCTGTAGAAACCAAACAACTTTGTTTCCCACGACATCTTACTTACTAAGCCAATGAGGAAAAGGTGGGAGGTAAATTGTTAAGGGCAATTGGGGATAGAAGGCAAATGTATCAATGACTTAAGGTGTGTCCACCGTACCTGCGTGTGTTTGCATGGTGGTCCATTCACTTTGAAAAACAGTAAATAAAATGAGCATTGTTTTCTCTTGGGAGTTTCAGCTGGTCATTGTTTATTTCAAAACTACAGATGAAAATCAAAAAATTAGAATATTGTGCAAAAGTTCATTTATTTCAGTAATGCAACTTAAAAGGTGAAACTAATATATGAGATAAGACTCATTACATGCAAAGCAAGATAGTTCAAGCCGTCATTTGTCATAATTGTGATGATTATGGCGTACAGCTCATGAAAACCCCAAATCCACCATCTCAGAAAATTAGAATATTACCTGCAATCGATAAAACAAGGATTGTACATAGAACAATATCGGACCTCTGAAAAGTATAAGCATGCAAATGTACTCAGTACTTGGTTTGGGCCCCTTTTGTGGCAATTACTGCCTCAATGCGGCCTGGCATGGAAGCTATCAGCCTGTGGCACTGCTGAGGTGTTATGGAAGACCAGGATGCTTCAATAGCAACCTTCAGCTCTTTTGCATTGTTCGGTCTCATGTCTCTCATCTTTCTCTTGGCAATGCCCCATAGATTCTCTATGGGGTTCAGGTCAGGCAAGTTTGTTGGCCAAGCAAGCACAGTAATCCCACAGTCATTGAACCAGGTTTTGGTGCTTTTGGCCATGTGGGCAGGTGCCAATTCCTGCTGGAAAATGAAGTCAGCATCCCCATAAAGCTCGTCTGCGGAAGGAAGTATGAAGTGCTCCAAAATCTCCTGGTAGACGGCTGCATTAACCCTGGACTTAATGAAGCACAGTGGACCAACACCAGCAGATGACATGGTTCCCCAAATCAACACATTCTAATTTTTCGAGTTTCACCTGTAGCAGTGACGTGTGGTCAGCTTTAGCCCCGGTGAGGCTGTTTTTAGACTTGTGGACTTCAACTCCCAGAATTCCACAGCCAGGCATGCTAAGTTCCGATTTAAAGCGACAGCATTTTTCCCCCTTGCAAAATAAGTTTTCCCATTCTTTTTCTTCTCCCTCCCACTCCTTCCCTCCCCCTCTCTCAAACAGACACACGCAGACAGAGAATTTCGATCCTTCTCTCATTCACTCACTCTCAAACACAAACACAGATTGGATATATTTTCCAAAGGCTTGAAAGCAGCTCCTCTGCCATACCCCCCCTTTCCCTGCTGCCTTCCAATCAAACTTTTTGAATTCGCCCCCTCCCCACCCCACCCCACCAGGGAAGTGCAGTCACTAGAGGCAAGGGAGGCGGGGCCTCACCAGTCTCCTCAGGGAAAGGAAAGTATTTTAAATAATTTTCTTAAAATAATTAAAGCCAGGTAGTTGCTACCAGATTTCAAGTCACAGTGGCTTGGTGTCTGCTCTCAGTATTAACTAGGAGGAGGCCAGAGAACTAGGGGCCTCTTTTGCATAAGGATTTTTTCGCCTTTTAAGAGTTAAGCAAGGGTTAACAAGGGAAGAATTTCTTATGCAAATGAGGCACATATTCTCTCGCCTCCTGTAGAGGGCATTTTTAGAGGCTTTTTAGAGTTTTCTAGGAGCGACTAGCTCAGTCTGACTTCAGAGCTCTGGCTTTTCAAAAGGGGAGGGCAGGGCAGGGAGAAGCAGAGTTGAAATCGTCTCTCTCTCTCTCTCTCTCTCTCTCTCTCTCTCTCTCTCTCTCTGATTTATTTTAACTCTGCAAAATTTTGGCAAGTAATTTTTCACTAAAGTTGATTTTGTTCAACAGATTGGCTGCACTATTGCATAAGCCCTTTTGTGTGATGCCCTTGAGCATTAACTTCCAAAATAAAATAAACTTTGGTTCCAATTCAGCTGGCAGCTATTTCAGATCTGTGACATGCTCTGGCATTAACTGTCCCCTGGAGTTTTGTCTTTATGTAACAAATATCAGATTTATTTGTTTCTTCAGCCACAGCCACCGTGTATTCCCTCTGGAGTCAGTTTCAAGCATGGAGACCCCAAACCTCCCAATTCTAGATGACCAATTTAATTCAATCTCTGCCTCTGTTATTATGAATCACATGGGGATTATTTCCCTTTCATTTCCCTCCAGAGAATTTCCCAACAACCTTTGAGTCCAAGAACTGGTTGAATTATCCAGGGGTCCCTCTTGAGAGGGAGAATTATGATAAAAGTTTCAGCTCTGCTCTTTGGCCAAATCCTCCAGGGGAGACTTTGGGCAGAGAAATAGGGAGTTTTGGGACAGGCAAGGTCTGTGCTCTTGAATGTCTGTCTCTCTCCTTTCCAGGTGAAGCTGAGTGTTTCTCTGTGTTTGAATCAGGAAAGCAACTGGATCATATTCCACCTTGTGAGAATCCTTTGAATTCTTCTCATTCTTCTTAAGCAACAGGAAGGGGATTGATTGATTCACCCCATGAATGATGGACGTCCTGCTTCTGCTTCTGACGCTGCTTTTATCCCATCCAGTCTCTGGGAAGCTGAGAATAAAATGCCCACTGAGTTCGGAGCACCGGGATGGAAAACAACCACAGAGCTTTTACAGCCCAGGAGACCATCTCATTGGTATAGTCAACAGTGGAGATGAAATATTGCATACAAAGTTGCTTTTCAACGTTGCTCCTTCTATTCAGTTTGTTTTCCGTGATTTGTAAGTCATTCAGGGTGATGGACTTGCACTCCCTCCATTCTAACACTCTCCTTCTTTTCTGTTTTTTTTTTTCATTTATTCCCTATATTGGGGGATATTTCTAATTTCCTGAATGATTTTGATTTCCTTGTCTTCTCTCTCTTGTCTGATCTTGTGAAGGGGACTCAAAAAGGGGTCTGAAAAAAGCTGAAAGGGCTGCAGATTATTTTTCTCTCTCAGTTCAATCCTTAATTTATTGCTTGAATCATGAATTTTATTTAAAGTAGTGGTGGAATCGATTGTAGTTGTTGTACCTCAGCCAATTCCCATATTTGTGTAACTAATCATTGGTTTTGGATCAATGTTGGCTTAAGGCTCAGTAGGCTTCTGGAGGATTATATGTTAAAAAACAGTATTTGCTGTTGCTGTTGATTAGAATAACATTTTTTTTTTACAATAGGCAAACTTCTTCTTTTTCTAATGGCTTACTATTGATTTTCAACATTCAACTTCTCAAGAAGAATTCCCAGCTCCTGCACAATCTCACACTGGGCTACAACATCCAAAACAACTATATGAGCACTTTCCGCACTTCAGATGCCTTGCTGGACATTCTCTCCACTGGAGAAGCCAATGTCCCCAACTACGGCTGTGGAAGGAAGGACAACCTTCTGGCTATTTTTGATGGAGCTGACAGGGACATCTCCATCCAGGCATCAACCTTAGGAGGCATCTATAAAATCCCACAGGTTTATGTTTTTCTCCATCTGGTAAAGTGAGAGGTGGGTAGTGATGAGTGAGCAATAGATGCAGTCATGTATGCCATGATCCTCTTAGTTAAACTTGAGAAAAATGCATTCCTTGCAGAAGAACCAGAAGGTTTTAGGTAGTGAATAGCTATAAAGATTTTATAATAAATATTGCATGTTAATAATCTAATATTGCTAACAAATTTGTCCTTAAATATCTCATCTATATCAGCAAGTAAAACATGGTTTGCTGGCTTTCTAGATGTTAGTGCATTTGTGATAATTAACAGAGAAATATTATGTAGGAAATTGGTTGCCCTCAAAATGGAGCTCAGCCTGTTGGCCCTGATCCAAGCTCTTTCTCCAGGTCCTTGTATTAGAGGGAGGTTTGGGCTCAATGGAGCCATGAGAAGAAGGATTGATACTTACTAAGGAGGAAGGGAAGGATGCATATTCGAACCCCTGTTATTCAGTCTAGATATTGACAATTTACTTCAACGAATGAAGGATCCAAAAACCGATGATAAATAAATGTTTCATTCTTTGACAAAAATGGCTGATTTAGTGGACCAGCAAAAGGCAGTGCACGTAGTATAAAGTATTTGGATTTTAGAAAGGCTTTGACAAAGTAAACCACCATCTACCTCTTGGTAAGCTAAAAATATGTGGGATAGACAGCATCACCCCCAGATGGACTCAGCCTGTGGTCCTCAATGGAACTACGTCTGCATGGATGGAAACAAGCAGTGAGGGACCTCAAGGTTCCATTTTAGGCCCAGGACTCTTCAACATCTTCATCAATGATTTGGATGAGGGATAGATAGGGAAATCATCAAATTTGCAAATGACACGAAAGTGGCAGGAATAACCAACACCCCAGAAGATAGGCTCAAGATCCAGATGGATCTAGATAGATTTGAACACTGGGAGTATTTAACAAAATGAAATTCAATGTAGAGAAAACTAAAGTCTTCCACTGAGGCTAGAAATACCAAATGTACAGGTACAGATTAGGTGAAACCTGGCTGAATAGCAGGAACTGTGAGAGGGATCTTGGAATCTTAGAGGACAATCTCTCAAATGTGAGCCAACAATGTGTGGCAGCAGCCAAAAAAAGCCATTGCAATCCTAGGCTGCATCAACAGAAGGAGAGAATCGAAATCACGTGAAGTATTGGTACTGCTTTATAATGTCATGGAAAAACCACCCTTGGAATAGTGCATGGATGGAGAACCTTTTCAGCACCAAGTGATCTTGTCAGAGACGCGATCTGGAAGAGGAGTTGCACAGTGTACATGCCAATGCATACATGTGCACCAGGCAGCTCCTCTTACCGTTTCTGGTATGCACCCACATGACAATCAGCTGGCTGGTGCGCATGCACTCGCAGAAACCAGAAGACCAGCTCTTCCCCTTCCTGGCACTACTGTACACACAGAGGCCAGCTGATTGTTGCACACACATGTGCACCAGAAACCCGGAAGAGCAACGGGCAAGGCCACGTGTGCCAGATGACATGGCTCTGCATTCCACTCAGCCCAAACTAAGAAGCTGAGGCAGAGGGCGCCATTTCCCCCTCCTGGGGCCTCTGTGCATCCCGTTTTTGGCTTCCCCAGTCCCCAGAAATACTGTGCCGGCCAAAAACTTTGGTCTTGCTTTACAGCTTCAGTCCGTGGGGCTTGCGAAGGGAAGGCCTGCGCTCAGCTGGTGGGTGGGGGCTGGAGGGTGGGCGGGGTGATTCGGGTGGGGTAGCCTCGTGGTCCCATGTGGGCCCGATTAATGGCTTCAGTGGGCTATATCTGGCCTGTGGGCCGTAGTTTGAGGGTCCCTGGTATAGGGTCTCCTTCTTGAGCAGAGGGTTGGACTAGAAGACCTCAAAATTCCCTTCCAACCCTTTTATTTTGTTATAACTTCTGTTATAGGTACATATGTTTAGCATGCTAAATACCTATTGGAATATGCTGATTTACACTGTGATATTATCATACTTACACATTGGATTATATACCCTGTGAGGAAGACTTGGGTTCTTTTCTCATAATAATTATCTGATACTTAATAAATCAAGCTCAAAAGTTATGGTCTTTGGGAAATGACATCCTAGCCATAGATGGTCAGCCAATAGAGCAAGTAAGACCTTTCCTTACCTGGGGTTGTTTTCTCTGAGACTGAATCTTGGCTCCCTCATCATCAAAGGAGCTCAGTTAGATCAAAGACAGGAGTGAAAGTGGTGCTTAAAAGAAAACCTCATAGCTCTCCAGCTTCCTCAGCCCCAATTATGGAAGTATATGAGGCCAAGGTTTTCCCCATGTTCTTACATCAATCAATGTTTGGGGCTTCAGAGAGAAACCTCTAGGAGAACCAGCCGAATCCCAGCCGCTGAGGAGTATCTTGGGATGGACAAAAGGACAGTAGCTGCTGCCCCTCAGAGCTGATTTGGGAATTTACACAATTTCTGCTTTGCCTAAAATCAGAAAATATGGGTATTGGCATTAAATTTAATCTATGGAAACTGACAGACTCAGAAAATTGTGGCTGTTAGAACAGAGAAAACTTCAATTAAAGACCAATCTTGTATTGTACAACTGACAAACTTTATTAGGAACTGACGTCTCCATGTTTCTTGTACAACTGGAGAAGAAGCTAAAAAGATTCCTGCACAAAGAATCTGGGCCATAGAAGCATTAAAATATGCAGCCGTGACACGACAAAAGCGTGAACGTCATAAGCGCGCCGACAAAACCACGGCGCTAAAACCATGATGTCAAAAGCGCGCCGACAACAGCGCGCTGACAACAGCGCGCCGACAAAAGCGTGATTTAAGTTAAGGTAAGGTTTAGGGTTAGGTTTAGGGTTAGGTTTAGGGTTAGGTTTAGGGTTAGGTTTAGGGTTAGGTTACAGCACGCTTCTATCAGCACGCTGTTGTCGGCATGCTTCAGGGCTCATTTGTCGCTCATTCGTCGCACGGTTTTGTCGGCACGGTTTTGTCACCGCGGTTTAGTCAGGCGTGCTTTTGTCGTTCGCGCATTTGTGGTGGAACCATATGTAGCAACCCTCAAAATTATATTAGCCCGTTTATTGGAATAGAATACTTCAGTTGGCATTTGCACATGTTAATCTAACTGCAATAAATTGTAGGGGTGAGATACAGTAATATGATTTACATTGTTTCTAGTTTTTAATTTGTTTATTATTTTCTGCTTTTATTATACAATCTTGCTAATATTCTGTCTTTAATATTTTAAACAATGTCTAATTAACAAATGATTTTATTGCTTTCATGAGAACAATATTGGATTTATTAAAATCTAATATTGTGGACTTGATCTGACCCCAAATATAACACAGCATTCTTCATTGTGGAAGGTTTTTGAATGCAGCTCAGAATCTGATAAGACCAGTGAAACTCTGAAGATGAAGCTACGGATTATCAGCTTTTATTTCTGCAGAAAGCAAAAGACTGGATGACCTTTTGGTCTCCCACCTTAACAGAGCAGGCAGAGAGAGAAAAACAGGAGCACGCCAAAAACTTACCAAACATCTTACAGCTCACAGAGCTTGCACGTCATTGCTATAGAAACATAAATCTAATCTGACTTCCGGGGGAGGAGGCTGTCGTCGCCGGGGGCTCAACGGATTTTCCCTCAGAGTACTGGCCTGTATATCTAAAAGATCAATAGATATCTCCCCTTTCAGGCAGAAAGGGGCAGGGAGGAGCTCAGTCGTTAGGATCTCTTTGTAATTCACAGCCTTTTCTTTTGCTGTGAACGGAGAAGAGGTTCAACAAAAGCTGAGCTTTTTTTTTACTCCAGCCAGATCTTCTCAGCTGTTTTTTTTCAGCTCTAGGCAGGTCGTCCTCCCCCCTCAGAACAAATCTAAGCTATTTAAAGTCGGTCCGAGCAGCGACCATTCCTGAAATTTTTTTTTGTTTATTACTATTTAAAATACCAGCTTCAAGCTTACCAAAAACTCCTTTGCTTAACTGTTTTTCAAAATGGCGATTTTATAGCCTTCGCAGTTGATATATTTAACCAGCCCGGTTTTCCTGAAGACCTCTCTTTACTAATTGCCAAAGTCTACTCAAAGTATTTTATTTTAAATCAAGGTGCTCAAAGACTTTGTTTGTTCGCTTTTGTTCTTTTATAATGGCTCCCAAGTCAAAACATTCTAATTCTAAATGTTTTTTTAACAATACATCCCAAGTAATCGCTATAAAGCCACAGTCTTTGCCTTCTACGCCCCCTACTGGAGACTTGTTAACGAAAGAATTTTTTTTTGATACTCTCAGGGAATTTAGAGAGGAAATAATGCAATTTATTTCAGAATTATGTGATAAACTTGATGCCAAGATTGCTCAAACAAAGGAGGATACCATCGAGGTTATAACGGTGATGACAGACTATATTGCAGGAATGGAGGATAAATTGGAACTTTTGGAAAAAGCCAATTCTAATCTGACATCCAAAATCGAAAAGTTGCAACAGGAAGTTGATAAGGCAGAGAGACAACTTGTCATGGCAAATTATAAAAAGACTGAGTTTGCAATAAGAGTTAGGGGATTGCGTGAAAACGAACAGGAGAATTTGAAGCAGACCTTTTTTGAGGCTTTCAGTCGTGTGGTGGGAGGTCCGGGACTCAACTTTGATCTCCTCGGAAATTATATTGTATGGGACTTAAAAAAAAAAAAAGACTTGATGGACAACTTTGAACTTTTATACAAAATGTTTATGTTTTATTCTCTTGGGTGAGGAAGGCGGAGATTGTGATGCTTCCGGATTGTGGTTTAGGTTGAATCGAGCTGGGAAGGGTGGCACAGATGGGACGGTAGTGAAGGTTTAATTAGAGTTTATTTTGAGCCAGAAAGTAAGCTGATTTTTATAGTAATTCTTATTTGAACATAATGTGTGGAAGAATATACTTAGGGAGCTTGAAGGAAGGCGGAGCAAATATGGGAGGAGTACGGATGATAACAAAATATATATATTGACACGGGTAGAGGCAGGATGAGAGGAGCTGGAACAGAAACCGAGAGAAATATTTGAGGTGTTTAAGTTGTTTTATAGAGAAAGAGGTAAAAGGGATATATTAAAGGTTTGGAAATGGATATATATTTAGATAAGGAGATAAGGTCCCTAGCTAGAGTAGAATTTTATTTGATTAACTCACTTGGTTTCAACATAGTTTGAAATCCTGCAAGTAATAAATTAATTGAGATTAGGAATGATGCACATTGCTTAAGTGTTAATAATGATGGGAAGCTGAGTTTAAGGTAGAGAGTTTATTGATTTCTCTTTGGGGGGGGGGGTTTCCCCCTTTTATTTTTTAATTATTCTTTTCTTTTTTTCCTTTATTTTTTCCTTTTTATTTTTTATTATTTTTTAACTTTTAATCTATCTGGTTTCAATATACTCCAGACTTTGCTTGATAAAGAATGATGTCGGGAATGGGATTTGGGAAGTCGGAAGGGGGTCAGGGAGGGGGGTTCATGGGGGGGAGGGGGGAGGGTGGAAACATAGACTCAATTTTTACAACAATGAATGCACTTGGATACTGTTGCTTCTTTTTCTTTCTTTTTTTTCTTTTCCTTTTCTTTTCCTTTTTTTCCCCTCTCTTTTCCTATAATTTTAGTGTAAATTACAAAACGAATAGACCAATGAATAGTAGAAGTACACCGAAGTGGGGAGTAGAGGGAAAGAAGAGGGAGGAATTAAGAGGGAGTGAGAAGGGAATGTAAGGAGGGTGAGATGGTGGGAAGGGGAGAAAGGAATGGTTGAGGGGGAGGGGAAGTAGAAGAGGGGATTGTTGGAGGGAAGAAATGAAAGTTGGAGGGGTAGAAGGAAGGGTGTATGAAGGATAGAAGTGTTATGAGTTGTTTATTGCTTTTTCAATGCACAGTATTTAAGTGATTGTATAAAGGAAAAGGAAAATGAAATAAAAGATGTTATTAACAAGAAGAAACATAAATCTATGTCATGTGAATTTCATGATTTTTCTCAGTGCTCTGAAAACAATGGACTTTAGAAGGGTAAAGAAATACATTTTCTAGCAAATAACTAAGAGCTTTGTTAGGGAATGCAGAACTTACATTTTAAGATACAAAGAAGGCTCCTTGGCAGAATCCACATTTTACTTTTCACAAGACGTTACTTTGCTAGGCTAAGCTTGGCAATTCGCCTATAACCAGGATGGTGAACCTATGGCACAAGTGCAACAGGTGGCACAAGGAGCCATTTGTCAGGGCACGCAAAGTTTTGCCCTGTTAGCTGGCAAGCGCGCATGCGCGCAGTGGCCAGCTGAGTTCAGCCTTTTTAAAAGCCATTTTTCGCCCTCCCTAGGCTCCAGAGACTTTATAGGAGCCTGAGGAGGGCGAAAACAGTCCCCCCCCCCAATGCCCTGAAACCACCAGAGTGCAAAAATCTGGCCCTACGGGCAAACCAGAAACTTTCCGGTTTGTTTGTAGGGCAGGTTTAAGCCCTCCAGAGCCTTCAAGGTCCTTCAGGGGGCTTTCCTGAGGGCTCCGGAGGACTAAAAATGACCCTACGAGCAAACTGTAAGTGACTTCCAGTTTGCTCGTAGGTCATTTTTCATCCTCTGGAGCCTTCAGGGAAGCTCCTGAAGCCTCTGGAGGGTCTCAGGAGAGGCGGGGGAGCCTGTTTTCACCCTCACTAATCTCCTATAAAAACTCTGTTACCTCGGGAGGGTGAAAAAAGCATGGAAAAATCGGGGGTCATGCCTGTTATGCACGCATGCACATTGGGGGGGGGAGGTGTCACACACTGTATTATGGGTGGGTCACGCCTGGCCACGACCCCCCTGCGCTCCCTCGCTTGTAGCACGTGAGCCAAAAAAGGTTTGCCATCGCTGGCCTAGAAGTTTTATCCATGCAGTTGGCACCTTAGGTTACAATGGAGCGTCTCTCACCAGCAATTTAACAAAAGCTGAATTAGGTTACACTCTGTGTATGCTCTAATCCAGTGATGGCAAACCTTTTAGAGACCGAATGCCCAAACTGCAACCCAAAACCCACTTGCTTATCTTGGATTGCCAACATGACAATTTAACCTGAATAATGAGGTTTTGATTTAGAAAAACAACTCATAGGTGATTAATGTCTTTTATCTGAAAAAACCCAGACAATAACAGCACTTTGAATGATACAAACACCTTTTTATTGAAAGGTAAACGTTTGCATTTGGCATCCTTTTGATTAATGTGACCTTTGCTGTTGATGCACACTGATAATTTTTCTAACCTTGACTCAGACTTGGGAACTTTGAGAGCAACACATGCAGCACTCAGGTCATCTGTTAGTCCAGGGGTGTCAAACTCAATTTCAATGAGGGCCCCATTGTGGTTGATTTTGGAGGCCATGGTGGGCGTGGTCTGACTCCTGCTGTGCTTACTCTCCTTGGTTGCCAATGGTGAGTGCAGGAGGGCAAAGTATGTGGGTAAGAGGGAGGCCCACTCTCTCTCCTTACGAGACCTAGCTTTGTAACCAAAGCATCCTCAATGATAGGATGGGAGTATTTGAGTATTTGAGTATTTATTAATACTTATAGGCCGCCCTTTTCCCTGAGGGGACTCAGGGCGGCTTACATAAAATGAGGGGGGGGGGGTATACAAACAATAGACACAAACAATACATAGAAGTAAAATAGTAAGCAACATTCATTCATCATTCGGGTGGGGACATTCTTTGTCCCCAGGCCTGACGGGATAGCCAGGTCTTAAGGGCTGTGCGGAAGGTCTGGACGGTGGTGAGGGTACGAATCTCCACGGGGAGATCGTTCCAAAGGGTCGGAGCTACTACTGAAAAGGCTCTCCTCCGTGTAGTTGCCAGTCGGCACTGACTGGCAGATGGAACTCGGAGGAGCCCTAATCTATGTGATCTAATTGGTCGCAGGGAGGTAATTGGCAGGAGGCGGTCTCTCAAGTACACAGACCCACTACCATGAAGGGCTTTATGAGTGACAAGTAGCACCATCAGGAGAGGTCAGGAGGAGGGGACAAGGGGTTGGTCAAAGGCAGCAGGTCTGCTGGAGATCAAGTGCTAAGACAGGATTTACCTCACACCTTCACTCTCTCTCTCATTATAGTCTCCTTCCTTCCCTTCTGTTAGCTCCCCTCTTCATTCTCTCTTCCCCTCTTTCCTTATTTTTCTTTGTCTTTCCTGTCCTGACTGGGATGCTCCAATGCAAAAGGGGAAACATTCCTTGCCCTTGTGATCAAATGGCAATTTTGCTAGTAGTTTGTGGCCACTGAAAAGACTGAGAACAAACCAGGCTGAGTTTATTCCATGCTTGCATTTCATGAGCGACAGTATCCTTCAGCCAGGGCACCCAAACTGCTGCCAATGGTGTGGACGACAGCTGAGCATGCAAATGGGGCCAGACAGAGACAGGGAGGGTAAGAGAGCAATTTGTCTGTGTGTGTGTGTGTGTGTGTGCATGTGTGCGTGTGTGTCAGAGAAAGCGTGCTTCAGCCAGGATACTCAAACTGCTGCCAATGGTGTGGATGACAACTGAGCAGTGAGGCAGGGTGTGTGTGTACTTTCGTCCCCATTCAAGCAGGGCCTCTCATTTCCTCCCCGGCACAATTGGGGCATGGAGGCAGTTGCCACCTAAGCACCATGATTGCCCCCTCCCCAGCCAGCCAGCCCCACCTGACCTGCTCCCTGCCGGCTCCTGCAAATCCTCGCCATTCTCCTCCACCTCTTCTTCTTCTCCGTGTCATTGTCCTTCTCGCCCAAGCGGCAGTGGGCTCCACAGTACAGGCTCTCATTTCTGCACTGGGGCAGAAAACTCTGGTGAGTTGGAAGTGAGTGTGGATGGCCTCCCTCTCCCCCCCCCCCCCCCCCCGCTCCCCACAGTGCTTCCTGGCTCAGATGGAGGCTTCCTTCAGCCTTCAAACAGTTGCTGGGTTTTTTCTTTGCTCCCAGGTTGGTGGAGGAGGCTTTCCAGGGCCAAAATGGGGGAAAAAACCCTGTGCTTTCTGCACCCCATTTTGGCCCTGGAGAGCCTCCTGCACCAACCTCGAAGCAAAAAAAATAAAAAATAAAACCCCTGAAACTGTTTGAAGGCTGAAGGAAGCCTCCTACTGAGCGAGAAAGCACTGGAGGCCCAGATCATTCATTCCTGCCCACCGGAGTTTCCTGCGCAATGTGAGCACGCACACACACAAACACTGCATACTCACGCCTCCCCCGCCCTGGCCCTCCACAAAGGCCCGAAAACCAGCTGGCCGGCAGGAGGTGCGCCTGCATGTGGATGCTAGTGGAGCTGTGCTGGGGTGGCTGGCGTGCCAGGAGGGGACGCTCTGCATGCCACAGGTTCCCCATCACGGCTCTAATCCTTTCAATTCCTTTTCCAGATCAATTATGGATCAGCTTCAGAGGCTCTGAGTGATAAAAGCAAATTCCCCTTTTTCCACCACATGTACCCCAAAGAAGGATTCCAGTACCCAACAATTGTCCAGCTGCTCCTCCACTTCAGATGGACCCTGATTGGCCTCTTTGCTTCAGCCACAGAAAAGGGAGAGAATTTCATGAGGATTTTTACTCCTGTGCTTGTCAGGAATGGAATTTGTGTGGTTATATCACAACTGTTCTCAAAGACTGGATATACTGCAGCCCTCAGAGATTCCCTCTCTAAGTGGAGACAAGTCAACGTCTTTGTTCACTTCCTGGAATATGATTTCATTTGGGATAAAATTCTTCCTTTCCATTTAACTTTTATGCGTCTCCCAGGACTAATTGAGGGGAAAGTCTGGATCCTCACAAATTTTGATGGGTACAATATAAACAAGCGCAGACTTCTCAGATACATCCATAGTATTTGGAACTTTGGTTATCTATATAAAGAAAGGCCAAAAGATTCTGCTTTTAAACACTTTTTCTTTGTGGAAGCAACGTTTCAAGATCATTATTTTCATTGTTCTCTTTCAAAGAATGTCTTTTCTGTCAAAGGCCGCAGAAGATGCACCCAGAAAGCCCCACTGGAGACCCAGTGGAAAAGGGACAGATTAAGGGCCCGAAATAACAACAACCATTATAGTCTCACAAAGACTCTGGCCCAGGCCCTGAATGCTGCATATTCCTCCAGATCGAGGAGGGGTAGGAAGAAGGATGAAAAGATCTTGGGGTCTCCAAAGCTGCAGCCATGGCAGGTAAGGGGATCCCCATATGGATCCATTATTCTTAGATCCTTTGGAGGAAGAATCCAGAGGAGAAGGAGGGGAACCATCTCAACAGATTTGGCCAATTTATTTACTCAGGGAATTAATGGTTCCAAAGAGTAGATACCATGGCATTTTTATATTTAGCACTGCTAATTGGAAAATGCTGTATTTTTTTCGCTGGGTGAGATTATTCGCCGGCACGGGATTAAATACCATCAGTATGCGGACGATACCCAGTTGTATCTGTCCGCCCCGTGCCAACTCAGTGAAGCGGTGGAAGTGATGTGCCAGTGCCTGGAAGCTGTTAGGGTCTGGATGGGAATGAACAAGCTTGCACTCAACCCTGACAAGACCGAGTGGCTATGGATGTTGCCTCCAAGGATAGTCCAGATAATCCATCCCTAAGCCTGGGGTGTGTGTGAAATCTTACACCCCTCAGAGAGGGCCCGCAACTTGGGTGTCCTCCTGGACCCACAGCTGACATTAAAACACCATTTGTCAGCTGTGACCAGGGGAGCTTTTGCCCAGGTTCGCCTGGTGCACCAGTTGCGGCCCTACCTGGACCAGGGGGCACTTCAAATGGTCACTCATGCCCTTGTCACCTCAAGACTCGACTATTGCAATGCGATCTACATGGGGCTGCCCCTAAAAAGCGTTCGTAGACTACAACTGGTCCAGAATGCAGCCGCGCGAGCAATATTGGGTGTACCTAGATACACCCATGTTACACCCATCCTCCACGAGCTGCACTGGCTCCCGATCGGTCTCCGAACGCATTTCAAGGTGCTGGTTATCACCTTTAAAGCCCTACATGGCTTAGGGCCTGTCTTCTACGGGACCGTCTTCTGCCACATACCTCCCAGTGTCCGATAAGATCTCACAGGGTGGGCCTTCTTCGTGTGCCGTCAACTAGACAATGTCGTTTGGCAGCTCCTCGGGGGAGGGCCTTCTCTGTAGCTGTTCCAGCCCTATGGAATGATCTACCCCCAGAGATCTGGACCCTCCCCACTCTCACGGCCTTCAAAAAGTCTATTAAGACCTGGCTTTTCTGGCAGGCCTTGACCTCTTGAATGAGGTCCAGCCCCACTACGGTTGAGTGTGTGTTGTGTTTTAACCTGCTTTGTCTTTTACTTTTTAGACTTTTTAGTACTTCTTAAATTGTCTTTTATGTAAGCCGTCTGGAGTCCTTCGGGATTGGGTGGCATATAAATTTATTAAACTTAAACTTTTCAAAATAAATTCCTGTATTTGGGGGCGTTTGTGATTAGCCTGGTGGAATTCCCCCTTTCTTCCGTCCCCATTGCAGGTAGGTCTGTGTGCAGCTGGACAGGCAGCTAAGCCCCCCTATTCTCTTCCAATGAAAGGGAGCCTGGCGTGGATCTGGATGCTTTATTGGGAGGAGAGGGCAGGTGAAACTGAGCAGATGCAAAGAGTGGAAATCAAATAGAAAGACGAGATAGGCAGCATTAACTAACAGCCAACAAAGAAGCAGCTGGAATCTCTCTCCTGCGATGCTCTGTGTGAGAGATGGAGGCCGTCTCCGGATGACCAGGGGTCTCGGTTACAATGGCTGCTTCTGTCTTCTCCAAAGGCTGAGAGAAAATGGAGTCTGGCTTCAGACCTTATACTTAGGCTTATCTGCCCGCGGCCACTAGGTGGGGCTAGAGCAACAACAGCACAAGAGTTCCCGTATTTTTCAGAATATAAGAAACACCTTTTTCCCTCAAAAAAGAGGCTGAAAATCTGGGTGCGTCTTATACATCCAATACAGCATTTTTTGCCTTATGAAGCCCCGCCCCCTTCACCAAAATGGCCATGCATACCCTTACGGAGGTTTTCAGAGAGCTCCTCCTGGGGGCTGGGGAGGGCAGTAATGAGCAATAAATGGACCATTTTTGCCCCTCCAACAAGGAGCACTCTGCAAGCCCCCGCCCGGCTATTCATGACTTTTTTAAAAAGGGGGGGGGCGTTTTCACAAAAATGGGCTGTTTAGGGGAGGTTTGCAGAGTGTAAAAACTCCCCCCGCCCTCTTGGAAAGCTCTTTAATTGGTTGATGAGAATTACATTGATCAAGGGCTGTGCCAGCAGAAACAGTCTTAGGTGCTGCAGATTGTCAGTGATTTCCTTCTCCAGCACATGGATAAATACATCTGTATTTGTCTTGTTTGTTTTCTTTGTATTACCCCTTTCCCTATTAGTTTCTTAGCTGCCCTGAGTCCCCCTGGGAATAGGGCGGCATACAAGTTTAATAAACCATAAACCATAAACTTACTACTTTGGAAAAACACACCCAGAGTCCACTTTCTGCCACACATTTAACTTAACTAGAATATTTTACATAAAAAGGATATAATAATAGCTATAGTCAAATCAATGTCTAATAATCATAATAATTGCATAGATATATATTAGATTAATGATATGAGACTTTATGTAAATTGTAAGTGAAGACTATTGTGGGGAAGCACAAAAGCTTTGTAACCAATCAACACACTGTAGGAAATTGGAGGATGGTTTTTATACTCTGGGTGTGTTTATGTCTGTTTGTTTTATGTTTGTTTAAAATTAAAAACTTTAAAAAAATTAACTTCTGCACATTAGAACATTTCACAGGCCTTCAGATGTTCTTCCTTAGTCTGCACATGACTGTTAGAGGCAGGAGATGTCATGGATTGAGTAAAATGTGGCAAAGCTCACTTAACAACGCTCTTGCTTAGCAACCAAAATGTTGGGCTCAATTGTCATAAGTCAAGGACTGTCTCTGCCTTCCTCTGCATGGCAGCCTTGTCCTAGTAAACTCCTTCCCTTTTCTGGCAATTTTCCCCTCTGTTAGAGGCACCAAAATAATCCAGAGGATATAAGATCTCCTGTTGGAGCAGGGGGTTGGACTAGGTGACCTCCAAGGTCCCTTCTAGCCCTAGATTGCTCTGCTGTTTCATAGTCTTCTGAAGCCTTCCTTCCTCTCTTTTCTTCTCTCTCAACCTCCCTCCCTCCCTCCCTCCCTCCCTCCCTCCATGTATCCATCCATGCATCCATCAATCCAACTATATCTCATTCACTTTCTCCTCCCTCCCTCCCTCCCTCCCTCCCTCTCCCCCTTCTTTCTACCTCTTTTCTTTCTTTTTTCTTTTCTTTCTTGTCTCTCCCTTTCTCTCTCTCTCTCTTCAAACCAGCTCTGCACCTCGCCTCATTGTTTCCTTTTCGTGGCAGGCCAGCATCGCTCGCATCCCAGGAAAGCCCTGCCAATTAATTTCCTGGGGTGCAGGTACCGTGCTGGCAGCACCCTTGGATCGGTGCCTTTTCCGCGCAAGGAAAAATCTCTCTCTGGAGCAGCCACAGAAGGGGGGCTTACAGGGAGCTGGAAGGGCAGGCGGCTTCTTTACATCACACGTTGGAATGGGAGGGGAGAGAGAGAGGAAGAAAGAAAGAGAGAGGTGGGAGGGAGAGAGAGGGGGGATCAGAAGCTGTTCAACATTGTGGGCCACCTGGGAGGAGGCAATAGAGACCCTTTCCCCGTTTCCTCTAGATCTCCCTTCTTCTCCCCCCCCCCCCGTTTTCCTTTCCTCCAATTCATCCATTGCTCCCCCCTCCTAAGAATGATGTGGTGCTGTTTTGCCTGGGAGTGTTCTGGGTTCTGGAAGGGGCAGTGGGGGGAGGGGAGATTGTGGGGGTTTTGGCTGGGCTCCCCAGAACTTCTTTGGGAGAAGTACCATGTCAGATTTCCAAATAACATCCAAAATTAAATCAGAGTCCAAGGCAAAGTATTGCTCAAAGTTCCAATTTACTAAGAGAGCCATGTTGGCACATCTGGGAAAACCCAAATCTGAGCTTCCTGAATTTTCCCCACCCAGTTGAAAGTTCAAGATCTTGCCTCCACACCCACAGGTCCATCCCATGATCCAATCTTCCACTGTCATGCTGGCAGTTGCACCCATCCAGTTCCGGTCAGGTGCAGAGACAAAGGATGGCCTTGAATTCTAGAAAGGAATTTTATTTTGGCTACATAGCATACCTTCCCCACTCCCAATTTTCCACACTAGAAACTACATAGTAAAATAACAGAAAGTGTGGCAGGCCAAAGATCCAAAAAGGAATATGGCTGCAGGCCTGACAAGTTTGGTATCCCTCAAATTTCTTCCAGTCCATCATTAATGTTCTTATACAGTACAAGACTCCATTGTTGGTCAAATCCTAGTAGCTAAAAATCAGATATTTTTCTACTGCTTTTTACTTATGCACCCTTCTCTGTGTGCTAATCATAAATATTGTTTCTGGAAACTTGATATTCCTCTTATTATATTTTATTTTATTCAAAAATGTAAATTATAAGTTTTGGAAAATACAACTATTACAAAGACAAAAAAACTAGATAAAATGTTTTTTTTTAAATTGTGCATTAAAAACATAAAAAGACATGCATATTGTCTCCCTAATTGAATACAATACTGTAATAATAGTGTCTCCCACTTGAAAAATAGGCCCACAATTATAAACTACACATATATTTGAAATACTTGACTTGCCATCTATCTGCTGTATATAAAAAACATAGTTAACAGGCAATCCAACAATAAAATTAAATTTCACAACTTCAAAATTGTCTGTTATCTGCTATTGTATTTAACTCACAGAAAATTTGCAGGGGCTTCTTATCTACCAAAGACCACCACATTCATTACCTCTTATCCATCCAGAATCTGTCCAGGGTTAAACATCTTTGTTTGATTCTTAATAATAATACATTTCCTTAAAATTTTAAATAGGATCTTTCCCAACAACTGCTTTCCATTCCCCAAAGTCATAGGACCTTCTGTAAATGGAAAAACAACGACTCTTAAGACTTGTTTTCCAGTTAAATATGGCAGGTCCATTCCCCAATCTCCCTCAATCTTCTTGAAAAAATCCATTTCATCAGTCATCTGTCCTGTCCACTTTGAGTCTTCGGGGTCCATGGCCTCTCCAGCCATCTCCAAGCAGCCTGCCTTTAAACCAGACTCCTTCTTCAGGGATGCCAGCAGCAAGTTAAGTTTCAGTCCATCCATCCAATCCATCTGATTCAACAATTGTTGCTTGCTTCTGATTATTGCCTTTAAGTTTAAAACCATTGTTATTTTATCAAACTTTTAAAATGAAGTTTCAAATAAGGTTTCTAAATTGAAAGACTTTATATTCTTTAAATCACATCAGATTAGCTTACTCTAACATCATATTAACAGCTATATTAATGACAACATAGAAAAATTGATGACCAATGGCAAATTGATATCCATTACCTTTAGATTTCATAGGAAAGATTAAAAAGGGTTAAACATTATTTGAGTATCATTTTGAAGACAGTTTTTATCCAATTAGTTATCGTACCACCCCTCAGGTTTCCAATCACATCACAAAATTCTTTGTGGGTCCTTTATTGAAATCCATTTCTATCACCAGAGTCCCCATAATCTATTTAAAAAGTGCAATGACATGTGAGAATGACTTGTGGAATGAGGGGAAGAGGGGCTGCCTAGGGAAGGATCAGATAAGAGGGGAGAATCCTGCAGCTGCATAACGGGAGAGAAAGAAACTCGGGATCCTCACTAACTTTTCAGACTGAGAAAAGAGCTTGTGGGAGATTTGTTCTTTCAGATTTTCAAAATTTTGTTAATGTCACATTACAATCAAGTAGAATTTGCACATCTGGAAGTGTTTTCCATCAGGATGACCAGGGAGAAGATTAGTCTGACAACTTTCTTCTTTATCAACCCATGCTTTCTTGGGATTTATCTGTTATTTTCAAAGAGTTTATGAATAATATTTTTTCTCTGTTCATTTTATTTGCCATTTGCTCTACAATGTTCCCTATATTTGACCAATTGTGTCGATTATATTTTCTCTATATTTTGTCAGTATATGATTGGCAAATTTTTCTCAAACTTTTTCATTCACTTATGAAGATAATGGCAGTATTTGTATCCTATTTAACCATATTTGGAGATCAGACAATTGTAGAAGAAAGATTCAATCTGGGATAAGAAATAAAGTTTTCTGCTTTTCAAATTCCTGGATGTTCCCATTCTAGTTTCATCCCTTTCTGGAGAAGAATGAATTTTGGAATATTTCTAACTTTAAACTGTACTTGGACCAAAATGGTGAGATAAAAGCAGATCTGGGCATTCGGGTCTTCTTGGAATATCCCAGGAGTGAGATTCTGGCGTATTTTGAAAGACAGAGACTTTCTATCAAACAAGATGCTCTTTCACGGCTAAAGTTGCTCAATAAGGTGAGATAAATTTTGGTGTCTTTTCTCTGTTTTCCAAAGCCTGAGGTCCCATTTCAAGTGGGCAAAGCCTGTAGTCTCCAAGGTGGTTGACTATAACTCCTGCATCTTCTTAGAAGTAGTCAGATATTTCATATTTACTTACACGAACATCAGACGCTATTTGGCTAATGTCTGTGTCTATCTCTATTTTCCATGAATGTTGACTACTAACACATTTTCTTCTGCTTAGTCCCTGCCTCAGTCGAAATGTGTGGACAATTGTCACCCTGGATTTGTCAAGAGGGCTCGAGAAGGAGAGCCAGTTTGCTGCTATGACTGCATTCCTTGTCCGGAGGGGACCTTCTCCACTCAGGAAGGTGAGTCACAATGAAGAAAATGCGAGGCTTTGTGGAACTGGATCCATCCAAAATATTTCCATGAAAGTGTTAAAAGACAGATTGAAGGTCAATTGTTTTTTTTTAACCTGCACAATTTCTTATCTAAAAGGAAGTAAACCAAAAAGACTTTGAAGGAGGGGCTGGGAAGAGATGGGAGGAGGGGGTGGCAGACTGGGCAAGCTTTACTAATAGCAGAGGAAACATCTCTCCTGCTCTTTAGTTTGTACATGTGCTGCTAAGTTCACCTTTCTAGGAAGATCTGAGTTCTTTGAAACTTGATGGATTGTTTTAGGTCCACCTTCTGAAAGACCTTGCAATTCACTCTTTATTGGATCCTCCCCTTGAGGATGACTGAGATGGTGTCACTGGTCCATAATGTGGTGCTGTGGATAGTTATGGGGGGAACTCATTACACATTCTGCCAGCAATACAGATCAATCAATCAATCAATCAATCAATCAATCAATCAGAATAGAGCTGGAAGGGACCTTGGAGGTTTTCTCGTCCTACCCCCTGCTCAAGCAGGAGACCCTATACCATTTCAGACAAATGACTGTCCAGTCTCTTCTTAAAAACCTCCAATGTTGAAGAACCCAAAACCTCTGGAAGCCAGTTGTTCTACTGGTTAATGGTTCTCACTGTTAGTAAGTTTCTTCTTAATTCCAGGTTTCTTCCAGTTGTTACAGGATACTGTAGGTATCTGCCATGTCCAGTATATTAATTGCCATGTGGCAGGACTCAGGGTGTTTGCCTAAAAATATTATATGATTCATTATTAACCTCTAATAAAGTAGGTTCTTATGAAGATTCTACATATTACAAAGGAAATGATTAACACCCAAGAACCTTCCTCAACTTCATATACCTAGCTACATTTTTTTTAAAAAAAAAATCCTTTTTATGCTCTTTTTAATGAAATGGTATCAGCTATCATCCAAATAAGGTATTTCTTGTAAGATGAAAGGACAGAATGTTAAAGAAAGTTACTTTTTGGTTTTTCAGATACAAAAAAATGTACCATGTGTCCGGATGATAAATATCCAAATGAGTCCAGAGTCCACTGTATCCCGAAAATTATAACCTTCCTATCTTTTGAAGAACATCTGTGCATCATCCTGGTTTCTTTTGCCCTGCTCTTATTCCTAACCACAAGCCTTGTTTTAATCATCTTCATTAAATACAGAGAAACTCCTATTGTCAAAGCCAACAACCGGGACCTCTCCTACATCCTCCTGGTCTCCCTCCTGCTTTGCTTCTTGTCTCCTTCTCTCTTCATTGGTCAACCAAGGAAAGCCACTTGCCTTCTCCGACAAACGGTTTTCAGCATCATCTTCTCAGTTGCCGTTTCTTCTCTCTTGGCCAAAACCATCACAGTTGTGCTGGCTTTCCTGGCCACAAAACCAGGAAACCAAGTGAAGAGATGGTTGGGGAAGAGCTTGGCCACCTCCATCATCCTTTCTTCTTCTGCTGTCCAAATTATCATCTGCTCCATCTGGCTGGGAGCTTCTCCCCCCTTCCCTGACTCTGACCTTCACTCCCAGCCTGGAGAGATCATCCTGCAATGCAACGAAGGGGCTGTTGTCATGTTCTACATCACCCTCAGCTACATGGGCTTCCTGGCTGCCATCTGCTTCACGGTGGCTTTCCTGGCCAGGAATCTGCCTGGGGCCTTCAACGAAGCCAAGCTGATCACCTTCAGCATGCTGGTTTTCTGCAGTGTCTGGGTGACTTTTGTGCCCACCTACCTGAGCACGAAAGGGAAATACATGGTGGCTGTTCAGGTCTTCTCCATCCTGGCCTCCAGTGCTGGTCTGCTGGTCTGCATCTTCATCCCGAAGTGCTACATTATCCTTATGAGGCCAGACCTGAACACAAAGGAGCATCTCACAGCCAGAACAAATGTAAAAACATGAGATGTAAGACCATTATGATATTGGAAGGATTGTTAAAGTTTATTTTATTTGAAAGGAGATATTCTTTCCATTTTGATAGTATGCAGGAGTCAAAGAAAATAATATTTATATGTTTCAAAATAGGAAATTATTGAATTGTTCTAGCTCCCTTCCCTTTCAACTCAATGAACCTTGCTAAAAGTCATTCAGAGGAATTTGCTGTTCAGCAACAGCTAGTTAATGTAACACCTTTAAAAAATAATTCTGGCACTTGTTGCTACAGCTAAAAGTGTTTGTGTGTGTGTGTGTGTGTGTGTGTGTGTGTGTGTGTGTGTGAGAGAGAGAGAGAGAGAGAGAGAGAGAGAGAGAGAAGGAGGGAGGGAGGGAGGGATGGAGGGAGGGGGAAAAGGAGAGGGAGAGATCAGGAAAAGAGGTCAGGAGGAAGCTGTGGGGAAAAAAGTACCAACCTGGTTGCCTGATCCTCTCCCTGAGAAAGCTGGAATGATGTGAAATGCCATGTTTGACTGGCTCTCAGCTGAGGAGGGAAATCTTCATCCCTCTTATAGAATTCTTTCTTGATTTCCCGATAAAACCTCCTTTGCAGAAAGTGTTCAGCAGAAGAGCTGTTTGGGATTTGAGTTTGGAATTTTTTTTTTAATATGTATTTCACAGCAAAATGATAATAATAAATTCAATAAAAATAAAATGTGTAAAGAAATTTTCACTGTTGTTTTTTTCTTTGCTTACCCAGAGAAATAAAATAGCAGTTTTCAGGTCCTTTAATTTTCCATTCCACAATTTTATCTACTCCTCTTCCAAGCTTCTCTTGTCTGTGAAGGGCTGGAGAGGATGCCCAGAGAAAGGGGACCTTGAGACTCTCCCCAGGAGGAGGTTGAAGGGATCCTGTCTAAAGGCAGCCGCATTATTGACAGGTCACAAACCTTCAATGCTGCATAAGATTCATCCAGGTCCAAGAAGGGGCTGAATAAGAGAGGAGGGACTTCAATGTTTCTAGGAAGAGGCACCCATGGAAGCTCTTCTGCTCTCCAACCACAGAGATTGCAGATCAATTGGGAATCAATGTTTAGGTTTCTGAATGGCTCCTAATCGGGAATAGAATCCCTCTGAAAATTCTATTTTAAAGAGATAAGAGAAGCTCTGATGAATCAGACCAAGATCAGTCTAAGATTCAGTGACTGAATCTGGTTCTCTGGTTCTCCCACAAGCAGAAGAAGGCAGAGACTTATGGCTTTGCTCAACGAGGAACAGGCATTTCCCCACAATTTCACTTCCCTCCATCCCACCACACAATATTGGACACGCAGCCATCTCACACTCTAGAAATCCCCAATTCTGTTATCCAACATTCATCTGAGACAATATTTCCAAATTTCAAGCCCCCCCCCCTCTGCCCCCCATCAAAAAGTACTGGAGGACTGGAACTCAAGTGTCTCCTGATGATTGGCCCAAAGTCAGCCATTTGGCATTTATTTTGAAGGTGGAATTAAATCTCCCGCGATTGGCTTAAAGTCCCTCAGCGGGCTTTGATCCCCACCCCAGCAGGCACTCCTTGCCCCCCCCCAGACAAAAGTCTCTTTCTGCGCACGCGCTTCCCTGCTCCCCCAGACAGACAGCTGTCACTCAAGCCCTTGCCCTGCCCCGCTTCCTCGCGCCCTGGTCTGGCAGTGCCACCCCCTGCTGGCAGTCTGCCTGAGCCCCCTGCCTTCCCGCCGCCTCATCCCCGCAGAAGCCTCCTCGGGGCTGGCCGGGAGCCTTGCCAGGGAGCCGGTCGGAGCAGCGAGGGTGAGCAAGGGATCAGACAGGCTTCTTCCCTAGGGGGCTGCAGGGATGGTGGGCAGGGGCTCCCTGCGCCTCTTCCCTCCCAGGCCACTTCGAGGCTCCGGCTCCAGAGGCTCCTGCGCCCCCGCCCAGGAGAGCGGCTGGAGGATCTGTGGGGATTGGGGTGGCCCCCGGACCTGAGAGCCGGAGAAGCCCAGGGGGGTCTGAGCCCACGGGGAACCCCAGGAGGCTACAGGGCGAGCCTCCCTCGGCACCTCCCCACTGCAGACTGTGCAAGGCAGGTGGGCGGTTACTGCGGAGGGAGCGACGTGGGAGGAGCGGATCGGGCACCGCCGGTTGCAGGGGGCGGGCGGGGAGAAATGGTGCCCGGCTCCAGTCCCGGGGCAGGAGAGGCCAGGAGCAGCAGCTCAAAAAGTACTGGAGGACTGGAGGATGCCCTAGGAAGGGGGGCGGCAGGGAAGTGAACTATCTAGACCCCTTCCAGTCAGGCTTCAGGCCCGGTTACAGCACAGAAACCGCTTTGGTCGCATTGATGGATGATCTCTGGAGAGCCAGAGATGAAGGACATTCCTCCATCCTGGTCCTCCTTGACCTCTCAGCGGCTTTCGATACCATCGACCATGGTATCCTTCTGTGACGACTGCGGGAGGTGGGAGTGGGAGGCACCGTGCTACGGTGGTTCTCCTCCTACCTCTCGGACAGGTCGCAGTCGGTGTTAGTGGGGGGGCAGAGATCGTCCCCTAGGCCCCTAAATTATGGGGTGCCTCAGGGCTCGGTCTTATCCCCCCTACTATTCAACATCTACATGAAACCGCTGGGAGAGATCATCCGCAGGCACGGGATTAGATACCATCAATATGCGGACGATACTCAATTGTATCTGTCCGCCCCGTGCCAACTCAATGAAGCGGTAGACGTGATGAGCCGGGGCCTTGAGGCCGTTATGGACTGGATGAGGGTTAACAAGCTTGTGCTCAACCCAGAAAAGACCGAGTGGCTGTTGTGTTTTCCTCCCAAAGATTTGGCTAATATTCCACCACTCAGGCTGGGGGGTCAAATTTTATACCCCTCAGAGAGGGTTCGCAACTTGGGAGTCCTCCTGGATCCACAGCTGTCATTTGACCACCACTTAACGGCTGTGACCAGGGGGGCATTCGCCCAGGTTCGCCTGGTGCGCCAGTTGCGACCCTACCTGAATCGGGAGGCTCTCACAACAGTCACTCGGGCCCTTGTGACCTCTAGGCTGGAATACTGCAATGTGCTCTACATGGGGCTGCCCTTGAGGAGCATCCGGCGACTTCAGCTAGTGCAGAACGCAGCCGCGCGAGTGATTGCGGGTGCACCCCGATTCACCCGCATAACACCTATCCTCCGCGAGCTGCGCTGGCTACCTGTCGATCTCCGGATGCGCTTCAAGGTGCTATTAGTCACCCATAAAGCCCTACATGGCAGTGGATCTGGATACTTGAGAGACCGCCTTCTGCCAATTACATCCCTGCGACCAATAAGATCCCATAGATTAGGCCTCCTCCGTATCCCATCGGCCAGCCAGTGTCGGCTGGCAACTACAAGGAGGAGGGCCTTCTCAGCAGTAGCCCCGACCCTTTGGAACGAGCTCCCCGTGGAGATTCGTACCCTCTCCACCGTCCAAGCCTTCCGCATAGCCTTGAAGAACTGGCTCGCCCGTCAGGCCTGGGGATAAGGATAGTTACCCCTCCCGAATGATGAATGTATGTTGCTTACTATTTTATTATATGTTTCTATCTTAATGTCTGTATTCCCCCTTCCCGGTTTTGTGTGAGCCGCCCTGAGTCCCCTCAGGGAAAAGGGCGGCCTACAAATACTAATAAAACTCTAAACTTTGTGTGTGTGTGTGTGTGTGTGTGAATCTTCCCCCTTTTTTATCTGCATCCAGCTAAAGGGGTCCTTGTTTGTCCCTCTCGCCCCCCTTAGTCGCTTCCCTGCTCTTCCTCTGACCCAGCACTTCTACTGCGGTGGTCCTCCTGCCTGGCAGCTGCTTGCCAAGAAGGCTGAAGGGAGGGGCTGCGGGGGAGGCACTAGCCCCCCTCCGCTGAAAGTCCCCTTTCTGCCTCTGTCAAGGGCTCCACTGTGGCCCCTCAGCTCCCACCCCCAATACCCAGATCTTCTGTGTTTGCGGAAGTTGGTCGAGGGTGATGGGGAAAGCTCAGCCCGCCTTCGCCCCCCAAACTACGGAGGGCAACATCTGGGCCAGGTCCACCTTCATCTGCCTTGCGGGAGATTCAAGAGCCCTCCAGATGCATTGAAAGGAGATATTCTTTCCATTTATATAGTATGCAGGAGTCAAAGAAAATCATTTCTATATATTTCAAAATGGGAAATTGTTGAATGACTGGAATTCTTGGAACTCCCTTTCAACTCAATAAATTTTGATAAAGAGGTGAAAGTCGTTCAGAGGAATTTGCTGTTCAGTAACAGCTATTGAATGAGACACCTTTACAAATTAATCCAGGCACTTGTTCCTACAGCTAAAAGTGTGTGTGTGTGTCTGTGTGTCTGTGTCTGTGTTTCTGTGTGTGTGTAGGGGGGGGGGTTCAGGAGTAAGCTGTGGGAACTGTAGTAAAGTAGCAGAAATAACGCAGAAGGCATGTACAGAAAAATTAATAAACACAGAAACCTTTGCCTTCCAACAATTGGCGACCCATGAAGGGACTCAGTTCACCCATCCACCAAGCCGGGCCCGAGGAATCGCTGCTCTCTTGCCGGCTGTGGATGTTTTCGTCTGCAGGACTTCCACGACCCGGCACAGCTAAAAAGGGTAGTAAAAGGAGATCCGGAGTTTGAACTCTACAGCTCCCTGAAAGGAGGTGAGTACCGTTCCAATTTTTTTTACTTAGGGTAACACGGGAGTAAAAGAGTGTGTGCGTGTGCGTGTTTGTGTGTGTGTGTGTGTGTGTTTGTGTGTTGGAAGGCTCAGATCCACAAGTAGCGATCGGAATCCACCTCCCCTGCCTAACCCTCAGCCGCACCTCAGCCTGCTGCTAGTCTTAAAGGACAGTGACCGGCAGGATTGAGAAAGCAGGGGGGGTTCTTGTCGGAGTGTGGAAACCGATTTGCGAAAAGGGATACCAAAGCAGCCGAGCGGGCAACAAGTGGGGAAAAAAATTGCTAAAAAGTAACGATCTGAGTGGGGGGAAACAAATCCCAGGAAAATCGTAGATTGTAGCTAAAGCCCAGAAAAGGTAGAGAAAGGAAAAGAGGAGGTGCGCATACCCGCTGATGACAGAACCCCTCCTGGGTAGCTGTACGGCCGATCCTCCCAAGTCTTTCCCCAGGACTCGAAAACTGTTGGAAAGTCCCTGCGAGTAAGGGCGCAAAAGACCCCGTGTAGAGGGGCGCGAAGGTTCCCGCAGTGAGGAACGTGAAAAGGCCCTCCGTAGGGTGCAAAATGTCCCTCCATAGGGCGCGAAAGAGTTCCCTCCGTAGGGCAAGAAAAACTCCCTTTAAAAGGGAGGGGTGAGAAAAGGTCCCCCAAGGATGCGAATTTTGAAGCGGGGAATACGAAGCGGCAAGCCCGGCAAGGATGAAGTGAACCCCACATCTGAGCGGGATCATGGGAAGCGGTAGCTCAAGAGCAGCCAGGGAAACCCCCCTAGGAGAGCTGTTGGGGGGCCTGAGACGAAAAGCAGATGCCCGTCCTCGCTGGAATGAAAAAAAGGATATATGTAGAGAATATAATATATGTAAAGATATGTAGAGAATGGGCTTTACTCAAGGACGAAACTGGGAGACCAATTTGGCCAAAGAGCTGTTCATTTAACTTTAAAATCCTGAAATCACTTAGACATAGAATTAAAGCTAGGCACTTACCCTACTGGTACTGCTGGGCCGAGCTAGCTACACTTAAAGACCCCCCCCCCCCCGTAGAGAAACCTGTAGAGAAAACGGATAAACGCCCTGAGAAGGAAGAAACAGGAGTAAATTTCATGGCTCCCCTGTTAAGTAAACCAGTACCAGGAAGGAATAGGGGACAGTTAGAGTATGTACTGACACATACCCCATTGTTGGCCTCAGAGCTAGTAATCTGGAAGAGCGACACCCCCACATTCAGGGGTGATCCTCAAACAGTGATACAGACCATAAGGTCCATAGTGGAAAGCCATAACCCCTCATGGGGAGACATGACCCAGTTGCTGCACGTTCTTTTAACGAAAGACGAGCTCCTCAAACTATTTGAAACAACTGGGCTAATTGCCAAACGACCCGTCATAGCTGCGCCGGGGCAAGTAGCCCGGCCAAGGGTTGCTTGGCCCCTACACTGCCCCGATTGGGATTATAACGATGCAAATCACTGGGATGAATACAGTAGGGTGAAGAAAAACCCAATAGAGGCCCTAGAGGAAATAGGGACGGAGCCCCTCAACTGGGCTGAATTTCAAAGGGTCACACAGAGAGAAGTGGAAAATCTGGATGCCTTCTGGGTACGCTTGTCGGAAGCAGCCGCCACATATGCCCGCCCAGACCTCCACTGTCAGAAAGATCAAAGAATATTGGCCTCGGCGTTTGTCAATCAATCAGCTGATGACATCCATGAGCATTTTCACTAGTGGGAGTGCCAGGGCTAGCAGTGCGAATTCCAGAAGTTTCAATAGCCTGGCATGTACCCCAGCAAAAGGTTTAAATCCGACTTCCCAGGCGCTGGATGCCTTGAACAGAGAGCTGCGACAAGTTAGAGAGGCCACCTTGGAGAATCGCGCAGCAATAGACTTCCTATTGTTGAAACATAACCATGGATGCGCGGAATTCAGAGGGCTGTGCTGCTTCAATCTAGATCAAAGCTCTGAAATTGTAGAGAAGGGCATCCACCACTTAAAAGAATTGGCTCAGAATATAGGCCATGACCCACCCTGGTCATGGATTTATTCCTGGCTACCAGACTTCCATTGGCTAAAAGTACTCCTGGCAGGAATCGTCGCAGCCTGTGTCATAGGAGCCCTCATGCCTTGTCTCTGCCATTGCATTCCCCCTTGTCTAGCCTGCTTAAGGACCCACCAACCCTCTCAAGCCCCACAAAGGACAACCAAGCATCGCCAAGCAGCCCTCAGGATGATCCAGATAGACCAGGACTTTCAAGGATACCCAGACGAGGCACCCAACGATACCGAGGGGCGAAAATGATTGACGTCAATTATTTGCCCCAGTTCAGAATGAGGGATTGTAGTAAGGTAGCAGAAATAACCCAGAAGGCATGTACAGAAAAAAATCAATAAACACGCAGCCAGGAGCCACAGCCAGAGAAAGCCCCACACGTAGCCAGGAAAAGGTTACACTCAGTCACAAAAGGAACATGAGAGAATAGGATTAGGAAGTTGGGGGAAAAACCCCAAGTCTAGCAATGACCAGTCGGAATAACACAAACACAAAATCCAATCCCAAGATAACACAAACGTCATGACTATTTACATAGAGCAGACACCTTGGTATAAGCGCCCAAACAGGAAAACACCCTCCTCCGCGTGTCTTAGGACAGGATTAGCCCAAGGACGAGACACCGGACGAACGAAATCCGAAGACAAGAGAATCAAGATCAGAACAATCATCCGGAATAAAAGAACTTTATAAAATCCGAATTTACACAATAGCCTGAAGCAAGAAAATCTATATAAAAGGGGAAACCAAACTGTATATGGTGTGCTGCAGGAATGACAGAGCTGTGTCTCATCCTTCCTATTCGTTCTTTCTTCAATAAAAACTCATAACTTCCAGGCAGCTGTTTTCACGAAACTTTCTTTTAGCCTCGGTGGTGACTCCCAGCTGGGAACAGACCGGAAACCTTTGCCTTCTAGCTTAGTGGAGCTTCCATATGAAGAGGCAGTCTACAACAAAAGAGCCAAAAGATGAGAAATAGGCAGCTTTGGTGATCTGTTGGTAGCTTCCCGGAGGCCTTGGGCTGGTGTTGATTTGTGTAGGAAAGGTGGAGAAGGTGAGCTTGGATCCCAAGTCATCTCCTTGGGATTCTACTGGCTTGATGATGTCATCCTTCCAGGTCAACTGTCTGTTAACTGTCAATCATCTGAGTGAAGATGGCTTTCAGGAGGTAAATAGTCTTCAGAAGGGCTCCTGGGCTCTTCCCAATTTTGTAGCCATCTTCCCAGAGGGTGGGAAATTTCACAGGTGGGAACAGCCGTTTCTTATCTTCTTAGGAAAGAAAAACTGTCCCCAATTTTTTTTCAGGGCAGTTTTCTCTTTAATTCCTAATTGGCATGAAGAGCCTGGTTTAATTACTTTCCATATGATTAGGATCGCATAGCATCTTTATTTGTTTGTTTGTTTGTTTGTCAAACATGTACAAGATGACAAGTATAGGTATGAAGATAAACAAGGGAACAACGGAAATAAATACAGATAAATGGGGTCAGTAAGACAGGGACGGTAGGTGTGCTGGTGTGCTTATGCACGCCCCCTTTACAGACCTCTTAGGAATGGGGCGAGGTCCATAGTAGACCTCTGAATTAAGAAAACCTTCTTAAAATTAGATCAACTCAACATATCTAGTCATGTAAAACCAAAACCAGGTTAAAAGTGAGGAGCTCAAGCCAAGAGTATTATTTTCCCACTCTGGTTTCTTGAGTCAGGGAGATTCTGGAAAACAGGCTTCAGTTGTTCCCTTTACTTACATCCCTTTTTCTCTCTTCTAGGGCATTTCTCAGCTGCTTCTCCTGTTTCGGAGGGAGAAGGGAGAAGGTGAGGGGCCCAGCAGCTGATGCTCCCAGTTCTCCAGCCTGCCGACTGGAGGACGTCACCAAGGCTCCCAAGAGGACATCTGTGACTTTTACTGTGGATGTGGAGCTGCAGAAAAAAGAGCGATGTGGTGAGTTGACGTTTTGGATTGGGCTGGAACATTGAGAGGAAAAGGGAAGGATTTCCTTTAGTCATGGACACCTAGATGTAGGGATATGCAGAATACACAGACCTGCATCTTTGCAGATTCCAGGTGTCACAGAGGGAGGGGTCAGTGGCCAGGCTGTTCCTGACCCACTAATCATCCCTCCTTCTGCAGCTTCTGTCTCTATGTTGACTCCCCACAATCGGCTCTTCTCCTTCCAATTGGCTCTTCTCCTTCCAATTGGCTCTTCTCCTTTCCATTCGCTCTTCTCCTTCCAATTGGCTCTTCTCCTTTCCATTGGCTCTTCTCCTTTCCATTGGCTCTTCTCCTTTCCATTGGCTCTTCTCCTTTCCATTGGCTCTTCGGCGAACCTTGAAGATGGTTTGGTGGCACTTATTCACATCTTGGTGAGTGGGCAGGGAGAATATAGAGCAAGGTTTTCCTGGGGCTTCAGTGAGAAGATGCCTCATGGCCAGGAGACTCCACCAGCTCTGTCAACCAGAGAAATCTTTCATCTGGGGGAGAGCTAAAACGCTGCTGAGCACCTGCATCTCCTTCCCCAGATATCCCCCAAAATGACAGGATTTGAAAGAAGAAGATCTTCACCAAAAGGGAGATCAAAAGTGAAGAGAACGTACTCCATCAAGCTGCCTGTCGTAAAAGGGACCGACAGAGGAGCCAGAAACTATGGGAAGAGGTCCAGGAGAGGATGAAGAAGACAGACCAACCAGTAGGTACTCCTTGGAATTAGAGGACCCCATAGCTAAGCTTTTCTCCCTGGTGTGAATCCCAGTCTCAATGGGGTGCAAAATATTCCCTGGGATGGAGAAAGAATCTAAAGGGTTTCCCCCTCCCTTTCTGAAAGGGAGAACACAGGGGACCCTGGGGGAAAGACACCCCACAGCCCCCCAAACTTAGAACCTGACTCTTTTCCGTTGCAGCAGGAACGCAGCAGCATCCAAGGCCTCTCTTCCATCGCCACTCTGTTTAGGCAGAAGCAGAGTGGGCAAATGGCAAACAAACAGATCCCATCTCTGAAGCTCTTTCCACCCTTCCTGCATCTCCTGTTCAGGGTTTCTCCCTCTGGGAAGCCAGGTGAAGCTCTCCCTGCAGCTCCCACCAAGTCCTCACATTCAGATGGTTTCTCCCTTCTGCAGCCTTTCCTGGGAAAGAAGAGAAGGACTCAATGTGAAGATCTTTCCACATTCCATGCATTGTTCTGCTTTCTTCCTGAGGGGATCCTTTGATGGGAAGGGAGGGATCTCCTCTTCCTGAGACTCTTTCCAGCCTTCGATCATTGAAATGGCTTCTCCTCTTGGTTCTTTGGCTGCTTTTCCTCCTTTGGGGTCCTCATTTAGTTGGAGGGGACTCTCCTCCCAGGTCAAGTACAGTTCCTTGCGAAGACGTCAGATTTGGCTCTGAATAATTCTCATCAACTTCTAGACTGAAATAAAGAAAATCCCATTAAAATACAAGAAGGAGAGATCTGTCTATCTACTTTGTGTGTCTTCTTTTACCAGCAATAATGTATTTCTTCTCTTTCAATTTGTTGAAATTTGAGTTGTTTTCATTTTGACTCTGTCCCAGACAATTTAAGATATCCTTGCTAGGCCATTTGTGCATTTCACAACAGACACAGGTTGGTTTTTGTTTCTAAGTGGGTCCCGCTTCCATTAGGCTTAGAAAAGGAGAGAGGTCAGGAAAGATTGGATTCAAGGGAAAAAAGCGGGTGGTAAACTCCATCTAAGGCTAAATACCAGCATGAGACCGATAGTTGACAAGTACCGTAAGGGAAAGTTGAAAAGGACTTTGAAGAGAGAGTTCAAGAAGGTGTGAAACCGTTAAGAGGTAAACGGGTTGGGTCCATGCAGTCCGCCTGGAGGATTCAACCCGGCGGCTGAGGTCAGCCGTGCCGTGCCAGCGGATCCCCTCCCTCCCGCTGCCCCCTCACGGAGAGGTGGGTTCCGGGAGGGGACTGCCGCCTGGATGGCTCCGGCCCCCGTCGGGCGCATTTCCGCCAGAGCGGTGCGCCGCGACTGGCTCCGGGTCAGCTGGGAAGGCCTTGGACGGGCAGATGGCCCGCTGCCCTCGCTGGGTGGTGGGTGTTACAGCCTGCCAGCAGCAACTCTCGCCACATCCCGGGGCCGAGGGAGAAGACCACCGCCATACCTGCCTATACCTACACCGCCATACCTGCCTAACTGCTATACCTGCCTCCGCCACTGGCTCCCGGCCACCAATCCCACCGCTGTGGATAATTATGGGGGAACTCATTACACAAATAGTCTGCTAGTCAAGTAGATCAATCAATCAGAATAGAGCTGGAAGGAACCTTAGAGGTCTTTTAGTCCTACCCCCTGCTTAAGCAGGAGGCCCTATACCAGTGATGTTGAACCTTTTTTTGCCCCTGTGCCAAAAGGGGGAGGAGCGCAAGGGCGTCCAGGAAACTGAGTGAAGAGATGGTTGGGGAAGCGTTTGGCCAACTCCATCATCCTTTCTTCTTCTGTTGTCCAACTTGTCATCTGCTCTATCCAGGGATGTGAAAGCAGGGGAGGCGGGGCCTCACCAGTGTCATGAGGAAAAGAAAAGAAAAATTAAAAAGAAAAAGGCTAAGGTAGTTGCTGCCAGAATGATTCTGCTTAGTGCTAACTGCAGGGGGAGGCGAGAGAACTACGGGCCTCCTTTGCATAAGGAATTTTTTGCCTTTTAACCCTTGCTCAGAGTTAAAATTCCTTATGCAAAGGAGGCACGTGGTTCTCTGCCTCCTGGTCTGGGAGCAGCAGGTCTTGCCTAAGTTGCCTTTTTCTTTTTACATTTTCATCATGGCGGACAAGAGGAGAGTTGAAATGATCCTCTGACACAGCTGGAAAAGGTGGGTCCGAGGGAGGGGGCAGGAGGGAGGAATTCAAAATTCCAATCATCCATCCCCTATAATATGCAGCTATAAAGTGATATTTGATGTTTGACCGAGTATATAAGTGTAGTAATATGGGACATCATTTTGAAATGGTCAGTTTCCTATAGAAAATTATAGTTATTCTTGAACACTTCCCAAAATTCACTGCAACATGTATGTATTATTTGGTTCACCAGTTGAAACAGAAATAGTTCCCTGAAGAATATTTAAAGTGGTAAAAAGAAGCTGACGTCTTCAAATGAGGAGCCCGGACAAGGTTGGAGCGAGAGTCGCGGAGGCGAAAGGCGAAGAAGGGTGGGGGTGGGGTGCCAAGAGCCCCCTCCCCTTTTTGCACTCCGCAAGCCAGGCCCGCAGCGGCAAGAGGTTCAGCTCCGCTTCTATCACCCCCCCTCTGCTCCAGAGAAGCCAGCCGCGGGTGAGTCTCCGCAGCCCTGGTTCCATCTCCAAGCATCCCCGGGAGGAAACGGTACAGCCCCGCTTCCCTCCTTGGACTTTCCGGGAGCAGAGGACCCGCATTCCGCTCCCCCTTCCAAGCCCCAAGTGTCCAGCCTTTTGCCTCCGCGGCTCTCGCTCCAGCCTTGTCCGGGCTCCTCCTCGGTGGGCCTGCTGGAGCTCTGGGAAAAAGCAACGGGAGCCGAGGCTAGCCACTCGGGGCTTGGAAGGGGGAATGGAATATGGGTCCTCCGCTCCCGGAAAGTCTGGGGAGGGAAGCGGGGCTGGCCCATTTCCTTCTGGGGCTGCAGAGACTTGTCCGCGGCTGGCTTCTCTGGAGTGGGGGGTGTGTGTGATAGAAGCGGAGCTGAGCCTCTTGCCGCTGCGGGCCTGGCTTGCTGAGTGCAAAAAGGGGAGAGGGCCTCTTGGAACATCCCACCCCTCTTCGCCTTTTGCCTCTGCAGCTGTCACTCCAACTTGGGCAGGAACCACCACTCTTCTGCTGCGGGCGGGACGTACTCCTGGTGGCCTGCGGTTCCGGCACCTGCAAGGTGGAAGTATTTGCCCTGCGGGGCAGGCAAAAGCCGAAAGAAAGCGCCCCACCGCTTCTGTCTGACATAGAGGCGCCCCGTGCCCCACAGCTGGGTCAGACATAGCTGTGGGGCGTGGAACACCTCTATTTCGGACATAGCTGCTGGGGGGGGGGCAAAAGCCGCTTTCTTTCTTTTTGCCTCACCAGCCATAAGCTTCACCGCACGTCACTGGCTCTATCTGGCTGGGAGTTTCTTCCCCCTTCCCTGATTCTGACCTCCAGTCCCAGCCTGGAGAGATCATCCTGCAATGCAATGAAGGGGCTGTTGTCATGTTCTAAGTCACCCTCAGCTACATGGGCTTCCTGGCTGCCATCTGCTTCACGGTGGCTTTCCTGGCCAGGAATCTGCCTGGAGCCTTCAACGAAGCCAAGCTGATCACCTTCAGCATGCTGGTCTTCTGCAGTGTCTGGGTGACTTTTGTGCCCACCTACCTGAGCACCAAAGGGAAATACATGGTGGCTGTGCAGGTCTTCTCCATCCTGGCCTCCAGTGCTGGTCTGCTGGACTGCATCTTCATCCCCAAGTGCTACATTATCCTTCTGAGGCAAGACCTGAACAGAAAAGAGCAGCTTACGGACAGAATAAATGTAAAAGCGTGAGACATAAGGCCATGATACTGAAAGAATTGTAAAATTTCCTATTATTTGAAAGAAGACATTAATTATTTCCACTTAGCTAGTATGCAGGAGTCAAAGAAAATTATATCAACATGTTGGGAAATGGTTGAATGAGTGTAATTTTTGTAACTCCCTTTTCAGCTCAATAAATCTTGAAAGTCATTCAGAGGCATGTTCCTTTCCCACTTATTTTGCTTGTCAGAAGGTCAGAAATGGTGATCACATGACCCAGGGACTCTGCAACCATCATAAATACATGCCAGTTGCCCAGGATCTAAATTTGGATCATGTGACCATGGGGATGCTGCAGTGGTCATAAGAGAGAAAAATGGTCATAAATCGCTTTTCTCAGTGCCATTATAACTCTTAAGGGTCAATAGAGAAATAGTTGTAAGTTAAAGACTCCTTTTACCATTGCTAGGAGTTGGTCCTGGATGATTTGGGCCCAGGGCTGCTTTGGGGGCCATAAACTCCTGAGCTGCCTCTGAGCTCCCACCTAGGGATGGCCATCTGAAGTCCCCCAGCACCATAAGCTCAGGGGACTCCACCACCCACCCAGCCCCAGAGATCAGGCAGGGAGTCTGGTGCAAGAACAGCAGCCCTCACTAAAGAAACAGCCTCTCTCATCTGGCCGTCTGTGGGGCAAGAGCCCTGCATGCCCCCCCAAGCATCCCCACCTCCCCTTCCCTCTCCTCCCCTGGACTCTCAGCTGGTGCCAAACCCAGAAACCGCCCAGGCAGAGCTCCATGAGCAGAATCTCCCCCTCCGGTCCCAGCCAGGTCTCAGTGATGCAGTCAGAGCAGCCGTTTCCTCCACCATGAAGTCCCGGATGAAGGGAGCTTTATTGCAGACTGGCATGGCATTCACCAACGGTCCAGGGCCTTCAGAACTTCCCATCCAGGACTTGGGTTTGAGTCCGAGAGGCTGGTCGGAGCCACAGGAATGAGATCCCTGTGACTCGGTCCCCATGAGTGACCCATTTCTCAACTCTCTCTGTATTTTCCTCTCTCCCCATCACTATTGGGATCCTCTGACCTGCTCTGACCCCTTTGGAGCCCTCCCCCCTTCCCAGTTCATGGCCATGCAGGTCCCGGTCTGTGGCTCTCAGTTCCATCACTCAGTCGGGGCTGGGGGGGAATGTAAGGGGAGGAAGTCCTGTGGTTCTTCCATGTTATCCTCAGCACCAGAAGGAGCTCCCATCCTCCCACCTCTCCCACCCCAGAAGGGGTCTCTCCCACTGGGCAGCATGTATACACACACACACACACAAACACATATCAACACATCTGTCTCTGTCTGTGACCCAGTGAGAGTTTTGTATTCTGGGGGATAGTTCAGAGCTCTGAGGCCATGAGATGTCCCTGAATTGCACGTGGAGTTCAGCCTGATCCCTGCAGGAAGAAACGGGCCCTCCTTGAGGTTGGAGTCTGCTGGTATCCAGAAAATCTTTTCCTGAATTAAAATTTTTTTTATAAAGTGATACATTGTTTAGCACATTGTGTGAACCGATTCCAGGTTTGGCATTCAGGCAATAGAGCTGGGATAATGGGAGAGAGAGAGACAGAAACGAACCTTTGTGGATGGAGGGAGTCAGAGATTTCCCACAATGTCTGGACAAAGCTTGATAGAGACTTGCAGAGATCTGTCCATGTGTCTTCAGAGGATCAACTGGGGACTTTGAGGCTCTTTCTCCTGCTTGGAGCCCCACAGATGTTTTTGGATGCTGGTTTCCAGAATTCCCAGTGAGGCCAGGCCTCAGGATACTGGGGTTGCTCACCACAGCAGAAAAGCTGGGTGTTTACGGAGCCAAATTTTAAAGGGGAATGTGGCTATTACCCTCACTGGGTTGGCTTCCTCTCTCTCTCCTGCCAAGTGGATGCTGCTGCTTTCAAGAGTCTTTTTCCAAGTCCTGTTTATGTCCTGCCTGAACAGCCACCAGCAGCCTTCCCATGTGCACCTTCCAAGTGCGTGGACTCCAGCTCCCATAATCCTCAGCCACAACTATGCAGTCAGGTTAGGTTTTAATTGAAATATGTATCTTAAGACTCACTCTTTATAAAGCTGAATCCTTTTTGCTGCAGAGTTTGTTTTAATCTGTTTTTAGTTTCTGTTTTCTCTTCTTGTTCTCTCACAGACTTTAATTTTTCTTTCATTTTTTAAAAATGTATCTTTTAAACATTCCTTCATTTTCTCTGTCTCTTCTCTCCTTCTGATTCTGGGATTCATCTGAGCGGGATTTCCTAAAAGGTGTGTGTTTGTGTGTGTGTCAAATAAAGGGCAAAATTCGGAGCTTTGGAGGGGATGAGAAAGAGGCAAAACCTCCCAGAATTGCAGAGGGAGGGGGGCTTAAGCCCCCTCCCCAGGAAAGGCTACAATGAAGAGGGTCTCTTCAGCTGGGGGATCTGGAGGGGCCACAGGGGAGCCCCATCTTCCTCAGAGTCATGGAGGGTCCCCTCCTGGTTGAGGCCATTTTTCTCCAGGACAACCCCTGATCCCCCTTGGAAGACCCAGCCCTGCATGGCTTCTCCCCCACAAGAGCCTCTCCTGGAAAGCCAAGCGAGGCTGGAGAAACCCCAGGGGCTGCATCTCCCCAACATTCAACCCTGGGACCCATAAACCAGGTTAGTCTCTTCCCAGGAATGCCTCAGATCCCCTCCTTCTTTCTGGCCATCCTGGGACTTTTGTGCGATGCCCTTGAGCATTAGCTTTCAAAATAAAGTAAAAAAAATTCTTCCAACTCAGCAGGCAGCTACTTCAGATCTGTGACATACACTGGTATTAACTGGCCTCTGGGATTTTTCTCTTTAACCACAATGCCAACAAATGTCACATTTCTTTTTTTACTTCAGCCACAAGTGCCATGTGTTCCCTCTGAGGCCAGTTTTAAGCATGGAGACCCAAACCTCCATTTCTAGATGACCAATTTAATTCAATCTCTGCCCCTGTTATTACGAATCACATGGGGATTATTTCCCTTTCATTTCCCTCCAGAGAATTTCCCAACAACCTTTGAGTCCAAGAACTGGTTGAATTCTCCAGGGATCCCTCCTGAGAGGGAGAATTATGATAAAAGTTTCAGCTCTGCTCTTTGCCGAATCCTCCAGGGGAGACTTTGGGCAGAGAAATAGGGAGTTTTGGGACAAGCAAGGTCTGTGTCTCTCTCTTTTCTAGGTGAAGTGAGTGTTTCTCTGTGTTTGAATCAGGAAAGCAACTGGATCATATTCCACCTTGTGAGTCTTCTTTGAATTCTTCTCATTCTTCTTTAGAAACAGGAAGGGGATTGATTGATTCACCCCATGAATGATGGACCTCCTGCTTCTGCTTCTGCTGCTGCTTTTGTCCCATCCAGTCTCTGGGAAGGTGACAATGAAATGCCCGCAGAGTTTGGAGCACCAGGATGGAAAACAACCACAGAGCTTTTACAGTCCAGGAGACCATCTCATTGGTATAGTCACCACTGGAAAGGAAAGATTGCATACAAAGTTGCTTTTCAATGTGGCTCCTTCTGTTCAATTTATTTTCCATGATCCGTAAGTCATTCAGGGTGATAGAGTTGCACTCCCTCCATTCTAGCACTCTCCTTCTTTTCTGGTTTTTTTTTTTTCATTTATTCCTATATTGGGGGATATGTCTAATTTCCTGAATGATTTTGATTTCCATGTCTTCTCTCTTTTTTCTGATTTTGTGAAAGAGACACAAAAAGGGGTCTGAAAAAAGCTGAAAGGGCTGCAGATTATTTTCGTCTCTCAGTGCAATCCTTAATCACTTGAATAATTAATTTTATTTAAAGTAGTGGTGAAATCAGTTGTTGTTGCCGTACTTCAGCCAATTTCCATATTTGTGTAACTGATCATTGCTTTTGGATCAATGTTGGCTTAAGGCTCAGTAGGCTTCTGGAGGATTATATATTAAAAACAGTATTTGTTGTTGCTGTTGATTATAATAATTTTTTTTTTACAGTAGGGACATTTATGGTTGCTTACGGTACATTTTCAACATTCAAGTGGTCAACAAGAATTCCCAGCTCCTGCACAATCTCACACTGGGCTACAACATCCATGCCAACTATTGGAGCACTTTCCGCACTTCAGATGCCTTGCTGGACATTCTCTCCACTGGAGAAGCCAATGTCCCCAACTACGGCTGTGGAAGGAAGGAGAACCTTCTGGCTCTTCTTGATGGAGCTGTAATGGAAATCTCCATCCAGATGTCACCTTTAGGAGGCACCTACAAAGTCCCACAGGTTTGTGTGTGTTTTTCTACATCTGGTAAAGTGAGGGGTGGGTGGTGGTGGGTGAGCAATAGATGCAATCATGTCTTCTCCATAGAATTCAAGAGCTGCTTTTCTCCATATTAGCAAAAATGTCAATATTTTACCCCTTTAGGTTCATGTTGAGATTAATCATAAAAGGCCTGAAATGCAAGCAATTCATTCCCTGGAGAAGACATTCTACCAACTATTTAACTGATCAAAAATATACCTGGTTTGGGGGGCCTCTATTGGCATCTTCATTTTCACATATAAAAAATGTCTACCCTATCCAGTCGGATTGAAGTTGGCAGTAGCAGCATTTTATCTATCTAAAAAAGGGAATAAAAAGGACTCTAGAAATTATAGGCCAAATGGAATAGCAGATATTGTGGCTAAAATTAATGCCATGATCCTCTTAGTTAAACTTGAGAAAAATTCATTCCTTGCAGTAGAACAAGAATGTTTTAGGTAGAGTTAAAACCTGTAGATATTTTTATAATAAATAATGTTAATAATCTAACATTGGCAACAAATTTGTCTTGAAATATCTAATCTATATCAGTGAGGTAAAACAAGGTTTGCTGGCTTTCTAGATGTTAGTGCATTTGTCATAATTAACAGAGAAATATTATGTAGGAAATTGATTGCCCTCAAAATGGAGCTCAGCCTGTTGGCCCTGATCCAAGCTCTTTCTCCAGTTCCTTGTTTAAGAGGGAGGTTTGGGCTCAATGGACCAATGAGAAGAAGGATTGATACTTACCAAGGAGGAAGGGAAGGATACATATTTGAACCCTTGTTAATCAGTCTAGATATTGACAACTTACTTCAACGAATGAAGGATCCAAAAGCAGATATATAAATGTTATTTCATTCTTTGACAAAAATTACTAAATTAGTGCACATAGTATACAGTACTTGGATTTTAGAAAGGTTTTGACAAAGTAAACCACCATCTACCTCTTGGTAAGCTAAAAATATGTGGGATAGGCAGCATCACCCCTAGATGGACTCAGCCTGTGGTCCTCAATGGAACTACGTGGAGGGAAACGAGCAGTGACGGACCTCAAGGTTCCACTTTAGGCCCAGTACTCTTCAACATCTTCATCAATGATTGGATGAGGGATAGATGGGGAACTCATCAAATTTACAGATGACACTAAACTGGCAGGAATAGCCAACACCCTAGAAGATAGGCTGAAGATCCAGATGGATCTAGATAGATTTGAACACTGGGAGTATTTAACAAAATGAAATTCAATGTAGAGAAAAGTAAAGTCTTACACTTAGGCTAGAAAAACCAAATGTACAGGTACAGATTAGGTGAAACCTGGCTCAATAGCAGGAACTGTGAGAGGGATCTTGGAATCTTAGAGGACAATCTCTCAAATGTGAGCCAAAAATGTGTGGCAGCAGCCAAAAAAAGCCATTGCAATCCTTGGCTGCATCAACAGAAGGAGAGAATCCAAATCACGTGAAGTATTGGTACCGCTTTATAATGTCATGGAAAAACCACCCTTGGAATAGTGCATGGATGGAGAACCTTTTCAGCACCAAGGGCTCTTGTCAGGGACACAAGCTGGAAGAGGAGTTGCCCAGTGTGCATGCGCACCAGGCAGATCCTCTTCCAGTTTCTGGCATGCACGCGTGCAATGATTAGTTGACTGGTGCGCATGCGCTTGTGGAAACCGGAATACCACTTCTTCCAGTTTCTGGCACTGCAATGCACGCAAATGCCAGCTGATCATTGTGCACCAGAAACCCAGAAGAGCAACAGGCAAGGCTGCGCATGCCAGGCAACATGGCTTTGCGTTCCATTTAGCTCGAACTAAGAAGCTGAGGCAGAGGGTACCATTTCCCCTCCTGAGGCCTCCGTGCATTTTGGGCCCCCAGAAACACTCTGCCGGCCAAATGCTTTTTTCTTAATTTTGCAGTTTCAGTACGTGGGGCTTGCGAAGGGAAGGCATGAGCTCAGCCGGCGGGTGGCCGGGGTGATTTGGGTGGGGCAGCCTCATGGTCCCACATGGGTCGGATTAATGGCTTCAGTGGGATTTATCCGGCCTGTCGGCTGTAGTTTGAGGACCCCTGGAATAGGGTCTCCTTCTTGAGCAGGGGGTTGGACTAGAAGACCTCAAAGTTCCCTTCCAACCGTTTTATTTTGTTATAACTTCTGTTATAGGTACATATGTTTAGCATGCTAAATACCTATTGGAATATAGTTAGTTATAGTTATAGTTTATTAGTTTTGTATGCTGCCCACTCCCGAAGGACTCCGGGCGGCTTACAATAAAAAGGGAAAGAGGATAAATAAGACAATACAACAGTTTAAAATACAACAACATTCATAGTTAAAGTGGGGCTGGATACTTCAACAGCCCCAGGCCTGCCGGAACAGCCAGGACTTAGTAGCTTTACGGAAGGCAGGGAGGGTAGTAAGGGTCCGGATTTCCACAGGGAGCTCGTTCCAGAGGGCCGGAGCTGCAACAGAGAAGGCTCTCCCCCGGGGGGTCACCAGCCGACATTGGCTGGCTGATGAAATCCGGAGAAGACCTAATCTGTGCGATCAAATTGATATTTGGGAGGTAATTGGCAGGAGGCGGTCTCTCTATACTGATTTACACTGTGATATTATCATACTTACACATTGGATTATATACCCTGTGATCTATGGAAACTGACAGTCTCCGAAAATTGTGGCTGTTAGAACAGAGAAAACTTCAATTAAAGACCAATCTTGTATTGTACAACTGACAAACTGTATTAGGAACTGACATCTCCCTGTTTCTTGTACAATTGGAGAAGAAGCTAAAAAGATTCCTCCACAAAGAATCTGGGCCATAGAAGCATTAAAATATGCAGCAACCCTCAAAATTATAGTAGGCCGTTTATTGGAATAGAATACTTCAGTTGGCATTTTCACATGTTAATCTAATTGCAATATATTGTAGGGGTGAGATACAGTAATATGATTTACATTGTTTATAGTTTTTTAATTTGTTTATTATTTTCCACTTTTATTATACAATCTTGCTAATATTCTGTCTTTAATATTTTAAACAATTCTAATTAAGAAATTATTCTAATGCTTTCATGAGAACAAGATTGGATTTATTAACATCTAATATTGTGGACTTGATCTGACCCCAAATATAACACAGCATTCTTCATTGTGGAAGGTTTTTGAAGGCAACTCAGAATCTGATAAGTCCAGTGAAACTCTGAAGATGAGGCTATGGATTATCAGCTTTTATTTCTGCAGAAAGCAAAAGACTGGACAACCTTTTGGTCTCCCACCTTAACAGAGCAGGCAGAGAGAGAAAAACTTTTCCAAATATCTTACAGCTCACACAGCTTGCACAGAACGTCATTGCTATAGAAACATAAATTGATATCATGTGAATTTCATGATTTTTCTCAGTGCTTTGAAAACAATGGACTTTAGAAGGGAAAAGAAATACATTTTCTGGCGTATAACTCAGAGCTTTGTTAGGGAATGCAGAACTCACATTTTAAGTTACACAAAAAGCCTCCTTGACAGAATCCACATTTTACTTTTCACAAGACGTTACTTTGCTAGGCTAAGGTTGGCAATTCGCCTATAACCAGGATGGCGAACCTATGGCAACAGGTGGCACGCGGAGCCATTTGTCAAGGCACGCGAAGTGTTGCCCTGTTACCTGGCAGGCACACATGCCATTTCAGTTCAGCCTTTTTAAAAGCCATTTTTTCGCCCTCCCTAGGCTCCAGAGGCTTTACAGGAGCCTGAGGATGGCGAAAACAGACCCCCCTGAGTCCCTGAAGCCACCAGAGTACAAAAAAAGGGCCCTAAGGGCAAACTGGATGCTTGGGAACAGACTTCCGGTTCGCTCGTAGGGCAGGTTTAAGCCCTCCGGAGCCTTCAGGGACATTCAGGGGGCTTCCCTGAAGCCTTGGGAGGACTAAAAATGACCCTACGAGCAAACCGGAAGTCCCTGAAGACTCTGGAGGACTAAAAATGACCCTATGAGCAAACTGGAAGTGACTTATGGTTTTCTCGTAGGGTCGTTTTTCATCCACCGGAGCCGTCAGGGAAGCCTCCTGAGTGCTCCTGAAGGCTCCGAAGGGCTTAAACTGGCCCTATGAGCAAACCGGATGTCACTTCCATTTGCTCATAGGGTCGTTTTTAGTCCTCCTGAGGCTTCAGAGAAGCTCCTGAAGCCTCCAGAGGGCCTCCGGGGAGGTGGGGGAGGCTGTTTTCACCCTCCCCAGGCTCCTATAAAACCTCTGGCGCCTGGGGAGGGTGAAAAAAGCATGCAAAAAAGGGGGGTCATAGCTGTTATGCACGCATGCACGTTGGCGGGGAGGTGTCACACATTACATTATGGGTGCAGCATGCCTGCGCACGACACCCCCCCCCCCCGTGCTCCCCTGCTTATGGCACGTGAGCCAAAAAAGGTTTGCCATCGCTGGCCTAGATGTTTTATCCATGTGCGGCGTTGTCGCCACACTGGTGGGCTGCTCATGTGTCCTTGCCTAATCAAAAGGAAAACACCAGACGAAATTCCTAGGGATGAGCAAAAGCTTCGAATGATCATCGAAGGGCTCTTTTATTAGAAAAAGTTAGTTACAGCGTCATCAAAAAGGAGCGTATCAAAAGGCATATATAATCACACATGGCACAAGTAAACTAATGAAAAGTTCACAGCATTCTATAAATAAACCAATAGAAAATCACATCATGGCAAAGGGTGGGCAAAGGGGGAACAGAAGATTGCAAGCTGCATGGCATTGGGAGGGGGAGAGAGGGAATAGAAAGTTATAGCACAGCATAGGGGGGAGAAAGGGCATGTGTGGGAGTAGCTGGCTCACATAGTTCTTGTTACATGAGGCTGCATAGTGAGTTATGACCGTTAGGCCAGAAAGATGTTTCTGATGCGATGTTTTTGCATCCCTGTGTATGTGTGTTTCAGACAGCAGAAGCTGCCCTGCACGCAAACACCCGGAATGAATTCCAACATCTCCTATATTTTTGTTTTTAAAAGGCAGCGTCTCCCTCTTCGTCGCTGGGCATGCGGAAGGGATCTTTCCCCATGAAAGGGGTTGACTGTTCATGTAACTCCATGTGGTTGACAATGTGAATTTTCTTCTGTGGAGCCAAGCTAGAGAGTATATTCTTACACATAGTTAATAAAGAGGGTACACATTGAATACAGCAGCACGACAATACCAGAAAAGCAACAAGGGTTATAATGGTCTTGACAGTATTTCCCAACCAGCTAAAATTAGGTAGCCAAGAGGTCAGCCAATCCCACAAGGAGTCCGAGGCCTTATATGTCTGTCTAACTGTTTGAACAATATCATGTAATTTTTCCACACTGGTTTCAATTTCTCCAGACTGGTTCAAATAATGACAACAGGTAGCATTCAACCAAACACATAGGCCTCCTTCCTTGCTTAACAAGTAATCCAGAGCTAATCTATGTTGAGTTAAAATTCCAGCTAAAGAGTCAACTTCTGCCTGCAGGGCTTGTAGCCCAAATATCGTGGTGTTAGCTAGGGTTTCCATTTGAGCAGATAAGATACGCAGTTGTTTAACGTTCCATGCGACACCCAAGAGTGGTAGGGCTATAGCAATAAATCTTTCACCCTCTGTCAGATAGGTATTGTCAGGATCATAACCTAAAGCTGGATTGATTGCTTTCTTTTGTCTGGCCCACCCAAATTGTTTCTCCCAGGCACTATCGGGTTGAGACATGGGATGTGCTGAGATTCCGGCAGGTGCCAGAGTTCCAATAGTGCAAGTACCATTCCATACAGGGGGCAACACCTTCCCAGCCCAATGACCACAAAGCCAGTACAGGCCAGGTGGTAACCCATACAAATAATACCCATGATGGCCCCAGATTTGTTCCTGTATTCTGTTAAAGGCAACCATCCCTCTTGTGTTAGAATATAAATCTATAAGTTTTCTATCTTTTCTACACTTAAAATGCTCAGGTAATGATAAATTTGAACAATCATAGCCAGTTTCCATAATTTTGAAAGTAGCATTGCAGTGGGGATAATCCCCAACAGAAAAGCGGGGCAAAGGGATTTGCTTGGTGATCCCACCAATAGTTACTGCTTCATAACCTTCATGCGAGACATTCCACCATGTAATGCAGATGGGGGCAAGAGGGGGTAAAACCCGATGTGTCAAAATATATTGGGCAGAATCGTAGATAGTATGTGCACGATTACTTTTTGTGGAATATAGTACAGTAACATTCCAGCCTGTGAGGTTTAAAGTTCCAGAGGCTAGAATGGGCCAGCCCTGTGCATTAGAGGAAGGTCCGTGCGTACAAACCCAGCAATCAAACAGATTGTTAACACGGGTAAGGTTATGTATAAGAAGATGAAACTCATTTACATGCCAATCCATTGTGCGTTTGGGCCGATGATGTGGGGTGGAGGCATCCTTTGCCCCAGCAGGAACTGCCTGACATTCCCCAACCCAGAAAAGCAAAAACAAAATGACCATCAATAAAGCAAAGATAATCATGTGATATGAAAATGGTCTGCAGTCCAAAGGCTTGGAAACTTCCTCCGGGGGAGTGTAGGGTTCAGGGTGCTCTGCCCTGTTTTCCAGGTCAGAGACAGAGACAGCCTCAAGCTGTGGTTCTTGTTGGTTGGTCATGGTCAGGCGGCTTCTGTGTTTGTGTAGGTGGTTGTGTAGGTGGTTTGGGCAAATATGGTCTTACGTGCCGTCCTGGGATCCAAAGAACTTTGTCTTTTAGTTGGATTGCAGCGTAGCCCCTTCCCCAGGTAATCAGGTCAGCAGGTCCTCGCCACGTCAGGTCAGGCAAGCAGCGATAGTAGACAGGTGGTCGAAGAGTGTCAGCAGAAGGTGGAGCTGCGAAATGACGAGTTGCTGCTGAGGAAGGCGGCTGACCAGTGAGATTTAAAAAGTTTAATGTATAGAGACAAAGATTAAGAATGTTTTGCAAAGCTGGGAGGCTAGGGGGCGCTTTCCCCTGTGTTTCAATGTAGCGATCAAGGGCATGCTTAAGAGTCTGATTAGCGCGCTCAACCATTGCCTGTCCTTGGCTGTTATATGGAATGCTGAATTTGTGCACAATGTCCCATTGGTTACAAAAAGCAGCAAAGGCTGCACTGATGTAAGCGGGCCCATTGTCTGTTTTTATCTCTTTTGGGCATCCCAGCGATGCGAAGGTTCGAATGCAGTGGTTGATAACATGTTTTGAGGCTTCCCCCCTTTGTGGGGTAGCAAACAAGAAGCCAGAGAATGTATCTATGATTACATGTAGATACTTCCAAGGAGCAAAGGATGGATATTGAGTCACATCCATTTGCCAAATTTGGCAACATTCTGTCCCTCTGGGATTAACTCCCATAGGGAGGGAATGTGCTTGCCGACTGCAATTGGGGCATTGTTGAATGATTGCTGATGCCTCCGCCGACGTAAGGCCAAATTGTTTTATGAGCGCTTTTTTGTTCTGATGAAAGTAAGAATGGCTTTCCCATGGAGTGGGAGGTGTCAAGGTTAAAAGAAAAAAAGAATTGCCAGCAGCCGCCGCTGCGTCAGCCACATCGTTGCCTTCCTGGAGAGGCCCAGGGAAGGGCTGATGGCTTCGAATGTGGGAAACATGGAAAAAATGGGTGCGAGCAGAAATTAACTTTTGCAAAGATAAAAAGAGCGAGAGTAATTGTGGTTCCAATGAGGGAGAAAGATAGACCTCATAGATTGATTTCACAATCTGAGTTACATAGAGGCTATCCAAAATCAAGTTAAAGGGTTTATTTGGAAAAGTGGAAAAAGCCAAAATAGAGGCAGCAAGCTCCGCACGCTGAGCGGAAGTCTGCGGGGGGGGGGGTAATTTTTGTACACCACCGACCATTCTCCTGCCAGGCACAAGCACCATAGGTTTTGCTTCCGTCAGCAAAAATAGTCATGGCTTGAGGAAGTGGGAGAAGGGAATATGGAGTGTGCCATTGCAGGGGAACAGTTTTCAAAAGAGCCAATCTAGGGTCGGGAGGTGCATGGCAAGAAATCTCACCTGGCCAGTCAGCAAGTGCGAATTGAAGGTTTTCCGAATTAGCAAATAAGGTCTCCCAAGTTGATAAAGAACAAGGGACAAAAATCGTGGAAGGTTCAATTCCGGCCAACAACTTTGTTCTGACACGGGCTTTTGTAATTAGAGCTGCAAAAAGTGCAGGTTTCTGAGAAATAATGGACTTTGGGGTGTGAGACAAGTGTACCCATTCAATAATTAATAATTTTGAAGTTTTTTGCACCACGGCTCCTGTTGGGAGTCCAAGAGTGTTACATATGATGAAAGCTAAGGGGGTGTTATCTTGAAGACGATCCACCCAAATTTGAGCAAGTGCCTCATTTACCTCTTCTAAAACTTGCTGATGTGTTTCGTCTAATTTAATAACATCTACAGGGTTTTTGCCCATTGTTAATGCAGAAAACAACGAAGCCAATTGAGGGGTTGTGAGCCCCATATATGGGCGTGCCCAGTTAATGGAGCCCAAATATTGCTGTAACTGTACTAATGTGGGAGTGTGTGGCAAGTCCAATTTTGGCATTGCAGGTGCAGCATGAGAAGCCAAAAGCTTATGACCCAGGTACGAAAAAGGTTGTGCTGTTTGAACCTTTTCTGGAGCTATGTGTAGGCCATTTTTATGGAGAAGTTTAGTCAAAAAAGGTAATGTTGCCAAAACTGTACCTGGGGGCCCACATGCCGCTACTAAGATATCATCCATATAGTGGTAAATTAAAAAGTGAGGGTGTGCCATCCGATATGGCTGCAAAGTTTTATCTACAAAATATTGACACATGGTGGGGCTGTTGAGCATTCCCTGAGGCAGGACTGTCCATTGAAAGCGAGAAGCAGGTTTGGAATTGTTAAATTCCGGGACAGTAAAAGCAAACAGTTTGCGATCTTTTTCATGGAGTGGTATAGAAAAAAAGGCATCTTTTAAATCAATGATCATGAGATCGCATTCTTGGGGGATCAAATTTGGATTGGGGAGGCCGCACTGCAGCGCTCCCATGGGCTGGAGAATTTTATTAACAGCCCCCAAATCATGCAAAAAACGCCATTTACCAGATTTCTTTTTTATAACAAACACAGGGGTGTTGTAGGGGCTGTGGAATATCTCTTTCCTCTTCCTCTCTTCTCTTTGTCTCTCTCATCCCCTTTCTCTTCGTCTCTGTTCACTTTCTCTTTCCCTCTTTTCCATTCTTCTGTCACTTTCTCCTTCTCCCTTCTCTCTCCTCTTTGTCTCTTTCTGTCTCTTTCACTCTTTTTCTTCCTTCCTCTCTCCCACTCTTTTATCACTTTCTCTTCACTCTCTACTGCCCAACCTGTCCCCATAATTTACCTTCGATTAATCATGTTTGCAATAATTTACCTACTTTCCTAGTTTCCTTACTGGAGCCCTCGCTCCCTCAAACACATACATACCCACCCACACACACACACACACACACACACACAAAACCATTTTTCTCCATTCCAATTCAGATCCTATGAATCAATTGCTCTGTGAAACATCTGTGAAAAAGATTCAGGTGCTCAGGCAGGAAAATGTCATCAAAGCAACAGAAAAGAAATCAGAAGAGTCAGTAAGAAAGGGAGTAGCAAGAACTCCTTGAGACATGAAATCACGATGAGGAAAGACTAGGAGAGGCATCGTAGGGGGTAATGAAATAGAGGTAGCCGGGATGACCGGAAGAAAGTAAGAAGAGCCAGGCATTGGCGCATCTATAGATTCACTTGCCAAGAGATTGAAATAAGAAGGAAGATAAGAAGCAGCCTTTTGTGTGGGGCTGACTGAATGCCCCAGGATTAGTCTCCCGACTGTGAGTCAGGTTGGAAAGCAGGCAGAAGCGTCCTCTAAAGCAGTGGTCTCCAACCTTGGCAACTTTAAGACCTGTGGACTTCAACTCCCAGAGTTCCTCAGCCAGCAAAGCAAAGCTGGCTGAGGAACTCTGGGAGTTGAAGTCCACAGGACTTAAAGTTGCCAAGGTTGGAGACCACTGCTCTAAAGGGATGAAATGCTGAGGAGCTTCAGAGGCTGAGGGTGACAGAGGCATGCATACAAGGGAAGAGGAAGCCTTGGATTCAGAGTGTGAATTTAGTGAAGAGGTTTCCAAATATGGCGGGGGGGTGTCTGGTCCCCCCATCATGGCTTTTTCATAAACTTTTAAACATTCCATGACGATCAGCCAAGTGGAAAGTATTTTCGGTGGTGCCCTTGGAGGCTGGTGGAAATACTTCCCTAATTTTATCCAAATGGTTGTTCGAATTGAGCCCTTCTCAGGATATGTGGGACAATTTTGATAAATGTACCTGAGAAAGTTAGTAAGATCTTTTTTCGAAGGGATGGGGAAAACGTCCCCATTGTTTTTTAAGATTAATATTGAGGATTTGGCCAATTCTCTAAGTTCAAAAAGATGTGCAACCTGGGGCTTAGAGAATTCTGCCCCCATAACTCACGATTCTGGGAGGATGCTCCGTCTGCGACGGCCGGTCCTGGTATGCAAGGGGCGTTCCTTCGCCGGTAAGCAATGGGGGTGCCAAATGAGACGTATGAGGCGACGTGCTTGATCAGCAAGATCACGTCGGGGTCACCAGTTGCGGTGTTGTCGCCACACTGGTGGGCTGCTCATGTGTCCTTGGGAGGACTAAAAATGACCCTACGAGCAAACCGGAAGTCCCTGAAGACTCTGGAGGACTAAAAATGACCCTACGAGCAAACTGGAAGTGACTTATGGTTTTCTCGTAGGGTCATTTTTCGTCCACCGGAGCCGTCAGGGAAGCCTCCTGAGTGCTCCTGAAGGCTCCGAAGGGCTTAAACTGGCCCTATGAGCAAACTGGATGTCACTTCCATTTGCTCATAGGGTCGTTTTTAGTCCTCCTGAGGCTTCAGAGAAGCTCCTGAAGCCTCCAGAGGGCCTCCGGGGAGGTGGGGGAGGCTGTTTTCACCCTCCCCAGGCTCCTATAAAACCTCTGGCGCCTGGGGAGGGTGAAAAAAGCATGCAAAAAAGGGGGGTCATAGCTGTTATGCACGCATGCACGTTGGCGGGGAGGTGTCACACATTGCATTATGGGTGCAGCATGCCTGCGCACGACACCCCCCTGTGCTCGCCCGCTTATGGCACGTGAGCCAAAAAAGGTTTGCCATCGCTGGCCTAGATGTTTTATCCATGTGCGGCGTTGTCGCCACACTGGTGGGCTGCTCATGTGTCCTTGCCTAATCAAAAGGAAAACACCAGACGAAATTCCTAGGGATGAGCAAAAGCTTTGAATGATCATCGAAGGGCTCTTTTATTAGAAAAAGTTAGTTACAGCGTCATCAAAAAGGAGCGTATCAAAAGGCATATATAATCACACATGGCACAAGTAAACTAATGAAAAGTTCACAGCATTCTATAAATAAACCAATAGAAAATCACATCATGGCAAAGGGTGGGCAAAGGGGGAACAGAAGATTGCAAGCTGCATGGCATTGGGAGGGGGAGAGAGGGAATAGAAAGTTATAGCACAGCATAGGGGGGAGAAAGGGCATGTGTGGGAGTAGCTGGCTCACATAGTTCTTGTTACATGAGGCTGCATAGTGAGTTATGACCGTTAGGCCAGAAAGATGTTTCTGATGCGATGTTTTTGCATCCCTGTGTATGTGTGTTTCAGACAGCAGAAGCTGCCCTGCACGCAAACATTCGGAATGAATTCCAACATCTCCTATATTTTTGTTTTTAAAAGGCAGCGTCTCCCTCTTCGTCGCTGGGCATGCGGAAGGGATCTTTCCCCATGAAAGGGGTTGACTGTTCATGTAACTCCATGTGGTTGACAATGTGAATTTTCTTCTGTGGAGCCAAGCTAGAGAGTATATTCTTACACATAGTTAATAAAGAGGGTACACATTGAATACAGCAGCATGCTGTATTCATGCAAGTTTGAGAGCAACACATGCAGCACTCAGGTCATCTGTTAGTCCAGGGGTGTCAAACTCAATTTCATTGAGGGCCCCATTGTGGTTGATTTTGGAGGCCATGGTGGGTGTGCTCTCACTGCTGCTGTGCTCATTCTCCTTGGTTGCCAATGGTGTGTGCAGGAGGGCAAAGTATGTGGGTCAGAGGGAGGCCCACTCTCTCTCCTTATGAGACCTAGTTTTGTAACCAAAGCATCCTCAATGATAGGATGGGAGACCACCAGGAGAGGTCAGGAGGAGGGGACAAGGGGATGGTAAAAGGCAGCAGGGCTGCCGGAAATCAAGTGCTAAGGCAAGATTAACCTCACACTTTCACTCTCTCATTATAATCTCCTTCCTTCCCTTCTGTTAGCTGCCCTCTTCATTCTTCCTTCCCCTCTTTCCTTATTTTTCCTGGTCTTTCCTGTCCCTACTGGGATGCTCCAATGCAAAAGGGGAAACATTCCTTGCCTTGTGATCAAATGCCACTTTTGCTAGTAGTTTGTGGCCACTGAAAAGACTGAGAACAAACCAGGCTCAGTTTATTCCACGCTTGCATTTCATGAGAAAAAGTGTGCTTCAGCCAGCGCACCCAAACTGCTGCCAATGGTGTGGGCGACAGCTGAGCAGGGAGGCAGGTTGTGTTTCTACTTTCATCCCCATTCAAGCAGGGCCCCTCATTTCCTCCCTGGCACAGTTAGGGCATGGAGGCTGCTGCCACCTAAGCACCATGATTGCCCCCTCCCCAGCCAGCCAGCCCAAGCGGCAGTGGGCTCCACAGGACAGGCTCTCATTTCTGCACTGGGGCAGAAAACTCTGGTGGGCTGGAAGTGAGTGTGGATGGCCTCCCCCCCCCCCAGTGCTTCCTTGCTCAGTTGGAGGCTTCCTTCAGCCTTCAAACAGTTGCAGGGTTTTTTCTTTGCTTCCAGGTTGGTGCAAGAGGCTTTCCAGGGCCAAAATGGGGGGGGAAAAACCCTGTGCTTTCTGCACCCCATTTTGGCCCTGGAAAGCCTCCTGTACCAATCTCAAAGCAAAAAATAAAAAATAAAACCCTTGCAACTGTTTTAAGGCTGAAGGAAGCCTCCAACTGAGTGAGAAAGCACTGGAGGCCCAGACCATTCATTCCAGCCCACCGGAGTTTCCTGCGCAATGTGAGCACGGACACACACACACACAGACACACACACACTGCATACTCACGCGTCCCCCGTCCTGGCCCCCCACAAAGGCCCGAAAACCAGCTGGCCGGCAGGAGGTGCACCTGCATGTGGATGCTAGTAGAGCTGGGCTGGGGTGGCTGGTGTGCCAGGAGAGGAGGCTCTGCATGTCACAGGTTCCCCATCACGGCTCTAATCCTTTCAATTCCTTTTCCAGATCAATCATGAAAGAGCTTCAGAGGCTCTGAGTGATAAAAGCAAATTCCCCTTTTTCCACCAGATGAATCCCAAGAAGGATTCCATTACCCAGCAATTGTCCAGCTGCTCCTCCACTTCAGATGGACCCTGATTGGCCTCTTTGCTTCAGATACAGAAAAGGGAGAGAATTTCATGAGGACTTTTCCTCCTGTGCTTGTCAGGAATGGAATTTGTGTGGTTATATCACAACTGTTCTCAACAACTGGACATACAGCAGCCCTCAAGGATTCCCTCTCTAAGTGGAGACAAGTCAATGTCTTTGTTCACTTCATGGAATATGATATCATTTGGGACAGAATTCTTCCTTTCCATTTAACTTTTATGCGTCTGCCAGGACCCATTGAGGGGAAAGTCTGGATCCTCACAAATTTTCAAGGGTATGAAATAAACAAGCTCAGATACATCCATAGTATTTGGAACTTTTGTTATCAGGGAAAAAAAAGACCAAAAGATTCTGCCTTTGAACCCTTTTTCTTTGTGGAAGAAAAGTTTCAAGATCATTATTTTCATTGTTCTCTTTCAAAGAATGTCTTTTCTGTCAAAGGCCGCAGAAGATGGACCCAGAAAGCCCCACTGGAGACCCAGTGGAAGAGGGGCAGATCAATGGTCCAAAATGACTACAGCCGTTACAGTCTCACGAAGACTCTGGCCCAGGCCCTGAATGCTGCATATTCCTCCAGATCGAGGAGGGGAAGGAAGGAGGGAGAAAAGATCTCGGGGTCTCCAAGGCTGCAGCCATGGCAGGTAAGGGGATCCCGATATGGATCCATTAATCTTAGATCCTTTGAAGGAGGAATCCAGAGGAGAAGGAGGGGAACCATCTCAACAGATTTGGCCAATTTAATTACTCAGGGAATTAATGGTTCCAAAGAGTAGATACCATGGCATTTTTATATTTAGCACTGCTAATTGGAAAATGCTGTATTCTTTTCAAAATAAATCCCCTTATTTGTGGGTTTGTGATTAGCCTGGTGGAATTCCACCTTCCTTCCCTCCCCATTGCAGGTGGGTCTGTGTGCAGCTGGACAGGCAGCTAAGCCCCCCTATTCTCCTCCAATGAAAGGGAGCCTGGCGTGGATCTGGATGCTTTATTGGGAGAAGAGGGCAGGTGAAACTGAGGAGATGCAAAGAGTGGAAATCAAATAGAAAGACGAGATAGGCAGCATTAATTAACAGCCAGCAGAGAAGCATCTGGAACCTCTCCAGCGATGCTCCGTGTGAGGGACGGAGGCCGTCTCCGGATGACCAGGGGTCTCGGTCACAACGGCTGCTTTCGTCTTCTCCAAAGGCTGACAGAAAACGGAGTCTGGCTTCAGACCTTAGAGTTAGGCTTATCTGCCCCCGGCCACTAGGTGGGGCTAGAGCAACAACAGCATAAGAGTTCCCGTATTTTTCTGAATATAAGATGCACCTTTTTCCCTCAAAAAAGAGGCTGAAAATCTGGATGCATCTTATACATCCAATACAGCATTTTTTGCCACCCGAAGCCCCGCCCCTTCACCAAAATGGCCGTGCATACCCTTATGGAGGCTTTCAGAGAGCTCCTGGGGGCTGGGGAAGGCAGTAATGAGCAAAAAATGGACCATTTTTGCCCCTCCAACAAGGAGCACTCTGCAAGCCCCCCCCCCAGGCTATTCATGACTTTTTTTTAAAAGGGGGGGATGTTTTCACAAAAATGGGCTGTTTTGGGGAGGTTTGCCGAGTGTAAAAACTTTTCCCCCCTCTTGGAAAGCTCTTTAACTGGTTGATGAGAATTACATTGGTCAAGTGCTGTGCCAGCAGAAACGAAGTCTTAAGTGCTGCAGATTGTCAGTGATTTCCTTCTCCAGCACATGGATAAATACACCTGGAAACATCTACCTCCCTACCTACTCTCTCTCTCTCTCTCCCTCCCTACTGTATTTCTCTATCTCTTTTTATTTCTCTCTTTCTATCCCTCTATCTACCTACCCTCTCTCTCTATCCCTACCTACCTATTGTATTTCTCTATCTCTGTATCTCTCTCTATTTCTCTCTCTCTCTCTATCCTTTTATCTACCTCTCTACCTCCCTACCTAACTACTCTCTCTCTCTCTCCCTTCCTACCTACCTACTGTATTTCTCTCTCTCTCTCTCCCGCTACCTACCTAATTTTTTTAAAAAAAATTGCCTCTTCAAAACCTTGGTGTGTCTTATACTCCGGTGAACCTTATACTCAAAAAAATACAGTACATGTTGTGGCATGACAACCTTTATAAATTTGGAGGAAACCCTGAGACCATCTAGCCCAACCCCTCCTCTCTGCAGGAATCCCAGTTCAAGCTTCTCTGACTGATGGCTGCTCAGTCTTTGCTCTCAGACAATCCATGAAGAGGAAACTGAACTTCTCTGCTTTATTGGCTCAGCTCTAAAACAGCTCAGACTTTTATCATATTTTTTCTCTCATTCAGTTAAAATCTCCTCTCTTGTAACTGAATTCACTTTTTCCAAGTCTGACACTCTGGAATAAGAGTGAGCAGATCTTACACTCGTGTGTAACAGGAGTCAGTTATTGGAAGAGGGTTCTATCCAGTGGTGGGATTCAAATCTTTTTTCTACTGGTTCTGTGGGCATGTGACTGGGTGGTTATGGCTTGGTGGTCTTCTGACTGGGTGGGTGTGGCTTGGTGGTCATGTAATTGGGTGGGTGTGGCTTGGTGGTCATGTAACTGGGTGGGCGTGGCTTGGTGGTCATGTGATTGGGTAGACGTGGCCAACTTGACATCACTCACGTCAAGAGGTACCTTGCCTGGCTTCTCCTTGCGTCAACAAGATACAATTTCCCTGTCTATTTATTTACTACTAATGAACATCCAAAATACACAATTTAATCCTATGTATATATGCCATATGTGTACATACATATTATAAAGTATAGTGTGTGTATAGGCACACAAAGAGATACGTTATCTACTTTATACACTGTATGTGTATGTACACACACACACACACACACAAACAGAGCTCTTCTAAAACTATACACATTCAACCTCACTTATTGCGTTTCGAAAAACACACCCAGAGTCCACTTTCTGCCACACATTTAACTATCCCTTCTGCACATTAGAACATTACACAGGCATTCAGATGTTCTTCCCTAGCCTGCACATGACTGTTAGAGCCAGGAGATGTCATGGATTGAGTAAAATGTGGCAAAGCTCACTTAACAACGCTCTTGTTTAGCAATCAAAATGTTGGGCTCAATTGTCATAAGTCAATAACTGTCTCTGCCCTCCTCTGCATGCCCCCCTTGTCCTAGTAAACTCCTTCCCTTTTCTGGCAATTTTCCTCTGTTAGAGACACCAAAATAATCCAGAGGATATAAGGTCTCCAGCTGGGGGTTGGACTAGATGGCTTCCAAGGTCCCTTCTGACCCTACTAGAGCAGGGATTGGACTATAAAATGACCTCCGAGATCCCTTCCAGCCTTTTCAAACATTGTTATGCTATTTGAAAGAGTCTTCTGAAGCCATGGTTTGTGTCCTTCCTTCCTCTCATTTTCTCTCTTTCCCTCTCTCCCTCCCTCCCTGTATCTATTGACCCATCCATCCAACTATATCTCATTCACTTCCTCCTCCCTCCCTCTCTTTCTTTCTTTCCCCTCCTTCCATAACTCCCTCTTTCTTTCTCTCTCTCCTTTCCTTTCCTTTCTTTTCCTTTTCTTTTTTTTCCTTTTCTTTCGTCTCTCTCTTTTTACCCCTTCCTTTCCTCCTTCCAAAGCTAGGAGATCCACCTGAAACAAAAACTCCTTTGGATGAAACCACCCATTTTACACACACACACACACACACACACACACACACACACACACACGCAGAAACACACACACAGATACATTCACACACTCTTCCAACCAGCTCTGTGGCTCCCCTCATTGTTGGATTTTAGTGGTGGGCCGGTGGCCGAAGTCCTTTCCAAGCACCCGACAGCATCGCTCGCATCCCAGGGAAGCCCGTCTGATTAACTTACTGGGACGCGCTTCGATCGGTGCCTCTTCTGTGCAGGCAACCTTCTCTCTCTGGAGCAGGCAGAGAAGGGGGACTTGCAGGGATAAGAGTGTGAGTGTTTCTGTGTGTGTGTGTGAGAGAGAGAGAGACGGGGGGGAGAGAGAGAGGGTGGGAAAAAAAGAAAAAGAGAGAGAAAGGAATCAGAAGCTTTTCAACCTTGTGGGCTGCCTGGGGGGAGGCGGAAACAGGGCGAGGGCCTCTCCCCGTTTCCTCTGGATCTTCCTCCCTCTTCCCCAAGTTTTTCTTTCCTCCCATCCATTCTCTCCCCCACTCCTGAGAGGGAGGCGGCGCTGCTTTGCCTGGGAGTTTTCTAGGCTCTGGAAGGGGCAGCGGGAGGGGGGGTGTTGGGTTCCCCAGAACTTCCTTGGGAAAAGCGTCATTCTGAACTCCACGTTGGGGGCAGGCGTGTCCGTGGCGTGTCCACTGAGGGGCTTTGAGCAGGAGGCGCCTCAGGCCAGGGGGGAAATTGGAGTGGCTCAGGTGAGCCAGGAGGGCCAATTGAAATCTGTTGGGTGAGCTGGTCAAACTTTCCTCACTCCCTCCGGTCACCACGGAGCTGCTGCAGCCACTCCCCCAACACACTGCCCAGTATGGACCCAGCTGCTCTTCCATGCAGTTTTCAGATGGGGGGGGGGTGTCCTCTGTGGGTAGAATTTGGTTGCAGAAACGCAAAGGGGTGGGCAGCCTTGGAGGGCCTGTTTATGCTTCTCCTTTTCCTCTCAGCCCTGCAAAACCAGAAATCTCCCCTCCCCCTCCAAGCAGCAACTGAGACTGTGCAGGGGGGAGGATGGGGGGGCAGGAGAAGAAGATCTGAAAGATCCCAATTCTGCAGCAAGAGGAGTTTCTGCAATGGGGAGGGGGAGGGGAGGGGGCAGCCCCAGCTTCCAAAGGCCTTTTAGCCATAATTGCCATCAGAGCAGATGTTGGCGAGGGGGTCAAGGAGGAAAGGGGTCCCCTGACTCTCCCTCAGACCCCAAGGTAGGTAGGTAGGTAGGTAGGAAGGAAGGAAGGAAGGAAGGAAGGAAGGAAGGAAGGAAGGAAGGAAGGAAGGGAAAGGGAAAGGGAAAGGGAAAGGAAATGGGAAAGAAGGAAAGGATGAAAAACGGAGGGAATGGGAAGGAAAGGAAAAAGGAAAAGAGAAAGGAAAGGAAAGAGGGAAAAGGTGAAGAATGGCCGCTGCTGGAGTGGTCGGGAGCAGCCTGAGGTGGGCATTCGGGAGCAGACAAGATGAGAAGGAGGCCACAGCAAAGACAGGCAAACAGGCTGGGCTGCGTGGCCACGTGGTCGAGGCAAGGGAGCCAAACAGCAGCTGCAGCAATGACTCTAAGGCCCCAGCCAAGGCCTGCGAGGCAAGTAGTGGTGAGGAGAAACGTGGACAGGCAGAATTTTTACTATCGGTTCACTTGAACCGGGCCGGACCGTCTGAATCCCACCACTGGCTGTATCCTCCCTTCCCCAACCGAGAGATTGTTTCAATTGGAAAGAGGGCTCCCAGACTCCTCTTGATCTTCAGCTCTTCTCCTTACTGTCTTTCCTCAAAGCTAAGAGCAGCTCCTTTCAACTCTTCCTTGGCTTCATTGTCCTTCCCTGAAGTTCATGTAGATTTTGTGCAAATTCTCCTCCACGTGTGACGCCTGCAAGGGGACCTGGTCCTTGAGTTGGGGTCTCCCCAAACCAGAACGTTCACTTCCTTAGATTCTTATGGCTGCATTTGCCTTCTTTCCATGGACATCACCCTGCTGACTCAAATTCTGTTTCCAGTTAACTACGATTCTGAGATCATTTTCACAAACATACATATCAAGTTTGGTATCCTTCATGTTTCTTCCAGTCCATCATTAATGTACTTATATGAGACTCCATCGTTAGTCAAGTCCTAGTAGATAAAAACCAGATACTTTTCTACTGCTTTTTACTTATGAACCCTTCTCTGTGTGCTAATCATAAATATTGTTTCTCGAAACTTGATATTTCTCTTATAAAATTTTATTTTATTCAAAAATGTAAGATACAAGTTTTGGAAAATAAAACTATTACAAAGACAAAACAAAACTAGATAAAACATTAAAAACAGACAAAGACATACATATTGTCTCCCCAATTGAATACAATACAGCAATAATAGTTTCTCCCACTTGCAAAATAGGCCCACAATTATAAACTATATATCAACTGGACTTGTCATCTATCTGCTGCATATAAAAAACATAGAGAATTGTAGAAGAAAGATTCAATCTGGGATAAGAAACAAAGTTTTCTGCTTTTCAAATTCCTTGATGTTTCCATTCTAGTTTCATCCCTTTCTGGAGAAGAATGAATTTTGGAATATTTCTGACAATAAACTGTACTTGGACCAAAATGGAGAGATAAGAGCAGATGTAGGCATTTTGGGCTACTTGGTTCTCCCCAAGGAGGAAGCCAAGAAAGAGATTCTGGCGTATTTTAAAAGACAGAGATTTTCTATCAACCAAGACTTTCTTTCACGGCTAAAGTTGCTCAATAAGGTGAGATAAATTTTGGAGTCATTTCTCTGTTTTCCAAAGCCTGAGGTCCCATTTCAAGTGGGCAAAGCTGAGAGTCTCCAGGGTAGTTGGCATCCCATGCCAGTTGGTGTTATCTGATTGTAGTTCTTCAACAGACGGGACCTACAGTGAGTGGAGGGGCTTTGCCATGTTTTATGGAAATCTTTCAAGATCTTACTGGTCAGAGGTTTCTTTCTTCATCACAGTTTTATTCTTTATTGAAAAATCCAATGGAATAGAAATTTCCTAAATCTTTTACAATAAATTTTATTCTCTGTTTTAATATGAATATATCATCATATGTAAATCTTTTTTCAATTCCATCTCTGCTGACTTTATTAAGTAGAAAAGTCCTTTATTGTAATGTTAAATGCCAAAAGCAAAAGGGAGGAACTAAATGAAGAATCTGCCAGTAGTTAGTTATACCTCCTGCATCTTCTTAGTAGTAGTCAGGTATTTCATGTTTACTTACATGAAGACCAGAGGCTATTTGGCTAATGTCCGGGTCTATCTCTATTTTCCATGAATGTTGACTACTAACACATTTTCTTTGGCATTCTTCATTTTTCTGCTCAGTCTCTGCCTCAGTCCAACTGTGTGGAAAATTGTCATCCTGGATTTGTCAAGAGGGCTCGAGAAGGAGAGCCAGTTTGCTGCTATGTCTGCGTTCCTTGTCCGGAGGGGACCTTCTCCACTCAGGAAGGTGGGTTACACTGAGGAAAATGAGGTTTTGTGGAACTTGATCCATCCAGAACCTTTTCATGAAAGTGCAAGTTAAAAGACACAAGCTCACCTTTTTTAAATTTTTAACATGCACAATTTCTTATCTAAAAGGAAGTAAATCAAAAAGTCTTTGAAGGAGGGGCTGGGAGGAGATGGGAGGAAGGGGTGGCAGACTGGGCAAGCTTTACTAACAGCAGAGGAAACGTCTCTCCTGCTTTCTAGTCTGGATATGTGCTGCTAAGTTCACCTTTCTAGTAACATCCGAGTTCTTTGAAACTTGATGGATTGTTTTAGGTCCACCTTCTGAAAGACCTTGCAATTCATTGTATATTTGGATCCTCCCCTTGAGGATCACCGCTGGGTGAAATCATTCAACGGCACGGGATAAAATACCACCAATATGCGGACAATACCCAGTTGTATCTGTCCGCCCCGTGCCAACTCAACGAAGCGATGGATGTGATGAGCCAGGGTCGGGAGGCTGTTAAAGACTGGATGGGGGTCAACAAGCTTGTGCTCAATCCAGAAAAGACCGAGTGGCTGCTGTGTTTCCCTCCCGCGAATTGGCTAAGTGTTCCATCTCTCAGGCTGGGGGGTCAAACTATATGCCCCTCAGACAGGGTTCGCAACTTGGGAGTCCTCCTGGACCCACAGCTGACCTTTGAACATCATTTGTCAGCTGTGACCAGGGGGGCATTTGCCCAGGTTCGCCTGGTACACCAGTTGCGTCCCTACCTGAACCGGGAGGCCCTCACAACAGTCACTCATGCCCTTGTGACCTCTAGGCTGGAATACTGCAATGTGCTCTACATGGGGCTGCCCTTGAAGAGCATTCGGCGACTTCAGCTAGTCCAGAATGCGGCCGCGCGAGTGATTGTGGGTGCACCTCGCTTCACCCACGTTACACCTATCCTCCGCGAGCTGCACTGGCTGCCTGTCGATCTCCGGGTGCGCTTCAAGGTGCTACTTATCACCTATAAAGTCCTTCATGGTAGTGGCCCTGGGTATTTGAGAGACCGCCTACTGCCAATTACCTCCACTAGACCGATACGATCGCATCGATTAGGCCTCCTCCGAATTCCATCTATTAGCCAGTGCAAACTGGCAACTACCTGGAGGAGAGCCTTCTCGGTGGCTGCTCCGACCCTCTGGAACGAACTCCCCGTGGAGATTCGGACCCTCACCACCCTCCAATCCTTCCGCGCCGCTTTGAAGATCTGGCTGTCCCGGCTGGCCTGGGGTTAAGATTCCAACCCCACCCGAATTGTGTGACTGTTGTGCTCTCTTTTAATATGTTGTATTGTTTCCATATTGGAATACTGTTTGTCTTTCCCCCCCTCCCTTTTTGAATTGTGAGCCTCCCTGAGTCCCCCCAGGGAAAAGGGCGGCATACAAATAAATGAAATGAAATGAAATGAAATCACTGAAAAGGTGTCACTGGTCCGTAATGTGGTGCTGTGGATAGTTATGGGCGTAACTCATTGCACAAATATTCTGCCAGTCATGTAGATCAATCAATCAATCAATCAATCAATCAATCAGAGAAAAGCTGGAAAGGGCCTTGGGGGTCTTCTAGTGCTACCCCCTGCTCAAGTAGGAGACCTGATACCATTTCAGACAAGTGACAGTCCAGTCTCTTCTTAAAAACATCCAATGTTGAAGCACCCACAACTTCTGGAGGCCAGCTGTTCCACTGGTTAATTGTTTTCACTGTTAGGAAATTTCTCCAAAATTCCATATAGCTTCCAGATATTACAGGATACTGTAGGTATCCTCTAAGTCCAGCATATTAACTGCCATGTGGCAGGACTCTAAATATTTGAATAAAAAGATTATGTGATTCATTATTAGCCTGTAATAATGCAGCTTCCTATGAATGACATTACACATTACACCAGAAATAATTAACACCCCAGGACTTTCCTCAACTTCATATACCTAGCTACTTTAAAAAAAGTTACATCCCTCTTATGCTATTTTTAATGAAAAATAAAAGGAACGAAATAATAAAGAAAACCGATTTTTGGTTTCTCAGATGCAGAAAAATGCACCAAGTGTCCAGATGACAAATATCCTAATGAGGCCAGAGTCCAATGTATCCCCAAAGTTATAGCCTTCCTGTCTTATGAAGAACATCTGGGCATCATCCTGGTCTCTTTTGCCCTGCTCTTGTTCCTAACTACAGTCCTTGTTTTAATTATCTTCATTAAATATGGAGAAACTCCCATTGTCAAAGCCAACAACCGGGACCTCTCCTACATCCTCCTGGTCTCCCTCCTGCTTTGCTCCTTGTCTCCTTCTCTCTTCATTGGTCAACCAAGGAAAGCCACCTGCCTTCTCCGACAAACGGTTTTCAGCATCATCTTCTCAGTTGCCGTTTCTTCTCTCTTGGCCAAAACCATCACGGTGGTGCTGGCTTTCCTGGCCACAAAACCAGGAAATCGGGTGAAGAGATGGTTGGGGAAGAGCTTGGCCAACTCCATCATCCTTTCTTCTTCTGCAGTCCAAATTATCATCTGCTCCATCTGGCTGGGATTTTCTCCCCCCTTCCCTGACTCTGACCTCCACTCCCAGCCTGGAGAGATCATCCTGCAATGCAATGAAGGAGCCGTTGTCATGTTCTACGTCACCCTCAGCTACATGGGCTTCCTGGCTGCCATCTGCTTCACGGTGGCTTTCCTGGCCAGGAATCTGCCTGGGGCCTTCAACGAAGCCAAGCTGATCACCTTCAGCATGCTGGTCTTCTGCAGCGTCTGGGTGACTTTTGTGCCCACCTACCTGAGCACCAAAGGGAAATACATGGTGGCTGTTCAGGTCTTCTCCATCCTGGCCTCCAGTGCTGGTCTACTGGTCTGCATCTTCATCCCCAAGTGCTACATTATCCTTCTGAGGCCAGACCTGAACACAAAGGAGCATCTTACAAATGCCAGAACAAATGTAAAAACATGAGCTGTTGAGAGTCACAAACACACCATTATTTGTAAAAGTGTTTTTTTATCTGGCTACTAAAAGGGATTCAAAATAATTTAATCATTAAAACAGACCTATCATAAAAGTATGAGGATTCTTTTACTGTGAGAAACATTTACCAATTCTAAAAAAAAAAATCAGTTGTTTCTACAATGATCAAGAATTCTAATATCGATCAGCAATTATAAAAAATATGGAACTGGCCTGGGCAAGGACCACGACAACTGTTTCAATCACTACTTTAAACAAAAGTTGGCATTCAAGTGATGAAATCCAGTTTGGATGGAAAGAAGGAAAATAATCTGGAGTTGTTACAGTTTTTATTCCGTCCCATCTTGGGATTTCAGCGACTTCCACAAAATAAGAGGAAAAGAGAGATGGATCAGGAGGTCCACAATTCATGGGGTGAACCAATGAATTCCCTTCCTGTTTCTAAAGAAGAATTAGAAGAACTCAAAGGATTCCTGTTATGTTCTGGGCGAAGATTGGAGGCGAGGCCAGAGTGAATTCTAACAGCCGTTTATTCAATACTGCCTGCGAGGTATCAACTCCCTGGTTGTCACAGCACCTTTTAAAGGAAACTGATCACCCGAACAACCAATCAGGAGAGAGCATTTTCCTGCTCCAACAAAGGACCAGAATAAAAACTTCAACTGACAACTATACACTATACACCTTCTGTACCTCAAAAATAATAAGACCTCCCCGAAAATAAGGCCAAGCACTTATTTCAGGGGTTAAAAGAAAACAAGACCCTGTCTTCTTTTGGGGGAAACACAGTACAATACCATATTTTTCAGAGTATAAGACGCTCTGAAGTGTAAGACGCACCTAGCTTTTGGGGAGGAAAACAAGGGAAAAATATCTGCCTCCCAGCAATTTGCCTCCTTGCAACAAACAGCACAGACAATATACTCTGTTTGTAGAGTTATATTTCAGACTATACTTGTACAGATGCTGCTAAAATTCATGTGCTTTCTGGAAGTATAGTTATTCTCTGCTATTTAAAGGAATAGCGCTTTTTAAAACAACAGCATGGGGCCTCTTCAGATCAAGCATTTATTTTAAAAAGCTTCTTCATTTTGTTAAACTGTCTAGAATAATAAAGCAGTCTTTAAAAAATAAGTCTAATGATTTGAACATTCTGTAGGCATTTATAGTTGTTGACTTGCCTCCTTGCAGCAAATAGCCTGATTAGCGCAAGAAAAAAAAAATCTGCCTCCCAGCAATTTGCCACCCAGCAAATTTCACTTTCCATTTCTTCCGATCATCAGCTTTTCAGGCTGCAGGGATTGCTATAGCCTGTTGAAGCCCCCGCAAGCCCCCATTTGCTGCAAAGAGGTAAATTGCTGGGAGGCAGAGGCCAAAGGGTTGGGGCCGGTGGGTGGGTGGGGCTACATTCAGTGTATAAGACGCACCCAAATTTTCACCCTCTTTTAGGGGGGGTGAAGCTGCGTCTTATAGTCCGAAAAATATGGTATATAACAACTCTCACAAAGTGGAATATCCAGGTGCTTTCATGATTCAAAAGGAGAGAAGCTAAGCTTCAACTGAAAAGGAAAAGCTTGAATAACAAGGATATTGACCTTCTGCTGTCCTTCAACATGGTCTCTTGTCTCCAGAGACTGCTGGGGAAGGTCATCCAGAGCTATAGAGTTTGGTGCCCTTCTATTTATTCTGTTCTGTTCTGTTCTGTTCTGTTCTGTTCTACTCTACTCTACTCTACTCCTCTCTACTCTACACTCTACTGTACACTCTATTCTACTCAGCGATGGTGGCACAGTGATTAGAATGCAGTTCTGCAGTTTCCTTCTGCTGACTGCCAGTTATCTGTGATTTGGCAGTTCGAATCTCACCAGGCTCAAGGTTGACTCAGCCTTCCGTCCTTCCAAGGTGGGTAAAATGAGGACCTAGATTGTTGGGGGCAATAGGCTGCCTCTAACTGCTATTGCTATTCTGCTCCACTCCACTCCATCCTAGTCTACTCTATTCTATCCTTAGGCATTAAAAACCATCTGGATGACTACAGTCACTCTCACCCCAGAATTCCAGGTTCAGGCAACAAGCCAGCTGATCAATTCATCTTTGTCAATCAATTCCGATTGCAACCAATGAGCAATCAACTGGGTACAAATATGAAAAAAAAAACCTCAATGGAAAATGTCCCAAAGGTGCTTTTTCAAGAGGCAAATGGACTTCCTTGTTTTCCTTTGAACATGATTACGTGTCTTAATTTTAAAAACAGCAACTAGCACCATTTTTAACCACAAAATTGGACCCTGAATCTTCTCCTGGCATATGTTTTGTATTTGGGTTGCCATCTCGTGGCCATTTTGAGTGTGACAGACTGACAGCAGTCATCTCAAAATTTAATATAAATAAGAATAAGTAATAAAAATAATTGCTTCAAAAAAAAATCCATGGGAAATTGCGGGACCAATAACAGCCTGCCACCTCGGGGCCATTTTGAATATTGCAGGCAGAGGCCAGTGATCGAAAAGTTTAATGTACCGTATTTTTCAGTGTACAAGACACACCTTTTTTCCTCAAAAAAGAGGCTGAAAATCTGGGTGCATCTTATACACTGAATACAGCATTTTTTGCCTCCCAAAACCTCGCCCCCTTCACCAAAATGGCTGTGCAGAGCCTGTAGGAGGCATCTAGAGAGCTCCTGGGGGCTGGGGAGGGCAAAAATGAGTGAAAAACTGTCTGGTTTTTGCTCAATTTTGCCCCCCCCCCCAGCCCCCAGGAGTAATCGATAAGCCTCCTAAAGGCTATGCAAGCCCCCTTTTTTGAGAAAAATGGGCCATTTTTGCTCTTTTGGGGGGGGTCACCCCCCCAGCAGCACTCTATAGGCCTCCTAAAGGCTATCCATGAATTCTTTTTTTTTTTTGCGAAAAATGGGCCTTTTGGGGAGGTCTGCAGAGTGCAAAAACGTTTTTTTAATTTGCCTCTTCAAAACCTTGGTGCGTCTTATACTCTGAAAAATACGGTAAATAAAAGTAATCAGGGGACAGATTGTGGGATTGGGCTGTGAACCCCCCCCCCCACACACACATTTGGCTAGCGGTGAAAATGGGGTCCTTCAAATTAAATGAAACTATTGCTTCAAAAGTCTCTGGGAAATTCATCATCTTTTAACAATCCCATTGTCAGCATTCGAAATATCATGCAGAATTAAATCAGAGTCCAAGGCAATAGTATCCTTAATGTTCCAATTTAATAAGTCAGACATGTTGGTACATCTGTGGAAAATCCCAATTCTGAAAACTTCCTGGGATTTCACCCAGTTGAAAGTTCATGATCTTAACCCCACACCCACAAATCCATCACATGGTCCAATCTTCTTCAGCCACGCTGGCATTTCCACCCATCTAGTTCCGGTCAGATGCAGAGGTGCGGAGACAAAATATGACCTTGGGCTTCTAGAAAAGAATGACAACAACACATTCCACAATTCTACTCCTTTCTATTCCCCCCTCCCAACTACTACACTAGCTAAACAACATAGGAAAATAATAGAGAGTGTGGCAGGCCAAAAATCCTAAAAGGAATATAACTGCAGGCCTGACAGGCAGCCTCTCCTCAGAAGAAAACTTTTCTGGAAAAGAGAATAACATAAAAGTTAACATAAGACAATTAACCACCTCTTCCCCTCTCAGGGGGACCCTTTGGCTTATTGGGAAACTTCTAATGGAATTGTTCTACTAACTTCTCCACTTTTAGGTTCCAGCTTTTCACCTAAGTAGCTTCAGACAAAGGGTAACCCTTCCAATGCACTAAATACTGTAAGCAATCCCTATTCAGCCTGGAGTCTATGATTTTTCCACCTCAGATTGTGTTTCCCCTTCTATCACTACAGGAGGAGAGAAAGCTTGGGTGGATGGTCTTTTGCGAGACCCAATTACTGGCTTCAACAAGCTACAATGAAATTCTGGGCCAATTTTCCCTAGACTTCTGGGTAGACTGAGTCAAACTATAACTGGGTTAACTATCTTCACTATTGGGTATGGACATAGAAATGTTGGACCAAATTCCTTGCTAGGCATTCTTAATCTCATGTACTTGGTAGATACAAAAACTTTGTCCCCCACACCAAAGGGGATTTGGAGGGAGCGGTGTTTATCAGCTTGCTTCTTCTAAGCTTCTGCCGCATCTGCTAGAGCTTTCTTCATATTTTCCCATCCTTTCTTTAGTGTGTCCATCCATTCATTCAAAGACATGGAGGAGGGAGGTTCTCTAGCTCAGGCATCGGAACAAATTCCATGCCACTGGTAATCTGGAAAGGAGTAAATTCGGTGCTGCTGTGGACCGCATTGTTGTACACCACTTCGGCCAAGGGTAGCAAGCCCGACCAGTTATCTTGCTGATAGTCCGCATAACACCGGATGTATTGTTCCACCACTGCATTGGCCCTCTCTGCTGCGCAGTTCATGCTGGGATGAACCTCTGAGCTCAGTCTTGGGTGGACTTTCTTTCTTTCTTTCTTTCTTTCTTTCTTTCTTTCTTTCTTTCTTTCATTCATTCTTTCTTTCTTTCTTTCTTTCTTTCTTCTTTCTTCAACTGTTGGACAAGCCCACGTGACGTGCACTCCCTTCTCTTCGACAGCCGCCTTGTTTCCAATGGAGGGGGGGGATCCATGCAGAGGAAGGTGTAAGGTTTGGCAATACGCTTAAGCCAAAAATGAATCAAAATGAAGACTTAAACGGAGGCTTGAAAAACAGAGAAAACAGACTTTATTCTCTGATCAAAGTGAAAGTTCTGGGTAAGAAGGCCCAAAGCCATGCACAAGAGACATGGGAGGAAAGTTCTACAAACACTTGATGATACTGCGTCCTTTCTTATACCCAAAAAAGTCTTTGTTCTTCGTATTCTAATTATTCTAAATTACTCTGGTCATATAATCTAAATACATTGCAAAACTCAAGTCATATATCCTAATTTACTAATTACTCGAAATCACTCTAGTCATATAATCTAAATACATTGTAAAACTTCATCATATATCCCAAGTTAGATTTACATCCTTCCTGGCAGGGTTTATCTTTTGTTATCTTTTCCCTTCTCTGTTTGCTTAATTGCCCTTTTGTCCCCTTATTAGCAGCACAAAAGGGGTGAGGATTGCTCTGGTATTTGAGATGGAGCATAGTTATGTGCTGATTCCTGGAAGAGGCAGGGTGGCATATGGAGGATCCAGATCTTATCACAGGAAGAATGCCATCGATTGCAGGCATATATTTATACAGATGCTTAGAAGGAAAATACTTTCACAGCAGTATAACATATCTATATACTACAACAGAAGAGATATCTAGAACAACAAGTTTCTACTTTAATGGGATAATACTTATTACTTGCATTACTATTCCCTTCAAAGGAAAAATGCAAAAAATGCCCAAAGGAAGACTTGTGTATTCCTGCCACGTGAATATGAAATTAAATTTCCAATCTTCTCTTCATTATCCTTTTAAACTCTTATAATACAGAACTTTATCACCGTAAATATTTAAATTCTTAGGGATTAATTCCTCTGCTTTCATTTGTGTCTGTGGAGCTTTGTCAAGCCAGGCGGCAGATCCAGCTGAGGAGAGTTTTTGGCTTCCACTGAAAACGCACCCTTTAAAGTTATCTCTCCTCCCGGGAATAACAGACTCTTCTTTAATTGTTTTTCAAGCAAGACTTTTCTACCTCCATTCAGAGGGAAAAGAAGAAAGCAGCCTCCTAACCCCCCTCCCTCCTCCGCCACGGGTTTTCCGATGACCTGGAGATCAAATTCCTAAGTGGGATCAGGAGAAGAGCTGTATCCCTACAGGTTTTAAAGAGGAAGACATGGGGGGGGGGAGTAACTCGCTAACAAACTCTACTTTCGCTTTATCTCCTTCTGTCTCTTCTTTACATCAATCTGTTTAAATTGCCTTCGGTATTGCGCGGGGGCGCGGGGGAGAAGAAACGGAAAGTATTGTGTTACAACGACACTTTGTGGCAAGGACACACGTTAGTTGCGCCCTTTCCTGGCTTCTGTGCGCAAAGAGGCCAGCCTCCAAACGACTCCGGCAAAGCGGCAAGAGGGGAACGGCAGCCACTTCCCTCTCCCAACAGCCCCAACCCCTCTCCGGGAAAGTGGCTTTTGTCGGTTGCCTTTTGAAAGGCCGGAGGGTAAGGTGACCAGACGTCCTGCTTTTGGCGGGACACCCCCGCTTTTTGATACATTTTCCCGCGTCCCGCCCGCTTTTTTAAAGGCACGCTTTTTTTTGGCGCTCGCAGCTCCCGCCCATCAGCTGCTGGGCTGGCTCATCGTTCTGTTCTATGCTACCTACAAATTTAAGCCAGCCCAGCCTGCCGCTCACTGATTTAATTGGCCTGGACTCCAGCCAATCAGTGAGCTGGCTAGGATGGAAAACTTTAAGCACGCACGAGGGTGCTTAAAATTTTCCATCCCAGCCAGCTCACTGATTGGCTGGAGTCCGCTTAAGCACGCCGCGCATTTCGTGACTCTCACGAGTCTCCATTTCATTTCGCCTTCGCTGTTTGTTTTTGCTGCCCTGCCCTGGTGAGTAACTCCGGTGCCGGTGGGAATCGGGAGGCTTCGCCGCTTCGGGTGGGCGGCGGTGGCCTTTAGCAAGGGAAGAGAAGGCCTTCCCTTGCGAGCTACTCATGAGAGGAACTGGGGGGGGAACCGGGCAACCTGAGAGAGGGGAAGAAGATCGTCCCTCCCCGCAACTCCCCAGATTTTGGAAGCCGGGTGTGTGTGGAAGGCGGGGTTTTTGAGGAAAGTGCTTGGCCGTCCCTGTTAGCCGCAGCCCCAGACGGAGGAGTGAAGCCCGAGCTTTCATTGCCGTTCCTGCCAGTCGCAGTAGGGAAGCCGGCATTGGTGACTCCGAGGTGCGCTAACTGAAATGCGGTCTTCCTTTAGTCTCTGCTTGCAGCCTCTGGGATGATCGTTGGCGGGTGGGGGAAGCAAGGGCGCAGCTGAGCCAGGGAGGCAGAGAAGTGAGGGCTAAAATGCAAAGCGCGCCGAAGAGAGCAAGCGAAGGATCCCCAAAGCGAAGGACGGGTGGGAAGCGCTTGACCAGCATGTGAGAAGGCAGGCTGGAAGTGGCCTCAGTCGAGGGAGCGAAAATGGGCAGGGAGGAAGTGGAGCCGAGCCCGGGGAAAGCAGCGAGACTAGCCGCGAGGAAGCCACGGTGCCTGCCCTCCAGCTCAATGGATACCTGGCTGGTAAACTCATGGTACGGGCGAGGGTTGGCCGGCTGGGGGTGGGGGTGGCTGCTGCTGAGGCCTCCAGCCTTGCAATCCTGAGCGGGAAGGCAAAGGTTAGCTCCGGAGCTGCGGAAGACCGTTGCACCGGGAGGCCTCCGCCCTGGGGATCCCCTGCTCCACCCATTCGGATTAGCCCCAAACCCAAAGGAGCCTGGGCGCAGGGGTGCAGGCCAGGGAAGACGGGGTTTGGGGGCTCGGAGAAGGAAGGGGTGATCTCCCCCTCCATTCGTCTGTCCCGCTGCAGAGCTCCTCCCGGGAGAGGGGGAGGCAGCAAGTGCGCTGATCCCCGTTTGCAAGGGAAGCGCCGCTGCCCACCCGAAGCCTCCAGATTCCCACCGCCGGAGTTACTCACTGACGTGAAGCTGCCCGCCCTTCCCTTTTTCTTTAAACGAGCTTCAGTTTCTGAGGGGGGGAAAAAGCTTTATGTGCCAGCATTATTGAGTTCCTCATCAATTGAGATCCGCCCATGATCAACTGAGGCACCTGCAAAGGCGTCACATCGCCACCACCCATGTTCATGAGGCGCCAGGCATCGCAGGGCACAGAGGAACTCAGCAGACAGACGGGAGACCGGGGGGTGGGGGAGGAAGAGATCCCGTCCAGGGTAGGCTCTCCGCTTTTCCCTCTTTTTACCCTGGATGGGATCTCTTCCTTCCCCCCTCCCCCGGTCTCCCGTCTCTCTGCTGGGTTCCTCTGCGCCCCCCAACTGGCAACGATCAATTCCAGACCCTCTCACTGGTAAATAGACCTGAGGCCATAAGTGGAATTGGGGTCCGTGGAGTCCGTGCAGGGAGGAGAAGAGAGATTCCTCCCAGCACGAACTCCACTGACTAAAGCGCTTTCACGTGGAGGGAGGAATCTCCTGTCCTCCCAGCTCCCTTTCGCCCGCAGCAGAGATCAGGCGGGCCAGAGGAAGCACTTTATTCAGTGGATGCGTGCAGGGAGGAGGGGATATATTCGTTCCTGCGCATAGCCCACTGATTAAAATACTTGCTTTTGCTCACCCGAGCTCTGATGCCGGCAAAAGAAAAGTCCTTTCCTTCACCTGAATCCCGCCCGAGCTCTGATGCAGGCACCGTGGGGTCCGTGCAGGGAGGAGAAGAGAGATTCCTCCCAGCACACACTCCACTGACTAAAGCGCTTTCACATGCAGAAAGAATAAACTGACAGTTGGTCGGAGGGAAGGTGGGGGTGGGATGGCAGCTGAGTGTCCAAGGAAGCCAACCCAGACAGGCATCGCAGGGCGCAGAGGAATCCAGCAGATAGACGGAAGACCGGGGGGGGGGGGAGAGGGAGGAAAAGATCCCATCCAGGGTAGGCTCTCCGCTTTTCCCTCTTTTCACCCTGGATGGGATCTCTTCCTTCCCCCCTCCCCAAGTCTCCCCTCTGTCTGCTGGATTCCTCTGCGCCCTGCAATGCCTGGCGCCTCGTGAACATGGGTAGCGGCGATGTGATGCCTTTGCATCCGTATTGAGGTTGGCATGTTTCCGGTGGTGCTCTGGGAGGAGGGGGAATGATGGAGGGGAGGACGGCGGCGCGGCGGCCCGTGCCTAGAGCGGAGCCAAAAGAGGTCCGTGACGGTGGCTCGGAGCTGAACGGGAAGAAAAGGCGCTGCAGGCCTGGGGAGTGGGGGAGCGGGAGGAGCGCTGGTGGTTTGTTTTTGGGGTGGGGGGCGTGACGGGGAAGGGGGTGACTGCGCGGAGAGGCTCAGAGGCAGACCGCGCAAGCTCCCTTTCCCAGCGCACGCCCCTCTCAGCACCGTCCCCATCGACTGCCAGGCGTATCCGCCTCTGAGCCTCTCCGTTTTGTTCCGAGAACGGGCTGCTTGGTGAGAGGAAAGGGAGCTCCCTGGGAAGCGAGAGCAGCGAAGAGGTGATGCAGTTGCAGAATTCCCCGACACTCGCTTTTTTTAAAAACCCAGCCTACCTCGTAGGGTTGTTGTTACGGGGCTACACTAGGAAAGGCAGCCTCTCTCCCGTTTTCGAGAAAAAGTAAGGATGTCCATCTGGTAGAACAATCACCTGTGCAATTTGGTGGCGATCCGCGAACGTTCAAGCCATGTAATGCGTGGGAAGGCATAGAATAAAGTTAGCATACTTGAAGTGAAATAGGCTTTGGTTATGTTTAGGTTGCATTAGCTAAAATGTGCCAATACCGTCCTTGTTGGTAAGAATTGTTGTCATGTTAGAAGAATGACTAAGGCTGACAGCCTAATCTACTCTGTGTTAAATAAATAAAATGGATGGAAGGAAATGAAAGAATACAGAAAAGGTTGGTGAGGCATTTAGTGGCCTATGGATGAGAATGGTGGCTGTTTAGTAAGAAAATCTGTTTGGAATGTGCATATATATTCATATGTGGCCATAGCAAAATAATAAATAGAAATAAAAAAGCATGATTGATTTTTACTGTTTTTGATGAAAGTGAGAGGATTAGTGAAGGCTTGGTGCAGCAAGGATCCCACTATCTTACTATTTTATTTTTCTTTATGTACACTGAGAGCATATTCACCAAAGACGAATTCCTTGTGTGTCCAATCACACTTGGCTAATAAGCTATTCTATTCTATTTTACTCTACTCTATTCATTTCTATTTCAATTCTAACAAGGAGTTTAGCTTCTCTCTCTTGAAAATGTAAGCTGGCATAAGGCATTATAATGCAAGTCTCAAACAGTTCATTTAGTGACCAAAGTTACAATGGCATTGAAAAAAGTGTCTGATGACCATTTTCACACTTGGTGACCATTTTCACACTTAGCGACCGTTGCAGCATCCTCATGGTCACGTGATCAAAATTTTGATGTTTGGCAACAGATTCGTATTTATGATGGTTTCAGTGTCCTGGGGTCATGTTTGACAAAATATAAAATTTTTAATCAAGCGCCCCCCCCCCCCGGTCAATGGTGTCCCTCTTTACCAATCTGAAAATCTGGTCACCTTATCTCTGCCTCCCCGGCTCAGCTGCGCCCTCCCTTCCCCCACCCGCCAACGATCATCCCAGAGACTGCAAGCAGAGACTCAAGGAAGACCGCATTTCAGTTAGCGCACCTCGGAGTCACCGATGCCGGCTTCCCCGCTGCGACTGGCGGGAACGGCAATGAAAGCTCGGGCTTCACTCCTCCGTCTGGGGCTGCGGCTAACAGGGACGGCCAAGCGCTTTCCTCAAAAACCCCGCCTTCCACACACACCCGGCTTCCAAAATCCGGGGAGTTGCGGGGAGGGACGATCTTCTTCCCCTCTCTCAGGTTGCCCGGTTCCCCCCCCCCAGTTCCTCTCATGAGTAGCTCGCAAGGGAAGGCCTTCCCTTCCCTTGCTAAAGGCCACCGCCGCCCACCCGAAGCGGCGAAGCCTCCTGATTCCCACCGGCACCGGAGTTACTCACCAGGGCAGTGCAGCAAAAACAAACAGCGAAGGCGAAATGAAATGGAGACTCGTGAGAGTCACGACTCGTGCGGCTTGCTTAAGCGGACTCCAGCCAATCAGTGAGCTGGCTGGGATGGAAAATTTTAAGCACCCTCGTGCGTGCTTAAAGTTTTCCATCCTAGCCAGCTCACTGATTGGCTGGAGTCCAGGCCAATTAAATCAATGAGCGGCAGGCTGGGCTGGCTTAAATTTGTAGGTAGCATAGAACAGAACGATGAGCCAGCCCAGCAGCTGATGGGCGGGAGCTGCGAGCGCCAAAAAAAGCGTGCCTTTTAAAAAAGCGGGCGGGACGCGGGAAAATGTATCAAAAAGCGGGGGTGTCCCGCCAAAAGCGGGATGTCTGGTCACCTTAATGTAATAGGTTGCCACTGCAAGTGTATTTGAAAAAGATAGCTTACTCTATGGTGTTGTTTTTTTATTTTTATACTGGAATTCTTCATGAAAAAATCCAAAAGGATTTACAAAAGAATAATAAAATATCTCTTCAAGAAAACAATAAAACTAACAGTGTCAGTGAAGATAATATAGAAAAAGCAAGGCATAATTCATTTTTAAAAAGCAGTCTAAGAGGGAGGTTGTCCTGAAGCACATGTTACTCTAGAATTGCCTTGGGTGAACAGGCTTGATTTCAGCTGTTCAAACAAACCAATGTGTAGAAAACAGCTACACATTTCCTAATTTATTATTAAATAATTTGTATTCTATCAGGGGCTTTCAGCAGTTTACAGCAGCAAAAATGCCAAATAAAATTATATTATTATAAAATCATTGTAACAATTCCACAAAAACAATAAAAAGAAAATCCAGTGATAAAACCATATTAAATCCCAATGGCTCTAGAAGACAGAATAATTTGTACAGCCTTCCTGAATGGACAGCAGGTTAGGGCTCCCTGCTCTGAAGGAGGTTTCCAAAGGATGGGCACCAGCTGAGACCTTCCTCCTGAGAAAGCCCTACCTTTGTCATGAATGGGATTACTAGCAGGGCCTCCCCAGAAGATATTTAAAGCTCTGGTAAGATAGCTTTGAGGGGGGTGGTCTTTAAATATTTGGACTTTAAGCTGATTTTGGAACATCTGTAAATTTGAAAGCACAAAAAATGCTATTGGCTTGTTTCCAGATGAGTCATTTACTGTAAGGAGTATAGGCTCAATGTATTTTAAAATAATATTTTATTTATTATGCATATGATTTTTTAAAATAGTGGTATTCTGTGTTGATTCTTTTTTTTAATTGTCTTAGACTATTTAAAAAAAGATTCCATCCAAAATAAATTGAAACAAGCCATTTTAAAAATTTCTATGCACAATACTTTGAAATGGACTCAGGAGTCATGATTGACACTGAGTGAATTTGCACTTTTAATAATCAGGAAGATACAATGGCATTGAAAAAAGTGACTGATGACCATTTTTCACACTTAGCGACCATTTTCACACTTAGCGACCGTTGTGGCATCCTCATGGTTACGCGATCAAAATGTTGATGTTTGGCAACAGATTCGTATTTCTGATGGTCGCTAAGTGAGGAGTCTCGAGGAGGGGGAAAACATTTAGTGACCAAAGTTACAATGGCATTGAAAAAAGTGACTGATGACCATTTTTCACACTTAGCGACCGTTGCAGCATCCTCATGGTCACGTGATCAAAATTTTGTTTGGCAACAGATTCATATTTATGCTGGTTTCAGTGTCCTGGGGTGACCTTTTGACAAAAAAAATTTTTTTTTAATCAACCCCCCCCCCCCCCCCCCGGTCAAGGGCGTCCCTCTTTTCCAATTTGAAAATCTGGTCACCTTACTTATCCTCTCCCTGAAAATGCCAGAATGATGTGAAATGCCATGTTTGACTGGCTGTCAGCTGGGGAGGGAAATCGAATATATAATTCTTTCTTGATTTCCTGATAAAACCTCCTTTGCAGAAAGGGTTCAGCAGAACAGCTGTCTGGGATTTCAGTTTGGGATTGTTTTTATTTTGGTATGAACTTCATACCAAAATAATAAAAACAAAGTAAAAAAAAATTCCACTGTATTTTTTTTTGTTTGATCAACCAGAGAATTAAAATAGCAGTTTTCACACCCTTTAATTTCCCACTCTACAATTTCGACCTAAAGCATTTTCTCTGGTCCTCTTCCAAGATTGTCTTGTTCTCCCCCAAGAAGAGGTTGGAGAGAGAGAGGGGGGGGGGGATCCCTGCTTTATCCAGGGCACTCAAACTGCTGGCAATGGTGGTGGTGATGGGGGAGCCAACTGAGCAGCCGTTTTTCTCCTCGTCCTCCCCATTCAAGCAGGGCCAGTGGTGAAATTCTATTTTTTTACTACCGGTTCTGTGGGCGTGGCTTGGTGGGCGTGGCAGGGGAAGGATCCTGCAAAATCTCCATTCCCTCCCCACTCGGGCCAGCCAGAGGTGGTGTTGGCCGGTTCTCCAAACTACTCAAAATTTCCACTACCAGAAATCTCCAGAACCAGCTGAATTTCACCCCTGAGGAGGGCGTCTCAATTCTCCCCCAGCGCAGCAAATTCCAGCTTCAGTCGGGGCATGCAAGCCACCTAAGCACCATGATTGCCCCCTCCCCAACCAGCCAGCCAGCCCCGCCTGACCTGCTCCCCCACATGCGCCCTGGCCTGCAGCAGAGGCCCAAAAACCAGCTGGCCGGCGGGAGGCGGGCGTGCATGTGCCTGTGCAGTGGAGCTGGGTTGGGGCTCCTGTGCCTGCAGAGAGGGCTCTGTGTGCCACCTGTGGTAGGAGTGCCATAGGTTCACCCTCACGGGTGTAGAATGGGAAGGATGTGTGTTTGTGTTTTATTTCAATAGTTTTCTTATGTATGATGTACATACGTGGCATTTTCCGTCTCCCTCCAAGGGGCCTCTGGACCGGTCCAGCTTTTCACCTGGGAAAGGGCTCAAAGGGCCTGGTTGCCTGGCTGGGCCTTTCGAGGGAAGCACCTCATTCCCCACAAGGATGGAGCTTCCTCTCCCCTCAGCCCCCCTTCCCCTCTCTCCCCTCCCCCTCCTGGGCCAAGGTGGACACATCAATGCCCCCCCGTCCCAGGAAAGGAACACAATCCCTCAACCACAGACCCACCTAAACCGGGAGTCCCAGTGGCTCTTTTCTAGAACTTGGAGGTCTTTTGTGGGGGTTCACTCAAGGCCTGGGAGATGGGAAGGTCAGAGGGGTCCCATCCCACCAAATAACACCCACACAACCCTAAGAGGGGCCACCGTGCCCTCCTAAATGGGCCTCTAGCAGTGGTGGGATTCAGCCAGTTCGCACCTATTCGGGAGAACCGGTTGGTAACTTTCTAAGTAGTTCAGAGAACCAATTGTTGGAAGAAATCTCCTTTTGTTTTTCTCCACTTTACAGGGCTAATCCTGTAAGGAAGGCAGGAAGGAAACATTCTAGTGTTGTTTCTAGCCTAATCTTTATTGCCCTGCTTACAGAAACTGCCTCTCCGGTTAACCCTTATTACATTGTAACAGCTAAAGTGAAGTGTCCATCGACCTGAGTGATCTTGAATTGGCCACGCCCACCCAGTCACATGACCACCGAGCCCCACCTACCCAGATGGTCATTAGGGCAGAGAACCGGTTGTTAAATTATTTGAATCCCACCACTGGCCTCTAGGTAGGTGTGGCAAGAATTCAGGTTGTGCCATCCCCCGTTCTGTGGGCACCTCCAGGATCTCAGCTGCAGCCTCTCAGCCCTCTGCTTACTCAAGGAACTGAGGAAGCAGAAAAGACCTCAGAGTCCTGCATGAATACGGGAAAACAACACAGGGTGAAGGAAACAGACTCCATCCACTGCTTAATTGAAAGGCAGCACCCGGACGGCAAAGGGGGGGAAAGAAAACTTCCTATTCACTACTCGTCATCTCTCATCCTACCATTTCCCTTTTTACAACAGATGGAAAATGGAGTTTAACTTTGGGCAGAGGGGCACATGACATGGATCTTGTAACTTGTTAACTAACATAGTTAGCTTGTATTTTAATTTGACTTATTTTCTGTCTTTTAAAACAATGTTCAGGCTCATTACAGACTGGAATGTAGGAATAGCCTTCGACATTGCTAACCGTGGAAGATAAACTGGCTGGAAATTAGCTCCGGATAAGAAAAAAGTTTGTCCATACAAATTGGGGTCTGGTTTATCTCTTTCTTGAACTATAAGCAACTGTGTTCCTTTACACGTATGCCCCTTCTCATGTCAGACCTCAATTTAATGAATGTGTGATATTATGGGATGCAAATATGTAACATGTTTGAGTACATGTAACTGATTTCCTATGCAAAGGTTGCTTTTATCCTGTCCAATCAACTTTCCTCTTTCATTTTTCTTTGTTGTGCCAACTATAAAAAGGAATGTAAGAGGGGTCTCTGGGTTCTCCCTTTTCATAGGCAGATCCCACTTTATCAGGGCAGCCTCAAAAACGGCTTCTAAGTGATCTTCCAACTCGATCGCTTTTTGGGAAGATAAACCAAGGCAGATTTGACTATCAGGCACAAGGAGTTTTAAAATCACATCCAGTTTAGGATTAGTACAGGGCCATGATGGTGAACCTATAGCATGCATGCTCCAAGTGGCATGTGTAACCATGTCACTTGACACGTGCAGCCTTGCCTGTTTGTCTTTCAAGTTTCTGGCGCACTGTACTTCTCGCACCTGGCAGTGGTGAAAACCAGCATGCGCGCCGGCCAGCTGATCGTTGGTGTTTAAGCAGGCCAGAACCCGGAGGTTTGGCTTTTCCGGAGCGCAGTCCCTTAGCCCCTGGCAGTGCCAAAAACCAGTGTGCACATGCGAGCCGGTCAGCTGATCTTTGGCCACACATGCGCCCCAAAACCCAGAAGTTCAGCTGTTCTGGAGTGCGACCACAACAAGCACACCCACACACAATGTGCAGGCGCATCATGTTTCCACAACTTTTGGGCACTTGGTGCAGAAAATGTTTGCCATCCCTGGCTCAGAGACTTCTAAGAAGCAATCAGGATAGCTTCCAAACCATGATCAGGGTCTTAGGGTTATATATGAGTCCAACTAATTGTGGCATGTTTCACATCTGATGGCCATAAAAATCCATGGTTTCTGCCTTATGCAAGCCGGCCAATGACTGATGGTCTCTTCAGGTGTGTTTGTTGTTTTCCAAAATGGAGGTCACGTGTGGAGAGTTGTTGGTCTCCGTCCTTGTTTTTCAAACTTTAAGATGAATGGACTTCCACCCACAAAATTCCCCACTCAACAATGCATTTCCCAGGATTCACTGGCCATCAAGCTGTCCAGGGAATTTTGGGAATTAAAGTCAGTTCATCTTCACGTTCCCAGTCTGAAAAATGCTGGTCTGTATTCTCACCTTGTGTCAGGAGTTAAACTCTGCACCAAGACTTGGCTAATCCATACATTTCTGAATAAGCAGGAGACAATTTTGCAGATGAATCCTGGGTTGTTTGGCTAATCCCTGATTAGGCTTCCTCCTTTTTAAGCTTTTGTTTTATATCTCTGGCTTTTATTTTTCTCTCCCCACTTGGAAGACCCAGCCCTGCATGGCTTCTCCCCCACAGGAGCCTCTCCTGGAAAGACACGAAGCCAACGCAAAGCTGGAGAAATCCCCTTTGGCTGTGTTCTCCCTCCTCAAATTCAGACCCATAAACCAGGATAGTCTCTCCCAAGGAATGAGGGGTGGTGGGAGCTGCCCCAGATCTCCTCCTCCTTCCTGGCCATCTTGGACCTTTTCTATGGGTCTGGGCTTTGCTTTCCCGAGTGCCTTATGCATGAAAACAGGGGGCAGAAAACAAGCTCTGGACTCCCCTCTCCCCTTGAAGATCAGGGCTGCCTGGATCCCTCCCCATCAAAGGGGGAAAAGAAGGACTGGGTGCAAAGGGAGCCCCCCTCCCCAAAACTCCTTTTCCATCTCTGCTTCCTTGCAATTCCGGGAGAGAAAGTTTTTCCTGGAGTCCCTTGGATCCCCTCCCCCCACAAAGACCCTCTTTCTGCACAGGAGGGTTGGGGGGGGGGGTCCTGGGCTGTGGCTGCGTTTCCCCCTTTCCCCCTCTCCCCATTAGGGCAAGGGCTGCGAAAGAACCTCTGGGGCTCCTGCAGATGTGGAAGAGGGACGTCCCTTCGCTGGGCTGGGAAGCTCTGCAGATTCTACTCTGCCGTCTGTGATAGAGAGGGATTTGTGTGTGTGTGTGTGTGTCTGTCTGTCTGTCTGTCTGTGTTGAGAGAAACACTAGCAGAATCGCAGGACCTGTAACCATTGTGCCTGCTTTCCCCATTTATTTCTATCCATTCCATTCAGACTCATCTTAATTCTTACACCTATTATCTTCTAAACGATCGAAAAATCTGCCCCCCCCAAAGCCCCCGCCAGCGCCAGCGGTTCAAGGGAGGGGAAAGAGGGGGGGCACGTCCCCCTGGCGCCGCCTCACTGCAAGGGGGGGGGCAGAGCGAAGCCGGATTGCCTCGCGCAACAACACCCCCTCCCCCACACACAAACAGACACGACAGCTCGAGGGAAGCCTCCGAGACTCGCGCGTAGAACTCCCGGAAGAAGCCGAGTCGGCAGCTTCAGAGGACAAACGGAGCATGCGCCAGAGAGCGTTTGCCTCAGTTGCTCCTGGACGGGAGGGGGAGAGAATTCCAGGTGGGGGGATCTGTTGCAAGGAAGCCGCTTCTTCCTTCCGCTCTAGGATTTAACACATCTTTCGGCGCGTCTCTTGTCTTTGGCTGGCAAAGGGAGCTGCCATGGCCGAAGGCGACCACCAGAGGGCTTGCTGCGCAGGTGGGGAAGACCTGGCAGCTTTCGAGCTTCAGAAGTGAATTGAGCATGCCCGTGTGCTTTTGCCATTTCTGCTTCTTTCGTTCCCCAACCTGATGAAAAGTCACAGAATAGGTGGAGGGGGGGGGGATGCTTCCTCAGCTTCGGCCCCCTTTGCACCTACACAGTGACACCCCTCGCCACGCACCACCGAACCATGAAGCTGCAAGAGGGTCTGGCGGGGGAGAGGGGCCGGGAGGAACATCCCCTGGAAGGGGGGCTCACCGCATGGCAGGCTGCATTGGGGGTCTTGCAAGGGTTAGGGGGTCGCGGGGGGGGGTGTTCCTATCCCTTCTGAGCCACAATCGGAGCCAGTGCTGGGATTTCTTTCCGTGTGTGTGTGTGTGTGTGTGTGTGTGTGTGTGTGTGTGTGTGTGTGTGTCTCCCTGTGTGATCTAACTGGGGATTCATTCCAGGTGAGGAAGGGGCTCCGTCTGAAGGCAGCAAAGTCCCAGGAGTTCGCACCTGCCTCCATTCATCCCTTTCTGTCACAGTCACACTGGCCCTTTGTGTGTGATTGTGGGTCTTTGTGTTGAATATTGTTTCACCATTTGGGGAGGCTTCCAAATAAGCCTATAGATGGTCCTCGACTTGCGACCACAATGGAGCCCAGAATTTCTGTTACTAAATAAGACAGTCGATAAGTGCATTTTGCCCCCATTTTACGACCTTTCTTGCCACAGTTGTTAAGTGAATCTTCCCCACTGACTTTGCTGGCCAGAAGGTCCCAAAAGGCCATCCCATGAGTCCGGGACACTGCGACCGTCATAAATATGAGACAGTTGCCAAACATCTGACTTTTGATCACGTGACCAGGGGGATACTGCAGTAATTGTAAGCATGAAAAACGGTCATAAGTCCCTTTTTTCAGTGCCATTGTTAACTTTGAACTAAAAGAACCGTTGTAAGTGGAGGCCCTCCTGCTCTTTCTTCAGTGTTGTTTAGGCAGAGACACAACTGTCTTGGCAGCTGCCTTCTGCCTCACTCGGAGTTCCTGGAAGCTCTCCAAGGGCAGCCCCACAGGGAGAGCCTTGCGGGAGTCCATCCTGGGTGCGAGCAGGGCCTGAGTGGCCGTGAAGGGAGCGACTGGGGGGCGAAACCCCAAACTCTGCCGTGGCCCCTCCTGACCACGGCTGCCCCCCCTGCTCCTCAGGCAGGAGTTGTGGATCCAGAAGGACCCCCAGATCAGGCCCTGGGCTGCTGCCCCCACCCCCATCCATCCACCCTCAGAGGAGATAAAGTCCTAGAACCAAAAGGGAAAAACAACTCAGGCCCCCCCATTCGCTCCTGCCAGGTTCAGCTGAGGGTTTTGTCCCCCATCCAAAGCCCTGCGACCTTCAGGCGCCTGGAGAAGGACCCTGGTCTCTCTTCCTGGGACGTCTTTGTCTCCCCAAAGAGAGAGAAGCCAAGTTGTGGGGGCTCCGAGAAGCCAAGTCTCCCCTTGTGGAGGGGCAGAAAGAAGGGAGGAGGGGGCTTTCCAGGAGCAGGTGGGGCTCCCGGAGGGAAGGAGCATTTCACTCCCCTCTGCAGGAGACGGAAAAAAGGAGGATGGTTTCTTCCACTTTTCCCTCTTCAGTCCGGCCTTTCCTGCCCCTCCCTCCTCTTCTGAGTTTCCCTAAGTGGGAAGTGGGGCCCACTTAGGCGTAGAAAGAAACCGGTTCCTCTGGTGACCTCCAGGAAAGGCCCAGCAAAGAGGCCTTCAATTCTCTGGGAGGGAGTCAGAAGGAAAACAGCCTCCAATGTCATCCAATTATAAGCAGAGGGAAAAAAAATATTGGGGAGGGTCAAAGAAGACACAAGAATTAGGTAGACAGATCTCCCGTTCTTGTCTTTGAATGGGAGTTTCTTTATTTGTGTCTAGGAGTGGATGAGGATTAATCAGAGTCCAACCTTGGAAGGAACTGGACGTAACCCGGGAGGAGGGTCCCCTCCATCTCAATGGGGACCTCAAAGGTATTGAAGGAAAAGCAGCCGGAGAGCCAAGAGGAGAAGCCATTTCAACCCTCGATGGGTGGAAAGAGTCCCAGGAAGAGGAGATCCCTCCCATCCCCTCAAAGGATCCCCTCAGGGGGAAACCAGATCCATGCAGGGAGGGTGGAGAGGCCTTCAGAAGGAGCCCTTCTCTTCTCTCCCAGGAAAGAGGCCGCAGGAGGGAGGAACTGTCGGAGTACGAGGACTGGGGAGGAGGGGTTTCCCAGAAGGAGAAGCTCTAAAGAGGAGACGCAGGGAGGGTGGAGGGAGCTTCAGAGACGGGATCTCTGGATGACCATATAACGGGCAGTTAAGTGCAGTTTCCCATTCCTCCCTTTCTTACTGACCCCCAATGACCATCATTATTCTTATCATACACTTACTAACAGTTTTCATCTTCTTTATGTCTCTAAATATATTTTCTACTTATTTTTTAGCCTTCTCCATTTCCAAACTCCTTTTTTATTTTCCAACCATTGGTAAAATACTTCCCAAATCATGTAATATCCAGTTTGCTCTTTCTCCTTCATTGCTAATGTTAATCTGCTCATTTCTGCACATTCAGATATTTTCCTTATCACCTTCTCATCCATAGGAATCTCTACACTTTTCCAATGTTGTGCAAATGCAATTCTAGCTGCAGTTAATACATGAAGGATTAAATCTACATTCTCTTTATTATCAATAGGGCAGCTTTCTGTGGGCCTGTTTGGGGAGTTTGAATAAACACCTGTAGACTCTTGGCGTGTTTGTATATGTGTGTGTTTGTGTGATTTGTGTGTGTGTTTGTAAGAGAGCAGCATTGTTTCGTATTGGTCCGCTGGGGCTTCATCCTGGGATCCTGGGAAAACGTGATTCGCTGGTTGTAGCCTGCATTTCTCTGCACATCCTGTGTTTCTCAGACATTGCGTCGTCTGAAGGCCCGTTCTGGGCTCGGCAGTGCCTGCGTGTATCTCCCCGGCCTGATGCTTCCAGCCCCAGAGAAGGAATCTAGAAGGGGTATGGAGCGTTTGTCTCGGATTTCGGAGATGGGAGGGCTGGGCCAGAACTAGCGGCAGCACCAATGAGAATTCTCCCTTCTTGAACGTCATCAGTCTCCGGGCAGAGTCCTTTGGGGTTTCAGCTGAAGGGGGAAAGCCAGTTCTGCAGGGAGAAAGAGGCGGGGAAAGTGGGAGGGGGGATCTTGGCCTGAAGAACCTACTGGGGCTTCTTCTCTGCTTGGAAAGCTCTCCTGCACTGGGTGAAATAGAGGGAGACTCTGCCTGAAGACCGATGATGCTGCAGAAGAGAGACTTCCCAGTGGTCCTACTCCTTTCTGCACCCTCCCAATCCCGAAGTTCGAGGAAGCCCCATTCTGGGCTCTGCAGAGTTTCTGCGATTCCTTCACTTGGCGGCGAGAGAGAGAGAGCCACTGGGGAACTGGACTGCCTGAGCCAAAGAGGTCCATGGGATCTTGAGACAGGTCGTTTTCTCGGGGGGGGGGGACCCTCAGGAGGGGGTTGGGGGGCAGGTTGAGACAATTCAGCCGGTTGGCCGAACAGCTCATACAATTAACAACCGGTTTCAGGGAACCCATGGGAATTGGCTGAATCCCACCCCTGCCTGGTTCCATGTTGGGCCAAGTGATGCGTCCCTCCCCCCTCCTTGTGGGCAGACCAGAGGCATCTGGGGGGGTCAGCGTGAAATTTAGGCTGACCTCGGTCTGATCCATCAAACCTTTTCTACCTGCTTAAAATGGAATTTGTAAAGTGACCCGAGTGGCAACCAGAAGCCATTCTAAAACCTCAGGCTGACTCCTCATCCACCCACAATCTCTGTGGTTGGAAAGCAGAAGACTTTCCATGGGTGCCTCTTGCTAGAAACCTGGATGTTCCCCCCCCCCATCCCTGTTCCTCCCCCTCCCTTTCTTGACCTGGATGAATAGGCGGCATTGAACGCAGGGAAAGGCTTTATAGACAAATTATAGAGTGGGAAATTAAAGGGCCGGAATAGTGTTAGTTGTTCCTATTTTCATTCTCTGGATGAGGAAGGAAAAAATAGAGTGGGGATTTCTAAAAGGGAGATACTTAAATAATAACAAACCCAAAGTGAAACCTCAGACAGCTGTTCCGGTAGATGCTTTCTGTGAAAGAGGCTTTGTCAGGAAATCAAGAAAGGAGGACATAATAGCGATGGAGAGCAGGTCAATCCCTGCATTCCAGCTCATTCTGCCATTCCAAGGCTTCTCATGGAGATGATCCAACAACACAGTTAGAGCAGGGCTCCTACAGCTCCCACCTGACCTCTTATAATCTTTCTCTCTCACGTACACGAACTTTTAGTTTCTGTCAGTAGGAACAAGTGCCTCAATTATTTTTCATAAGGTGTCTGGTTCATTGGCAGTTGCTGAATATTACATTCCTCTGAATGACTTTCACAGAGTTCTCTTTAGCAAGATTTATTGGGTTGAATAGGGAGGTACAAGAAGTACAGCCATTCAATCATTTCCCATTCTGAAACAAGTAGATTTGATTTTCTTTGGCTCCTGCCTACTCTCTAAGTGGAAATAATATCTCTTTTCAAATAAAAGAAACATTAACAATTCTTCCAATATCATAATGGTGTTGGATCTCATGTTTTTACATTTATTTACCTTCAAATAAAAGCCAAAGGGGCGACTTGGAGCCAATCCCCAGGGGACTCGAGTTCTGATCCTCCCTTAGGCATGAAAACTTCCTGGGGGACTTTGGGCCAATCACCAGGAGACTCCTCAGTTCCAGTCCCACCTTAGTTCTTATTGAATGGGGCTGTGGAAGTTGGAAATATTTTCTTAGATTAATTTGGGATACCAGAATTGGGGATTCCTAGAGTGGGAGATGTCCGCGTGTCCAATATTGTGGTGTGTGATGGAAAAAAGTGAAATTGTGCAAAAATGTCTATTCCATGTTGAGCAAAGCCATAAGTCTCTGCCTTCTTCTGCTTGTGGGAGAACCAGAGGCCTCTGTGTGGTCCCTGTGAATCTTAGACTGACCTTCTTCTGGTCCATCAGATCTTTTCTTACCTCCTTAAAATGAAATTCGTAAAGGGATCCTATTCCCAATTGGGAGCCATTCATAGACATAAACATTGATTAACAACAGATCAGCAATCTCTGTGGTTGGAGAGCAGAGCAGCTTCCATGGGTGCCTTTTCCTAGAAACCTCAAAGTCCCCCCCCCCTTATTCTTCCCCCTTCTTGGACCTGGATGGATATTTTGCAGCATTGAAGGTTTGTGACCTGGTCAATGATGCAGCTGCCTTTAGACAGGATCCCTCCAACCTCCTCCTGGGGAGAGTCTCAAGGTCCCCTTTCTCTGGACATCTTCTCCAGCCCTTCACAGACAAGACAAGCTTGGAAGAGGACCAGAGAAAACGCTTTAGGTCGAAATTGTAGAGTGGGAAATTAAAGGGTGTGAAAACTGCTATTTTAATTCTCTGGTTGATCAAAGAAAAAAAAATACAGTGGAAATTTTACACATTTTTTATTTACTTTGTTTTTATTATTTTGGTGTGAAGTTCATAACAAAACAAAAACAATCCCAAACTGAAATCCCAGACAGCTGTTCTGCTGAACCCTTTCTGCAAAGGAGGTTTTATCAGGAAATCAAGAAAGAATTATATATTCGATTTCCCTCCCCAGCTGACAGCCAGTCAGACATGGGATTTCATATCATTCTGGCATTCTCAGGGAGAGGATCAGGCAACCAGGCTGGTTCTTGGTTCCCACAGCTTCCTCCTGAACTCTTTTCCTCTCTCTCTCTCTCTCTCTCTCTCTCTCTCTATGTCTCTCTCTCTCCCTCCCTCCCTCCCTCCCCACCCTCTCTCTCTCTCTCTCACACACACACATTTTTAACTGTAGGAACAAGTGCCTGCATTATTTTCAAATTCAATAGCTGTTGCTGAACAGCAAATTCCTCTAAATAACTTTCAGCAAGGTTTATTAAGTTGAAAGGAAAGGGAGCTAGAACAATTCAATAATTTCCTATTTTGAAACATATGAATATTTTCTTTGACTCCTGTATATTGTCTAAATGGAAAGAATATCTCCTTTCAAACAAAATAAACTTTAACAATTCTTCCAATATCATAATGATATTATATATCATGCTTTTACATTTGTTCTGGCTGTAAGCTGTTCCTTTGTGTTCAGGTCTGGCATCAGAAGGATAATGTAGCACTTGGGGATGAAGATGCAGCCCAGCAGACCAGCACTGGAGGCCAGGATGGAGAAGACCTGAACAGCCACCATGTATTTCCCTTTGGTGCTCAGGTAGGTGGGCACAAAAGTCACCCAGACGCTGCAGAAGACCAGCATGCTGAAGGTGATCAGCTTGGCTTCATTGAAGGCCCCAGGCAGATTCCTGGCCAGGAAAGCCACCGTGAAGCAGATGGCAGCCAGGAAGCCCATGTAGCTGAGGGTGACGTAGAACATGAGAACGGCCCCTTCGTTGCATTGCAGGATTATCTCTCCAGGCTGGGAGTGGAGGTCAGAGTCAGGTAATGGGGGAGAAGCTCCCAGCCAGATGGAGCAGATGATAATTTGGACTGCAGAAGAAGACAGGATGATGGAGTTGGCCAAGCTCTTCCCCAACCATCTCTTCACTCGGTTTCCTGGTTTTGTGGCCAGGAAAGCCAGCACCACCGTGATGGTTTTGGCCAAGAGAGAAGAAACGGCAACTGAGAAGATGATGCTGAAAACCGTTTGTCGGAGAAGGCAGGTGGCTTTTCTTGGTTGACCAATGAAGAGAGAAGGAGACAAGAAGCAAAGCAGGAGGGAGACCAGGAGGATGTAGGAGAGGTCCCGGTTGTTGGCTTTGACAATGGGAGTTTCTCCATATTTAATGAAGATAATTAAAACAAGGACTGTAGTTAGGAAGAAGAGCAGGGCAAAAGAGACCAGGATGATGCCCAGATGTTCTTCATAAGACAGGAAGGCCATAACTTTGGGGATACATTGGACTCTGCCCTCATTTGGATATTTGTCATCTGGACACTTGGTGCATTTTTCTGCATCTGAGAAACCAAAAAGCAATTTTCTTTAATATTCTGTCCTTTTATCTTACAGTAAATACCTTCTTTGGATAACAACTGATACCATGGACATTTTCCAAGGAGTATTTCTTAATGATTTCATTAAAAAGAGCATAAGAAGGATATTTTTTAATATATATATATAACTAGGTATTTGAAGTTGAGGGAAGTCCTAGGATGTTAATTATTTCCTGTGCAATGTGTAGAATCTTCATAGGGAGCTACATTACTAGAAATTAGTAATGAATCATATAATCTTTTTAGGCAAACATCCTGAGTTCTGCAACATGGCAGTTAATATACTGGACTTGGAGTACTCCTACAGTAACTTGTAACACTTAAAAACAATCTTGAATTAAGGAGAAACTTCCTAATAGTTAGAACAATTATCTAGTGGAACAGCTGGACTCCAGAGGTTTTGGGTTCTTCAACACTGAATGTTTTAAAGAAGAGATTAGACAGTCACTTGTCTGAAATGGTATAGATTCTCCTGCTTCAGCAGGGGTAGAAGATCTCCAAGGCCCCTTCCAGCTCGTCTCTGATTTATTGATCTACATGACTGGCAGAATATTTGCGTAATGAGTTCCCTCCATAACTATCCACAGCACCACATTATGGACCAGTGACACCTTCTCAGTGATCCTCAAGGGGAAGATTCAATGTACAGTGAATTGCAAGATCTTTCAGAAGGTGGACCTAAAACAATTCATCAAGTTTCAAAGAACTTGGATGTTCCTAGAAAGGTGAATTTAGCAGCACAAGTCCAAACTAAAAAGCAGAAGAGATATTTCCTTAAATAGTAGTAAAGCTTCCTCAGTCTTCCACCTCCTCCTCCCAACTCTTCCCAGCCCCTTCAAAGTTTTTTTTTACTTACTTCCTTTTAAATAATAAATTGTTCAGGTTAAAAATAAAAAAAAAACTGGTGAACTTCAATCTGTCTTTTAACTTGCACTTTCATGAAAATGTTCTGGATGGATCCAGTTCCACAAAGCCTCCCATTTTCCTCAGTGTGACCCACCTTCCTGAGTGGAGAAGGTCCCCTCCGGACAAGGAACGCAGTCATAGCAGCAAACTGGCTCTCCTTCTCGAGCCCTCTTGACAAATCCAGGATGACAATTTTCCACACAGTTGGACTGAGGCAGAGACTGAGCAGAAAAATGAGGAATGCCAAAGAAAAGATGTTAGGATTCTCCGTCCATGGAAAATGGAGGGAGAAATGGATGGAGACAAGTAGCCTCTGGTCTTCACTGAGGTAAATATGAAATCACTGACTACTTTTAAACAGATGCAAGAGGGAGAACAACTGGAAGATTCTTCATTTACTTCCTCCCTTTTGATTTTGGTATTTAATATTACAATAAAGTACTTTTCTACTTTAAACTTTATTAACAGATTGAATTGAAAAAAAATTAAGTATGATGACATATGTAAAAGATTTAGGAAACTTTTATTCCATTAGATTTTTTAATATAGAATAAAACTGATGAAGAAAGAAACCTCTGACCAGTAAGATCTTGAAAGGTTTCCATAAAACAGGGCAAAGCCCTTCCACTTAGGTCCCATCTGTTGAAGAACTTCCATTAGATGACACCAACTGGCATGGAAGGCCAACCACCCTGGAGACTAGAGGTTTTGCCCACTTGAAATGGGACCTCAGGCTTTGGGAAACAGAGAAAAGACACCAAAATTTCTCCCACCTTATTGAGCAACTTTAGCTGTGAAAGAGCATCTTCTTTGATAGAAAATCTCTGTCTATCAAAATACGCCAGAATCTCTAACCTGGGATGTTCGTTGGGGAGAACCAAGAAGCCGTGAATGCCAATATCTGCTGTTATCTTTCCATTTTGGTCCAAGTACAGTTTAAAGTCAGAAATATTCCAAAATTCATTCTTCTCCAGAAAGGGATGAAACTAGAATGGGAACATCCAGAAATTTGAAAAACAGAAAACTTTGTTTCTTATCCCACATTGAATCTTTTTTCTACAATTGTCTAATCTCCAAATATGGTTAAATAGGGTACAAATACTGCCAATATCTTCATAAGTGAATGAAAAAAATTGAGAAAAATTTGTCAATCACATACTGACAAAATATAAAGAAAATATAATCCACCCAGTTGGTCAATTATAGGGAACATTCTAGAGCAGATGACAAATAAAATGAACAGACAAAAAAAAAGATGATCCATAAACTCTTTGAAAACAACAGGTTGATTCCCTGAAAGGATGGGTTGATCAAGAAGAAATCTTTCAGGCTAATCTTCTCCCTTGCAATGCTGATGGAAAACACCTCCAGATGCGCTAATAGCAGAATTATTGTAATGTGACTTTAACAAAAAATTTAAAATCTTTAAGAACAAATCTCCCACCAACACTTTTCTGAGCCTGAAAAGTTAGGGAGGATCCTTTCTGAATTTCTTTCTCTCCAATTATGTAGCTGCAGGATTCTCCCCTCTTATCTGATCCCTCCCTAGGCAGCCTCTCTTCTCCTCATCCCAAAAGTCATTCTCACATATCATCACACTTTATAAATGGATTATGGGAACTCTGGTGATAGAACTGGATTTCAATAAAGGACTCACAAAGAATCTTGTGAGTTTTGTGGAAACTTGAGGGGTGGTATGAGAACTAAATGGATAAAAACTGTCTTCAAAATATTACTCAAATAATTTTTAACAATTTTTAATCTTTCCTATGAAACCTGAAGGTGATGGATTATAATTTGCCATTGGTCATCAATACGGTAATTAATACGATCTTAGAGTAAGCTAATTTAATGTGATTTAAAGAATATAAAGTCTTTCAACTTAGAAGCTTTATTTGAAACTTTATTTTAAATTTCATTTAAAAAATTTGATAAAATAACAATGGTTTTAAATCAACTTGAAGGCAATAATCATAAGCACGCAACAATTGTTGAATAGGATGGATTGGATGAACTGGAATTTAATTTGCTGCTGGCATCCCTGAAGGAGGAGTCTGGTTTGAAGGCAGGCTGCTTGGAGATGGCTGGAGAGGCCATGGACCCTGAAGACTCAAAGTGGACAGAAGGGATGACTGATGAAACGGATTCTTTCAAGAAGATTGAGGGAGATTTGGGAATGAACTTGTCATATTTAACTGGAAAACAAAGAGTTTAGGAGTCGTCATGTTTCCATTTTCAGGAGGTCCCATGACTTTGGGGAATGGGAAGCAGTTGTTGAGAAAGATCCTAATTAAAATTTTAAGGAAATGTCTTATTAAGAATCAACCAAAGCTGTTTAACCCTGGGCAGATTCTGGATGGATCAGAGGTAATGAATGTGGTGGTCTGTAGTAGAGAAGAAGCCCCTGTAAATATTCTGTGGGTTAAATACAACAGCAGATAACACAGTATTTTAGTTATTTATTTATTTATTTATTTATTAGGCACATTTATATGCCGCCCAATCCCGAAGGACTATTGTTGGATTGCCTGTTAACTACTTTTTTTATATACAGCAGATAAATGACAAGTCACGTAGTTGTAAATAGATGTGTAATTTATAATATTGGGGCTATTTTGCAAGAAGGAGAAACTATTACAGCTATATTGTATTCAACAGGGGGGGAAATATGCATGTTTTTGCCTGTTTTTAATGCACCTTTAAAAAATGTGTTGTCTACTTTTGTTTTATCATTGTAATAGTTTTATTTTACCTTTTTGAATAAAAATTTTTATAAGAGTTTCCAGAAACAATATTTATGATTACCACGAAGAGAAGGGCGCATAAGTAAAAAGCAGTAGAAAAATATCTGATTTTTAGCAACTAGGACTTGACTAACAATAAAGTCTCATATAAGAACATGAATGATGGACTGTAAAAAAGATGAGGGATAGCAAACTTGATATATTTACTTGTGAAAATGACTCAAAATCGTAGTTAACTGGAAACAGAATCTGAGTCAGCCCAGAGACGTTCATGGAAAGAAGGTAGATGCAGCTGTAAGAATCTCAGGAAGTGAATCAGTGGTGGGTTTCTGCCAGTTCTCATCGGATCGGGATAACCGGATGGTGAAATGGACCTGGACGTACGTAACTTCCAAACGCCTGCTCGCCTGCCCCAGCCCTGTCGCTCCACGCTCACCCCCACCTGCTGGACAGGTCCAGCGGCACTATCCACCAGACAGCAGAGGCAAGCTCTACTGGATTCTACTGGATTCTACTCTCGGCGTGTAGCCATCGCTGCGTCCTTCGCGAACCTTCGCGAGCCTCCCCCTCCCCCCTGCAGTACTTTATGATCTACGACGTCTTAACAACCGATGCACCCCCCCTCTCTTTCAACCTGTTCCAGCCGCCCCCAGACTTTGGACCCTCCCAGGCCTATAGGAGAGGGGGAAGACAAGGCATTCCCCTGCATACCATCTATATACCTTCTATGGACCGTTGTTGGTTTTTGTTTTGGATTACATCCTGACCTGGAGGGGGTGAGACTGCGAAGCTCTTGCTTGTTAAAATCTGGCGTTTACGCCCTGCCCCCTCCATTTGCAACCACCTTATTCAACACGGACTTTGAACCTTTGGCCTTGGGTGCATTTTTGGGACTTAGAGGAAGGGAGAGGGGCGGAACAGCCCTCTTTGGACCGTGTCCTCTTTACTGGACTTTGCAGAGGAGAAGGTTAAGATCATTAAGACCTCCTCTCCTATCTTGATATAAGCCTGGTACGAACCTCGCACGGTTGCACAATTTTTTAACTGGTATGGTGAGTGTATGGGATTTGCATGTGATTGAGTGAATGATCCCACCTTTTTTATTATCCTATTATTATTGTATTTTATGTGTTTTAATTACTACGTGGGGACTGCTTGGGTGGGGACTGCTTGGGTGGGGACGTGGGGACTGCTTGGGTGAACAAATGAGTGTGTCTGATTCGGAGGGCCTGTTAAGGAATGCGGGAGCCATAGGGGTGGTTGATGGAACTACGGACATGGGAGTGGGCCGGAGCATTACGGTCTTAACAGGGAGGGGCAGATATGGCAGGGACTTTAGGCTACTTCAGGCTACTTCAGCTGACTGCTACTTCAGGCTACTTCAGCTGACTGCTAGATCAGCAGTTCAGCGGTTCAAATCTCACCGGCTCAGGGTTGACTCAGCCTTCCCTCCTTCCGAGGTGGGTAAAATGAGGACCCAGATTGTTGTTGGGGGCAATATGCTGACTCTCTGTAAACCGCTTAGAGAGGGCTTAAAGCCCTATGAAGCGGTATATAAGTCTACTGCTATTGCTACTGCTATTGCTTTAGGGCTGGCCATTACGGGGAAGGAGGGCTCGCTACGTCACAGAGATCCCACCTTCCAGCCCTATGAGTCCCACTCCAAGGCCAGATGGCGCGAGTAATCAGGACCCTGGTCTCAGGCTGTTGTCACTAAATGCCAGGTCTGTAGTTCATAAGGCTCCTCTCGTCCGGGACTTAATTTTAGATGAGAGGGCAGACCTGGCATGTATTACTGAAACCTGGCTGGGCCCGGAGGGAGGAGTCCCCCTCGTAGAGATGTGCCCAGAGGGTTTTCAGGTGCTCCATCAGCCGAGAGCTCAAGGAAGGGGTGGGGGTGTGGCCATTGTTATCTGAGAGTCTCTAGTACCTCGTAGGATCCCTGCTCCGGAGCTTGTCGGGTGTGAGTCCCTGCTGGTGAAGTTGGACCTCAAGGGTCAAGTGGGCTGCTGCTAACGTACCTGCCTCCCAACAGCGTTGCAGCAGCCCTCCCCTCGCTCCTCGAGTCGGTAGCCGAGCTGGCAATTGAGTTTCCCAGGCTCATGGTTCTGGGGGATTTCAATTTGCCCTCGCTCGGTGACCACTCTGATGGAGCGCAGGAGTTCATGGCTTCCATGACAGCCATGGGCTTGACCCAAGTAATTCGGGGCCCAACTCACTCGGCGGGTCACACGCTCGACCTCGTATTTCTCTCGGAGCAGTGGACTTGTGATCTTGGTCTGAGGGGTAGTGAGATCGTACCCCTGTCGTGGTCAGACCACTACCTACTGAGGCTTGACTTTTGGAGACCAAACCCCCACTGTAGGGAGGAGGAACCGACCAGGTGGTTCCGCCCCAGGCGACTTATGGACCCTTTGGGATTCCAGACGGAACTTGGGGTTATTCCTGATACCCTCGCCCGCAGTCCGGCGGAGACTCTGGTTGCTGCTTGGAACTCGGCAGCGACGGAGTCTCTTAACCGGATTGCGCCGCTACGGCCTCTCCGAGGCAGTGGATCCAGGAGGGCCCCTTGGTTTACCGAGGAACTCCGGGAGATGAAGCGCCGGAAGAGACGCCTAGAGCACCAATGGAGATCCAGTAAATCCGAATCGAAACGAGCACATTTAACATCCTGCATCAGAGAGTACATCCGGGCAATCAGGACGTCAAAAAGAACTTACATTGCCACTCTGATTGCTTCCGCTGAGTCGCGCCCAGCCGCCCTGTTTAGGATAGCCCGTTCCCTCCTAAATAGGAGGGATACGGGTGATCCGTTGCAGGGCAGGGTTGAGGACTACGTCCAGTTTCTCGCGGATAAAGTTGCTCGGTTTCGGGCGGACCTGGACTCCAATTCTGCGGACCCAGCCGAGGCACCAAGGGATATTCTGGTAGGTCATCGCTGGATTGATTTTCAAGTTGTTACCCCCGAGGACGTGGACAAGGCCATGAGAGCTGTAGGTGCCTCCACATGTGTACTGGACCCGTGCCCCTCCTGGCTGGTTGTTAACAGAAGGGAGGTGACATGGGGCTGGATCCAGGCGGTTGTTGCTGCCTCCCTCCGGGAGGGGGTCTTTCCCCCCGCCTTAAAGGCGGCGGTGGTGAGACCCCTCCTGAAGAAACCATCCTTGGATCCAGATGTTCTTAACAACTATCGCCACGTCTCCAACCTCCCCTTTGTGGGGAAGGTTGTTGAGAAGGTGGTGGCCTTTCAGCTCCAGCGGTCCTTGGAGGAAGCCAGTTATCTCTATCCATTCCAGTCTGGCTTCAGGCCTGGCTGCAGGACAGAAACCGCTTTGGTCGCATTGACCGATGATCTCTGGCGAGCCAGGGATGGAGGCCATGCCTCCATCCTGGTGCTCCTTGACCTCTCTGCGGCTTTCGATACTATCGACCATGGTATCCTTCTGCGACGACTGCGGGAGGTGGGGGTGGGAGGCACTGTTTTACGGTGGTTCTCCTCTTACCTCTCGGACAGGTCGCAGTCGGTGTTAGTCGGAGGGCAGAGATCGACCCCTAGGCCCCTAACATATGGGGTGCCACAGGGTTCGGTCCTGTCCCCCCTACTTTTTAATATCTACATGAAACCGCTGGGCGAGATCATTCGACGGCACGGGATAAAATACCACCAGTATGCGGATGATACACAGTTGTATTTGTCCGCCCCGTGCCAACTCAATGAAGCGATGGACGTGATGAGCCGGGGCCTTGAGGCTGTTAGAGACTGGATGGGGGTTAACAAGCTTGTACTCAATCCAGATAAGACCGAGTGGCTGCTGTGCTTCCCTCCCAATAATTGGCCAAGTGTTCCATCTCTCAGGCTAGGGGGTCAAATATTACGCCCCTCAGATAGGGTCCGCAAGTTGGGAGTCCTCCTGGACCCACAGCTGACTTTTGAACACCATTTGTCAGCTGTGACCAGGGGGGCATTTGCCCAGGTTCGCCTGGTGCACCAGTTGCGTCCCTACCTGAAACGGGAGGCTCTCACAACAGTCACTCGTGCCCTTGTGACCTCTAGGCTGGAGTACTGTAATGTGCTCTACATGGGGCTGCCCTTGAAGAGCATTCGGCGACTTCAGTTGGTCCAGAATGCAGCCGCGCGAGCGATCGTGGGTGCACCTCGTTTCACCCACGTAACACCTATCCTCCGCGAGCTGCACTGGCTACCTGTTGATCTGCGGGTGCGCTTCAAGGTGCTTGTTTCACCTTTAAAGCCCTTCATGGTATTGGATCTGGGTACTTGAGAGACCGCCTACTGCCAATTACCTCCACTAGGCCAATAAGATCCCATAGATTAGGCCTCCTCCAAATTCCATCAGCCAGTCAATGTCGACTGGCAACTACCCGGAGGAGAGCCTTCTCGGTGGCTGCTCCAACCCTATGGAATGAACTCCCCATGGAGATTCTTACCCTCACCATCCTCCAGACCTTCCGCATAGCCTTAAAAACCTGGCTGTCCCGACAGGCCTGGGGCTAAAGACTTCAACCCCACCCAAATAGTATGACTGTTGCGCTTTTTAATGATGGATTGTCTTTATGTGTGTATCTTGTTTTGTTTTTCCCTCCCCCTGGATTGTGAGCCGCCCTGAGTCCCCTCAGGGAAAAGGGCGGCATATAAATAAAGTTAAAATCCAAAATCCAAAAAATCCAAGCTCAGGAGTTTTCTCCTGGATTCCCCGCTTTCTTGCTTCCACAGATCTCCCAAAGTTCTTTCCACAACGTGTGATAGCTTTCTACTGGATTCCTCTCTGTCTTGCTTCCTCTGATCTCCCAAAGTTCTTTCCACAACATGTGATAGCTTTCTACTGGATTCCTCTCTGTCTTGCTTCCTCTGATCTCCCAAAGTTCTTTCCACAACATGTGATAGCTTTCTACTGGATTCCTCTCTGTCTTGCTTCCTCTGATCTCCCAAAGTTCTTTCCACAACGTGTGATAGCTTTCTACTGGATTCCTCTCTGTCTTGCTTCCTCTGATCTCCCAAAGTTCTTTCCACAACGTGTGATAGCTTTCTACTGGATTCCTCTCTGTCTTGCTTCCTCTGATCTCCCAAAGTTCTTTCCACAACATGTGATAGCTTTCTACTGGATTCCTCTCTGTCTTGCTTCCTCTGATATCCCAAAGTTCTTTCCACAACGTGTGATAGCTTTCTACTGGATTCCTCTCTGTCTTGCTTCCTCTGATCTCCCAAAGTTTTTTCCCCAATGTGTGATAGCTTTCTACTGGATTCCTCTCTGTTGTGACTTCTCCGATCTCCCTAATTTCGGCCCTTAATCCTCCAGTTGTCTTTTTTTGAAAGGTCCCCCCCCCCCTTCATAGGAGTTCAAAACAAAATTGCCACATGGCTTGGGGGTGGTGGTGGTCATGTGACTGAGTCTGCATGAGTGATGTCAAGTTGGCCATACCTGCCCAGTCACATGACTGCCAAGCCACACCCACAAAGTAGGCTACACCCACAGAATAGGTTCTAAAAAAATTGAAACCCACCACTGAAGTGAATGTTCTGGTTTGGGGAGACCCCAACTCAAGGACCAGGTCCCCTTGCAGGCACCGAGGTTGGAGGAGAATTTGTACAAAATCTATGTGAACTTCAGGGAAGGACAATGAAGCCAAGGAAGAGATCAAAGGAGCTGCTCTTAGCCTTGAGGAAAGACAGCAAGGAGAAGAGCTGAAGATCAGGAGGAGTCTGGGAGCCCCTTTTCCAACTGACACAATTTCTCGGTTGGGGAAGGGAGGATACAGCCAGTGGTGAGATTCAGCAAGTTCAGCCCCCCCCCCCCCCCGGTAGTAAAAATTCTGCCTGGCCGTGTCCGCCCCACCACTACTTGCCTCGCAGGCCTCGGCTGGAGCCTTAGAGTCATTGCTGCAGCTGCTCTTTGGCTCCCTTGCCTCAACCACATGTCCATGCAGCCCAGCTTGTTTGGCTGCCTTTGCTGTGGCCTCCTTCTCGTCTTGGTCTGCTCACCTCAGGCTGCTCCCAACGACTCCAGCAGCAACCATTCTTCACCTTTTCCCTCTTTCCTTTCTTTTCCTTTCTCTTTTCCTTTTACCTTACCTTCCCCTCCCATTCCCACTGTTTTTTATCCTTTCCTTCTTTCCCATTTCCTTTCCTTCCCTAACCCCCCTCCCTCCCTCCCTCCCTCCCTCCCTTCCTGGGAGTCTGAGGGAGAGTCAGGGGACGAAAGAAAAGGAAGAAGAAAGAAAAGGAAAAGAAAGGAAAGGAAAGGAGAGATAGAAAGATGTAGCTATGGAAGGAAGGGAAAGAAAGAGAGGGAGGGAGGGAGGTGGAAGTGAATGAGTTATAGTTGGATGGATGGGTCAATAGATACAGGGAGGGAGGGAGAGAGGGAGGGAGGGAGGGAGGGAAAGAGAGAAAATGAGAGGAAGGAAGGAGACAAACCATGGCTTCACAAGACTCTTTCAAACAGCACAACAATGTTTGAAAGGGCTGGAAGGGATCTTGGGGGTCATTTTCTAGTCCAATCCCTGCTCTAGTAGGGTCAGAAGGGACCTTGGAAGCCATCTAATTCAACCCCCTCCTCCAGCTGGAGACCTTATATCCTCTGGATTATTTTGGTGCCTCTAACAAAGAGGAAAATTGCCAGAAAAGGGAAGGAGTTTACTAGGACAAGGCTGCCATGCAGAGGAAGGCAGAGACAGTCCTTGACTTATGACAATTGAGTCCAACATTTTGGTTGCTAAGCAAGAGCATTGTTAAGTGAGCTTTGCCACATTTTACTCAATCCATGACATCTCCTGGCTCTAACAGTCATGTGCAGGCTAGGGAAGAACATCTGAAGGCCTGTGTAATGTTCTAATGCGCAGAAGTGATAGTTAAATGTGTGGCAGAAAGTGGACTCTGGGTGTGTTTTTAAAAACGCAATAAGTGAGGTTGAATGTGTATAGTTTTAGAAGAGCTCTGTGTTTGTGTTTGTGTGTGTGTGTGTGTGTGTGTGTGTACATACACATACAGTGTATAAAGTAGATAACGTATCTTTTTGTGTGCCTATACACACACTATACCTTGTAATATGTATGTACACATATGGCATATATACATAGGAATAAATTGTATATTTTGGATGTTCATTAGTAGTAAATAAATAGACAGGGAAATTGTATCTTGTTGATGCAAGGAGAGGCCAGGCAAGGTACCTCTTGACGTGAGTGATGTCAAGTTGGCCACGTCTACCCAATCACATGACCACCAAGTCATGCCCACTCAGTTACATGACCACCAAGCCACACCCACCCAGTACATGCCCACAGAACCAGTAGAAAAAAGATTTGAATCCCACCACTGGATACAACCCTCTTCCAATAACTGACTCCTGTTACACACGAGTGTAAGATCTGCTCACTCTTATTCCAGAGTGTCAGACTTGGAAAAAGTGAATTCAGTTACAAGAGAGGAGATTTTAACTGAATGACAGAAAAAATATGATAAAAGGATGAGCTGTTTTAGAGCTGAGCCAGTAAAGCAGAGAAGTTCAGTCTCCTCTTCATGGATCGTCTGAGAGCAAAGACTGAGCAGCCATCAGTCAGAGAAGCTTGAACTGGGATTCCTGCAGAAAGGAGGGGTTGGGCTAGATGGTCTCAGGGAATCCTCCTAATTTATAAAGGTTGTCATGCCACAAAAAGTACTGTAGTTTTCGGAGTATAAAATGCATCGGAGTATAAGACGCACCAAGCTTTTGAAGACACATTTTTTTTAAAAAAGTAGGTAGGTAGGTAGGTAGGTAGGTAGGTAGGTAGGTAGAGGGATAGAGAGAGAGAAATAAAAAGAGATAGAGAGAGAAATACAGTAGGGAGAGAGGGAGAAAGAGAGAGTAGGTAGATAGGTAGATGTTTCCAGGTGTATTTATCCATGTGCTGGAGAAGGAAATCGCTGACAATCTGCAGCACCTAAGACTTTGTTTCTGCTGGCTCAGCACTTGATCAATGTAATTTTCATCAACCAGTTAAAGAGCTTTCCAAGAGTTGGGGGAAAGTTTTTACACTCTGCAAACCTTCCCAAAACAGCCTGTTTTTGTGAAAACGCCCCCCCCCCTTTTAAAAAGTCATCAATGGCCTTGGTGGGATTTGCAAAGTGTTCCTAGGGGGAGGGCAAAAATGAGCACATATTGGCCTATTTTTCTCAAAAACAAGCCCATTTTGTGCAAACAAAATGCATGCATAGCTTTATGGAGGCTTATAGAGTGCTCGTGGGGGTTGCGGGTGGCAAAAATGGTTAATTTTTTGCTCATTACTGCCCTCCCCAGCCCCCAGGAGCTCTCTGAAAGCCTCCATAAGGGTATGCACGGCCATTTTGGTGAAGGGGCGGGGCTTCGGGAGGCAAAAAATGCTGTATTGGATGTATAAGATGCATCCAGATTTTCAGCCTCTTTTTTGAGGAAAAAAGGTGCATCTTATATTCTGAAAAATATGGTAACTGTTGTGCTGTTGTTGCTCTAGCCCCACCCAGTGGCCGGGGGCAGATAAGCCTAACTATAAGGTCTGAAGCCAGACTCCATTTTCTGTCAGCCTTTGGAGAAGACGGAAGCAGCCGTTGTGACCGAGACCCCTGGTCATCCAGAGACAAACTCTGTCCCTCACACGGAGCATCTCTGGAGAGGTTCCAGCTGCTTCTTTCCTGGCTGTTAGTTAATGCTGCCTATCCCGTCTTTCTATTTGATTTCCACTCTTTACATCTCCTCAATTTCACCTGCCCTCTTCTCCCAATAAAGCATCTAGATCCACGCCAGGCTCCCTTTCATTGGAGGAGAATAGGGGGGCTTAGCTGCCTGTCCAGCTGCACACAGACCCACCTGCAATGGGGACGGAAGGAAGGTGGAATTCCACCAGGCTAATCACAAACCCACAAATACGGGAATTTATTTTGAAAAGAATACAGCATTTTCCAATTAGCAGTGCTAAATATAAAAATGCCATGGTATCTACTCTTTGGAGCCATTAATTCCCTGAATAATTAAATTGGCCAGATCTGTTGGGATGGTTCCCCTCCTTCTCCTCTGGATCCCTTCTCCAAAGGATCTAAGATTAATGGATCCATATCTGGATCCTCTTACCTGCCATGGCTGCAGCCTTGGAGACCCCGAGATCTTTTCTCCCTCCTTCCTTCCCCTCCTCGATCTGGAGGAATATGCAGCATTCAGGGCCTGGGCCAGAGTCTTCGCGAGAGTGTAATGGCTGTAGTCAATTGGGCCCCTTTCTCTGTCCCTTTTCCACTGGGTCTCCAGTGGGGCTTTCTGGGTGCATCTTCTGCGGTCTTTGACAGAAAAGGCGTTCTTTGAAAGAGAACAATGAAAATAATGATCTTGAAACTTTTCTTCCACAAATAAAAAGGGTTCAAAGGTAGAATCTTTTGGCCTTTCTTTTTCCTGATAACCAAACATCCAAATACTATGGATGTATTTGAGAAGTCTGTGCTTGTTTATTTCGAACCCTGTAAAACTTGTGAGGATCCAGACTTTCCCCTCAATGGGTCCTGGCAGACGCATAAAAGTTAAATGGAAAGGAAGAATTCTCTCCAAAATGGAATCAAGTTCTATGAAGTGAACAAAGACGTTGACTTGTCTCCACTTAGAGAGGGAATCCCTGAGGTATGCAGTATATCCAGTTGTTGAGAACAGTTGTGATATAACCACACAAATTCCATTCCTGACAAGCACAGGAGTAAAAGTCCTCATGAAATTCTCTCCCTTTTCTGTGTCTGAAGCAAAGAGGCCAATCAGGGTCCATCTGAAGTGGAGGAGCAGCTGGACAATTGCTGGGTAATGGAATCCTTCTTTGGGGAACATGTGGTGGAAAAAGGGGAATTTGTTTTTATCACTCAGAGCCTCTGAAGCACTTAAACGATTGATCTGGAAAAGGAATTGAAAGGATTAGAGCCGTGATGGGGAACCTGTGACATGCAGAGCGTCCTTTCCCGGCACACCAGCCACCCCAGCCCAGCTCCACTAACATCCACATGCAGGCGCACCTCCTGCCAGCCAGCTGGTTTTTGGGCCTTTGTGGGGGGCCAGGGCGGGGGACGCATGAGTGTGTGTGTGTGTGTGTGTGTGTGTGTGTGTGTGTGTATGTGCTCACATTGCGCAGGAAACTCCGGTGGGCTGGAATGAATGGTCTGGGCCTCCAGTGCTTTCTCGCTCAGTAGGAGGCTTCCTTCCGCCTTCAAACAGTTGCAAGGGTTTTATTTTTTATTTTTTTCTTTGAGGTTGGTACAGGAGGCTTTCCAGGGCCAAAATGGGGTGCAGAAAGCGCAGGGTTTTTCCCCCCCCATTTTGGCCCTGGAAAGCCTCTTGCACCAACCTGGGAGGAAAGAAAAAACCCTGCAACTGTTTGAAGGCTGAAGAAAGCCTCCAACTGAGCAAGGAAGCATCGGGGGGGGGGGAGGCCATCCACACTCACTTCCAGCCCACCAGAGTTTTCTGCCCCAGTGCAGAAATGAGAGCCTGTCCTGTGGAGCCCACTGCCGCTTGGGCTGGCTGGCTGGGGAGGGGGCAATCATGGTGCTTAGGTGGCAGCAGCCTGCATGCCCCAACTGTGCCAGGGAGGAAATGAGAGGCCCTGCTTGAATGGGGATGAAAGTACAAACACAACCTGTCTCCCTACTCAGCTGTCGCCCACACCATTGGCAGCAGTTTGGGTGCGCTGGCTGAAGCACACTTTCTCTCATGAAATGCAAGCGTGGAATAAACTGAGCCTGGTTTGTTCTCAGTCTTTTCAGTGGCCACAAACTACTAGCAAAATTGCCATTTGATCATTAGGCAAGGAATGTTTTCCCTTTTGCATTGGAGCATCCCAGTCGGGACAGGAAAGACCAAGAAAAATAAGGAAAGAGGGGAAGAGAGCAAGGAAGCAAAAAGAGGAAAAGAGGGGAAGAAAGAATGAAGAGGGGAGCTAACAAAAAGGAAGGAAGGAGATTATAAGGAGAGAGAGTGAAGGTATGAGGTAAATTCTGCTTTAGCACTTGATTTCCAGCAGCGCTGCTGCCTTTTACCATCCCCTTGTCCCCTTCTCCTGACCTCTCCTGGTGGTCTCCCATCCTATCATTGAGGATGCTTTGGTTACAAAGCTAGGTCTCATAAGGAGAGAGAGTGGGCCTCCCTCTGACCCACACACTTTGCCCTCCTGCACACACCATTGGCAACCAAGGAGAGTGAGCACAGCAGCAGTGAGAGCATGCCCACCATGGCCTCCAAAATCAACCACAATGGGGCCCTCATTGAAATTGAGTTTGACACCCCTGGACTAACAGATGACCTGAGTGCTGCATGTGTTGCTCTCAAAGTTGCATGGATAAAACTTCTAGGCCAGCGATGGCAAACCTTTTTTGGCTCACCTGCCATAAGCGGGGGAGCACAGGGGGGGGGGTTGTGCGCAGGCATGCTGCACCCATACCCATATTGCAATGTGTGACACCTCCCCGCCAACGTGCATGCGTGCATAACAGCTATGACCCCCCTTTTTTGCATGCTTTTTTCACCCTCCCCAGGCGCCAGAGGTTTTATAGGAGACTGGGGAGGGTGAAAACAGCCTCCCCCACCTCCCCGGAGGCCCTCTGGAGGCTTCAGGAGCTTCCCTGAAGCCTCAGGAGGACTAAAAACGACCCTATGAGCAAATGGAAGTGACAGCCGGTTTGCTCATAGGGCCAGTTAAACCTCTTCAGAGCCTTCAGGAGCACTCAGGAGGCTTCCCTGACGGCTCCGGTGGACGAAAAACGACCATACAAGAAAACCATAAGTCACTTCCAGTTTGCTCGTAGGGTCATTTTTAGTCCTCCAGAGCCTTCAGGGACTTCCTGTTTGCTCGTAGGGTCATTTTTAGTCCTCCCAAAGCTTCAGGGAAGCCCCCTGAATGTCCCTGAAGGCTCCGGAGGGCTTAAACCTGCCCTACGAGCGAACCGGAAGTCTGTTCCCAAGCGTCCAGTTTGCCCTTAGGGCCCTTTTTTTGGACTCTGGTGGCTTCAGGGACTCGGGGGCTGGTGGTCTGTTTTCGCCATCCTCAGGCTCCTGTAAAGCCTCTGGAGCCTAGGGAGGGCGAAAAATGGCTTTTAAAAAGGCTGAACTGAAATGGCATGCGTGCCTGCCAGGTAACAGGGCAACACTTTGCGTGCCCTGACAAATGGCTCCGCGTGCCACCTGTTGCACGTGTGCCATAGGTTCGCCATCCTGGTTATAGGCGAATTGCCAACCTTAGCCTAGCAAAGTAACGTCTTGTGAAAAGTAAAATGTGGATTCTGCCAAGGAGCCTTGTTTGTAACTTAAAATGTAAGTTCTGCATTCCCTAACAAAGCTCTGAGTTATACGCCAGAAAATGTATTTCATTTCCCTTCTAAAGTCCATTGTTTTCAGAGCACTGAGAAAAATCATGAAATTCACATGATATCAATTTGTGTTTCTATAGCAATGACGTTCTGTGCAAGCTGTGTGAGCTGTAAGATATTTGGAAAAGTTTTTGGTGTAGGCCTGTTTTTCTCTCTCTGCCTGCTCTGTTAAGGCGGGAGACCAAAAGGTCGTCCAGTCTTTTGCTTTCTCCAGAAATAAAAGCTGATAATCCGTAGCCTCATCTTCAGAGTTTCACTGGACTTATCAGATACTGAGCTGCATTCAAAATCCTTGCACAATGAAGAATGCTGTGTTATATTTGGGTCAGATCAAGTCCACAATATTAGATTTTAATAAAACCAATCTTGTTCTCAGGAAAGCATTAGAATCATTTGTGAATTAGACATTGTTTAAAATATTAAAGACAGAATATTAGCAAGATTGTATAATAAAAGCGGAAAATAATAAACAAATTAAAAAACTATAAACAATGTAAATCATATTACTGTATCTCACCCCTACAATTTATTTCAATTAGATTAACATGTGCAAATGCCAACTGAATTATTCTATTCCAATAAACGGCCTACTATAATTTTGAGGGTTCCTGCATATTTTAATGCTTCTAGGGCCCAGATTCTTTGTGGATTCTTTGTCAGTTGTACAATCCAAGATTGGTCTTTAATTGAAGTTTTCTCTGTTCTAACAGCCACAATTTTCTGAGTCTGTCAGTTTCCATAGATTAAATTTTATGCCAATACCCATATTTTCTGATTTTAGGCAAAGCAGAAATTGTGAAAATTCCCAAATCAGCTCTGAGGGGCAGCAGCTAGAGTCCTTTTGTCCTCCCCAAGATAATCCTCAGCGGCTGGGATTGGGTTGGTTCTGCTGGTGGTTTCTCTCTGAAGCCCCAAACATCAGATTGATGTAAGAACATGGGGGAAACCTTGGCCTCACATACTTCAATAATTGGGGCTGAGGAAGCTGGAGAGGTATGAGGTTTTCTTTTAAGCACCACTTTCACTCATGTCTTCGATCTAACTGAGCTCCTTTGATGATGAGGGAGCCAAGATTCAGTCTCAGAGAAAACTACCCCAGGTAAGGAAAGGTCTTGTCTTACTTGCTCTATTGGCTGACCATCTATGGTTAGGATGTCATTTCCCAAAGACCATAACTTTTGAGCTTGATTTATTATCAGATAATTATTATGAGAAAAGAACCCAGTTTAAGTATGATAATATCACAGTGTAAATCAGCACATTCCAATAGGTACTTAGCATGCTAAACATATGTACCTATAACAGAAGTTATAACAAAATAAAATGGTTGGAGGGGAACTTTGAGGTCTTCTAGTCCAACCCTCTGCTCAAGAAAGAGACCATATTCCAGGGGTCCTCAAACTATGGCCCGCAGGCCAGATAAATCCCACTGAAGCCATTAATCCGACCCACGTGGGACCATGAGGGTACCCCACCCAAATCACCCCGGCCACCCGCCGGCTGAGCTCATGCCTTACCTTCGCAAGCCCCACGTAGTGAAACTGCAAAATTAAGAAAAAAGCATTTGGCTGGCAGAGAGTTTCTGGGGGCCCAGGATGCACGGAGGCCTCAGGAGGGGAAATGGTGCTCACTGCCTTAGCTTCTTAGTTCGAGCTAAATGGAACGCAAAGCCATGTTGCCTGGCATGCGCGGCCTTGCCTGTTGCTCTTCTGGGTTTCTGGTGCGCATGTTTGCACAATGATCAGCTGGCATTTGCGTGCATTGCAGTGCCAGAAACTGGAAGAGGTGGTATTCTGGTTTCCACAAGCGCATGCGCACCAGCCAACTGATCATTGCACGCGTGCAAGCCAGAAACCGGAAGAGGATCTGCCTAGTGTGCATGCACACTGGGCAACTCCTCTTCCAGATCACGTCCCTGACAAGAGCCCTTGGTGCTGAAAAGGTTCTCCATCCATGCACTATTCCAAGGGTGGTTTTTCCATGACATTATAAAGCAGTACCAATACTTCACATTTGAGAGATTGTCCTCTAAGATTCCAAGATCCCTCTCACAGTTACTGCTATTGAGCCAGGTTTCACCTAATCTGTACCTGTACATTTGGTTTTTCTAGCCTAAGTGTAAGACTTTACTTTTCTCTACATTGAATTTCATTTTCTTAGGCCCAGGGTTCAAGTCCATCTAGATCCACCTGGACCTTGAGCCTATCTTCTGGGGAATTGGCTATTCCTGCCAGTTACTGTCTTCTGTAAATTTGATGAGTTCCCCATCTATCCCTCATCCAAACCATTGATGAAGATGTTGAAGAGTACTGGGCCTAAAATAGAACCTTGGGGTCCCCCACTGCTTGTTTCCCTCCATGCAGACGTAGTTCCGTTGAGGACCACAGGTTGAGTCCATCTGGGGGTGATGCTGTCTATCCCACATATTTTTAGCTTTTGAAGAAGTAGATGGTGGTTTACTTTGTCAAAGCCTTTCTAAAATCCAAGTACTGTATACTATGTGCACTGCATTTCGCTGGTCCATTAATTTAGTAATTTTTGTCAAACAATGAAATAACATTTATTTATCATCTGTTTTTGGATCCTTCATTCGTTGAAGTAGGTTGTCAATATCTAGACTGATTAACAAGGGTTCAAATATGCATCCTTCCCTTCCACCTTGGTAAGTATCAATCCTTCTTCTCATGGCTCCATTGAGCCCAAACCTCCCTCTTAAACAAGGACCTGGAGAAAGAGCTTGGATCAGGGCCAACAGGCTGAGCTCCATTTTGAGGGCAATCAATTTCCTATATAATATTTCTCTGTTAATTATGACAAATGCAATAACATCTAGACAGCCAACAAACTCTGTTTTAGTTTGCTGATATAGATAAGAGATTTTAAGACAAATTGTTAGCAATATTAGATTATTGACATGCAATATTTATTATAAAATCTATATAGCTCTTCACTACCTAAAACCTTCTGGTTCTTCTGCAAGGAATGTATTTTTCTCAAGTTTAACTAAGAGGATCATGGCATAAAGTTTAGCCACAATATCTCCTAGTCAGTTTGGCCTATAATTGCTAGACTTCTTTTTATTCCACTTTTTAATCAGATAAAATGCTACTATTGCCGACTTCAATCCGACTGGATATTGTAGAACTTTTTTATATGTGAAAATGAAGATGCCAATAGAGACCCCAACAACCAGGGATATTTTTTGATCAATCAAATAGTTGGTAGAATGAATTGCTTGCATTTCAGGCCTTTTATGATTAATCTCACCATGAACATAAAGGGGTAAAATATTGAAATTTTTGCTAATATGGAGAAAAGCAGCTCTTGGATTCCATGGAGAAGACATGACTGCATCTATTGCTCACCCACCATCACCCACCCCTCACTCTACCAGATGGAGAAAAACCCACACAAACCTGTGGGATTTTGTAGGTGCCTCCTAATGTTGATGCCTGGATGGAGATGTCCCTGAGAGCTCCATCAAGTAGAGCCAGAAGGTTCTCCTTCCTTCCACAGCCGTAGTTGGGGACATTGGCTTCTCCAGTGGAGAGAATGTCCAGCAAGGCATCTGAAGTGCGGAAAGTGCTCAAATAGGTGTCATGGATGTTGTAGCCCAGTGTGAGATTGTGCAGGAGCTGGGAATTCTTGTTGACCATTTGAATGTTGAAAATGAACATTAAGCCATCTGGAAAACCATAAACATCCCTATTGTAAAAAAAAATGTTATTATAATGGGCAGCAACAAATACTTTTTAAAAATATATAAGCCTCCAAAAGCCTACTGAACCTTAAGCCAACATTGATCCAAAAGCAATGATCAGTTATGCAAATATGGAAATGGGCTGAGGTATGACAACTACGACTGGTTCCACCACTACTTTAAATAGAATTCATGATTCAAGGATTGAACTGAGAGAGGAAAATAATCTGCAGCCCTTTCAGCTTTTTTTCCAGGCCTTTTTTTCGATTTGAGTTTCTTTCACAAAATCAGACAAGAGAGAGAAACCAAGAAAATCAAAATCATTGAGGAAATTAGACACAATCCCCAATATAGGAATAAATGAAAAATAAAAACAGAAAAGAAGGAGATTGTTAGAATGGAGGGAGTGCAACTCTATCACCCTGAATGACTTACGGATCATGAAAAACAAACTGAAGAGAAGGAGCCACGTTGAAAAGCAAGTTTGTATGCAGTCTTTCCCTTCCAGTGGCGACTATACCGATGAGATGGTCTCCTGGGCTGTAAAAGCTCTGTGGTCGTTTTCCATCCTGGTGCTCCAAACTCTGCGGGCATTTCATTCCCAGCTTCCCAGAGACTGGATGGGACAAAAGCAGCATCAGAAGCAGAAGCAGGAGGTCCATCATTCATGGGGCGAATCAATCAATCCCCTTCCTGTTTCTAAAGAAGAATTAGAAGAATTCAAAGAAGTCTCACAAGGTGGAATATGATCCAGTTGCTTTCCTGATTCAAACACAGAGAAACACTCAGCTTCATCTGGAAAGGAGAGAGATGGACATTCAAGAGCACAGACCTTGCCTGTCCCAAAACTCCCTATTTCTCTACCCAAAGTCTCCCCTGGAGGATTTGGCCAAAGAGCAGAGTGAAACTTTTATCATAATTCTCCCTCTCAGGAGGGATCCCTGGATAATTCAACCAGTTCTTGGACTCAAAGGTTGTTGGGAAATTCTCTGGAGGGAAATGAAAGGGAAATAATCCCTGTGTGATTCATAATAACAGGGGCAGATATCGAATTAAAGCCATCATCTAGAATTGAGAGATTTGGGGTCTCCATGCTTGAAACTGACCCCAGAGGGAATACACAGCACCTGTGGCTGAAGAAACAAATACATCTGAGATTTGTTGGCATAGTGATAAAAGACAAAACTCCAGGGACCAGTTAATGGCGGAGCATATCACAGAACTGAAATAGTTGGCAGCTGAGTTGGAACCAAAATGTTCTTTATTTTGAAAGCTAATGCTCAAGGGCACCACACAAAAGGGCTGATGCGATAGCATGGCCTGTTTCCAAGAACAAAATCAACTTTATTGAAAAACTAGTTACCAGAATTTTGCAGAGTTAAAAAAAATGAGAGAGAGGGAGGGAGGGAGGGTGAGGGGAGAGAGAGAGAGAGGTTAGAAAAAACGAAATCAGGGCTGCCTCTCACCCCATGGAATCAACACAACCACTGATGGTCCTAACTTCCAGGTTGATGAACTGAGAGGCTCCTTTGACTTTCAGACCCAGAAATTCCAGAAAGACAATCAGTGGATGAAAGATCAGGACAGCTGTCCAGGAGAAAGTGGATCAACTTAAGACCACAACAGAAGATCTGCAGAAGATCATGCCATCAGTTAGAGCTAGAGAACAAATCTTTGGTGAAATACATTGAAGAACTCTACAAAGAACTGCATGAGGTTAGTAGCCAAGTGTCCATCTCAAGTAAGAGAAGGCTGACTCTGAGAAAGACCTCAAAGAGGCGAGGAACTTTCTGCCAGACACTAAGAAGCACCTCCAGAGTCTGCAGCATGAAGTGGCTGAGATGGACCACAGTTATCATGTGCAGAAAAGCCACTACAGCCAACTGAGAAAGTCACCCCTCTTCAGAAGATGCGGGAAAACAAGAAGAAGCACCTCAAAAGTCTGCAGCAGCCGCATCTGAGATCCCAGATCCGGCTCTGGCCAGATTCACCTGGCACACAAGGTAGCAAGTCCCCCCATCACCTCGCAGGTATACCAGTTAGGAAATAGGACCAAATGATGTAACTCTACTTTATTGGAAGGATACATAAGAGAATCTTGCAAGTCTGAAAGTACAAATCTCCCACCAACTCTTTTGAAAGCCTGAAAAATGAGGGAGGGTCCTTTCTGAGTTCTTTCTGTGCCAGTTATGCACCTGGGGGCTCGCCCACCTTATCTGATTATTCCCTGTGCAGCAGCATCTCCTTCTCTCCCCAAGGTCATTTATTTGTTACTATTCCTTTATTTTTATAAATAACTCAAGGCAGTCAATCTATCAAACACATCTTCCTTCTCCTATTTCCCCTCACAACAACAACCCTGTGAGGTTGGCAGGTATAATGACTGACCCAAAGTCATCCAGCTGGCTTTGATGATTAAGGTGAGACTAGAACTCAGGATCTTCCCCTTTCTAGCCTGATGCCATATTTTATTTGCACACATCTTTACACTTCTTCAATAGTTTGTGGGAATGCTGGTGATATACCTTGGCCCAGCAAAATATTAACTATGGTACTTCCTGATAATTAAGTTTATTAATTAAGATAATGCCTCATAAAACTGAGGAGGTATGAATAGCAATTGGTCCTTGCTCATCTAGTTTTCTATATTGTCATTAATACAGGCGGGATAGTTGAAGAAATAGGATTTTGTGATGCAACATTTACACCAACTCTTAGACAAAGTTACTTTGATGTTGCTTTAAAAATACCATCCAGCTTTTAGAACAATATGATTTCCTAATAGAGTGCATCAGTAAAATCCAGTAGAAAAATAGATAATTTTTAGCGGTAGGATTTAACAAGCTCTCTTATTTCATAAACGAACGAATGGCAGCTGCAATATGAATCTTTCATTAAGATTTCATTTGTACTTTTTCTCATATCATTTCTTTTTTTAATCAATTTTTTATTTTAGTCAAAACCTCAAAAAATGTAAAACAAATTACAAACAAGCCCCAAAAATTAAATAAAACTACATAAAAAGTACATAAAAAGAAAAATGAAAAGAACCAGTTCAGGTGAGGGAACCAGGAATCTCTAAGCAGGGAAAAAAAACCCTGCTGAATCTGGATGTCATCTTGGGGAGAGTCAGAAAAACACTTTCCTTCCAGTTGTTCAGCAGCTGCCAGTCCTGGATGCTCAGCCATCATCCCTGAGTCTTGCAAGTCATTTTCCACCAGATGTCCAGGAATTTGAACTCCTGGCACGGTCCTTCTTTACGTGGACAATTGTTTATGGGAGAGGCACTCTTTGTCCGATTCCTCTCATGAGTCCTGTCCAGTATGGTTGAACCTCAGTTGTAGCCCTAATCTTCCTCAGAGCACACAAGGCCCACAACCACGTCAAGGTCCTGCCTCATGGGGGGGGGGGGAATTGTGGTTCTTCACACAGTCAGCCAGATGTTCGGACTGGATGTCAACTGTTCCAAGGAAGGCGGCCTTTGGCAATTGACTAATGGTGAGGTTGTCAATGCCGATGGGGTCCAAATTGGGCTCCAGTTGTTTTGGGATTTCACCCACTGCAGCTACTCATGCTGGGGCAAAAGAAGCACCAATTTAATATTTTAATTTAAAAAAATAAGTAAGCAAGAAATAATAAATAAAACTTAGCAACCAAATTAATATATAAAACTACCAGGCTCCCACTCTTCTTCCTTTTTAGCTTTCAAGGCCAGCCATCCCCACCCAAAACCCAAAGTAGGCAATGCAAAGCAACCAAGGACCCCAGGTGACCTTAAGAGACCCCAAATCCTCTCCCTTCAGCTAGGACTCTTCTTTTGAATGTCCTCCATCCACTCACTTCTTGCAGCCTCCAAGTTGCCCACTGACTGCAGTCAGCTGGGTTTTTCTGCCTCTCGAATAGAATCCATCTAAGAATTAAATAACAATAATATCATCATAATGAGAAAAAACCCGACGATCAAATTAGTTCAAACACTTACCATCCATCACATTGTCGTGCAAGGAAGAACATCACACATCTTTGCTCATCAATGATGGGGATGTTGGAGTAGATGGGTTCTGGTATGTACGGTTCCACAGTGATGATATCAACCTCCACATCTTCCTTTTGTTTCTCTGGTGACACTGCAGACATCTTTTTCTGGGGATTAGAGAAGAAAAAAAGAATCAAATATAACTGACTGGTACATTGTTTTCTTAACAATGATAATAAAGATAATTCTTAATGGGGGCTCCAGATTTTCAAGAAAAAATTGGGAGTTGGATTAGAAGACCTTCAAGGACCCTTCCAGCCCCGAGGGAGTCTACACTTTCTCCTGTTAGTTCCACCAATATTTTGGGCAGCTTTCAGTGCCCCAGGGCTCCCCAGGTTGTGGTGATGCCACTCCCCTGATCAGGAACAACTTACTTGCCCAGGTGAACAAATATTCAGAGGTCAATGAAGACATAGACCCCAAGGACACACAAAGTTGCCATCCAGGGGTCCCCATAACTTGTCAGAAGGTGCAAAGAGGAAAGAACTGAAGAGGAAATGCTTTTGTAAAGTTGATTTGATTCTTTTAAATTTATTTTGTAATGTAAATATACATCAGGATTTGGAATACCCTTCAAAATCTTTTTTTAATCCCTTCAATTCCGTTCCAAAATGGAAGAAACTAAACTCGTGTGGCCATCCAGTGAGAACCCTCAGAATTTCCTTGGAGACCCTGGAAAATGACTTTGGTCATCTTTGGAATCTATGTGTTGTTTGGCCTCTGTGTTGAAGGTGTTGCAAGCGTCATCAGAACCACCAGCTGAAGATGAGGAGGAGGTCTCTATCACTGTGGAACCTCCATACCGGAATCCATCGATCCCAACATCACCATTATTGATGGAAGACAATGTCAGACTTTCAGTCCTGGGTCAACAATGTGATGGCTGGAATTGCACCCATGGCCACAATTTGTCCTGGGGCAAAAGAAGCACAGATTGAATATTTTAATAATAATGAAATAATAAGCAAGAAACAAAACAATGAAATAAAACTGAGCAACCAAATTAAAGCTAAAGGCTCCTAATTTTCTTTCCTGTTAGCTTCCATAGTCCAACCACCCCCACACAAAACCCCAAAGCAAGAAATGCAAAAGAACAAAAGGCATTAAGAATTAAATAAAAACAGCAATAACAAAATGCCTTTAAAATAGAAAAATAAAGAAAAACTGACAAACACTTACCAACCATCACATTGTCATGCAAGGCAGAACATCTGACATCCTTCGCCCATCAATTAAGGTGATGTTGGGGTAGATGGGTTCCGGTATGTACGGTTCCACCGTGATGATATCAGCCTCCACATCTTCAATTTGTTTCTCTGGTGACACTTGCAGACACCTTTTTCTGGGGATTGAAGAAGAAGAAAAGAATCAAATATAATTGTTTTCTTAAGAATGATAATGAAGCTTAATGGGGGCTCCAGATTTTCAGCTGATCCACAGGCCATAATTAAGGGGCGGAGCCTCCATGACTGGGAGAAGGGCTGCCTCCTGTGCTGACCACGCCCACCCCTTCACTTATATTAGCCCACTGCAAAGAAGTCAGGCTAGGGCTTATTTTCAGGGAAAGACGGTAGTTCTGACCTGTCCCGTTGTTCCCTCAATGCTCGGTTCTCCCTGAGAAGCTCCTGATCCTCCGCAGCTTGTTCCTGAACTCTGCAGTGGAGATGATGGCTTTCCTTGTTTACATTATTGAGTTCTTTCTCCAAACTCTTGATTCTGTATTGGTTGTTTTCTCTGAGGAGTTCCACCTTCTCCCCAGCTTGTTTTTGAACCCTGCAAGTCAGATCTCGATTCTCTTTTTTGAACTGGTCTCATCTGAAATATTTCTTCTGTAAAATATCTAAACCAGAGTAAAATTAGCTTCCTTGGGTTTGTGACTTGAGTCATCAGACAGTTTTAAAATTAAAACTAATTCAAATACCTGGTATTTTGTTTATTGGCTGGCAATTCAATAGAATAGAATAGAATTCTTTATTGGCCAAGTGTGATTGGACACACGAGGAATTTGTCTCTGGTGCAGGTGCTCTCAGTGAATATAAGGAGAATAAAATACATCAAGAATCATAAGCTACATCACTTAATGATACTCATAGGGTACAAATAAGCAATCAGGAAACAATCAATATAAATCGTAAGGATACAAGCCACAAAGTACAGTACTGCAGCTGTAAGTGGGAGGAGATGGGTGATAGGAATGATGAGAAGACTAATAGTAATAGTAATGCAGCCTTAGGGAATGGTTGTATGTGTCAGCCTCTGCTTTGTTGCTGCTTTGGCTGCCATTGTAACGGGGAGGGGGGGCATGGTATTTGGGAGGGGAATCATGATGTGCTGGAGGAAGATTCTAGATGCTGACCTGACCATCTTACTGCGCATGTGGAGGAAGGGAGTTTCCCCCCCAAGGTTAACTGTCCGGCATTCCATCCTGGTGATGTCTTTTGAAGTTATCTCCCACCTGACAGTTGGGTGCATTATAATTGGACTATGGACTGGACTATGGACTGGGGTGCCAAGGGGAGGGGATTGAATTATACATGATATTCTTTGCTTTCGCGCCTAATTAACCAGATTCAGCTTAGCTGAATAATTAGTAAAAGTACACTTGATTTCAAACAAATGGAGTTGAGTGTTTTCTTTCTTGATTATTAAATGAAGTTGCATCTGACAATAAGCTGAATCTCAATCGTACCCATCCCGCAGCGAACAACTTCTGAGGGGGGTGCCCTCACAAGAAGAAAAGAAAATGTCTTTGCATGAAAGCGGGTTGTTTATTATTCAGGTCTGGAATTATATGGAAATATATGGGCCTGATTTAGAGACAGATGAAACTAAAGTGAGAATGGTGTTAATGGCCTTGGAGAAGAAAGCAGCCGACTGGATGGTCGGGCTACATAAATGCAATTCCCCTCTCCTGAGGAATTTTGATGAATTTATGGCAGCCATGAGAAGAAGGTTCGACGACCCTTTGACCGAGCGTCGCGCTAGTCTGAAATTTACGGCCTTTAAACAGGGAAAGAAAACTGTGCCTGACTATGTGCAGGAATTTCAGGAATTGTCAGCCTATATGAGGGGGTGATCGGAAGAGGCCTTGCTGGATCAATTCGCTGATGGCTTGGATAAAGATGTTTACCAGCAATGCATAAACAGACACCTTCCCTGTCGTTTAGAAACTTGGTATGAAAACGCAGCAGACGTGGAATTGGATTTAGTCAGACTGCGTTGCATGAGAGAGGGAGAAGTTGAGAAATCCCCCCCCAGCACCTCCTAACCCCCCCCCCACCCAAGGAGTGAAGGCAGGGGAAGTTTTGCGGGCAAAGCCAAGCCTTTCGCTTGTTTCCGCTGTGGAAAGGAGGGGCATCGTGCTATGAATTGCCACGTCAAACTGACTCAACCCGCTCCACCCCCCAGAGGGAGGGGAAACTGGAGAAGACGCCAAGCAAGAGGAGGGAGGCTGCATTCGCTGCTGAGAATGTTTCTCGATGCTTCAAGCCAGAGGAGGAGGGAGACGGAAGCCCCAGCTCGTCTGACGAATTTGATGATGAGAATTCTCAGCACTGGGTAAGTTCCCGATCTGGCCCTATGCTTATCCCAATTGAGCTTAGAGTGCCCTCTTCTGGCGCAACAGAGAAATTTTTAGCTCTATTAGATTCTGGGTGTTCCGGTTGCATGATAAGCCCTGAGATGGTGGAGAAACTGGGCTTAAAATTAATGACTTTAAAAGTCCCTATTGCTTTTTGCCAAATTGATGGTTCTATTGCGGGAGGCGGCCCTGCTCATTTTTCCACTGAATCCATAGAGATGTGGATGGGTACCCACCAGGAATTAATAACTTTTATTGTGGCACCTGGGATGGACCGGCCCCTTATCTTGGGACTCCCCTGGCTCTGTAGATGGAACCCACGCATTAACTGGAGAGAGGGTTGGTTACGGATTCGAACAACCACACCCCCTGAGGGGAACGTTGAAACTGCAGGCTCTGAGACTACTACCCCCACACTGGCAGCCAGGGGACAGGAGAGAATTGAGGGGGAGGAGAGAATTCCAAAGGAATATTGGGACCTCAAGGATGTTTTTAGTGAGAAATCTTCTGATAAATTTCCCCCTCACAGACCCCAATGGGTTGACGGGTCCCATGTTCGAGCGCCTTGTCTGCTCCGCAAGTTCTACTCTGCCTATCCTGACAAGCCCTGATTGTCGGACAATCTCCTAATTTTTCCTTTCTTTTTTTCCCCTCTCCCTTACCCTTTCTCTCTTTTATGTATTGTTGTGTGTCCGTTTGTTTGTGTTCTTTTCGTTTCTGCAGGTCTGACCGCCCTTTTTTTAATAATTAAATGTTTTATTCATTTTCATTTTCAATTTTGTACATTCACTTATATACTGGATATTTGCAATAATAATAATATAATCGTAAGAAAAAAAAAAAAAACCCCAACCTAAACACAACTCATAAACCCAACCTATCACTTTCACACACCCCTTCTTCTCCCCCTCCAACTTTCCTTTCTCCCTCCAACGATCACCCCTCCTACTTCCCTTTCCCCTCCTATCTTCCTTTCTCGCCTTCCTCACCCTCCTTCCCCTCTCATCCTCCTTACATTCCCCTCTTCCTCCCTCCTTACTTCTCCCTCTTCTTTTCCTCTACTTCTCACTATGGTGCATTTCTCTATTCCTTACACCCAAAAAAAAAAGGAAAGAAAAAAGCAATAAGAAAAAAAAGAGAAAAATAAAAAGAAAAGATAAGGAACAACAGTATACAAGTGTATTCTTCTTGTTCTATATATTGAAGCTATATCTCCACCCACCCACCCACCCCCAATGAACCCCCTTCCCTAACCCCCTCCGACTTCCCAGGTCACACACCCGGCACAGTTCAGTACCATTCACCTTCAAAATGTCTTATTAACAATAATAATGAAAATAAAATAAAAAGAACACTCCGAAAAAGAAAACAAAAACAAAAAAGTAAATAAAAAAAATTGAAAACTCTTTTGCATTATGCTCAGCCTCCCATCATTCTTAAAATTTAAACAGTGTAAATCATTCCATTTATATTTTGTCCTCGTCCCTTACTTCTTTGATATTTACCCCCATCTTCCTGTAAAATCTCCAGATAGCCTTTCTTAACCTTATATTCAAATATTAGTTTATACAAAAATCAATTTATCTTCATACTTTCGCTACTCATCTTCCTATCCTTCGTTCCTGTGGGAGGAGCCTGTCGCCGAGGAGCTCAACGGAGCCCCTCTTAAAGTTCTGGTCTGTATATCTAATTAAGATCAATAGATATCATCCCTTTCTGGCAGAAAGGGACAGGCAGAAGCTCAGGTGTTAGGATTTATTCGTAGTTCACAGCCCTCTTCTTTTTTTGGGGGGCTGCGAACAGAGAATGGATCCAACGTAACTGAGCTCTTATCTCCAGCCAGTTCTTCGCAGCTGCCTTTTTGCAGCCCTAGACAGCCGACTCCCGCACTCAGGACAATGATAAATTGTTTTTAAGATAATACGAGCGGGTCGCACTTCTGTGATGTGTTTTTTTTTTTAACTATCTAAACACCAGCCTTGTTTTTCCTTTGAACTTCTCTGCGCAATTGGGATACAAAATGGCGTTTTTACTGTGTTGGTGATTGATGACGTAATTAACTGGCTTTATTTCCCCGGAGACCGCTACTCATTAATGAGCAAAATCTACAAATAATTTATTGAGAACTGGCCAGCTGAAGACACTGTTTATCTGTCTATTCTCAGATTTTATCTATAATGTCTCCCAGGTCTAAACAGGCAAAAAAATCCTCCCCCCTCGTGCTTAAAGAACTTGCTACCAAATCGCTGCCTTTGTCTCCTACGCCATCTACTGGAGATTTCTTGACACAGGAGCTTCTCTTTCAAATAATTAATGACTTTAGAAAAGAAATTCAAGAATTTGTGTTGGATTTATGCGATAAAATACATACCAAAATTGCCCAGATAAATGCGAATATGTTTGAAGTCACGTCTACTTTAACAGATTATGTTGAAGAAATGGAGACGAAATTGGAAACTTTGGAGAGGGCTAATTTTAATTTGACTTCTAATATTCAAGCTTTACAACAAGAGATTATTAATAATCAAACACAACTTACAATGATAAATTATAATACAAAGGCGTTTGCAATAAGAGTCAGAGGACTGCCTGAAAAGAAAGGAGAAAATTTGAAACAGACTTTTGTAGAAGCTTTCAGCCAAGTGGTGGGAGGCCCAGGACTTAATTTTGATTGGAATATTCGAAAAATCTATCGCCAAAATTCGCATGTAGCAGAGCAACGACAGCTTCCAAGAGACATAATTATATATTTTTTCACAAGAGAATCCAGAAATGCGATCTCACAAAAGCTTTATAATAGCAGGCTTCGAATCGATGGCCACGATTTGTTCGTCTTTAAAGATATCCCGCTTCAGATGCTGCAAGCAAGGAGAAGTTATACTTTTTTAACCCAAGAACTTAGAAATCGTCAAATAAAGTATAAATGGGAAGCTCCAGTTGGAATCACAGTTACATTTGAAAATCAAAGATTTTGTATTAATTCTGTTTCGGAAGCTCGGGACTTTTATTATAAAACTCTGAAGGCGGGGCTTCTTGACTCACTCGGAAACGCGGAAGGACAAGGTGAAGGAAAGACAAGCAGCAAGTCACTTGGCTACAAGAAGGAGGGAGCTGTTCTCCCCCTACTGGAGAGGTAGAAGAGCGGAAACTGAGGATTCAGTTATATTTTCAAAGCAGCGGGACACGTGGTTATAAGGCAGAGGGTTGCCTTTTCTTCCCGGAAGGACAGAAGAGTAAAGAATATAGACCCAGCGACGTCTTTAAAATACTTTCTAAGCTTTTGGACTGATTAAAACTTTAGGATTTCTGTTTGGTATGAAATGGTAAAGCTGTGTACTGATACGGGACTTTTACAAGATTTATTTGAATTTCAATCCAAACTGCGCATGAAGTGTTTTCTGTGAGGAAAGCGGGGACTAAGATTTATTTGAATTGCGGTTTGGGATGAATGGAGTGTGGGGCAGAAAGGAAGGTGGAGCGGGATATTGATGAAGGGATCTTGGGATTGAACGAACTGGTATGAATTTTGGGCATATATTTTACGAATTTACATGTTTGAAGTATAATATAAAAAGCTCAGGATTTTAAAGTGAAGAGCGAGATCCTAATCTTATGCAATTTGGGCTTGGGAGGAATGGAGACCTGACCGCCCTTTTTTGGGGGAGGGCCGGATGTCAGCCTCTGCTTTGCTGCTGCTTCGGCTGCCATTGTAACGGGGAGGGGAGGCATGGTATTTGGGAGGGGAATCATGATGTGCTGGAGGAAGATTCTAGACGCTGACCTGACCATCTTACTGCGCATGTGGAAGAAGGGAGTTTCCTGCCAAGGTTAACTGTCCAGCATTCCATCCTGGTGATGTCTTTTGAAGTTATCTCCCACCTGACAGTTGGGTGCATTATAATTGGACTATGGACTGGGGTGCCAAGGGGAGGGGATTGAATTATACATGATATTCTTTGCTTTCGCGCCTAATTAACCAGATTCAGCTTAGCTTTGCTACTGTTCGTTTATAATTAGTAAAAGTACACTTGATTTCAAACAAATGGAGTTGAATGGTTTCTTTCCTGATTATTAAATGAAGTCGCATCTGACAATATATCTATGTATAATTTTCTGTGTTTTGAACAAGTTGCCAAGAGTCAGGTCTTATTTTTCCCAACCTAACTCCAGGCAATGTAATTCAACCTAGAACTATGGGTAATCGGGGAGAGAGAGAGTGCTAAGAAGTATTTAAGATGAAATTCTGGAAGAAAAGTCAGGGCTGCTAGCTAAAAATTGCTCGCTGCTCAGTTTCTGTTCAAAATCTTTGGAAAGCTCCTCCTTTCCTGCAATGAGTTGGATACTTTTCACCGAAAACTCCTTGTTCTTCAACTGGAGCTCCTTTTTTTCTGACAAGAGCCTTGAAATTTCCATGGTCTTCCTGTAAATTATGAATCAAAGAGAGAAATTGGCATCCTTACTTTTTTTCACTTGAAACATGACATTTTTTTGTAAGTTAAAAAATATTAAACCCAACTTTGTGCGTTTTGTGTGTCTGTGTGTGTGTGTGTGTGTGTGTGTATAAAAATTCAGTTTTTCTCTTTCTGCTATAACAACCAGCAGTTTCTCCTAACAGGAAACAAAGCTTCAGCCATTTATTGGGGTATATGAGAAATCAGTAGATTTTCAGGGGCTTCAGCTGTGCCTGAATGCTTCTGCAGCCACATTATTCTACTTTTTTAAAATTCTCCCATTTCCCCCCCAAAAGATTCCAGATCGCAGGATCCAATCTGGGTCGGTCACTGGGACCTCAGGCTGAGCCTCTGAGCTTTTGGACTCCCTCCTCAGGAACTCAGGGACTTGAGGAGGGTCAGCAGCCCCCAGGGGTCTCCAGGGAAGCCTTGCCACTTTTCCACCTCTTCCTCTTCCTCTTCGTGAGTTTGAATTAAGGCATCAAACAGACAAGAGACAGAGACTGTACAGGCAGTCCTTGACGTACGGCAGTTCATCTAGTGACCATTCAAACTTACTGAAAAAGTGACTTATGACCATTTTTCACACTTTCAACCATTGCAGCATCCCCGTGGTCACGTGATCAAAATTTAGATGCTGTGCAATTGTCTCCTATTCATGACGGTCGCAGTGTCTGGGGGGTCATGTGATCTCCTTTTGTGACCTGCTGACCAGCAAAGTCAATGGGGAAGCCAGGTTCACTTAACAACCCTGTTACTAACTTAACTACTGCAGTGATTCACTTAACAACTGTGGCAAGAAAGATCATAAAATGGGGCAAAATTCAATTAACTGTCTTGCTTAGCAACAGAAAGTTTGGAGTCAATTGTGGTCATAAGTGGAGAACTACCTGTTGTAGGAGATCTCATAAAATCCAGAGGAGGGGGCTTGGGCCCTGGGGAAGGGGAAAGCAAATAGAAAAGGGAGAAAGAAAAACAGAAAATTTCATCTCCACTTTCTTGAGTTATTACAACATTCACACAAATTTCACACAGAGCAGAATAAATGGTGGATGGGGGCAGGGTCAGCATTCGTACAGAATGCAACCGCGCAAGCGATAATGGGTGTACCGAGGTCAAGATGGGTTAAAACATCAATTATTTTAAATGTCTATCTGGAAATGGACTAAAATGAATTCTGCAGAATTGATTTATCACAGTTTGAAATACACGTCTGAAGGGGGAAAGAAGTATGAGAACAGAAAGGTATTCAGAGACACACAATATCTACGGTACTTCTTAGACCAAGCCAGTTATTATTTACATTGAGAAGAGCAGTTTAATATTGCATTGTATTTCCCATCCACAAGGCTGTTTCCAAGGTGACAGGTGGAAAACTTCTTGAAGAGATGAGAAGGAGGAAGAAATCCCCATAGTTTCCATAATTATAGGGGAGATATGGGAAATCTGTCATGGCTCCTTTGCAGAGCTGGGAGTGAGCCTATAAACAAGAACTCATTTCCAAAGACAGAAAAATACTCTGCCTGTGTGTGTATGATTATTATTTAACTATGCAAAGATCTGATGACTAATTTTGACTGAGTTAATTTTGTTCTTGGATACTGACCACACTACCACAACAGTCATTTTGTGGTAAGTGCCCTTGAGCATTAACTTTCAAAATAAAGTTACATTTGCCTCTAACTCAGAAGAAAGCTAGTTGATATCCCTGACATGCTTGGGCATTAACCGGCCCCTGGGATTTTCCATTTCACCACCTATGCCAATCATTGTCAGATTTCTTTTTCTTCAGCCACAGGTGTTCCCACTAGAGCCAATTTCAAGGAGGGAGCTCTTAAACCTCTCAATTCTAGGTGATCAATTTAATTTGATCTCTGCCCCTAACATTATGGGCCATATCAGGGTTATTTCCTTTTCATTTCTGTCCAGAGAAATGCCAACAGCTTTTGAGAACTGGTTGGATTATCCAGGGATCCCTCCTGACAGGGAGAATTATCAGAAAAGTTTCAGCTCTGCTCTTTGGCTGAATCCTCCAGGGGAGACTTTGGGCAGACACAGAGAGTCAGATGTAGCCCTTGTGAGAGTTGGAAATTCAGTGTTTGATGAGGGGTGAATCGTGGCTTTTCCTTGGAGCATACTTTATGATTAAGTAAAATAAACCTGAGGTAGATTCTAAAAAACATATTTTTATTGTAAAACAAATAACAAACTTACTGGCTAATAACTACATTCTGGTAAAGTTCCTAGTCTACCTCCTCGTGGCAGGCAAACAGAAAGAGAAAGAAGAAGGCAAAAGGACATGAGTAGTAGGCTTACAGAGAAGAGTTAGTCTACCGTATGTATTAGAATATAAGCACAGCTGGCAAAACAAAAAAACATCGTGACACCCCTTCTTTTTGCCAGTTGAGCAGACATCAGGTACATCATCAAATAAGGCACATCTTCTTACGCAGATGCTCTTGTTGAGCTGTTGGAAGCAGTTTGTTGAGCATGTCAGCAGTTTGATCATGTGTAGATACATATTGCAATTTAACAAAACCTTGTTTAGCTAATTGTTTTATGTTTTGATAACGGATGTCAATATGTCGAGACCTAGAACCTGTGAAACATGACTCAGTAATATAAACCACCGATTCATTGTCTTCCATTACGGTGATCGTTTGAATCGGACGTGTCCAGATATCTGTGACCAAAGCATCAAACCATGTTAAAGAATTACATGCATCTGAAACACAAGCATATTCGGCTTCAGTAGATGAACATGAAACAAAATTCTGTTTCCTCACTTGCCAGTAAACAGGACATCCATTTAGGAACATAATATAACCTGAAGTACTTTTATGTGATTTCTTATCACTTGCCCAATGAGAATCTGCATAACAACATAATTCTGCATAACAACATAATTCTGCATAATCAGTATGTGTTGGTTCTAACAATAACTTCATACGTTTAGTATGTTTTAAGTATTTCAATAACTTCTTAATGCATGTCCAATGAAACTGTGTTGCATTACCTACGTGTCGAGACAAGAGATTAACACTGTGCAATGTCGGGTCTGGTCCAACTACTAATATACAACAGTGACCCAATGACTGAATGATAAAGTGTTTGATCCTCGAATTCAGGACTTGATTCATTTGCCAAGTTGTGAAAATCTGTTTGCATGGGTGTCTTTGTTGTGTTAGCATCCTTCATATTGCATTGATGCAAAATGTGTTCAATTTTATCCTCTTGTGAAAGACTAAACCCCTTCTGTGTTTTGTCAATCTGAACACCTAAGTGCTAATATGACCTAAAGATTTCAATGTGAAGTATTTCTGCAAAGCTTTAGCAAAAATCTCGCTCATTTTCTTATTTGGACCAATTTAAACAATATCATCAACATAAACACGAATTATCTCATATGTATTGTTAGATCTTTTTGTGAACACACACTCATCAGTTTCAGAGTTAATAAAGCCCATTGAATTTAGTTTGTCAGTAAGACATAAGTACCACATTAAACCGGACTGTTTCAGACCATAAAGACTTTTGTTTAGAAACCAGGTATCCCCTTCTTGCTGTCGGAATCCTGGAGGGCCTCTCACGTAGATTTCTTCATCTAGGTCAGCATGTAGGTAAGCCGTGTCAACATCGAACTGGAAAGCTTCTAAACCAAGTATAGTTGCAGTGGCTAAAGCAATTTTTACACTCTCAGTTCTGACTGTCGGTGAGTAAGTATTTGTATAATCCTCAGGATAACGTTGAGCGAAACCCTGAGCTACAAGTCTGGTCTTGTACAATGACTCATCATTTGGCTTCTTTTTGATTCTGTAGACGCATCGAGTGCCAATGACCTTTTTGTTTGCTGGAGGTTTTGCAGGTGTAAATACCTTAAGTTTATTTAGACTGTCCATTTCATTCTGCATTGCCTCATACCACTTCTCTTGCTCTGAATCAGGAAGATGCTTGATTTGTGTGAACGTATCAGGAGGAAGTGTAACATTGCAAATCAAAGGCAAGGGTGTTTTTGACAATTGCCACGAATATTGCTGTGGAGGGATTCCCTTTGTGACCCTCTTGGAATGTCTTGGAACAACAATCCATTCTTCTTCTGCTTCATCCTCATCCTCACATTCGTCGTTATCAACAGCATCCACGGCTCACGAAGATGAAACATCAGGTTGAGAAGAACTAGTGGATGGAATATCTCCCTGTGAATTATGTTTGTTAGGCTGCATGGCATCTACAACATCATCTCTAGGAAAATAAACTTCAGGATCATTGGAATGAATCCTGGACTGATGCAGGAGGGGGTGCACAGGTAAACCCACCAGTGGCTGGCCAGGTTAGGTGGTCTTAATAGAATGGACCTTATAAATTCATATTAGCTTGGCTTTTCATTCTAGTGCCCTGGAGTTCCAACTATGACTTTTAGCTTGAGTGAACTTTCTCTCCAACTTCCTCATAAGTATTAAAAATAGGGCTGAACAGTGTGGCAAGACCCTGTAAAGGAGGGGCACAGGAAGCCAGGTGTGGGTGAGAGATAGAACAGAGGTGAAACAGCTAACATTCCAAATGAACTTCTCCTTTTCGAAATGTCATGCTTGTCGCGTGTATGGAAACGCCTTGAGAATGCACAGTGTGGAACACGGCATAAAAGTAGCATCCTGGGCAGAGCCCAGGCAGTTCAGATTTTGGTGTGTGAACACGCTGAACTCGATGCATCAAATAAACCTGTTCCTCTCGCACCTTCGTGGTCTCGAGTCCTGGTCTTTCGTAAGTAGATTGCAAACCTCAAATCTGCTGCAACAGGACCAGTCAACATCTTCCTCAAAATTAGCAGATTGGGAAATCACAATTAAATGTCTAGAGTCAATAAATTTGCTCCATTTTGAAATATCTTCAATACCTATAAATCTCAGTCTCTTTGCTACTGGACCTCCTTTTCTTCTTTGAGCTAAGGGAATGTTCACCATAGTGTATGAACCAAAAATATGGAAGTTCTTGAGATCAGGCTTGTAGCCATACATCATGAAGAAAGGAGTCTGATTTATTACACTGCTCCAAATACAGTTGACAATGTAATTTGCATATTTGCTAGCTTCATCCCAGTATGGGTTACTGAGGTTAGCATCTTCTAAGAGACAACAGATCATGGTTTGTAGGACCCCTTGTCTTCATTCTGCAACTCGGTTATGAGCCGGTGTGTATGGGGCAGATGTCTGATGAAGAATTCCATTCTTACACATCCAGTCCTGGAAACGCTGAGACAAGAATTCAGCACCATGGTCACTCTGTATTCTGGAATGCGAACCTGGTGTTGGGTAGAAACAAGAACTGAAAAGTCTTTAAAGATCTGAAAGGTCTCAGATTTCTCTTTCATAGAATATACATATCCATATCTAGAGTAATTATCAACAATTGTTAGAAAATATTTTCTACCACCAAGTGTTGGCAGAAAAGGACCTACTGTGTCAGTGTGTACCAAATAAAAAATGCATGTTGACAGGAGTATAGCATGTTTGAGAATGGCTGCTGCTTTGGATTTGACCTTCTTGCAGACAGCACAATCCAAAAACACCTTACACCCCTGTAGATCCAAACCTTTTGTGAACTCCGGCATTTTGTTAAGAACACAGAAACTGGCATGCCCCAATCTTCTATGCCACTTGTGGATACACCTGGAATGCAAACATTTACCAGTTAGTGAATTTTCAACATTAACAGTTCTGTGAGGAACCTCAGGCTTGCTCTGAGCAATCTGTTTTCTTATTTTCTTTTTATTGGCTTTAGGAGCCTTTGGAGTAGCTACAAGGTCTCTCACTGGAACATCTATCTCTGGGCCTGTGCTCTCCTTTTTGGAGTTTGCATACTTGCCTGTGTTTTAGACTTTGGTTTTATGTAATAGACACCACCAATTAGCATGGTTTCAGCAACAATATCTCCATTTTTAACTATGTAACTTTTTTAAAAAAAAAATTATTTGTATGCCGCCCTTTTCCCTGAGGGGACTCAGGGCGGCTCACAAGTTAGGGGAAGGGGAGGACAAAACAAGTTATGAACATAAAACAATACATTGTTAAAAGAGAACACAACAATCATACCATTCGGGTGGGGTTAGGGTCTTTAGCCCCAGGCCTGCTGGGACAGCCAGATTTTAAGGGCAGTGCGGAAGGTCTGGAGGGTGGTGAGGGTACGAATCTCCACGGGGAGTTCGTTCCAGAGGGTCGGAGCAGCCACCGAGAAGGCTCTCCTCCGGGTAGTTGCCAGATGACATTGGCTCGTTGATGGAATTCGGAGGAGGCCTAACTTGCTTTTTCGAGGTGGTGAACCTGGTACTTTAACATTCTAGACAAGTGACTCTGACTAAGCAAATTGCTACTTGCTGTAGGTATGTAATAAACATCAGGGATAAATGCATCGAGCTCCTCAACATAAACAGTTCCTTTTTCCATAACCTTACAAGGATGATTGGAGAAAGAATAAAGTTCACGTAGTTCAGGTTCAGACTCATGCATCTCTGTAAACAATTCTTTTCTGTAGGTAACATGCAATGCTGCACCACTGTCTAGAGTCCACAAAAGCTGTCTGTCATACTCTGGATGAGGTTGTGGTTTGTTGGTTAAGGCCAATGTGGCAAGTGGAGCTACAAGCTCACAAGATCACACCTTGGACCATGATGACTTTGCCTTCCACCTCTGCCTCTACCTCCGGAATCTGTTCCTCTGCATCAGCGTTCCTCAGTCGCTAAAGTAATCATCTATCTAATTAACCTAAATGCTTATAGTTAAAGTAACAAACAAGGAAAAAACCCATAAATTTCCTTAACCATCCTCTGCTATCATGTGAGGGTTGGAAATTCAGCCCTGTGTTTAAAGGAGGTTGAACCGTGGTTTTTCCTTGGACTATATTTTACAATTAAGAACAATAAACCCAAGGTATATTCTAAAAAAACATATTTTTATTGTAAAATAAATAACAAACAAACTTACTGGCTAATAACTACATTCTAGTAAAGTTCCTAGCCACCTCCTTGTGGCAGGCAAAACAGAAAGAGAAAGAAAAAGGCAAAAAGGACATGCGTAGTAGGCTTACAGAGAAGAGTCGGTCTACTGTATATCTTAGAATATAAGCACAGCTGGCAAAACAAAAAAAAACATCGTGACAGGTCTGTCTCTTTGCTCAAATTTCCCCATTGCTCTTAGGAAAGGCAGAGCATGACTTCTCAGTGAAGTGTGGCATGATTTATAAAAGAAAAGTCCAATAAAATATTTCCTCTGCAGATGGCTTTGTACCCGTCCCTCCAAAGTATGGACATTTTACTTTCACTGATAAGCAATATATTAAATTACATTCCTGAAAATTAAATCCAGAAGATTTAGGCTTTTTATTTTATCTTTATTGTTAGATTTTCCATTGTGTCCAGGTCCAACCTTAGTAAAATCATGCAACATTTGTGGAGGAAGATGCAGCCCAGCATCCCTGCCCTGGAGGCCCAGATGGAGAAGACCTTCCCCAGATGACCTGCATTGGGCAACCAAAGGGCCAAAGAGCCCATGGCAGACTTATTGTCTGGTTCAAAATGCAGGCCAATCCCCCCTCCTCAATTCTATTCACAGGCAGTCCTTGACCTATGACCAGAATTGGGACTGGAATTTCCATTGTAAGTTGTGGCAATCATGAGTTGAAGCAGACCCCATTTATGACCATTTTCATGGAGGTCATTATGCAAATCATGCAGTTGTTAAGCAAATCCAGCATCCCAATGGGTGTTTTTTTTTTGCAGCTATGAGAGAGGACTCCATAAACCCATCACAACAAGATGATCTAAATTGATTTAAAGATTGCCACAAGCACTAAAATATATTTGAAAATCTCACCAAGCGTTCCTATGAGGGCAAAAATCAATGAAATTATTCAGTGATATTGAAAGAATAACAGAGATGGAAAGGGACCTTGGAGGTCTTCTAGTCCAACCCCCTGATATAGCATTCAGACAAATAGTTGTCCAATGAATTGTTCTCACTGTCGGGAAATTTATTCTTATTTCTAGATTACTTCTCTCCTTGATTAGTTTCCATTCATTGTTTCTTGTTCTGCCTTCAAATAAGTTACATCCTTCTCCCTAACCTCCACCCCGTTCTCTGTGACAACCTCTCAAATAGCGACGGAACCGTGAAACAAGCTGAGAACCCAATGGCAGGACAACACACGGATAAACAACTCTGTAATCCGTGACGTTCTGCCTTTGGCCTTCACAATGCAACGGTCCCTGCCTTGTGGACGTTGACATTTACGAAGATTAAGTCCAAGTAAGTCCTCTCAAATATTGGGAGACTGCTATCATATCCCCCGAGTCCTTCTTCTCATTAATCTAAAGAAACGCAATTCCTGCAACCGTTCTCCATATGTTTTAGCCTCCAGTCCCCTAATCATCTTAGCTGCTCTTCCCTGCACTTTTTCTAGAGTAGATTGTTTTCTAATGCACACAGTCCTTGAGTTAGGACCATTGGTTCAGCAACTGTTGCTATGGTGCTGAAGGGAGAGACCTACGATGGTCCTTGATGTGAGATAAGACTTTCTGGTGAGGGGTTTTGGGTAAGGAAGGAAAAGGTTTGGAAGTTGTAGGTGCCAGAAGTTTCCCTGAGCCACTGAGATGCCAAAAAGAGGGAGACTCAAGATGAGGCTTGCAAAAAATATCAGCTTTTATTTATGGCCATAGCAAAAGCTGGGTGACAAAATTATATCCAAATCATATAAACAAAATGCATGTAAGGAACAGTCACACCCCTGCGAGAGACGCTCAGAGTATTATATGCATTTTACACAGATGCCGATACAAAGTTTACCCAACCAGAGGGAAAGATTCATTACCAACATGGTCTTTAAAGTGTTTCCTTGTTCAGGCCCCACTCAGTCTAGGTGCATTTTCAAATGGGTTACTAGGCTGTGTCAGGTTAATTCCAGACTGAACGGTGACATTAAGCAAAGAAAAGACCCTTGCTTGTAATAGATGGTTTTTCAGATTAATCATTGCATTATATTCTCCTACTATGAGTTCTACCCGTAAGAAAATTATAACCATTGCATTAAATGGAAACGTCCTATACTTTCAGGGATTATGATACCACTATCTCCTAGGACTACTGTGTTCAAGGCAGGTTGGTGAGATTAAATGCCCCAATTCTTACACATTTAATCTACCCAGTCTTCCACTATCACAAGGTTCTTCACAAGCAGCACATACTGGTCCACAATGACCACAATGGTAACAACAACATCATTCCGTGATACAGTTACAACCCCAGAACCAATACATCATGTAAGATGCAAAGTCCCACAGCTTCGCTTGGGAGCTTCAGATGGAATAACAAAGGCCACCATTCAGGCAGGAAAAAATCAAAAAGTTGGTACTCCTGCAATGAGAAAAAGAAATCACAAACAAAACCCATTCATACCACAATGACCACATCAGGTTTTTTTTTTTTAGTAATGCTTATTCTCAGCCGGTCTTCTCCAGGAACAGCAAGATAACAAACTCTGCATTAATGCCAACCAGTATTAAGGTTTACAGTTTACTAAACTAGAATTAATTCCTAACAACTAATTTCTGGCAGTATACAATAATATAAGCAGAAGCCAATAACAAAGCTTAATTCCTAATAAAAGATTTCTAGCAGAATATCATATCAGAAGCAGCAAATATTGATTTAATCAATAACAATTATATAGTAGCATAAGCAATTCATAATAAAAGCAGATAGCCAATGTTAGTTTGATTCATATACTCCTTCAGTACATTAATTCAGGGGAGACCAGTTGAACAATTTCTCATAACTGAAATAAGCTGGGGGCAATTTTCTTTCTGCAAGGACCATATTCACACAACATTCTTCACCAAGCCAAGGAAATGTTCTCACAGCCACCCGGAGATAAAACACAGCTCCAGGTGCAGCCTCCATGGAGTCTGTAACAAACCACAGATGACAACAGCCACCCCTCCTTCTCTCCTCTGGGGTCTCCACTGGAGTGGAGTTGGAAGCCCATTTCTGACAGAGAAGGGGCTTGCCCCCTGATGGCTTCAGAAATCAGTCATAGCAGGGTTCATTCCAAAATGTCTGTCTGCCTCTGCAGACTTTATTCTTTTTATACAGTTTTACACAAGCATCAAAGAGTATATAGCAACAGCATCGTTATTGGCTTATTCTCCTTGTCAATCTCTAAGAACACCCCAGCCAGAGTAGAGTCTTGTATATCTAGCTGGTTCCTGGTACTGCCTGGGTGAGCTAATTAGGTGAGCTCATCGACATTTGAGATAAACAGCTACTAAGCCATGGCAGTGTGCTGTGCATGCCTCTTCATAACCTTTCTTCTATCTCTACACCACCACCCTCTGGGCACAAACCAGCTTCAGGGAGACATGGCAGAGAACATCATGGAGGAGAGCAACCTGGCATTCAAGAGGAACGGCCTGAACCCAGAGCCACCAAGGATCTGATAGCCAGGCAATGAGAGGAGAATCTGAGGGACCTTCAGTGGGAGAACTTTCAAGTAATGGACTTGGGCTCTGGGCCAGCCTCAGTTCTTCACTGTCAGGATGAGCCTGCCTGTCCCTTCAGCTCCCCCCTCTCACTCAGCCCTCCAATTCTCCCTGCTAGGCCAAGTCATGCTTATTAATGTCCCCCTCCAGACAAGCAGTGTAATCTCTGAACAACCAACCCAGATAAGCCAGGAACACAGGGACCCCCAACAGCTCGTTCAAAGCCCTTGGAGGTCTTTTGTGGGGGTTCTTACACAGCCTTAGGAATGGGAATTTCACAGGGGTCCCACCCAGTGGTGAAATTCAAATATTTTTACTACCGGTTCTGTGGGTGAGGCTTGGTGGGCATGGCAGGAGAAGGATATTGCAAAATCCTCATTCCCACCCTATTCTGGGGCCAGCCAGAGGCAGTATTTATGGTTCTCCAAACTACCCTGTCAGAACCTGCTGAATTTCACCCCTGGTCCCACTACACCAAGTACACGACCAGAGGGAGGGTTACCAGTCCTTCAAACAATTTTCTGGATGGGTGTGGAAAAAAAAATACTTTGCATCATCCACCCCATGGTGGGCACCTCCACAATTTCATCCGCAGACTTCAAAGCATGCAGTTTATTTCATAAACTAATAAATTTCAAAATGGAAAGGATCTGAGTGTCTTAAATGAAGTATGAGGGACAACAGAGACAGTGGCAAAGAAAAGCATTCCTATCCACTCCATAACTTTCTCCCTATTCACCCAATGATACAATCCACAGGTTGCCATTTTCCTGCCTCTTAGTCTGCTCTCATCCAAAAATTTATATTGCTAGAAATGATGGGAAACGTCATTTCACTTCAGGCAGAAGTGATTTTAAAACCAGCTCCAATTTAGGATTTGTGTATGGAGATCTAATAGAAGAGAAAATCCCCAACAGGGCCAACATTTAACATTAGGCAGGGTTCAAGGCTACCGATTGCTTCCTCAGCATTCAACCATAGGCAGCAATAGAGTTAAGTGAGATCATCTTGTAGTGTCACCATAGCTCTGGCTGACCTTCCCTAGCAGCCTCTGGAGACAAAAGACCATGTTGAAGGACAGAGAAATCAGTTCCCTTGTTGTTGAGCTATCTTCCTCCCACATCATCCTCCGGACATGTCTTGACAGAAGAATCACAACCACTACACAACAGCCCCCCCCCCCCCCGAGGAGTTTCTCCATGGTTTTTCCACTAACATGTTTATCTCCAGCTAACCCTCCTTGCATTGACAAAGAAGTTTAGGGTCCCCAGTGGAAAAGTTAATAATCACCATCCCAGTTTTCTGCTTCTTCTCCAGTGACTCTCTTTGATGTAAACATCAGACTGAAGCAACATGGAAGGGATCCTCCATCAGGAAAGGATAAATATGTTAGGTCACATTCTGTGTGGCTCAAGTTTTCAGACAGACAAGAGGTTTCTCTTCCAGGTGACACTTGGATTGTCTCTCTCTCTGGATAGGAAAGCCACCAGCATTTTCATCTTGCTTTGAATTCTTCTAACTCATCTTGTTCTTTTTGCTAAGAACTGATTCAGCCCTCAGAATTATGCACCTCCTGCATCTGATGCTGGTGATTCTGGTGTCCCAGTCAGTCTCTGGGAAGCTTGGAATGAAATGCCTGCCGAATCTGGAGCACCAGGATGGAAAACAACCCTGGAGCTACTACAGGCCAGGAGACCATCTCATTACTATGATCAACACTGCAACAGAAATATCTCATATAACATTTCCTTTCAAGAGTCCTCCTTCTAATCCATCTCATTCGTAAGTCATTCAGAGTGATAGAGTTCCATTCCCTCCATTTGCAATGCTAACATTCTCTTTTTCTTCTTATTTCACTTAATTCTATATTACGGGACATATTTAATTTCCTAAATGATTTTGATTCCCATCACGGTTTTCCTCTTTTGTCTTATTTTGTGGAAGACACAAACCAAAAAACAGGGCAGAAAAAATCTGAAGGAAGTTGACATTATTTTCCTTTCTCAGTAGTATCTTGGCTTCATCACTTAACTGATCTTTGGTTTTAGATCAATGTTGGCTTAAGGCTCTACAGATCTGTGGAGACAAAGAGGATTGATTTTAAAAAAAGAAATTGATGTTGCTTTTGTTGATAATAACATGAACTTATTTTTTACAGTAGGCTTTCTTTTGGTTATTCAGCAACCCTACGCTTCATTTTTGCCATTCAAGTGATCAATAAGAATTCCCAACTCCTGCACAATCTCACACTTGGCTACAACATCCATGACAATTATTTTAGTACTTTCCGCACTTCAGATGCCCTGCTGGACATTCTCTCCACTGGAGAAGCCAATGTCCCCAATTATGGCTGTGGAAGGAAGGACAATCTTCTGGCTCTTCTTGATGGAGCTAGCAGGGACATCTCCATCCAGATGTCAACCTTAGTAGACATCTACAAAGTCCCACAGGTTTGTGTGTGTGTGCTCCTTTATCTGAGCGGGATGGTGTTGGATGAGCAATAGATCCAACCGTGTCTTTTCTATGGAAGTCGAACTGCTTTCCTCCATATTAGAGAATATGTCAACTATGTTCTATGTTCATGTTCAAATTCATCGTAAATGTCCTGAAGACCAATAAAGTCCCTGGAGAGGATTTTCCAATGGATATTCAGATATTCAAAAATATTCCTACTTATGGGGTCCTTTATATGTATGTTTATTTCATATCTCTCTCTCTCTCTCTCTCTCTCTCTCTCTCTCTCTCTCTCTCTCTCTCTCTCTCTCTCTCTCTCTCTCTCTCTCTCTATCATCTATCTATCTTTCTAGCTATCATCTATCTATCTATCTAAAAGTGAAATGCACTTACGTAACATTGTGAAATCTCCAGAACCGTAAAGCTTACAAACTTGAAATTTGGCATGTATGTTCCTCTTGGCTTTAGGTGCTTGCTAAGAAAAGGTTTTCGAAATGACCATCAGATCATTAGAATTTCTTATATTATTATTAACACACTCTGATACTAAGGAGTTAGACATTCTACTCCCCCTCCCAACCTGAAAATAACTCTGTTCCAACTGCCACTTGGGCGTGGCCAGAACATGACTCATCCAGCTTGCGGGCTGGGAGATTGGAGAGGATCAATGGGGCCAGCCTGAGGAAGGGAAGGGGATAAGATAGGAGAGGCCTCTGTGGCGCGTAGCCTGAGGAAGAGAAGGGGATAAGATAGGAGAGGCCTCTGTGGGGCAAGTTTGAGGGAGAGAAGGGGATAGGAGAGAATCAATGGGGCAAGTCTGAGGGAGAGAAGGGGAGAGGAGAGGATCAATGGAGCCAGCCTGTGGGAGAGAAGGGGGATAGGAGTAAAGGCTTCTATGGGACAAGTCTGAGGGAAAGAAGGGGAGAGGAGAAGCTTTTGTGGGGCAAGCCTGAGGAGAGAAGGGGAGGAGAGGCCAATCACGACTACTCATTCATTTTCAAGCTGTAAGTGTCAATTTATCAAGCTCGATCACATAGTTTCGTAGCAGAGCACAGGTATTCAGCTAGTACATAATACCTTTCATATCCAGTGGGGTTGAAGTTGGCAACAGTAGTGTCTCTGTGGGTATGTGTTTTGTGTGTATATACAAAATGAAATAAAAAGGACTCCAGCAATTACAGGTTAGACTAATAGATATTGTGGCTAAAATATATGCCATGTTCCTTTCAAATGAACTTGACAGAAGGAAAAAGAAAAGTTTATTCTTTAAAGAAGAAGAAGAAAGTTTTAGGTACAATTAAAAGTTGTATAAATTTGAATAAGAAATAAATTAATACTCTATTATTAACAACAGATTTGTCTTGAAGTACCTAACACAAAATATGTCAGTGGGGTAAACCACAGTTTGTTGGCTTTACAGATGTTAGGGCAGCATTTGACATAGTAAAAGGAGGAATATTATGGAGGAAATTGATTGCTCTTCAAAAAGGAACTGTTGGTCCTGATCCAAGCCTTTCTTCAAGTATCTGTTTGAGATAGAGGGTTTGGTTCATGAGAAGAATAGAATAGAATAGAATAGAATAGAATAGAATAGAATAGAATAGAATAGAATAGAATAGAATAGAATAGAACAGAACAGAACAGAACAGAACAGAATATAGAATACATATCCAGTTGAGATCTGGATATGTGGGTCTGATTGTAGTAAAGATATGTAGATCTGATTGTAGTAAATTGTGGGGATGATACAGAAATAATTTATATTCTTTCTTAGTTTATTCTTGCATTCTGTTTTATAAACAGACTTATTAAAGGTCTGTATTCTACTTTATGCATTTTGATAGGACTTAATGGCTAGTCAACAATGAATTATTCTAATATGTTCATGAGAACAAATAAGGAGTTATTAAAAACTAATATTTGAGACTTAATCTACCCCCAAATATAACAGGATTTTTCATTGCTTTTTCAGATCAGCGTTGAACCCGTTTCAGAGACTCTGAGTGATAAAAGCAAATTCGCCTTTTTCCATCCGATGCTCCCCACACAAGTGTTCCAGTACCCAGCCATTGTCCAATTGCTGCTCCATTTCAGATGGACCTTGATTGGTCTCTTTGCTTCAGGCACAGAGGAGGGAGCACATTTCATGAATGCTTTCACTCCTATGTTTGTCCAGAATGGAATTTGTGTTGTTATATCACAACAATTCTCAACAACTGGTCATACAGCAGCCCTCAGGGACGTCCTCTCTAAATGGAGACAAGTCAATGTGATGGTTCACTTTGTAGAATATGATTCCCTTTGGGCCACAATTCTTCCTTTCCATTTAGCACTCAGGTGTTTGCCAGGACCCATTGAAGGGAAAGTCTGGATCTTGACTGTCATGGGCCATTTCACAATTAGAAGGCACAAACTTCTCAAATATGTCCACAGTATTTGGGCCTTTGGTTTGCAGAAGAAATCTAAGCAAATATATAATTCATTTGAACCCAATTTATTTTTGGAACCCCAAGTAGAAGATCATTATTTCCACTGTTCTCTTTCAAAGAACGTCTTTTCTGTCAAAGGCCGGAGAAGATGCACCCAGAAAGCCCCACTGGAGACCCAAAAGAAAAGTAACACAATGCAGATCACAAATTACCCCCATTTCTACAGTATCATTCGGACTCTGGCCCAGGCTTTGAATGCTGCCTATTCCTCCAGAAGGAGGAGAAGGAAGGAGGGGGAAGAAAGATTGGGGGATTGGAGGCTGCAGCCTTGGCAGGTAAGCGGTGCTGACAAGGATCCATCAATGTTAATTACATTTTAGACAGTATCCAAAGGAGATGTGGAGAACCATCTGAGCCTCTTTCAAAGAACGTCTTTTCTGTCAAAGGCCAGAGAAGATGCACCCAGAAAGCCCCACTGGAGACCCAGGAAAAGGGAACAGGGTGTAGATCATACATTACCCCCATTTCTACAGTAACATTTGGACTGATAATTTTTAAAAAGATGGGTGCATTTTAAATTAATTTTTATCTTTATGATTAGATTGTAAATAAATTGGAGGGAGCCCCTGAGACTATCTAACCTAAGCCCCCCTCTCTGCAGGAATCCCAATCAACCAGAGAAGGGGAGACTGAACTCTCATTCACTGGTTCAGCTCTAAAACAGCTCCCTTTTTTAGGACCAATTTTTCTTTTTAATGTCTTGTTGAAAGCTGGGAGTTTTTAAAAAGTTAGCTTAGTTAGCTTTATCTAAGAACTGGAATAAGTCATGCATCAAAATATCATGATTTATCAGTTCAATCTGCCTATGTTAATGAATATATTGAAGAATAGATGATAAAAGATTAACTTTTATTAACTTTCGATGCTACATATTTTCATATATGGTGGACCTGCCAAAAGGTTAAGACATTTTGGATAAAAATATGGTGGATTATGCAAAATATCTTTAAAAGAAGGATAAAGTTTACCCCTCAGCTATTCTTACTAGGTATATGTACTGACTTTACAGTGGTAGAAACTAACTTGATTCTGCATCTAATAACGGCAGCAAGACTGTTGGTGGCGCAATACTGGAAGAAGGAAGACTTGCCTACAACTCAAGAATGGACATTGAAAGTCACAAATTTAGCCGAGATGGTTAAAATATCGGCATATCTTAAAGATCATTCAAATGAAAGATATAAGCGAGACTGGAAAAAATGGATTGACTATATACAAAATAAATACGGGACCAAGAAACTCCAATTAGCCTATGCTTAAGATCAGAACTGATTTAAATTCTTTAAAGTTGGTTCAGCAAGAAGAAGCTAAGGTCAATGTAGAATGTTATTAATTTTTTTATTTCTTTTTTTCCCCAACAGATTTTAGACTGTGTTTGTTAGAAATCCATACCGTGTATGGGTTCTGGGAAGTCGGGGGGGGGGAGGAGGAGGGGGGTTGGGGGAGAGGGTGGAGGGAGGGAGGGGTATATATTAGGCTAGACAAGAATTTGGTGGTAAACTAGAATTATTTTGACATACAAAAAATTGTACTTCGATGTCTTACTGATTGAGGAATGATGAAATGTTTGCCTTAAAAGAAATAAAACTTTTGAAACAAAAAAAAGATTAACTTTTGTTCATATCTCCCGAATTCTATGAGGAACTGAACATTACTTGAGTACAATTTTTATAGTCTTTTTCCACTTAATAATCACATCTACTGACCCTCAATTAACTTGGTTTCTGATCATGATTTCATGAAGATGTTTGTTAATACTTTGATGAAATCAAGTTATATCAAAAGCATTCCCACAATCTATTAACAAAGTCTAATGCTATATGGAAATGACCTTAGGGATGGAGGAATACATGCTGATTAGAAATGATCAGATTTTTAAAAAGAGACTGGACACCCACTTGTCTGAAATAGTACAGGGTCTCCTCCTTGAGCAGGGGGCTGGACTAGAAGGCCTCCAGCGTCCCTTCCAAATCTATTATTCTGTATTCTGTAGATGGGAGAGAGGAGAGCCTTCAGCTGCATTACAGGTGAGAAAGAAATTCAGAAAGAATCCTGTCTAACTTTTCTGGCTGCAGAAATAATGCTTGTGGTGTGTGTGTGCATGTGTGGGATTTGTACTTACAGACTTCAAGGTTCAGTAAATGTAGCCTTACAATAAATTAGAACTAACTTCTCTGGTCATGTTTGCTATCATTTACCTGGGAGAAGATTAACCTGGGAACTTACTTCTAGATAAATATATTATTATTAATAATCATCCTGTTGTTTTCAAGAAGTTTATAAATAATCTCATTATTGGATTGTTCATTCAATTGTGTTTTGACTACTCTGCAATATTCTATATAATTGACAAATTTTGTCAAGGTTATTTTATCAATATGTGATTAACATATTTTGCTAAATCCTTGTTTGTTTTTTCCTTTTGAAGATAATGGTAACTCTTGTTCTCCCAATTAAGAATATTAGCAGGTCAAATAACTATTTAAAAAATTCAAACGTGAAAAGACCACATGAGATAAGAAACCAAAATTTTGGCTTTTAACATTCCTGGAGTTTCCATTTTAGTTTCATCCATTTCTGGCGAAGAATGAGTTTTGCAATCTTTCTGCAAGGAAACTGTACTTGGACCAAAATGGAGACATAGCAGCAGATCTGGTCATCAGGATCTGGAGGGTTCTCCCCAACTTGGATCACATCTATCAGCATCCAGGGAGTTTTGAAAGAGGAAGACTTAATGTCAAGCAAGATGTTCTTTCAGGGCTAAAGTTGCACAATGAGGTGTGTGAAATATTGGTGATTTTCTCTGTTTTCCAAAGCTTTAGGAACCATTTTCACTGGGCTAAGCCTAATCACCATGGAGGATGATCTTCACTGGGAATTAAATGTGTGGCATCATAATTTTCTTGGACTGCTTGGGAGGCTTCACTAGTATTGAAGAAAGTGTCCTTCAGATGCTATGATATGGAATAGTTGAAAAAATACCTTTGGGACAACCATGACCTGGATGATTGAGAATCTCCATAGACAATAAATGTGGGTCTTTCTTTCCATGCCAGTTGCTGTCCCTAATTGTGGTTCTTCAAGAGAAAGGAGCTTTTCTTGGATACCTAGATGGGTTATAGAAATACCATCTTCTGGCACAGGACTCATGACTCATGTTTTGCAAAAAAAAAAGAAAAAAAAGATGCCAACTACCCTTTTTGAGGGACATGACCTCACCTCCATCTCATCTCATTGCAATTCTAGAACCTAAAAAGTGCATTTTATTCTTCTTTCAGCAGTACAGCAGAATTGAAAAAATGAATATACAAATAAACAAGAAACATCTTTTTTAAAACTGACAGAGTCCTGATTTGAAAGGAAATTCTCCTTTTTATGTTACGTTGGAGACTGTTTTGGAGTAGATTTTTATGTAGTTCAGAAGAAATCAGAACCTATTGGTCAGAGGTTTCTTTCTTCCTCAGTTTATCTCTATTTTAATAAATATGATGCAGTAAAAATTCAGTAAGTCTCAAATGTAGAATAAAATGAATTAATATACCTTCCTCCATTCTTCAGATACCCATAATCTTAAAATACAATTATCTATTCATATTAAATTTAAGCATTTATTAAATTTAGAATAAATAAATGCAAATTGTAATATATATAGATAATCATATTTTAAAAGTATGGCTATATGAAGAATGGAAGAATGCACATTAATAGGGTCATGAGGAGGAACTGACTGACTTAATGCTTAAAATCTTTTTTTCAATTCCAATCCTCCAGACTTTATTAAGTAGAAAAGTCCTTTCTTGTCACGTGATATGCCAGAAGCAAAACTTTGGGAATTCAATGAAAAATCTACTAGGACTTGTATCTCCTAAACAATCTGAAACCAGTCATGTGCACCTAAGTGAAGACCAGAGACTACTTGGATAATGTCCATATCTACTTCCATTTTCTTTGGATGATGAGTCCTAACACATTTCCTTTGGCATTCTGATTTTTTTCTTCTTAGTCTCTGCCTGAGTCCAAATGTGTGGAAAGTTGTCATCCTGGATTTGTCAAGAGGGTTCGAGAAGGAGAGCCAGTTTGCTGCTACAACTGCATTCCTTGTCCGGAGGGGACCTTCTCCACTCAGGAAGGTGTGTGACACTGGAGGAAAAGAAGGCCTTGTGGAAATGTAGTTAGCTGGAGGGTTTTTGTGAATGTACATGTGGAAAAAAAAACTTTGAAGCTTAACTGCTTTCTTATTTATTTTCAAAGTGCACAATTTCATATTTAATGGGAAGAATAACCAAAAGGTCTTGAAGGAGAGATTAAGAAGAGATTGGAAGATAAAGCCAATTGGGCAAGCTTTATCATTGTTAGGGAAAATAATTCTTTTGCCTTTTAGTTTGGATGTGTCCTTCCATCTTAACCTTACTAGGGACATCTGAATTGTTTGAAATGTGTCTTATATCCATTATTTTTCTTCAACTGAAAGATTATGTCATCTCCCTAAATTGACGCATAAAAAGTTATATCAAGCAATCAATTCTATTAAGGTCATCAACCACCATAAGCAGAAAGATCTTCTTGAAGCATCCTTTTGGATATTTTCAGCTTTTTTGCTTTTTTTCTCCCCTCCCCCCCCTCTCTCCTCCCTCCATGCCCCCCTCTCTCTCATAGTGAAATACGAACAAGTACAGACCTAACTTTTTCTCTCTTTATAAATACTATGGGTTGGTGTTTAAAAAAACCACTTTCATGTTACCTTTATTATTCTTACTTCAGAGACTCTGTGTAATGCATACATTATAGGCCTGATATCCTGAAATGATTTCAATGCATTTATACCTATCTAATTCCACATAAGGAAACCCTCTTTGTCATCTACTCATGGGGGATTTCGACTGTAATGGACAGAAAAGAGTGGAAACCAGATCTTCTAAGATGCCACTTCAGAAATTTCATCTGAACCACATGAAAGACTTTTTCTCCATCCAATGAGATGAGAGCAGCCAATTCATGGATGGAGAGGCCTGGTGTGGACAGTGATGGGGGAGGCTTCATTATACCCATATTAAATGGCCACCCAGTGGTCATTTGAGATATCTGTAGGACTATCTTTCTCTACCACCAAAGGAGATTTCAGAGGAAAGACAATCATTGGGTTCAGTGCATTGGGAAATGCCACCTGGAAGGACCAAGGAAGTGTTCCTAGAAAGATTATCAGATTCATTATTTACCTTTAATAATGTAGGTTTCTATGAGAGTTCTTCTTATTAGCCAGGAAATGCTTTAGATCTTTAGACTTTCCCCCAATTCATACACCTTAGCTATAATATTTTTAGAAAATAAAATTTCCATTTTTTTTCTTGGACTTGTTAATCAATGCATTTTGGAAATGTCACTGTTATCAGCTTCTGTCCCAAGAAGATATTTCTTGAAAGTTAAAAGAACAGAGTGTCAAAGAAATATTGATTTTTGGCTTTCTCAGATACAGTTCCTAGTGTTCCTGGTATATTCCTGGTATCACTTATTGTATGAAGAAGGTATATCTTGAAAGATAAAAGTGTAGGAAAATAAAGACTTTTTTGTTTTGTTTTCTCAGATACAGAAAAATGCACCAAGTGTCCGGATGATAAATATCCAAATGAGGACAGAATTCAATGTATCCCCAAAGTTGTAACCTTCCTGTCTTATGAAGAACATCTGGGCATTATCCTGGTCTCTTTTGCCCTATTCTTCTTCCTAACCACAGGCCTTGTTTTAATAGTATTAATTAAATACCGAAAAACTCCCATTGTCAAAGCCAACAATCGGGATCTCTCCTACGTCCTCCTGGTCTCCCTCCTACTTTGCTTCTTGTCTCCTTCTCTCTTCATTGGTCAACCAAGGAAAGCCACCTGCCTTCTCCGACAAATGGTTTTTAGCATCATCTTCTCAGTTGCCATTTCTTCTCTCTTGGCCAAAACCATCATGGTGGTGCTGGCCTTCCTGGCCACAAAACCAGGAAACTGAGCGAAGAGATGGTTGGGGAAGAGCATGGCCAACTCCATCATCCTGTCTTCTTCTGCTTTCCAAATTATCCTCTGCTCCATCTGGCTGGGAGTTTCTGCCCCATTCCCTGATTCTGATCTCCATTCCCAGCCTGGAGAGATCATCCTGCAATGCAACGAAGGGGCTGTTGTCATGTTCTACATCAACCTCAGCTACATGGGCTTCCTGGCTGCCATCTGCTTCACGGTGGCTTTCCTGGCCAGGAATCTGCCTGGGGCCTTCAACGAAGCCAAACTGATCACCTTCAGCATGCTGGTCTTCTGCAGTGTCTGGATGACTTTTGTGCCCACCTACCTGAGTACCAAAGGGAAATACATGGTGGCTGTCCAGGTCTTTTCCATCCTGGCCTCCAGTGCTGGTCTGCTGGTCTGCATCTTTATCCCCAAGTGCTACATTATCCTTCTGAGGCCGAACTTGAACAAAAAGGAACATCTTACAGCCAGAATAAATGTGAAAACCTGATATAACACCATGATGTTGAAAGAATTCTAAAATTTTCTTTTTATTTGAAAAAAGATATTCCACTTAGATAATAGGCATCAGGCAAAGAAAATGATATGTATACATTTCATAATGTGAAATGATTGTATGACTGTAATTCTTGTAACTCTCCTCTGTTTTATGTCAATAAATCTTGCTAAATAGAACTCCATGAAAGTCTTTCAGGAGAATTTGCTTTTCTGCAGCTGCCAATGAATGTAACACCTTTTAAGAAATTTTTTGAGCAATTAGCTAAAAATGTATGTTTGTGATGAAGTGAGTAGGAAAAAAAGAAAGATGGATACTATGGGAATCAAACTCCAACCATGTTGTATGATGCTCTCCATGAGAATTGCCCGTCCCACCAAGCCAGATAAGGTGACTGCCAGTATCTCCACTCGATTAGATGTTCTCATCCAATGAGAGTCAGTTAGGACACTTTTCCCATAGTTGCCTCTGATCTGTGAAAGACGCTTTTCCATGAGATGCACCATCCTCAATCCATCCTCTTCCTAAGTGATCAAATCACTACAAACAGCTGTTTCTTCCCCCAATACATTTGGCTAGGTTGAGATTGTAATCCATTAGATCATGTGAAAAAAATTGCTTTGTGAGCGCCACATGAGGTACCATTTGGGTTACTTTCATTTTGTTTATTTTTGTATTTTATTATTATGCACTGAGCCACCTACAGTTGTGGTATGTAAGATGGGTGCCCAGATCAGTCTCTTAAATAAATAAAGAGAAGATATAACTTCTGTGGGGTCTCCTGTATAATGACAAAAATCAAGGTGATCCCAATAAAGGAAGAATTTGCATTGGCTGGAAAGTGATTCAAGCAATGATTCCTACTGACAGCAGCTTAAAGTTTGAGAGATTGAGTAGGAAAAGAGATGGATGCTGTGGAAACCAAGCTCAATCACATTGTTTCATAATCTCCATGAGAACCATTGCTTGTCCCACCAAGCCAGATAGGGTGAGGACCTTCAGGTCCCCTCATTTAGATGCTTTCATCCAAGGAGCCCTAGTTAGTGCACCTTTTCCATAGCTGCCCTCACCTGTGGCTTTTCCATGAGATCCACCATCCTTTCTCCCTTCCTTTATTGAGCAATAAGGACACCATAAAAGCTGCTTCTTGCCCCAGTAATTTGCACTAGATTGAGACTGGAGTCCAGGAGATGTGGGCAGACAAACTCCAAGAATGAGTCATCATGGCCAGAGTAGGTTACCTGTGGCTGCTCCTGGTGAATAGTTGGAAGCAAGAAATTGGGTGTATCATACACTCCACCAAAGGAGAGAGTGTCTCTCCCCAAGGTGGAAAGCCCAGCACTGCAACCCTTGAAGGACTGACCTGGTGGGCTCACGTAAGTCACCTCATGGATGCTCCAGCCCCAGGAACAACAGGAAGAAACCCGACTGAGAACTTGGTTCTGACTATGAGATCCTGAACAGTTCTAAAGATAAGTTTCAATGGGCTGTGAGGCAGTAGTCCTCGACTTACAACCACAATTGAGCCTAAAATTCCTGTTGATAAGTGAGGTAGAAGTAAGTTCCATCTCATTTAAAACCTTTTTGCCACAGTTGTTAAGCGAATCAATGCAATTGTTAAGAAAAGTTTGCCTGAAGTTTGATCACATGACCATGGGGATGCTGCAGTGGTCATAAGTGTGAAAACTGGTCATAAGTCACTTTTTAAAACTAAATGAATGGTTATAATCCAGTCAGTAGCAGTAGGCCTTACAGGAATTTTTGACAATGAAGCTCAGCCTGCTGGCTGCAACTGCCCTCCGTGTGCAGGTCGCCTCTGCTGCTGCTGTTGGCTCTAGGCTCCCTTGGAGGGGAGGGGGCCTGGGGGAGACCCTTTGCAGAAAATCCTGCCTTAATGCTGGCAAGAAATTCAGAGGCCATAAACAGCCATTTGAGAACAGAACAGAAGCGATTGTGGGGAAGAGAATTGCCACTCGGAGAGCTCAGGATGAGAGACCTCTTTTCATCCTGGGCACAAGACAGTCAGTCTCAGTCAGAAGAATCAGCCGAGGACTCCCCCTCCATTGTTGGTGAGAGAAGAAGAAGATCGGGAGACTTTCTGTTCCTCCATTAGGAAAAGGGGGCCCAAGGGCAGCCATTTTAAGACACAGGGAATTCTGGGAGTTGAAGTCAACCTGGATTAAAACGGCTCTCCATTAGAATGTGCTGCTCTAATATGGAATTTAATTTTAATATTTAAATTACTGTTAATTAATTAATTTTAATTAATATTAAATCCAGCAAGGTGGTTTGTTTTATATTATCTGGAGGAGTATATATCCTAGATTATTGATTATCTGGCTTTGCCACTCTCCTTCTGCATGAACTAAAAAAAGGATTGGAAATTTCTTAGAGTTTCTTTTTTCTTCTTTAGCCTAACTTTCCTGCCACTCTCTTTTCCTTGGTGTAATGGAAGTGGAGCCCATTTAGAAATAAAAACAAAGCTCTGACTCTCGGCATAAGGAGGATATCTTTAATTGTCAGGGACTGAGTCAGAATGAAAACAGCCAAAATCCAATAAAAGCAAAAGCAGAGAGAAATTAATCTTGGTGATGGAAAAAGAACACACACTATTTAGGTAGGCTGATCTGTCATTCTTGTGTTTTAATGGGATTTTCTCTCTTTGTTTCCAGGAATGGATGAGAATTATCCAGAGCTGAATTGGATGTCATCGCAAGGAACTGAAGGTGAGCTGGGAGGAGAGTCACTTCTAACACTGAAAAGCGGTCAGTCAGCTGAGAGGGTATTTTTAATTTATTTTTATTACATACCGTATTTTTCAGAGAATAAAAAGAGGGTGAAAATCTGGGTGGGTCTTATACACTGAATACAGCATTTTCTTTGCCTCCCGAAACCCCGAAATGGCCATGCAGAGCCTGTAGGAAGCTTTTAGAGAGCTCCTGGGGCTCCTCGAATCTCGCTCACGTAAATTGGTGTTTTGTAAGGCTCACGTAAATTGGTGTTTTGTAAGGTGTTTTGGCTGTTGTAATTTCAAATAGGAGTCTACTTGAAAAGTACATTTGTATTTACTCAGCCATTTCAAGCTACCCACCTTACTATATATCATTTTGTGCTTCTATATCCTTAATTCTTTGGGCAGCTCTTTATTAAATCATTCTCCTGTTACACAAGAGACAGGAAGGCCACAGCTTCTTACAACATTTGTTAGTTTGGTGATCCAGGAGATTTGTGATTGTGATTTTATTTGCTCAAGTAAACACAACTTGGGGAGTCTATCAGTCTCCATTTCATTGACTTTGCACCAGTAGTTATATGCTCTAATTTTATGAATTGTATGAATTCCCAGTTGAGGTCTAACTGCTGCAGCAGATGTTCTTAAATCTACACCCAAGAAGATACATCTCAAGTGCTGGGACTGTGTTTGTTTTAATACTGTGGTTGAGTATAAACCCCAAACTTCTGTTCCATATAAAAGCATAGGGGTAACCTTAGCTTTATATACTTTAATTAATGGGGCTAGGGAGCCTGGATAACTATGATTCTTTAGTTTAAGCAGTAAATTCAAATGAGCTTTTGCTCTAACTGTACTTCATTGATGATGGCAAGCCCAAGATCCAATCTTGGAAAAAGGTTATGCCTAAATATACAAAGGAGTTAAGCTGTTCAATTGGTTCACCATCTAGTTTAATAATGGTTATCCTGGGAATAAGAGCTGAATCTCCTTAATAGCCAACGTAATCCTACTTGTGAATATGATAATAAAATCATATCATCTGCATAAAGCAAGCTGTTACAGTAAGTATTCAGGATCATCGGCATGTGTACCATGGGATCCTTCATTAACCGTGGCAAGTCATTGATATATAAACTAAATAATAATGGGGCCAGGATACACCCTAGCCTTACCCCTTTGTTTGTGTGAATCCTGTTAGTCAGAGCCCCATTAACCCCACACCGCACCCTCAAACAGGTGTAAAGGGCTTTAATCAAAGGCAGCAGTTTAGGTTCTATTTTAAGAGATGTCAGTTTGCTCCATAGTATTTCTCTCTTTACCATATCGTCTAAAATCTGATATTGTTTAAAAAATGTAATTTTACTTCAGGCACAAGCAATTTTAAAATCAGCTCCAATTCAGGACTTGTATAAGTAGATCTAGTATTAGAAAATTGCAAACAGCCCTACTCTTAACATTAGGCAGAGTTCAAGGGTACTGTTTGCTTCCTTGGCATGGCAGCCCTCGAGTTAAGTGACATCAACCTAGAGTGGCATCAAACTCCATAACTCTGGAGTTTATGGACAACATGTTGAAGGACAGCAGAAGTCAATTCCCTTGTTATTTGAGCTATCTTCCTCCAGCATCACTTTCTGGGCATGTCCTGACAGGAAGGACCAACCCAACTATGCAACAGAGCCCCAGGGGTGTATCTCTGATTCCCCCCCCCCAGCATGTTTTTCTCCAGCTAACATTTGGATCTGGAGAGAAGTTCAGGTTTCCCCAATGGAAATAATCTCCCCACCCCCACCCCCTCGGTCTTTGAGAGTTCTTCTGCTATTTCTCCAACTATCTGCAATGTAAACATCAGAGTTAATCAACAGGGAAGAGATCTTTCATCAGAAAGGATAAAAGCCTCAGGTCATACTCTGTGTGCCACAAATTTTGGGACAGGTAGGGGCAGTGCTCTTGAATGGACTTTCCGTCCTTTTCAGGTGAAACTCAGTTTGTCTCTGTTTGAATCAGGAAAGCCATTGGATATCCATTTTGTGAGACTGCTTTGAATTCTTCCTACTCTTGTTGTTTGTTCAGAAGCAGGAAGGGAATTGATTCAACCCATGAATTATGTGCCTTCTGCTTCTGTTTCTGATGCTGTTGATGTTCCAGCCAACCTCTGGAATGAAATGCTTGATCAATTTGGATGACCAGGATAGAAATAAACCATGGAGCTATTACAGACCAGGAGATCATCTCATTAGTATATTCACAACTGAAAGAGTAATATCAGATATAGTGTTGCCTTTCAATATGGCTCCCACTATTCAGTTTCTTTCGTAAGTCATTCAGGGTGATGGAATTGCATCCTCTCCACATGCAGTCCTAACACTCTCCTTCTTTTCTTTTTATTTCACTTGCTTCTATATTACAGTATCTCTGATTTCTTGAATTATTTTGATTTCCATGGCTGCTCCTTTTGTCTGATTTTCTGGAAGAGACTCAAATCCAAAAGTGGGGCTGAAAAACATCTGAAGGAAGTCCTGATTATTTACCTCTTCCAGTTAAACCCTGAATTCATCACTTGAATACTAAACTTTGTTTAAAGTAGTGAATGAAATTAAAGTTGTTCCTTAGCTCAGCCCATTTCAATACTTGTGTAACTGAATATTGGCTTTGGATCAGTACAGTTTATTTAAGACTCAGTGGGCTTGTGGAGATAAAGTGAATATTTTAAAAAAACATTTTGTTGCTGTTGATGATAATAACATGAACTTTTTTTACAGTGGGGTTTTTGTTGGTGTTACAAATATCCTACACTTTATTGTCACCTTTCAACTGGTCAACAAAAATCAACACCTCCTGCACAATCTCACACTTGGCTACAACATTCATGACAACTCTTTAAGCACTTTGCTCACTTCAGATGCCTTGCTGGACAAGCTCTCCACTGGAGAAGCCAATATTCCCAATTATGGCTGCGGAAGGAAAGACAACCTTCTGGCTTTTCTTGATGGAACTAACAAGGAGATCTCCACCCAGATGTCAGCATTAGCAGACATCTACAAAGTCCCACAGGTTTGGGTTTTTTATTGTTTGTTTGTTTGTTTGTTTTTATTGGTAAAGTGAGAGGAGTACTTGTGGGTGAGCAATACAATGGATACAACTGTATCTTCCCCATGGAATTCAAGAGCTCTTTTTGATCATGTCAGCTATGTTTCACCCTATTATGTTTGTGTTCAAATTGATCATAAAAGGTCTGAAGAACAATAAGGTCCCTGGAAAAAACTTTCTGCCATCTATATGTCTATTCAAAAATTTTCTTTAGTTGGGGGACCCTCTATTGGCATGTTCATTTTTGCATAAATACCTGCAATATCCAGATTCATTGATGTTGGCTAAATCTAATAGATATTGTGGCTAAAATATGCCAGGTTGGTCTTGAGTGTAGAGAGAGTAGGTAAAAGAACAATAAGGTTTTTGGTAGGATTAAAAATTATATACATGTGTATAATAAATAATAAATTAATTATTTTTAGATCAGGATTGAAATTGCTTCAGAGGCTCTGAGTGATAAAAGCAAATTTCCTTTTTTCCACCTGATGCTCCCCAAAGAAGGGATCCAGTACCCAGCAATTGTCCAGCTGCTCCTTCATTTCAGATGGACCCTGATTGGCCTCTTTGCTTCAGACACAGAGAAGGGAGAAAGTTTCATGAGGACTTTCACTCCTATGCTTGTCAGGAATGGAATTTGTGTGGTTATATCACAACGATTCTCAGCAACTGAACATACAGCAGCCCTCAGGATTGCCCTCTCTAAGTGGAGACAAGTCAACGTCTTTGTTCACTTCATACAACATGATTCCATTTCAGACAGAATTCTTCCTTTCCATGTAATAATTGAAGATTTGCCAAGACCCATTGAAGGGAAAGTCTGGATCATGACAGTCTTGGGTTATGTGTTAATGAGAAAGGGCAGACTTTTGAAATATGTCCATAGTATTTGGAAATTTTCTTATCAGGAGAAAAAAAGCTCAAGAAATCATGCTTTGGAACCTGATTTCTTTGTGGAATCCCAGTTTCAAGATCCATATTTTGACTGTTCTCTTTCAAAGCCCGTCTTCTCTGTCAAAGGCCGGAGAAGATGCATCCAGAAAGCCCCCCTGGAGACCCAATGGAAATGGAACAGGATCCGGATCCCATATTCTAAACATTACTCCAGTTTCATTCAGACTCTGGCCCATGCCTTGAATGCTGCATATTCCCCCAGATCCAGGAGGAGAAGCAAGGGAGAGAGGTTGGGGACTCTGAAGATGCAGCCATGGCAGGTAAGGGGTGCAGACAAGAATCCATCACACTTAGTTTTTAGGAAGCATCCAAAGAGACAGAGAGGAATCCTATGAATGTCCTTTTGGTGCAAAAGGCAAGACCTTTGGCCAGTTTAATCATTCATTTGACAATATTGCAATTGATGTTAAACACGGCTGATTTTAAAAAATGTTGTGTGCCATTTGAAATAAATTTCTGTATACATTAGTTTGTGATTAGCATTGCTGAACTTTACCTTCATCCATTTGAAGAAGAAACTGAGCCTCTAACCCAACCCCTCCTCTATGCAGGAATCCCAGTTAAAGTCTTTCTGACTGATGCATTAAATCAGACTGATGCTCGGTTTCTGCATTAAGAAATCAGAGAAGATGATCCTCTCTGGTTCAGTGAAAATTGCCAACAGATCTTTTCATAAATATTTTTGTCAAGTTTTATCCCCCATCCTTCTTCCAGTGCATAATTAATGAAATCATCATCCAGTTAGTTATATAGCAATAGCAGTTAGAATAGCAGTTAGACTTATATATACCACTTCATAGGGCATTCAGCCCTCTCTATGCAGTTTACAGAGTCAGCATATTGCCCCCAACAATCCGGGTCCTCATTTTACCCACCTCGGAAGGATGGAAGGCTGAGTCAACCTTGAGCCGGTGAGATTTGAACCGCCAAACTGCAGATAACAGTCAGTTGAAGTGGCTGCAGTACAGCACTCTAACCACTGCGCCACCTCGGCTCATGATATGATTATTATTATATGATTATTCATCAAGTTTGCAAGTTTGCAAGTTTAATAACATTTATATGCCGCCCAATCCCGTAGGACTCCGGGTGGCTTACAGTACAGAATAAATAAATTAAAAAAAATAGAGAAAGAAAAGATAGATTTAAAAAACACACCATGCACTCTGTTCTAAATGGGGCTGGACCGTATTTTGGGGTCAACAGCCCCAGGCCTGCCAGAACAGCCAGGTTTTAATGGCTTTCCAGAAGGCCGAGAGAGTGGGAAGGGTCCAGATCTCTGCGGGTAGATCATTCCACAGGGCCGGGGCAGCTACAGAGAAAGACCTCCCCCGAGTAGTCGCCAACCGGCATTGCCCGGTCGACGGTACCCAAGGGAGGCCCAACCTGTGAGATCTTATGGGTCGTTGGGAGGTATGTGGCAGGAGGCGGTCCCGCAGATATCCAGGTCCCAAGCCATGTTACTACTACCAATTGTTTATAATTAGTGACCAATATACAGATTTAATTATATAAAAATATGTAAATGAAATCTTAATGATAGATCTATACTGTAGCTCCCATCCATCTGTTCTTATAAAAGATACATAGTTGGTCAAGTCGAAATTGTTCAACATGAGATATTTTTGTAATGGATTTTATTTGTGCACATCTCTCAAGTTAGAAATCATAAATATATTTTTTCTGGAAGCTGGAATTCTAAATAGCTTTGTCTAGGAGTTGTCAACAGTTCAGCAGTTCGAGTCACACCAGGCTCAAGGTTGACTCAGTCTTTCAGCCTTCCCTCCTTCCGAGGTCAATAAAATGAGGACCCAGATTGTTGGGGCAAGAGGCTCACTTTGTAAACTACTTAGAGAGGGCTGTAAAGCACTGTGAAACGGTATATAAGTGCTATTGCTCTTATTGCTATAACTCTTGCATCACAAAATCATGATTTATCAGTTTGATCTGACTGTATGAATGAATATATTGAAGAATAGATGACCAAGGAGTAATTGTTATTCATATCCTGCCAGTTCTAGGAGGAACATTGAAAATTACTTGAGTACATTTTTAAGGCAGACTTTTTCCTCTTAATGATCATGCCATTCAACCCTCACCTAAATAGCTTCATGGTCATGATTCCATGAAGTAAGTTGCTAATACTATGATGAATGACATATATCACAAGCATTCCCACAATCTATTAACAAGGTGTAAAGGTATGTGGGAATGATCTTGGGGATGGGGGAAGAGATGCTGACTAGAAATGATCAGATAAGAGGGAGGGGAGCCCTCAGCTGCATAACAGGCAGAGAAATAATCTGTCGTAACTTTTCAGGCTGTAGAAATTGTTGGTGGGAGATTTGTGCTTTCTGATTTGCAAGATTCAGTTAGCCTTACAATAAATTAGAATTAAGGCTATGATTTCCATCTATTTACCTGTGAGAAGATTAGTTGGACAACTTCCTGCTTGGCAAATCCATTCTTATTAGTAACCCTGTTGTTTTCAGGGAGTTCAGGAATAATTTCTTGATTGGTTTGTTTGATTGTATTTATTCCATAATAGTCACAAAACAATCTACTTTGTCATTTTTTTAGCGATATATGATTAAGAAATTTTGCTGAAACTTTGTTTTTCACTTTTGAATATAGTGGCAACTCTTGTTCTTCCAAATAAGAATTCTTGTAATTGGACAAGTATAGAATAATGTGAAAAGACTATCTGGGACAAGAAACCAAGTTTTCTGCTTTTAAAATTTCTGGATGTTTCCATTTTAGATTCATCCCTTTCTGGCCAAGAACGTGTTTTGCAATCTTTCCCACTTAAAATTGAACTTGAAGCAAAATGGGGATGTAGCAGCAGACCTCATCATCGAGAGCTGGGTGGTTCACCCCTGGATGGATTGCACCATAGAGATCCTAGGGAGTTTTGAAAGACAGAGAGTGATTGTCAACCAGGAAGCTCTTCCACGACTAAAGTTGGTCAACAAGGTGGGTCAAATATCGGTGTCTTTTCTCGGTTTTTCAAAGTCTTAGGAACCATTTCAAGTGGCCTAAATCCTATCATCGTGATGCATGATCTTCCCTAAGAATTGAATGTGAGGAATGACAGTTTTCTTAGACTGCTTGGGAGCTTCACTAGTACTCAACAAAGTGTCCTTCAGAAGATAGAAGATGGAACAAGCAGTTCTAAGCAGATTCAGCCATGCCCAACATTCAAGATTGGCTTAAGGTTCTGTGAGTCCCAGTGGGAAGTACGATTTGAAATTAGAATTCAGCTTCTCCAAATTTATATCCACATTTATATACCTCCAGAGTGCCTCTAGGTGGCTTAAAATAGTGTATTGTATGTATAATGTCTCATATTGTATAGTGTCCTGACCAAGAAAACTAAAAAAGTAATGAAACATTTCTTTGATCCAAAGTGAAGGCCCTCCTGGTATCAAATGCAATGAGGGACATTTGGAAATAAATTTTATTTAGATTTGGCCTCTGGCTAGTAAGAAAACTCTAAAAGCCCCTGGAGTGCCATTGTTTATCTTACTGGGTTAGCGACCTTCAGTCACATTGGGTGAAAAATAAGTTTTTCAATGCCATTTCTCTGGACTTTATTAAGTAGAAAATTCCTTTTTTGCAATATGATATGCCAAAAGCGAATGACAGGAACTATATGAAGAATCCGCCAGTAGCCGTACCTCTCACAACCATTTGGAATTAGCCAGAGATTTCATATTTACATAAGTAAATCCCAGAGACTTGGGATTTGGCTCCATTTTCCATGGATTCTTAGCCCTTTCTTTCCCATTCTTTCTGCTTAGTCTCGGCCTCAGTCCAAATGTGTGGAAAGTTGTCAACCTGGATTTGTCAAGAGGGTTCGAGAAGGAGAGCCAGTTTGCTGCTACGACTGTGTTCCTTGTCCGGAGGGGACCTTCTCCACTCAAGAAGGTGGGTGACACCAGAGGAAATTACAGGCTTTGCAGAAATGGGTTTATCCAGAGCACTTTGATGAAAGTACATGTTGAAAGACACACTGAAAGCTAATTGTTTTCTTGTTTATTTTCAAATGCACAATTTTTATATAAAGAGAAAAATTATATATATTTTTAAATAAGTAAACTAGAGATACTGGGAATCAGGCAACCTATAATTTGTGTAAAAAGACAAATTCTTATTAGTTTTGTCCGTGTGAACTGGGACTGCATCCAAGCATGTAGCAGCAGCATTAACAGCCGGTCACAGCCAGCTACAGCAAATAAGTGCAAGATACAGCAACAGAAAGAAGAGCACAACAGAGTAAAAGAAAATGGCTAGTAACACAACTGCAACAAAGATTTCATTTGCAAATCTGACAAACCAGAACTACCAGTCTTGGAAATTCAAGATGAAGATGCTGCTAATAAGAGGAGGTGTGTGGAATTGTATAAATGAAGCTAGGCCAGAACGACCTTCAGATGAGAGGATAAAGATCAGAAAGTTCAAAGCACAATCTCTCTTAGCATAGAAGATGATCAAATCATACATACGTAAATATGAAACTGCTAAAGAAATGTGGGAAGGATTACAAAAGGGGCATGAAAGAGCTAATCTCAGCAATGAACTGCATTTGATTAGAAAGCTGTACCAAACCAAGCCGATGAAAGGCCAGGATACGCAGGATTACATAAGGCTGAAAGGGTTGAATGCCTGAGAGGTATAGGGGAAGAAATAAAAGATTTTCATGTCTCAGCACTATTATTTAGTGGCTTACCAGGAATTATGAAATGCTTGTCCCAGCACTTGATACATGTCCAGCTGATGGGCTGATGTTGGAATAAGTTAAGGGAAACTTGTAGATGAATATAAGAATAAAACATATTGATATCTAATTTCACATAAGTAAATCTGTGTAGGAATTTCGTATCGTCTCAGAGATTTCATCTGAACAACATCCAATGAGCAGTCAATTTCTGAATTGAGAGACATTAGTCACTATCACCCAGGCCTTAATCACCCTTGGAAGGGAAGAGGCAGGAGGGTTGGGCAAGATGAACTACTGCCAGAGAAAACCTCTCTTCTTTTAGTTTGGATGTGTCTGGAAACATTGACCCCTCTAGGAACATCTCTGAAACTGAGGAAATCTCTTAGGTCCACAACCAGGAAGGATTACTGCAATAAGGTCTACATGGGCCTCCCCTTGTGGAACTCTGAGAAGATGCTACTGGTACACAATAAGGTGGAGTGGACAGTTGTGGGGGCGGCTCATTACACCCATATTATGGCTATTTCCAGTAGCCATTTCAAATTATTTGTAGGACTCTGTTCTCTACCAGCCAAGCAGGTTTCACAGGATATGCATCCTCTGGATCCAATATATTAAGAAATGCCACCCGGAAGGATCCAGCACTACAACCTGGAAAGATTATCAAATACATTATTTACGTCTCAAAATGTAGGTTCATATGAAAGCTCTCTATATTACACAGTAAATGTTTTAGATCCTAGGACTTCCACCAATTTCATGTACCTTAGTCATATAATGTTTACAAAATGATATTTTCATTTTCTTCCCATGGATTGGTTAAGCAATTCATCTTGAAAAATGTCCCTGTTATCAGATGTTGTCCCAAGAAGGTATTTCTTGAAATGCAAAGGACAAACTGTTAAAGAAATATTGCTTTTGTCATGATTCCAAATAACATCCCCTACGGTCTTTCTCAGATACAGAAAAATGCACAAAGTGTCCAGATGATAAATATCCAAATGAGGACCGAGTCCAATGTATCCCCAAAGTTATAATCTTTCTGTCTCATGAAGAACATCTGGGCATCATCCTGGTCTCTTTTGCCCTATTCTTCTTCCTAACCACAGCCCTTGTTTTAATCATCCTTATTAAATACCGAGAAACTCCTCTTGTCAAAGCCAACAACCGGGACCTCTCCTACATCCTCCTGGTCTCCCTCCTGTTTTGCTTCTTGTCTCCTTTTCTCTTCATTGGTCAGCCAAGGAAAGCCACCTGCCTTCTCCGACAAATGGTTTTCAGCCTCATTTTCTCAGCTGCCATTTCTTCTCTCTTGGCCAAAACCATCATGGTGGTGCTGGCCTTTCTCGCCACAAAACCAGGAAACCAAGTGAAGAGATGGTTGGGGAAGAGCTTGGCCAACTCCATCATCCTTTCTTCTTCTGCTGTCCAAATTATCATCTGCTCCATCTGGCTGGGAGTTTCTCCCCCCTTCCCTGATTCTGACCTCCACTCCCAGCATGGAGAGATCATCCTGCAATGCAATGAAGGGGCTGTTGTCATGTTCTACGTCACCCTCAGCTACATGGGCTTCCTGGCTGCCATCTGCTTCACGGTGGCTTTCCTGGCCAGGAATCTGCCTGGGGCCTTCAACGAAGCCAAGCTGATCACTTTCAGCATGCTGGTCTTCTGCAGTGTCTGGGTGACTTTTGTGCCCACCTACCTGAGCACAAAAGGAAAATCCATGGTGACTGTCCAGGTCTTCTCCATCTTAGCCTCCAGTGCTGGGCTGCTGGGCTGCATCTTCATCCCCAAGTGCTACATTATCCTTCTGAGGCCAGACCTGAACACAAAGGAGCATCTTACAGCCAGAATACATGTGAAAACATAAGTCATAACACAATGGTGTTGAAATACTTCTAAAACTTTTTTAATTTGAAAGAAGATATTATTTCCACTTGATAGTATGCATAAGTCAAAGAGAATGAGATGTGAAATGGTTGACTGACTGTAATTCTTGTAACTCCCTTCCCTTTATCTCAGTAAATCTTGCTAAAGAGAACTCTTGTGAAAGTCATTCAGACTTTTATGTTTATCATTTGATTTTCAGCATTTGCTTTTCAGCAACTGCCAATGAACATAACATCTTTTAATAAATTATTTGAACAATTTTTCCTACTGATAGTGGCTAAAAGTGTATGTCATAGATCCAGGTTACCCGAGGAACCGTTGCAATTGACTGGAACTGGCCCTCCCCATCAGTGCAAGGAGAGGAGGTATTTCCCTGACTACACCCCCCTGTTATCAACCAATGTCCAATAAGATGCTTGTATATTGTTTGGGTAACGAGCCTTCTGTTTTGTGGGCTTTTCTGTTTTGCACTTGGCTGTGTGACCTTGGGTAGTATCTGTTCCTCATTCCTCCACTGGTAAGCTTTGGTTTCACTTTTCTCCCGCATCTCCTCCCTGCATTCCAATCCTCTTCCTTCCTTCCCCCCCGCCCTTTGTTAATATCAGGCTATCTGGCAACTTCAACCCCGTCTATCACTTCTCCTCTGTTGGTAAGAATAAGGTCCAGTATAGTTGCCCTCTAGTTGCCACCTCTACCTTTTGGATGATGAAGTTGGATGATGAGGTTGGACAGGAATCTATTTGATCTCCCATTTGTTTCAGAGTTTGTCTCCCAGTTGAGATCAGGGTAATTAAAGCCCCCAATTACTATTGTGGTGGGTTTCTTATATCCATTGGTTAACTGATTAGCAAAAGGTTCATCTGTTTCTTCTGCTTGGTTGGGTGGCTTGTAGTATATGCCTATGGCAATGTCATTTTTTTTTCTTTTATGTTGACCCATATGCATTCTAGGAGGTTTTTGACTTTGGTTCCATGCATTTCTGTGGAGAGGAAATGATCTCTAACATGTAATGTAGCCCCAGCTCCTCTTTTGATCGGTCTATTTCTTTTTAATAGTTTTTATCCTTGTATCAGTACATTCCATTTGTGAGTTTCATCCCACCAAGTTTCATAATGGCAACTATATCGTATTTATCCTCGTTTACTAGTATATAGATTCCAGTTCAAGCAGAGGGTTGGACTAGAAGACCTTCAAGGTGCCTTCTGACTATGTTATTCTGTTTTCTATTTGAAGTTCACCATGTTTGCTCCTTGTTTGCATTAGTGTGTGAGGTTCCCAAGAGATGACCTAATTAATTTACGAGCCTCGAGACAAAGTTTTAAAAAAAGCATTCATTTATTGGGCTCAACATCTTGGCATGATCTTCTCTGGAGCTGAAACTGAATTCCACTTAATGGCATCTGAACTTTACCCCTGAGTCCCCTCCCCTCTGCCTGAAATCATAAATCACATTCGCCAACAAGATGTTACAGCAGGTTCTGGACATGCACATTCACATCCCAGCTACAAGAATATGAGACTTTACCAAAGAGACTTTAAATAGACCAATCATGATGTAATGGAATATTGATATATACATGAATTGAATATTTAGAACATTTTGTTTAAAACGAAGGAATAATGATTGTAGCTGAACATATGATGTATAATGATAATAATGTACTTATGTAATATGTAAGAGCCGAGGTGGCGCAGTGGTTAGGGCGCAGCACTACAGGCCACTTTAGCTGACTGTGATCTGCAGTTCAGCGGTTCAAATCTCACCGGCTCAAGGTCGACTCAGCCTTCCATCCTTCCGAGGTGGGTGAAATGAGGACCCGGACTGTGGGGGCAAGTTGCTGACTCAATTTGCTAAAAAAATAAATAAATAAATAAATTGTAAACTGCTTAGAGAGGGCTGGAAGCCCTATGAAGCGGTATATAAGTCTAATAAATAAATAAATAATAAATAAATAAATATTCAATGGTCAATCTGTGATTCTATATACAACTGAAAGAAGTGATGTACAAATATAAAATGTTGAAGAATTCTTTTATATTGCAAAAATAATAGAATGAGATAGGTGATTCTATAAGAACATATGATTATTAAAAAGAAAATAAGGATGTGATGGAATATTGGTATAGATATGTAACTAATTCTTAGAACATTTGTTTAAAATGAAGGAACTCCAATTGCAACTGAACATATGATCTATAATGATAATGATGTATTTATGTATGTTTGATGGATAATCTGTGATTGTATATACAATTGAAAGCAGTGAGGCACAAATGTTTGTAACCGAACAACATGCTATATGTAATTGTAATTGATGAGGGTTTTATGTTTCATGTTTTGTTTGTCTTTGTTTGTTTTGAAAAGAAAAAAATTAAAAAAAAAAGAATATGTGACTTTACTCTGGCCAAAAGTATGTATGGAATTCTCCTCCCTTCTCAAGTTGATAGTAGTCATGGAAACTCTTTACACGTTGACATCCGGCTCCCCCCACTTCCTGAAAGCGACCTGTGTAAAACTCAAGCAATTTGAGTACAGGTGTATAACTTAGGGATGCGTCCCTTCCCCAGGCTTGCTTGGATTTTCTGCATGGAATTTTGCTATAAGGCGATCAGCCTGGATATTTCTACTTTTTACCCAAGATGCCTCTGATAAGGAGTAACACTTCCACTTAATTAAGTATTGGAGCTGCCTCCTGTGTCACCTTGAATCAAGGATTCATTGAACTTCATATTGGGTTTGGCCTTCTATGACTATAGGGCCCGGGGGCTCCTGGGCTCCTGGTCTCAGAGTGGATCCAATCATGGGTTTTAAGAGGCTACTATGAAACACTAAGTGTATCTTCCCCAACAATTGAGGCAGTTTCAATTGCACTGTGACTGGGTTGATGATCTTTACTATGGGGAATGGTCCCATAAACTTCGGCCCCAGTTTCTTTCTAGGCAGTTTTAATCTCAAATATTTTGTGGAGAGGTAAACCTTCTCTTCCACCCGGAATGGCCGTTGCGGAGCCAGGTGCTTCTCTTTCTGTTTCTTATAGGTTTGTGCTGCTTTATCCAGTGCTTTTTTGACATTTTCCCAGGTCGCTTTCAGCATTGACATCAAGCTGACTGAGGAGGGGGATCCCTTGGATACTCAGACATTGGGGCAAAGTCCATGCAGCTCACTACTTTGAATGGCATAAGTCCTGTGCTACTGTAAACAGCATTATTGTATGCAACCTCATCAAAAGATAAAAGGTCTGCCCAATTGGACTGCTGATAATTCACGTAGCACCTCAGATACTGCTCTACCATGGTGTTCAGTCTCTCTGCTACCCCATTGGTGCTCAGATGAAAAGCTGAATTAAGACCCTGAGATGACCCAATGGACCACAGGAACTCCTTCCAGAATCTAGCCATGAACTGGACCCCTCTGTCTGAGATAATTTTTCAAGGTACTCCATGTACTTGGTAGATATGCTTCACGAACAGTTTAGCCAGCTTATGAGCCAAGGGTAGTCCGCTACAGGGCATGAAGTGTGCCTGTTTGGAGAACAGATCTATTACAGTCCAAATCACCATGTTTCCCCCACTTTTTTGGCAACTCTACTATAAAGTCCATTGCGATCTCCTCCCATGGCCTTGTTGGCTCTGCTACTGTTTGCAGTATTCTGGGGTTTTTCCCCGGTCATATCTTCATTGTGGCATAGATTGTGCAACTTTTCATATAACTATCTACATCTTTCTTCATGCCAGGCCACCAAAATTGCCTCCAGGCTATGTGTAAAGTCTTTAGGAACCCAAAGTGGCCTGCCAGTTTGGTGTCATGGCTCCTCTGGAGAATAAGGGTATGTAGGGATTTTGGGACATAGAGTTTCGTTCCCTTCCATGCAAAGTCATCTCTTTTTGTCAAGATGTGTTGGTTGTTTCGGAACCAGGGGTCTGCTAGCAGTTTGGTTTTGAGCCTCGTGGTTAGGTCATTTGCAGGTTGGTTTTGTCGGTCACAGCGTTGTCGCCTGGTGGTCACTTTGGCAGTGGTTTGAGTAGAGGGAACGATGACGTCCACTACGTGCTCCCGTTCGCATTTGTACTGAGGCATGCGAGAGAGGGCGTCAGCTAGACAGTTCCTCCCCCCTGGAATGTGCTTTAAAACAAAATCAAAATGGTTGAAGTATTGAGCCCATCGGACTTGTTTGGGTGATAGTTTCCATGGAGTCCTAAACACCTCCAGATTTTTATGGTCAGTCCAGACTTTGAATGGTTTCTGGCCCCCTTCCAACAGGTGTCTCCAGGTTAGCAGTGCCCATTTCCCATGTGGCCCATCGTCTCTGTGTCTGTGAGATTTCGGGAGGTGTAAGCGCAGGATTTTACGTTTCCTTGGTTCATTCTTTGGAGTAGCACGGCTCCCACTGCCATGTCGCTTGTGTCTGTCTGGATCACGAAGGGTTGCTTGGGGTCAGGATGCTTCAGCACTGGCTCTGTTGCAAACATTTCTTTTAGTGTTTCGAATGCCTCTTGGCAGGTTAGGTCCCACTGTAGGGGTTGTCCCAGATGGGGTTTCGTTCCTGGGCTTCCTGCCTTCAGGAGGTCGGTTAGGGGTTTGGCAATTTTTGCTAAGGAGGGGATGAATTGCCTTTAGAAGTTTGCGAACCCTAGAAAACTTTGTAGCTGTCTGCAGGTGCGAGTGGGTTGCTTGCCTAAGACGGCTTGTACTTTGGCTGGGTCAATCTCTATTACCTCAGTTGACACTCAGTAACCCAGGTAGTCTAACTGCACGGTGGAATTCGCATTTTGATACCTTGACGTACAGGTTGGCTGCCAGACGTTTTTCCAGTACTTGGTGGACCAGGGGTACGTGGCTGTCCATGGTCCCAGTGTAGATGACGATGTCATCTAGGTAGACGAGGACCCCCTTGTAGAGGTGCTTGAGCAGCAGCCCATTTATTAACTGCATAAATAACGCTGGGGTCCCCTGCAGTCCGAAAGACATCACTTTGAATTGAAAGCTCCCTAGGGGGCAGTTGAACACTGTTTTCCACTCATCTCCCTCTCTGATACATACTCGGTAGTATGCTTCTTTGAGGTCTAGTTTGGTGAAGACCTTTTCCTTGGCCAGATGAGATAGCATGTCTTTCATGAGGGGGAAAGAGTATAGGTTGTGTACGCACATCCCATTTATCCCTCGAAATCCCACACAATCATGGTTCCATCTTTTTTTCAGCACTGTGGTTAGGTTGATCAAGCACCTAGTGCAGCCTGAGTCTATTAGGGCTTGAAATTCCCCCTGGTTTCCTGTTTTTGGGGCTGTGAGGCATATTGGAAAAAGGAAAGGGTGAATTGGTTCACTCACCATTGGGTCGTTTTCTCCCTCGTCCTCGCTGTCATAGGATTCGGCCGACTGGTCGTCATTGCCTGGAGTTCCACTGCTTTTGCCTGTGGGGGAAGGGGGTTCTGCAGCCTGAAGGGCTTTCCGAGATATGTTGATGGCCCATTTGGGGCCTCATTCTAGTCGGGCCCTAGGCGGTGAGTCTGACATCGGTTTCAGGGCTGGGGTTGGGTACGCAGATGCCATGTGGCTCATTCCCCTGCATCTGTAGCATTTCAGCGGACTTTGAGGGAGGGCTGGTCTCAGGGCCTGCTGTGGTGCTGTGGTTCCCTATTGGCAGGATGGTTTCAGGTCAGGTTGACCTCTCTTGTGTCTGGTTGCTTTCTCATGTCATTGGCACGTAGCCCACTATCAACTTTTGTTGCTACTCAGTACCACACAGAGAGTCAATTTGGGATGTCATAGTATGCAGTTACCTGGGCAATTTGCTTGTATAGGCTTGCTCTGAAAAAATGATCCAGCAGCCGCTTTAGTAAAGGGGGTAGCCTTCCTATGACCCTCCTAAATTCATGGATGTGCTCTTTGATGGGGCGGCCCCTCTGCTTTAGGTTGCTGAGCTCCTCTTCCACATATGGGTCCTCCTCCCCCTCCTCAAACCTGGCCTCTAGCAGTTGCAGAAAATCATCTATGTCTTGGAATTGGGAGGCTCTTCTCTTGTGAAGGGCTGCTAGCCATTCCTTTGCTTCTCCCTCTAGACCCTCTGTGATGGCATTCACCATGGTTCTGGGGGATGAGTAGAGGTGTCCATAGCATTCTAGGTGATGTCAGCTGAATCAAGGAATAGAGCTAGCTGATCTGAGTCCCCGTCAAACTTTCCCCTGAATTAGGTTGGGTCGTTCACCCCTACTCCTCCAACCTCCTGTTGGCCTCTGTATGCTTGTGCCTGATATGGCTGGTCATCTTCTTCACCTCTAGTTCAGAGAGAGGTAGGGGGTTTCCTGTTCTTGGCAGCCTGCCGGCTGCGTGGGAGAGGTACTGATTGCCATTTTGGGCTTCTTCTCCTTCTATCAGGTGGGGGAGAGGGGCTGCGCTCCAGTCTGTGTCTCCTCCCTTCAACCGGATCAGATGTCCCTCCCCTCTCTTTTGGGCAACATGATGGCCCCTCATCATGAAGGGTGGCCTGGTCAAACTCCTCCCTCAGTTGCTCTATTCTACTCCCCAGGGATTCCATCTGGGGCTTTGGGAGCCTGGTTTGTGCCCAGTCCCACATCCAGTCCATCCTTGCTAATTCATTCGAGACCCTTCCCTTTATCTGGGAATTGGGATAAGGAAACAATTTCAGCTGCTTTAGGGGCTAATTTCCACCAATACTCATCCTTTCTTGCTTTTGTCACTGGAAAAGGCATTGAAGGTTGAAAGTCTGGAGCCCTGATGCCGAGGTCTGGCTGAACTCCTCCAGCTGAAATCAGGCTTTCTTCCGATACTCCACCTTCTGCCATGGTTGCTTGATTTTCCCTCCAAGCACTCCAAATATCAGGAAGTGACTGGAGAGACTGGGATTCAGGAAGCCCGGAAATCTTCATAGATTTTAAAAGTCAGTTTCGGCTCTCTGTGAAGTTCCCAAGAGATGACCTAATTAATTTACGAGCCTCGAGACAAAGTTAAAAAAAACCCATTCATTTATTAGGATCAACATCTTGGCATGATCTTCTGTGCTGAACTGAAACTGAATCCAACTTAATGGCGTCTGAACATTACCCCTTTGTCCCCTCTCCTCTGCCTGAAATCATAAATCACATTTGCCAACAAGATGTTACGGCAGGTTCTGGACATGCAAATTCACATCCCAGCTACAAGAATATGAGACTTTACTCTGGCCAAAAGTATGCATGGAATTCTCCTCCCTTCTCAAGTTGATAGTAGTCACGGAAACGCTTTACACGTTGACATTGTGTATAGATATTTAAGTTCTTTGTGGCTGACCCTGGGTATGCTTCCTACATCTCTTTGTTTGCACCTGAGATTTTCTTCTTTCTCTTTACTCCCTATCTTCTTATATGATTGAGTTAATCATATAGTTTTAATGACATTAGTATCTGGATACTAGATATATAAGGTTGATGACACTAATGTTAAGTGCGGGGGTGGGATTCAGCCAGTTTGGGCGAACCGGATGCTAATTTTGCATCTGGTTAACCAAACCAGTTGTGCATGGACTGGCAGGCTCTGCCCCCCCTCCTTGCCCCTCCCAGGAGTCTCCATGTGGCCTGTTCATCATGCCGGGTAAGTAGAGGGCCCATGTAGAGGGACTGGGAGGGTGAAAAATGGGCCTTCCTGAAGTTCTGGAAGTCTGGAAATAGGGCTGTTTCCAGCCTCCAGAGAAGCTCTGGAGCCTGGGGGGGGGCTGTTTTCACCCTCCCGGAGGCTTGACAAAGCCTCTGGAGCCTGGGGAGGGCAAAAGTGCCACACCCACCATGGTGCAGGAGGCTGAGTAGACCATGCCCACCATGGCCATGCCCACCCAGAAACCAGACAGAGAACCAGTTGCTAACATTTTTTAGTCCCACCACTGGTTAAGTGTCATCAACCTAAAGCATCACAAAACTCTAGAGCTCTGAATGAACTTCCTCTGCGCTCTCTGGAGACAAGAGACCATGTTGGACAGCAGAAGTCAATTCCCTTGTTATTGAACTATCTTCCTTCAGAATCTCGTTCTGGACATGTCCTGACAGGAAGGACCACAACCACTAGAGAGCAGAGTCCCAAGGGGTGTCCCTGTTGTTTTTTCACTCACATGCTCTGCACATGCAGAAAAAGCTCAGGATCCCAAGAGGGGAAGCTGCTTCTCACTGTAATATGACTATCTGGGCCTTTGATATTTGAAGCCATTTGCAAAGGATCTTGTATCAGAAAAGGATAAATATCGAATCCAGCTCTCTGGGAAAAGGTTTTGGGACAGGCAGGATCTGTTCTCTTGATTCTACATTTCTGTTCTTTCCAGATGAATGTCAGTTCCTCCCTGTCTGAATCAGAAACCCCACTGGCATTTCCACCTTGTGAGAGTGCTTTAAATTATTTCATTTCTTCTTGTCCATTTCTAAAAACAGGATGGGGTTGATTTAGCCCTCAAAATTATGAACCTCCTGCTTCTGTTTCTGATGCTGCTTTTGACCCACCCAGTCTCTGGGAAGCCTGGAATGAAATGCCTGCTGAGTTTGGAGCATCAGGATGGAAACAATCCATGGAGCTATTACAGCCCCGGAGACCTTCTGATTAGTATAGTCACAACTATAAAAGAAATATTTCATATAAAGTTGCTTTTCAACACGGCTCCTACTAGTTATTCTCATTTGTAAGTCATTGATGTGATGGTGATGGTCTATTTGCAGTTCTAACATTCTCCTTCTTTTCTTCTTATTTCACTTATTTTTATACCACAGGACCTGACTAATTCCACCAATGATTTTGATTTCCATGGCTTACCCCTTTTTCCTTTTTTGAAAGCCCCATTACTGGAGGCTTTCATTAAGAGACTGGGCAGCCATTTGTATGCAATAGTATAGACTACCTTGCTTGAGCAGGAAATTGGACTAGATGACCTCCAAGATCCCTTCCAACTCTGTTATTCTATGTTCTGTTCTTATTTTGTGGAACAAAATAAGATGGGGCTGAAATTAAATTGAAGGAACTCCACATTACTTTTCACACCCAGTTCAATCCTGAATTCATGAATTGAATATTGACTATTGTTTAAAGTAGTGATGGAAGCAGTTGTAGTAGCCTCAGCCCAGCCCATTTCCATATTTGTATAATTGATCCTTGGCTTTGGATCAATATTGGCTTAAAACTCAGTTGAGTTGTGGAGACAAAGGTGATTAAATTTTAAATAAAATATTTTGTTGCTGCCACTGATGCTGCTGCTGCTAACATGAAGGTTTTTTTAGCAGGGTTGTTGATTTTTCAAGACTCCTATCCTTCATTTTCAACATTCAAGTGATCAACAAGAATCCCCAGGTCCTGCACAATCTCACACTTGGCTACAACATCCATGACAACCATTTGAGCACTTTCTGCACTTCAGAGGCCTTGCTGGACATTCTCTCCACTGGAGAAGCCAATGTCCCCAACTACGGCTGTGGAAGGAAGGACGATCTGTTGGTTCTTTTCGATGCAGCTGAGAGGGACGTCTCAATCCAGATGTCAACATTAGCAGAACCTTACAAAGTCCCACAGGTTTGTGTTTTTCTTTTCCCATCTGGTAAAGTGAGTGGGATGGTGGTGGGTGAGCAATAGATCCAACCATACCTTCTCCCTGGAATTAAGATCTGCTTTCCTCCATATTAGCAATAATGTCAACTATGTTTTACTCTATTATGTTCATGATGAAATTCACTGTAAAAGGCCTGAAGAGCAATAAAGTCCTTGGAGAAGACTTTCTACTGGCTATCCAATTATTTTAAAAATATGCCTAGTTGTGGAGTATTAGTATGCTTTTCCATTTCACATTGCCCGGTGTCTTCAAACTCCACTTTCCGTCTTCAGCAGGAGCAACCTATGTTCCTACGGGAAAAAGGATCACCTAGCCAAAACAATCCTCACTATCTAGTTTCTCTCCCCTCCCTTAAGAATGTGGCGAGCCCCAAAACTCCCATGCATAGTAAAGAGAGAAAAGGAAAGGAATAAATGAGTATAATAGACAGCTAAATAAAATCGCTACACATGTGTAAAATTTGGCCTCAACACTGGCTTTATACCATGTAACCCTGAAAATATGGCCTACCCCAAAAGTAAGTCCTAGCTTGATTTTTACACTTGCACCCAATATAAGCCCTACCCCCCAAATAAGCCCTCATTAGGACCCCACCCTCTCCAGGGTGCATAGGTAAAAAATAAGCTAGGGTGGGGATGGGGGGATAGAGCTGTCCTACTACTTACCTTTGGACATTTCCCACCAAACCTCACACACCCCAACACCTGCTTTGATGGCCCACTTCTTCTGCCTGCAAAGCTTTTCTGAAGGCAGCTGACAACTGTGAGCTGTGGATCAATCCAGCTCCAGAGGCCTTCAGGGAAATCTTGCAGGTCTTGCCAGCAGCAGAAGAAGTTCCTGAAGGCCTCTGACAGCAAAAAGGAGGTGGGAGTTACCTTCACACTACTGGTGAAGAGGGACTCTAGCAATTACAAGCCTTGTCTAACAGATATTCTGGCTAAAATATATGCCATGATCCTCTTCAGTAAACTTGAGATTGGGTAGCAACAATTCTTCTTTGCAAAACAATAAGAGGCTTTAGGTAGGGTTAAAAGTTATGTAAATCAGTGTAAGAAATAAATTAATAATATAATATTGACAACAGCTTTGTATTGAAATATCTAATCAGAACATACAGTATGCCAGTCAGGCAAACCATAGTTTGCTGTCTTTAAGATGTCAGTGCAACATTTGACACGGTAAAAGGAGAAATATTATGGATGAAATGTATTGCCCTTAAAATGGAGCTCCGACTGTTGGGCCTGATCCAAGCCCTTTCTCCACGCCCTTGTTGGAGAGGGAGGTTTTGCTCAGTGGAGCAATGAGAAGGACGATTGATACATAGCAAGGGAGAAGGAATGGATGTATATTTGAACCCTTGTTATTCAATCTAGATATGAATGACTCACCTGCACTAATGAAGGAACCTGAAGTTCACATGTCTAAGGAGCTAAATACATATTGGAACACCCTGGTTTACTCTGATAAAATGATATTATTAACATTCTTGTATGTTGGATTGTGCGGGCTGTTACGAAAATCTGGATCCCACTGACATAATTATTGCATGCTTATTGTTGATTATTGTCAAATCAAAGTCAAAAGTTATGATCTTCAGAAAATAAAATCACGGCCATAGGTGCCTAATTTACATAGGGGTAGTTTTCTTTGAGACTGGATAGTGCTTCCCTCATCACCCAAAGAGCCACTTACAGAAAGGGAATGAGTGAATTTATTACTGTACTTAACCTTTAAAAAAGTAGCTATCCATCTTTCTTCTGATTTATTAAAATATGTAATGCTAAAGTTACTCCCAAGCTCATATATCAAAGTGAGGTTTGGGGCTTTAATATATGTCACTAGTAGAATAAACCCAACCACAGCATCTGTGGAGTATTTTGAGGGTAGACAAAAAGACTTCAGCTGCTGCCCTCAGAGCTGAATTGGGAATTCCATCTTTATCTAAAATCAGGACATATAGCTATTGGTGTAAAATTAAAGCTATGAAAACTGACAAACTCCCAAAATTGTGTCTGTTAGAACAGACAGTATTTCAGTCAAAGACCAAAATTCATTAGGAGCTGTAATCTCTCTCTCTTTTGTATGATTGGACAAGACAGTAAAAAGATTTTTGCACAAAGAATCTGGCATATAGAGGCAGAGAAAGACGTTGCAATCCTCAAAAGTAACATATAATACGGCCCCTTATTGGAACAAAACATTTCAGTTGAAACTTGCATATTTTGAGTCAAATTGCAGTAAATTGTAGAGGTGATATAGAAATAAAATTTGCATTTTTGTTATTTTTTGTTTCTTGTATTCCATTTTTATATATTGTTTTGTCAATACTCTTTAATATTTTAAATAATGGCTAGTCAATAATAAATTATTTTAATATGTAAATAAGAACCAGGGAGGATTTATTAAAATCTAATATTTTGGACTCCATCTGATCCCAAGCAAAACACAACATTCCTCATTGCTTTTTCAGATCAGGATTGAAACTGCTTCAGAGGCTCTGAGTGATAAAAGTCGATTCCCCTTTTTCCACCAGATGCTCCCCAAAGAAGGATTCCACTACCCAACAATTGTCCAACTACTTCTGCATTTCAGATGGACCCTGATTGGCCTCTTTGCTTCAGACACAGAGAAGGGAGAGAATTTCATGAGGACTTTTACTCCTATGCTTGTCAGGAATGGAATTTGTGTTGTTATATCACAACTATTCACAATAACTGGCCATACAGTAACCCTCAGGGATGCCATCTTGAAATGGAGACAAGTGAATGTCTTTGTTCACTTCATAGAATTTGTTTCCATTTGGGAGAGAATTCTTCCTTTCCATTTAACACTTAGGCATTTGCCAGGACCCATTGAGGGGAAAGTCTGGATCCTCACAACTTTTGCAGTGTATACAATCACAAAGCACAGACTTCTCAAATACATACATAGTATCTGGAGCTTTCGCTATCTTACAAAAGAAATGCCAAAGGATTCTGCCTTTGAACCCAATTTATTTGTGGAAGATCAGTTTCAAGATCACTATTTCCGCTGTTCTCTTTCAAAGAAAGTCTTTTCTCTCAAAGGCCGCAGAAGATGCACCCAGAAAGCCCCACTGGAGACCCAGGAGAAAAGGAACAGAAAACCGATCAAAAATTACCACCATTACTACAGTATAATTAAGACTCTGGCCCAGGCCTTGAATGCTGCATATTCCTCCAGATTGAGGAGAAGGAAAGAGGGAGAAAAGATCTTGGGGTCTCCAAGGCTGCAGCCATGGCAGGTATGGGGGTCCTGATATGGATCAATTAATCTTAGATCCTTTGGAGAAGGAATCCAGAGGAGAAGGAAGGGAAACATCTCAACCTACCTATGCTACAAAATGAGACTAGATTTTGCCCATCTAATTGCTCAGAACATGATCATCCAAAGAGCAGGTACCATGAAAGATAAATTTTGACACTAAGCATTGCTAATTTTAAAATGTTGTATGTAATTTTAAACAAATTCCAGTATGTATAGATTTGTGATTAGCATCGTGGAACTTTACCTTAATACAGTAAATTTAAAGGAGACCATGAGACCATCTAGCCCAACCCCTCCTCTCTACAGGAATTACAGTTAAAGCTTTTTGGACTGATGGCTACTCAGTCTTTCCATTAAGGCAACCAGTGAAGGGAAGTCTGGACTCTCATTCCCTGGCTCAACTCTAAAAGGGCCCCTCTGTTTAGGTTCCTCTCATTCAGCCAGAATCTCCTCTCTTGTCCCTTTGCTAATTTTTCCATTACCCACACTCTGGAACAGGTTCTTCAGCTTGTGTGCCACATCTTTCAGTTGTTGGAAGAGTGCTGTATCCTCCCTTCTCCAACTCAGATATTGTGTTAGTTCTCCCAGACGCCTTTTGATTTTCAGCTCTTCTTGTCTTTCCTCAAGGCTCAGAGCTGCTCCTTTGATGAGAAAAGGAATAACAGAGTTGGAAGGGATCTTGAAGGTCTTCAACCCCCTGATGAAGCAGGAAAACTTGTAGCATTTCAGAGTTCTCCAATGTCTTCTTTAAAACATTCAGTGTTGAAGCACCAATAATTTCTGGAGGCAAGTTGTTCCACTGATTGATAGTTCTAACTATCAGAAAATTTCTCCTTAGTTCTAGGTTAGTTCCCTTCTTAATTAGTATCATTCTTCCATTGCTTCTTGTCTTGTCTTCTGGTGTTTTGGAAAATAGATTGACCTCTTCTTCTTTGGCAAGCCCTTTAGATATTGGAACACTGCTATCATGTCACCCCTAGTCTTTCTTTACACTAGACCAGACATACCAGATTCCTGCAACCGTTCTGCATATGTTTTAGTCTCCAGGCCCCTAATAGTTCTGCAATCTTTCTAGAATCTCTACATCTTTTTAATAACATGGTGACAAAAACTGGATGCAGTATTCCAATGTGATTCTATCATGATATTATAAAGAGTTACTAACACCCCAAGGTGTATTGATTCTGTCCCTAAGTTGATATAGCTTAGGTGTCAACTTGTGTTGGCTTTTTTGGCCGTCGCAGCACACTGCTAGCTCATATTTAAGTGACTGTCCACTAAGATTCTTGTAGTTATTACTATTAAGCCAGGTAGCACCTATTCTATACCTGTACATTGGGTTTTTCTTATCTAATTGTAGATACTTACTGTTCCACACTGTGTTGGTGTCAACTGCAAATTTGATGAGTTCCCCTTCTATCCCCTCATCTAAATCATTAATGAAAATATTGAATAGTACTGGGCCTTAGACTTGGGGTACCCTACTGCATACTTTCCTCCATGTAGATGCAGTTCCATTATGGACTACATGTTAAGTCTGATTGATCAGCAAGTTACAAATCCATCTGGTGCTGATGCTATCTAGCCCACGTTTTTCTATCTTATCAAGTAGTAGGTTGTGGTCTACTTTATCAAATGCCTTACTGAAGTCCAAGTATAGACATTTCTCTGGTCCATTAATGTTGTCATATTGTCAAAATATGCAATAATATTTGATCTGCGTGGTCTGTTTTGACAAACTCATGTTGGCATCTTGTTATCACTTTGTATGCCTCTAGGTACTCACAGATTTGTTCTTAATTATCTTTTCCAGGATCATCCTAGATATTGATATCAGGCTGATAGGTCTGTAGTTTCCTGGATTTATTTCCTTCCCCTCCCCTCCTTTTTTTTTGAAGATGGGAACTACATTAGCTCTTTCCCAGTCCTCTGATAGTTTCCTAAAGCTCCAGGATCTTGAAGGGTATTGTTTAGTGGTCCTGAGATCACTAAACTACCAGATCCTTCAGAACCTTGGGGTGCAGTCCATCTGGTCCTGGTGATTTGAATTCATCTAGATTCAATATGTGTTTTACCATTTTCTTCCTTATTTTGACTTGCATTACTGATCATTTTTACAGGGGTTTTGTTTTGATAGGTTGGACTGTTTTTTTTCCTTTTGTGTAAAGACCAATGGAAAAATGATTTCAATGAGTTCGGCTTTTTGCCGGCTGCTCATCCTTCCATTAACCAATTACTTCCTTGACTTTTTCTTTTTACTTTATATGGTGAAAGAAGCTTTCTTTGTTATTTTTGACTTTGTTCATTTTTAATCTTAGTTGTCCTGACTTCATCTTTGCAGGTTCAGGCTATTTGCTGATCTTCTTGCCTTAATTATATGCCTCTTTCCCGACATTTCATACTTATCCTGTTTTGTCTTTCAGTTTATCAAAGAGTACTTTGTGTAAACATGCTGGTTTCTTTTGAAACGTCTTAATTTCTTCTTCTTCATTGGAATTGTGCCAAACTGGGCTTTTATAATCTCACTCTTCAAAGTTTCACCAAGCTTTTTGGTTTGCTTTCCCCTTGAAGGACTCTCATCCATGAAATCCTTCCCAAATTCTCTCTAAGTTTATTCAAATCTTTTTGAAATCTTGTTTGACTCTGTTCTATTACTTGTGGTTGCATAATGTTGAATTCCAATAATGCATGGTTATGCCCACCCCCCCAAGGTTCCTGTAACCTATCATTTCATTTCTGTTAGCAAGAATTAAGTCCAGTGTGGCTGACCCTCTTGTTCCCTTCTCTACATTTTGGGAGACAAAGTTGTCTGCTAGGTTTGTCAGGAATCTTTTTGATCTTCCACTAGGTGCAGAGTTTGTCTCCCAGTTGATGTCAAGATAGTTAAAGTCCCCCATTATGATTGTGGTGTCATTCCTACATACCTTAGTTAACTGAAAAGAAAAAAAAATCATCTATTTCTTCTGTTTCCTTGGTTGGGAGATCTGTAGTATAGTAATGCCATTTCCCCCCCTTTTACATTGACCCAAAGGCATTCAAGATGGTTTTCATCATTGTTCTGCTGAATTCTGTAGAGATATACGGTGGTTATTTCTTATATATAGCTCAACTCCACCTCCTCTTTTATCTGTTGTAGTTTTATCTGGTTTCTTTTAAATAATTTAAATCCCTCTAGCTGCATAGTCCATTCATGGCTTTCATCACACCAAGTTTCCATAATGGCAACCATATCACATTTGCCCTCATGTACTTGGATTTCTAGTTCACCACGTTTATTCCTCCTACTTTCTGCATTGGAGTATAGGCATCTGGGTTTCTTTTGGATTGATCCTCAGTTTGTTTTCTACCTAACCTGTTTTGGATCTGAGTTCCCCTTCATACAAATCACTTCTTTTATTCATGCATATGGTGTGGCACACACAATCAAAAGTTTGACTTTTCTTAACAGCAACCTCAATATTCTAACCACACAAACATCTACATTGCAAACACTGATAACCTTATTGGGTTTAGAATGCTGGGGACAGAAATGTTTTGTATTGACTAACTCTCTATCTCCGTTATTCAGTTCAAATGTTTCTCCAGAAAACCCCTGAATTTAGTACAAGGAAATTCTGTCCCTTTTGGTGATGGATGCAAACCATCTCTTTTGTAGAGCTTTTGATTAGACCAACTGCAGACCTCATGACTAACATAAAACCTTCTGCTTTACACTACTGCTTTAGCCACACACTTGAACTCCATCATAGTAAGAGTGACTTTTCAAATAGAGAGAAGTAAGGCTGCTTACGGAAGAATCAGATAAGGGAGGATGCCTGCAGCTGCATAATGAGAGAGAGGAAGAAACTCAGAAATTACCTATCTTTTCATTCTGAAAAAAGAGTTGGTGGGAGATTTGTACTTTCCCACTTATAACCTTCTGTTAATGTAGAATTGCAATAAAGTAGACCTAGCTCAGGTGGTCACATTTCCCATTTGCATTGACAGGGAGAAGATTAGCCTGACAAATTTCTCCTTGACAAATCCATGCTTCCTGTTGTTTTTAAGTTTATAAAACCTTTTTTTTTTCTGTTGTTTTTCTGTTGTTAAGTTCATTTGTCATCTGCACTAGAATGTTCCCTATAATTTATCAATTACATTTTGTCAATGTACATTTTGTCAATGTACATTTTGTCAATATATGATTGACAAATTTTCCCCAATCTTTTTTGTCCACTTAGTATAATGGTAACACCTTGTTCTCTTGACTATTTACAAATTAGAACAATTGTAGAAGAAAGATAAGAAACAGAGTTTTCTGCTTTTGAAATTCCTGAACACTAGTTTCACCTCTTTATGGAGAAGAATGACTTTTGCAATATTTCCAACTTTAAACTCTATTTGGACCAAAAAGAAGATATAGTAGGAGATCTGATCATCTGGTGTTTCTTGGTTCTCCCCAAGAAGGATGCCGTCCAGGAGCAACTGGGAACCTTTGTAAGGCAAAGATTCACTGTCAACCAAGATGCTCTTTCCCAGCTAAAGTTGCTCAACAAGGTGGGAGAAAGTTTGATGTCTTTTCTATTTTCCATAGCCTTGAGGTCCTATTTCAAATGGACTAAGACTAGTCACCCAGCTGGTTGACCCACACTGAGAATTGAATTTGGGAAGCAGAAACCTGTTTTCTTAGACTCGGGATTAGACGGAGGCCCTTTTGGTCGCATTGGCAAATAAGCCTCATCTTGTTTTGCTTGGAGAAAGTGTCCCCTGAATGGGCAGGTTCATAATCTGGGATGTTCTTAAGGAGACCAGACGTGGTGGTCGGAGTTATCCCTGCCTTCCTTTCACTCCCTTGGGATAGAGCAATCAGCCTCCTGCTCCTAGGAAGGAGCTCCAAGGCTCTCAGTCCACATGAAACCACCATGGCTCCTCTGATGTGCCCTGACCCAGACAGCTGAAGCACTGAAACAAGGCTTTGATCCAAAGGAAAGCCCTTCCTTGTATTGGAAATAACAAGGGAGACTTTGAAGGGAAACCATACTTAAATTTGGCCTTTATTTATTAGAGGGGCTCCTCATCTGGAAACCCCCTGAATGCCATTGTTTATCTTAAGTGTTAGCTAATGCCAGGCTTGTCCTGACTTGAGCACTGAAGAAAGAAAGACCCTCGGCTCCATTCTTGAAGTGAAAGGTTTACTTGTACTAAAGTCAAGTGGTTACAGCATAAGCAAAGCTGGATCTGAATCTTCCTGCACAAAGACTGCATTTTCCTTCTTCGCTGCCCCACCCTTGACCAGTCTGTCAGTGTCCAATGATATTCAAATTAGATGTTTTGGGAAGAGCTTTGCTGTTTGGCGCCTCTTTGGTGGAGTTCCGCATTCCGTTCTCACAGCTTAGTCCTTGATTGGCCAGTTTGTTCTGGATTGACACCTCTGGGTCCAGTCACCCTGTTCCTCCTGCCCCTCCTCAAACTTCCTTGCTGCCAGCAAAGTGGAAAATGCTGAAGGTGGCAGACCTTACACTTAAAGCTCCCTGTCTCCTGAGTCTCTCTTCCCATGCAATTAGTGTCAGAACTAATTGTAGTTCTTCAGCAGAAAGGACCTTATATTGGATAACTAAATTGGCCTTCGAAATGTACCTTCATTCTCATGTCCCATCTGCTCCAGCCAGGGATGTGCAGTCACTAGAGGCAAGGGAGGCGGAGCCTCACCAGTCTCCTCAGGAAAAAGAAATTTAAATATTTTTTAAAAAATAATTAAAGCCAAGATAATTGCTACCAGATTCCAGGTCACAGTGGCTTGGTGTCTGCTTAGTGTTAACCAAAGCAGGAGGCGAGAGAACTCGGGGCCTCCTTTCCATGAGGAATTTTTCGCCTTCTAAAAGTTAAGAAAGAGTTAAAAGGCAAAAAAGTTCAGATGGAAAAGAGGCACTAATTCTCCTGCCTCCTGATCTGGAAGCAGCGAATCATGTCTTCTTGAGCATGCTTACGTTGGGCGGGCTATTTCGGAGGGCGTGCTTCAGAGGAGAGATGAGTGGGGGAGAAGGAGGAGGCTGGCTCTTTGCTGCAGACCTGGGCGCTTGGCGGCTCCCGCGATGCAAAGTGCCCTGTCGCCCCCGATGCTGCCGCCCGCCCGCTGCCCCGGCCTGCTTCTCCAGGCTCCGCCGCTGGAAGTCCCGGATCGCCTCTGGGGGAAGGCTGGGTGAGAAGCAGAGCAAAACTTCTCTGCGGCCTCCCGGCGCTACGCAGAGGCTCTCGCAGGAGCGCGTGCCAGCAGCCGGTGGCCCGGAGTGGCCCTGGCTGCGAGACAAGGCAGCGCTTAAAGCAGCTGTGCCGCCGCCACTGTCCCTCCTTCGCCCGGCAGGGTGTTCCGGGACCAGGGCCGCTCTGGGCCACCGGCCGCTGGCACGGGCTCCTGCGAGAGCCTCTGCGTAGCGCCGGGAGGCCGCGGAGAAGCTTTGCTCCGCTTCTCACCCAGCCTTCCCCCAGAGGCGATCGCCCAGAGGCGATCCGGGACTTCCAGCGGCGGAACTTGGAGAAGCAGCGGCCGCAGGCCGGGGCAGCGGGTGGGCGGCGGCATCGGGGGCGGTGGGGCAGTTTGCATCGCGGGAGCTGCCAAGCACCTTTGCTGCAGACCCGGGCGCTTGGCTGCTCCCGTGATGCAAATCCCCCCCCCCCCCCGCCGAGGCTGACCGCTACCCTGCTGAGCTGCTTCGCAAAAGGATGCCCAGCTGAGCCTCACCAGGTATAAACTTCACCGCACGTCACTGGCTCCAGCAGAAGGTGCCTGTTGGAGGGACCTATTCTCATGACCTCCCCTCCATCTCATCTCACTAAGTTCTAGAAATTAGATGGTTTTAGTTTCATTTCAGCAGCTTGGGAACTGAAAATAGAAATAAAAAGAACATCTTTTAAAATGCTAACAACCTTAATCTGTAAGGAAATTTATATTTTATCTTAATTAGGAGACTGTTTTGGATAACTTTCAAAGCGGAGCAGCTTTGCAATGTTTTGTGTAGTCCAGAAAAACCTTCCCAGATCTTTTTAGAAATTTCTTTTTTAATGTCTTATTCCATTTTAATAATTTTAACAGAGTAACAATTTAATATTTTTAACAATAAATTTGTTCTAAAATTTAATAAGAGTAAATCATCATAATCTTAAATAAATGAAGAATAGGGGAATGCATGCCATGAGCAGAAATCCCACTGATTTCCTTTAAAGAGAAATCTGTAAATCTTTTCACAATTCCATCCCTCCAGTTTTATTAAGTAGAAAGGTTCTTTATTGCAATTGGATATGCAAGAAGCAAAAAGGAGGGACTACATCAAGAATCTGCCACTGTTATGTCTCCTACATTTGTTTAGAAGGAGCCAGAGATTTCATATTTACCTAGGTGAAGACCAGAAGCTACTTGTCTAATGGCCATTTCTCCACCAATTTTTCCATGGATGCTGAATCCTGATACATTTTCTTTGCCATTCCTTGTTTTTCTGCTTAGTCTCTGCCTCAGTCCAGATGTGTGGAAAATTGTCATCCTGGATTTGTCAAGAGGGCTCGAGAAGGAGAGCCAGTGTGCTGCTATGACTGTGCTCCTTGTCCGGAGGGGACCTTCTCCACTCAGGAAGATGGGTCACACCAAGAGCAAATGTGAAACTGGATTCATCCAGAGCATTTTCATGAAAGTGGAAATTGAAAAGAAAAAAAAAGAGTGGAGCTCAACTGTTTTCTTGTTGATTCAAAATGCAGTTTCTCAGGATCTCACAATTAAATAGACTTTACAGGTTTTAGAAAATGATATTCTCATTTTATTTGGTTAAGCTATGCATATTGAAAAGTGTTCCACTTACCACATATTGTCCAAAGAATATATTTTTTGAAATGTAAAAGGACAGAATGTTAAAGAAACATTCTTTAAAATTTTGGTTTTCTCAGATACAGAAAAATGCACAAAGTGTCCAGATGACAAATATCCAAATGTGGAAAGAGTCCAATGTATCCCCAAAATTATAACCTTCTTGTCTTATGAAGAACATCTGGGAATCACCCTGGTCTCTTTTGCCCTATTCTTGTTCCTAATCACAGTCCTTGTTTTAATCATCTTCATTAAACACCAAGAAACTCCCCTTGTCAAAGCCAACAACCGGGACCTCTCCTACATCCTCCTGGTCTCCCTCCTGTTTTGCTTCTTGTCTTCTTCTCTCTTCATTGGTCAACCAAGGAAAGCCACCTGCCTTCTCCAACAAACAGTGTTCAGCATCATCTTCTCAGTTGCCATTTCTTCTCTCTTGGCCAAAACCATCACGGTGGTGCTGGCCTTTCTCGCCACAAAACCAGGAAACCAAGTAAAGAGATGGTTGGGGAGGAGCTTGGCCAACTCCATCATCCTTTCTTCTTCTGCTGTCCAAATTATCATCTGCTCCATCTGGCTGGGAGTTTCTCCCCCCTTCCCTGATTCTGACCTTCACTCCCAGCCTGGAGAGATCATCCTGCAATGCAACGAAGGGACTGTTGTCATGTTCTACGTCACCCTCAGCTACATGGGCTTCCTGGCTGCCATCTGCTTCACGGTGGCTTTCCTGGCCAGAAATCTGCCTGGGGCCTTCAACGAAGCCAAGCTGATCACCTTCAGCATGCTGGTCTTCTGCAGTGTCTGGGTGACTTTTGTGCCCACCTACCTGAGCACCAAAGGGAGATACATGGTGGCTGTTCAGGTCTTCTCCATCCTGGCCTCCAGTGCTGGTCTGCTGGTCTGCATCTTCATCCCCAAGTGTCACATTATCATTCTGAGGCCAAACCTAAATACAAAGGAGCAGCTAACAGCCAGAAGAAATGTAAAAATTTGAGACAGAGAAATTTCAACTATTAACATGTTCCAACAGAATAAAACTATAAAATGGTTTAAGCTGTTTTCCACATGAGTGATCAATTATTTTTTTGTTGAAATAAATAAAAGGTCTCTGGAAGATTTCTTGGGGGAATGGGAGGATGTTAGCAAGATAGAAAGATATAAGGGATGCATGGGACAACCTTAATTTCCTCATTTCTAAATTCATTTTATCCAAGCAGCTATGGCAATACAAGTGATATGTTTCTCGTTATTTACATAATAACTCTTTCTTAAGGGTAGCAACAGTACATGGATCAGGAGGTAGCTTGAAACTTGTTAATTATGAATATTCATGCTTTCATCATCTATTAAATATGCATATGTATGATTATGTTTGCCCTCTTTTCCTGAAATGTAGAAATATAAGTGCATTATTTTGTCTGTAGGGGTTCCTCCCATTATTTTAAGGAGGAAAATTCCTCCAATGGACACAGAATAAATAAGAACTGAAGTGAGCCTTGATTATTAGCTTTTTGGGGTCCTGCATTTGATTCCATAGAAACCACTGTCAACAGGGATTCACAATCTTCGATCTGCAACAGGGAACATAGGATGAGCAGTGACTTGGACTAGAAGTCTTCCTAGGTCCTTCCAAGTCTGTTATTCTGCATTCTACATGAGTGTTGTGAGACTGAATCCAACTCCCTTCCTGCTGCCACATAGAGACACTGTTTAGGAGTGTGTGTGAAGCCACAGTCTATGTCCAAGAGTCTATTGTGGCTAGGAATGGAGGCTGAGCGTATGTGGTCCATACTGTCCATCATAATTCTCAGCCACTCTGGCCCTGCTATGAGGTCAGCTGAGTGATGGCCGGAGGTGTCCAGGAAGCAAGAGGGAAATTGGCTTTGGAGAGGGGAGTGTGACCTTTCTGTGTCGAAGAATGGAGACTGATCCGGAGGCTCTGGGCAAACTCCTTTTTTCCTATTGTCTGAATGGGTGGGGGGAGGGAAGCCAAGAAAAAATGTATTCACAGAGCACATTCTACCTGTTCTGACCTAGGCTTCCTGATACAGTAAAAAGCACACGTTTAGTCCCCAAAACCTCTTTTTATTTCAAAGGCTGTGAATTATGTTCATTCACAGTCCTTAATGAGTCACAAATAGTTTGTAAAGAGTCCTCCAGAAGTCTGCCACAGTCTAAAGGCACCCACCTTTAGCTCCCTTGAAACACTGGCAAATACCTAATTGGCAATTAGCTTTGCAAGGCCACACGGAGCACAGAGTCAAAACGGAGCTTCAGAATGTAAACTGACCAGTACAGACAAAGTTGCTTCCTGCAAAGGCTTACGTGCCTTTGCTCCTCCTTTATTTTCTATGGGAGGGGCCAATCACCTCCAAGCCTTACTCCCTAGTCGTCTCTTTTGTCTTCACTGTTCTTGCCTTCTGGCAGCTCTGTGCATAAGTGCACTGGGAACAGGCTCCCCCTGTTCCTCTGCCTCACTGATGTCTGACTATGGAGGCTCCGGAAGTAGCAAATAACTACCAGATGGCCTTGGCCCCCTCTCTGCTTCCGATGCAGAGCCCTTGTCTGAGCCTTCCCCAGACTCCAGGACTGGCTCATGTTCCTCCCCAGCCTCCTCACTGTCTGACTCTGCTGCCAGCTACACAGGCTGCCGACAGACCACACTACCCAAGCAAAATATTGTATAGCTGAATGAAGCTGGGGCCCAAATCAATGACTCTCTTTTAGACAAGTCCCAATGTTGAGAGATCCGGCTCTTAAGGAAGCCAAAAGATCAGACTTTTCCTGTTTATCCAAGAGGCTGAGCACTTCCAGGGGTAGACTGCCCCCTGGTAAGGAAGCTCTATTAACCCAGCCAAATGAGTGAGATTCCTCATCACGGCTCTCTTCCAGTTGCTTTCCTAGGAGGATCCCTGTGATGCCCACCAGGCCTTTCCATTCTTTCTCTTTGGATAAAGACACCTCTTTTTTCTTCTGCACCTCAAAGTTAAAGAGAGGGAGGAGGGGGGAGGGAGAGAGAGGATAACTCCCCCCTAACAGTGTCCCCGCACCCCAAAAGGCATGGAGTCCATCATAAGATCAGCCATCGCTTCGTCTCTCTTCCTCATCAGGCCAGCTCGACACCATGGAGCGTCCTCCAACATGCTACACCCCAAATTCTGACCAGGGAAAAATGTTTCTGTTTTTATAGAAGGCTGGAGGTCAGTGAGGTTCTTGGGTCTAAACTGGATGGGGAATGCTGTGTGATGGGGGGAACTGGGAGCTTCTTTCCTGGATTTTATGGGTTTTTTTCAGCTGTTCTTTTTTACAGCCTGCAGTCCCAGCATTTCCTCCTCCATCTCCTCCTCCTTCCATCCCAAAATGGAGCCGCCTGGAAGCCATGAGGGGGAGAAGCAGGTCAGAGGTCCTAGAGCCATGATGGCCCCGCAGAACCCTCTCAATGGGCACGTGCACCATCGCCAGCTGCTCTTCTGGTTTCTGGTGTGCACATGAGTGCTGGGCAGCTGGTCTTCATGGGTGCCAAAGCACTGGAAAATGGCCTGGGAATCAGCCAAAAAAAGGCTGTTTTTCAGGCTGTTTTTAGACTGTTTCCAGGCTATTTTGGGGGCATTTTCCCACAGTTGTTTGGGGCATTTTTTGCTCAAAAAATGGCCTGAAAATGGCCCATAAATGGCTGAAAGGGTTTTTTTTAGAAACGCCCTGAAAACTCCCCAAAACACCCTAAAAATGGCCAAAAAATGTCCAAAAAATGTCCAAAAAACAGGCCGTTTTGATTTAAACCCTGGAGTTTCCCCCTGGCCTTCTTGCCCCCTCATCAGGTTGGCTGAGCTCCTGACTCCCAAAGCCAGGCCTGGATGGGGGAGGGTCTCCAATCCTCTTCTGGGTCCCCAGAGGGCTCATGGGGGGGTAGAAACTGGGGGGTTATGAAGGGAGGGGGCAGCAGAGGGAGACCCAATGGGCTGAAGATGGGGGTCCTCAGCACTGAAGGGTCTCCAAGGAGGGGGAGGCTCAAACATGGGGCCACCTTTTCCCTAATTTCATGGGGGCAGGAGGGGGATATTGAACCCTGGAGGGTCCAGGGAATCCTGGAGTTTTCCTTCCTTTTTTATACAAAGAAAGATGCCTCTCTCTTGTCAACCAGCAGAGGCTCCACACACCAGCCACAGGCCTCTGATTCTCTTCCTAGGAACTGGGAAGAAGAGACATTCTTGAGTAGTCCCAGGGCAGACATTCAGCTGTGGCAAATGGTGATATCCCTACAACTGACTTAACCTGGTCACTTCACCCAGAGCTGCATCCATACTTGCAACTTTAAACCATGGTTTGTTTTATGAGGTTGAGCCTGTTGGCTGAGGGCTCAATTAAAAAAAAAACTTGAAATACATTAATTCAGTGGAAAGAAAATGAACAATAGTTGATAAATGGAATAAGTTGGGGAAACTTTTCTTCCCGCAAGGATCATATTCCCACAACCTAGGCTGAGGAAATCGTCTTCCAGCCTCCCTAAGGCAAAACGCAGGTCCAGGTGCAGCTTCCTGAGAGCCTTTAACAAACCATGGATGATGGTAGCTGCTCCCCCTCCTCTCCCCTGGGGCCTCCCCTGAGGCAAACCAAGAAATCGGGCGGGGGAGATTCCCGACCGAGAAGGGGCTTCCTCCCTTTTGGGCATAACCGGCCCTCAGTGAGACATGGTAGAGGACATTGTGAAGGAAACTGAGAGGAGAATCTGAGGGATCTTCAGTGGGACATCTTTGATGTAGTGGACCTTCCTCTGGTCCTCAAGATCAAGAAGGACCTGCCTATCGCATCAACCTCTCCCTCTCCCTCAAACCCCCCCCCCCAGTTCTCCCTTTTAGGCCAAGGTGGACATGTCCATGTCTCCCCCTCCAGATAAGAGGCATAATCCCTCATCAATGGATCCAAGTAATCCAGGCACTCCAATCGCATCTTCCAAGCCGTTGGAGGTTTTTGGTGCAACTTCACAGCCTCAGAGATGGGGATGTGACAAAGGTTCAACCCCACCAAGTACATCTACACAAGCAGAGGAAGGGTCACTAGTCCCCCTCCACAAACATTTTTCTCAGTGGATGTGGCAAAAAAAAACAGTTTGTACCATCCACCACACTGTGATCTCAGCTGCAGACCTGAAGGCATCCAGTTTGTTTAATAAACAATCCAATCCAATCCAATCCAATCCAATAAACTAATGAACTTCAAAATGGAAAGCAGCTGATTTTCCTACACGAACACAGAAGGACAACAGATAGAGTGGAAATGTGGTCAAAAAAATTCTATCCATTCTATAAGTTTCTCACTATTTACTCAGTGATATAGTATACAGGCTGTCCCTTTCCTACCTCTTTGTCAGCTCTCATCCAAAAATTGATATGACTAAGAGATGGAAAAAGCAATTTCACTTCGTGGATAAACAATTTTAAAACCAGCTCTAATTTCGGATTCATATATATATAGATTTAATATGAGAACATCTACAACAGGCCCTACTCTAAACAGTAGGAAGTGTTCAACATTCATTGCTTCCTTGGCATTAGAAGACAGACAGCACTAGAGTTAAGTGACATCAACTTCAAGCGGCATCAAACTTCATAGCTCTGTTGACTTTCCCCAGCAGACTCTGGAGACAAGAGACCACGTTAGAGGGCAGCAGAAGCCAATTCCCTTGTTATTCAGATATGCATCATGTTCTGGACATGTCCTGACAGGAAAGATCACAACCACTACAGAACAGAGCCCCAGTTGTGTTTCTGTGGTTTTTCACTAACATGTTCTTCTCCAGCCAACCCTCCTTACAAGCACCGGCAAAGAAGTTTAGGGTCCCCAGTGGAAAAACTGTTCCCAGTTTTCTGTTATTCCTCCAATGACTGTCTTTGTCAACATCAGGCTGAAACAACATGGAACGGATCTTTCATCAGAAAAGGATAAATAGGTCACAATCTGTGTGGCACACGTCTTCAGGCAGGCGATGAGTGTACCATTCTTTCTTTTTCAGGTGAAGCTTGGAGTGTCTTTCTCTATATCAGAAAAGCCACTGGATATTTCATCTTGTGAGAGTGCTTTGAATTCTTCTAACTTGTCTCATTGTTTTTCTTGAGAATTGGGAAAGGGATTGACTCAGCCCCAAGAATTATGGACCTCCTGCTTCTGCTTCTGATGCTGCTGGTATCCCAGCCAGTCTCTGGGAAGCTTAGAATGAAATGCCCTCTGAGTTCAGAGCACCAGGATGGAAACAATCCATGGAGCTTTTACAGCCCAGGAGACCATCTCATTAGTATGATCAACACTGTAACAGAAATATCTCATATAATGTTGCCTTTCCACAGTGCTCCTTCTAGTCCTTCTAGTCATTCGTAAGTCATTCAGGGGGGTAGAGTTACATTCCCTCCATTTGCATTTCTATCACTCTCCCTTTTTTCTGATTTTATTTGTTTCTATATTTCAAGACCTCTTTAATTTCCCAAAAGATTTGATTCTCCGTGACTTCCCTCTTTTGTTTTATTTTGTGGAAGAGACTCAAATCCAAATATGGAGCTGAAAAATCCTGAAGGAAGTTGACATTACTTTCCTCTCCCTGTACAATCCTGGGTTTGTCATTTGACTACTGAAATAACTGATCATTGGGTTTTGGATCAATGTTGGCTAGTAGGCTTGTGGAGACAAAGAGGATTGAATTTGAAAAACAAAGGAGTTTGTTGTTCCTGTTGATGATATTAACATGAACATTTTTATGTTACGGTAGGCATTCTTTTGGTTTCATACAAAGACTACGCTTCATTTTTGCCATTCAACTGTTCAACAAGAATCACCAGCTCCTGCACAACCTCACACTTGGCTACAACATCCATGACAACTCTTTCAGCACTTTACGCACTACAGATGCCTTGCTGGACATTCTCTCTACTGGAGAAGCCAATGTCCCCAACTACGGCTGTGGAAGGAAGGAGAACCTCCTGGCTCTTATTGATGGAGCTGCCAGGGACATCTCCATCCAGATGTCAACATTAGGAAGGACCTACAAAATCCCACAGGTTTGTGTGTGTGTTTTTTCTCTATCTGTCAGAATGAATAGAGGGTGTTGGTGGGTGAGCAATAGATGCAATTGTATCTTCTCCATACTTTTCACCATATTAGTGAACATGTCAGCTTTTTTTTTTATCTTACTATGTTAGTGTTCAAATTAATCATAAAAAATCTGAGCAATAAGGTCCCTGGAGGGGACTTTCCAAAGGATGTTCAGCTATTCAAAAAATATCCCTAGTCGGATTTAAGGTGGCAATAGTAGTGTCTATGTATTTAAAATAGAATAAAAAGGACTTAGGAATTACAGGCCAGTTAGTCTAATAGGTATTGTAATTAAAATATATCCCACATTCTCCTTAGGGAAATTTGAGTTTGGGTAGACTAGAAGTGCATTCCTTAGAGAAGGTCAACAATGTTTTGGGTAAAGTTATATAAATGTGTATATTAAACACTAATGTTGACAACAGATTGTCCTAAAATATCTAATCACAAAATATATCAGTCTGGTAAACTGGAGTCTGCTCATTTTATAGTTAGTGCAGCATTTGAAATAGTAAATGTAGAAATATTGTGGAGGGAATTGATTGCCCTTAACATGGAGCTCAAACTGTTGGCTCTGATCCAAGTCCTTTCTACAAGCCCTTGTTTGAGAGGGAGGTTTGGGCTAAATGGAGCCATGAGAAGAAGGAGCAATACTTTCCAAGGGTAAGAAGAGGGTGAATATTTGAGCCCCTCCTATTTAGTCTATATTAATGACTTAAATATTATGATAAGTACTAGGTATAGTACTTATAATGAAGGGTCCTGAAGGAGACATGTCTATGGTGATAAATACAAATTGGTACAGACTGCTTTATACTGACAATACTTATTATTATAATGCTCATAAGATGGATTGTATAGATTATTAAGAAAGCTTGGCTCCCACTGAAATAATCATTCAATGATTATTGATAGATCAAAGTCAAAAGATATAATCTTTGGCAGACAACGTCATAGCCATTGGATAGCGAGCCAATAGAGCAAGTAAACGCTTGACTTAGAATGGATATTACTTTCCACATCATCAAAGGAGCAGCTTTAAAAAAGCACACTAGTGAAAGTACATCTTAAAAAAATATAGCTATCCAACTTTCATTCCATTTATTAAAATATATGATGCCAAAGTTACTGCCAAACCATTATATCAAACTGAAGTTTGGGGTTTAATATATATCACTACTAGAACAACAAACCCCAATCACAGCATTTCATGAGTATCTTGGGGGTGGATAAAAGGACTTCAGCTGCTGCCCTCAAAGCTGAATTTCTCCTTTGTCTAAATTAATGTACATAATTATTAGTGTACAGCTAACACATGGAATGAAAACATTCCAAAATTCCCTATGTTAGCAATGTAAAATTTCATTTAGACAACTTGGATTGTACAATTGACAAATTATCTTAGGAAACGTGTTTTCTCTTTCTCTTGTATAACTGAAGAACACACATCTATTATTGGAATGTCAAATGTCTAAGAAAGAGAGAGATCAGCAGATTGGACTGAACATCACACAAATGACTTATTGGGATCCATAACCATCAGAATTATATATATATATATATATATATATATATATATATATATATATATATATATATATATATATATATATATATATATATATATATATATATATATATATATATATATATATATATATATATATATATATATATATATATATATATATATGATACAGCCCATTATTTCAGCAAAACAGTTCAGTTGAGATCTAGATATGTGGGTCTGATTGTCGTAAATTGTAGGTGATGCAGAAATGATTTACATACTATATTCTTATTATTTAATTTATTCTAACATTCTGATTGATAGATAGATAGATAGATAGATAGATAGATAGATAGATAGATAGATAGATAGATAGATTTGTTAATGTTCTGTGTTCTACATTATGCATTTTGATATGGCTTAATGGCTAGTCAACAATAAACTATTCTAATATGGTCATGAGAACTGATAAGGAGTTATTAAAATCTAGTACTTGGGACTTGTTCTGACCCCAAATATAACACCACATTCTTCATTGCTTTTTCAGATCAGCATTGAACCTGTTTCGAACACTCTGACTGATAAAAGTCAGTTCCCCTTTTTTCACCTGATGCTCCCCAAACAAGGGATCCAGTACCTAGGAATTGTCCAACTGCTCCTCCATTTCAGATGGATCTTGGTTGGCCTCTTTGCTTCAGACACGGCGGAGGGAGAGAATTTCATGAGGACTTTAACTCCCATGTTTGTCCAGAATGGAATTTGTGTTGTTATATCACAAGTGTTCTCAACCACTGGACATACAGCAGCCCTCAGGGATTCCCTCTCTAATTGGAGACAGGTCAATGTCTTTGTTCACTTCATGGAATATAATTCCATTTGGGAGAGACTTCTTCCTTTCCATTTAGCACTCAGGCGTTTGCCAGGTTCCACTGAAGGGAAAGTCTGGATCATGACAGTATTGGGCCATTTTGCAATTAGAAGGCACAAACTTCTCAAATATGTCCATAGTGTTTGGGGCTTTGCTTTTCAGTGGAAATCTAGGCAAACGTATCAGCTCTTTGAACCCAATTTATTTGTGGAACCCCAGTTTGAAGATCATTATTTCAACTGTTCTCTTTCAAAGCACATCTTTACTGTCAAAGGACGGAGAAGATGCACCCAGAAAGCCCCACTGGAGACCCAAAAGAAAAGTAACACAATGCAGATCACAAATTACCCCTATTTGTACAGTTTCATTCTGACTCTGGTCCAGGCCTTGAACACTGCATATTCCTCCAGTTCCAGAAGGAGAAGGAAAGGGGTTGAAGAGAGGCTGGGGACTCCAAGGCTGGAACCGTGGCAGGTAAAAGTGACTGACTTAAATGATAAGTTCCATCCCCACCCCCCATTCCTCATATCAAAGTCCTAAAACAATGTTTTCCATTGTAGACATATTTTAAGATTCTTCTGGATTGAAACATAAATCTGGTTCCCATGTTTCTTTGCCTTATCACTAGTCAGCCACATATAATAAAAAATACTGTCTTTACAATTACATTTCCAACAAATAATCTCTTTATTGGCTCGTTTCTTCAGTTGTGACTGCTCTACTATGTTCTACACAATTGACAAATTTTGTCAACTGTGTTTTGTCTATATATGATTGGCAAATTTTGCTGAATTTTTTGTTTTTCACTTTTTGTGGTAACTCTTGTTCTCCCAACTAAGAATACTTGCAAGTTAGATAATTATGGAAGAAAAGTTCAAAAGTGAAAGGAGCAGATGAGATAAGAAACCAAAATGTCTGCTTTTTAATATTCCTGGATCTTTCATTTTTTAGTTTCATCCCTTTCTGGCAAAGAATGAGTTTTGCAATTTTTCCACCTTTATGTTGTACTTGGCCCAAAATGGAGAGGTTGCAGCAGATCTGAATATCAGGACCTGGGTGGTTCTCCCCAAGTTGGACCACATTTATCGGCATCCAGGGACTTTTGAAAGAGGGAGACTTATTATCAAGCAAGATACTCATTCATGGCTAAAGGTGGGTGAAATATTGGCATCTTTTCTGTTTTCCAAAGCCTGTGGCCCCACTTCAAGTGGGTTAAGGGTAGTCACATGATGGATGAAATTGAATGGGGGAATGATAGTTTTCTTAGAGTGCTTGGGAGACTTCAATAGTATATAAGAAAGTGTCCTTCAGATGTTATAATATGGAACAATGTTCTATGCTGATTCAAACAACCTGGGATCTGGGTGATGCTTCTGTAGAACATAGATGATGTCCCTTTTGTCTCTGATGTTTATTATCTTCATAAACCTGGTGAGAGAAGCCATCAAGTGCTGGGAATTGTGGTGCTGATACCCCCAAGATCTCTTCCTCCTTATCTTCAAATAGAAGGGAAGAAGAAGGTAATTCTGTTGACCAGTTCCTGAGCTCAGGTTTGGACTGAATCCAATGAATTTTATTTAATGCTGCCTGGAGGTCCTATGGATCTCAGTGGGAAATATGTGTTGAAATTAGAATTCAGCTTCTCCAAACTTATATGTCACCTGTCTGTCTTTCCAGAGTGACTCTGGGTAGCTTAATGGTCCATTGTTTGTACAATGTCTCATGTATTGTATCACTCACTGACCCAGAAAACTGAGGAACTGAAAGATTTCTTTGAGTCAAAGGAAAGCCTTCCTGACATTAATGACGGAGAATTTGAAAGAAATGCTGTTTAGATTTGACCTTTGTCTTCTAAGAGAACTCTTCATCTGAAAAACGTTGAATGAATTGAATAGAATTGAACTTTATGTGGCCAAACATGATTTTACATCAGTACAGAAGCCCTCTGTGTCTATGCCAAGCAACAGAATAACGGCTATCATCCTCCTCCTCATACCAATAAAAGGGGGGAGTAAAGAAGATAACAAGAAGGATAAATAATATTACTGGCACACTACATACATGGACATTAAATAGCACTGAGAGTAGCTGAATGCCATGGTTACTCTTGAGCTCCCTCCAGTTTCTCTGGGCAAAATGGGGGCTCCAGATTTAGCTAAAATGTGGCTCTGCCTTTCCATGCCAGTTGGTGTCTCCTAATTACAGTTCTTCAAAAGAAGGGACCTTGTCCTGGATAGTTAGGTGGGCTTTAGAAATACCCCTTTCTCATGCTCATGTCCTCTGGGCTGCAGCAAAAGACCTCCCCCACCTGCCATTTTGAGGGACCTCAGGGCCTCCCCTCCCTCTTCCCTCCCGACAACTCTAGAAAGAAAGCAGTCTGCTTTATTCTTGTAGCAACACTTTGGCAGCCACATGAATTGAAGAAACAAATATAAAAGAAAGAAAGAACACCTGGCTTAAAGTTTAGAGCCCTAATTTGAAAGGATTTTTCCCTTTGTGTCTTAGCTGGATGACTGTTTTGGACTAGTTTCAAAAGGGAGAAGATTTTCGATCTTTTATGTACTCCAGAAGAAATTTCTGCTGATCTCACTGGTCAGAGTTTCTTTCTTCATCACAGTTTTCACTATTTCAATAAATCAGATGATCTAAAAATTTAATCAATCTAAATTTAATAAGTTCTATAAGTTAACATGAATAGATCATCATATCTATGGAGAGTCTCAGTCTTCCAGGTGTTTTTTCAAAAAGCAGCTGGACTGGACGCGAAATATTCTCAAGGAAAAATAAGGTCCAGGGCACCTTTAAAACCAAGGGTTTGAGAAGAATGGAGGGATGCCTGTTAATAGGGCCATAAGGAGAAACTGACTGCTTGTAATTAATGCTTAAATATTTTTTCAATTCCACCCCTCTAGACTTTAAGTAGAAAACTCCTTTCTTTGCAATGTGAGATGCCAAAAGCAAAAGGCAGGAACTAAATGAATAATCTTCCCATAGTTGTTACATCTGTTTGGATGGAGTCAGAGATTTCATTTTTACCTCAGTGAAGCCCAGAGGCTAAATACCTAATGTTCAGGTCTACCTCCATTTTCTATGGGTGGTACATCCTAAAATATATTTTTTTGGCATTCTTTGTTTTTTTTCTGCTCAGTCCCTGCCTGAGTCCAGATGTGTGGAAAATTGTCATCCTGGATTTGTCAAGAGGGTTCGAGAAGGAGAGCCAGTTTGCTGCTACGACTGCGTTCCTTGTCCGGAGGGGACCTTCTCCACTCAGGAAGGTGGGTCTCACTGAGGAAAATGGGAAGCCTGGTGGAAATGGATGGAGCTCAACTGTCTTCCTGCTTATTTTCAAAATGCCCAAATTCTTATCTGAAAGCTGATCAAAAAGATCTTGAAAGAGAAGCTAGATAAGAAATAAGGCAGATTCCAGGATAATTCTTCCATGTTTTAGTTTGGATGTGTACTTCCATGTTTTTTTTCTAGTAACATCTCAGTTCTTTGAAACTTTAGGAATTATCTTAGGTCTATTCTAAAGCATCGGTGTCAAACTTACCACGTCACGTTGCCATTACGTGAGGTATCACAACGTTTTTCCCATCTTCAGGCTGGTGCCTTCGGCTTCGTGCTTGTGCAAGCAAAGCGTGATCGGAGCAGCTGTCTTTCTATAAATATTGGTGGGTGTGTATGGACTGCTGGCTTTGTTGCTGTAAGCGGGTTGGTTGGTTGTGTTGTTACATCTTGATTAGTTGATGGAGTTGATGTTTGCAGATTAGTCGGCTGTTTCGTAATATCCTGTGTGGTTGAGGAACTAGTTGTGTGCCCATTAGTCTTTTGTGTTGTAACAACCTGAGTAATGGGCTATGTGATGACATCATGAGCTCCAGGGTAGTAATATCCTGAGTCCTGCACTGCAACATCCTGGGTAGTTGGCTGTGTTGTGACATCCTGAGTTTTTGTGTTGTAACCTCCTGAGTTCTGTGATGTAATGTCCTGAACAGATGGCTGTGATGTAACATCCCAGGATTTGGTTTGGCTCCGAGTTTGCGGTCTGGCCAAGGGGTCATGGCGTGTGTCAGTTTGCTTTGTGTGGGGGTCAGAGGGGGGTGCAGCAGCTGGTGATGTCCTGTGGTTTGGATTCTGGATGATGGTTGCATTTCGTCTATGGTATGGGTTTGGGTTTGAGTCTGGTGAGGATGATTGGTGGTGGCATCCTGTGTTGTTCAAGGTCCGGTGTCAGTTTTTGTACTTGGGACTCGTTTGTTGGCTAGGGCTAGTTTCCAGATGTCTGTTTTTCATTTTTCAGATAAGGAAAAATGCATCAGGTGTCCAGATGATAAATATCCAAATGAGGAGAGAGTCCAGTGTATCCCCAAAGTCGTAAACTTCCTGTCTTATGGAGAACATCTGGGAGTCATCCTGGTCTTTTTTGCCCTACTCTTCTTCCTAACCACAGGTCTTGTTTTAATTCTCCTCATTAAATACCGAGAAACTCCCCTTGTCAAAGCCAACAACCGGGACCTCTCCTACATCCTCCTGGTCTCCCTCCTGCTTTGCTTCTTGTCTTCTTCTCTCTTCATTGGTCAACCAAGGAAAGCCACCTGCCTTCTCCGACAAATGGTTTTCAGCCTCATCTTCTCAGTTGCCGTTTCTTCTCTCTTGGCCAAAACCATCACGGTGGTGCTGGCTTTCCTGGCCACAAAACCAGGAAATCGGGTGAAGAGATGGTTGGGGAAGAGCTTGGCCAACTCCATCATCCTGTCTTCTTCTGCAGTCCAAATTGTCATCTGTTCCATCTGGCTGGGAGTTGCTCCCCCCTTCCCTGACTCTGACTTCCACTCCCAACCTGGAGAGATCATCCTGCAATGCAACGAAGGGGCTGTTGTCATGTTCTACATCACCCTCAGCTACATGGGCTTCCTGGCTGCCATCTGCTTCACGGTGGCTTTCCTGGCCAGGAATCTGCCTGGGGCCTTCAACGAAGCCAAGCTGATCACCTTCAGCATGCTGGTCTTCTGCAGTGTCTGGGTGACTTTTGTGCCCACCTACCTGAGCATCAAAGGGAAATACATGGTGGCTGTGCAGGTCTTCTCCATCCTGGCCTCCAGTGCTGGTCTGCTGCTCTGCATCTTCATCCCCAAGTGCTACGTTATCCTTCTGAGGCCAGACCTGAACACAAAGGAGCAGCTTACAGCCAGAAGAAATGTGGAAATATGAGACAGAAGAATTTCAACTCCAAGCTGTTCTCCATACATGAGTGGGGCAATTATTTTTATTCAAATAAATAAAGAGTGTCTGGAAGATTGTGACAAAACCAATTTCTTGGAGGAATGAGAATGTGTTAACATGATAGAAATAAAGAATTAATGGACATGCAACTTTCATGCCCTCATTTCTTAATACGTTTTATCCAAAACGCTATGGTAACGCAACTGATGTATTCCTTTTTATTTAAACGATATATCTTTCTTGAGGATAGTAACACTGAGTGGGCATGAAGGTAGCATGATGCATACTAATTATGAATATTCATTATTATATAATCTATTAGTTATACATATTGATGGCTATCATTTTATCCTCCTTTCCTGGAATGTGTAAGTATGAGTGCATCCTTTTGTCCGTGGGAACCTGTCCTGCTTTTTTTCTGGAGGGAAATTCCTCCAGTGGACACTGAATAAATAATAACTGCAGTGAGCCTGGATTATTGGGGTTTTGGGTCCTGCGTTTGACTCCACAGAAACTGGTGTCAGGGGTGGGATTCACCATCTTCGATCTGCCAACAGGGACAACAAATGGGGCAGCCCTTTGGGTGAGTGTTGTGAGATTGATCCCATGTGCCTTCCTGACACCACATAAAGGAACCATTGAGGAGTTTGTGTGAGGCCACAGTCTGTGTCTAAGAGTCTCTTATGGCTGGGGAGATTTGTGGAGTGTTTGTGGTCCCTTCCACCCCAATCCTCAGCCACTCTGCCCTGCCTGGAGTTTTGCTCCCCCTTCCCCTCAACTTCAGACCTGCTGCGAGATCGGCTAATTTGCTATTGCCTGGGCTGGCTCTCTCCCCAGTTACATTTAGCAACAATGTAGCTCTTTTGAGCTCTTTTTCTCCCTCCTCGCTTCTCAGGGCTCCACCAATGGGGGAGCAAAGCCCAGTGCCAGGCTTTGGGCTAACACAGGGATCTGCAAAGTTGGCTGTTTTAAGACTGGTGGATTTCAACTCTCAAAATTCTGGAAGTTGAAGTCCACCAGTCTAAAAGAGCCAACTTTGCAGATCCCTTGGCTAACATGATTGATGCCCTCGGAGTTGGAAAGAGGCGAGAGAACCCGGTCACATGAGTCATAACACCGCATCAGCTTTGTGACCACATTGCTGAGTAATAAAAATTCCAGTCCCACGTTGTAACGAAGGAGTACCTATATTTGATAACTCATTGGGATTTTCAAAGTCATTGAGAATATTTTTGCTTTTAATCTAATTAAACTTCCTATCTGTCAGTTTAAAATAGTGACTTCCATAGAGCAAACTAAAATCACTACTTTATAAACAAAAGGAAGGTGTTTTTTTCTCTTATTTGGTTATGGTAGAGCCATTTTAACAATCTATTTATATTTGCAAGTAGTATGCAGTTTAGAAATTAGTTTTGCAGTAGTAGTAGGTTACTGAAACCCTCTGTACAGAGAGGAGCAAATTCCCACAAATTTTTAAACAATCAGCAAGCATTGTTGAACACGCAGGCAATAAATCCTTGAGTTTACAAATTAATGATGGAAGAAAACTCTTAGACGTGAATGAGACTTTAATTATGGTGATTTTAATAATTGTACTCATTTAAAATAGCAAATTGCATATAATACATTCACAGAAGCATACAGTGTATAGACAACTTTTGCAATTGAATGTTAACTCATTAAAATGAAGTATATCAAGTGAAATTCATTAAAATGAAGTATATCAAACATTTACTATTTTAATATTAGTGGTATCAAGTGCCATTTATATATTCATTTCAAAGCTCTTTTTTATTTAATCCAAAATGAATTTGAAAAGATAATTGTAATAATTGATAAACCCTACCCTATAGGTACATCATCAGTCAGTGCTGATGTCAAAACGTAAAGCCGGAGTAAATGTTGTTACGAAGAAAAAGTGCAGCTGGAAGTTTAAACTAGAATGGTTGGGACTCAGGCATGAAAATGTGCCCCTCAAACACTATACTTTTCCGCCCACACTGAAAACAAATTAGAGGGAACATTGGTCCACAGCAGCACTGGATTTACTCCTTTCCAGATTACCTGTGGCATGGAATTTGTTCCCATGCCTGAGCTGCCTAGAGAACCTCCCTCCTCCATGTCTTTGAATGAATGGATGGACACACTAAAGAAAGGATGGGAAAATATGAAGAAAGCTCTAGCAGATGCGGCAGAAGCTTAGAAGAAGCAAGCTGATAAACACCGCTCGCTCCAAAACCCCTTTGGTGTGGCGGACAAAGTTTTTGTATCTACCAAATACAGGAGATTAAGAATGCCTAGCAAGGAATTTGGTCCAAAATTTCTAGGTCCATTCCCAATAGTGAAGATAGTTAACCCAGTTACAGTTTGACTCAGTCTACCCAAAAGTCTAGGGAAAATTGGCCCAGAATTTCATTGTAGCTTGTTGAAGCCAGTAATTGGGTCTAGCAAAAGACCATCCACCCAAGCTTTCTCTCCTCCTGTAGTGATAGAAGGGGAAACACAATCTGAGGTGGAAAAAATCGTAGACTCCAGGCTGAATAGGGGTCGCTTACAGTATTTAGTGCATTGGAAGGGTTACCCTTTGTCTGAAGCTACTTAGGTGGAAAGCTGGAACCTAAAAATGGAAAAGTTAGTAAAACAATTCCATGAGAAGTTTCCCGATAAGCCAAAGGGTCCCCCTGAGGGGGGAAGAGGTGGTTAATTGTGTTATGTTAACTTTATGTTATTCTCTTTTCAGGAAACGTTTTCTTCTGAGGAGAGGCTGCCTGTCAGGCCTGCAGTTATATTCCTTTTATGATTTTTGGCCTGCCGCACTCTCTATTATTTCACTGTGCTGTTTCATTAGTGTAGTAGTTGGGGGGGGGGAATAGAAAGGAGTAGAATTGTGGAATGTGTTGTTTGCATTCTTTTCTAGAAGCCCAAGGTCATCTTTTGTCTCTGCACCTCTACATCTGACCGGAACTAGATGGGTGGAAATGCCAGCGTGGCTGAAGAAGATTGGACCATGTGATGGATTTATGGGTTAAGATCATGAACTTTCAACTGGGTGAAATCCCAGGAAGTTTTAAGAATTGGGATTTCCCACAGATGTGCCAACATGTCTGACTTATTAAATTGGAACTTTAAGGATACTGTTGCCTTGGACTCCGATTTAATTCTGCATGATATTTGGAACACTGACAATGGGATTGTTAAAAGATGATGAATTTCCCAGAGACTTTTAAAGCAATGGTTTTCATTTAATTTGAAGGACCCCATTTTCACCGCTAGCCAAATGTGGAGGGGTTCACAGCCCAATCTGTCCCCTGATGACTTTTATTTACCGTATTTTTGGAGTATAAGACGCACCAAGGTTTTGAAGAGGCAAATAAAAAAAAAGGTTTTGCACTCTGCAGACCTCTGAAAAATGGCTTGTTTTTCTCAAAAAAAAAAAAAAAAGGGCATGCATAGCCTTTAGGAGGCTTATAGAATAGAGTACTCCTGGGGGATGGGGGGCCAAAAATGAGCAAAAACCAGTCCGTTTTTCACTCATTTCTGCCCTCCCTAGCCCCCAGGAGCTCTCTGGTTGCTCCTACAGGCTCTACACAGCCATTTTGGTGAAGGGGGCGAGGTTTTGGGAGACAAAAAAAGCTGTATTCAGTGTATATGATGCACCCAGATTTTCAGCCTCTTTTTTGAGGAAAAAAGGTGTGTCTTATACTCTGAAAAATACTGTACATTAAACTTTTCGATCACTGGCCTCTGCCTGCAATATTCAAAATGGCCACGAGGTGGCAGGCTGTTATTGGTCCCACAATTTCCCATGGATTTTTTTTGAAGGAATTATTTTTATTACTTATTCTTATTTATATTACATTTTGAGATGACTGCTGTCACTCTGTCATACTCAAAATGGCCACGAAATGGCAACCTAAACACAAAACATATGCCAGGAGAAGATTAAGGGTCCAATTTTGTGGTTAAAAATGGTGCTAGTTGCTGTTTTTAAAATTAAGACGCGTAATCATGTTCAAAGGAAAACAAGGAAGTCCATTTGCCTCTTGAAAAAGCACCTTTGGGACATTTTCCATTCAGGTTTTTTTTTTCATATTTGTACCCAGTTGATTGCTCATTGGTTGCAATAGGAATTGATTGACAAACATGAATTGATCAGCTGGCTTGTTGCCTGAACCTGGAATTCTGGGGTGAGAGTGACTGTAGTCATCCAGATGGTTTTTAATGCCTAAGGATAGAATAGACTAGAGTAGACTAGGATGGAGTGGAGTGGAATAGAATAGCAATAGCACTTAGAGGCAGCCTATTGCCCCCAACAATCTGGGTCCTCATTTTACCCACCTCGGAAGGACGGAAGGCTGAGTCAACCTTGAGCCTGGTGAGATTCGAACTGCCAAATTGCAGTCAGCTGGCAGTCAGCAGAAGGAAACTGCAGGACTGCATTCTAGTCACTGTGCCACCATCGCTGAGTAGAGTGTAGTGTAGTGTAGTATAGAGTAGAGTAGAACAGAACAGAACAGAACAGAACAGAACAGAATAGAACAGAATAAATAGAATGGCACCAAACTCTGTAGCTCTGGGTGATCTCTGGAGACAAGAGACCATGTTGAAGGACAGCAGAAGGTCAATATCCTTGTTATTCAAGCTTTTCCTTTTCAGTTGAAGCTTAGCTTCTCTCCTTTTGAATCATGAAAGCACCTGGATATTCCACTTTGTGACAGTTGTTATATACCGTATTTTTCGGACTATAAGACGCAGCTTCCCCTCCCCTAAAAGAGGGTGAAAATTTGGGTGCGTCTTATACACTGAATGTAGCCCCACCCACCCACCGGCCCCAACCCTTTGGCCTCTGCCTCCCAGCAATTTACCTCTTTGCAGCAAATGGGGGCTTGCGGGGGCTTCAACGGGCTATAGCAATCCCTGCAGCCTGAAAAGCTGATGATCGAAAGAAATGGAAAGTGAAATTTGCTGTTTGCTCCATGGAAAATTGCTGGGAGGCAGATTTTTTTTTCTTGCGCAAATCAGGCTGTTTGCTGCAAGGAGGCAAGTCAACAACTATAAATGCTTATAGAATGTTCAAATCATTAGACTTATTTTTTAAAGACTGCTTTATTATTCTAGACAATTTAACAAAATGAAGAAGCTTTTTAAAATAAATGCTTGATCTAAAGAGGCCCCGTGCTATTGTTTTAAAAAGCGCTATTCTTTTAAATAGCAGAGAATAACTATACTTCCAGAAAGCACATCAGTTTTAACAGCATCTGTACAAGTATAGTCTGAAATATAACACTACAAGCAGTGTATGTTGTCTGTACTGTTTGTTGCAAGGAGGCAAATTGCTGGGAGGCAGAAGCAGATATTTTTCCCTTGTTTTCCTCCCCAAAAGCTAGGTGCATCTTACACTTCGGAGTGTCTCTGAAAAATATGGTATTGTACTGTGTTTCCCCCCAAAATAAGACAGGGTCTTGTTTTCTTTTAACCCCTGAAATAAGTGCTTGGCCTTATTTTCGGGGAGGTCTTATTATTTTTGAGGTACAGAAGGTGTATAGTGTATAGTTGTCAGTTGGAGTTTTCATTCTGGTCCTCTGTTGGAGCGGGAAAATGCTCTCTCCTGATTGGTTGTTTGGGTGATCAGTTTCCTTTAAAAGGTGCTGTGACAACCAGGGAGTTGATACCTCGCAGGCAGTATTGAATAAAGGGCTGTTAGAATTCACTCTGGCCTCGCCTCCAATCTTCGCCCAGAACATAACAGGAGTCTTTTGAGTTCTTCTAATTCTTTTTTAGAAACAGGAAGGGGATTGATTGGTTCACCCCATGAATTGTGGACCTCCTGCTCCTGGTTCTGGTGCTGCTGGTGTCCCAGCCAGTCTCTGGGAAGCTGAGAATGAAGTACCCACTGAGCAGTGACATGCGGTGAGGTTTATGGCTGCTGAGGCACTGACACAGTGGTGGGTTTCAAATTTTTTTACACTTGTGGACCTCAACTCCCAGAATTGCACAGCCAGGCATGCTCAGTTCCGATTTAAAGCGACTGCATTTCTTTTTCTCCTTTGCAAAAAAGTTTCCTTCATTCTTTTTCTTCTTCCTCCCCCTCCTTCCTCCCTCTCTCCCTCCCTCCCCCCTCTCTCAAACAAACACATGCACACAGAGAAGTTGGATTGGACTATCTCTCCTAACCCCTTCCCTCTCTCACTCTCTCTCTCTCAAACAAACAGAAACACAGAAGTTGGATTGGATATATTTTCCAATGACTTGAAACCAGCTCCTCTGCCATACCCCTCCCCCCATTCCCCTGCTGCCTTCCGATCCGAGCCTTTGATTGCAGGTGGGGCCGCGTTGCCTTTTCAAACTTGTAATCAGTGAAGCTGGGCTTATATAGTTTTATCCAGCTGTGTATGTATGTGTGTGTGTGTGTTTGAAAAGGCAACGTGGCTGTGCCTGCAATCAAGCTACACTTGGGGAGGGATCTATAATTGAGGATGAAGTTTGAATTCCTCCCCCTCCCTCCAACCCACACGTACCTTTTCCAGCTGTTTCAGAGAGGATTTCAACTCTGCTCTTGCCTGTCATCATGAAAAGAAAAGAAATGTAAAAGGAAAAAGGCAAGAGCTGAGATCAGGCTGAGCTACTTGCTGCCAGAGTCACTGTGGATGACTCTGTTTAACTGTTTAAAAAAGCCTCTAAAAAGGCGCCCTCTTCAGGAGGAGGCAGGACAACGATGTGCCTCACCTACATCAGGAATTTATAGGCTTTTAACCCTTGCTTAACTCTGCTTGAGTGATCATAAAATGCATAAAGTCAGACTAGATGAGGCACATCGTTCTCCTGCCTCCTCCTGTAGACGGCGCTTTTTAGAGGCTTTTTTAAACATTTAAGCAGAGTCATCCATGGTGACTCTGGCAGCAACTAGCTCAGCCTGACCTCAGCTCTTGCCTTTTTCCTTTTACATTTTCTTTTCTTTTCATTATGGCTGTGGTGAGGCTCTGCCTCCACTGCCTCCCCTGACTGCATGTCCCTGCTGCTGAGTATGGAGCACCAGGATAGAAACAATCCATGGAACTTTTCCAAGCCAGGAGACTGTCTCATTGGGAGAATCCTCAGCTTCACCAGAAGATTGCATACAACAAGGACTTCCAACCAGGCTCCTCCTGGTCAGTTTCATTCTAAGTCATTCCCTGTGCTGGAGTTTCCTTTCCTCTGTTTGCATTTCTCTTAACACTTTCCTTCTTTTCTCTTTTACTCCACTTATTTTCCTTCTTTCCATCCAAACTTGACTTCATCAATTGAATGCTAACTTTTGTTTAAAGTAGTGATTAAAATAGTTGTCGTGGTCCTTGCCTAGGCCAGTTCCATATTTTTTATAATTGCTGATCGATATTACAATTCTTGATAATTGTAGAAACAACTGTTTTTTTTAGAATTTGTAAATGTTTCTCACAGTAAAAGAATCCTCATACTTTTATGATAGGTCTGTTTTAATGATTAAATTTTTTTGAATCCCTTTTAGTAGCCAGGTAAAAAATAGTACCTTTACAAACAATGGTGTGTTTGTGACTCTTAATAGCTCATGTTTTTACATTTGTTCTGGCTGTAAGCTGTTCCTTTGTGTTCAGGTTTGGCCTCAGAAGGATAATGTAGCACTTAGGGATGAAGATGCAGACCAGCAGACCAGCACTGGAGGCCAGGATGGAGAAGACCTGAACAGTCACCATGTATTTCCCTTTGGTGCTCAGGTAGGTGGGCACAAAAGTCACCCAGACACTGCAGAAGACCAGCATGCTGAAGGTGATCAGCTTGGCTTCGTTGAAGGCCCCAGGCAGATTCCTGGCCAGGAAAGCCACCATGAAGCAGATGGCAGCCAGGAAGCCCATGTAGCTTAGGGTGATGTAGAACATGAGAACAGCCCCTTCGTTGCATTGCAGGATGATCTCTCCAGGCTGGGATTGGAGGTCAGAGTCAGGGAAGGGGGGAGAAACTCCCAGCCAGATGGAGCAGATAATAATTTGGACTGCAGAAGAAGACAGGATGATGGAGTTGGCCAAACTCTTCCCCAACCATCTCTTCACTCGGTTTCCTGGTTTTGTGGCCAGGAAAGCCAGGACCACCGTGATGGTTTTGGCCAAGAGAGAAGAAACGGCAACTGAGAAGATGATGCTGAAAACCGTTTGTCGGAGAAGGCAGGTGGCTTTCCTTGGTTGACCAATGAAGAGAGAAGAAGACAAGAAGCAAAGCAGGAGGGAGACCAGGAGGATGTAGGAGAGGTCCCGGTTGTTGGCTTTGACAATGGGAGTTTCTCCATATTTAATGAAGATGATTAAAACAAGGACTGTAGTCAGGAAGAAGAGCAGGGCAAAAGAGACCAGGATGATGCCCAGATGTTCTTCATAAGACAGGAAGGCTATAACTTTGGGGATACATTGGACTCTGGCCTCATTTGGATATTTGTCATCTGGACACCTGGTGCATTTTTCTGCATCTGAGAAACCAAAAATCATTTTTCCTTAATATTTTGTTCCTTTTATTTTTCATTAAAAATAGCATAAGAAGGATGTTTTTTTTTAAGTAGCTAGGTATATGAAGTTGAGGAAAGTCCTAGGGTGTTTATTATTTCTGGTGTAATGTGTAATGTAATTCATAGGAAGCTACATTATTATAGGTTAATAATGAATCATATAATCTTTTGATACAAATATTTGGAGTCCTGCCACATGGCAGTTAACATACTGGACTTAGAGGATATCTACGGTATCTTGTAACATCTGGAAGCTATATGGAATTCAGGAGAAATTTCCTAACAGTGACAACAATTAACCAGTGGAACAGCTGGCCTCCAGAAGTTGTGGGTGCTTCAACATTGGATGTTTTTAAGAAGACACTGGACAGTCATTTGTCTGAAATGGTATCAGGTCTCCTGCTTGAGCAGGGAATAGCACTAGAAGACCTCCAAGGTCCTTTCCAGCTCTACTTTGATTGATTGATTGATTGATTGATTGATCTACATGACTGTCAGAATATTTGTGCAAAGAATTGCCCCCATAACTATCCACAGCACCATATTATGGACCAGTGACACCTTTTCAGTGATCCTCAAGGGGAGGATCCAATATACAGTGAATTGCAGGGTCTTTCAGAAGGTGGACCCAAAACAATTCATCAAGTTTCAAAGAACTCAGATCTTCCTAGAATGGTGAACTTAGCAGCACATATCCAGACTAGAAAGCAGGAGAGACGTTTCCTCTGCTATTAGTAAAGCTTGCCCAGTCTGCCACACCCTCCTCCCATCTCCTCCCAGCCCCTCCTTCAAAGATTTTTTATTTACTTCATTTTAGATAAGAAATTGTGCATGTCAAAAATTAAAAAAGGTGAGCTTGTGTCTTTTAACTTGCACTTTCACGAAAAGGTTCTGGATGGATCCAGTTCCACAAAGCTTCCCATTTTCCTCAGTGTGACCCACCCTCCTGAGTGGAGAAGGTCCCCTCCGGACAAGGAATGCAGTTATAGCAGCAAACTGGCTCTCCTTCTCGAGCCCTCTTGATATATCCAGGATGACAATTTTCCGCACAGTTGGACTGAGGCAGAGACTGAGCAGAAAAATGAAGAATGCCAAAGAAAATATGTTAGTAGTCAACATTCACGGAAAATAGAGATAGCCAAATAACCTCTGGTCTTCATGTAAGTAAATCTGAAATAACTGACTACTACTAAGAAGATGCAGGAGGTATAACTAACTACTGGCAGATTCTTCATTTAGTTCCTCCCTTTTGCTTTTGGCATTTAACATTTCAATAAAGGACTTTCCTACTTAATAAAGTCAGCAGAGATGGAATTGAAAAAAGATTTACATATGATGATATATTCATATTAAAACAGAGAAAAAATTTATTGTAAAAGATTTAGGAAATTTCTATTCCATTAGATTTTTCAATAAAGAATAAAACTGTGATGAAGAAAAAAAAACCTCTGACCAGTAAGATCTTGAAAGGTTTCCATAAAACATGGCAAAGCTCCTCCACTCACTGTAGGTCCCGTCTGTTGAAGAACTACAATCAGATAACACCAACTGGCATGGGATGCCAACCACCCTGGAGACTCTCGGCTTTGCCCACTTGAAATGGGACCTCAGGCTTTGGAAAACAGAGAAAAGACACCAACATTTATCTCACCTTATTGAGCAACTTTAGCTGTGAAAGAACACCTTCTTTGATAGAAAGTCTCTGTCTTTTAAAATACGCCAGAGTCTTTTGCACAACATCCTTTTTGGGGAGAACCAAGTAGCTGTCAATGGTCAAATCTGCTCTTATCTCTCCATTTTGGCCCAAGTACAGTTCAATTTCAGAAATATTCCAAAATTCATTCTTCTCCAGAAAGGGATGAAACTAGAATGGGAACATCCAGGAATTTGAAAAGCAGAAAACTTTGTTTCTTATCCCAGATTGAATCTTTTTTCTACAATTATCTAATCTCTAAATATGGTTAAATAGGATACAAATACTGCCATTATCTTCATAAGTGAATGAAAAAGTTTGAGAAAAAATTGTCAATCATTTAGTGACAAAATATAAAGAAAATATAATTGACACAATTGATCATTTATAGGGAACATTCTAGAGCAAATGGCAAATAAAATGAACAGAGAAAAAAAAGATGATCCATAAACTCTTTGAAAACAACAGGTTTCCCAGAAAGCATGGGTTGATCAAGAAGAAAGTTTTCTGGCTAATCTTCTCCCTGGTCATCCTGATGGAAAACATCTCTAAATGTGCTAATTCTACTTGATTGTAATACAACATTAAAAAAAAATTTTTTTGCAGATGTGAAAGAACAAATCTCCCACCAGTTCAGACTTTCTCAGTCGGAAAAGTTAGTGAGGATCCTGAGTTTCTTTCTCTCCCATTTATGCAGCTGTAGGATTCTCCCCTCTTATCTGATCCTTCCCTAGGCAGCCTCTCTTCCCCTCTTCCCAAAAATCATTCTCACACATCATTACTCTTCCTAAATAGATTATGGAGACTCAGGTGATAGAACTGGATTTCAGTAAAGGACTCAGAAATAATTTTGTGAATTTTGTGGAAACTTGAGGGGTGGTCTGATAACTAAGTGGATAAAAATTTGAAGGAAATGTATTTTTATTATAAGAATCAAACAAAGAAAAAAGAAAAAAAAAGAAACTCTTTGTGTTAAGCTCAGCCCCCCATCTTTATATATGCTTAAATAGTGTAAGTCATTCTATCTATATTTTATTCTCGTCTCTTGCTTCTTTGTTATTTACCCCGACCTCCTGTAGGCTCTCCCATTCCTCTTCCTTAACCTTGTATTCAGATAAACATTTATCCAAATTTGTATAGACATCAATATACAATCTGACTCAAAAATAATCCCTTCTAGTAAAATTTAAGCAGCGTGGATCATTCCACATATTCAAATATTACTTTACAGAAGAATAATCAAACTTTCCCTTTCTTAACCTTAATTTCAAACAATAATTCAAAATAATCTGACCAAACTTTCCCTTCTTAGTAAAGTTTAAGCAGCGTAGATCAAGTATTACTTTACACAAAAATCAGTTTGCATTCTATCTTGAAATGATCCCGACCAGCTTTCCCTTCTAATAGGATTTAAACAACGTAAATCATTCCGCATGCATTTTGCCCTCATCCCTTGCTTCTCTGATATTTACCACTATCAAATTTATGCAGACATTAGTTTAAAATTTAGCTCAAAATAATTTCACCAAGCTTTCCCTTCTAATAAAAATTAAATAGCATAGATCATTCCACATATTCAAATAATACTTTCAACAAGAATCAGTTTACCTTCCGTTTTAAAATTATCTCATCCAGCTTTCCCTTCTAACAGAATTTAAACAACATAAATCATTCTGCATTCATTTTACATATATACATTCAGTATCACCCCACCAATATACGTAAATCGTTCCGCATGCATTTTACCCTCATCCCTTGCTTCTCTAATATTTGCCACTATCAAATTTATGCAAACATTAGTTTAAAATCTAGCTCAAAATAATTTCACCGAGCTTTCCCTTCTAATAAAAATTAAATAGCATAGATCATTCCACATATTCAAATAATAGTTTCAACAAGAATCAGTTTACCTTCTATTTTAAAATAATCTCTTCAAACTTTCCCTTCTAACAAGATTTAAACAGCGTAAATCATTCTGCATGCATTTTACATATATACATTCAGTATCATCCCACCAATAAATTCCGCTTTTTCTGCCGGAGAGAGGTCGCAAACCCCCATTCAGTCCACAACTTTGGTGAATATTTTAGAATGTCTAAATCCTCAAACTCCGCTTTTCTGCTTCTCCGAGGGAGGGGGAGCTACCCCCTCCATCTTGCAGCCATGTGGTCTGTTGCTTGCCTTCTCCTTCGGCTTGTCTCTCCTCTTTTCCAAGTTAATCAGGAAGTCCCGCCTTCAAAGTCTTGTAATAGAAATCTCGAGCCTCCGAAACAGAATTGAGACGAAGTCTTTGATTCTCAAATGTGACCGTAATGCCGGCTGGGGCCTCCCATTTATATTGAATCTGATGATTTCTAAGCTCTTTAGTTAAAAAGGTATAGTCCCTTCTTGCCTTTAACATCTGGAAAGGTATTTCTTTGAAGACAATCAAGTCCTGGCCATCAACTCTCAAACTATTATTGTAAAATTTTTGCATGATCGCGTTTCTGGATTCTTTTGTGGAGAAATATATGATTATGTCCCTCGGGAGCTGTCGCTGTTCCGCTACCAACGAATTCTGGCGATAGATTTTCCGAATCTGCCAATCAAAGTTAAGTCCCGGGCTTCCCACCGCATGGCTGAAGGCTTCAACAAAGGTCTGTTTCAGATTCTCTCGCTCCTTTTCGCGGAATCCTCTGACTCTTATTGCGAATGCCTTCTTATTAAAGTTTATCATAACGAGCTGTTCTTGAGTGTCTCTAATTTTTCGTTGTAATATTTGAATATTAGTAGTCAAATTAGAATTAGCCTCCTCCAAACTTTCCAATTTATTCTCTATTTCAGCGGTATAATCTGACAGGGCAGACACGGCTGCAAACGTATTCGCCTTCATTTGGTCAATTTTAGACTTTAAATCACCATATAGCTCCAATACAAATTCCTTAATTTCTTGTTTAAAATCATTAAACATTTGAAAAAAAAATTCCTGTGTTAAGAATTCTCCAATAGAGGGCGTAGGAGACAAGGGCTGTGATTCCAGTGTAAATTCTTTAAGTTCATTCACAGATTCTTTAGGCACATTTGTAGAGAGACGCTTCGATTTTGACCTGGGTGCCATTATAAATAAACAAATAAACAGCGCTTTCGCTCCCCTCTGTTTCCAAAAAAAACCAAAAAAAATTATTTTGTTAAGGAGCGGTCTGCAGGAAGGTAAAACCGGCTACGTACATCCCCTATCAGTCACTAACAGAGAGAAATCGCCATTTTGAAGTCCGTTTAAACAAAGAAGCCTCTAAGACAAATGGTGCTGGTATTTAAGATAGTAATAAAAGCATAAATCTCACAGGAGTGGGACCCGCCCGTATTAATCCTAGCTTCAAACAACTTTGCTTTGTCCGGGGGGGGGGGGATGGCCTGTCTAGGGCTGCAAAAAAAGGCAGCTGAGAAGAACTGGCTGGAGATAAAAGCTCCGCTCACGCTGGATCTAATCTCTAATCTAATCTCTGTCCACAGCCAAAAAAAAAGAGAAAGGCTGTGAATTACGAATAGACCCTAGCACACAGAGCTACTCCCTGCCCCTTTATAGCCAAAAAGGGGTGATATCTATGATCTTATTTAGATATACAAACCAGATCTCTGAGAGAGCTCGGTTGAGCCCTCCTCGGCGACAGGCTCCGCCCCCCCGGAAGCCTATTATAAGAATCAAACAAAGATGTTTAACCCTGGACAGATTATGGATGGATCAGAGGTAATGATTGTGTTGGTCTGTGGTAGAAATTTTCTGTGAGTTAAATACAATAGCAGATAACAGACAATTTTGAAGTTTTGAAATTTAACTTTATTGTTGGATTGCCTGTTAACTATGTTTTTTATATACAGCAGATAGATGACAAGTCCGGTAGATATATAGTTTATAATTGTGGGTCTATTTTGCAAGTGGGAGAAACTATTATTGCTGTATTGTATTCAATTGGGGAGACAATATGCATGTCTTTGTCTGTTTTTAATGTTTTATCTAGCTCTGTTTTCTCTTTGTAATAGTTTTATTTTCCAAAACTTTTATTTTACCTTTTTGAATAAAATATAATTTTATAAGAGGAATATCAAGTTTCAAGAAACAATATTTATGATTAGCACACAGAGAAGGATGCATAAGTAAAAAAACAGTAGAAAAATATCTGCTTTTTAGCTACTAGGACTTGACTAAAAATAGAGTCTCATATAAGAACATTAATGATGGACAGGAAGAAACATGAAGGATACCAAATTTGTTATGTATGTTTGTGAAAATGATCTCAAAATCGTAGTTAACTGGAAACAGAATCTGAGTCAGCAGGGTGATGTCCATGGAAAGAAGGCAAATGCAGCCATAAGAATCTGAGGAAATGAACGTTCTGGTTTGGGGAGACCCCAACTCAAGGACCAGGTCCCCTTGCAGGCATCACACGTGGAGGAGAATTTGAATCTGTTGAAGCCAAGGAAGAGTTGAAAGGAGCTGCTCTTAGTCTTGAGGAAAGACAACAAGGAGAAGAGCTGAAGATCAAGAGGAGTCTGGGAGCCCCCTTTCCAATTGAAACAATCTCTCGGTTGGGGAAGGGAGGATACAGCCAGTGGTTGGATTCAGATGGTCCGGCCCGGTTCGAGTGAACTGATAGTAAAAATTCTGCCTGGCCACGTCTCTCCCCACCACTACTTGCCTCGCAGGCCTTGGCTGGGGCCTTAGAGTCATTGCTGCAGCTGCTGTTTGGCTCCCTTGCCTCGACCACGTGGCCACACAGCCCAGCCTGTTTGCCTGTCTTTGCCGCGGCCTCCTGCTCATCTTGGTCTGCTCCCGAATGCCCACCTCAGGCTGCTCCCGACCACTCCAGTAGCGGCCATTCTTCACCTTTTCCCTCTTTCCTTTCTCTTTTCCTTTTTCCTTTCCTTCCCATTCCCTCCGTTTTTCATCATTTCCTTCTTTCCCATTTCCTTTCCATTCCCTCCCTACCCCTCCCCTCCCTCTCCTTCCTTCCTTCCTTCCTTCCTTCCTTCCTTCCTTCCTTCCCTCCCTCCTTCCTTCCTGGGGGTCTGAGGGTGAGTCAGGGGACCCCTTTCCTCCTTGACCCCCTCCCCAACATCTGCTCTGATGGCAATTATGGCTAAAAGGACTTTGGAAGCTGGGGCTACCCCCTCCCCCTCCCCATTGCAGAAACTCTTCTTGGTGCAGAATTGGGCTCTTTCAGATCTTCTTCTCCTGCCCCCCTCCTACCCCCTGCACAGAGTCAGTTGCTGCTTGGAGGGGGAAGATTTCTGGTTTTGCAGGGCTGAGAGGAAAAGGAGAAGCATAAACAGGCCCTCCAAGGCTGCCCACCCCTTTGTGTTTCTGCAACCTTCACTTATAAAGCCCTTCATGGTATGGGACCTGGGTACTTGACAGACCGCCTGCTGCCAATTACCTCCAATAGACCGATTAGATCCCACAGATTAGGCCTCCTCCGAATTCCATCCGCCAGCCAATGCCGGCTGACGATTACCCGGAGGGGAGCCTTTTCTGTGGCTGCTCCGACCCTCTGGAACAAGCTCCCTGTGGAGATTCGAACCCTCACCACCCTCCAGGCCTTCCGCAAAGCCCTTAAAACCTGGCTGTTCTGACAGGCCTGGGGCTAAAGAGCTTTCGCCCCCCTCCTCGAATGGTATGGTTGTTGTGTGCTTTTAAATTGTGTATTGTTTTGTTCGTCTTTTTATCCCTTATCTGTATCCCCGTCCCTGACTTGGATTGTGAGCCGCCCTGAGACCCCTTCGGGGAAAAGGGCAACATATAAGTGCAATAAATTCAATTCAATTCAATTCAATTCAACCAATGCGGAGTTCAGAATGAGGCTTCTCCCAAAGAAGTTCTGGGGAACCCAACACCCCACCCCCCTCTGCCCCTTCCTGAGCCCAGAAAACTCCCAGGCAAAGCAGCACCGCCTCTCTCTCAGGAGTGGGGGAAAGAATGGATGGGAGGAAAGAAAAACTTGGGGAAGAGGGAGGGACATCCAGAGGAAATGGGGAGAGGCCCCCGCCCTGTTTCCGCCTCCTCCCAGGCGGCCCACAAGGTTGAAAAGTTTCTGATTCCTCACTCTCACTCTCTTTTTCTTTTTTCTTCCCTCCCCTGTCTCTCTCCCTCTCTCTCTCTCTCTCTCTCACACACACACACACAAACACACACACACACACTCACGCTCTTATCCCTGCAAGTCCCCATTCTCTGCCTGCTGCGGAGAGAGAAGGTTGCCTGCGCAGAAGAAACACCGATGGAAGGGCGTCCCAGTAAGTTAATCAGCCGGGCTTTCCTGGGATGCGAGCGATGCTGCCAGGCGCTTGGAAAGGACTTCGGCCACCGGCCCACCACTAAAATCAAATAATGAGGGGAGCCGCAGAGCTGGTTGGAAGAGTGTGTGTGCGTGCGTGCATGCGTGCGTGCGTGCGTGCATGCGTGCATGTGTGTGTGTAAAATGGGCGGTTTCATCCAAAGGAGTTTTTGTTTCAGGTGGATCTCCTAGCTTTGGAAGGAGGAAAGGAAGGGGTAGAAAGAGAGAGAAACGAAAGAAAAGGAAAAAGAAAGGAAAGGAAAAGAAAGGAAAGGAGAGAAAGAAAGAGGGAGTTATGAAAGGCAGGGAAAGAAAGAAAGAGAGGAAGGGAGGAGGAAGTGAATGAGATATAGTTCGATGGATGGGTCAATAGATACATGGAGGGAGGGAGGGAAAGAGAGAAAATGAGAGGAAGGAAGGACACAAACCATGGCTTCAGAAGACTCTTTCAAACAGCACAACAATGTTTGAAAGGGCTGGAAGGGATCTTGGGGGTCATTTTCTAGTCCAACCCCTGCTCTAGTAGGGTCAGAAGGGACCTTGGAAGCCATCTAGTCCAACCCCCTGCTCCAGCAGGAGACCTTATACACTCTGGATTATTTTAGTGCCTCTAACAGAGAGGAAAATTGCCAGAAAAGGGAAGGAGTTTACTAGGACAAGGCTGCCATGCAGAGGAAGGCGGTGACAGTCCTTGACTTATGACAATTGAGTCCAACATTTTGGTTGCTAAGCAAGAGCGTTGTTAAGTGAGCTTTGCCACATTTTACCCAATCCATGACATCTCCTGGCTCTAACAGACATGTGCAGGCTAGGGAAGAACATCTGAAGGCCTGTGTAATGTTCTAATGCGCAGAAGTGATAGTTAAATGTGTGGCAGAAAGTGGACTCTGGGTGTCTTTTTCCAAACACAATAAGTGAGGTTGAATGAGTATAGTTTTAGAAGAGGTGTGTGTGTGTGTTTGTGTGTGTGTGTGTGTGTGTGTGTGTGCGCGCGCGCGCGTACATATACAGTGTATAAAGTAGATAACGTATCTTTTTGTGTGCCTATACACACATTATAACTTGTAATATGAATATACACATATGGCATATATACATAGGATTAAATTGTGTATTTTGGATGTTCTTTAGTATTAAATAAATAGACAGGGAAATTGTATCTTGTTGACGCAAGGAGAGGCCAGGCAAGGTACCCCTTGACGTGAGTGATGTCAAGTTGGCTACACCCACCCAGTAACATGACCAACAAGCCACACCCATCCAGTCACATGACCACCAAGCCATACCCACCAAGCCACACACCCCCAGTCACATGACCCCCAAGCCATGCCCACAGAACCAGTAGTAAAAAGATTTGAATCCCACCACTGGATAGATCCCTCTTCCAATAACTGACTCCTGTTACACATGAGTGTAAGATCCGCTCACTCTTACTCCAGAATGTCAGACTTGGAAAAAGTGAATTCAGTTACAAGAAAGGAGATTTTAACTGAATGAGAGAAAAATATGATAAAAGGATGAGTTGTTTTAGAGCTGAGCCAGTAAAGCAGAGAAGTTTAGTCTCCTCTTCATGGATCATCTGAGAGCAAAGACTGAGCAGCCATCAGTCAGAGAAGCTTGAACTGGGATTCCTGCACAGAGGAGGGGTTGGGCTAGATGGTCTCAGGGTTTCCTCCAAATTTATAAAGGTTGTCATGCCACAACATGTATTGTATTTTTCGGAGTATAAGATGCATCGGAGTATAAGACGCACCAAGGTTTTGAAGAGGCTTAAAAAAAAAAAGTAGGTAGGTGGGTAGAGGGAGAGAAAGAGAGAGAAATACTGTAGGTAGGTGGGGAAAGAGAGATAGAGACCAGTTAGGTAGGGAGGTAGATAAAAGGATAGAGAGAGAGAGAAATAGATAGAGAGAGATGTAGAGATAGAGAAATACAGTAGGTAGGTAGAGAGATAGAGAGAGAAATAAAAAGAGATAGAGAAATACAGTAGGGAGGGGGGAGGGAGAGAGTAGGTAGGTAGGTAGATGTTTCCAGGTGTATTTATCCATGTGGTGGAGAAGGAAATCGCTTACAATCTGCAGCACCTAAGACTTTGTTTCTGCTGTCACAGCACTTGATCAATGTAATTCTCATCAACCAGTTAAAGAGCTTTCCAAGAGGGAGAAATTTTTTTTTACACTCTGCAAACCTCCCCAAAACAGCCTGTGTTTGTGAAAATGCTTCCCCCCTTTTAAAAAAAGTCATGAATAGCCTTGGGGAGGGCTTGCAGAGTGCTCCTGGTGATGGGGGGAAGCAAAAATGAGAAAAAATTGTCTGCTTTTCGCAAAAACAAGCCCATTTTTTGTCAAAAAAAATTGCATGCATAGCTTAATGGAGGCTTATAGAGTGCTGCTGTGGGTTGGGGGGGGCACAAATGGTCCATTTTTTGCTCATTACTGGCCTCCCCAGCCCCCAGGAGCTCTCTGAAATCCTCCATAAGGGTATGCAGGGCCATTTGGTGAAGGGGTGGGGCTCCAGGAGGCAAAAAATGCTGTGTTTGATGTATAAGACTCACCCAGATTTTCAGCCTCTTTTTGAGGGGAAAAAGATGAGTCTTATATTCTGAAATATACGGTAACTCTTGTGCTGTTGTTGCTCTAGCCCCACCTAGTGGCCGGGGGCAGATAAGCCTAACTATAAGGTCTGAAGCTAGACTCCATTTTCTGTCAGCCTTTGGAGAAAACGGAAGCAGCCGTTGTGACCGAGACCCCTGGTCATCCGGAGACGGCCTCCGTCCCTCACACGGAGCATCACTGGAGAGTTTCCAGCTGTTTCTTTGCTGGCTGTTAGTTAATGCTGCCTATCCTGTCTTTCTATTTGATTTCCACTCTTTGCATCTCCTCAGTTTCACCTGCCCTCTTCTCCCAATAAAGCATCCAGATCCACGCCAGGCTCCCTTTCATTGGAGGAGAATAGGGGGGCTTAGCTGCCTGTCCAGCTGCACACATACCCACCTGCAATGGGGACAGAAGAAAGGGGGAATTCCACCAGGCTAATCACAAACCCACAAATAAGGGTATTTACTTTGAAAAGGAATAGAACATTTTCCAATTAGCAGTGCTAAATATAAAAATGCCATGTTATCTACTCTTTGGAACCATTAATTTCCCGAGTAATTAAATTGGCCAGATCTGTTGAGCTGGTTCCCCTCCTTCTCCTCTGGATTCCTCCTCCAAAGGATCTAAGATTAATAGATCCATATCGGGACCCCCATACCTGCCATGGCTGCAGCCTTGGAGACCCCAAGATCTTTTCATCCTCCTTCCTTCCCCTCCTCAATCTGGAGGAATATGCAGCATTCAGGGCCTGGGCCAGAGTCTTTGTGAAACTGTAATGGTGGTAGTAATTTTGGACCCTTGTTCTGTCCCATTTCCTTTGGGTCTCCAGTGGGGCTTTCTGGGTGCATCTTCTGCGGCCTTTGACAGAAAAGATATTCTTTGAAAGAGAACAATGAAAATAATGATCTTGAAACTTTACTTCCACAAAGAAAAAGGGTTCAAAGGCAGAATCTTCTCTCCTTCCTTTTCCCAGAAAACCAAAGTTCCAAATACTATGGATGTATCTGAGAAGTCTGCGCTTGTCTATTGTGTACCATGCAAAAGTTGTGAGGATCCAGACTTTCCCCTCAATGGGTCCTGGCAGACGCATAAAAGTTAAATGGAAAGGAAGAATTCTCTCCCAAATGGACTCATATTCCATGAAGTGAACAAAGACGTTGACTTGTCTCCACTTAGAGAGGGAATCCCTGAGGGCTGCTGTATGTCCAGTTGTTGAGAACAGTTGTGATATAACCACACAAATTCCATTCCTGACAAGCACAGGAGGAAAAGTCCTCATGAAATTCTCTCCCTTTTCTGTGTCTGAAGCAAAGAGGCCAATCAGGGTCCATCTGAAGTGAAGGAGCAGCTGGACAATTGCTGGGTACTGGAATCCTTCTTTGGGGAACATGTGGTGGAAAAAGGGGAATTTGCTTTTATCACTCAGAGCCTCTGAAGCTGATCCAAAATTGATCTGGAAAATGAATTGAAAGGATTAGAGCCGTGATGGGGAACCTGTGGCATGCAGAGCGTCCTCTCCTGGCACACCAGCCAGCCCAGCCCAGCTCCACTAGCATCCACATGCAGGCACACCTCCTGCCGGCAAGCTGTGGGGGGCCAGGGCGGGGGACGCGTGAGTATGCAGTGTGTGTGTGTGTGTGCGCGCGCGCGCTCACATTGTGCAAGAAACTCCGGTGGGCTGGAATGAATAGTCTGGGCCTCCAGTGCTTTCTCGCTCAGTTGGAGGCTTCCTTCAGCCTTCAAACAGTTTCAGGGGTTTTATTTTTTATTTTTTGCTTCGAGGCTTTCCAGGGCCAAAACGGGGTGCAGAAAGTGCTGGGTGTTTTTCCCATTTTGGCCCTGGAAAGCCTCTTGCACCAACCTGGGAGCAAGGAAAAAACCCTGCAACTGTTTGAAGGCTGAAGGAAGCCTCCAACTGAGCAAGGAAGCACTGGGGGGGGGGAGGCCATCCACACTCACTTCCAGCCCACCAGAGTTTTCTGCCCCAGTGCAGAAATGAGATCCTGTCCTGTGGAGCCCACTGCCGCTTGGGCTGGCTGGCTGGGGAGGGGGCAATCATGGTGCTTAGGTGGCAGCAGCCTCCATGCCCCAACTGTGCCGGGGAGGAAATGAGGGGCCCTGCTTGAATGGGGATGAAAGTACAAACACACCCTGCCTCCCTGCTCAGCTGTCGCCCACACCATTGGCAGCAGTTTGGGTGCCCTGGCTGAAGCAAACTTTCTCTCATGAAATGCAAGCATGGAATAAACTGAGCCTGGTTTGTTCTCAGTCTTTTCAGTGGCCACAAACTACTAGCAAAAGTGCCATTTGATCACAAGGCAAGGAATGTTTCCCCTTTTGCATTTGAGCATCCCAGTCGGGACAGGAAAGACAAAGAAAAATAAGGAAAGAGGGGAAGAGAGCAAGGAAGCAAAAAGAAGGAAAGAGGGGAAGAAAGAATGAAGAGGGAAAGAAAAAGAAGGGAAGGAAGGAGATTATAAGGAGAGAGAGTGAAGGTGTGAGGTAAATCCAGCCTTAGCACTTGATCTCCAGCAGCCCTGCTGCCTTTTACCATCCTCTTGTCCCCTCCTCCTAACCTCTCCTGGTGGTCTCCCATCCTATCATTGAGGATGCTTTGGTTACAAAGCTAGGTCTCGTAAGGAGAGAGAGTGGGCCTCCCTCTGACCCACATACTTTGCCCTCCTGCACACACCATTGGCAACCAAGGAGAGTAAGCACAGCAGCAGTGAGAGCAGCCCACCATGGCCTCCAAAATCAACCACAATGGGGCCCTCATTGAAATTGAGTTTGACACCCCTGGACTAACAGATGACCTGAGTGCTTCATGTGTTGCTCTCAAACTTCCAAAGTCTGAGTCAAGGTTAGAAAAATTATCAGTGTACATTCAACAGCAAAAGTCACATTAATCTAAAGCACGCCAAATGCAAACTTTTACCGTTTAATGAAAAGGTGTTTGCATCATTGAAAGTGCTGTTATTGTGGGGGGGGGGGGGGGTTTCAGAGAAAAGACATTAATCACCTATGAGTTTTTTTCTAAACTAAAACCTCATTATTCAGGTTAAATCCCACTGAAGCCATTAATCCGACCCACGTGGGACCATGAGGCTGCCCCACCCAAATCATCCCAGCCACCCGCCGGCTGAGCTCATGCCTTCCCTTCGCAAGCCCCACGGACTGAAATTGCAAAATTAAGAAAAAAGCATTTGGCCGGCAGAGTGTTTCTGGGGGCCCAGGATGCACGGAGGCCTCAGGAGGGGAAATGATGCCACTGCCTCAGCTTCTTAGTTCAAGCTAAATGGAACGCAAAGCCATGTTGCCTGGCATGCACAGCCTTGCCTGTTGCTCTCCTGGGTTTCTGGTGCACATGTGTGCACAATGATCAGCTGGCATTTGCGTGCATTGCAGTGCCAGAAGCTGGAAGAGATAGTATTCCGGTTTCCACAAGCGCATGCGCACCAGCCAACTGATCATTGCACGTGTGCATGCCAGAAACCGGAAGAGGAGCTGCCTGGTGCGCATGCACACTGGGCAACTCCTCTTCCAGATCACGTCCCTGACAAGAGCACTTGGTGCTGAAAAGGTTCTCCATCCATGCACTATTCCAAGAGTGGTTTTTCCATGACATTATAAAGCGGTACCAATACTTCACGTGATTTGGATTCTCTTCTTCTGTTGATGCAGCCTAGGATTGCAATGGCTTTTTTTGGCTGCTGCCACACATTGTTGGCTCACATTTGAGAGATTGTCCTCTAAGATTCCAAGATCCCTCTCACATTTACTGCTATTGAGCCAGGTTTCATCTAATCTGTACCTGTACATTTGGTTTTTCTAGCCTAAGTGTAAGACTTTACTTTTCTCTACATTGGATTTCCTTTTCTTAGATAGGCCCAGGGTTCAAGTCTATCTAGATCCATCTGTATCCTGAGCCTATCTTCTGGGGTGTTGGCTATTCCTGCCAGTTTAGTGTCATTTGAAAATTTGATGATTTCCCCATCTATCCCTCACCCAAATCATTGATGAAGACGTTGAAGAGTTCTGGGCCTAAAATGGAACCTTGAGGTCCCTCACTGCTTGTTTCCCTCCATGCAGATGTAGTTCCATTGAGGACCACAGGCTGAGTCCATCTGGGGGTGATGCTGTCTATCCCACATATTTTAGCTTACCAAGAGGTAGATGGTGGTTTACTTTGTCAAAGCCTTTCTAAAATCCAAGTACTCTATACTATGTGCACTGCCTTTTGCTGGTCCACTAAATCAGCCATTTTTGTCAAACAATGAAACAACATTTATTTATCATCTGTTTTTGGATTCTTCATTCGTTGAAGTAAGTTGTCAATATCTAGACTGACTAACAGGGGTTCAAATATGCATCCTTCCCTTCCTCCTTGGTAAGTATTAATCGTTCTTCTCATGGCTCCATTGAGCCCAAACCTCCCTCTTAAACAAGAACCTGGAGAAAGAGCTTGGATCAGAACCAACAGACTGAGCTCTGAGGGCAACCAATTTCCTACACAATATTTCTCTGTTAATTATGACAAATGCACTAACATCTACAAAGCCAGCAAACCGTGTTTTACTTTGCTGATATAGATGAGATTTTAAGGACATATTTGTTACCAATATTAGATTACTAACATGCAATATTTATTATAAAATCTATATAGCTATTCACTACCTAAAACCTTCTGGTTCTTTTGCAAGGAATGCATTTTTCTCAAGTTTAACTAAGAGGATCATGGCATACATGACTGCATCTATTGCTCACCCATCACTACCCACCACTCACTTTACCATATGGAGAAAAACACACACAAACCTGTGGGACTTTGTAGGTGCCTCCTAATGTTGATGCCTGGATGGAGATGTCCCTGTGAGCTGCATCAAGAAGAGCCATGAGATTGTCCTTCCTTCCACAGGCGTAGTTGGAGACATCGGCTTCTCCAGTGGAGAGAATGTCCAGCAAGGCATCTGAAGTGTGGAAAGTGCTCCAATAGTTGTTTTGGATGTTGTAGCCCAGTGTGAGATTGTGCAGGAGCTGGGAATTCTTCTTGAGAAGTTGAATGTTGAAAATGAACCATAAGCCATTTGAAAAAGAAGAAGATTGCCTATTGGAAAAAAAAATGTTATTATAATCAACAGCAACAACAAATACTGTTTTTTAATATATAATCCCCCAGAAGCCTACTGAGCCTTAAGCCAACATTGATCCAAAAGCAATGATCAGTTACACAAATATGGGAATTGGCTGAGGTACAGCAACCACAACTGATTCCACCACTACTTTAAATAAAATTCATGATTCAAGCAATAAGTTAAGGATTGAACGGAGAGAGAGGAAAATAATCTGCAGTCCTTTCAGCTTTTTTTCAGACCCCTTTTTGAGTCCCTTTCACAAAATCAGACAAGAGAGAGAAGCCAAGGAAATCAAAGTCATTCAGGAAATTAGCCATATCCCCCAATATAGGGAATAAATGAAAAATAAAAAAAACAGAAAAGAAGGAGAGTGTTAGAATGGAGGGAGTGCAACTCCATCACCCTGAATGACTTACAAATCACGGAAAACAAACTGAACAGAAGGAGTCACGTTGAAAAGCAGCTTTGCATGCAATGTTTCCTCTCCACTGAGGACTATACCAATGAGATGGTCTCCTGGGCTGTAAAAGCTCTGTGGTTGTTTTCCATCCTGGTGCTCCGAACTCAGTGGGCATTTTATTCTCAGCTTCCCAGAAACTGGATGGGATAAAAGCAGCATCAGAAGCAGAAGCAGGAGGTCCATCATTCATGGGGCGAATCAATCAATCCCCTTCCTGTTTCTAAAGAAGAATTAGAAGAATTCAAAGAAGTCTCACAAGGTGGAATATGATCCAGTGTCTTTCCTGATTCAAACACAGAGAAACACTCACTTCACCTAGAAAGGAGAGAGACGGACATTCAAGAGCACAGACCCTGCCTGTCCCAAAACTCCCTATTTCTCTGTCCAAAGTCTCCCCTGGAGGATTTGGCCAAAGAGCATAGCTGAAACTTTTATCATAATTCTCCCTCTCAGGAGGGACCCCTGGATAATTCAACCAGTTCTTGGACTCAAAGGTTGTTGGGAAATTCTCTGGAGGGAAATGAAAGGGAAATAATCCCCATGTGATTCATAATAACAGGGGCAGAGATTGAATTAAATTGGTCATCTAGAATTGAGAGGTTTGGGGTCTCCATGCTTGAAACTGACTCCAGAGGGAAAACACGGTGCCTGTGGCTGAAGAAACAAATAAATCTGATATTTGTTACATAAAGACAAAACTCCAGGGGACAGTTAATGCCAGAGGATGTCACAGATCTGAAATAGCTGCCAGCTGAGTTGGAACCAAAGTTTACATCATTTTGAAAGCTAATTCTCAAGGGCATTACACAAAAGGGCTTATGCAATAGTGCAGCCAGTGTTGAACAAAATCAACTTTAGTGAAAAAGTAGTTGCCAAAATTTTGCAGAGTTAAAATAAATTACACAGAGAGAAAGAGAGAGAGAGGGAGGGAGGGAGGGAGGGAGGGAGGGAAGGAGGGAGGGAGAGAGTGAGTGAGTTAGAAAATATCCAAGTGAAAAGAGATGGAGAAATCAAGGCTGCCTCTCTCACCCCATGTGGGGAGGGGAGTGAGGGAAGGAGGGAAGGGAAGCTCAGGACCCTCGTGTTGCAGATGGAAAGGTGATCTGCAACCCCCCACCTAGCAGGTTGTAGCTTCTGAGTCATATAGAGGGGAGACCATATTCCATATTCCACTGCCACCTGTTTCCATGCATGGACCACCCAGGGGAAAGCAAAGCCCAGACCCAAAGAGAAGGCCCAGGGGCAGCCCCCACGCCCCATTCCTGTGAAGAGATTGTGGGATTCATTGTCTACAGGTGAAACTCGAAAAATTAGAATGTGTTGATTTGGGGAGCCATGTCATCTGCTGGTGTTGGTCCACTGTGCTTCATTAAGTCCAGGGTCAACGCAGCCGTCTACCAGGAGATTTTGGAGCACTTCACGCTTCCTTCCGCAGACGAGCTTTATGGGGATGCTGACTTCATTTTCCAGCAGGACTTGGCACCTGCCCACACTGCCAAAAGCACCAAAACCTGGTTCAATGACCGTGGGATTACTGTGCTTGATTGGCCAGCAAACTCACCTGAACTGAACCCCAAAGAGAATCTATGGGGCATTGCCAAGAGAAAGATGAGAGACATGAGACAGAGCAATGCAGAAGAGCTGAAGGCCGCTATTGAAGCATCCTGGTCTTCCATACACCTCAGCAATGCCACAGGCTGATAGCTTCCATGCCATGCCGCATTGAGGCAGTAATTGCTGCAAAAGGGGCCCAAACCAAGTACTGAGTACATATGCATGTTTTTACTTTTCAGAGGTCCGATATAATCATCACAATTATGATAAATCACGGCTTGAACTATCTTGCTTTGCATGTAATGAGTCTTATCTCATATATTAGTTTCAGCTTTTAAATTGCATTACTGAAATAAATGAACTTTCGTGCGATATTCAAATTTTTCGATCTTCACCTGTAGTTTTGAAATAAACAATGACCAGCTGAAATTCCCAAGAGAAAACAATGCTCATTTTATTTCCTGCTTTTCAAAGTGAATGGACCACCACACAAACACATGCAGATACGGTGGACACACCTTAAGTCATTGATACATTTGCCTTCTATCCCCAATTGCCCTTACCAATTTACCTCCCATCTTTTCCTCATTGGCTCAGTAAGTAAGATGTGGTGGGAAACAGAGTTGTATGGTTTCTACAGAATTGTAGGAAGACAGCTTAGCCTGTGATGGAAATACATTTTATATGCTTCTAATCTCATGAGCTGGGCTGGAGCCTGAGAATTATACTAAGGAGCCGGAATGAGAGGCCTTTGCTATGCTAGAAACCGGCCACAACCAGAATTCACTGATATGATCGTTACTCTAGAGAGAACCCCTAGGAACCAGGACCATGAAAGGAAATTCGTAAATAAGGGCAGGGGGAGATAGAATTAGGGTAGCGGGAGATGTAATCAGGGGCGGGGAAAAGGTATTCATTTTAGACACTTTGGATGGGTTGTGACATCATGATTGCTAAGCCTATGAAGAAGAGGTGGGAGGAAATTTGTAAGGGTTCTAGGGAATGCAGGGCAAATGGATTGATGATTTGGGGTGTCTCCAATGTACCTGTGTGTTCCTGGTCCACCCGCTTTGCAAAGTGCAGAATAAAATTACATTCTTTTCTCTTGGAAGTTTTGGCTGTTGATTGTGTATTTCCAAACTAGGCAATGAATCCCACAGGGTCATCCAGCCCCCAAATCTGATACTAGATCCAGCAAGAGGCAGCCGGATTGATTAGGGAGACCCTCTCTCGAGCCTTCTGGGGCTCCCTCCCTGCCCCAATGGGCTCTGCTTGGGACCAATGTTCCCTCTAATTTTTTTTCAGTGTGAGCGGAAAAGTATAGTGTTTGAGCGGCACATTTTCATGCCTGAGCACCTGAATTTTTTTAACAGATGTCACCCAAGACAACAACGAAATCAGTGTTATTTGAAAGTCAAAGTTATATTTATTCAAGGTGCACGTTTAATTAAAAGTGTTATATATCAGTATCACTTATATTATTAAAATATTAAAATTATGTATAGTGTTTACAGTAATGTACACTGTTATTCACTGAAAGTCTATCTCATCTTAAAGTTTCTCACGTCTGTCTTTCTTTAACAACCATTCCGAGTACACTTTGTCAAGATCAATCTGCACCACTGAAGTCTGGTAAGATCGGATTCGCATCAGCATATCCAAGTGCTCAGTTTGCAGCCGATTGCGAGCTTTGGTCTTGATGGCATTCATCAAGCTGAAACCTCGCTCACAATCGGCGCTTGATGCTTGGAATGTTGCGCAGATGTCCAGCAGACGTGACAGCAATCCAAACTGTTGCTCTCTTAGTACAAACTGAACTACATCATCAAATGAGTGCATTAATCCAGACTTGAATTTCTCTGACACCAGAAATCTGAAGTCACGATATTGTGATTGTACAGCTGATGTGATGCTGACTTCATTCAAATCGTCAAAGAAATGCTGGTATTTTCCAACCAGAGTTGCAATCTCAGTTTCCCCAAAATTAAAAGAATTCACATTCGACAGAGCAGCAGTTTCGAATATATTCCAATCTGTCAGCTCATTGTCTGGAAAACGACTGTCAAGATGCAAGCACAAACGTTCAATAAATCTGAGTATAGGAGCCGTGTCAATGTCTGGGTTGCTCTCCATATATTCGCGAGCTTCGTTATTCCAGTAAACCGTTTCACCTAAATACTGCAGGCGAAGCTTGGCTATTCTGGCCTTCACAAACTGAACAGCTTCTATTGGTGTCAGGTTGCTTCTTTGCAACAACTTGTTCAACTGGGCTAATTCGCTAACAACGTCATCAAACACAATCAATGCAGCACGAATCTGTGGATCCGTCAACTTTTTGTAACAATATTTACATACTGGGTCACTGTGTGATTCTGCTTGCTCTTTACAGTACTCAACCAAAACTGTAATGTTTTTTATTAGTGCTCTCAAGGCAAAATGTCTGGAAAGCCATCGTACTTCATTCAACGGTCTGAAGGCTACTGCTTCACAGTCAAGAACTTCTGCTAGTTCTGCAAATGCCGTTTTCTTCACAGAAGAGCGGCAGAATAGTGTGTACACAGTGCGCAGTAAAGTCTCAATGTCTTTCATAAGTGAGACGTGTTTACATGCATCATCAATCCCCAGGTCTTCCCGATGTGCCACACAGTGCTGTTCAACCAAATGGGATATATCTCGACGAAGCTGAGCAGCCACACCATTATGCTTACCCAGCATCACAGACGCACCGTCTGACGTAAACATTACCATCTTTTGAAGATTGATATTGTTTGTAGCATAGAACTCTTTTATGGCTGCTGTGATTGCTGTGCTGTCGCATGTTGACAACTGTAAAATTCCTGCAAACACGGTCTTATAAATTGCAGCATTAGACGGGCGGAATTTCGCATACAAAATCAACATTTTGGTGACTGATACATCGGTGCTTTCATCAGCAATAAGAGTATGACAACTGGCATTACATAGATCATGCATGACTTCTTTCTGAACAACTGCATTGATGCACTCCACAAACTCAAAGCCATAATTCTTGCTGCGCCAGCTCTCTGGAATGGACACATACTTGCCTATGTGGTCATGTATGGCTTTGACTGATAACATTGACACATTCATGTTTATGGCCAGCAACACATTATCAATCAAAATTTTGACTTCATCAGCATTAGCATTTCTGCGCAGTGAAACTTCTTTTCTGTTCGCTTTGTCTTCTGCACTTTCAGTCAGTAGCCTCGGCAGCCCTCCAGATTTCTGGCATCGTAGTTTAGTGATCGAATCCAGGTGAATCTTCTGATTGATATGACGCTTCAAATAATCAATTTTCCAATCGTTCCATCGTTTTCCAGTGGCGAATGTGCCACCTGTACAAGCTTCTTGGCATATTTGGCAAACAATGTCATCACTACTTTCACGATAAGTGAAGATATCACCCAGTTTTGTTAACTGTTTTCTAGACGAAGTTGGCAGTTCAGTTTCTACTAACTCTTCTAACCATTCTAGTTTAAACTTCCAGCTGCACTTTTTCTTCGTAACAACATTTACTCCAGCTTTACGTTTTGACATCAGCACTGACTGATGATGTACCTATAGGGTTAGGGTTTATCAATTATTACAATTATCTTTTCAAATTCATTTTGGATTAAATAAAAAAGAGCTTTGAAATGAATATATAAATGGCACTTAATACCACTAATATTAAAATAGTAAATGTTTGATATACTTCATTTTAATGAATTTCACTTGAGATACTTCATTTTAATGAGTTAACAACATTCAATTGCAAAAGTTGTCTATACACTGTATGCTTCTGTGAATGTATTATATGCAATTTGCTATTTTAAATGAGTAAAATTATTAAAATAACCATAATTAAAGTCTCATTCACATCTAAGAGTTTTCTTCCATTGTTAATTTGTAAACTCAAGGATTTATTGCCTCATGTTCAACAATGCTTGTTGATTGTTTAAAAATTTGTGGGAATTTGCTCCTTTCTGTACAGAGGGTTTCAGTAACCTACTACTACTGCAAAACTGCATACTACTTGCAAATATAGATTGTTAAAATGGCTCTACCATAACCAAATAAGAGAAAAAAACACCTTCCTTTTGTTTATAAAGTAGTGGTTTTAGTTTGTTCTGTGGAAGTCACTATTTTAAACTGAAGTTTAATTAGATTAAAAGCAAAAATATTCTCAATGACTTTGAAAATCCCAATGAGTTATCAAATATAGGTACTCCTTCGTTACAACGTGGGACTGGAATTTTTATTACTCAGCAATGTGGTCACAAAGCTGATGTCGTGTCATGATGACTCATGTGACCGGGCTCTCTCTCGCCTCTTTCCAACTCCGAGGGCATCAATCATGTTAGCCAAGGGATCTGCATTCTGCAAAGTTGGCTCTTTTAAGACTGGTGGTGGACTTCAACTTCCAGAATTTTGAGAGTTGAAGTCCACCAGTCTTAAAACAGCCAACTTTGCAGACCCCTATGTTAGCCCAAAGCCTGGCGCTGGGCTTTGCTCCCCCATTGGTGGAGCCCCGAGAAGCGAGGAGGGAGAAAAAGAACTCAAAAGAGCTACATTGTTGCTAAATGAGCCAGCCCAGGCAATAGCAAATTAGCCGATCTTGCAGGCAGGTCTGAGAGGGAGGGGGGGGAAAAACTCCAGACAGCACAGCAGGGCTCTCTGCCTCTTCTAATTCCCCGTGAAAACTGCTCCAGACTTAAATCTTTAAGATCCCCCTCCCTCCTCCTTCCTTTTTTCTTTACAGAATCTACACAGAATCACAGAGAATCCTGAAGTCGGGCGGGGCTGAGGAGGAAGAAAAAGAGCTCAAAAGAGCTACATTGTTGCTAAATGAGCCAGCCCAGGCAATAGCAAATTAGCCGATCTTGCAGGCAGGTCTGAGAGGGAGGGGGGAAAAAACTCCAGACAGCAGGGCTCTCTGACTCTTCTAATTCCCCGTGAAAACTGCTCCAGAGTTTTAAATCTTTAAGATCCCTTTCCCGTTTTTCTTTTCAACCTACACTGATTAGAGAATCCTGAAGTCGGGCGGCAATGTACTGCAGTAGAAAAGGTTTAGCTGGAGGAGGTTTTGATTGCGAGCGCTCTGTAGTTCATGTCCAGAATACCGGCTGCCCCACGTGCCTCTGCGCGGCAATTAGAAACTTCTGCGCGGGGAATTGCAGCCAGGTGCGCGGCCGTGCAGGCGCGCACCTTAGAGGGAACAGTGGTCCCGAGCTTCCCTTCCCTCCCACCCACCCTCCCTCCCTCCCTCCCTCCCTCCCTCTCCTTCCTTCCTTCCTTCCTTCCTTCCTTCCTTCCTTCCTTCCTTCCATGAGAGGCAGACTTTCATCATCTCTTTTCACTTGTTTTTTTTTCTAACTTTTCTCTGTGTTTCTGTCTCTGTGGGTTGTTTTTTTGGCAAAGTTCTGGAAACTAGTTTTTTACTAAAGTTGATTTTGTTCAACAGACTGGCTGCACTATTGCAACAGACCTTTTCCAGTGATGCCCTTGAGCATTAACTTTCAAATTAAATAAATTTTGGTTCCAACTCAGCAGGCAGCTATTTCAGATCTGTGACATACTCTGGTATTAACTGGCATCTGGGATTTTTCTCTTTAACCCAAATGCCAACAAATGTCACATTTCTTTTTTTTTCTTCAGCCACAAGTGCCGTGTATTCCCTCTGGGGCCAGTTTCAAGCCTGGAGACCCCAAACCTCTCAATTCTAGATGATGGATTTAATTGCATCTCTGCCCCTGTTATTATGAATCACATGGGGATTATTTCCCTTTTATTTCCCTCCAGAGAATTTCCCAACAACCTTTAAGTCCAAGAACTGGTTGAATTATCCAGGGATCCCTCCTGAGAGGAAGAACTATGATAAAAGTTTCAGCTTTGGGCAGAGAAATATGGTGTTTTGGGACAGGCAGTGTCTGTGCTCTTGAATGTACATCTCTCTCCATTCCAGGTGAAGTTAGTGTTTCTCTGTGTTTGAATCAGGAAAGACACTGGATCATATTCCACCTTGTGATAATCCTTTGAATTCTTCTAATTCTTCTTTAGAAATGGGAAGGAGATTGATTAATTCATATATTGAATTATGGACCTCCTGCTTCTGCTTCTGATGCTGCTTTTGTCTCATACAGTCTCTGGGAAGCTGAGAATGAATTGCCCGCAGAGTTTGGAGCACCAGGGTGGAAAACGACCACAGAGCTTTTATAGACCAGGAGACCATCTCATCAGTATAGTCCTAAGTGGAGGTGAAACATTGCATATAAAGTTGCTTTTCAATGTGGCTCCTTCTCTTCAGTTGGTCTTCCGTGATAGGTAAGTCATTCAGGGTGATAGAGTTGCACTCCCTCCATTCTAACACTCTCCTTCTTTTCTGTTTCTTTTCTTCATTTATTCCTATATGTCTAATTTCCTGAATGATTTTGATTTCCATGGCTTCTCTTTTGTCTGATTTAGTGAAAAAAAGCTGAAAGGACTCAAGATTATTTTCCTCTCTCAGTTCAATCCTTAATTTATCACTGAATAATGAATTTTATTTAAAGTAGTGGTTGAACCAGTCGTAGTTGCCATACCTCAGCCAATTTGCATATTTGTATAATTGATCATTGGTTTTGGATCATTGTTGGTTTAAGGCTCAGTACTGGCTTCTGGCTTCTGGAGGAATATATATATGTGTGTGTGTGTGTGTGTGTGTGTGTGTGTGTGTGTGTGTGTGTGTGTGTGTGTGTGTGTAGCTGTTGCTGTTCATTATAATAACACCTTTTTTTACCATAGGAACTTTTATGATTTTCAAAATGGCTTACGGTTTATTTTCAACATTCAAATGATCAACAAGAATTCCCAACTCCTGCACAATCTCACACTTGGCTACAACATCCACACCAACTATTTCAGCACTTTCCGCACTTCAGATGCCTTGCTGGACATTCTCTCCACTGGAGAAGCCAATGTCCCCAACTACGGCTGTGGAAGGAAGGAGAACCTTCTGGCTTTTCTTGATGGAGCTGCCAGGGACATCTCTGTCCAGGCGTCAACCTTAGGAGGCACCTACAAAGTCCCACAGGTTTGTGTGTGTTTTTCTCCATCTGGAAAGTGAGTGGTGGGTGGTGATGGGTGGTCCTCAATGGAACTATGTCTACATGGAGGGAAATAAGCAGTGGGGGACCCCAAGGTTCCATTTTAGGCCCAGTACTCTTCAACATCTTCATCAATGGTTTGAATGAAGGATATATGGGGAACTCATCACCTTACAGATGTCACTAAACTGGCAGGAATAGCCAACACCCCAGAAGATAGGCTCAAGATCCAGATGGATCTAGATAGACTTGAACCCTGGGCCTATCTAACAAAAGGAAATTCAGTGTAGAGAAAAGTAAAGTCTTACACTTAGGCTAGAAAAACCAAATGTACAGGTACAGATTAGGTGAAACCTGGCTCAATAGCAGGAACTGTGAGAGGGATCTTGGAATCTTAGTGGACAATCACTCAAATGTGAGCCAACAATGTGTGGCAGCAGCCAAAAAAAGCCATTGGAATCCTCGGCTGCATCAACAGAAGGAGAGAATCCAAATCACGTGAAGTATTGGTACCACTTTATAATGCCTTGGAAAAGCCACCCTTGGAATAGTGCATGGATGGAGAAGCTTTTCAGCACCAAGTGATCTTGTCTGGGACGTGATCTGGAAGAGGAGTTGCCCAGTGTGCATGTCACTGCCCATAGGTGCACCAGGAAGCTCCTCTTCCGGTTTGTGGTGCACACACACACGTGATGATCAGCTCGCTGGTATGCAACCAGAAGACCAGCTCTTCCAGTTGCTGGCACTGCCATACACTCAAAGGCCAGCTGTTTGTCACATGTACATGTGCACCAGAAACCCCGAAGAGCAACGGGCAAGGACGCATGTGCCAGGCGACATGGCTCTGTTTGCCACTTAGCCCGAGCTAAGAAGCTGAGGCAGAGGGCAGCATTTTCCCCTCCTGGGGCCTCCGTGCATCCTCCTTTTGGCCTCCCCGGCCCCCAGAAGCATTCTGCCAGCCAAAAGCTTTGGTCTTACTTTGTAGTTTCAGTCCGTGGGGCTTGCGAAGAAAAGGCCTATAGTCAGCCGGTGGGTGGAGGCCAGTGGATGGGCAGAGTGATTTGGGTGGGGCATCCTCGTAGTCACACTTGGGCTGGATTAATGGCTTTGGTGGGCTGTATCTGGCCCCATGGGCCGGGTTTGAGGACCCCTGGTATAAGATCTCCTGCTAGAGCAGGGGGTTGCACTAGAAGACCTCAAAGGTCCTTTCCAACACTTGTATTTTGTTATACGTTCTGTTATAGGTACATATGCTTAGCATGCTAAATACCTATTGAAACATGTTGATTTACACTGTAAAATCAGAAAATGTGGATATTGGCATTTAATCTATGGAAACTGACAGACCCTGAAAATTGTGGTGGCTGTTAGAACAGACAAAACTTCAATTAAAGATCAATCTTGGATGGTACTACTGACAAATTGTATTAGGAATTGAGGTCTTCTTTTTTTCTTGTATAACTGGAGAAGAAGTGAAAAAGATTCCTCCACAAAGAATCTGGGCTATCAAAGCATTAAAATATGCAGCAGGGCTGGGTTTCAGCCAGTACTGACCAGTACAGGCATACCAGTAGACTGGACTACTGCAATGCGCTCTACATAGGGCAGCCCTTGAAGAGTATTCGGAGACTTCAACTCGTCCAGAATGCAGCCGCGCGAGCGATCGTGGGTGCACCTCGGTACACCCATGTTACACCTATCCTCCGCAAGCTGCACTGGTTACCGATCAGTCTCCGGATACGCTTCAAGGTGCTAGTCGTAACTTATAAAGCCCTTCATGGTATTGGATCTGGGTACTTGAGAGGCCGCCTGCTGCCAATTACCTCCCATAGACCCATTAGATCACACAGGGTTGGCCTCCTCTGGGTTCCATCTACTAGCCAATGCCATCTGGCTACTACCCGGGGGAGGGCCTTCTCTGTGGCAGCTCCGGCCCTCTGGAACAAACTCCCCGCAAAGGTTCGGATCCTCACCTCTCTCCAGGCCTTCCGAAAAGCCGTCAAAACCTGGCTTTGCCGGCAGGCCTGGGGTTGATGAGTTCCCTCCCATCTCGACTTGTATGGTTGTGTGACTCTTGCTTATTTTAATTATCTGTATTTTGTTTTTATGTTCCCTTTTTCCCCCTTTGAATTGTTCGCCGCCCTGAGTCCTCCCGGAGAAGGGCGGCATACAAATAATAAAATTCAATTCAATTCAATACCAGTTGGTGATATTTAGCATGCCTTCTTGTACCTGTTCTTCCGGAGGCCCCGTACTGGAATCCTCGCCTCTTGTTCCTTCTTCAGCTGTTGGACAACCCCATGCGGCATGCACTGTCCTCTGCTCTTTGATAGCTGCCTCCTTTCCAATGAAGGTAGTGGGGAATCCATGCAGAGGGAGGAAACGAGGTGGCTATCAGAGGAGAGAGCAGCGAAGGCCGTGGGCTTGTCCAATGAATCCTCGCCTCCTGTTCCCTCTTCAGTTGTTGGACAAACCCACATGGCGTGCACTGTCCTCTTCTCTTTGACAGACGCCTGTATAAAAAGCCATTCCTACTTAAAAGTACCTGGCAACAGCATTTTTCTTTGGGGGGCTCTGCAGAACATGCCAAGATGGATGCCACCACATCTGTCCTCTTTGGGAACAGGCCCTCCTTGGCCGGTCCTCTTCAGAAGGATGTGGCCCCCCTGGTCCCTCTCCCATTCCTCATCTTCCTGCCCCTGTGGATGGGCTACAGAGTCATCGCCAGCAGCGCAGAGCCATGACAGCTCCCTACCATTGGTCCTGCAGTTCAGGCCAGCAGCTTTGTTCATACCCTCTCCTTGTCAGCACCTCTTCATTGGGAAAGAAGACCACGAGACTCCATAGGTAGAAATCATGTGTACTTTTACTAATTATAAATGATTAAAGGCGTAGCGAAGCGAAGATTGATTATTTAGGCGCGAAAGCGATTGATATATAGAATAACCCATTCCCCACCCCTTGGCATCACAGTTACAGTCCAATCATAATTCTCCTAAGTGTCAGGTGTGAGATAACTTCAAAAGGCATCACTAAGATGGAATGTCGGTGCCGTTAGTCTTGGCGGGAACCTCCTACGCATGCGTAGTCCGACAGGCAGCAGAGCTCCAGAATCTTCCTCCAGCACAATTAGTAACCCCTCCCAAATACCATGCCCTCCTTTCCCGTTTCATGGCAGCCGAAGCAGCAGCAAAGCAGAGGCTGACATCCGGTCGTCCTCCGGAAAAAAGGCGTTCAGGCTTGGAAAATGAGAAAACAGAAACAAACAGACGAACAACAAAAAACAGAAAAGAAAAAAAAGGGGGGGGAGAAAGTCAGGGTTTGTCAGGATAAGCAGAATAAAACTGTCGGAGTAGTTGGGGAGCACGGACATGGGACTTGTCCACCCAGTCGGCATGAGATGGAGGAAAATGCTTCCAAGCCACTAGGTACTGTATCCGATTCCGCCATCGCCGAGAGTCCAATATTTCCCGGACCTCAAAATGTTGTTCACCATCAATCAACAGGGGGGCAGGCGGTGGGTCCACAGGTGGACGTAAAGATGAGAAACGAACAGGTTTAATTAGATTAATGTGGAAAACTGGATAAACACAGCTGAGATGCTTGGGTAGCTGCAAGCGAACCGAAACAGGATTGATGACCTTGATTATGGGAAACGGGCCCACGTACTTAGCCCCCAGCTTCTTAGACTTTTGTGTAGTTTGAAGGAACTTTGTGGATAAATAAATCTGGTCACCCACTTTGTACTGATAAGGTTGCGCACGTTTCTTATCAGCCTGTTTCTTATGAGCGCGATGCGCAGCATCCAAAGTACTAAGTGCCAAAGGCCAAATATGGCTCAATCGCTCACTCCACTCGGAGACGGACGAAATTTGTGGCTGCTCAAGGGGAACTTCAGGAATAGGAACAAAGTCCTGGCCAGACACAACACGAAAAGGAGTGAATCCAGTACTGCTATGTACGGAATTATTATAAGCCACTTCCGCGTGCGGCAACAAGTCCACCCAATCATCCTGCTGGTAATTGATGAAACAATGTAAATATTGTTCCAGAACAGAATTAGTCCTCTCGCAAGCCCCATTAGTCTGAGGGTGGTGGGCGGAGCTTAGGCCCTGGGCAGAGCCAATGCGCTTAAGAAACTCCTTCCAAAAAACAGAAGTGAATTGGACACCTCTATCGGAAATGATGCGATCAGGCACACCATGCAAATGGTAAATGTGAGAAATGAAGAGCTTAGCAAGTGCCTTTGAAGAAGGAATCTTGTGGCACGGAATAAAATGAACTTGTTTGGAAAATAAGTCAGTAACCACCCATATAACGGTGTGCCCCTGGCTCTCAGGAAGTTCGACAATAAAGTCCATAGAAATCTCCTTCCAGGGGGCGACAGGGCGGGCTACAGATTGGAGTAGACCTTGCGGCTTCCTTGGTGGCCGTTTAGCGGCTGCACAGACCGGACAACTGGCAACATAAAGTTCAATGTCCTTTTTCAAAGAGGGCCACCAAAACTGCCTCTTCACTAAATGCAGTGTCTTTACAAATCCAAAGTGACCCGCCAACTTGGGATCATGAGCCCGTTGGAGGACAACGAGACGAAGAGAGGCAGGGACATAAAGTTTCGCCCCAATCCATGGTAAATCGTCCCTCATTGTGCATTCACCTTGATGCTGTTGGAACCAGTCATCCTGGGGAAGGGCCTTTTTGAGGTCAGAGAGGAAATCTTGAGATACTTCCACTTCCGAGCGCGCCTGCTGCCTAGTAACAACCAGAGCAGCGAGGCTGGACGTGGGAACCACAGGCTGGATAACACTGAGTTTAGAGCAGTTGTATTGAGGAAGTCTGGACAAAGCATCAGCCATAAAATTCTTCCCTCCTGGGATGTACTTGAGTGTGAAATTGAACCGATCGAAATGCTGAGCCCAGCGCATCTGCTTAGGGGAGAGGCGCCTCGGAGTCCTCAAAGCTTCCAAGTTCTTATGGTCAGTCAGTCCACACCTCAAAGGGGTGCTTAGCGCCCTCCAGAAAGTGGCGCCACATGGCCAAAGCCCAACATACAGCAAATGCTTCCTTCTCCCAGATTGCCCAACGCCTTTCCGTGTCCTTGAGCTTACGGGAGGTGTATGCGCACAGTTGTAAATTACCTTGGTCGTTAGTCTGAAGCAAGACGGCCCCAACTGCCACATCGCTGGCATCAGCTTGAACGACAAAAGGCTTGTCCATGTCCGGATGCTTCAGAACCGGTTCCGCCGCAAAGAGTCATTTCAACTTCTCAAAAGCAGCCTGACACTCCATGGTCCAATCCAACGGCTTGCTAGGCTTAGGTTTAGGCCCACCTTTGGACTTCAACAAATTAGTGATGGGAAGTGCAATTTTGGCAAAAGAAGGGATAAACTGGCGATAGAAATTGGCAAAACCCCAAAATTTCTGCAATTGTTTACGTGTACGGGGTGCCTCCCACTCAGTGACCGCCTTTACCTTAGCGGGGTCCATCTCAATACCAGCGGGGGAGATACAATACCCAAGGTAGTCAATCTTCTCCTGGTGAAATTCACACTTGGACAACTTGGCATAAAGTTCAGCAGCCCGGAGTTTCTTCAGGACAGTGCGGACCAACGTGACGTGTTCGTCATAAGTTTGAGTGTAAATAAAGATATCATCTAAATATACGATAACGCCCTTGTAAAGGTGGTCATGCAAAATTTCATTAATTAATTGCATGAAGACTGCAGGCGCCCCCTGCAGGCCAAAGGGCATCACCCAGAATTGGATACAACCGAGGGGGCAGTTGAAAGCCATCTTCCACTCATCCCCCTCCTTCATGCGGACACTATAGTATGCTTCCCTGAGGTCCAATTTAGTGAAAATACGGCCCTTTCCCAGTTGGGCCAGCATGTCCTTCATCAGTGGTAACGGGTATAGGTTCTGAGCTGAGATGCAGTTCAGGTTTTTGAAATTAACACATAATCTCAGGGAGCCATCTTTCTTTTCTCTGAACAACACGGGTGCAGCTACCTTGGGTCGTGCTGGCTCAATGAAACCCCTTTCCAAGTCAGCTAAGCACGAGGGCAGCAGGAGGAGGTAGGTTGCACAGAGTGGCCAGCCTCCTAGGCAAGTTCCAGGATGTCCCCCCTTTCTGTGAGTTGTGGAAACTGGGAAGATTTATTCTGAATGCCCACAAATCTTGAGGCTTGAGTGAGGAAGTAATTATTATTTCTTTAAAGGTTGCAGGGGGGAGAGGAAAATCTGCACTTGATTGAAAGGAAAGATAAGTTAGCAAACCTTGGCAGAGAGGAATGTGAGTATGGTATGCTGTGTTGGTGGCATAATAATTCAACTTACAAAGCATTCCTGTTTGCTTGTGTAAAACAATACACCTTAGCTCTGGGAAGGGCAACTCAGCTCAACTTGATGTAAGAATAAAAGTTAATTGTTGGACTTCTAAGTGTTGAAAGATAGTGGCTGCTCCTTCCTTGCGCATACTGAAAACAAACTTGAGTAGTTATGTGGATTTAATGTGATATTTTGCAAGGACTCGGAAATCTCTCATGCAGTCTCTGAACGAGAAAAATGTATTTGCATGTTAATGGGGGAAACAAGTGGGCTAATTATAATCTTAAACTCTTTTTGGCTTACTATACAGATAATTTAGTGCAAAGCCTTGCAGAACAGTATTAGATTTCTGTGGTTTTATCTTCCTTGGTTGGTTTTGGGGAGAGCTATGGAAAGCTAAAACAAATGCTGTGTAACTAGGAAGCACGAAACATTCCTTTTGATTCACTGGAGAATTAAAACCAAACATTTCAAAAGAGAGAAGTTTCATATCATGCAACTTTCATCAAAACTATTTCACATGCCCTTAAATCTTTCGGTGGGGGAGGAAGAGACAATAGTGAACTTCTAGGAAGTAGGGTAGTAGTGGCAAATAAAATAATATTGTGATGCAACTATTATAAATTGTTCAGCAATAATTTAACTAAAAGGATTGTGCGTACTATATATAAATTGTTACTTCTTAGCAGGAAATCCAATATTTTTTCTTTGCATCTTCCCATTTGGTTGAGTTTTTTACTACTCTAATTTTTAATTGGTGATATATTTATTGAGTTTCGGTCTCCCATCAGTTAAGAAGACAAGAACTGCAAAGCAGGTGGTTGTACAAATATCATAAGTATTTTTGGAATGTATGTGTGATGCTACCATTGTGAATTTCTTGTTAAGAACACTTATCAAGTTTTAATATTATGACTATCTAACTTATTTAGAGGGCGAGTGCTTGCTTGTTGCAGTAAAGTACAAATGCCATAAGCAAAATATCTGTTTACTCAGAGGTATATTCCTGCTTAAATTGCTTGATAGCAGTGGGCAGAAACTTTACATTGTATAGCTCACAGCACTAAAGAAACCTTATATAGCAGTGACTACTCTTGAGGGTCCACATTGGCTGTTTCTGCTTCCAAGTGATGCTTTTGAGATCTACTGGAACATATTAGGGATTTCTGCACTGAGAAGCAGAAGGATGGAGTCTCGCCTTTATGATGGGCTTTTGAGACACTGGAAAGCAGTGGGAACTTTTGCTACTTCTAAGTACTTCCAAATCCAATAGGAAATGGATTATCTTTCCTTGAGCCTCTTTATTGGCCCTGAATTTTGAGGCTGGAGGGAAGTTGCAGAAGCTGAAATGCGGTTGGGACAGACTGGGGAGTCCTATGTTTTTTCTCTCTTACATTTTCAGAGATTATTTACAGCATAAAGAGTTAACAGTTGCATGGATTGTACTTTATGTTTTTGTAGACAAAACAAAGCACAGGTAGTTCAGCACATGACAGCCTGTCAATCTGAAAATCTTCTGAAACAAATAGGTATTGTTTCTGGTGCACATAATTCCAAGCCCAAGATCTTAAGAGGGTGGCCAATCCAAGTAGTTTCCCCTCTACATACACAGTATATTGTATATTATACTCTACAAAGTGGTTTAAACAACAAAGGCAAGTGTGAGAGAGCACACTGTTCTGCAAATAATCTTACTAGCCTTTTGTAAGGTGATTATGTGTAGTAGTGTTAGTAGTAGCACAAAAGAAATTACAATTACAGACTGCAGAACCTGTTCATATTAATAAGTAGGAAATCTGTTGGACATCAAGCTTATTTTAAAAGGCTAATTATGTAGAACTCTTTTCAGTAGTCTGGATTATGGAAGAATTGCAGGAAAATATTAGATAAAACAGAAACAAGCTAAAAGTGGGGTGGTGAATCAACTTCTTCTTTATTGCCCATGTTTTGTTACAAACTACTCTAACTGCTGCCTGGTTTTTTTTAGCAATAATGATTACATTGAATATGATATTAATATTTAAAGCATGTGATATGGTTCCAGGATCAGAGCTAGTCCATATTTGAATGGCCTGAAGGTGTGTTAACATTCAAGGAAGCTAAAGCTGCAATCTAGGAAAGGCAGTTCTTGGCCCTCTAAGTACTTGGGAAATAGACCCCCTGTGAACCATATGTAAAACCACCCTGATTGCCATATAGAAGAAAGCATGAAATAGGCCTATATAAATCATTTGGTGGGATTTCAAAGCATTGGAAAGTTGTGGGAGTCCTTTGGAACATCTGCTTCAGTGACCAGATCTGGAGAAGTGCTCAGAGCCCTGTAAAATAACTTGCCTAGCTTTAGTACAGATGCTAGGACTGCATGGGACTTTGGATTCTGTTCCAAACAAAGTACTGAAGAGAAGAGAAGACTGTAAATATAGTACCCACCCACAACTCTTTAAAGTAGATATTTCATGAATCCAGGAAAAAGGTTCCGCTGCTTTAAAAAGTACCAAGTAGATGCGGTGGGCTTTACATTCCTATATATTCATAAACAGTGCATAGCCCTAACAAACATTATTATTTAAAGAATTTAAGTTGTTGCCACTGCTTTGAAGTTAAATTCAGATGTATGGATGCCTCTTTCTTTTCTGTGCAATTTATACCTTTATCTTGACTGGGAATGCTGACAACGTCTTGGCCACGCCCTCCCGGTCACATGAACTGCCAAGCCACTCCCACAAATCAGGCCACACCTACAGAAGAGGTTCTAACATTTTTTGAAATCTATCACTGTTAGCAACCCACAAGGAGGGGAGACTTTCCTAAGAGCTCACAATTCGGGAATAATGGGGGGAGGATATCCTGCGCTTTCCACGCCCCATTTTGGCCCTGGAAAGTCTCCTGAACCAATTTTGAAGCCACCCCCCCCCAAAAAAAACCTGCAACTGTTTGAAGGCTGAAGGAAGCCTCCAACTGAGCCAGGAAGCACTGAGGGGGGGGGGGCAGGCCATTCACACTCTCTTCCAGCCCACCAGAGTTTCCTGCGCAATGTGAGAGCCCCCCCCCCACTGCATACTCATGTGTCCCCCGCCCTGGCCCTCCACAAAGGCCCAAAAACCAGCTGGCCGACAGGAGGTGAGCCTGCATGTGGATGCTAGTGGAGCTGGGCTGGGGTGGCTGGTGTGCCAGGAGAGGACGCTCTGCATGCCACAGGTTCCCCATCATGACTCTAATCCTTTCAATTCCTTTTCCAGATCAATTATTTAACAGCTTCAGAGGCTCTAAGTGATAAAAGTCGATTCCCCTTTTTCCACCAGATGGACCCCAAAGAAGGATTCCAGTACCCAGCAATTGTCCAGCTGCTCCTCCACTTCAGATGGACCCTGATTGGCCTCTTTGCTTCAGACACAGAAAAGGGAGAGAATTTCATGAGGACTTTTACTCCTGTGCTTGTCAGGAATGGAATTTGTGTGGTTATATCACAACTGTTCTCAACAACTGGACATACGGCAACCCTCAGGGATTCCCTCTCTAAGTGGAGACAAGTCAACGTCTTTGTTCACTTCATGGAATTGGAATTCATTTGGGAGAGAATTCTTCCTTTCCATTTAACTTTTATGCGTCTCCCAGGACCCATTGAGGGGAAAGTCTGGATCCTCACAAGTTTCACAGGATATAATTTAAACAAGCCCAGGCTTCTCAAATACATCCATAGTATTTGGAACTTTGGTTATCTGCCAAAAGAAAGGCCAAAAGATTCTGCCTTTAAACACTTTTTCTTTGTGGAAGCAAAGTTTCAAGATCATTATTTTCATTGTTCTCTTTCAAAAAATGTCTTTTCTGTCAAAGGCCGCAGAAGATGCACCCAGAAAGCCCCACTGGAGACCCAGTGGAAATGGGACAGAGAAATGGGCCAAAATGACTACAACCATTACAGTCTCATAAAGACTCTGGCCCAGGCCATGAATGCTGCATATTCCTCCAGATCGAGGAGGGGAAGGAAGGAGGATGAAAAGATCTTGGGGTCTCCAAGGCTGCAGCCATGGCAGGTATGGGGTCCCGATATGGATCCATTAATCTTAGATCCTTTGGAGGAGGAATCCAGAGGAGAAGGAGCAGAACCATCTCAACAGATTTGGCCAATTTAATTACTCAGGGAATTAATGGTTTGGAAAGTGTAGATACCATGGCATTTTGATATTTAGCACTGCTAATTGGAAAATGCTGTATTCTTTTCAAAATAAATCCCCTTATTTGTGGGTTTGTGATTAGCCTAGTGGAATTCCCCCTTCCTTCCGTCCCCATTGCAGGTGGGTCTGTGTGCAGCTTGACAGGCAGCTAAGCCCCCCCTATTCTCCTCCAATGAAAGGGAGCCTGGCGTGGATCTGGATGCTTTATTGGGAGAAGAGGGCAGGTGAAACTGAGGAGATGCAAAGAGTGGAAATCAAATAGAAAGACGAGATAGGCAGCATTAACTAACAGCCAGCAAAGAAGCAGCTGGAACCTCTCCAGCGATGCTCCGTGTGAGGGACGGAGGCCGTCTCCGGATGACCAGGGGTCTCGGTCACAACAGCTGCTTCCGTCTTCTCCAAAGGCCGACAGAAAATGGAGTCTGGCTTCAGACCTTATAGATAGGCTTATCTGTCCCCGGCCACTAGGTGGGGCTAGAGCAACAACAGCACAACAGTTACCGTATTTTTCAGAATATAAGATGGACCTTTTTCCCTCAAAAAAGAGGCTGAAAATCTGGATGCATCTTATACATCCAATACAGCATTTTTTGCCTCCCGAAGTCCCACCCCTTCACCAAAATGGCCGTGCATACCCTTATAGAGGTTTACAGAGAGCTCCTGGGGGCTGGGGAGGGCAGTAATGACCCAAAAATGGACCATTTTTGCCCCTCCAACAAGGAGCACTCTGCAAGCCCCCCCCAGGCTATTCATGACTTTTTTTTAAAGGGTGGGGGTTTACAATAATGGGCTTTTTAGGGGAGCTTTGCAGAGTGTAAAACTTTTTCCCCCCCTTTTGGAAAGCTCTTTAACTGGTTGATGAGAATTACATTGATCGAGTGCTGTGCCAGCAGAAACAAAGTCTTAGGTGCTGCAGATTGTCAGTTATTTCCTTCTCCAGCACATGGATAAATACACCTGGAAACATCTACCTACCTACCTACTCTCTCTATCCCTACCTACCTACTGTATTTCTCTCTCTCTCTCTCTCCCTCTACCTACCTACCAACATTTTTAAAAAAAATTGCCTCTTCAAAACCTTGGTGTGTCTTATACTCCAATGAATCTTACACTCTGAAAAATACAGTACATATTGTGGCATGACAACCTTTATAAATTTGGAAGAAAACCTGAGACCATCTAGCCCAACCCCTCCTCTCTGCAGGAATCCCAGTTCAAGCTTCTCTGACTGATGGCTGCTCAGTCTTTGCTTTCAGACGATCCATGAAGAGGATGCTTTAGTGGCTCAGCTCTAAAACAGCGCATACTTTTATCATATTTTTTCTCTCATTTAGTTAAAATCTCCTCTTTTTTAACTGAATTCATTTTTTCCAAGTCTGACACTCTGGAATAAGAGTGAGCAGATCTTACACTCATGTGTAACAGGAGTCAGTTATTGGAAGAAGGTTCTATCCAGTGGTGGGATTCAAATCTTTTTATTACTGGTTCTGTGGGCATGGCTTGGAGGTCTTGTGACTGGGTGGGTGGGGCTTGGTGGTCATGTGATTGGGTGGGCGTGGCTTGGTGGTCATGTGACTGGGTGGGCATGGCTTGGTGGTCATGTGACTGGGTGGGCGTGGCTTGGTGGTCATGTGACTGCGTGGGCGTGGCTTGGTGGTCATGTGATTGGGTGGGTGTAGCCAACTTGACATCACTCACGTCAAGACGTACCTTGCCTGGCCTCTCCTTGCGTCAACAAGATACACTTTCCCTGTCTATTTATTTACTACTAATGAACATCCAAAATACACAATTTAATCCTATGTATATATGCCATGTGTGTATATACATATTACAAGGTATAGTGTGTGTATAGGCACACAAAAAGATACGTTATCTACTTTATACACTGTGTGTTTATGTACACACACACAAACACACAAACACAGAGCTCTTCTAAAACTGTACACATTCAACCTCACTTATTGCGTTTGGAAAAACACACCCAGACTCCACTTTCTGGCACACATTTAACTATCACTTCTGCGCATTAGAACATTATACAGGGCTTCAGACTTTCTTCCCTAGCCTGCACAGGACTGTTAGAGCCAGGAGATGTCATGGATTGAGTAAAATGTGGCAAAGCTCACTTAACAACTCTCTTGCTTAGCAACCAAAATGTTGGGCTCAATTGTCATAAGGCAAGGACTGTCACCGCCTTCCTCTGCATGGCAGCCTTGTCCTAGTAAACTCCTTCCCTTTTCTGGCAATTTCCCTCTGTGTTAGAGGCACCAAAATAATCCAGAGGATATAAGGTCTCCAGCTGGAGCAGGGAGTTGGACTAGATGGCTTCCAAGGTCCCTTCCAGCCCTTTCAAACATTGTTGTGCTGTTTGAAAGAGTCTTCTGAAGCCATGGTTTGTGTCCTTCCTTCCTCTCATTTTCTCCCTTTCCCTCCCTCCCTCCCTCCATGTATCTATTGACCCATCCATCCAACTATATCTCATTCACTTCCTCCTCCCTCCCTCCCTCTCTTTCTTTCTTTCCCTTCCTTCTGTGGGAAGTTATCATCCAGCCCTCTCCCAGAAAAATGAAATATCCTGGGAAATATTGAAAAGGTAGAATATTTCTCTGGATATGAAAAGAAACATGTTTTAAAAGACAGAATAGTTGCCTGTAGCTTCCTGCTCATCCCCACTTTGTCAATGGGCCATTGACAAGGCCAGGCTAGTCCACTTTACATAATAAAGACTTCTCCACTGCAGCCCCAGGGGGGATGGGAGTAAAGGCATGATAATGTTGGAACTTTACTCAACTGACCACATGGGATCTGAGAACTCATTCATACCTGGATTCAAAACACAGCCTAAAGAGTAGCCCCTGCATGGCCCCATGGGAGTCTGACAACCAATTAGAATACATTTCTTACACAGGAACAGGAAATAGAGAGGTGGGACTAAGCAGGTTATAAAAAGCCCAGCAAGCCCCTCCTTCAGCCCTTCTCTTCTTCTCCACCAACATTGAAGCATGTGATCACCTTTTCTGTTCAGGGCTCAAGTCATGTGGCCCTGTCCAACAATAAACCATCTTTCCAAGCAGCCTCCATGTCTCCAGTGTCTTTTTCCCCACTTGGAGCTGAATCCAGAAGGACATTTCTTTCAACACTTCCATAACTCCCTCTTTCTTTCTCTCTCTCCTTTCCTTTCTTTTCCTTTTCTTTCTTTTTCCTTTTCTTTCATCTCTCTCTTTCTCTCTCTTTCTCCCCCTTCCTTTCCTCCTTCCAAAGCTAGGAGATCCACCTGAAACAAAAACTCCTTTGGATGAAACCGCCCATTTTACACACACACACGCACACACACACACACACACGCACACACACACTCTTCCAACCAGCTCTGTGGCTCCCCTCATTGTTGGATTTTAGTGGTGGGCCGGTGGGCGAAGACCTTTCCAAGCACCTGGCAGCATCGCTGGCATCCCAGGAAAGCCCGGCTGATTAACTTACTGGGACACGCTTTGATCGGTGCCTCTTCTGCGCAGGCAATCTTCTCTCTCTCGAGTAGGCAGAGAAGGGGGACTTGCAGGGATAAGAATGTGAGTGTGTGTGTGAGAGAGAGAGAAACGGGGGGAGAAAAAAGAAAAAGAGAGTGAGAGTGAGGAATCAGAAGCTTTCCAACCTTGTGGGCCGCCGGGGAGGAGGCGGAAACGGGGCGGGGGCCTCTCCCCGTTTCCTCTGGATCTCCCTCCCTCTTCCCCAAGTTTTTCTTTCCTCCCATCCATTCTCTCCCCCACTCCTGAGAGGGAGGCGGCGCTGCTTTGCCTGGGAGTTTTCTGGGCTCTGGGAGGGTCAGCGGGGGGGGGGGGGTTCCCCAGAACTTCTTTGGGAGAAGCGTCATTCTGAACTCCACATTGGTTGCAGAAACGCAAAGGGGTGGGCAGCCTTGGAGGGCCTGTTCATCCTTCCCCTTTTCCTCTCAGCCCTGCAAAACCAGAAATCTCCCCCCCCTCCAAGTAGCAACTGAGACTGTGCAGGGGGGAGGGGGGACAGGAGAAGAAATTCTGAAATATCCCAATTCTGCAGCAAGAGGAGTTTCTGCAATGGGGAGGGGGAGGCCCAGCTTCCAAAGGCCTTTTAGCCATAATTGCCATCAGAGCAGAAGTTGGGGAGGGGGTCAAGGAGGAAAGGGGTCCCCTGACTCTTCCTCAGACCCCAAGGAAGGAAGGAAGGAAGGAAGGAAGGAAGGAAGGAAGGAAGGAAGGAAGGAAGGAAGGAAGGAAGGAAGGAAGGAAGGAAGGGAAAGGAAATGGGAAAGAAGGAAGGGATGAAAAATGGAGGGAATGGGAAGGGAAGGAAAAAGGAAAAGAGAAAGGAAAGGAAAGAGGGAAAAGGTGAAGAATGGCCGCTGCTGGAGTCGTCGGGAGCAGCCTGAGGTGAACATTCGGGAGCAGACCAAGATGAGAAGGAGGCCACGGCAAAGACAGGCAAACAGGCTGGGCTGCGTGGCCACGTGGTCAAGGCAAGGGAGCCAAACAGCAGCTGCAGCAATGACTCTAAGGCCCCAGCCAAGGCCTGCGAGGCAAGTAGTGGTGGGGAGAGACGTGGCCAGGCAGAATTTTTACTATCGGTTCACTCAAACCGGGCCGGACCGTCTGAATCCCACCACTGGCTGTATCCTCCCTTCCCCAACCGAGAGATTGTTTCAATTCAAAAGGGGGCTCCCAGACTCCTCTTGATCTTCAGCTCTTCTCCTTGCTGTCTTTCTTCAAGGCTAAGGTCTCCCCAAACCAGAACGTTCACTTCCTCAGATTCTTATGGCTGCATTTGCCTTCTTTCCATGGACATCACCCTTCATGTTTCTTCCAGTCCATCATTAATGTACTTATATGAGACTCTATTGTTAGTCAAGTCCTAGTAGATAAAAACCAGATACTTTTCTACTGCTTTTTACTTATGAACCCTTCTCAGTGTGCTAATCATAAATATTGTTTCTCGAAACTTGATATTCCTCTTATAAAATTTTATTTTATTCAAAAAGGTAAAATACAAGTTTTGGAAAATAAAACTATTACAAAGACAAAACAAAACTAGATAAAACATTAAAAACAGACAAAGACATGCATATTGTCTTCCCAATTGAATACAATACAGCAATAATAGTTTCTGCCACTTGCAAAATAGGCCCACAATTATAAATGATATATATCTACTGGACTTGTCATCTATCTGCTATATATAAAAAACATAGTTAACAGGCAATCCAACAATAAAGTTAAATTTCAAAAATTTAAAATTGTCTGTTATCTGCTATTGTATTTAACTCACAGAAAATTTCTACCACAGACCAACACAATCATTACCTTTGATCCATCCATAATCTGTCCAGGGTTGAACATCCTTGTTTGATTCTTATAATAAAAATACATTTCCTTAAAATTTTAATTACAATCTTTCCCAACAACTGCTTTCCATTCCCCAAAGTTATAGGATGTCCTGTAAATGCAAAGACAACTCTTAAGACTTGTTTTCCAGTTAAATATGGCAAGTCCATTCCCCAATCTCCCTCAATCTTCTTGAAAGGATCCATTTCATCAGTCATCTGTTCTGTCCACTTTGCGTCTTCAGGGTCCATGGCCTCTCCAGCCATTTCCAAGCAGCCTCCCTTCAAACCAGACTCCTCCTTCAGGGATGCCAGCAGCAAGTTAACTTCCAGTCCATCCATCCAATCCATCCGATTCATTCATTTCATTTCATTTCATTTTAATTTATTTGTATGCCGCCCTTTTCCCTGAAGGGACTCAGGGCGGCTCACAACTCAAAAGGGAGGGGAATACAAACAGAATAACAAAACATAAAAACCATACATAGTTAAAAGCACAACAATCATACCATTCGAAGTGGGGCAGCAAATCTTTAGCCCCAGGCCTGTCGGAAAAGCCAGGTTTTAAGGGCTATGCGGATGGTCTGGAGGGTGGTGAGGGTACGAATCTCCACGGGGAGTTCGTTCCAGAGGGTCGGAGCAGCCACAGAGAAGGCTCTCCTCCGGGTAGTCGCCAGTCGACACTAGCCGGCTGATGGAATTCGGAGGAGGCCTAGTCTGTGGGATCTAATTGGTCTAGTGGAGGTAATTGGCAGTAGGCGGTCTCTCAAGTACCCAGGTCCAATACCATGAAGGGCTTTGTAGGTGACGACTAGCACCTTGAAGTGTACCCGGAGACCAACAGGCAGCCAGTGCAGCTCACAGAGGATAGGTGTTACGTGGGTGAACCGAGGCGCACCCACGATCGCTCGAGCGGCTGCATTCTGGACAAGCTGAAGTCGCCGAATACTCTTCAAGGGCTGCCCCATGTAGAGCACGTTGCAGTAATCTAGTCTAGAGGTCACAAGGGCACGAGTGACTGTTGTGAGAGCCTCCCGGTTCAGGTAGGGACGCAACTGATGCACCAGGCGAACCTGGGCAAATGCCCCCCCTGGTCACAGCTGACAAATGATGTTCAAAAGTCAGCTGTGGGTCCAGGAGGACTCCCAAGTTGCGAACCCTGTCTGAGGGGCATACTGTTTGACCCCCCAGCCTGAGAGGTGGAACACTTGGCCAATTAGTAGGAGGGAAGCACAGCAGCCACTCGGTCTTATCTGGATTGAGTACAAGCTTGTTAACCCCCATCCAGTCCCTAACAGCCTCGAGGCCCTGGCACATCACGTCAATCGCTTCATTGATTCAACAATTGTTGCTTGTTTCTGATTATCGCCTTTAAGTTGATTTAAAACCATTGTCATTTTATCAAATTTTTTAAATGAAGTTTCAAATAAGGCTTCTAAGTTGAAAGACTTCATATTCTTTAAATCACATCACAGAAATTCAGGATCCTCATTAACTTTTCAGACTGAGAAAAGAGCTGGTGGGAAATTTCTTATTTCAGATCTGCAAAAAACTTTTTAATGTCATATTACAATCAAGGAGAATTAGCACATTTAGAGATGTTTTCAATCACGATGACCAGGGAGAAGATTAGCCTGACAACTTTCTTCTTGATCAACCCATGCTTTCTGGGAAACCTGTCGTTTTCAAAGAATTTATGGATCATCTATTTTTTCTCTGTTCATTTTATTTGTCATTTGCTCTAGAATTGACCAATTGTGTTGACTATATTTTCTTTATATTTTGTCACTAAATGATTGAAAAAAATTTCTCAAACTTTTTCATTCACTTATGAAGATAATGGCAGTATTTGTATCCTATTTCAACATATTTGGAGATTGGACAATTGTAGAAGAAAGATTCAATGTGGGATAAGAAATAAAGTTTTCTGCTTTTCAAATTCCTGGATGTTCCCATTCTAGTTTCATCCCTTTCTGGAGAAGAATGAATATTGGAATATTTCTAATATTAAACTATACTTGGACCAAAATGGAGAGATAACAGCAGATCTGACTATTGGCAGCTACTTGGTTCTCCCCAAGGAGGATCCCAAGAGAGAGACTCTGGCGTATTTTAAAAGACAGAGACTTTCTATCGAAGAAGGTGTTCTTTCACGGCTAAAGTTGCTCAATAAGGTGAGATAAATTTTGGTGTCTTTTCTCTGTTTCCCAAAGCCTGAGGTCCCATTTCAAGTGGGCAAAGCCTAGAGTCTCCAGGGTGGTTGGCATCCCATGCCAGTTGGTGTTATCTGATTGTAGTTCTTCAACAGATGGGACCTACAGTGAGTGGAGGGGCTTTGCCATGTTTTATGGAAATCTTTCAAGATCTTACTGGTCAGAGGTTTCTTTCTTCATCACAGTTTTATTCTTTATTGAGAAATCTAATGGAATAGAAATTTCTTAAATCTTTTACAATAAATTTTATTCTCAGTTTTAATATGAATATATCATCATATGTAAATCTTTTTTCAATTCCATCTCTGCTGACTTTATTAAGTAGAAAAGTCCTTTATTGTAATGTTAAATGCCAAAAGCAAAAGGGAGGAACTACGTGAAGAATCTGCCAGTAGTTAGTTATACCTCCTGCATCTTCTTAGTAATAGTCAGGTATTTCATATTTACTTACATGAAGACCAGAGGCTATTTGGCTATCTCTATTTTCCATGAATGTTGACTACTAACACATTTCCTTCTGCTCAGTCCCTGCCTCAGTCCAACTGTGCGGAAAATTGTCATCCTGGATTTGTCAAGAGGGCTCGAGAAGGAGAGCCAGTTTGCTGCTATGACTGCGTTCCTTGTCCGGAGGGGACCTTCTCCACTCAGGAAGGTGGGTCACACTGAGGAAAATGGGAGGCTTTGTGGAACTGGATCCATCCAGAACATTTTCATGAAAGTGCAAGTTAAAAGACACAAGTTCACCTTTTTTTAATTTTTAACATGCACAATTTCTTATCTAAAAGGAAGTAAATCAAAAAGTCTTTGAAGGAGGGGCTGGGAGGAGATGGGAGGAGGGGGTGGCAGACTGGGCAAGCTTTACTAATAGCAGAGGAAACGTCTCTCCTGCTTTCTAGTCTGGATATGTGCTGCTAAGTTCACCTTTCTAGGAAGATCTGAGTTCTTTGAAACTTGATGAATTGTTTTAGGTCCACCTTCTGAAAGACCTTACAATTCACTGTCTATTGGATCCTCCCCTTGAGGATCACTGAAAAGGTGTCACTGGTGCATAATGTGGTGCTGTGGATAGTTATGGAGGCAATTCATTGTACAAATATTCTGACAATCATGTAGATCAATCAATCAATGAATCAGAGTAGAGCTGGAAAGGACCTTGGAGGTCTTCTAGTGCTACCCCCTGCTCAATTGCTACCCCCTGATACCATTTCAGACAAGTGACTGTCCAGTCTCTTCTTAAAAACATCCAATGTTGAAGCACCCACAACTTCTGGAGGCCAGCTGTTCCACTGGTTAATTGTTGTCACTGTTAGGAAATTTATCCTGAATTCCTCATAGCTTCCAGATGTTACAAGATACTGTAGGTATCCTCTAAGTCCAGTATATTAACTGCCATGTGGCAGGTCTCTAAATATTTGTATAAAAAGATATATGATTCATTATTAACCTGTAATAATGTAGCTTCCTATGAATTACATTACACATTACACCAGAAATAATTAACACCCTAGGACGTTCCTCAACTTCATATACCTAGCTACTTAAAAAAATATTACATCCTTCTGATACTATTTTTAATGAAAAGTAAAAGGAACTAAATATTAAAGAAAATTGATTTTTGGTTTCTCAGATGCAGAAAAATGCACCAAGTGTCCAGATGACAAATATCCAAACGAGGGCAGAGTCCAATGTATCCCCAAAGTTATAGCCTTCCTGTGTTATGAAGAACATCTGGGCATCATCCTGGTCTCTTTTGCCCTGCTCTTGTTCCTAACTACAGTCCTTGTTTTAATCATCTTCATTAAATATGGAGAAACTCCCATTGTCAAAGCCAACAACCAGGACCTCTCCTACATCCTCCTGGTCTCCCTCCTGCTTTGCTTCTTGTCTCCTTCTCTCTTCATTGGTCAACCAAGGAAAGCCACCTGCCTTCTCCGACAAACGGTTTTCAGCATCATCTTCTCAGTTGCTGTTTCTTCTCTCTTGGCCAAAACCATCACGGTGGTGCTGGCTTTCCTGGCCACAAAACCAGGAAATCGGGTGAAGAGATGGTTGGGGAAGAGCTTGGCCAACTCCATCATCCTGTCTTCTTCTGCAATCCAAATTATCATCTGCTCCATCTGGCTGGGAGTTTCTCCCCCCTTCCCTGACTCTGACCTCCACTCCCAGCCTGGAGAGATCATCCTGCAATGCAACGAAGGGGCTGTTGTCATGTTCTACGTCACCCTCAGCTACATGGGCTTCCTGGCTGCCATCTGCTTCACGGTGGCTTTCCTGGCCAGGAATCTGCCTGGGGCCTTCAACGAAGCCAAGCTGATCACCTTCAGCATGCTGGTCTTCTGCAGCGTCTGGGTGACTTTTGTGCCCACCTACCTGAGCACCAAAGGGAAATACATGGTGGCTGTTCAGGTCTTCTCCATCCTGGCCTCCAGTGCTGGTCTGCTAGGCTGCATCTTCATCCCCAAGTGCTACATTATCCTTCTGAGGCCAGATCTGAACACAAAGGAGCATCTTACAGCCAGAACAAATGTAAAAACATGAGCTATTAAGAGTCACAAACACACCATTGTTTGCAAAAGTACTATTTTTTACCTGGCTCCTAAAGGGGATTCAACATAATTTAATCATTAAAACAGACCTATCATAAAAGTATTCTTTTACTGTGAGATTCAAAAAAACAACAACAGTTGTTTCTACAATGATCAAGAATTGTAATATCTATCAGCAATTATAAAAAATATGGAACTGGCCTGGGCAAGGACCACGAGAACTGTTTCAATCACGACTTTAAACAAAAGTTAGGATTCAAGTGATGAACTGAAGTTTGGATGGAAAGAAGGAAAATAATCCGGAGTTGTTACAGTTTTTATTCCGTCCCATCTTGGGATTTCAGCGACTTCCACAAAATAAGAGAAAAAGAGAGAAGCTTTGGAAATCCAGACCAGGCAGGAAATTAGAGACAGGTCCTTTCATATAGGAGTAAGTGGAGTAAAGAGCAAAGAAGGAAAGTGTTAAGAGGAATTCAAACAGAGGAAAGGAAACTCCAGCACAGGGAATGACTTAGAATGAAACTGACCAGGAGGAGCCTGGTTGGAAGTCCTTGTTGTATGCAATCTTCTGGTGAAGCTGAGGATTCTCCCAATGAGACAGTCTCCTGGCCTGGAAAAGCTCCATGGATTGTTTCTATCCTGGTGCTCCATACTCAGCAGCAGGGACATGCAGTCAGGGGAGGCAGGGGTGGCAGAGCCTCACCACTGTCATCATGAAAAGAAAAAAAATGTAAAAGGAAAAAGGCAAGAGCTGAGGTCAGGCTAAGCTAGTTGCTACCAGAGTCACTGTGGATGACTCTGCTTAACTGTTTAAAAAAGCCTCTATAAAAGCGTCCTCTACAGGAGGAAGCAGGAGAATGATGTGCCTCATCTAGTCTGACTTTAGGCGTTTTATGACCACTCGAGCAGAGTTAAGCAAGGGTTAAAAGCCTAAAAATTCCTGATGTTGGTGAGGCATGTCATTCTCATGCCTCCTCCTGTAGAGGGCGCTTTTTAGAGGCTTTTTTAAACAGTTAAACAGAGTCATCCACGGTGACTCTGGCAGCAACTAGCTCAGCCTTTTTCCTTTTCCATTTTTTTCTTTTCATGATGACGGGCAAGAGCGGAATTGAAATCCTCTCTGAAACAGCTGGAAAAGGTACGTGTGGGTCGGAGGGAGGGGGAGAAATTCAAACTTCATCCTCAAGTGTAGATCCCTCCCCAAGTGTAGTTTGATTGCAGGCAGAGCCACATTGCCTTTTCAAACACACACACACAGACACACACACACAGCTGGATAAAACTATATAAACTCAGCTTCACTGATTACAAGTTTGAAAAGGCAACGTGACTCTGCCTGCAATAAAAGGCTCAGATCTGAAGCAGGGGAATGAGGGGAGGGGTATGGCAGAGGAGTTGGTTTCAAGCCATTGGAAAATATATCCAATCCAACTTCTGTGTTTGTGTTTGTTTGAGAGAGAGAGAGTGAGAGAGGGAAGGGGGTATGAGAGATAGTCCAATCCAACTTCTCTGTGTGCATGTGTCTGTTTGAGAGAGGGGGGAGGGAGGGAGGAGGGAAGAAAGAGGGGGAGGGAGAAGAAAAAGAATGAAGGAAACTTTTTCACAAAGGAGAAAAACAAATGCTGTCGCTTTAAATTGGAACTGAGCATGCCTGGCTGTGGAATTCTGGGAATTGAAGTCCACAAGTCTAAAAAAAATTGAAACCCACCACTGTGTCTGTGCCTCACCAGCCATAAACCTCACGCACGTCACTGCTCAGCGGGTACTTCATTCTCAGCTTCCCAGACACTGCCTGGGATACCAGCAGCACCAGAACCAGGAGCAGGAGGTCCACAATTCATGGGGTAAACCAATCAACCCCCTTCCTGTTTCTAAAGAAAAATTAGAAGAACTCAAAGGACTCCTGTTATGTTCTGGGTGAAGATTGGAGGCGAGGCCAGAGTGAATTCTAACAGCCCTTTATTCAATACTGCCTGTGGGGTATCAACTCCCTAGTTGTCACAGCACCTATTAAAGAAAAATGATCACCTGAACAACCAATCAGGAGAGAGCATTTTCCCACTCCAACAGAGGACCAGAATGAAAACTTCAACTGACAACTATACACTATACACCTTCTGTACCACAAAAATAATAAGACCTCCCCGAAAATAAGGCCAAGTACTTCAGGGGTTAAAAGAAAATAAGACCCTGTCTTTTTTTTGGGGGGGAAACACATTACAATACCATATTTTTTCAGAGTATAAGACACTCTGAAGTGTAAGACGCACCTAGCTTTTGGGGTGGAAAACAAGGGAAAAATATCTGCCTCTGCCTCCCAGCAATTTGCCTCCTTGCAACAAACAGTACAGACAATATACACTGCATGTAGTGTTATATTTCAGTCTATACTTGTACAGATGCTGTTAAAATTGATGTGCTTTCTGGAAGTATAGTTATTTTCTGCTATTTAAAAGAATAGCGCTTTTAAAACAATAGCACTGAAGAACCTCTTCAGATCAAGCATTTATTTTAAAAAGCTTCTTCATTTTGTTAAACTGTCTAGAATAATAAAGCAGTCTTTAAAAAATAAGCCTAATGATTTGAACATTCTATAGGCATTTATAGTTGTTGACTTGCCTCCTTGCAGCAAACAGCCTGATTAGCGCAAGAAAAAAAAATCTGCCTCCCAGCAATTTGCCACACAGCAAATTTCACTTTCCATTTCTTCCGATCATCAGCTTTTCAGGCTGCAGGGATTGCTATAGCCCATTGAAGCCCCCGCAAGCCCCCATTTGCTGCCAAGAGGTAAATTGCTGGGAGGCAGAGGCCAAAGGGTTGGTGCCAGTGGGTGGGTGGGGCTACATTCAGTGTATAAGACGCACCCAAATTTTCACCCTCTTTTCGTGGGGGGAAAGGTCCATTTTATAGTCCGAAAAATACGGTATATAACAACTCTCACAAAGTGGAATATCCAGGTGCTTTCATGATTCAAAAGGAGAGAAGCTAAGCTTCAACTGAAAAGGAAAAGCTTGAATAACAAGGATATTGACCTTCTGCTGTCCTTCAACATGGTCTCTTGTCTCCAGAGACTGCTGGGGAAGGTCACCCAGAGCTATAGAGTTTGGTGCCATTCTATTTATTCTGTTCTGTTCTGTTCTGTTCTTTTCTGTTCTGTTCTGTTCTATTCTATTCTACTCTACACTACACTACACTCTACTCTACTCTACTCAGCGATGGTGGCACAGTGGCTAGAATGCAGTCCTGCAGTTTCCTTCTGCTGACTGCCAGCCGACTATGATTTGGCAGTTCGAATCTCACCAGGCTCAAGGTTGACTCAGCCTTCCGTCCTTCCGAGGTGGGTAAAATGAGGACCCAGATTGTTGTGGGCAATAGGCTGCCTCTAAGTGCTATTGCTATTCTTCTCCACTCCACTCCATCCTAGTCTACTCTAGTCTATTCTATCCTTAGGCATTAAAAACCATCTGGATGACTACAGTCACTCTCACCCCAGAATTCCAGGTTCAGGCAACAAGCCAGCTGATGAATTCATGTTTTTCAATCAATTCCTATTGCAACCAATGAGCAATCAACTGGGTACAAATATGAAAAAAAAAAAAAACTCAATGGAAAATGTCCCAAAGGTGCTTTTTCAAGAGGCAAATGGACTTCCTTGTTTTCCTTTAAACATGATTAGGTGTCTTAATTTTAAAAACAGCAACTAGCACCATTTTTAACCACAAAATCGGACCCTGAATCTTCTCCTGGCATATGTTTTGTATTTGGGTTGCCATCTCGTGGCCATTTTGAGTAGGACAGACTGACAGCAGTCATCTCAAAATGTAATATAAATAAGAATAAGTAATAAAAATAATTGCTTCAAAAAAAAATCCATGGGAAATTGAGGGACCAATAACAGCCTGCCACCTCGTGGCCATTTTGAATATTGCAGGCAGAAGCCAGTGATGGAAAAGTTTAATGTACCGGAGTATAAGACACACCTTTTTTCCTCAAAAAAGAGGCTGAAAATCTGGGTGCATCTTATACACTGAATATAGCATGTTTTGCTTCCCCAAACCTTGCCCCCTTCACCAAAATGGCTGTGCAGAGCCTGTAGGAGCATCCAGAGAGCTGACTGGTTTTTGCTCAATTTTGCCCCCTCCCAGCCACCAGGAGTACTCTATTAGTTTCCTAAAGGCTATGCATGCCCTTTTTTGAGGAAAAAAATGGATCATTTTTGCTCTTGGGGGGGGGGCATCCCCCAGCAGCACCCTACAAGCCTCCTAAAGGCTATTCATGCCCCCTTTTTACGAAAAATAGGCCTTTTTGGGAGGCCTGCAGAGTGCAAAAACTTTTTATTAAATTTGCCTCTTCAAAACCTTTAGTGCTTCTTATACTCCAAAAAATATGGTACATAAAAGTCATCAGTGGACAGATCATGGGATTGGGCTGTGAACCCCACCTCTACATTTGGCTAGAGGTGAAAATGGGGCCCTTCAAATTAAATGAAAACCATTGCTTTAAAAGTCTCTGGGAAATTCATCATCTTTTAACAATCACATTGTCAGCATTCCAAATATCATGCAGAATTAAATCAGAGTCCAAGGCAACAGTATCCTTAAAGTTCCAATTTAATAAGTCAAACATGTTGGCGCATCTGTGGAAAATCCCAATTCTGAAAACTTCCTGGGATTTCACCCAGTTGAAAGTTCATGATCTTAACCCATAAATCCATCACATGGTCCAATCTTCTTCAGCCACGCTGGCATTTCCACCCATCTAGTTCCGGTCAGATGTAGAGGTGCAGAGACAAAGGATGACCTTGGGCTTCTAGAAAAGAATGACAACAACACATTCCACAATTCTACTCCTTTCTATTCCCTCCTCCCAACTACTACACTAATGAAACAGCACAGTGAAATAATAGAGAGTGTGGCAGGCCAAAAATCCTAAAAGGAATATAACTGCAGGCCTGACAACCATGATCCCTTGCAGGGTGGAGTCTGGGCAACTGAATGGAGCTGAGTGTTTACTGGCCGGATGCCCTTCATGTTGCCAATGTGGAGTTTTGTTCAGCAGATATATTCTCATTGTGGCCAGAGAGGGAAATATCTGCCTCTACCTAGGATCTCAGCCTCTTGATTATGAGGGGAGAGCTTCACCCCACCACTTTTAAAAGTGTATGGGAAATTGCATAGCAAGAGAGTGTGCCCTCTCGTCTCCATTTTGAGTATGGCAGGTGGGGGTCGCCGATCGCAAGAGTTTAAGAGTAAATGAAAGCAATGGGGTTACAGAAGGGGGGAAACTGGACATGGAGTTGGGCTCTGGATCGTCTGTCTCATTAAGACAAAATGGGGTGCAAAAGCCCATCAACGTAAATGACATTCTTTGCTTTAAAAGCCTTATGGAAAATTGCATCGCAATAGCCTGCCACCTTCTGGCCATTTTGAATATGGCAGCTGATGATAAAAACAAAACCAGTTATTATAAGAAAAACAACTGTACGTATAGCATTGCTAATTATGAGAAATAAGTAAATGAATTGCCAGCATGTGTTATGGATTAATTCTTTAGCATAGCTAAGGATGAAGGATGTTGAAATAACCATAATAATTAAAACTGAAGGTATAATGATGTTGATATGGTAAATATTCGAGTTAAGATATTTGAATTAATATGAATTAACGGAAGAGAAGCACCAAAACATGTTGTAACCAGTTGATATACTTCTTTTTTTCTCATAGTAGACACTTGTGTTTTGTTTTGTTTTCCTGATTGTCGTTTTTGTCTTTTTTTGTATTATTTACTATCTTTTATTTTAATTTCTATTTTCTATTTGTCCTTTTTTCTTTTTTCTTTTTGATTTTTGTTCAAGATTATTACTCCTACCAATATTTCTAAATAATAATCACAGTTAAATGAAAATGGATATATAATAATGCCTGAGTTAATATGAGTTATGTTGGTTGACTGTGGAGGAGATGTACCAAAACTTATCTGTAATTGATTGATATATTAAGAAAGATGCTGTACCCGTTTTAAACTAAAATTAAAAAACATTTAATAATAAAAAAAGAAAAACAACTGTACGTATATAGCATAGCTAATTATGAGAAATGCTGCATGATATTCTTTCCTGATCATTCCTCAAGCCCTTGTGTGTGTTTAGACCTTATAAAACCAAGAGATTTAGGTTCGATATACACCTAAGAGGTAATCCAAGAGAGAAGCAACCTGGAATTAAGGAGAAACTTCCTAACAGTGAGGACAATTAACCAGTGGAACAGCTTGCCACCAGAAGTTGTGGGTTGTAAGAAGAGATTGGACAGCCACCTGCCTGAAATGGGACAGGGCTGTGGGGGTGAACCTATGGCACTCCACAGAGCCCTCTCTGTGGAGACGCAGCCCAGCTCCATTGTGTTTCACTCCATCAATTTCTTGTAAAAGAAAAAGATCTCGCAAAGTTGGAATTGATTGAATTTTTTTCACTCGCGTGCTTCATAGTGGGGGAGATAAGATCTCATTCTCCTCTTGAAGCCCATTACAACGCAGAGCCACAATGTGAACAGTGGTGGGGTTCCAGAAAATTTTCTACTGGTTCTGTGGCAGTGGCTTGGTGGGCGTGGCATGGCCTGGTGGGAGTGGCATGGCCTGGTGGGCGTGGTGTGGCCTGGTGGGCGTGGTGTGGCCTGGTGGGCGTGGCATGGCCTGGTAATCCAATAATCCAATTCCACCCACATTCCCGGCACACACAGCCAACATGCCTGCGCGACCCCCATTTTGGTGCTAGCAGGCCTCCCTGAAGCCTCCTGGGACCAAAAACAGTGCATGGGGTGGGCAACGCATCCCACCAGCCCCTGTGCGCTTCTCCCACCAGAGACCTGAAAATCAGCTGGCCAGCGGGAGGCCTGGGCGTATGTGCAGTGCAACTGACCTGGGCAACAGCTCGCATGCCAGCAGAAACGGGTCCGCATGCCACCATTATGGATATAAGCAATGGGAAAGACAATGCCACGCCCCCGTTGGTAGTCTGACTCTAAGATGGAAGGTGAAGAGCTGACAGAGAGCGGGAGAGTGGCTCCATTGGCAGTGGAGGAAACTGGGGAACGGCAAAGTCAGGCTGGGCAGAGCAGGGGAGAGGTAGAACAAGGGAGAGGGTTCTGATGAAGACCAAGGACCTCCTCCTCATCCTCAGGCCGGGATGGCGAACCTGTGGCACGCGGAGCCATTTGTCAGGGTACGCAAGGCGTTGCCCTGTGAGCTGGCCAGCTGAGTTCAGCCTTTTTTAAAGCCATTTTTTGCCTTCCAGAGGCTTTATAGGAGCCTGGGGAGGGCGAAAACAGCCTCCCCCACCCTCCGGAGGCTTCAGGAGCTTCCCTGAAGGCTCCGGAGCACAAAAAAACGGCCCTACGGGCACACCGGAAGTTCGAGAACAAGCTTCCGGTTTGCTCGTAGGGTCAGTTTAAGCCCTCTGGAGCCTTCGGGGGCCTTCTGGAGGTTTCCCTGAAGGCTCCCGAGGATGAAAAATGGTTTGCTCGTAGGGCTGTTTTTAGCCTCCGGAGCCTTCAGGGAAGCGCGGGTGCGGCATGCCCACATATGACCCCCCCCTTCGCTCCCCCCGTTATGGCATGCAAGCCAAAAAAGGTTTGCCATCGCTGTCCTAGGGCATGCAGGGAAGAACGGAGAAGAGAGCAACCTGGGTTGCGTGGCTTACGAGGAAGGAATTCCCTACACAAGGCACACCTGGGGATGGAGTTTAAAGGATAGGCGAATGGGAGGGGCAATTGTCAGGAACAAACACGGAGCTCATCTGGTGTTAACTTCTTATCTGAGTTCCTGGCATCCTCCCAACTGCTTTGATTTACTGCCGTGCTACTGCTACTTCATTTGTGGAACTCCTTATCTTCCTTGTCCTGCCAGATTAATCACCTTATCTTGCCTTGTTGGATTTATACTTGGACGTTTTCTGCTTACAACGTTTGGACTGGAGTCTTGTCAGCCAAAGGAGGTTACAGGTTCGTCGGAGAGTTTTTCTCCAGGCCGGAGAGTTGAAAGGGACGTTGGGGGCCCAGTTGGTGGTAATAAAGGGACTCATGCTGGTCCTCTGGCTGTGTTGCCTTTGTGCCACACCCGGGGTCATCGCAATGGCCTTCAATTATGAACCCCAAATTTCTGTCACTAAGCGAGACAGTTGGTGACTTTGGTCCCCTTTTACAACCTTACTTGCCACCGTTGTTAAGTAAACCAGTGCAGTTGGGGAAGTTTGTAACCCGGTTGTGAAGTGAATCTGGCTTTCCCCATCGACTTTGCTTGTCAGAAGGTCCCCAAAGGGGATCATGAGAACCATCACAACTACCTATCGGTTGCTAAGCATCTAAATTTCATTGACGTAACCGTGATGGGGATAATGCATGGAAAAGAATGGAAAGTGGCAATAAATCACTGTTTTCACTGCCTTTTTAACTTCAAACAGTCACTAAATGAATTGTTGTAAGTTGAGAACTCTCTGTATTACCTAATTTAACTGTAGCCGAGCTCTCTCGCTCTCCCTTTCTCCCCCTCCCCCCTCTCTTTTACTCCCCCCTTCCCTCTCTCCCCCCTTTCTCCCTCTCTTTCCTTCTCTCTCCCTCTCCCTCTCTTTTTATCCCTCCATCTCAGCTTTCTTCTTTATCCCTCCCTCTCTCCCCCTCCCTTTCTATCCCTCCCTTAATCACTCTCTTCCTCTCCCCCCTCTCACTCTCCATCTTTCTATCCCTCCCTCTCTCCCTCTACCTTTCCTTCTTTCGATCCCTCCCTTTCTTCTTCTCCCGTTCTATCCCTCCCTCGCTCCCTCTCTCCCTCTTCCTCTCTCTCTCCCACCATCTCCCTTTTCCTATCCCTCCCTCTCTCTCCCCCTCCCTCTTTTTAACCCTCCCCCTCCCTATTTTTATCCCTCCCTCCCTCTCCCTCCCTCTTTTTATCCCTCCTCACTTTTCTTCTTTCTATCCCTCCCTCTCCCCCCTCCCTTTCTATCCCTCCCTTGATCTCTACCTTCGTCTCTCCCTCTTTCTATCCCTCAGTCTCCCTTTCTATCCCTCCCTCTTTGTCCCTCCCCCTCTCTCTCCCTCTCTCTCCATCTTTCTATCCCTCTCTTTCTCCCACTCTTTCCTTCTTTCGATCCTTCCTTCTCTTCTTCTCCCTTTCTATCCCTCCCTCGCTCCCTCTCTCCCTCTCTCTCCCTCCGTCTACCTCTTTTTATCCCTCCCTCTCTCCCTCTCCCTTTCCTTCTTTTGATCCCTCCATCTCTTCTTCTCCCTTTCTATCCCCACTCGCTCCCTCTTTCCCTCTCTCTCCCTCCGTCTCCCTTTTTCTATCCCTCCCTCTCTCCCCCTCCCACTTTCTACCCCTCCCTCCCTCTCCCTCCCTCTTCTCCCTCTCCCCTCCAACTTTGGAGATCTGTTTCTCTTGTTCGAAGCCACTGCTGTAACTTTTTTTTTTTGAAACTGCATTTATTTACGCCTTGGCCAAATGGATATGCAGGGAGGGTTAAACAATGGCCAAGGAGTCTTTCTTTGCTGGATAAATGGATGGGACTTCCTTTGCTTTGCTTTGCTTTGCTTTGCTTTCCATGTGAGATTTGCCCATTCCTAGGCATCATTTTTGTAGCGAGGGTTTCCTGCAGAGGGGCCAGGCTGCTGCATGGTGGCCTAAGGTTCCACCACCACCGTGCTGGATGTCACGCGGGCGCCGTACCAGCCCTTCCAGAACACCGTATCCTGACCACCATGTTCAAAACGGACGAAGCGCACGCCTGGACCGTAATCAGTGAAGGTGTGAGTGATCTTAAGGCAGGGAGAGAAAAGAGAAAACTCGGATGAAAGAGCAGAGAGTTTGACGCATCGCCTCCCGCAGGCCCCTTTCCTCTGCCCAGGGCAGTGGTGGGTTCCTGCCAGTTCGGCCGAACCGGTAGTGATATGGTGGCCTTGGTCACTGGAACCAGCAGCGACCCAGGCCTGCCACGTCCCCGAACCGGTTCCCCCGTTGTCGGCGCCATCTTGTTTTTTAGTTCTGCGCATGCACAGAACAATTTTAATTGAACTGTGCATCCAGTGCAGGCACGAGCGTACCGGCAGTAAAGCCAGGCAGAACCCACCCCTGGCCCAGGGGATGGGGGGGAGCAGGGTCCCAGCCCAATTTGAGAACAGAAAAAAAAAATTCTAAAATTCTAAAAATTCTAAATTCTAAAATTCTAAAATTCTAAATTCTAAACAGGATCCGGAAAACAAGGCCTGGCCAGCCCTTCTCTCCTCCCCCTTTGCTTTGGGGGGGGGTGTTTTCTCCCGGGGACAAACCTCAGCCCACTCGCCCTCATTGTCCTGGGGCACCGCGATGGTTTCGCTCTCAAATTCAGCCATCGCATCTTCGTTAGCGGACAGCAGCTTCACCTTCAGGTGGTAGAGGCAGCCGGCGTCGCACCAAGCGGCATACCTGGCGGAGGAATAAAATAGAAATAGAATATCAGAATAAAGAATAGAATAGAATAAGATATAGAAAGAATAGAAAAAGAAAGAATAGGAACAGGAATAGGAATAAGATATAGAAAGAATAGAAAAAGAAAGAATAGGAATAGGAATAGAACAGAATATCAGAATAAAGAATAAAATAGAATAAAATATCAGAACAAAGAATAGAATAGAATAGAATAAGAAATAGAAAGAATAGGAATAGAATAGAGGAGGAGAAAGAATACAATAAAATAAGAAATAGAAAGAATAGAAAAAGAAAGAATAGGAATCGGAATAGAATAGAATAGAATATCAGAATAAAGAATAGAATAGAATATCAGAATAAAGAATAGAATAGAATATCAGAATAAAGAATAGAATAGAATAAAGAAATAGAAAGAATAGGAATAGGAATAGGAATAGGAATAGGAATAGACAGACAGATATAGGTCTTCTAGTGCTACCCCCTGCTCAAGTAGGAGACCTGATACCATTTCAGACAAGTGACTGTCAAGTCTCTTCTTAAAAACATCCAATGTTGAAGCACCCGCAACTTCTGGAGGCCAGCTGCTCCACTGGTTAATTGTGGTCACTGTTAGGAAATTTCTCCTGAATTCCACATAGCTTCCAGATATTACAGGATACTGTAGTATCCTTTAAGTCCAGTATATTAACTGCCATGTGGCAGGACTCTAAATATTTGTATCAAAAGATTATATGATTCATTATTAACCTGTAATAATGTAGCTTCCTATGAATGACATTACACATTACACCAGAAATAATTAACACCCTCGGACTTTCCTCAACTTCATCTACCTAGCTCCTGAGTTCCAGTCCTGTCTTAACCCTGGAAGCCTGTTTGCTGACCTCGGGACAGACTCTCTTTCAGACAAGCCAACCTCACAGGGGGATTGTTGTGGGGGAAAAGGGGAGGAAGAGGAAGACGAGTTGGACATCTTCACCTCCTTTAGTTAGTTGGAAAAATAATAAAACAGCGGGGAAAAAATCTAAGGAAAATAAAAACCTGCTTCTGTTTGTATGGAATTTGTCCTGGCCTTGTGCAGATCCAGGAATTTCTCTTCTCACCAGGGAGGAAGAGGTTTTTTTTAAAATCATCCCTTCCATCTTCACTTGCTCCCTTTTTTCACTTCCTTTTTGTTTAAACTGTTTTATTTCATTTTCATTTTCATTTTATACAATCACTTATATACTGTGCATAACAAAAAAAAATCCACCATAAAAAACCAACATAACACTTCAATCCCCCATACACCCTTTCTTCTCCCCCTCCAACTTTCATTTCTCCCCTCCAACATTCCCCTCTTCTACTTCCCTTCCCCCTCAAACATCTCCCCTTCCCTCCATCTCACCCTCCTTACATTCCCCTCTCACTCCCTCTTTACTTCTCCCTCCTCTTTCCCTCTACTCCTCAGTTTGGTGTATCTCTACAATTCATTAATCTATTCAGTTTATATTTTACACTAAAATTAAGGGGAAAAAAGAAAAAAAAGAGAAAAAGAAAAAAAAGAAAAGAGAGCAACAGTATACAAGTGCATTCTTATTGTTCTGAGAATTGAAACTGTATTTCCACCCTCCACCCTCCCCCCTCCCCCCTATAGTCCCCCCTCCCTAACCCCCTTACGACTGCCCAGGTCCCATACCCGGCATAATTCTTTATCAAGCACTGGGGTATATTAAAACCAACTAACTTTAACGTTAAAAGATAAAAGATAAAGGAAAAACACAAAAAAAAGAGAAATAGTAAAAAAGAAAAAAAGAAAAAGAAAAACAAGACGCACACACAAAAAAGGAAAAACAGGAAAAATCAATAAACCCACTACATTAACACAGCTTCCCATCATCTTTAAATCTTAAACAATGTACCTCATTCCTAATTTCAGTTATTTTATTACTTGCAGGATTTCAAACTATATTGGAACCAGGTAAGTTAGTCAAATGGAATTCTCCAACTAAGGGCTTCATTACTTTATCTATATATTCAAACCTTTAATTTATCTCTTTTTTATCCAAATATCCAAACCTTTCTATAAAGCCATTAAACTTAAGTACTTCTTTCATTTTTCATTTCCAACACCTCCCATCCTGCCCTTACCCACATCCACATATAAATTTTATACCTTCCACCCTGCCTTTACCCGTGTCCACATATGTATTTTATCCTCATCCATTGCTCCTCTCATATTTACTCCACCTTCCTGGAGACTCTCCGACTAATCTTTCTTAACCTTATATTCAAATAGCAATTCATACAAACATCAGCTTACATTCTGACCCCGAGTAATCTAATTGAACTTTCGCTACCCTTCCATCTCCCCCGCACCTCCCAACTCCATTCGTCCCAAACCACAACTCAAGAAAATCACGATCTTCGCTCTCCTCGCCTGGAAAAATAATTCATGCACAATTTAAATTAGAGTTCAAACAAATCTTATATGTCCAAAATCAGCAGCGCTTCTTTCAGCCTCCACATCTCATCATCGATATACAACTTTGCCATTTTATACCAGACAGAAATCATGAAATTTTATTCGAACTAAAAATTTGAAAAGTATTTTAAAAGCATCGCTGAGTCTTTATTCTTTACTCTTCTGCCCTTCCGGAAGAGGAAAGCAACACCCTCCGCCTTGTAGCCACGTGTCCCACTGCTTGTCTTCTCCTTCTCCTTGTCTCTCTCCAAGTCCAGATGAATCAGGAAGTCCCGCCTTCAGAATCTTGTAATAAAAATCTCGGGCTTCACAAACAGAATTAAGACGATGTTTTTGATTCTCAAATGTAACTGTAATGCCAGCTGGGACTTCCCATTTGTATGGTATCTGAGAATTTCTGAGTTCTTCAGTTAAGAAAGTGTAGTCTCTCCTTGCTCTTAATATTTGAGATGGTATTTCTTTAAAAACAATCAAGTCCTGTCCATCAATTCTCAGCCTCTTATTGTAAAGCTTCTGTATTATCACATTTCTGGATTCCCTTGTGGTGAAATATATAATTATATCCCTCGGAAGCTGTCGCTGTTTTGCTACACATGAGTTCTGGCGGTAAATTTTTTGAATCTGCAAATCAAAGTTAAGTCCCGGACTTCCCACCGAACGACTAAGAGCCTCAAAGAAGGTCTGTTTCAAATTCTCCTGTTCCTTTTCACGCAGTCCTCTAACTCTTATTGCAAACGCAGTCTTATTATAATTTATCATGACAAGTTGTTTTTGAGCATTTTCAATTTCCTGTTGTAACATTTGAATTTTAGATGTCAAATTAGAATTGGTTTCTTCCAAAAGTTCCAATTTATCCTCCATTCCGGCAATATAGTCTGTCATAACTGTCATAATTCCGATCATATCCTCCTTTGTTTGAGCAATTTTAGCATCAAATTTATCATATAAATCCGATATAAGTTGATTGATTTCCTGTCTGAAATTGTTAAGGGTTTTGAAAAGAAGTTCTTGCGTTAACAAATCTCCAGTAGAGGGCATAGGAGGCAAGGGCAGCGACTTTATAGCAATTTCTTGAGATGTGTTATTAAGGAAGCGCTTCTGCTTCGATTTGGGAGCCATTCCAAAAAAATAAAAAAAATAAAAAAACAAGCAATCAAACAAGCCAACAATCAAAGTCTCTGCTCCCCTCAGTTTTAAATAGGATACTATTTGTAATCTTTTAACAGTTGATACGGAGAAGTCTTCAGGAGAGTAGGGCTGATTGAGTACGTCACATCAGACGCAAAAGCTATAAGATCGCCATCTTGTGATGCAGCTAGACAAAGAAGCCTTTTACAAAATTGAAGCTGGTATTTTGAATAATAATAGAAGAGATTTCTCAGGAATGGTCCCCGCTCGGATTCGGATTAATTTTTAAGTAGCTTAGCTTTGTCCTGAGGGTGGGGCAACCTGCCTAGCACTGCAAAAAAAAGCAGCTGTGAAGAACTGGCTGGAGTAAAAGCTCAGCTATTGTTGAACCTCTTCTCCATTCACAGCAAAGAAAAAAGCTGTGAATTACAAAGAGATCCTAACGACTGAACTTCTCCCTGCCCCTTTCTGCCAGAAAGGGGAGATATCTATAGATCTTATAAGATATACAGACCAGAACTCTGAGAGGAGCTCCGTTGAGCTCCCGTCGGCGACAGGCTCCTCCTTTTTTTCACTTCCTGTGGAGGCCCCAGTGAGGACCTCAGACTCCCTCCTAGCCTTGGGACACAGCCGGTTTCTCTGTTTCTTTGGGAAAAGTTCCTTCCCCAAGCAGAGTCTGCCTGAGCCCCATCATCCACTTCCCTCCCTGCCCAGGATCAGCTGAATTCCTCCCTTCAGACAATAGGAAAAAGGGGGTTTGCACAGAGTCTCTGGGTCAGTCTCCGTTCTTCCACTCCCTCCACAAAGCCCAATTCCCCCTCGGTTCCTGGACACCTCTGGCCATCGGTCAGCAGAGCTCACAGCAGGGCCAGAGTGGCTGCGAATTGGGATGGAAGGGACCACAAACCCTCTTCAAGCCTTCCCAGCCACAACGGACTCTCAGACACAGACTGTGGCCTCACAGAAGCTCCTCAATGGGGCCTTTATGGGGCATCAGGGAGGGTCATATGGGATCAATCTCCCAACACTCATCCTATAGGGCTGTGATGATGAACCTATGGCATGCGGAGCCCTTTTTGCTGGCACTTTAGCCGTCGCCCAGCTCAGATCCACCGCACATGGCCACGTGTCTCCCGCCAGCCAGCTGAGTTCTGGGTCTCTGGTTCCAGCGGGAGACGCATGTGAATGCGTGGGGAGTAGGGGGAGGTCGCATGTGCATGCACAGTGGGGGAGCGGGGGGAGGGTGCATGCAGGCTCCAATTATACCTGCCTCTTCCCCAAAACAACTACCTGATATTCAGGACTTTGAGTGCACAAGTCCTACTAAACCTTCACCTTAATTGTTATCTACCATGAGCTCTCTGGGCAAAAGAAGGCTCCGGATTTAACTAACAATGAAAGTGGGGCTGTCTTTCCATGGACTCACCTAACTGTAGTTCTTCTACCTGCTGCAAAGGTTTCCTGACCAGCCTTGTTTGAGGGACACGTCCTCATGACCTCCCTCTCGCCTCACTCCAGTTCTAGAAATTAGACAGTCAGTTTTAATCTCATTTCATCCACGACAGCTGTATGGATGGAAGAAATGAATATACAAATAAACAAATCACATCTCCTTTAAAGCTGACAGCCCTCATTTCTAAGGAATTTTGCCTCCCTCCCCCCTTAACTGGGAGACTATTTTGGACTATATTCAAAGGGGAGCAGGTTTGCAATCTTTTATTTAATTGATCCAGAAGAAACCTTTGCAGATCCTACTGGCTAAAGGTTCCTTTCTTCACAACAGTTGTATAACATTTTTAAAAATAGAATAAAAATGTAATGAAACGCTTGAACTAGATGTTATTCTAAAATTTAAATTGAAACGTTTATCATCCTTAAAAATCACAGCTATATGAAGAATGGAGGAATGGATATTAATACAGCCATGAGGAGGAACCCACCGGTTGTCACTTAAGGCTTCAATCTTTTCTCATTTCCCTTCCTCCAGACTTTATTAAGTAAAAAAAAGGGGGTTAGTAGTTATATCTTTTGTAATCTTTCATCACAAATTAGAGATTTCATATTTTGCAATAGTGGTGATTTACCTCAGTCTCATCTCACCTCGTCTTTTGTCAGAAATGCAGAACTAGAAAGGGGGGAATTGTTAATTAAAATTTAAAAAGATTAAAAACTTTAGTGCTTTTATATAGTTGTAGTACAATGCCAGGCCACATTGATGGCAAGGATATTTCCGAGCAGCAAGTCATTCTGTGTGCCTGGCGGTCCCAGGGGGCCCTCTAAAAGATGGACGGTTGTCTGAATAGTGCCACGTTCGTAGTGAATGTCCTTGTCCTCAGGGAGGGACCCCCATTTTAACCTCTGGCCTTTAGTTCTGGCCAAACCTGTGTGCAGACTATTGACACACCTTCAAAGCTCCTTCTCCAAGCCTCTAGGCAACTCCTCAAGCAGTTCTACCCAATTAGGAAGGTCACTTGACGTTCCCATCTTTTCAGTTCTTTACTTCTGTGAAGCCCAGAGGCTACTTGGCGAATGTCCATTTCTCCCTTCACTTTCCATGGACGGAGAGTCCTAACATCTTTTCTTTGGCATTCCTTGTTTCTCTGCTGTGTGGGAAGTTGTCATCCTGGATTTGTCAAGAGGGCTGGAGAAGGAGAGCCAGTTTGCTGCTATGACTGCATTCCTTGTCCGGAGGGGACCTTCTCCACTCAGGAAGGTGGGTCACACTGAGGAAAACGGGAACTCTTGGGGAACTGGGTTTATCCACAGCATTTTGATGAAAGTACAAATGTTAAAAGATACATTGAAGATTTTCTTGGTTATTTTCCAAATGCACAGCGTCAGAGCGTTTGCAGCGTTCCTGCTATTAGGAGACAACCCAGGAGCAAAATACAACACACAGAGACTTCAGCATTTACCAGTGGTTTATACACAAGACATACAGATTTATACACGTGGTAGGCAAATACCTGACAATCAATCAATCTTCTTCTTCACTCTACAGGGAGAACTGAGCAATGGACACTCGACACAAGGAGAGAGAATGCGCCCTCTGCTGGCAGCGTTATGTAAACACCTCTTAAAGTGGCAAAGACTTTTGGGGACCCCCCTCATAGTCTTCAACCGGCTACATTAATGCTGATTCCTTTTCAATGCATCAGCCTTACAGTTGCATCAGCTTTTACAGCTGGTCAGCTCTTAAATCACGATACGTTAAGACACAGTTTCTTATCTAAAGGGATGAGTAGAAAAAGGACCATGAAGTGGGGGCTGAGAAGTGATGGGAGGAATGGCAGAATTCTTTGAAACTTGAGGGATTGTTTCAGGTGCATCTCCTGGAAGGATTGTTGTGATGGGTTCTACAGGGGCCTCCCCTTCAGAATAACTGAGAAGGAGTCACTGGTCCTCAGTGAGGTGGTGTGGATAATCCCGAGTGCCCCTCATTACATGTATAGTAGCAGTGCTCCTAGTAGCCAATCTAGATTACTTGCAGACTCCTGGTGGCAAACATATCCAACACACCTTCCTCCTCCTCCTATTTTCCCCACAATGACCCTGCAAGAGGGGTTGGGCTGAGAGAAAGTGACCGGTTCAAAGGGACCCAGCTGGCTTTCATGGCTCAGGGAGGACTGGAACTCCCTTTCTAGCCTGATGCCTTAACCACTAGACCAAACTGTCTGTGTCAAGAAGTGCCCTCCATCAGGGCTCAGGAGTTTTACCTGGAAAGGTTAACTGATTCATTATTTACCTCTAATAACGCTTTTATGAAGGTTCAGCACATCACACAGGAAATCTTTCAAATCTTAAAATTTACCTTAATACCATAGACTTTACCTATATAGATATTTAAAATATTCTTTTTTTCTTTATATGGAATTGTTAAGAAATGCATCTTGGGAATTTTTCTTGTTTTCTGCTGTTGTCCCAAAAAGCTATTTCCTGAAATTTAAAGAATGTTAAAGAAATATTGATTTTTGGTTTTCTCAGTTGCAAGAAAATGCATCCAGTGTCAGGATGATAAATATCCAAGTGAGGACAGAGTCCAATGTATCCCCAAAGTTATAGCCTTCCTGTCTTATGAAGAACATCTGGGCATCATCCTGGTCTCTTTTGCAATATTCTTGTTCCTAACCAGAGGCTTTGTTTTAACAACCTTCATTAAATACCGAGAAACTCCCCTTGTCAAAGCCAACAACAGGGACCTCTCCTACATCCTCCTGGTCTCCCTCCTGCTTTGCTTCTTGTCTCCTCTTCTCTTCATTGGTCAACCAAGGAAAGTCACCTGCCTTCACCGACAAACGGTTTTCAGCATCATCTTCTCAGTTGCCATTTCTTCTCTCTTGGCCAAAACCATCACGGTGGTGCTGGCTTTCCTGGCCACAAAACCAGGAAATTGGGTGAAGAGGTGGTTGGGGAAGAGCTTGGCCAACTCCATTATCCTGTCTTCTTCTGCTGTCCAAATTATCATCTGCTCCATCTGGCTTCTCCCCCCTTCCCTGACTCTGACCTCCATTCCCAGCCTGGAGAGATCATCCTGCAATGCAACGAAGGGGCCGTTGTCATGTTCTATGTCACCCTCAGCTACATGGGCTTCCTGGCTGCCATCTGCTTCATGGTGGCTTTCCTGGCCAGGAATCTGCCTGGGGCCTTCAAGGAAGCCAAACTGATCACCTTCAGCATGCTGGTCTTCTGCAGTGTCTGGGTGACTTTTGTGCCCACCTACCTTAGTACCAAAGGGAAATACATGGTGGCTGTTCAGGTCTTCTCCATCCTGGCCTCCAGTTCTGGTCTGCTGGTCTGCATCTTCATCCCCAAGTGTTACATTATCCTTGTGAGGCCAGACCTGAACCCAAAGGAGCATCTTACAGCCAGAATAAATGTAAAAACATGAGGCAAAACATCATGAGTTTAAAGAATTGTAAAGTTTCCTTTTATTTGAAAGAACACATTATTTCCACTTAGATAGTCAAAGAATATCATATGTACATGTTTCAAAATGAGAAATGGTTGAACAACTTCAATTCTTTTAACTCCCTTCCCTTTCATCTCAATAAATCTTGCTAAAGAAAACTCCGTGAAACTCATTCAGAAAAAATTGTTGATCAGAATAAAATAGGATAGGCCAAGTATATTGACATGTAGCGGAAATATACCAAGGAGCGGAGGAGTGGGAAAGAAGAAAGAAGGGCAGAGAGTGATGGGAGAGTTGGTGGGAGGGAAATGTGAGAAGGAAGGGGGGGAGTGGATGTGGAGAGCGGAGTGGTAGAGGGAGAGGGGAAGTAGGGTAGAGGGGGATGATGGAGGGAAGATAGAAAGTTGGAGGGTGGTGGAAGAAAGAGGTGTATGGAGAGTGGAAGAGTTATATTGGATTTCTATTTTCTGGGGCATTGTTGACAAGAGGAATTGATGCAATTATTGTTTAATGTTGTATGGCGTTGGCTATGTACAGTATACATGTGAGTGTATGAAAATGAAAATGAAAATAAAAATTGTGGAATTAAAAAGGAAAAAAAAATTGTTGATCAGCAACAGCTACTGAATGTGATACATTTTAAGAAATTATTTGAGCAATTATTCCTATGGAGAGTTCATGTGTCTGAGAGAGTAAGAAGACAAGAGGTAAAATGGAAGCTGTAGGAACCAAACTCCAATCATGTTGTATGACAATCTCCCTGAGAACTACTGCCTGTCCCACCAGGCTGGATAGGGTGGCCTCCTCCAGGTCCTCTTCCAAGGAGACCAGATTAGCCCCTGCAGCGCCTGTGAAAGAGGATTCCACATGAGATCCACCATCCTCTCTCCATCCCCTTATTGGGCGATGAGGACACCACAAACAGCCAATTCTCTCCCCAATGCATGGGCCAGGTTGAGACTGGAGTCCAGAAGATGTGGGTGGAGAAAACTCAGGGATGAGTCAGACTACATAGTGGCCAGAGGGGGCTACCTGTGTCTGTACCTTGTGAACAGATGGAAGCAGGAGGTTGGGTGTGTTGTGAACTCCATCAGGGAAAAGAGTTTCTGTCTCCAAGGTGGAACATTGCAACATTGGAAAGTCTGGTTCAGCAATGGGAATGTTACGCTCCATTTGGGTTGTAAGTTGGGGATGACCTACTTCAATTTATTTTTGTTATCTCTGCTTCTGAGTCTGCAAGTCTCAGACCTGGGAGGGGGAGGGGTGGAGAGGGTTGGGGAAGCCAGGGGAGGGGAGGGTGTGTGGGGCTGGGGACAGTTATGTGAACAAGGAAAACTTCCTCAGTGACTTTCAACCTTCTCTGCCAGTTTCCCCATTGACTTTATGGGGAAGCCGGCAGGGAAAGTTGCAAACGGTGATGATCCTGGGGCATTGCAACTGGGTGTGCAGGATCCAGATAGCGATTGTGTGATTATGGGGGTGCTGGGATGGCCAGAACTCCAAGGACCGGCCAGAATCAGCATTCATTGAGTGCTGTTGTAACTTGGAATGGTTTATGACCCAATGGCCATAGGTCGAGGACTTCCTGTACTGTAAGATGCTGGGATCTCCTTTTCTTTTGTTTCAGCCATGAAGAACTAATAGGAGAACTATTTACTTTCAGGCCCATTCAGATACGGAGCAGGGAGGAAGGTTGGCAGGGAAGGGATAGAAGGCAAATGTATCAATGACTTAAGGTGTGTCTACCATATCTACGTGTGTTTGCGTGGTGGTCCATTCTATTTCAAAACTACAGGTGAAAATTGAAAACTTAGAATATCGTGCTAAAGTTCATTTATTTCAGTAATGCAACTTAAAAGGTGAAACTAATATATGAGATAAGACTCATTACATGCAAAGCAAGATAGTTCAAGCCGTGATTTGTCATAATTGTGATGATTATGACGTACAGCTCATGAAAACCCCAAATCCACAATCTCAGAAAATTAGAATATTACATGCAATCGATAAAACAAGGATTGTGCATAGAACAATATCAGACCTCTGAAAAGTATAAGCATGCATATGTACTCAGTACTTGGTTTGGGCTCCTTTTGTGGCAATTACTGCCTCAATGCGGCGTGGCATGGAAGCTATCAGCCTGTGGCACTGCTGAGGTGTTATGGAAGACCAGGTTGCTTCAATAGCAGCCTTCAGCTCTTCTGCATTGTTCGGTCTCATGTCTCTCATCTTTCTCTTGGCAATGCCCCATAGATTCTCCATGGGGTTCAGGTCAGGCAAGTTTGCTGGCCAAGCAAGCACAGTAATCCCACAGTCATTGAACCAGGTTTTGGTGCTTTTGGCAGTGTGGGCAGGTGCCAAGTCCTGCTGGAAAATGAAGTCAGCATCCCCATAAAGCTCGTCTGCGGAAGGAAGCATGAAGTGCTCCAAAATCTCCTGGTAGACGGCTGCGTTGACCCTGGACTTAATGAAGCACAGTGGACCAACAGCAGCAGATGACATGGCTCCCCAAATCAACACATTCTAATTTTTCGAGTTTCACCTGTAGACAATGAATCCCACAATCTCTTCACAGGAATGGGGCGTAGGGGCTGCCCCTGGGCCTTCTCTTTGGGTCTGGGCTTTGCTTTCCCCTGGGTGGTCCATGCATGGAAACAGGTGGCAGAGGAATATAGAATATGGTCTCCCCTCTGTTTCCAGGACTCAGAAGATAAAACCTGGGGGGTGGAGGTGGGGGTTGCAGATCACCTTTCCATCTGCAACACGAGGGTCCTGAGCTTCCCTCCTTCCCTCACTCCCCTCCCCACATGGGGTGAGAGAGGCAGCCTTGATTTCTCCATCTCTTTTCACTTAGATATTCTCTCTCTCTCTCTCTCTCTCTCTCTCTCTCTCTCTCTCTCTCTCTCTCTCTCTCTCTCTCTGTGTGTGTGTGTGTGTGTGTGTGTGTGTGTGTGATTAACTCTGCAAAAGTTTGGCAATTACTTTTTCACTAAAGTTGATTTTGTTCAACAGACTGGCTGCACTATTGCATAAGCCCTTTTGTGTGATGCCCTTGAGCATTAACTTCCAAAATAAAGTAAACTTTGGTTCCAACTCAGCTGGCAGCTATTTCAGATCTGTGACATGCTCTGGCATTAACAGTCCCCTGGAGTTTTGTCTTTATGTAACAAATATCAGATTTATTTGTTTCTTCAGCCACAGGCACCGTCTATTCCCTCTGGAGTCAGTTTCAAGCATGGAGACCCCAAACCTCTCAATTCTAGATGACCAATTTAATTCAATCTCTGCCCCTGTTATTATGAATCAAATGGGGATTATTTCCCTTTCATTTCCCTCCAGAGAATTTCCCAACAACCTTTGAGTCCAAGAACTGGTTGAATTATCCAGGGATCCCTCCTGAGAGGGAGAATTATGACAAAAGTTTCAGCTCTGCTCTTTGGCCGAATCCTCCAGGGGAGACTTTGGGCAGAGAAATAGGGAGTTTTGGGACAGGCAAGGTCTGTGCTCTTGAATGTCTGTCTCTCTCCTTTCTAGGTGAAGTGAGTGTTTCTCTGTGTTTTAATCAGGAAAGACACTGGATCATATTCCACCTTGTGAGACTCCTTTGAATTCTTCTCATTCTTCTTTAGAAACAGGAAGGGGATTGATTGATTCACCCCATGAATGATGGACCTCCTGCTTCTGTTTCTGATGCTGCTTTTATCCCATCCAGGTTCTGGGAAGCTGAGAATAAAATGCCCACTGAGTTCGGAGCACCAGGATGGAAAACAACCACGGAGCTTTTACAGCCCAGGAGACCATCTCATTGGTATAGTCACCACTGGAGAGGAAACATTACATATAAAGTTGCTTTTCAACGTGGCTCCTTCCATTCAGTTTGTTTTCCGTGATTTGTAAGTCATTCGGGGTGAATGGAATGCACTCCCTCCATTCTAACACTCTCCTTCTTTTCTGTTTTTTATTTTTCATTTATTCCCTATATTGGGGGATATGTCTAATTTCCTGAATGATTTTGATTTCCTTGGCTTCTCTCTCTTGTCTGATTTTGTGAAAGGGACTCAAAAAGGGGTCTGAAAAAAAGCTGAAAGGGCTGCAGATTCTTTTCCTCTCTCAGTTCAATCCTTAACTTATTGTTTGAATCATGAATTTTATTTAAAGTAGTGGTGGAACCAGTTGTAGTTGCTGTACCTCAGCCAATTCCCATATTTGTGTAACTGATCATTGGTTTTGGATCAATGTTGGTTTAAGGCTCAGTAGGCATCTGGGGGATTATATATTTTTTTTTAAAGTATTTGTTGGTGCTGTTGCTTATAATCACTTTTTTAAAAAACAATAGGGATGTTTATAGTTTTCCAACTGGCCTACTATACATTCTCAACATCCAGACGGTCAACAAGAATTCCCAACTCCTGCACAATCTCACACTGGGCTACAACATGCATGCCTACTATTGGAGCACTTTCCACACTTCAGATGCCTTGCTGGACATTTTCTCCACTGGAGAAGCCAATGTCCCCAACTACGGCTGTGGAAGGAAGGAGAACCTTCTGGCTCTTTTTGATGGAGCTAACAGGGAGATCTCCAGCCAGGCATCAACATTAGGAGCCATCTACAAAATCCCACAGGTTTGTGTGTGTTTTTCTCCATCTGGTAAAGTGAGTGGTGGGTGTTGGTGGGTGAGCAATAGATGCAGTCATGTATGCCATGATTCTCTTAGTTAAACTTGAGAAAAATGCATTCCTTGCAGAAGAACCAGAAGGTTTTAGGTAATGAATAGCTATATAGATTTTATAATAAATATTGCATGTTAATAATCTAATATTGGTAACAAATTTGTCCTTAAATATCTCATCTATATCAGCAAAGTAAAACACGGTTTGTTGGCTTTCTAGACGTTAGTGCATTTGTCATAATTAACAGAGAAATATTATGTAGGAAATTGATTGCCCTCAAAATGGAGCTCAGTCTGTTGGCCCTGATCCAAGCTCTTTCTCCAGGTCCTTGTTTAAGAGGGAGGTTTGGGCTCAATGGAGCCATGAGAAGAAGGATTGATACTTACCAAGGAGGAAGGGAAGGATGCATATTCGAACCCCTGTTATTCAGTCTAGATATTGACAATTTACCCAAGCGAATGAAGGATCCAAAAACAGATGATAAATAAATGTTGTTTCATTCTTTGACAAAAATAGCTCATTTAGTGGACCAGCAAAAGGCAGTGCATGTAGTATACAGTACTTGGATTTTAGAAGGCTTTGACAAAGTAAACCACCATCTACCTCTTGGTAAGCTAAAAATATATGGGATAGACAGCATCACCCCCAGATGGACTCAGCCTGTGGTCCTCAATGGAACTACGTCTGCATGGAGGGAAACAATCAGTGGGGGACCTCAAGGTTCTATTTTAGGCCCAGTACTCTTCAACATCTTCATCAATGATTTGGATGAGGGATAGATGGGGAACTCATCAAATTCACAGATGACACTAACTGGCAGGAATAGCCACCACCCCAGAAGATAGGCTGAAGATCCAGATGGATCTAGATAAACTTGAACCCTGGGCATATCTAGCAAAATGAAATTCAATGTAGAGAAATGTAAAGTCTTACACTTTGGCTAGAAAAAACAAATGTACAGGTACAGATTAGGTGAAACCTGGCTCAATAGCAGGAACTGTGAGAGGGATCTTGGAATCTTAGAGGACAATCTCTCAAATGTGAGCCAACAATATGTGGCAGCAGTCAAAAAAAGCCATTACAATCCTAGGCTGCATCAACAGAAGGAGAGAATCCAAATCACGTGAAGTATTGGTACCGCTTTATAATGTCATGGAAAAACCACCCTTGGAATAGTGCATGGATGGAGAACCTTTTCAGCACCAAGTGCTCTTGTCAAGGACGTGATCTGGAAGAGGAATTGCACAGTGTGCATGCGCACCAGGCAGCTCCTCTTCCAGTTTCTGGCACTGCAATGCATGCAAATGCCAGCTGATCATTGCGCACACATGCGCACCAGAAACCCAGAAGAGCAACAGGCAAGGCCCCGCATGCCAGGCAACATGGCTTTGCGTTCCATTTAGCTCGAACTAAGAAGCTGAGGCAGTGGGCTCCATTTCCCCTCCTGAGGCTTCCGTGCATCCTGGGCCCCCAGAAACACTCTGCCGGCCAAATGCTTTTTTCTTAATTTTGCAGTTTCAGTACGTGGGGCTTGAGAAGGGAAGGCATGAGCTCAGCCGGCGGGTGGCCGGGGTGATTTGGGTGCAGCAGCCTCATGGTCCCACATGGGTCGGATTAATGGCTTCAGTGGGTTTATCCAGCCTGAGGGCCATAGTTTGAGGACCCCTGGAATAGGGTCTCCTTCTTGAGCAGAGGGTTGGAATAAAAGACCTCAAAGTTCCCTTCCAACTGTTTTATTTTGTTATAACTTCTGTTATAGGTACATATGTTTAGCATGCTAAATACCTATTGGAATATGCTGATTTACACTGTGATGTTATCATACTTACACATTGGATTATATACCCTGTGAGGAAGACTTGGGTTCTTTTCTCATAATAATTATCTGATACTTAATAAATCAAACTCAAAAGTTATGGTCTTTGGGAAATGACATCCTAGCCATAGATGGTCAGCCAATAGAGCAAGTAAGACCTTTCCTTACCTGGGGTAGTTTTCTCTGAGACTGAATCTTGGCTCCCTCATCATCAAAGGAGCTGAGTTAGATCAAAGACATGAGTGAAAGTGGTGCTTAAAAGAAAACCTCATAGCTCTCCAGCTTCCTCAGCCCCAATTATTGAAGTATGTGAGGCCAAGGTTTCCCCCATGTCCTTACATCAATCTGATGTTTGGGGCTTCAGAGAGAAACCACCAGCAGAACCAACTGAATCCCAGCCACTGCAGAGTATCTTGGGGTGGACAAAAGGACTCCAGCTGCTGACCCTCAGAGCTGATTTGGGAATGTTCACAATTCCTGCTTTGCCTAAAATCAGAAAATATGGGTATTGGCATAAAATTTAATCTATGGAAACTGACAGACTCAGAAAATTGTGGCTGTTAGAACAGAGAAAACTTCAATTAAAGACCAATCTTGTATTGTATAACTGACAAACTGTATTAGGAACTGACGTCTCCATGTTTCTTGTACAACTGGAGAAGAAGCTAAAAAGATTCCTCCACAAAGAATCTGGGCCATAGAAGCATTAAAATATGCAGGAACCCTCAAAATTATAGTAGGCCGTTTATTGGAATAGAATAATTCAGTTGGCATTTGCACATGTTAATCTAATTGCAATAAATTGTAGGGGTGATTTACATTGTTTATAGTTTTTTAAATTTGTTTATTATTTTCCACTTTTATTATACAATCTTGCTAATATTCTGTCTTTAATATTTTAAACAATGTCTAATTAACAAATGATTCTAATGCTTTCATGAGAACAAGATTGGGTTTATTATAATCTAATATTGTGGACTTGATCTAACCCCAAATATAACACAGCATTCTTCATTGTGGAAGGTTTTTGAATGCAGCTCAGAATCTGATAAGTGCAGTGAAACCCTGAAGATGAGGCTACGGATTATCAGCTTTTATTTCTGCAGAAAGCAAAAGACTGGACGACCTTTTGGTCTCCCACCTTAACAGAGCAGGCAGAGAGAGAAAAAAAGGCGCACGCCAAAAACTTTTCCAAACATCTTACAGCTCACACAGCTTGCACAGAACACCATTGCTATAGAAACATAAATTGATACCATGTGAATTTCATGATTTTTCTCAGTGCTCTGAAAACAATGGACTTTAGAAGGGAAAAGAAATACATTTTCTGGCGTATAACTCAGAGCTTTGTTAGGGAATGCAGAACTTACATTTTAAGTTACAAACAAGGCTCCTTGGCAGAATCCACATTTTACTTTTCACAAGACGTTACTTTCCTAGGCTAAGGTTGGCAATTCGCCTATAACCAGGATGGCAAACCTATGGCACACGTGCAACAGGTGGCACGCGGAGCCATTTGTCAGGGCACGCAAAGTGTTGCCCTGTTACCTGGCAGGCACATATGCCATTTCAGTTCAGCCTTTTTAAAAGCCATTTTTCGCCCTCCCTAGGCTCCAGAGGTTTTATAGGAGCCCGAGGAGGGCGAAAACAGACACCCCCCCAAGTCCCTGAAGCCACCAGAGTCCAAAAAAAGGGCCCTAAGGGCAAACTGGATGCTTGGGAACAGACTTCCGGTTCGCTCGTAGGGCAGGTTTAAGCCCTACGGAGCTTTCAGGGACATTCAGGGGACTTCCCTGAAGCCTTGGGAGAACTAAAAATGACCCTACGAGCAAACTGGAAGTCCCTGAAGCCTTGGGAGGACTAAAAATGACCCTACGAGCAAACTGGAAGTGACTTATGGTTTTCTCGTAGGGTCGTTTTTCGTCCACCGGAGCCGTCAGGGAAGCCCCCTGAGTGCTCCTGAAGGCTCCGAAGGGCTTAAACTGGCCCTATGAGCAAACCGGACGTCACTTCCATTTGCTCATAGGGTCGTTTTTAGTCCTCCTGAGGCTTCAGAGAAGCTCCTGAAGCCTCCAGAGGGCCTCCGGGGAGGTGGGGTAGGCTGTTTTCACCCTCCCCAGTCTCCTATAAAACCTCTGGCGCCTGGGGAGGGTGAAAAAAGCATGCAAAAAAGGGGGGTCATAGCTGTTATGCACGCATGCACGTTGGCGGGGAGGTGTCACACATTGCATTATGGGTGCAGCATGCCTGCGCACGACCCCCCCCCCCCCGTGCTCCCCCGCTTCTGGCACGTGAGCCAAAAAAGGTTTGCCATCGCTGGCCTAGATGTTTTATCCATGCAAGTTTGAGAGTGACACATGCAGCGCTCAGGTCATCTGTTAGTCCAGGGGTGTCAAACTCAATTTCATTGAGGGCCCCATTGTGGTTGATTTTGGAGGCCATGGTGGGCGTGCTCTCACTGCTGATGTGTTTACCCTCCTTGGTTGCCAATGGTGTGTGCAGGAGGGCAAAGCATGTGGGTCAGAGGGAGGCCCACTCTCTCTCCTTATGAGACCTAGCTTTGTAACCAAAGCATCCTCAATGATAGGATGGGAGACCACCAGGAGAGATCAGGAGAAGGGGACAAGGGGATGGTAAAAGGCAGCAGGGCTGCCGGAAATCAAGTGCTAAGGCAAGATTAACCTCACACTTTCACTCTCTCCTTATAATCTCCTTCCTTCCCTTCTGTTAGCTGCCCTCTTCATTCTTCCTTCCCCTCTTTCCCTCTTTTTGCTTCCTTGCTCTCTTCCCCTCTTTCCTTATTTTTCTTTGTCTTTCCTGTCCCGACTGGGATGCTCCAATGCAAAAGGGGAAACATTCCTTGCCTTGTGATCAAATGGCACTTTTGCTAGTAGTTTGTGGCCACTGAAAAGACTGAGAACAAACCAGGCTCAGTTTATTCCACGCTTGCATTTCATGAGAGAAAGTTTGCTTCAGGCAGGGCACCCAAACTGCTGCCAATGGTGTGGGCGACAGCTGAGCAGGGAGGCAGGTTGTGTTTGTACTTTCATCCCCATTCAAGCAGGGCCCCTCATTTCCTCCCTTGCACAGTTGGGGCATGGAGGCTGCTGCCACCTAAGCAGCATGATTGCCCCCTCCCCAGCCAGCCAGCCCAAGCGGCAGTGGGCTCCACAGGACAGGCTCTCATTTCTGCACTGGGGCAGAAAACTCTGGTGGGCTGGAAGTGAGTGTGGATGGCCTCCTCCCCCCCCCCCCCCCCAGTGCTTCCTGGCTCAGTTGGAGGCTTCCTTCAGCCTTCAAACAGTTGCAGGGTTTTTTCTTTGCTTCCAGGTTGGTGCAAGAGGCTTTCCAGGGCCAAAACGGGGGAAAAAAAACCCTGTGCTTTCTGCACCCCATTTTGGCCCTGGAAAGCCTCCTGCACCAACCTCAAAGCAAAAAATAAAACCCTTGCAACTGTTTTAAGGCTGAAGGAAGCCTCCTACTGAGCGAGAAAGCACTGGAGGCCCAGACCATTCATTCCAGCCCACCGGAGTTTCCTGCGCAATGTGAGTACACACACACACACACACACACACACACACACACACACACACACACACATACTCATGCGTCCCCCGCCCTGCCCCCCACAAAGGCCCGAAAACCAGCTGGCCGGCAGGAGGTGCGCCTGCATGTGGATGTTAGTGGAGCTGGGCTGGGGTGGCTGGTGTGCCGGGAGAGGAGGCTCTGCATGCCACAGGTTCCCCATCACGGCTCTAATCCTTTCAATTCCTTTTCCAGATCAATGATGTAAGAGCTTCAGAGGCTCTGAGTGATAAAAACAAATTCCCCTTTTTTCACCACATGTACCCCAAAGAAGGAATCCATTACCCAGCAATTGTCCAGCTGCTCCTCCACTTCAGATGGACCCTGATTGGCCTCTTTGCTTCAGACATGGAAAAGGGAGAGAATTTCATGAGGACTTTTATTCCTGTGTTTGTCAGGAATGGAATTTGTGTGGTTATATCACAACTGTTCTCAACAACTGGATATACTGCATACCTCAGGGATTCCCTCTCTAAGTGGAGACAAGTCAACGTCTTTGTTCACTTCATGGAATATGAATATATTTGGGAGAGAATTCTTCCTTTCCATTTAACTTTTATGCGTTTGCCAGGACCCATTGAGGGGAAAGTCTGGATCCTCACAAGTTTTACATCATATCAAATAAACAAGCGCAGACTTCTCAAATACATCCATAGTATTTGGAACTTTAGTTATCTGGGAAAAGAAAAGCCAAAAGATTCTGCCTTTGAACCCTTTTTCTTTGTGGAAGAAAAGTTTCAAGATCATTATTTTCATTGTTCTCTTTCAAAGAACGTCTTTTCTGTCAAAGGCCGCAGAAGATGCACCCAGAAAGCCCCACTGGAGACCCAGAGGAAAAGGGACAGAAAAGGGATACAAAATTACTACAAACCTTACAGTCTCACGAAGACTCTGGCCCAGGCCCTGAATGCTGCATATTCCTCCAGATCGAGGAGGGGAAGGAAGGAGGGAGAAAAGATCTTGGGGTCTCCAAGGCTGCAGCCATGGCAGGTAAGGGGATCCCAATATGGATCCATTAATCTTAGATCCTTTGGAGGAGGAATCCAGTGGAGAAGGAGGGGGACCATCTCGACAGATCTGGCCAATTTAATTATTCAGGGAATTAATGGTTTGCAAAGAGTAGAGACCATGGCATTTTTATATTTAGCACTGCTAATTGGAAATTGCTGTATTCTTTTTTAAAATAAATCCTCTTATTTGTGGGTTTGTGATTAGCCTGGTGGAATTCCCCCTTCCTTCCGTCCCCATTGCAGGTGGGTCTGTGTGCAGCTGGACAGGCAGCTGAGCCCCCCTATTCTCCTCCAGTGAAAGGGAGCCTGGCGTGGATCTGGATGCTTTATTGGGAGAAGAGGGCAGGTGAAACTGAGGAGATGCAAAGAGTGGAAATCAACTAGAAAGACGAGATAGGCAGCATTAACTAACAGCCAGCAAAGAAGCAGCTGGAACCTCTCCAGCGATGCTCCGTGTGAGGGACGGAGGCCGTCTCCAGATGACCAGGGGTCTCGGTCACAATGGCTGCTTCCGTCTTCTCCAAAGGCTGAGAGAAAATGGAGTCTGGCTTCAGACCTTATAGTTAGGCTTATCTGCCCCCGGCCACTAAGTGGGGTAGAGCAACAACAGCACAAGAGTCACCGTATTTTTCAGAATATAAGACGCACATATTTCCCTCAAAAAAGAATCTGAAAATCTGGATGCATCTTATATATCCAATACAGCATTTTTTGCCTCCCGAAGCCCCGCCCCTTCACCAAAATGGCCGTGCATATCCTTATGGAGGTTTTCAGAGAGCTCCTGGGGGCTGGGGAGGGCAGTAATGAGCAAAGAATGGACCATTCTGCCCCCCCCAACCCCCAGCAGCATTCTATAAGCCTCCATAAGGCTATGCATGCAAATTATTTTGACAAAAAACGGGCTTGTTTTTGCGAAAAACAGGCCATTTTTTGCTCATTCCCCCCCCAACCAGGAGCACTCTGCAAGCCCCCCCCCCCAGGCTATTCATGACTTTTTAAAAGGGGGGGTGTTTTCAAAAAAACTGGCTGTTTTGGGGAGGTTTGCAGAGTGTAAACACTTTTTTTTCCTTTTTTTTTAATTTTTTAAAAAAGATTTTATTGGTAAAAAGAAAATACAACATCCATAACTTGTAAAAAACAATACAACTACATTTCGAGATATTCCCATACTATCAAATCATTATAAACATCAAAGGTTAGGTATCTTATTCCTTCCCTCCCTCTTCTCTTCCCCCATTTCTTCTTTTCCATATCCTTTTCTTCCCTCCCCCCCTTACTTCCTTTTCCCCTGCCTTCCCTCCTTTCTTTCCTCCTTTCCTCCTTTCCTTCCCCCTCCTTTCCCTCCCTCGATCCCCCCTTCCTTCACACATACCTTCCCTCCTTCCCTTCCTCTTTCCCTCCTCCTTTCTTTTCTCTTAACCTCCCTCCTTTCCTCCCTCCTTCCTTCCTTTCAACACTCCTTCTCTCTTTCTTTCCCTCCCTCTTTCCCTCTTTACTACCCTCTCTTCTTCCCTCCCTCCTTCCTCCCCCAGTTTCTTCTCTTTCTTCTCTCCTTCTTTCTTCCCACCTTCTTTCCCTTCTCTTCTTTCTCTTCCTCCTCTTTATCCTTCCCCCCTTCTTCTGCCTTTCCTATTCCTCTCCTTTCTCCTCTCCATCCTGACTTCCCTACTGTCCTCCTTCCCTCCCTTCTAACCTTTGTTACATTTGCATATTTTCCTCTGCTGAGGACAACCTGGTTCTCTTTTCCTTTCCTTGCTTTTTTTTTCCTTTTGGAAAGTTCTTTAACTGGTTGATGAGAATTACATTGATCAAGTGCTGTGCCAGCAGAAACAAAGTCTTAGGTGCTGCAGATTGTCAGCGATTTCCTTCTCCAGCACATGGATAAATACACCTGGAAACATCTACCTATCTACCTACTCTCTCTCTCTCCCTCCCTCCCTCCTGTATTTCTCTCTCTATCTCTTTTTATTTCTCTCTCTCTATCCCTACCTACCTACTGTATTTCTCTATCTCTCTATCTCTCTCTATTTCTCTCTGTCTCTATCCTTTTATCTACCTCCCTACCTAACTACTCTCTCTCTCTGCCTACCTACCTACTGTATTTCTCTGTCTTTCTCTCCCTCTACCTACGTACCTACTTTTTTTTTTTAAAAAAAGCCTTTTCAAAACTTATACTCTGAAAACTACAGTACATGTTGTGGCATGACAACCTTTATAAATTTGGAGGAAACCCTGAGACAATCTAGCCCAACGCTCCTCTCTGCAGGAATCCCAGTTCAAGCTTCTCTGACTGATGGCTGCTCAGTCTTTGCTCTCAGATGATCCATGAAGAGGAGACTGAACTTCTCTGCTTTACTGGCTCAGCTCTAAAACAGCTCATCCTTTTATCATATTTTTTCTCTCATTCAGTTAAAATCTCCTCTCTTGTAACTGAATTCACTTTTTCCATATCTGACACTCTGGAATAAGAGTGAGCAGATCTTACACTCATGTGTAACAGGAGTCAGTTATTGGAAGAGGGTTCTATCCAGTGGTGGGATTCAAATCTTTTTACTACTGGTTCTGTGGGCGTGGCTTGGTGGTCTTGTGACTGGGTGGGCGTGGCTTGGTGGTCTTGTGACTGGGTGGGTGTGGCTTGGTGGTCATGTGATTGGGTGGGTGTGGCTTGGTGGTCATGTAACTGGGTGGGCGTGGCTTGGTGGTCATGTGATTGGGTGGGCGTGGCTTGGTGATCATGTGACTGGGTGAGTGTGGCTTGGTAGTCTTGTGACTGGATGGGTGTGGCTTGATGGTCATGTAACTGGGGTGTGTGGATTGGTGGTCATGTGACTGGATGGGCATGGCTTGGTGGTCATGTGATTGGGTGGGTGTAGCCAACTTGACATCACTCGCGTCAAGAGGTACCTTGCCTGGCCTCTCCTTGCGTCAACAAGATACAATTTCCCTGTCTATTTATTTACTACTAAAGAACATCCAAAATACACAATTTAATCCTGTGTATATATGCCATATGTGTACATACATATTACAAGGTATAGTGTGTGTATAGGCACACAAAAAGATACGTTATCTACTTTATACACTGTATGTATATGTACACACACACACACACACACAGAAACACAGAACTCTTCTAAAACTATACACATTCAACCTCACTTATTGCGTTTGGAAAAAGACACCCAGAGTCCACTTTCTGGCACACATTTAACTATCACTTCTGCGCATTAGAACATTACACAGGGCTTCAGATGTTCTTCCCTAGCCTGCACATGACTGTTAGAGCCAGGAGATGTCATGGATTGAGTAAAATGTGGCAAAGCTCACTTGACACTCTTGCTTAGCAACCAAAATGTTGGGCCCAATTGTTGTAACTCAAGGACTGTCTCTGCCTTCCTCTGCATGGCAGCCGTGTCCTAGTAAACTCCTTCCCTTTTCTGGCAATTTTCCTCTCTGTTAGAGGCACCAAAATAATCCAGAGGATATAAGGTCTCCAGCTGGAGCAGGGGGTTGGACTAGATGGCTTCCTTCTGACCCTATTAGAGCAGGGGTTGGACTAGAAAATGACCTCCAAGATCCCTTCCAGCCCTTTCAAACATTGTTGTGCTCTTTGAAAGAGTCTTCTGAAGCTTCTGTGTCCTTCCTTCCTCTCATTTTCTCTCTTTCCCTCCATCCCTCCCTCCCTCCCTGTATCTATTGACCCATCCATCCAACTATAGCTCATTCACTTCCTCCTCCCTCCCTCCCTCTCTTTCTGTCTTTCCCTTCCTTCCATAACTCCCTTTCTTTCTCTCTCCTTTCATTTATTTTCCTTTCCTTTCTTTTTCCTTTTCTTTCATCTCTCTCTTTCTCTCTCTTTCTCCCCCTTCTTTTCCTCCTTCCAAAGCTAGGCGATCCACCTGAAACAAAAACTCCTTTGGATGAAACCGCCCATTTTACACAAACAAACAAACAAACACACACACACACACACACACACACACTCGCACACACTCTTTCAAACAGCTCTGCACCTCGCCTCATTGTTAGATTTTAGTGGTGGGCTGGTGGCCGAAGTCCTTTCCAAGCGTCCGGCAGCATCGCTCGCATCCCAGGAAAGCCCGGCTGATTAACTTACTGGGACGCGCTTTGATCGGTGCCTCTTCTGCGCAGGCAACCTTCTCTCTCCAGAGCAGGCAGAGAAGGGGAACTTGCAGGGATAAGAGTGTGAGTCTGTGTGTGTGTGAGACAGAGAGGGTGGGGAGGGGGGAAGAAAAAAGAAAAAGAGAGTGAGAGTGAGGAATCAGAAGCTTTTCAACCTTGTGGGCCGCCTGGGGGGAGGTGGAAACGGGGTGAGGGCCTCTCCCCGTTTCCTCTGGATCCCCCTCCCTCTTCCCCAAGTTTTTCTTTCCTCCCATCCATTCTCTCTCCCACTCCTGAGAGGGAGGCGGTGCTGCTTTGCCTGGGAGTTTTCTGGGCTCTGAAAGGGGCAGCTGGGGGGTGGTGGGGGTTGGGTTCCCCAGAACTTCTTTGGGAGAAGCGTCATTCTGAACTCCGCATTGATTGCAGAAACGCAAAGGGGTGGGCAGCCTTGGAGGGCCCCTTCCCCTTTTCATCTCAGCCCTACAAAACCAGAAATCTCCCCCCCTCCAAGCAGCAACTGAGACTGTGCAGGGGGGAGGAGGGGGGGCAGGAGAAGAAGTTCTGAAAGATCCCAATTCTGCAGCAAGAGGAGTTTCTGCAATGGGGAGGGGGAGGTGGCAGCCCCAGCTTCCATCAGAGCAGATGTTGGGAAGTGGGTCAAGGAGGAAAGGGGTCCCCTGACTCTCCCTCAGACTCCCTCAGGAAGGAAGGAGGGAAGGAAGGAAAGGAAGGAAGGGAAGGGAAGGGAAGGGAAGGAAGGAAGGAAGGAAGGAAGGAAAGGAAAGGAAAGGAAAGGAAAGGAAAGGAAAGGAAAGGAAAGGAAAGGAAAGGAAAGGAAAGGAAAGGGAGGGGAGGGGAGGGAAAGGAAAGGAAATGGGAAAGAAGGAAAGGATGAAAAACGGAGGGAATGGGAAGGGAAGGAAAAAGGAAAAGAGAAAGAAAATAGGGAAAAGGTGAAGAATGGCCGCTGCTGGAGTGGTCGGGAGCAGCTTGAGGTGGGCATTCGGGAGCAGACCAAGACGAGCAGGAGGCCACGGCAAAGACAGGCAAACAGGCTGGGCTGCGTGGCCACGTGGTTGAGGCAAGGAAGCCAAACAGCAGCTGCAGCAATGACTAAGGCCCCAGCCAAGGCCTGCGAGGCAAGTAGTGATGGGGAGAGACGTGGCCAGGCAGAATTTTTACTATTGGTTCACTCGAACCGGGCCGGACCGTCTGAATCCCACCACTGGCTGTATCCTCCCTTCCCCAACCGAGAGATTGTTTCAATTGGAAAGGGGGCTCCTAGACTCCTCTTGATCTTCAGCTCTTCTCCTTGCTGTCTTTCCTCAAAGCTAAGAGCAGCTCCTTTCAACTCTTCCTTGGCTTCATTCTCCTTCCCTGAAGTTCAAGTAGATTTTGTGCAAATTCTCCTCCACGTGTGATGCCTGCAAGGGGACCTGGTCCTTGAGTTGGGGTCTCCCCAAACCAGAACATTCACTTCCTTAGATTCTTATGGCTGCATTTGCCTTCTTTGGGATAATCTGGGATAAGAAACAAAGTTTTCTGCTTTTCAAATTCCTGGATGTTCCCATTCTAGTTTCATCCCTTTCTGGAGAAGAATGAATATTGGAATATTTCTCACCATAAACTGTACTTGGACCAAAATGGAGAGACAAGAGCAGATGTAGGCATTTCGGGCTACTTGGTTCTCCCCAAGGAAGAAGCCAAGAAAGTGATTCTGGCGTATTTTATAAGACAGAGACTTTCTATCAAAGAAGGTGTTCTTTCACGGCTAAAGTTGCTCAATAAGGTGAGATAAATTTTGGTGTCTTTTCTCTGTTTTCCAAAGCCTGAGGTCCCATTTCAAGTGGGCAAAGCCGAGAGTCTCCAGTGTGGTAGGCATTCCATGCCAGTTGGTGTTATCTGATTGTAGTTCTTCAACAGACGGGACCGACAGTGAGTGGAGGGGCTTTGCAATGTTTTATGGAAATCTTTCAAGATCTTACTGGTCAGAAGTTTCTTTCTTCATCACAGTTTTATTCTTTATTGAAAAATCTAATGGGATAGAAATTTCCTAAATCTTTTACAATAAATTTTATTCTCAGTTTTAATATGAATATATCATCATATGTAAATCTTTTTTCAATTCCATCTCTGCTGAGTTTATTAAGTAGAAAAGTCCTTTATTGTAATGTTAAATGCCAAAAGCGAAAGGGAGGAACTAAATGAAGAATCTGCCAGTAGTTAGTTATACCTCCTGCATCTTCTTAGTAGTAGTCAGGGATTTCATATTTACTTACATGAAGACCAGAGGCTATTTGGCTAATGTCCGTGTCTATCTCTATTTTCCATGAATATTGACTACTAACACATTTTCTTTGGCTTTCTTCATTTTTCTGCTCAGTCCCTGCCTCAGTCCAACTGTGCGGAAAATTGTCATCCTGGATTTGTCAAGAGGGCTCGAGAAGGAGAGCCAGTTTGCTGCTATGACTGCGTTCCTTGTCCGGAGGGGACCTTCTCCACTCAGGAAGGTGGGTCACACTGAGGAAAATGGGAGGCTTTGTGGAACTGGATCCATCCAGAACCTTTTCATGAAAGTGCAAGTTAAAAGACCAAGCTCACCTTTTTTTAATTTTTAACATGCACATTTTTTTATCTAAAAGGAAGTAAATCAAAAAGTCTTTGAAGGAGGGGCTGGGAGGAGATGGGAGGAGGGGGTGGCAGACTGGGGAAGCTTTACTAATATCAGAGGAAACATCTCTCCTGTTTTCTAGTCTGGATATGTGCTGCTAAGTTCACCTTTCTAGGAAGATCTGAGTTCTTTGAAACTTGATGAATTAGGTCCACCTTCTGAAAGACCCTGCAATTCACTGTATATTGGATTCTCCCCTTGAGGATCACTGAGAAGGTGTCACTGGTCCATAATGTGGTGCTGTGGATAGTTATGGGGGCAACTCAATTCACAAATATTCTGCCAGTCATGTAAATTAATCAATCAATCAATCAATCAATCAGAGTTGAGCTGGAAAAAACATTGGAGGTCTTCTAGTGCTACCACCTGCTCAAGCAGGAGACCTGATACCATTTCAGACAAGTGACTGTCCAATCTCTTCTTAAAAACATCTAATGTTGAAGCATCCACAACTTCTGGAGGCCAGCTGTTCCACTGGTTAATTGTTGTCACTGTTAGGAAATTTCTCCTGAATTAAATATAGCTTCCAGATGTTACAAGATAATGTAGGTATCCTCTAAGTCCAGCATACTAACTGCCATGTGGCAGAATTCTAAATATAAAAATCTTCTATAAAAAGATTATATGATTCATTATTAACCTGTAATAATGCAGCTTCCTATGAATTACATTACACATTACACCAGAAATAATTAACACCCTCGGACTTTCCTCAACATCATATACCTAGCTACTTTTTAAAAAATTACATCTTTCTTATGCTATTTTTTATGAAAAATAAAAGGAACGAAATATTAAAGAAAATTGATTTTTGGTTTCTCAGATGCAGAAAAATGCACCAAGTGTCCAGATGACAAATATCCAAATGAGGCCAGAGTCCAATGTATCCCCAAAGTTATAGCCTTCCTGTCTTATGAAGAACATCTGGGCATCATCCTGGTCTCTTTTGCCCTGCTCTTGTTCCTAACCACAGTCCTTGTTTTAATTATCTTCATTAAATATGGAGAAACTCCCCTTGTCAAAGCCAACAACCGGGACCTCTCCTACATCCTCCTGGTCTCCCTCCTGCTTTGCTTCTTGTCTCCTTCTCTCTTCATTGGTCAACCAAGGAAAGCCACCTGCCTTCTCCGACAAACGGTTTTCAGCATCATCTTCTCAGTTGCCGTTTCTTCTCTCTTGGCCAAAACCATTACGGTGGTGCTGGCTTTCCTGGCCACAAAACCAGGAAATCGGTTGAAGAGATGGTTGGGGAAGAGCTTGGCCAACTCCATCATCCTGTCTTCTGCTGTAGTCCAAATTATCATCTGCTCCATCTGGCTGGGAGTTTGTCCCCCCTTCCCTGACTCTGACCTCCACTCCCAGCCTGGAGAGATCATCCTGCAATGCAACGAAGGGGCCGTTGTCATGTTCTACGTCACCCTCAGCTACATGGGCTTCCTGGCTGCCATCTGCTTCACGGTGGCTTTCCTGGCCAGGAATCTGCCTGGGGCCTTCAACGAAGCCAAGCTGATCACCTTCAGCATGCTGGTCTTCTGCAGCGTCTGGGTGACTTTTGTGCCCACCTACCTGAGCACCAAAGGGAAATACATGGTGGCTGTTCAGGTCTTCTCCATCCTGGCCTCCAGTGCTGGTCTGCTGGGCTGCATCTTCATCCCCAAGTGTCACATTATCCTTCTGAGGCCAGACCTGAACACAAAGGAGCATCTCACAACCAGAACAAATGTAAAAACATGAGCTATTAAGAGTCACAAACACACCATTGTTTGTAAAAGTACTATTTTATACCTGGCTACTAAAGGGGATTCAAAATAATTTAATCATTAAAACAGACCTATCATAAAAGTATGAGGATTCTTTTACTGTGAGAAACATTTACCAATTCTAAAAAAAATCAGTTTTTTCTGCAATGATCAAGAATTGTAATATCTATCAGCAATTATAAAAAATATGGAACTGGCCTGGGCAAGGACCACGACAACTGTTTCAATCACTACTTTAAACAAAGTTAGCATTCAAGTGATGAAATCAAGTTTGGATGGAAAGAAGGAAAATAATCTGGAGTTGTTACAGTTTTTATTCCATCCCATCTTGGGATTTCAGCGACTTCCACAGAATAAGAGAAAAAGAGAGAAGCTTTGGAAATCCAGACCATGCAGGAAATTGGAGACAGGTCCTTTCATATAGGAGTAAGTGGAGTAAAGAGAAAAGAAGGAAAGTGTTAAGAGGAATGCAAACAGAGGAAAGGAAACTCCAGCACAGGGAATGGCTTAGAATGAAACTGACCAGGAGGAGCCTGGTTGGAAGTCCTTGTTGTATGCAATCTTCTGGTGAAGCTGAGGATTCTCCCAATGAGACAGTCTCCTGGCCTGGAAAAGCTCCATGGATTGTTTCTATCCTGGTGCTCCATGCTCAGCGGGTACTTCATTCTCAGCTTCCCAGAGACTGGCTAGGACACCAGCAGCACCAGAACCAGGAGCAGGAGGTCCACAATTCATGGGGTGAATCAATCAATCCCCTTCCTGTTTCTAAAGAAGAATTAGAAGAACTCAAAGGACTCCTGTTATGTTCTGGGCGAAGATTGGAGGCGAGGCCAGAGTGAATTCTAACAGTCCTTTATTCAATACTGCCTGCGAGGTATCAACTCCCTGGTTGTCACAGCATCTTTTAAAGGAAACTGATCACCGAAACAATGAATCAAGGAAGAGCATTTTCCCGCTCCAACAGAGGACCAGAATGAAAACTTCAACTGACAACTATACACTATACACCTTCTGTACCTCAAAAATAATAAGACCTCCCCGAAAATAAGGCCAAGCACTTATTTCAGGGGTTAAAAGAAAATAAGACCCTGTCTTCTTTTGGGGGAAACACAGTACAATACCATATTTTTCAGAGTATAAGACACTCTGAAGTGTAAGACGCACCAAGCTTTTGGGGAGGAAAACAAGGGGAAAATATCTGCCTCTGCCTCCCAGCAATTTGCGCCCTTGTAACAAACAGTACAGACAATATACACTGCTTGTAGTGTTATATTTCAGACTATACTTGTACAGATGCTGTTAAAATTTATGTGCTTTCTGGAAGTATAGTTATTCTCTGCTATTTAAAAGAAAAGCGCTTTTCAAAACAATAGCTCTTCAGATCAAGCATTTATTTTAAAAAGCTTCTTCATTTTGTTAAATTGTCTAGAATAATAAAGCAGTCTTTAAAAAATAAGCCTAATGATTTGAACATTCTGTAGGCATTTATAGTTGTTGACTTGCCTCCTTGCAGCAAACAGCCTGATTTGCGCAAGAAAAAAAAATCTGCCTCCCAGCAATTTGCCACACAGCAAATTTCATTTTCCATTTCTTCCGATCATCAGCTTTTCAGGCTGCAGGAATTGCTATAGGCTATTGAAGCCCCCCGCAAGCCCACATTTGCTGCAAAGAGGTAAATTGCTGGGAGGCAGAGGCCAAAGGGTTGGGGCCGGTGGGTGGGTGGGGCTACATTCAGTGTATAAGACGCATCCAAATTTTCACCCTCTTTTGGGGGGCAGCTAATGAGCGAGCTAGCGGCAGCTGATGGGCGGGGGAGTGAGCGAGCCCCAAAATAAAGCGGGGGTTTTCTAGAACGGCCTGGGACGCAGGAAAAATTATGAAAAGGCATGCCTCTCCCGCCAGATGTGGGACGTCTGGTCACCCTAAGCATCATTCTGAACTCCGTGTTTGTTGCAGAAACGCAAAGGGGTGGGCAGCCTTGGAGGGCCTGTTCACCCCTCCCCTTTTCCTCTCAGCCCTGCAAAACCAGAAATCTCCCCCCCTCCAAGCAGCAACTGAGACTGTGCAGGGGGGGAGGGGGGCAGGAGAAGAAGTTCTGAAAGATCCCAATTCTGCAGTAAGAGGAGTTTCTGCAATGGGGAGGGGGAGGGGGAGGGGGTAGCCCCACTTTCCAAAGTCCTTTTAGCCATAATTGCCATCAGAGCAGATGTTGGGGAGGGGTTCAAGGAGGAAAGGGGTCCCCTGACATCCCCTCAGACCCCCAGGAAGGAAGAAGGGAAGGAAGGAAGGAAGGAAGGAAGGAAGGAAGGAAGGAAGGAAGGAAGGAAGGAAGGGGGAGGGAAAGGAAAGGAAATGGGAAAGATGGAAAGGATGAAAAATGGAGGGAATGGGAAGGGAATGAAAAAGGAAAAAGAGAAAGGAAAGAGGGAAAAGATGAAGAATGGCCGCTGCTGGAGTGGTCGGGAGCAGCCTGAGGTGGGCATTTGGGAGCAGACCAAGATGAGCAGGAGGCCACAGCAAAGACAGGCAAACAGGCTGGGCTGTGTGGCCACGTGGTCGAGGCAAAGGAGCCAAACAGCAGCTGCAGCAATGACTCTAAGGCCCCAGCCAAGGCCTGCGAGGCAAGTAGTGGTGGGGAGAGACGTGGCCAGGAAGAATTTTTACTATCGGTTCACTCGAACCGAGCCGGACTGTCTGAATCCCACCACTGGCTGTATCCTCCCTTCCCCAACCGAGATATTGTTTCAATTGGAAAGGGGGCTCCCAGATTCCTCTTGATCTTCAGCTCTTCTCCTTGCTGACTTTCCTCAAGGCTAAGAGCAGCTCCTTTCAACTCTTCCTTGGCTTCATTGTCCTTCCCTGAAGCTCACATACATTTTGTGCAAATTCTCCTCCACGTGTGATGCCTGCAAGGGCACCTGGTCCTTGAGTTGGGGTCTCCCCAAACCAGACCGTTCACTTCCTCAGATTCTTATGGCTGCATTTGCCTTCTTTCCATGGACATCATCCTGCTGACTCAGATTCTGTTTCCAGTTAACTACGATTTTGAGATCATTTTCACAAACTTACATATCAAATTTGGTATCCTTTATGTTTATTTCCAGTCCGTCATTCATGTTCTTATATGAGACTCCATTGTTAGTCAAGTCCTAGTAGATAAAATCCAGATACTTTTGTACTGCTTTTTACTTATGAACCCTTCTCTGTGTGCTAATCATAAATATTGTTTCTCGAAACTTGATATTCCTCTTATAAAATTTTATTTTATTCAGAAAGGTAAAATACAAGTTTTGGAAAATAAAACTATTATAAAGACAAAACAAAACTAGATAAAACATTAAAAACAAAGACATGCATACTGTCTCCCCAATTGAATACAACACAGCAATAATAGTTTCTCCCACTTGCAAAATAGGCCCACAATTATAAACTATATATTTACTGGACTTGTCATCTATCTGCTATATATAAAAAACATAGACAATTGTAGAAGAAAGATTCAATCTGGGATAAGAAACAAAGTTTTCTGCTTTTCAAATTCCTGGATGTTCCCATTCCAGTTTCATCCCTTTCTGGAGAAGAATGAATTTTGGAATATTTCTCACCATAAACTGTACTTGGACCAAAATGGAGAGATAAGAGCAGATGTAGGCATTTCGGGCTACTTGGTTCTCCCCAAAAAGGATGTTGTTGAAAAGACTCTCGCGTATTTTAAAAGACAGAGACTTTATATTGACCAAGATACTCTTTCATGGCTAAAGTTGCTCAATAAGGTGAGATAAATTTTGGTGTCTTTTCTCTATTTTCCAAAGCCTGAGGTCCCATTTCAAGTGGGCAAAGCCGAGAGTCTCCAGGGTGGTTGGCATCCCATGCCAGTTGGCGTTATCTGATAGTAGTTCTTCAACAGACGGGACCTACAGTGAGTGGAGGGGCTTTGCCATGTTTTATGGAAATCTTTCAAGATCTTACTGGTCAGAGGTTTCTTCCTTCATCACAGTTTTATTCTTTATTGAAAAATCTAATGGGATAGAAATTTCCTAAATCTTTTCCAATAAATTTTATTCTCAGTTTTAATATGAGTATATCATCATATGTAAATCTTTTTTCAATTCCATCTCTGCTGACTTTATTAAGTAGAAAAGTCCTTTATTGTAATGTTAAATGCCAAAAGCGAAAGGGAGGAACTAAATGAAGAATCTGCCAGTAGTTAGTTATACCTCCTGCATCTTCTTAGTAGTAGTCAGGTATTTCATATTTGCTTACATGAAGACCAGAGGCTATTTGGCTAATGTCCGTGTCTATCTCTATTTTCCATGAATGTTGACTACTAACACATTTTCTTTGGCATTCTTCATTTTTCTGCTCAGTCCCTGCCTCAGTCCAACTGTGCGGAAAATTGTCATCCTGGATTTGTCAAGAGGGCTCGAGAAGGAGAGCCAGTTTGCTGCTATGACTGCATTCGTTGTCCGGAGGGGACCTTCTCCACTCAGGAAGGTGGGTCACACTGAGGAAAATGGGAGGCTTTGTGGAACTGGATCCATCCAGAATCTTTTCATGAAAGTGCAAGTTAAAAGACACAAGCTCACCTTTTTTAATTTTTGACATGCACAATTTCTTATCTAAAAGGAAGTAAATCAAAAAGTCTTTGAAGGAGGGGCTGGGAGGAGATGGGAGGAGGGGGTGGCAGACTGGGCAAGCTTTACTAACAGCAGAGGAAACATCTCTCCTGCTTTCTAGTCTGGATATGTGCTGCTAAGTTCACCTTTCTAGGAAGATATGAGTTCTTTGAAACTTGATGAATTGTTTTAGTTCCACCTTCTGAAAGACCTTGCAATTCACTGTATATTGGATCCTCCCCTTGAGGATCACTGAAAAAGTGTCACTGTTCCATAATGTGGTGCTGTGGATAGTTATGGGGATAACTCATTGCACAAATATTCTGCAAGTCATTTAGATCAATCAAGCAATCAGAGTAGAGCTGGAAAGAACCTTGGAGATCTTCTAATGCTACCCCCTGCTCAAGCAGGGGACCTGATACCATTTCAGACAAATGACTGTCCAGTCTTTTCTTAAAAACATCCAATGTTGAAGCACCCACCACTTCTGGAGGCCAGCTGTTCCACTGGTTAATGGTTGTCACTGTTAGGAAATTTCTCCTGAATTCCATATAGCTTCCAGATGTTACAAGATACTGTAGGTATCCTCTAAGTCCAGTATATTAATTGCCATGTGGCAGGATTCTAAATATTTGTATAAAAAGATTATGTGATTCATTAATAACCTGTAATAATGCAGCTTCCTATGAATTACATTACACATTACACCAGAAATAATTAACATCCTCGGACTTTCCTCAACTTCATATATCTAGCTACTTTTTAAAAAATTACATCCTTCTTATGCTATTTTTAATGAAAAATAAAAGGAACGAAATATTAAAGAAAATTGATTTTTGGTTTCTCAGATGCAGAAAAATGCACCAAGTGTCCAGGTGACAAATATCCAAATGAGGCCAGAGTCCAATGTATCCCCAAAATTATAACCTTCCTGTCTTATGAAGAACATCTGGGCATCATCCTGATCTCTTTTGCCCTGCTCTTGTTCCTAACTACAGTCCTTGTTTTACTTATCTTCATTAAATATGGAGAAACTCCCCTTGTCAAAGCCAACAATCGGGACCTCTCCTACATCCTCCTGGTCTCCCTCCTGCTTTGCTTCTTGTCTCCTTCTCTCTTCATTGGTCAACCAAGGAAAGCTACCTGCCTTCTCCGACAAACGGTTTTCAGCATCATCTTCTCCGTTGCCGTTTCTTCTCTCTTGGCCAAAACCATCACGGTGGTGCTGGCTTTCTTGGCCACGAAACCAGGAAACCGAGTGAAGAGATGGTTGGGGAAGAGCTTGGCCAACTCCATCATCCTTTCTTCTGTTGCTGTCCAAATTATCATCTGCTCCATCTGGTTGGGAGTTTCTCCCCCTTTCCCTGACTCTGACCTCCACTCCCAGCCTGGAGAGATCATCCTGCAATGCAACGAAGGGGCCGTTGTCATGTTCTACATCACCCTCAGCTACATGGGCTTCCTGGCTGCCATCTGCTTCACGGTGGCTTTCCTGGCCAGGAATCTGCCTGGGGCCTTCAACGAAGCCAAGCTGATCACCTTCAGCATGCTGGTCTTCTGCAGCGTCTGGGTGACTTTTGTGCCCACCTACCTGAGCACCAAAGGGAAATACATGGTGGCTGTTCAGGTCTTCTCCATCCTGGCCTCCAGTTCTGGTCTGCTGGTCTGCATCTTCATCCCCAAGTGCTACATTATCCTTATGAGACCCAACCTGAACACAAAGGAACAGCTGACAGCCAGAATAAATGTAAAAACATGAGACATAACACCATGATATTTAAAGGGATTGTAAAATGTTCTTTTATTTGAAAGAACCCATTAATTATTTCCACTTAGATAGTATTCAGGAATCAAAGAAAATCACATCTACATGTTCCCCAATGGGAAATTGTTGAAAGATTGGAATTCTTGTTACTCTCTTCCCTTTCATCTCAATAAATCTTGCTAAAGAGAACTCTGAAAATCATTCAGAGAAATGTGTTGTTCAGCAACTGCTAAAGAATTCAACACTTTTGAAGAAATTATTTGATCAATTATTCATACTGATAGCAGCTAAACGTTTTTGTCTGAAAGAATGAATAGGAAAAATGGTAAGATGTGGGAGCCAAACTCCAACTATGTTGTTTGATAATCTCCATGAGAACCAATGGCCATCCCACCAACCCAGATGCTTAGATGTTCTCACCCGAGGAGACCTAGTTAGCTCACCTTTCCATAGTTGCTCCTGCCCTGTGAAAGAAGCTTCTCCATGAGATCCATTATCCTGTCTCCATTCCCTTATTGGGTGATAAGGACACTGTAAACAGCCGGTTCTTTTCCCCAATGCATGGGCCAGGTTGAGACTGGAGTCCAGAAGATGTGGGTGGAGAAACCCCACAGGAAAGTCAGGCTGCATCCTGATGAGCTTGGGCTCCTTGTGGTTGCACCAGGTGAATAGCTGCAAGCAGGAGATCAGGGGTGTCTCAAACTCCATCTGAGGAAAGAAAGAGGGTCTCCCTCTCCATTTCCAAGGTGGGAAGCCCAGCAGTGCAACCCTTGAAGGCCTGATCTGGTGGGTTCCCCTCAGTCCTCTCAGGCTGCTTCCAACCCCAGAAGCCCCAGAAACAAGCCCTTCAGAAGGACTTTGCTCCAGGCTCCCAGGAAGCAAGCAGAAGGGAGAAGAAAGGGAAAGTTCTGGTTACGAAATCCTGAATGTCTCTGGAGATAAATTCCAATGGACTATCAGGCAATGAAGGTAGTCCTCCACTTATGACCACAATTTCTGTTACTAAGCAAGGCAGTTCTTAAGTTCTGCCTCATTTTACAACCGGTTTGCCACAGTTGTTAAGCAAATGAGTGTGGTAGTTAAGTAAATCATGTTGTCATTAAGCAAATCTTAGGGTGACCCCATCTCCCTTGTTGGCCTTTTGTGGAGGGCTGGAGGTTTCTTCTGAGTGGCTTCTCCAGAGCAGCAAAGGCAGCAGAAGACCCACAAGTGGGAGGCCGCAAGTCAGGATGACTCATTGCAGGGGATTCTTCCTCTTTCCTGGAACTGAGGAAGGAGGCAGGAAGTGGGAGAGGGGAAAGGGCTCCTGGATGCAAACCCGGTGTTGATCTCCAGGAGGGAATTCAGGAGGTCTCTTAATCTGTCCCTGGGGTGGCTTTCCCCAGCTTGGCCATTTCAGATAGGCTCAACTACAACTCCCAGAATTCCCAGCAGATCTTTGATTGCATCATCATGGATGCTTCTGACCTATGGGCCACCCAGCCCTGTGCCTTCTTGGAATTGTAGTTGATGCACATGGTGGATGATGGAATGGAGAAAGGGGCTCCTGGAGGTCATCCACTCGTGTGCGATTTGCAGATTGGATTCAGGCAAGACTTGAGGATGTAAACCATGAGGACATAAAACCAAAGGATTTAATTGACTTGAGGATGTAAACCATGAGGACATAAAACCAAAGGAACCAAATTGTGGGGTTTCTATACTGTTTAATCCAGTGTTTGTCATCTCTGGCAACTGAAATTTATTAATTATTCTTTTTAAATTTCTTGAATTAAGCTGCAGTAGAAAGAAGAAGAAAAAAGTATAGACAAAAGACCATTGTGGCACAACACACACACACTTCAGAAATTCTTCTTATATGCAAGATATAAAGTTTTATTCAGCAGTTTCCGTAAGGGACACCCATAGTTATAACATCCAAAGCCCAGTTGACATCTTTAAGTAACTGTTCAGAAGCTGCAAGGAACAGCAGGATTTACTGGAGGAATCAGGCCCACAAAGGCAGAGAGGGCATTTCTGTGCTCTCTCCATCAGGATCCAGATAACGGAGGAGCCCTACAAGAGGAGAGGGGCAATTTTATAGGATATGGGATTTGTTTTATCGGTGACTAAGGGGAAAAAAAACCTTGGAAATGAAAAATGATTTTAATTTAATTTAATTTACTTTAATTGAAGAAAGTGAATGATGATATAATTATGCTGTGAAATAATCTAACAATGATACAATGAAGAATTAATATAAGGTCTGGTGATATAATGTATAGGGTTAAGAACTTATTATAATGATACTTCGCTGCTGATAAGTAATTTTAATAAGGGAACAAATGAAAACTGGTATATATAGGCAGCGACGTCTTGTTGAAAAATGAAGGAATAAGATCTCTGTCTGAAGGTATGAAATGCAAGGACAATAATGAATATAAATATACTTTCTGGGGAAAAATAATGCTAATGTTAACTGAATATATATTGTAGAATGAAAATGAGGCTTTTAGTTATACTAGATGAAACATTTGAGATGGTAAATATTATTTGAAGATGTAGATGTTAAAACACTTGTAACCAAACGACATGCTGCATGTGATGATGTTTTTTTTTCTTTTTGTGTGTTTTTTCCTTTTTTTTTCCTTTTTTTCCAATTATTGTGGTGTCTATCAAATATATAACAGAGAGATACGGGGTGTGTGTATGGGGGGAAACATAGTAGGGATGGATTGCTACAGGCAGGGGAATAAGAAACGATACGAAATTATAATTTATTAAATGAAACAATGAATGTATAAGAATGATAAAGGTTAAAACACCTGTAATCAAATGGCATACTGCATGGGATGGCTGGGAGGCTTTCAGCTCAGCTGACAGTCCTGCTGCGACTGGCAAGGTGGCGGTAAGGGTGGGGCTCCAGCTAGTAAGGGTGGGGCTCTCCTGAGTCCCCTGGCACACTGGGTGGCAAGTCAAGGGAAGGGAGGGGAAGAATCTTTTTTTCTTTCTCAAATGGGTAAAAGGCCACCATTCCTCCATTCCATGTATGGGGAGAGAGAGTGTTGTCCCATGTGCTGCTCACTCAGGAGTGCCAACATCATTTCTGAAGAAGGCCACTTGGCTGGTGACCTCCCTGTGGAGATCTTCCCTGTCTTTCTCCAAACACCTGTTCTGCAGCTCTAATTCTTGGATCATCATTCTGACATGGGTCAATGCTTCTCTGTTGTCCTCCAGAGTTTTCTGCAGGTCCTCCATTCTGACCTGGTAAACACAGGTCTGCTGATGCTGCAGATGGTTGAGGTGCTTCTTCTCATTTCCCCTCACATTCTGAAGAATGATGACTTTCTACTTCAGTTGGCTGGAGTGGCTTTTCTCCACAAAGTGGAACTTTGGTCCATCTCAGCCAGTTCATGCTGCAGACTCTAGAGGGGCTTCTTGAGTTCTTAAGAAGGTTCCAGACCTCTTTGAGGAGCTTCTCAGAGGTTCTAAGGCAGCCTTCTCAAGTTTGAGGAAGGCCACTTGGCTAGTAACCTCAGACATTTCTTTCTGGGGTTCTTCAGTGTGTTTCACCAAAGATTTTTTTCTCAAGCTCTAACTGGTGGATCATCGTGTTGGCATGGTCCAAGTTTCCTTTTTTCTCCAGCAGAGTTTTCTGCAGGTCTTCTGTCGTGGTCTGAAGTTGATCCACTGTGCTTCTCTTTCATCCGTTGTTTGTCTTTCATGGATTCCTGGATCTGAAAGTGAACGGAATCTGGTTAAACTGGAGATCATGGAGGCCATCACTGCTCATTCAGATATTCCCTAAAGGACCGTTTTTTCGCTGCTGCTGACCTGTTTGGAAAATGGAGAGACACAGTCGCTTCTTCTCTCAGTTCAGATAGGTTTGCTAACTGCCTAAAGTCCACAGATGCCTTCAAGTGGCCCATTTTGAGAAGCACTGACAATCCATCACAACTGATCTCCCTTCAAACTATCCGGACTTCCCATTTGATTCAGATTCCAATTCGAGGCCTATTATCTCTCAAGACTCTCCAAAGGAGTCAGAATCTGTGATGGGTCAATTTGGCCCCCTCTGGCACTGCTAGGCGGTTTCTCAGGAGAGGGAAAGGGCGGGGGGACCATTCGGATTAGAAAAAAGCCCCCCTCCTCCAAGTACTTACCAGTCCCATCCAAGGCAGGAAATCCTGGTGGGTCCCTTTGAGCCAGTCCCTCTCTCTCAGCCACAGCCTACCTCACAATCATGTTGTTGTGAGGATGATGGAGTCTTCAGTATGTTCACTGCCTTCAGCTATTTAGAGAAAGAATAAAGGTGGATAAAACTCTGAGTAATAAAAAATAAAAATATATAAATGAGTCAACCAGCAGGATGAGTCTGTTCAGGAAATAACTACTGGCCAATGGAATCTCTGTTTAGGTTAATTAGCCCAGGTCTGTTTCTACCTTTGGGGACTCAATGCCTCTCCAACTGGGACATCCTGAAGCCAATCTTTCTCCTAGATCACATTGGAGCCCCCCAGCTGGCTACTCCCAGCCCCTTTCAAGAGACAGGAACCTTTGACATGTTGGATGAGAAGTTTGGTGACAGTTATGGAGGCTGCAGACACGGCAGGTATCAGCACATCTGTCATGTTGGTTGAACCCCACTTTTCTAATCTCTCCCCTTTAGTTCTGCCTTAGAGGGAGGGGTCTCTCCCTCCTGAGGAGCCCAGGCGAGGGAGACCCTGCGATGCCCCCAGTGCCAGACATCCAATCCAGCCACTTTCCAGGGATGTTGAGCAGAGCCTCCATTATGTGGTCCAGACTCCACAAGGATGTTGGAGGTTGCCATGGCAAGTTCCAGCCAATGAGCTCAGGAGGAGCCTCTGATGTCACAAGCCAAGGCTTTGATTGGCCTGGACCTGAGATTTGAATAATAATCGCCAATTGGCTGTCTTCCCCCTGGGGGACATGACTTATCTATTGATGAGCCAATCCTGAAGGGGCTTTGAGCCCCAAATTCAGTTCAGCCAGAGAGTCTCCCTCTGAAGGGGGAACCCTTGATCGCCTGGAGAGGTTGGGGAGCCCCAGATTCTGCCCCTTCTCTGGAGATGGAGTCCAGATTCGGAGTCTTGCCCCTTGGATCTGGAATCTGGTATTAGAGATCCAGAGAATCCAGGTTTTCCTCTCCATGCCCAGATGAAGGGGATCTGAGAGGGAAATATATGCATAAAAGATTAAATATTATTAATATTCAAAAGGCATTGAGAGAAGGTGCCTGAAGAAAAAATGAATCCAATTTTGTACAGTCTTACCAAGTACCCTACAGGAAATCCTCGATTTATATCCATTCATTTAGTGACAGTGCCAAGTTCCACAGTCATTAAAAAAGTGATTTATGATGGGTCCTCACACTTACAACTAGTGCAGCACATAATGACCACTTGAGTGCCTGGCAATCAACATGGATTTATGACTAGTAAAATCAATGGGCGAATTGGTGTTTCTTTCATGACTGCTGGATTCACTCAACAACCGCAGTGATTCGCTTAACAACTGTGGCAATAAACATTGTAAAATTCAAGACAACTCACTTAACAACTGCCTAACTTAGCAATGGCATTTCTGGCCCCAATTCTGATCAAAAATCGAGTACTACCGATAGGATGCAAGAGCAGGCTGGTTTGGAGAAGCTTATGCAAGGCTGGATTTAAGCAGGGTTAGGAGACCATCAGGAAATGCCAGGGTTAGGTTGAGAGGAAGGCAGTGGCCAACCTATCTTGCTAGGTAGAAAAGTAGGTGGGGGCCCTTTAATTACTCTGTGCCAATCACTAAATGACTGTGCATTCTAGTCCCGCCTTAGACATCAAAGGCAGCTGTGGACTTTGAGCCAATCACCAGAAGGGTCTGATTTCAATTCCCAGGGCCCAGCTAGGACTCTATGCTGCCCCCTACAGGCAGGGAGTTTCAGCTGAACCCTGGCAAGAGGGAGAGGCTGTGGCTGGTCTATATTTGTGTGTGTGTGTGTATTTGTCTCTCTCTGTGTGTGTCTATGTGTGTGTTTCTGTGTGTCCAGGAGTTTCTCTCCTTTGCTCTCAGATGGGGCTGCTCTACCCCAGAAGGACCCAGGGGGAAACCTGGGGTCCTGCTAGACTTGCAGCTCCTGCTGGGAGACAAGGCGGCAGTGGTGACCAGCAGGGCCTCTGCCCAAACTCCGCTCATTTGCTGCTTCATACAGAAGTTCATTGGCTATCAAAAGGCAACTGTGTGAGATGCTTATACAATCTTTTTGACACTGTTGGGGAGTTTTTTGAAGACAAGAATGCCTTGCTCAGTGGTGAACTCAAAGAGATCAGGCATGACATTGCTTATTTATCAGAACTATTTGCTAAGTTCAATGAAGTGAATTTGTAGCTGTTAGGAAATTAGATCAATTCTTATTAAGGCCAAATCTGTCATCTCTACATTTATTTCAAAGTTAACTCTATTCAAGCACAATATAGGCCCTTGCGAGCTATACCAATTTCTGAGTTTCTCTGAGCTAGAAGAGAAAGGTGGGATACAAGATGATGATCTTCAAGTTTTTTGTGACCATTTGGACATGCTGCATAAAGATATGTCTGAGTGATATCAGGATCTTCTTTTGATGGAAATTCCAGATTAGGTGATAAATCCATTTTCAGATACTGAGGAAGATGGGGTAGTGGAGGAACAACTCATAAAGCTACACAATGATATTGAGCTGAAGCCAAAGTTTAAGAAATTGTACCAAGAGTTTTGGTTACAGAAAGAAATTCCTGATCGCTATCCTGCACTATGGACAGTGGTTAAGAAGTTCCTTGTTGCATTTCCAACATCATATTTGGTGGAACGTGGCTTCAGTGTGGTCATCCAACTTCTCTCCAAGCAAAGAAATCAACTCCAGATTACTGAATGTGGTGATTTAAGACTCCTGCTAAGTGACTTAAGACATTGGGAAACTAGTATCACTTCATCAAGCCCATCCATCACATTAAGAATGTACTGAACAGTGAAGTAGTAACTAAATTTTAGTGAGTTTACTAAGTTACTAGTCACTAAGGTTCTTGAAAAATGATTATCAGACTTTGAAAACCTGGTATCACTGGATCACGTTCAACAATTTTGTTGAATTAACATTAACTAAAAAGGTTTTTAAATTGGATTTTGAATAAATGTGCAATGAATTGTTACAAATCTTCCTTCCGTCGTGCAAACAGCCCACTCACATGACCCCCCCCAGCCATGCCTACCAAGCCACGCCCACAGAAGCGGTAGGAAAAAAAATGAATTCCTCCACTGGGTGGGGGGCACTGAGGATCAGTTTGTAGCACCAAGGGGGTAGTGGACTGAAAAAGTTTGGGAACCAATGAGCTACATTATCCTTCTGAGGCCAGACCTGGACACAAAGGAGCAGCTTAAGGCCAGAATAAATGTAAAAGCATGAGATTATAACACCATTATGATATTGGAATAATTGTTAAAGTTTATTTTATTTGAAAGGAGATGTTCTTTACAATTAGAAAGTAGGCAGGAGCCAAAGAAAAGCAAATTACTTGCTTCAGAATGGGAAATGATTGAACGGCTGTACTTCTTGTATCTCCCTATTCAACCCAATAAATCTTGCTAAAGAGAACACTGTGAAAGTCATTCAGAGGAATGTAATGTTCAGCAACTACCAATGAACCTTATGAAAAATAATTGAGGCACTTGTTCCTACTGACAGAAACTAAAAGTGTGTGTATGTGTGTGAGAGAGGAAGATAAAGAGGTAAGATGGAAGCTGTAGGAGCCCTGCTCCAATTGTGTTATTGGATCATCTCCATGAGAAGCCTTGGAATGGCAGAATGACCTGGAATGCAGGGATTGACATGCTCTCCATCCCTATTATGTCCTTCTTTCTTGATTTCCTGATAAAACCCCTTTCACAGAAAGCATCAACCGGAACAGCTCTCTGGGATTTCACTTTGGGTTTGTTTTTATTTAAGTATCCACCCTTTAGAAATTCCCACTTTCTTCCTTCCTCATCCAGAGAATGAGAATAGCAACATCTAACACTATTATTTAATTTTCCACTATCATTTGTCCATAAAGCCTTTCCCTGCTTCTATTCCAAGTGGACCTGTGTGTCTGAAGGGCTGGAGAAGAGGCCCAGAGAAAAAAGCCCTTGAGACTCTCTCCGGGAGGAGGTTGAAGGGATCCTGTGTAGAGGCAGCCTCAAATGCTCTGGATTGAGAGCATGAGAGCGTTCAATGCCGCCTATTCATCCAGGTCAAAGAAGGGAGGGGAGGGGGAGTAAGGGGGGGGGACATCCAGGTTTCTAGCAAGAGGCACCCATGGAAAGTCTTCTGCTTTCCAACCACAGAGATTGTGGATGGATGAGGAGTCAGCCTGAGGTTTCAGAGTGGCTTCTGATTGCCATTTGGATCCCTTTGCAAATTCCATTTTAAGCAGGTAGAAAAGGTTTGAGGGATCTGACCAAGATACGTCCAAAATCCACGCTGACCCCCCCCCCCCCCGATGCCTCTCTGCCCACAAACAGAGGGACGTATCACTTGGCCCAACAGGGAACCAGGTGGGGGTGGGATTCAGGCATTTCCCACGGGTTCCCTAAAACCGCTTGTTAATTGTATGAGCAGTTATTAGAACCGCCAGAATTGCCTCGGCCTGGCTCCACACCGCCCTCCCCTCCTGCGGGTTCCCCTTCCTGAGAAAATGACCTGTGTGAAGATCCCATGGACCACTTGGGCTCAGGCAGTGGAATTCCCCGCTGGTTCCCTCTCTCCGCCAAGCGACAGAATCGCAGAAACTCTGTAGAGCCCAAAATGGGGCTTCCTGGAACTTCGGTATTGGGAAGGTCCAGAAAGGAGGAGGACCAATGGGAAATCTCCCTTCTTCAGCGTCATCGGTCTCCGGGCAGAGTCTCCCACTACTTCCCCCAGTGCAGGAGAGCGTTGCAAGCAGAGAAGAAGCCCCAGTTGGTTCTTCAGGCCAAGATCCCCCCTCCCACTTTTCCCGCTTCTCTCCCTCCACAGAACTGGCTCTCCTCCTCCTGGTGAAGTGCCAAAGGACTCTGCCCGGAGATCGATGATGCTCAAGAAGGGAGAATTCTCATTGGTGCTGCCCCTCGTTCTGGCCCGGCGATCCTACCTCCGAAGTCCGAGATAAACACGCCTCCCCCCAAACAGAGCCGCAGATTCCTCCTCAGAGGAAGCCCCTCCTTCTCCAGATGTTGCTGCCTACAGTTGTGGAAATGAAAAAGGGCCCAATTGCCCCAATCACGCCTCCCCCACCTCAACTTCTCAATAAACCCCACCCCTAGATCGGACACGGGGAGGGGACTCAGGAACCCCCGGGACTCAGCCCAGCCGCCGCCCACAAAGGCATAGGGGGAACGGGGGCTTCTGGCTTTGGGCGCAGCTCCCCTCGCCTCTCCCTCCATTCGCTTCTCAGCGAGCAGCTGCCGGGCAGAAGGAGCGCAGCGGGCGAGAGAAGAGCGGATTCCTCCCAGGCGGTTGCAGGATCGGGGTGCGCGGGCGGTCTGCGCCTCTTCCCTCCAGCGCCAGGTCGGGGCTCCCATTTCAGGGGCTGCTGTGGCCCCGGCGAGGAGGGGGCCTGGGGTCTTCAGCCCAGGCGGGACCTTTATGTGGAGGGGGAGAGTCGGTCGGCGCCTCCGGGGCGGGGGAGAGGGTGGATCGACCCCTCAGGGCTCTAGAACAGGCTCGTTGAAAGCCGCCCGGATTTCTCGCCCTTCCAGGTTGTGCCGGGATGGAGCGGAAGGACGCTGGGTCCGCTGGGGGCTGCAGGCCATTCGAAGAGGCGACGTTGCCTGAGGGTGGGAAGGGACCGTCCCTGATTGAGTCTCTCGATCCATCGGATGGATCCTCGGTTTCTTCAAAGACTCCCTCTGGCAAGTGTTCCTTTTCCCCTCGAAAGAACAAAGCGGGGCTCTGAATTGACAAACAGGCTTTATTGGACTATCAGCGCAGCTTTTTGGGGGGGGGGGTCCTGTGTCTGCTTCCCCAACCCCCAACTCCTCGGCCTCAGTCCCCGTCAGAGAAGAGCAAGAAAGAGGGTGAGGGGACTGGAGGCTGAACCAGATGATGGTCGATTAAGGCAGCCCCCCCCCCCCGGGCCCGGTTCCGTGGAGAGAGGTTTTTCCCTGGACCAGAGAGGAGGGGGGCGTGGGCTGCCTGCATCCTGCGGGTGGGGCTTGCTGGTTTTTGAGGACCAGTTTCTGGCATGCAGGGAGGGGGCGCTGGATTAAGGGACTGGGTGTGTCTGGTGTAACGAGCAGAAGGTGCATTAACAGATTAGCAGAGTTGGAAGAGAAAGACTGCAGGGGATGGGATGACACCTTCCAATATTTGGCAAACTGTCCCAGAGAAGGGGGGTCAATTTATCCTCCGAAGACCCTGAAGGCAGGAAAAAGAAGCAACGGAGAGAAGCCCCAGTGAAGAGAGATCCAACCGAGAAGCCAGGAGAAATTTCCTGACAGTGAAAAATTATTGATCAGTGGGACAGTTTGCATTCCAGAAGTTGTTGAAGCTGCTTCATTGATGAAGGTTTCAAGAAGAGATTGGAGAAGCATTTGCCTGAAATCTCCAGCTTGAGAGGCAGGTTGGTCTTGAAGACCTCCAAGGTCCCTTCCAACTCTGTTGCTTTGTTATTCTGATTCAGGCCAAATATGAATTCAGGGACTGGTCAACAGAATTGCTAATTAAAAACCATCTTATACACCTTTGACAATTTATTGGGTGTCAAATACCAACAAGCAATCATTTTATAAAAGTTCTCTTTTAGGTTGTAGTTCAGCATAAATTTTAATGTAGACCACATATTTTCCCTTTGCTCCAATGTTATGACCAAAATTATAACCAATCCAGTGAATCATACAACATTTAACATATGCACTGTTAGTGGATTCACCATCTACTTCTTCTTTTTAGCTTCTTCTTCTTTTATTCTTCCTCTTCTGATTGGAATTGCATTTGGATTTTGTGTGTGATATTGTCCTATAGAGTTATTCTGGAATCTGGCAGAATCTAAATGGAATAAACAGAAAAAATGATGATTTTCTTGACAGGTACTAGATGTTCAACTATTAAAAAGTTAATCTTTCAAATAAAAAGTGTTTGGGTATAGATAAATAGACAAACCAATTTTGGGTGTGTCCATGAGGCTGCCTGAATCAAGATGGATTAAAATAAGGACTTTTTAAGTGTCTGTCTGGAAATGGACTCAAATGAATCTCACTGGGCTGATTTGTCACATTTGAAATAAGCCTCTCAAGTGGGAAAGGAGCATGAGAGTAGGAAGGCCACAGTGTGCAGAGACACATCTCAGGCCAAACCAGTTATTATTGAGGGCAGCAATAGAACTTTGCATTGTATTTCTCATTCACGAGACTGTTTCCAAGGTGACAGAAAACTTCTTGGAAAGAAAAGAGGGAGGAAGAAATCCCCAGGGCTTCCAAAATTATAGGGGAAAGGTGTGACACCTGCTACAGTTCCTCTGCAGAGGTAAAAGTCAGCCTGTAAACAAGAACTTTCTTCCAAAGACACAGAAACACTCCCCCCTCCCTCTGTGTATGTGTGGTTTTTGTTTAACTACACAAAGTTCTGATGACTAGTTTCGACTGAGCCTGATTGTGTTCTTGGAGAATGGCCACACTATTGCATCAGCTGTTTTGTGGCAATGCCCTTGAGCATTAACTTTCAAAGTAAAGTAAATTTATTCTGTTATTTCAGATCTGTGACATGCTCAGGCATTAACTGACCCCTGGGATTTTCTCTTTAACTACTATGCCAACAAATATCAGATGTCTTTTTCTTCAGCCACAGGTGCTGTGTATTCCCTCCAGGGCCAATTTCAAGGACGGGGATCCCAAAACATCTCAATTCTAGATGACAGAGTTAATTTGATCTCTGCTCCTATCATTATAAGCCACATGGGGAGTATTTCCCTTTCATTTCCCTCCAGAGAAACAGCCAACAAACTTTGAGTGCAAAAACTAGTTGCAGAATTATGATAAAAGTTTCTGCTCTGCTCTTTGGCCAAATCCTCCAGGGGAGACTCTGGGCAGAGACCCAGGGAGTCGGGGGCAGCTTCTCCTTCCACTGACTCTGAATGGAAACTTTTTCTGCTGGAGAACTTGGCTTCAGGCAAAAAGTGTCTAAGAGTAATTTCAGATTTTCGACTCCCCCCCCCCCCCAAGATCAGGGCTGCCTGGATCCCTTCCCATCACAGCGTCTCCAGGGCAATCAGGAAAGGCGAGGCCAAAAGCAGAAACTGTTTCTCCCATTTTGCAGCTTGTGGAAACCTGCAACTGCCTGAATGCTTGGATCAAAAGAAGGCTCACTATTTCATTGTCTCTTAGCTCCACTTTCCCCATCGCTCTTATTCAATCAGTGAAAGGCCAATTATGACTTCTCAATACACTGAGGTATGTTTTAGAAAAGGAAAATGGACACACAAAATCTTTCCTCTGAAGAAACCTTTGTACATATCACCCCAAACCCAATTTAAATTTCTTGAAACATGTTAAATTAAATAGATTAAATTACATTCCTGAAAAAATAACCCCAGAAGAGTCAAGTGTTTTGCTTTACCTTTATTGTTATTATTATTAGTTTTCCTTTGTGCATCAACCTCACACAAAGGAAGCCCACTTTTTGCATTGTGGTCCCATCATGTGCACCATGCTCAGAGAATGATTCCGTGTTACATCGTTTGTTTTAAGCACCTTTAACTCACCTCAATTCACCCCCCTGGCTCAGGGCGTCTCAACCTTGGCAACTTCAAGATGGCTGGACTTCAACTCCCAGAATTCCACAGCCAGCATGGGGAATTCTGGGAGTTGAAGTCCAGCCATCTTAAAGATGCCAAGACAGAGAAATACTGCTCTACATAGAAGTCAGCACTACCAAAATGGTGTGTGTGTGTGTGTGCGCGCGCATCTGCACATGTGTGTGTGCAGGAAACCCATCAATGTTCTTTCTCAACCCCTTCAGCACCTCAAGAGAGGGAAGGTTCAGAAACAGGGACTTTTCTTGAATGGAATGAAGTTTAAGGAGCAAAATGGGGGCATAAGCAGAGGTTTGAGGCAGCTGTTTCAACCCCTCTAAACGACCCTCAAATCTTTTAGACTGCAATGGAAATTGTGTATTGTCCAGTCAATTCCCATTTACTCCCATGTTTCTTAGGTTCAGCTGCCTGGAGAATTCTGGCAGTTGAAGTCCACCCATCTGAAAGTCTCCACAGTTGAGAAACACTGGTTGACGCTGATTCAGCTCTGAAACCGGCTTTCCCATTTTTCCTAAACTTTCTTCCCTGATGAAGGAGACTTCGGTTTTTCTATTAATCGTTAAGAGGCTTTTGAGCTTCTCCTTGCAGGGTTTTCCAGCTCAGTTTCTGCCCTGGACCTTCCCGCTCTGTTTCACCTGGAGTAAGTAAAACACACTACAAGCCATCTCCAAGCTCCATTTTCACGGATCCTTTGCTATTTCCAGCCCCCCTTCCCCCGGGCAAGATCCAAGTCTGGATTCGGCCCATAGGCCTTGAATTTGACTCCCCTGTCCTAATGGTAGTTCCAACAGACAAGCCAGGGAGAAGTTCGATTTCCCAGAAGTCTGAATAAAGATCCACTAATATCAGGTCCTTTTTCCTGCTGTTTGAAGAAATGTCCATCTGGGTTCAGTTGCAAGTGGGGAAAAAGAGACTGGAAACATGGAGGCCGCTGGGAAAGATGGTTTTTAATGGTGGACAGGATCTCCTGCCCTGATGATGTTGGGTGGAGAAGGAAAAAGGGAAGAGAGTCTGAGAGCGCCTGAGTTTTATACCCTCTGTGGGCTTTGGAATCTGAGCTTGTATTCCGATTGGTTGTCAGGCTCCCATGTGGCCATGCAGGGACAACTCTGTAGGCTGTCCTGAGTCCCAGGCTTGGTTGAGCCTTGCTGGACGATGATGTAATGAAAGGGCTTTGGGATTCCTATTATGGCTCTGCCTGAGGGAGGTAGATCTTTGTTATGTAGAATAGACTGGCTCAGGCCTTAATGGCCCATTGACAAAGGTGGGGGGGCAGGGAGCTGCTTTGTCTTTAAAACATGTTTCTCCTTTTCTCATCCAGCCAAATATAATATTCTGCCTTTTTAATATTTCCTAAAATATTTCATTTTTCTAGGAGAGGGGTGGGTGCTAACTTCCTACCCTGCATGGTTGAACAAATCTATACTGATGAACTGCCAAGGACGTGACGGTGTCTCATGTGGCATCATTCTTTCTTTCTCTTGCAAACGTGCACATTCATTGCAAGTGGGACAATTGCTCCCAAAGTCTTTGATTTCGCCTTGCATGTTAGGTCAGTAAAGAGTCTCACGGGCTTTTCTCTAGCATGGCTCACCCCCAGTGTGGCTTGAGTGTGTGCACAATAACATCTCTGCTCTCAGTGACTTTCTCACTATGACTCTCTGAAGGACCAATATTCCCTCCCGATTGCAGGACCTGCCTCCTTCTCACCCGGCCACCCACTCAGAACGACCGTCTTCAGTGCCTGTAAGGCTGCATCAGTGTCTGTGTGCTGCCTGAGCTGACGGAGCCCCTGATTTGTAACATTAAGTGAGTCTGCTTGATTGACTTGATTTTTAGAGGGTCTAAACATTTCTAAGGCATCTAGGATGGCTTTAGTATCCAGTTTCTGCTCCTCTGTAAGGGTTCAATTGTGCTTGTAAACGTGGAGGCATTTGCTGCCCATCTGGCTCCTCAGTGTGGCTGCTTCCACTGCTGCCGGCTTCTCCTTCCAGCCTGTGGCCAGGGAGAGACCCCCAAACTCTGCTCTGAAGTCCCCCCTGTTGCTGCTGCAGCCTCCGCTCCCCCTCATGGCCTCAGGCAGGGGAGGCTGTTAGCGGCTGCCATGATGCGGGTTTTCCCGCTCCAAGTGCTCGGCTTCCAGAAAAGGACCGCAAGTGCCAGACTGGCATCCATCATATGTGGAGAGACAGCGCCGGTTCAGACTTCATGCCTTTCAGTTCCCTGTTGCCAGCTCTGCTTGCGAAGGGCAGCCTGGAAATTGGACACAATGTTGAAACCTTCCAAATTTGTCCATTAATGCCTTTGATGGTCTTTAAAGTCCTTGACTTACGGCAGCAATTTGAAGCAGAATTCCCATAGCTAAGCGAGGTGGACATAAAGCTCAATCATACCCCTTAGTGATGGCAATCCCTGCAGCCATGGTGGCTGTCATTAAGTGAATCCCACAGTCATCGGGTGAGGCAACTTGTTCAAGGTCACTGGGGAAGCCAGCAGGAAGTTGCAAGTCTCAGTCCTGCAGACAGCAAAGTGGGGGAGGGGAGGAGGGGAATTGGGGGAGGGGGAGCCAGTGAAGGAAATAAACCCCACCGCTCTTCTACCTTCCCTGCCAGATTTCCCCCGGACTCTCTGGGGAAGCCAAAGGGGAAGGCTGCAAATGGGGATCGTGGGACTGGATTGCAACTGGTTGTACCTGGGAACTGATGGTGAGGCATCCAGAGAGCCATTGCATGGCTGAATGGGGGGAGGGGGACTGAAGGGGACCAGAACTCCAAGGACCACTTGCAAGCAGCCTTTGTTCAGTGCTGTCATAACTTGGAGCAGTTTCTCATGCTCGTAGACGGAGGACTTCCTGCCCTGTCAGATGCTGGATCTCCTCTCCTTCTGAGCAGTGAAGAACCCGGAGAGAACTCTTCACTCTCTGGGCCAATCAGGACCCTTCCCAAATAAGATCCCGCTCTGTGTGTGAGATGGAATTTGTGTGTTTTGTGTACTTCCAGTGAACCACATTTATTTCATAGATTTTATAAAGAGTTCCCTCTCACAACAATTAAAACCAAGAAAACTCAGTAAAAATAGAAATATTTGCACAAACAGACAACTGTATTGAAAGATCAATTAAAGGCCATATGGGAAGAGGGTCAGCAGGTGAAGACAACCAGGGGTCCCATTCAGGGGAAGCCTCGCAAGGCTCCCTCCTACTCCGGGACTCCCAGGTAGGATGACCAGCATGGTCCAGGTCCTTCCCAGAGGCCATGAGGCCGGGCTGGACGGCCAAGGGTCAGGGCAGGGACCAGGAATCCAGGCTGTGTGTCCTCTGGGATTCCCACACAATAACCACATCAGGAAATAAAGAGATTTGAAGCCTTATTATTCATTCAAGCAAACTAAACAAATCCATAAAGGCCCAGCTTGATACTACATTGATAGTAGTAAAATATATGAAGATTTCAGATGTAAATTGTATAAGTCAATATGAAGGAAGTATATGTAATGATTGTGGTTGAAATGCACAAAAACTATTTGTAACCAATCGACATGCTTTCTACAAGATGCAATGAAAGATTATTCTTTTTTATATATTTTGTTCAATTAAAACAATAAGAAACTTTTTCCATAAAGGCGCAGCCTAAAAAGCATCCACCTCAAGCAAGATGACCCCCAATCTCCCCTAAACTGCCAGGATCTCCTTAAGGATGACAACCGAGAGACCCAAAGGGCGGCCAAATTCCAGAGGACCCAGCGCCAAGCTCCATCCAGAGGCTCCCAGGAGGTCAAAGGCAATTTCAGAGCTTCCATCCCAGTCTGGACTCAGGACCTCCTGCCTGTTTCCAGGGCACCTCAACTGGGGGAGCCCAGCCTGGCTGCCTGGGAACCCTGGTGGTGGCTCCCTCCCAAATGCCTGGGAAACTACGGAGAGGAGCCAATGCTTATTTCAATGATCTCAGGGTTCTCTCTTCTCCCTCCCACCCCCCCAACTTCAGAAAGGGAAAAATAAGCAGGGTAGCTCAGAGGGAACTCTGGGTTTTGCACGATTGTTACTCCAGAGGCCCATCTGAGTTCTGGGGAGACAAAGTTCCAAAGGACGACAGAGGGTGTTGGGGTCTATTTTAGTGAATGGAGAAGTCTGCAGGGGCCACAGACCCCCCCCACCCCAAGGAATAGCCTCCCCTACCCCTGGTTTTTCATCTTCTTTCCTTCTCCCCATCAGTTGGGCACTTTTGGGGAAAGTGGTTTTTTCCAACTCTGGGCCAAAAAGACTTTGGAATCCAATCTTTCCTCCAATTCTGGACCGGACAGACTCTCTCCTCCCCAGCTGCCCCGTCTGCCTCCCACCCCACAAAATAGGAAATCTCCAGGGAAATGAAGGGAATAGAGTCAGTTCTAAGAAAGGAGTGGGTGAGGGGATCCAGGGTAGAGAAGAGAGGAGAGGAGATGATGGATTGAGGGGGAGCCTGTCCCAGTAGGTCCCCTTCCATCAGCTGGATCCCCCCTGTGGCTCCCCAGTCAGCTTGGGTCTTGGGACGGACGTCCACCTGGAGTTACGTTCGTCCACCTGGGACAGATGTGCACCACCATTACTTTCAGGGTCTCCATGGGGGTCGGCAGCCTCACGCAAGGTCCTCCACAAAGTTTACACTCTCGGGCACCTTCCTTGGGTTTCTGTGTCTTCTCCATCTTCCCTAAGTCTCTTCTGCTGTCCAACTAAAATAGGCCACGTAAGTTCAGGACCCTGGATAGCAATCCTGGATGAGGAATCGGAGGAAAACGTTTCTTTTAGTAGAGCCGGAATAATGTCAAGCCCCCAAGTAACATGACCCAAAAAACAAAGTTCAAGGCATCCATCTTCCTTTCAAAGTCTATTTATTAGGAACACATTAAATTGACAAGGACTTGGTGTAATTCTGACTATAGCCGGGATCCAGAATTACATCCAATCAAACCAATAATATGAAACTTCCCCCCTGAGTCACAAACTCCAGTCAACTCTCAGGCAACTGCCCAGTGGCTCCAAACTCCACTTTCGTCCAGCTGCAGCTGCACCTGCTCCCTTCCCAGGGAAAGGAAAGCCACCTAGGCATAACATTCCCCCTTTGTCTTCACAACCCCACTTTCCACAGTTAGAAAGTGGAGAGCCTGGAGTGTTATTGAACCCATTTACTCAGAAACCTCAAAGCTAATAGAAAAAGAATACAAAGGCTAAAATCAAATATGGCTACACCCAGGACACCTTCAGGGTCGACAAAGAAGGTGCCCCAAAACCATTTTCTGTGTGAGTGTGGCAAGAAGTCAGATCACACCATCCATCCACCACACTATTGGTACCGTCACAATCTCACTGCAAGCCTCGTAGCAGGCTCTTTATTTCGTACACTAACAAACGTCAAACTAGGAAGGATCAGAGTGTCTTAGGCAAAGACAGAAGGGGAACAGAGAGAGTTTCAAGGAAGAAATAAAGAAAACTTCCGTCTACTCTTTAACTCCTCTGGGCCAAAGAGAGGCTGCAGCCATGGCAGGTAAGTGGTACCAACAAGGATCCATCAAACATAGGTAGAAAGATGGGGAGGAACTTTCGGAACCTTTTTGAGGTACAAAAGGACAAGGATTGTAGCCAATTTAATCACTCGGGGATAATGTTCCAAAGAAAGGGCACCATAATAGATTTCTTTTGGTATTAACATCCAATTTTAAAACCACGTATACATTTTTAAATAAATTGCTGTAGGTGGGGATTTGGAATTAGAATCACAAGATTTTGCATTTAAAACATTGAAGGAGTCCCTGAGACCATCTAGCCCAACCCCTCCTCCCTGCAGGAATCCCAGTTAAAGCTTCTCTGACTGATGGCTGCCTGGTCTTTGCGTTCAGACTATAAGAGATGATCAAGCTAAGCCCAAGGGTGGGGTTAAATGCATTATAAGTGTGGAGCCCTTAGGTCCCCAGAAGAGTCCCAAATCCAACCCCCACCCCCGTGGATTTCATTGACTCTTTTCTAGCATCAATTTGGGTTGGCCATTATTAGATCAAGCTAATAGGAAACCTGTAGGAAACTTTCAGAGCTTTGAACAATTCCTGTTCTTGGTTCTTAGACATTAGATTAGAATTCTTTATTGGCCAAGTGTGATTGGACACAGAAAGAATTTGTCTTTGGTGCAGATGCTCTCAGTGAACATAAGAAAAACAAAATAGAATACATTCATCAAGAACCATAAGATACAACACTTAGTGATAGTCATAGGATACTAATAAGCAATCAAATCATACTAGGAAACAATAAAACAATATAAATTGAAAGATACAAGCAACATGAGTATAGTAATAAGTGGGAAGAAATAGGTACTAGTAAGGGTGAAAAGAATAATAGTAATACAGTCTTAGTAAATAGTTTGACAGTGGTGAGGAAATTATCTGTTGAGCAGAGTGATGGTGTTCAGGAAAGAACTGCCCTTGTGTCTAGTTGTTCTGGTGTGCAGTGCTCTAAAGCATCGTTTTGAGGGTAGAGGTTGAAACAATTTATGTCCAGGATATGAGGGGTCTGTAGATATTTTCATGGGCCTCTTTTTGCCTCGTGCACTATAAGGTCCTCCATGGAAGGTAATTTGGTAGCCATTGTTTTTTCTGTTCTAATTATCTGTCGAAGTCTCTGTCTGTCTTGTTGTGTTGCAGAGCCAAGCCAGACAGTTATGGAGGTGCCGATGACAGACTCAATGCTTATGCCTAGCAAAGACAAATAGCGAAGAGAAACTGAATTCCTCTGCTTTATTTAATTTCTCCCTTGGAACTGAATTCATGTTTCCAAGTCTGAAGTTCTGGAAAAACAATAAACAGATGTTATGCTTGTGTGTAACATCTTTCGGTTGTTGGAAGAAGGCTACATCCTGCCTTCTCCAGCTGAGAGATTGTCCTAGTATGTCACCCTTAAAAAAAAAGAAGTTAATGAGCAATTTCTTTCTTTTTAGAAAAAAATATATATTGGTGATTTATTCCAAAATGTTACATTTAACAGACACATTTGTTCAATTATGGTGTGTGTGTGTGTGTGTGTGTGTGTGTGTGTGTGTGTGATTGACACATTTTCTGAGTCCTTTCCACTTTGGAAGAGAATGGCCACCCTTTAGTTCCCCACTCATAATAGTTGCAAGTTAGAGAAGAAAGAGTCAAATGTGGAAAGACCAGGTGGGATAAGAAACCCGCCTGTATATTTCTATTCTAGTTCAATCCCTTCTTGGAGAAGAATGAGTTTTGCAACATTTCCAAGAGGAAACTGCATTGGTGCCCAAATGGAGACACAGCAGCGGATCAGAACATCATGAGCATCTTGGTTTCCCCTCCCCCCATGGATTTCATCCCAGAGCAACTGGGGAGTCTTGAAAGAGGGAGACTGGAGATCAGACAAGACGCTCTTTCTCGGCTGAAGCTGCTCAACAAGGTGGGGAAAGCATTGGCGGTTTTTCCTCTTCGCAAAGCCTTAGGACCGAAGGGGGAGGACTTCCACTGGGAATTAAATGGGCGGAGGGGGAGTTGAACCTTTACAGTTTCTGAGGCTGCTTGGGAGGCTTCGGGACCATTGACCAAAGTGCCTTTAAAATGCTATGATGTGGAACAGTCTTTTCAGCTGATTCAACAGAGTCCAACATTTTTATGTGTTTGTTTGCTTGCTTGTTTAATTTATATGCTGCCAGATCTCACTGCCCAGAGTAACATGGGATGCAAAGTGAGGATTCCTTAGGAAACAGATCAGGCTGTTTTCTGTCCCCTCTGCCACCTGGTGCCACCCTAAACCTGAGGTTATTTTGATGCTGGATATTTTTATCAAAGGAATTAGAGAAACCAGGCATCTATGGTTAGGGAGCTGCCTTATGGGGTTGGCACAGGCTGTAGCCCTTGAAGAACTCCTCATCAAATGGGGGAGCCAAGAACTCTTGCTCTATAAAGAAATCTTTAAGTGTGGACAGGACTTCACCTGATCTGCACATTCCCTATCCAGGCTCCAATTATACCTGCCTCTTCCCCAAAACAACTACCTGATGTTCAGGACGTTGAGTGCACAAGTCCTACTAAACCTTGACCTTAACTGTTATCTACCATGAGCTCTCTGGGCAAAAAGAAGGCTCCTGATTTAACTAACAATGAAAGTGAGGCTGTCTTTCCATGGACTCACCTAACTGTAGTTCTTCTTCCTGCTGCAAAGGTTTCCTGACCAGCCTTGTTTGAGGGACACGTCCTCATGACCTCCCTCTCGCCTCACCCCAGTTCTAGAAATTAGACAGTCAGTTTTAATCTCATTTCATCCACGACAGCTGTATGGATGGAAGAAATGAATATACAAATAAACAAATCACATCTTCTTTAAAGCTCTCATTTCTAAGGAATTTTGCCTCCCTTGAACTGGGAGGCTGTTTTGGACTATATTCAAAGGGGAGCAGGTTTGCAATCTTTTATTTAATTAATCCAGAAGAAACCTTTGCAGATCCTACTGGCCAAAGGTTCCTTTCTCCATAACAGTTGTATAACATTTTTAAAAATAGAATAAAAATGTAATGAAACGCTTGGACTAGATGTTATTCTAAAATTTAAATTGAAACATTTATCATCCTTAAAAATGACAGCTATATGAAGAATGGAGGAATGGATATTAATACAGCCATGAGGAGGAACCACCGGTTGTCACTTAAGGCTTCAATCTTTTCTCATTTCCTTCCCCCAGATTTTATTAAGTAAAAAAAAGGGTTAGTAGTTAGATCTTTTGTAATCTTTCAGCACAAATTAGAGATTTCATATTTTGCAATAGTGGTGATTTCACATTTACCTCAGTCTCATCTCCCCTCGTCTTTTGTCAGAAATGCAGAATTAGAAAGGAGGGAATTGTTAATTAAAATTTAAAAAGATTGAAAACTTTAATGCTTTTATATAGTTGTAGTACAATGCCAGGCCACGTTGATGGCAAAGATATTTCCGAGCAGCAAGTCATTCTGTGTGCCTGGCGGTCCCAGGGGGCCCTCTAAAAGATGGACGGTTGTCTGAATAGTGCCATGTTCGTAGTGAATGTCCTTGTCATCAGGGAGGGACCCCCATTTTAACCTCTGGCCTTTAGTTCTGGCCAAACCTGTGTGCAGGCTATTGACACACCTTCAAAACTCCTTCTCCAAGCCTCTAGGCAACTCCTCAAGCAGTTCTACCCAGTTAGGAAGGTCACTTGACATTCCCGTCTTTGTACTTCTTTACTTCTGTGAAGCCCAGAGGCTACTTGGTGAATGTCCATTTCTCCCTTCACTTTCCATGGACGGAGAGTCCTAACATCTTTTCTTTGGCATTCCTTGTTTCTCTGCTCTGAGTCCAACTGTGTGGAAAGTTGTCATCCTGGATTTGTCCAGAGGGCTGGAGAAGGAGAGCCAGTTTGCTGCTATGACTGTGTTCCTTGTCCGGAGGGGACCTTCTCCACTCAGGAAGGTGGGTCACACTGAGGAAAACAGGAACTCTTGGGGAACTGGGTTTATCCAGAGCATTTTGATGAAAGTACAAATGTTAAAAGATACATTGAAGATTTTCTTGGTTATTTTCCAAATGCACAGTATCAGAGCGTTTGCAGCGTGCCTGCTATTAGGAGACAACCCAGGAGCAAAAGACAACATAGAGAGATTTTGACATTTACCAGTGGTTTATATACAAGACATATACAGATTTATACACGTGGTAGGCAAATACCTGACAAGCAATCAATCTTCTTCTTAACTCTACAGGGAGAACTGAGCAATGGACACTGGACACAAGGAGAGAAAACACGCCCTCTGCTGGCAGCATTATGTAAACACCTCTTAAAGTGGCAAAGACTTTTGGGACCCCCTCATAGTCTTCAACCGGCTACACTAATGCTGATTCCTTTTCAATGCATCAGCCTTACAGTTGCATCAGCTTTTACAGCTGGTCAGCTCTTAAATCACGATACCTTAAGACACAGTTTCTTATCTAAAGGGATGAGTAGAAAAAGGACCATGAAGTGGGGGCTGAGAAGTGATGGGAGGAATGTCAGAATTCTTTGAAACTTGAGGGATTGTTTCAGGTGCATCTCCTGGAAGGATTGTTGTGATGGGTTCTACAGGGGCCTCCCCTTCAGAATCACTGAGAAGGAGTCACTGGTCCTCAGTGAGTTGGTGTGGATAATCCTGAGTGCCCCTCATTACACATATAGTAGCAGTGCTCCTAGTAGCCAATCTAGATTACTTTCAAGACTTGGCCAGCCAGCTGGATTTCAAAAGGAAGGCATCATCTTGGTCCAATATTGATTATGTATTTATGTACTTACTTTATTTATATCCTGTTTTTATTATGCTTACAAATTACTCCTGGTGGCAAAGATATCCAACACACCTTCCCCTATTTTCCCCACAATGACCCTGCAAGACGGGTTGGGGTGAGAGAAAGTGACAGGTTCAAAGGGACCCAGCTGGCTTTCATGGCTCAGGGAGGACTGGAACTCCCTTTCTAGCCTGATGCCTTAACCACTAGACCAAACTCCCTGTGTCAAGAAGTGCCCTCCGTCAGGCCTCAGGAGGTTTACCTGGAAAGGTTAACTGATTCATTATTTACCTCTAATAACACTTTTATGAAGGTTCAGCACATCACACAGGAAATCTTTCAAATCTTAAAATTTACCTTAATACCATAGACTTTACCTATATAGATATTTAAAATATTCTTTTTTTCTTTCTATGGAATTGTTAAGAAATGCATCTTGGGAAATATTCTTGTTTTCTGCTGTTGACCCAAAAAGCTATTTCCTGAAATGTAAAGAATGTTAAAGAAATATTGTTTTTGGGTTTTCTCAGATGCAGAAAAATGCACCAAGTGTCCAGGTGACAAATATCCAAATGAGGCCAGAGTCCAATGTATCCCCAAAATTATAACCTTCCAATCTTATGAAGAACATCAGGGCATCATCCTGGTCTCTTTTGTACTATTCTTGTTCCTAACCACAGGCTTTGTTTTAACAACCTTCATTAAACACAGGGAAACTCCCCTTGTCAAAGCCAACAACCGGGACCTCTCCTACATCCTCCTGGTCTCCCTCCTGCTTTGCTTCTTGTCTCCTTCTCTCTTCATTGGTCAACCAAGGAAAGCCACCTGCCTTCTCCGACAAACGGTTTTCAGCATCATCTTCTCAGTTGCCGTTTCTTCTATCTTGGCCAAAACTATCACGGTGGTGCTGGCTTTCCTGGCCACAAAACCAGGAAACCGAGCGAAGAGATGGTTGGGGAAGAGCTTGGCCAACTCCATCATCCTTTCTTCTGCTGCTGTCCAAATTATCATCTGCTCCATCTGGCTGGGAGTTTCTCCCCGCTTCCCTGACTCTGACCTCCACTCCCAGCCTGGAGAGATCATCCTGCAATGCAACGAAGGGGCCGTTGTCATGTTCTACATCACCCTCAGCTACATGGGCTTCCTGGCTGCCATCTGCTTCACGGTGGCTTTCCTGGCCTGGAATCTGCCTGGGGCCTTCAATGAAGCCAAGCTGATCACCTTCAGCATGCTGGTCTTCTGCAGTGTCTGGGTGACTTTTGTGCCCACCTACCTGAGCACCAAAGAAAAATACCTGGTGGCTGTTCAGGTCTTCTCCATCCTGGCCTCCAGTGCTGGTCTGCTGGTCTGCATCTTCATCCCCAAGTGTTACATTATCCTTGTGAGGCCAGACCTGAACCCAAAGGAGCATCTTACAGCCAGAACAAATGTAAAAACATGAGACATAACACAATGAATTTAAAGAATTGTAAAGTTTCCTTTTATTTGAAAGAACACACTATTCCCACTTAGATAGTATGCAAGAGTCAAAGAATATCATGACAAGTTTCAAAATGAGAAATGGTTGAACGACTTCAATTCTTTAACTCCTTTCATCTCAATAAATCTTGCTGAAGAAAACTCTGTGAAAGTCATTCAGAAAAAATAGTTGTTCAGCAACAGCTACTGAATGTGATACATTTTTTAAGAAATTATTTGAGCAATTATTCCTACTGAGAGTGCATGCGGGCGAAGGAGGGGCGGTGGCGGTGGCGGCAGCGGCTGCTTTAAGTGCTCCCTTGTCTCACAGCTGGGGCAGCTCCAGGCCGCCGGCCGCTGACACATGCTCCTGCAAGAGCCTCTGGGCAGCGCCGGGAGGCCGCAGAGAAGCTTCTCACCCAGCCTTCCCCCAGAGGCGATCCGGGACTTCCAGTGGCGGAGCCTGGAGAAGCAGGCTGAGGCAGCGGGCGGCAGCATCGGGGATGGTGGGGCACTTTGCATTGCAGGAGCCACCAAGCGCCCAAGTCTGCAGCAAAGAGGCAGCCTCCTCCTTCTCGCCCACTCCTCTCTCCTATGAAACACGCCCTGCCCAACGTAAGCGTCCTCAAGAAGACACGATTGGCTGCTTCAAAATTAGGAGGCGGGAGAATTAGTGCCTCTTTTCCATCTGAACTTCTTTGCCTTTTAACTCTTTATTAACTTTTAGAAGGCGAAAAATTCCTTATGGAAAAGAGGCTCCGAGTTCTCTCGTCTCCTGCTTTGGTTAACACTAAGCAGACACCAAGCCACTGTGACATGGAATCTGGTAGCAATTATCTTGGCTTTAATTATTTAAAAAAAAATATTTAAATTTCTTTCTTTTTCCTGAGGAGACTGGTGAGGCTCCGCCTCCCTTGCCTCTAATGACTGCACGTCCCTGGTAGGAACCAAACTCCAATCATGTTGTATGACAATCTCCCTGAGAATTACTGCCTGTCCCACCAGGCTGGATAGGGTGGCCACCTCCAGGTCCTCTTCCAAGGAGACCAGATTATCCCCTGCAGCCCCTGTGAAAGAGGATTCCTCATGAGATCCACCATCCTCTCTCTATCCCCTTATTGGGCGATGAGGACACCACAAACAGCCAATTCTCTCCCCAACTCATGGGCCAGGTTGAGACTGGAGTCCAGAAGATGTGGGTGGAGAAAACTCAGGGATCAGTCAGACTACATGGTAGCCAGAGGGGATACCTCTGTCTGCACCATGTGAACAGATGGAAGCAGGAGGTTGGGTGTGTTGTGAACTCCATCAGGGAAAAGAGTTTCTGTCTCCAAGGTGGAACATTGCAACATTGGAAAGTCTGGTTCAGCAATGGGAATGTTACGCTCAATTTGGGTTTTAAGTCGGGGATGACCTACTTCAATTTATTTTTGTTATCTCTGCTTCTGAGTCTGCAAGTCTCAGACCTGGGAGGGAGAGGGGCGGAGAGAGTTGGGGAAGCCAGGGGAGGGGTGGGTACATGGGTCTGTGGGTGGTTACATGAATGAGGGAAACTTCCTAAGTGACTTTATGGGGAAGCCGGCAGGGAAGGTTGCAAACCGTGATGATCCTGGGGCATTGCAACTGGGTGTGCAGGATCCAGATAGCGATTGTGTGATTATGGGGGTGCTGGGATAGCCAGAACTCCAAGGAGCGGCCAGAAAAAGCATTCATTGAGTGCTGCTGTAACTTGGAACGGTTGATGACCCAATGGCCATAGGTCGAGGACTTTCTGTACTGTAAGATGCTGGGATCTCCTTTTCTTTTGTTTCAGCCATGAAGAACTAGTAGCAGAATATTTACTTTTGGGCCCATTCAGATATGGTGCAGGGAGGAAGGTTGGCAGGGAAGGTCAGAGGAGTCAAGATAGAGGCCACCATTCACGTCAAAATGGGCTGAGCTTCCCTTGTATCGTTGTGCCCCCCACATCCTGTCTGTTTTGACCAGGTCCTGCAGAGCCTCCCCAGATGCCATCGCTGGAGCTCAACGGGGGAATGTGTTCTTCCTCCTTCACTTCATGCTGTGTCATCAGGTCTCCCTTCTTTGTGGGGGGTCTCCTATGAGCGGGCACTTTGAGTCCTGCATGATGGGGAAGAGGGTCCCAAGCAGAGCCCATTGGGGCAGAGAGGGAGCCCCAGAAGCCCCGAGAGAGGGTCTCCCTAGTCAATCCGGTTGCCTCTTGCTGGATCAAGTATCAGATTTGGGGGCTGGATGACCCTGTGGGATTCATTGCCTAGTTTGGAAATACACAATCAACAGGCAAAACATCCAAGAGAAAAGAATGGTAATTTTATTCTGCACTTTGCAAAGCGGGTGGACCAGGCACACACAGGTACATTGGACACACCCCAAATCAACAATCCATTTGCCTTGCATTCCCTAGTACCTTACAAATTTCCTCCCACCTCTTCTTCATTGGCTTAGTAATCATGATGTCACAACCCATCCAAAGTGTCTAAAATGAATACCTTTTCTCCCCCCCTGATTTCATCTCCCGCTACCCTAATTCTATCTCCCCCTACCCTTATTTACAAATTTCCTTTCATGGTCCTGGTTCCTAGGGGTTCTCTCTAGAGTAACGATCATATCAGTGAATTCTGGTTATGGCCGGTTTCTAGCACAGCAAAGGACTCTGATCCCGGCTTCTAAGTACAATTCTCAGGCTCCAGCCCAGCTCATGAGGTTAGAACCATATAAAATGTATTTCCATCACAGGCCAACCTGTCTTCCTACAATTCTGTAGAAACCACATAACTCTGTTTCCCACCACATCTTACTTACTAAGCCAATGAGGGAAAGGTGGGAGGTAAATTGTTAAGGGCAATTGGGGATAGAAGGCAAATGTATCAATGACTTGAGGTGTGTCCACCGTACCTGCGTGTGTTTGCATGGTGGTCCATTCTCTTTGAAAAGCAGTAAATAAAATGAGCATTGTTTTCTCTTGGGAGTTTCAGCTGGTCATTGTTTATTTCAAAACTTCAGGTGAAGATCGAAAAATTAGAATATCGTGCAAAAGTTCATTTATTTCAGTAATGCAACTTAAAAGGTGAAACTAATATATGAGATAAGATTCATTACATGCAAAGCAAGATAGTTCAAGCTGTGATTTGTCATAATTGTGATGATTATGACGTACAGCTCATGAAAACCCCAAATCCACAATCTCAGAAAATTAGAACATTACATGCAATTGATAAAATAAGGATTGTACATAGAACAATATCGGACCTCTGAAAAGTATAAGCATGCATATGTACTCAGTACTTGGTTTGGGCCCCTTTTGCGGCAATTACTGTCTCAATGCGGTGTGGCATGGAAGCTATCAGCCTGTGGCACTGCTGAGGTGTTATGGAAGACCAGGATGCTTCAATAGCAACCTTCAGGTCTTCTGCATTGTTCGGTCTCATGTCTCTCATCTTTCTCTTGGCAATGCCCCATAGATTCTCTATGGCTGTTCAGGTCACGCGAGTTTGCTGGCCAATCAAGAACAGTAATCCCATGGTCATTGAACCAGGTTTTGGTGCTTTTGGCAGTGTGGGCAGGTGCCAAGTCCTGCTGGAAAATGAAGTCAGTATCCCCATAAAGCTCATCTGTGGAAGGAAGCATGAAGTGCTCCAAAATCTCCTGGTAGACGGCTGCATTGACCCTGGACTTAATGAAGCACAGTGGACCAACAGCAGCAGATGACATGGCTCCCCAAATCAACACATTCTAATTTTTCGAGTTTCACCTGTAGACAATGAATCCCACAATCTCTTCACAGGAATGGGGCGTGGGGGCTGCCCCTGGGCCTTCTCTTGGGGGTCTGGGCTTTGCTTTCTCCTGGGTGGTCCATGCATGGAAACAGGTGGCAGAGGAATATGGAATATGGTCTCCCCTCTGTTTCCAGGACTCAGAAGCTAGAACCTGCTAGGTGGGGGGTTGCAGATCACCTTTCCATCTGCAACACGAGGGTCCTGAGCTTCCCTTCCCTCCTTCCCTCCCCACATGGGGTGAGAGAGGCAGCCTTGATTTCTCCATCTCTTTTCCCGTGGATATTTTCTAACTTCTCTCTCTCTCTCTCTCTCTCTCTCTCTCTCTCTCTCTCTCTCTCCCTCCCTCCCTCCCTCTCTCTCTCTCTCTCTCTCTCTCTCTCTCACACACACACACACACACACACACAAACACACACACACACACACAAACACACACTGTGGGTGGGTGGGGGTGGGGGTGGGGGTGCGTGTGTGTGATTTATTTTAACTCTGCAAAATTTTGGCAACTACTTTTTCACTAAAGTTGATTTTGTTCAACAGACTGGCTCCACTATTGCATAAGCCCCTTTGTGTGATGCCCTTGAGCATTAACTTCCCAAATAAAGTAAACTTTGGTTCCAACTCAGCTGGCAGCTATTTCAGATCTGTGACATGCTCTGGCCTTAAGTGTCCCCTGGAGTTTTGTCTTTATGTAACAAATATCAGATTTATTTGTTTCTTCAGCCACAGGCACCGTGTATTCCCTCTGGAGTCAGTTTCAAGCATGGAGACCCCAAACCTCTCAATTCTAGATGACCAATTTAATTCAATCTCTGCCCCTGTTATTATGAATCACATGGGGATTATTTCCCTTTCATTCCCCTCCAGAGAATTTCCCAACAACCTTTGAGTCCAAGAACTGGTTGAATTATCCAGGGATCCCTCCTGAGAGGGAGAATCATGATAAAAGTTTCAGCTCTGCTATTTGGCCAAATCCTCCAGGGGAGACTTTGAGCAGAGAAATAGGGAGTTTGGGGACAGGCAGGGTCTGTGCTCTTGAATGTCCGTCTCTCTCCTTTCTAGGTGAAGCTGAGTGTTTCTCTGTGTTTGAATCAGGAAAGACACTGGATCATATTCCACCTTGTGAGAGTCCTTTGAATTCTTCTCATTCTTCTTAAGAAACAGGAAGGGGATTGATTGATTCACCCCATGAATGATGGACCTCCTGCTTCTGCTTCTGATGCTGCTTTTATCCCATCCAATTTCTGGGAAGCTGAGAATAAAATGCCCACTGAGTTCAGAGCACCAGGATAGAAAACGACCTCAGAGCTTTTACAGCCCAGGAGACCATCTCATTGGTATAGTCATCAGTGGAGAGGAAACATTGCATACAAAGTTGCTTTTCAACGTGGCTCCTTCTGTTCAGTTTGTTTTCCGTGATTTGTAAGTCATTCAGGGTGAATGGAATTGCACTCCCTCCATTCTAACACTCTCCTTCTTTTCTGTTTTTTATTTTTCATTTATTCCCTATATTGAGGAATATGTCTAATTTCCTGAATGATTTTGATTTCCTTGGCTTCTCTCTCGTCTGATTTTGTGAAAGGGACTCAAAAAGGGGTCTGAAAAAAAGCTGAAAGGGTTGCAGATTATTTTTCTCTCTCAGTTCAATCCTTAATTTATTGCTTGAATCATGAATTTTATTTAAAGTAGTGGTGGAATCAGTTATAGTTGCTGTACCTCAGCCAATTCCCATATTTGTGTAACTTGATCATTGGTTTTGGATCAATGTTGGCTTAAGGCTCAGTAGGCTTCTGGAGGATTATATATTAAAAACAGTATTTGATGTTGCTGTTGATTATAATAACATTTTTTTTACAATAGGCAATTTTCTTTTGTAAATGGCTTACAATTCATTTTCAACATTCAACTTCTCAAGAAGAATTCCCAGCTCCTGCACAATCTCACACTGGGCTACAACATCCAAAACAACTATTGGAGCACTTTCCACACGTCAGATGCCTTGCTGGACATTCTCTCCACTGGAGAAGCCAATGTCCCCAACTACGGCTGTGGAAGGAAGGAGAACCTTCTGGCTCTTCTTGATGCAGTTCACAGGGAGATCTCCATCCAGGCATCAACATTAGGAGGCATCTACAAAATCCCACAGGTTTGTGTGTGTTTTTCTCCATCTGGTAAAGTGAGTGGTGGGTAGTGGTGGGTGAGCAATAGATGCAGTCATGTATGCCATGATCCTCTTAGTTAAACTTGAGAAAAATGCATTCCTTGCAGAAGAACCAGAAGGTTTTAGGTAGTGAATAGATCAGGGGTGGGTTCCTCCCAGTTCGCACCAGTTCGTGCGAACCGGTTCGTCGGTGAACCCGGAAGTAATTAACTTCCGGAACGCCGGTACCACTCCTAGCCCCTGTCGCTGGGTGCCTGCAGGGTTTTTCTTTTTAATAAACGCCTCTCCGGGTGATCTTGAAAACCTGCAAGGTTGCTTTGGAAGGGGACAGATGGGCAGCATTTCCCCCTGCCCCCCTCCCCGGGAGCCTGCAGCCTTAAAGCAAGCCTTTGCACAGTAAAGAAAATCTCACGAGCGGGAGAAGTTCTTAATTGCTTTTACTGTGAAGTTGCGGAAGCTTCCGAGGCTGCAGGCAACCAGAGATGGGGTGGGGGGATGCTGCCTGTCTTCCCCCTCCCAAAGCAACCTCGCAGGTTTTCAAGATCGTCTGCAGAGGCGTTTTTAAAAAGAAAACGGTCTTCTTGGGAGGGGGAATGGGCTACACTCAGAGGAGCCGGCGCTTGGGGCGCCCTGAAACAACGCATCCCCACCGCCTCGTTCTACTCAGCAAGCGGGGACATCCCGTCTGTGCCCGCTTCTGCTGTCGCCACCTCCGCTCCCAAACGCAACTGTCAGCTGCGAGCAGGTACCTGAAGCTGCTGCTTGCAGTCATTTACGGCTGCAGATAGATTGTGCCTGTAGCGGGAAGCTCTTTGCCCTGTGAGAGCTCCTCTCCATCACTCCTACTTTGGTAACATCATCAGTGCTAGAAGGGAGTGGGGTTGGGGGGGGGGGAAGGAGGAGAAAGTTAGGACAAAAAAGAAAAAGATAAGGAGGGAGAGGACTGTGGGGTCCTTTGGTGTTCTCTGAACGTGGTAGTTTTTAATTATTTTAGGGATTTTTTATTTATTTATTGTTTATAGAATGTTTATTACAAGAAATGTTATTCCTTTTTGCAAATGTTTTATTTGTGATGCAATATGTTGCTTTTAAGTGTTCAGACCAGGTTTATGTGTCTCAAAGTGGCTGCTTTTCTATGGGCAGGCCAGGTTTGTTGCAAGGCAGTGTGTTTCACCCTCCTTGTTTAGGTAATTCTGAGGTGGTTGATGGTTCTGTGAGCACTTGTCCTTTATAATTTCCACATTGCCTTGATGGTTTTTATTCCAGTGACTTTGTCTTTCCTTTTCTTAGGCTTAGGAAAAAAAAACTGGTTTCATTGGCAGTCTTTTTTTTTTGGGGGGGGGGGGAATTTTTATTTTTTTGGTGTTTTCCTAGCACTGTCATAGATTGTGGGTGTGGGTGGGTGTGTAATGTCCCGCAGTTATCTATGCATTAATAATGATCTAGTAATATTAATAATATCTAGTAATTAGTAATATCTAGTAACATCGTCTTGGCCGCTCCCACCAGGTCACATGGGTGGCAGGCCACTCCCATCCGGTCACATGGGCAGCAAGTCACTCCCACAAAGGAGGCCACGCCCAAAGAGTAGGTTCGAACAATTTTTGAAACCCACCTCAGGAATAGATATATAGATTTTAAAATAAATATTGCATATTAATAATCCAATATTGGTAACAAATTCATCCTGAAACATCTCATCTATATCAGAAAAGTAAAACACGGTTTGCTGGCTTTCTAGATGTTAGTGCATTTGTCATAATTAACAGAGAAATATTATGTAGGAAATTGGTTGCCCTCAAAATGGAGCTCAGCCTGTTGGCCCTGATCCAAACTCTTTCTCCAGTTCCTTGTTTAAGAGGGAGGTTTGGGCTCAATGGAGCCATGAGAAGAAGGATTGATACTTACCAAGGGGGAAGGGAAGGATGCATATTTGAACCCCTGTTATTCAGTCTAGATATTGACTACTTATTTCAACGAATGAAGGATCCAAACACAGATGATAAATAAATGTTGTTTCATTCTTTGACAAAAATGGCTCATTTAGTGGACCAGCAAAAGGCAGTGCACGTACTATACAGTACTTGGATTTTAGAAAGGCTTTGACAAAATAAATCATCATCTACCACTTGGTAAGTTGGCTAAAAATATATGGGATAGACAGTATCACCCCCAGATGGACTCAGCCTGTGGTCCTCAATGGAACTACGTCTGCATGGAGGGAAACAAGCAGTGAGGGACCTCAAGGTTCCATTTTAGGCCCAGAACTCTTCAACATCTTCATTCATTATTTGGATGAGGGATAGATGGGGAACTCATCAAAGTTGCAAATGACACGAAATTGGCAGGAATAGCCAACACCCCAGAAGATAGGCTCAAGATCCAGATGGATCTAGATAAATTTGAACACTGGAAGTATTTAACAAAATGAAATTCAGTGTAGAGAAAAGTAAAGTCTTACACTTAGGCTAGAAAAACCAAATGTACAGGTACAGATTAGGTGAAAACTGGCTCAATAGCAGGAACTGTGAGAGGGATCTTGGTATTTTAGTGGACAATCTCTCAAATGTGAGCCAACAATGTGTGGCAGCAGCCAAAGAAAGCCATTGCAATCCTAGGCTGCATCAACAGAAGGAGAGAATCCAAATCACGTGAAGTATTGGTACCGCTTTATAATGTCATGGAAAAAACACCCTTGGAATAGTGCATGGATGGAGAACCTTTTCAGCACCAAGTGCTCTTTTCAGGGACGCGATCTGGAGGAGGAGTTGCCCAGTGTGCATGCGCACCAGGCAGCTCCTCTTCCGGTTTCTGGCATGCACGCGTGCAATGATCAGTTGGCTGGTGTGCATGCGCTTGTGGAAACCGGAATACCACCTCTTCCAGTTTCTGGCACTGCAATGCACGCAAATGCCAGCTGATCATTCTGCACACATGTGCACCAGAAACCCAGAAGAGCAACAGGCAAGGCTGTGCATGGCAGGCAACATGGCTTTGTATTCCATTTAGCTCGAACTAAGAAGCTGAGGCAGTGGGCACCATTTCCCCTCCTGAGGCCTCCGTGCATCCTGGGCCCCCAGAAACACTCTGCCGGCCAAATGCTTTTTTCTTAATTTTGCAGTTTCAGTACGTGGGGCTTGAGAAGGTAAGGCATGAGCTCAGCTGGCGGGTTGATTTGGGTGGGGCAGCCTCATGGTCCCAAGTGGGTCAGATTAATGGCTTCAGTGGGATTCATCCAGCCTCCAGGCCGTAGTTTGAGGACCCCTGGAATAGGGTCTCCTTCTTGAGCAGAGGGTTGGACTAGAAGACCTCAAAGTTCCCTTCCAACCATTTTATTTTGTTATAACTCTGTTATAGGTACATATGTTTAGCATCCTAAATACCTATTGGAATATGCTGATTTACACTGTGATATTATCATACTTACACATTGGATTATATACCCTGTGAGGAAGACTTGGGTTCTTTTTTCATAATGATTATCTTACAATTAATAAATCAAGTTCAAAAGTTATGGTCTTTGGGAAATGACATCGTAGCCATAGATGGTCAGCCAATAGAGCAAGTAAGACCTTTCCTTACCTGGGGTAGTTTTCTCTGAGACTGAATCTTGGCTCCCTCATCCTCAAAGGAGCTCAGTTAGATCAAAGACAGGAGTGAAAGTGGTGCTTAAAAGAAAACCTCATAGCTCTCCAGCTTCCTCAGCCCCAATTATTGAAGTATGTGAGGCCAAGGTTTCCCCCATGTTCTTACATCAATCTGATGTTTGGGGCTTCAGAGAGAAACCACCAGCAGAACCAACTGAATCCCAGCCACTGAGGATTATCTTGGGGTGGACAAAAGGACTCCAGCTGCTGCCTCTCAGAGCTGATTTGGGAATTTTTACAATTTCTGCTTTGTCTAAAATCAGAAAATATGGGTATTGGCATAAAATTCAATCTATGGAAACTGACAGACTCAGAAAATTGTGGCTGTTAGAACAGAGAAAATTTCAATTAAAGACCAATCTTGTATTGTACAAGTGACAAACTGTATTAGGAACTGACGTCTCCATGTTTCTTGTACAATTGGAGAAGAAGCTAAAAAGATTCCTCCACAAAGAATCTGGGCCATAGAAGCATTAAAATATGCAGCAACCCTCAAAATTAAAGAAGGCCGTTTATTGGAATAGAATAATTCAGTTGGCATTTTCACATGTTAATCTAATTGAAATAAATTGTAGGCGAAACATAAATTGATATCATGTGAATTTCATTATTTTTCTCATGCTCTGAAAACAATGGACATTTTCTGGCATATAACTCAGAGCTTTGTTAGGGAATGCAGAACATACATTTTAATTTACAAACAAGGCTCCTTGGCAGAATCCACATTTTACTTTTCACAAGACGTTACTTTGCTAGGCTAAGGTTGGCAATTCGCCTAGAACCAGAAGAGCCGAGGTGGCGCAGTGGTTAAATGCAGCACCGCAGGCTACTTCAGCTGACTGCAGTTCTGCAGTTCGGCTGTTCAAATCTCACCGGCTCAGGGTTGACTCAGCCTTCCATTCTTCCGAGGTGGGTAAAATGAGGACCCGGATTGTTGTTGGGGACAATATGCTGACTCTGTAAACTGCTTAGAGAGGGCTGAAAGCCCTATGTAGCAGTATATAAGTCTAACTGCTATTGCTATTGCTATTGCTAGAATGGCAAACTATGGAACGCGTGCCACAGGTGGCATGCGGATAAATTTGTTAGTGCACACAAAGTGTTGCCCTGTTAGCTGGCAAGCATGCATGCGCGCAGTGGCCAGCTGAGTTCAGCCTTTTTAAAAGCCATTTTTTGGCCTCCCTAGGCTCCAGAGGCTTTACAGGAAATTGAGGGCAAAAACAGTCCGTCCCCCCCAAGGCTCTGTGGAGGCTTCAGGGAAGCTCCAGAGTGCAAAAAACTGGACCTATGGGCAAACCGGAAGCTTGGGAACAGACTTCTGGTTTGTTCGTAGGGTAGGTTTAAGCGCTTTGGAGCCTTCAGGGACCTTTAGGGGGCTTCCCTGAAGGCTTGGGAGGACTAAAAATGACCCTTTGAGCAAACCGAAAGTCCCTGAAGCTCCGGAGGACTAAAAACGACCCTACAAGCAAACTGGAAGTGTCTTCCGGTTTGCTCATAGGGTCGTTTTTCGTCGTCTGGAGCCTTTAGTCAGGGAAGCCTCTTGAGGGCTCCTGAAGGCTCCGGAGGGCTTAAACTGGCCCTACGAGCAAACTGGATGTCACTTCCATTTTTCTCTTAGGGCCGGAGGCTTCAGAGGCAGGGAGGAGGGGGAGGCTGTTTTCAACCTCCCCAGGTTCCTATAAAACCACTGGCGCCTGGGGAGGATGAAAAAAGCATGCAAAAAAGTGGGGTTGTGCCTGTTATGCACGCATGCACATTGGGGGGGGGGGAGGTGTCACACATTGCATTATGGGTGCAGCACGCCCGCGCACGAACACCCTGAGCTCCCCCGCTTATGGCATGTGAGCCAAAAAAGGTTTGCCATTGCTGGCCGAGAAGTTTTATCCAAGCAGTTGGCACCTTAGGTTACAATGGAGCGTCTCTCACCAGCAATTTCAAAAAAGCTGAATTAGGTTACACTCTGTATATGCTCTAATCCAGTGATGGCAAACCTTTTAGAGACCAAATGCCCAAACCGCAACCCAAAACCCACCTGTTTATCTCGGATTGCCAACACGACAATTTAACCTGAATAATGAGGTTTTAGTTTAGAAAAACAACTCATAGGCGATTAATGTCTTTTCTCTGAAAAAAACCCCACAATAACAGCACTTTCAATGATACAAACACCTTTTTATTGAAAGGTAAATTTTGATTAATGTGACCTTTGCTGTTGAATGCACACTGATAATTTTTCTAACCTTGACTCAGACTTTGGAAGTTTGAGAGCAACACATGCAGCACTCAGGTCATCTGTTAGTCCAGGGGTGTCAAACTCAATTTCATTGAGGGCCCCATTGTGGTTGATTTTGGAGGCCATGGTGGGCGTGCTCTCACTGCTGCTGTGCTCACTCTCCTTGGTTGCCAATGGTGTGTGCAGGAGGGCAAAGTATGTGGGTCAGAGGGAGGCCCACTCTCTCTCCTTATGAGACCTAGCTTTGTAACCAAAGCATCCTCAATGATAGGATGGGAGACCACCAGGAGAGGTCAGGAGGAGGGGACAAGGGGTTGGTCAAAGGCAGCAGGGCTGCTGGTGATCAAGTGATAAGGCAGAATTTACCTCACACACCCAATCTCTCTCCTTATAATCTCCTTCCTTCCCTTCTTTTTCTTTCCCTCTTCATTCTTTCTTCCCCTCTTTCCTTCTTTTTGCTTCTTTGCTCTCTTCCCCTCTTTCCTTATTTTTCTTTGTCTTTCCTGTCCCGACTGGGATGCTCAAATGCAAAAGGGGAAACATTCCTTGCCTTGTGATCAAATGGCACTTTTGCTAGTAGTTTGTGGCCACTGAAAAGACTGAGAACAAACCAGGCTCAGTTTATTCCATGCTTGCATTTCATGACAGAAAGTGTGCTTCAGCTAGGGCACCCAAACTGCTGCCAATGGTGTGGGCGACAGCTGAGCAGGGAGGCAGAGTGTGTGTGTACTTTTATCCCCATTCAAGCAGGGCCTTTCATTTCCTCCCCGGCACAGTTGGGGCATGTAGGCTGCTGCCACCTAAGCACCATGATTGCCCCCTCCCCAGCCAGTCAGCCCAAGCGGCAGTGGGCTCCACAGGACAGGCTCTCATTTCTGCACTGGGGCAGAAAACTCTGGTGGGCTGGAAGTGAGTGTGGATGGCCTCCCCCACCCCCAGTGCTTCCTTGCTCAGTTGGAGGCTTCCTTCAGCCTTCAAACAGTTGCAGGGTTTTTTCTTTGCTCCCAGGTTGGTGCAAGAGGCTTTCCAGGGCTAAAATGGGGGGGAAAAAACCCTGCACCCCATTTTGGCCCTGCAAAGCCTCCTGTACCAACCTCGAAGCAAAAAAATAAAAAATAAAACCCCTGAAACTGTTTGAAGGCTGAAGGAAGCCTCCTACTGAGCGAGAAAGCACTGGAGGCCCAGACCTTTCATTCCAGCCCACCGGAGTTTTCTGCGTAATGTGAGCACACACACACACACACACACACACACACACACACTGCATACTCATGCGTCCCCCACCCTGGCCCCCCACAAAGGCCCAAAAACCAGCTGGCCGGCAGGAGGTGCGCCTGCATATGGATGCTAGTGGAGCTGGGCTGGGGTGGCTGAAGTGCCAGGAGGGGAGGCTCTGCATGTCACAGGTTCCCCATCACGGCTCTAATCATTTCAATTCCTTTTCCAGGTCAATGATGTAAGCGCTTCAGAGGCTCTGAGTGATAAAAGCAAATTCCCCTTTTTCCACCACATTGTCCCCAAAGAAGGACTCCAGTACCCAGCCATTGTCCAGCTGCTCCTCCACTTCAGATGGACCCTGATTGGCCTCTTTGCTTCAGACACAGAAAAGGGAAAGAATTTCATGAGGACTTTTCCTCCTGTGCTTGTCAGAAATGGAATTTGTGTGGTTATATCACAACTGTTCTCAACAACTGGACATACAGCAACCCTCAGGGCTTCCCTCTCTAAGTGGAGACAAGTCAACGTCTTTGTTCACTTCATGGAATATGAATTCATTTGGGACAGAATTCTTCCTTTCCATTTAACTTTTATGCGTCTGCCAGGACCCATTGAGGGGAAAGTCTGGATCCTCACAAGTTTTGCAGGGTACAGAATAAACAAACGGAGGCTTCTCAAATACATCTATAGTATTTGGAGCTTTGGTTATCAGGGAAAAGAAAGGCCAAAAGATTCTGCCTTTGAACCCTTTTTCTTTGTGGAAGAAAAGTTTCAAGATCATTATTTTCATTGTTCTCTTTCAAAGAATGTCTTTTCTGTCAAAGGCCGCAGAAGATGCACCCAGAAAGCCCCACTGGAGACCCAGAGGAAATGGGACAGATTAAGGGCCTCAAATGACTACAGCTATTACAGTCTCATGAAGACTATGGCCCAGGCCCTGAATGCTGCATATTCCTCCAGATCAAGGAGGGGAAGGAAGGAGGGAGAAAAGATCTTGGGGTCTCAAAGGCTGCAGCCATGGCAGGTAAGGGGATCCCGATATGGATCCATTAATCTTAGATCCTATGAAGAAGGGATCCAGAGGAGAGGAGGGGAACCATCTCAACAGATTTGGCCAATTTAATTACTCAGGGAATTAATGGTTCCAAAGAGTAGACACCGTGGCATTTTTATATTTACCACTGCTAATTGGAAAATGCTCTATTCTTTTTTAAAATAAATCCCCTTATTTGTGGGTTTGTGATTAGCCTGGTGGAATTCCACCTTCCTTCCGTCCCCATTGCAGGTGGGTCTGTGTGCAGCTGGACAGGCAGCTAAGCCCCCCTATTCTCCTCCAATGAAAGGGAGCCTGGCCTGGATCTGGATGCTTTATTGGGAGAAGAGGGCAGGTGAAACTGAGCAGATGCGAAGAGTGGAAATAAAATAGAAAGACGAGATAGGCAGCATTAATTAACAGCCAGCAAAGAAGCAGCTGGAACCTCTCCAGCGATGCTCCGTGTGAGGGACGGAGGCCGTCTCCGGATGACCAGGGGTCTCGGTCACAACGGCTGCTTCCGTCTTCTCCAAAGGCTGACCGAAAATGGAGTCTGGCTTCAGACCTTAGAGTTAGGCTTATCTGCCCCCGGCCACTAGGTGGGGCTAGAGCAACAACAGCATAAGAGTTACCGTATTTTTCAGAATATAAGACTCACCCTTTTCCCTCAAAAAAGAGGCTGAAAATCTGGATGCATCTTATACATCCAATACAGCATTTTTTTGCCTCCCGAAGCCCCGCCCCCTTCACCAAAATGGCCATGCAAACCCTTATGGAGGCTTTCAGAGAGCTCCTGGGGGCTGGGGAGGGCAGAAATGAGCAAAAAATGGACCATTTTGCCCCTCCCCAACCCCCAGCAGCACTCTATAAGCCTCCATAAGGCTATGCATACAATATTTCTGACAAAAATGGGCTTGTTTTTGAGAAAAAGGGCCAATTTTTTGCTCATTCCCCCCCATCAGGAGCACTCTGCAAGCCCCCCCCCCAAGGCTATTCATGACTTTTTTAAAAGGGGGGGCGTTTTCACAAAAACTGGCTGTTTTGGGGAGGTTTGCAGAGTGTAAAAACATTTTGGAAAGCTCTTTAACTGGTTGATGAGAATTACATTGATCAAGTGCTGTGCCAGCAGAAACAAAGTCTTAGGTGCTGCAGATTGTCAGCGATTTCCTTCTCCAGCACATGGATAAATACTCCTGGAAACATCTTTCTCTCCCTCCCTCCCTACTGTATTTCTCTATCTCTTTTTATTTCTCTCTCTCTATCCCTCTACCTACCTACCCCCCTCTCTCTATCCCTACCTACCTACTGTATTTCTCTATTTTTATATATATCTCTATTTCTCTCTCTCTCTATCCTTTTATCTACCTCCCTACCTAACTACTCTCTCTTTCACTCTCCCTACCTACCTACTGTATTTCTCTATCTCTACATCCCTCTCTATTTCCCTCTCTCTCTATCCTTTTATCTACCTCCCTACCTAACTACTCTCTCTCTCTCTCCCTACCTACCTACTGTATTTCTCTCTCTTTCTCTCCCTCTACCTACCTACCTACTTTTTTGAAAAAAAATTGCCTCTTCAAAACCTTGGTGCGTCTTATACTCCGGTGAATCTTATACTCCAAAAAATACAGTAAATGTTGTGGCATGACAACCTTAATAAATTTGGAGGAGACCCTGAGACCATCTAGCCCAACCCCTCCTCTCTGCAGGAATCCCAGTTCAAGCTTCTCTGACTGATGGCTGCTCAGTCTTTGGTCTCAGATGATCCATGAAGAGGAGACTGAACTTCTCTTCTTTACTGGCTCAGCTCTAAAGCAGCTCATCCTTTTATCATATTTTTTCTCTCATTCAGTTAAAATCTCCTCTCTTGTAACTGAATTCACTTTTTCCATGTCTGACACTCTGGAATAAGAGTGAGCGGATCTTACACTCATGTGTAACAGGAGTCAGTTATTGGAAGAGGGTTGTATCCAGTGGTGGGATTCAAATCTTTTTACTACTGGTTCTGTGGGCATGGCTTGGTGGTCATGTGACTGAGTGGGCATGGCTTGGTGGTCATGTGATTGGATGGGTGTAGCCAACTTGACATCACTCACGTCAAGACGTACCTTGCCTGGCCTCTCCTTGCGTCAACATGATACAATTTCCCTGTCTATTATTTACTACTAAAGAACATCAAAAATACACAATTTAATCCTATGTATATATGCCATATGTGTACATACATATTACATGGAATAGTGTGTGTATAGGTACAGAAAAAGATATGTTATCTATTTTATACACTGTATGTGTATGTAGACACACACACACACAAACACACAAACACAGAGCTCTTCTAAAACTATACACATTCAACCTCACTTATTGCTTTTGGAAAAACACACCCAGAGTCCATTTTCTGCCACACATTTAACTATTCCTTCTGCACATTAGAACATTACACAGGCCTTCAGATGTTCTTCCCTAGCCTGCACATGATTGTCAGAGCCAGGAGATGTCATGGATTGAGTAAAATGTGGCAAAGCTCACTTAACAACGCTCTTGCTTAGCAACCAAAATGTTGGGCTCAATTGTCATAAGTCAAGGACTGTCTCTGCCTTCCTCTGCATGGCAGCCTTGTCCTAGTAAACTCCTTCCCTTTTCTGGCAATTTTCCTCTCTGTCAGAGGCACCAAAATAATCCAGAGGATATAAGGTCTCCAGCTGGAGCAGGGGGTTGGACTAGATGGCTTCCAAGGCCCCTACTAGAGCAGGGGTGGACTAGAAAATGACCTCCAAGATCCCTTCCAGCCCTTTCAAACATTGTTGTGCTGTTTGAAAGAGTCTTCTGAAGCCATGGTTTGTGTCCTTCCTTCCTCTCATTTTCTCTCTTTCCCTCCCTCCCTCCCTCCCTCCCTCCCTCCATGTATCTATTGACCCATCTGTTGCAGAAAATGACAGGCGTTAGACATCTCAGGATACAGGAAAAGTTTACTTGGCCGCCAGGTTCAGAAAGCTAGCCCATGGCTTAGCATTGCAAGTTCTGAACAACCTTAATTATCGAAGCACGCATTCTTATACATTCCCAAAAGCATTGCAACACGGAAATTCTTAACACATTTCTTAGTGGTTACCTTGAGGAGAAAACCTTATAAGGAGATGAAGGTCTTACTTCTCCTTTTGTTTCAGGTATGGCTTACGTGTTATTAACGAACTTTAATTGAACTTTGTGGTTTGGACATAGGGACGTTGGCGAGAACATCCTGTGGTTAGTGAATGGGGAGACTTCCTTTAAGTAACTTCTAACTGTCCCGGTTATTCTATTGCAAGACCCAACTCTTGTCTATGTGACTTTTAATATAGAAGTAAAGGAGTTCTAAGAGGTTGTCCAGCCTGACCCAGTAGGTTTCACACTTAATGTCCAAATCTCACTTTACGGCTGCTTTATCCCCCCCCCCCTTCTAGACTCTCTTAATACCCACAATTGAGTCTAGCCTGTTAGATTAAAAATGCAAGCATGCAGAATACAGAATAGCAAATCTTATCAATACACATCTTAGGGCTTGTCTTCCAGAATCACTTTCCCTTCTTCTAAGAGTGCAATTGGAATATAGGAGCTAGTATCTGAAGCTTCATCTTCCAGGAGGGTATGTGGGATTAGGCTTTCCATTAACATTAACTCCTTTTCAACCCGTATCTCTTTTACAGACCTCATAGCGAGCTGTTTAAGCAAGGATATTATGCAAGGGATAATATCTTGCAATTCCACCTAATAAAAGCAATAGCATTTGTTTAATCCAACCTGTTTCTGGTAGCCAAGAGAACCATTCAGAATCTTGTGGTCTTTAACCAATTGAGGAAGCTGGGTTTCGTAGTTCTTTAACTACCCCTCCCCAGACCACTCCTGATTTATTCATATAGAAACAGCAATCTTCTCCCAGGAATACACATAGCCCACCTTTCTCAGCAGTTAAAAGATCTATGACACACTAGTTCACAATTTGGTTCAGGCTTTCTTGGAATTCTTCTGACAGCTGCCTGAACTGTGTAATGGAGTGGGTCATTCCACCTACACCCGTTCCAACTGCAGTCCTTATTCTCAAGATCGCTAATAGCGGAATTAGGAGCAGCACTCTTTTCTGGACATGTCCCATGAGGGGTACAGAGAAGGTCTGTTCCCTACTTACCACCCATTTTAGGGAGGAGGTGTATTAGAGTGCATGTGCCAGTCCAATTGGTGGGTAAACATAGATATACATTTCTCCCACATAGAAAGAAAACTCCATTTTCTCCTAACACATATAGTTCCTTTTTCTCATTTGTTGCAGGGGCCCATTTGCCCTATGCTCTGCCCTTTTTCTTACAGGGTTTGTCATGACTTTAGGTGTTGGAAGTGGCTTACAGTTCGTTCCCAAGCATAAATAATGCGCCCTAAATGGGAGCGGACCTATTCCACATCCTGTAACTTGATTCCACCCTGTTTTCTGGGATTTTTTTGATATCCTCGGATCTGTCTTCAAGAGCAAGGGGGTTGCTCTGGTATTTTTGCAACATTTGGAAACTACTATTCAAGACATTATCACTTAGCAAGCTCTTTGTCAATAACAGCCAGAGCCACAAAAGCCTCATAATCATCCCTCACGCAAAACTTCTCCTAACACAATTCTTTTAGCCTACTGAATCACCACGTCAGGGAGAAGGCAGGGGATATATATAGTTTGAGGAAAGGCAATATCAGCTTTGGACAATCTATAAAGGTTTGTAGGTTTATTGGGATTTATATGCCGCCCTTTTCCCTGAGGGGACTCAGGGCGGCTTACAACCACAGGGGAGGGGAGTGCAAGGTCAGAAACAAAACAATATGTGAACAAAGAAAAAATGGTAAAACACAACTTTCATTCAGCAATCAAACACTCGGGCGGGTGAATTGGAAGCCTATCCCCAGGCCTGCTGGGAGAGCCAGATCTTGAGGGCTGCGCGGAAGGTCTGGATAGTGGTGAGGGTACGGATCTCCATGGGGAGCTCGTTCCACAGGGTCGGAGCAGCAACAGAAAAGGCTCTCCTCCGTGTGGTCGCCAGTCGGCATTGACTGGCAGATGGGATTCGGAGGAGGCCCAGTCTGTGCGATCTAATTGGTCGATTTAGGGAGGTAATCGGCAGAAGGCGGTCTCTCAAGTACCCAGATCCACTACCATGGAGTGCTTTAAAGATGGTCATCAGTACCCTGAAGCGCACCCGGAGACCAACAGGTAGCCAGTGCAGCTCGCGGAGGAGAGGTGTAATGTGGGCGAACCGCGGTGCGCCCACTATCACTCGCGCGGCTGCATTCTGGACTAGCTGCAGTCGCCGGATGCACTTCAAGGGCAACCCCATGTAGAGCCCATTGCAGTATTCCAGTCTAGAGATCACAAGGGCTCGAGTGACTGTTGTGAGAGCCCCCCGGTCTAGGTAGGGCCGCAACTGGCGGACCAGGCGAACCTGGGCAAATGCCCCCCTGGTCACAGCTGACAGCTGGTGATCAAAAGTCAGCTGTGGGTCCAGGAGGACTCCTAAGTTGCGGACCCTATCTGAGGGGTATAAAATTTGACCCCCCAGCCTAAGCGTTGGTATATTAGCCAAATTGTTGGGGGGGAAGCACAACAGCCACTCGGTCTTGTCCGGGTTGAGTACCAGTTTGTTAGCACTCATCCAGTTCTTAACGGCCTCCAGACCCTGGTTCATCACGTCCACCGCTTCATTGAGTTGGCACGGGGCGGACAGATACAATTGCGTATCGTCCGCATATTGGTGGTATTTTATCCCGTGCCTCCGAATGATCTCGCCCAGCGGTTTCATGTATATGTTAAATAGTAGGGGGGATAAGACCGAACCCTGCGGCACCCCACATGTTAGGGGCCTCAGGGACGATCTCTGCCCCCCGACCAACACCGACTGCGACCTGTCCGAGAGGTAGGAGGAGAACCACCGCAAAACAGTGCCTCCCACTCCCACCTCTCGCAGTCGTCGCAGAAGGATACCATGGTCGATGGTATCGAAAGCCGCTGAGAGGTCAAGGAGAACCAGGATGGACGCATAGCCTCCATCTCTGGCCCTCCAGAGATCATCGGTCAATGCGACCAAAGCGGTTTCTGTGCTGTAGCCAGGTCTGAAGCCGGACTGGAAGGGGTCAAGATAGCTAGCTTCCTCCAAGGCCCGTTGAAGCTGAAAGGCCACCACCTTCTCAACAACCTTCCCGATAAAGGGAAGGTTGGAGACAGGACGAAAGTTGTTTAAAATGGCTGGATCTAACGATGGTTTCTTCAGGAGGGGTCTCACCACCGCCGTTTTAAGTACGGCGGGGAAGTGCCCCTCCCGAAGGGAGGCAGTGATAACCGCCTGGATCCAGCCATGTGTCACCTCCCTGCTGTTGGCAACCAGCCAGGAGGGACACGGGTCCAGAATACAAGTGGAGGCACTTACAGCTCGAATGGCCTTGTCCACATCCCCAGAGGCAACATCCTGGAACTCAACCCAGAGCTGGTGTGGCAAGTGGTCCTCCTGTGTCTCAGCTGGATCTACTGCGGTGGAGTCCAAGTCCGATCGGAACCGAGCTACTTTGTCCGCCAAGAATTGAGCATAATCCTCAGCCCTACCCTGCAAGGGGTCTCCCGCATCCCTCCTATTGAGGAGGGAGCGGGTTATCCTAAACAGGGCGGCTGGGCGTGACTCGGCGGACGCAACCAAGGCAGAAATATATGATCTTTTTGCAGTTCTTAGTGCTCGGACATAGTCCTTGGTAAAACCAAATCTTATTTGCTAAACATATTATCCACAATCCAAAAACTCCTATTATACTGCAAAGAACCCACTCCCACAGTTCCTCAAACATAAGTGTCAACAGAAGATTCACACTCCTCTTTGTCACAGTCAATGATTTTAGCCTCAGCAACTGTCTTCCTCTGGAGGGAGCAATTCCTGGGGATGAATATGCAATACACAATTAAGTACATTCACTAAAGCAAGAGATAAAGTAGTTAGGGCTATGAATACTTGGCTTGCCATTTCCTGACAGATGCTCAAACTTTCTAATACATCTTATAGCTAATAAATGGAACGTTGTCTTCCTTCCTTCAATTCTTCAGCCGTACATTGAGAAACCAGCTTCCAGTTGTGATTTCAGTAGGGCTTCTTCTTCTGCCCCATAAGAGCTTCCCGTTGCCGGTAGGGAAGCTTATAGGGAGCGTTTCTTTTAAGCATATCACTAGAGGATGGGCTTCATCCTGGTCTGCTTCCCATTACTCATCAGCAGCTGGCTTAACTTGAGTCCAGTGAATCCAAAACTTGGATTCCAACACTTTTACTTACACGACCACAGTATACGGGTCCTTCCATCTAGGTTTCAAATTCTTCTCCTTTCCAGTGTTTTACCTATGTCCCCCACCTGAATATTATGACTGGGGGTGGTCAGAAATGGTGGACTGAGGGACACACAGTATTGCTGGATTTCTTGTATTTGCTTTTCAGTTCTCTCACCATTTTGGTTCACCCATAAGGCCCCTATTTGACCTAGGTACCCTATATGATTTTTCATGTTAGCCCTTATAACTGGGAGGTCTCTGAAACATCACTTCAAAAGGAGATAACCCAATTCCCTTTTGCATAGAACATCACACAGACTAAAGTGCCATTGGCAATGCATTCACCCATTTATGACTAGCATTGCCTTATATAGCCCACACTTGGGGGCATGTCTGTGAAATCAATAGCTAATGAATCCATGGGATAATATCCTTTGGGTTGACTTGAGCACACATGCTACACCTTCCACTTGCATGGGCACACAGTGCGTGTAAGCAGTCAACGAAGATGGAGTTCTTCTGCTTTGGAATATCTGGAGCTCAGCCTCCTTCACATTTTTCAATGCTGCATAAGTTATCATGTCAAGGTGGCTCTGATCACCTCAGGTTGCTGACAGCCTTGTTTTTCTGTCAGCTGCTTTTACCCTTTTCTGCTGGATCCGACCATCCAGTTTAGAGTCCTTTACGTGGGGTAAATCTTATAGTCCAGAGAGCTAAGGGTAATGTGTCTACTCATTTAAGGTGGGTTTCAACAGATCTTATCTTTTCCTTAACAGTGCAATTCACACATTTGCTTAATTTCTTTCCTGAGGTTGTTAAAAGACCTCTTTCCCCATAATCAGCAGTATTGATATGCAAAGCAGGAAGGCATATGGAGTCAGTTCAGAAGTTCACCCTTTCATTCTTTGTTCTCTTGTAATGCCCCATCTAAAGCTCATAATTTTGCTACTTGGGTTTGTTAACCATAAATGTCCCTTCGTTTCTAAAATTCTTTGAATTGCATGGCTTGTGTAAATAAAAGTAGCCTGTCCAAAAGTTAATTTATTAGCTTCTTCTCTCACGAGCCGTGGTGGCTAGAATCTTTAGGCAATGTGGCCAGCCTTTTGCAACACAGTCCAGTTGTTTAAGATAGATAAGCCACAGTTTATTGCCAACTTCCCTTTTCTTATCAGAGCCTGACTTCAGGGCTTTTTTTACACTTGATTCTGCTTTAAACCCCAAACAAAGTGTTCTTTTTCACCCCCCCTTTGTACATGTGTAAGGAGGTTTGGCTAGAAGCACAAAATTTGAAATCCTCATCATGCAATTTGGCACACAGCTTCTTTTCACTCATTTCCTATTATCTTATTGGAGTAGCGCATTACTTCGCCAAAAGGGTAGGTGAATTATTATTTTTATTTTTTTCAAATCCTTAGCAAGCAAACTGCTTCCTGTGACCAGTTACTAGGTTTTCCCCAAATGCAAACAGTTTTTGGCTGTCTCTATGTATTTGAGGTGGTAGGCAGACAGGCATGGCTTGAGGCTTTACTTATATAATCATTGCTACATGATGAGATGCATAGCCTGGTGGATTAAATTCTTAAACCACCATTACTCGCCATATCTCATCTGGGGGAGGGTGCCTCATTTTAGGGCCATTTTTTTTCTTCCTCAAAGGACAGTGTAACTCCCATTTTGCATAGGATCACACCTCAAAAGAGGAACTGGGCATTCAGGCATGTCTTGGGACATTTTTGTAGTCAGTGGCCTTTTTTCTTTTCTTCAAATACATTGACCTCTGCTTTGGAATTATTTGACAACGCAACTGTCAGCAATTCAGCTTTACGTTGCATCCTGTCCTGTTTCTTTCTTCACAAAGATCTTTCATGCAATTTCCATTTACCGTATATACTCGAGTATAAGCCGAGTTTTTCAGCCCACTTTTTGGGCTGAAAAAAGCCACCTCGGCTTATACTCGAGTCTACAACTGGATCCGGCAGTGCTGTTGCCTGTTGGAGGAGGAGGAGGCGAACCAGCCGGCCACCGCCAGCCCCGCTGCTCTTCCCGCCCCCTTCCAAGCCCCACAGTCCAGCGGACACAGCAGAAGCAGCCCCGGGGCTCCGCTGCATTTTCTGGACGGGGTCTCGCAGGAAGGAATCCCCTCTCCAAGGGATCCCCATCCAGAAAATGCGGGGAGCGGCAGCGGAGCCCTGGGGCTGCTTCTGCTCCGTCCGCTCCTCTCTGCTCTCCTGTCGCCAGCTGGTGGGGCTGACCCTGATCCATAAACACTGCCGAATTCAGCCTCGGATCTTTGTCGGGACCTCTTTCTGGTCCGCCTCTGAAGTCCATATTCTCCATAGTCTCTCGAACTGCTCCCCCCCACCTCCAGTTTCTTCCTAGTTTGATCCCACGCGCCGCTGACCTAGGAACTGCATACCTCCCAGCAGTTTTTTCAGGCTGCTCCCAGATGGGAAGGGAGGGGGATTGTAAACCCCTTCCACACCCTGGCTCCTCCTCTTCCAGAGTTCGGGCTCTCTTTCTTTCTTTCTTTGAAAGAGAAGCCCAAATTAGCCAAAGGGGGGAAAGCGAGCGAGCGAGCGAAGCAGTGGGAGGGGGAAAGGTCCCTGTGAAGCCCTGCGGCCAAGAAGCGCTGCCTGCTTTTTAAGAAAACCTGGAAGGGGAAGAGGGCGGGTTTTTCCCCCCTCCCTTTTTCTTTTCGTTCCCGTGGCTCAGCCTCTCCTTTCCTTGGGGCCGTCACGTTTACTGTTTGCAGTTCCTTTCTTCGTATAAAAACCCCTCTGGCTCCAAAACTGCGCTCAGTTTCTGAAAGGTGGCCACGATCCCCAGTGGAAAGGCGTTATTCCCCTCAGTTGTGAGGGCAATGCTGCTCGCGACTTTCCCCTAAATGTTGGAGAAAATTTTTCGCCGCTGTCCTCCTCGGCTCATTTGGGAAGGACGATTGTAACAGGTTGAGATTTCCTTTCAAAACAAAACAAAACCAACCCCTCCCCCGGTCCCAATGTTTCAAACAACCCCCTTTCCTGCTGGGAAGAGCCCAGCCAACCCCCCGTCCATTCGAAAGGGAAGCTCTTATCACCTTCTAGAGAAAGTGGCAAATGCCCTCCGTGACTTCCTTGGTTTCTCTCCGGGCTCTGCTCTTCGGCATTGCCCTTGGGGAAAACTGCCGCGGTTTGTTTCCGTGAATATATTAACAGGCGCGCGGAAAGCAACTAAGCCAAGGAGCGTACGTAGTCCAGCCAAGCGAGTCTAGTTTCCTGGGGTCCCTTGCTCGCTCGCTTTCCCCCCTTTGGCTAATTTGGGCTTCTCTTTCAAAGAAAGAAAAAAAGAAAGAAAGAAAGAGAGCCTGAACTCTGGAAGAGGAGGAGCCAGGGTGTAGAAGGGGTTTACAATCCCCCTCCCTTCCCATCTGGGAGCAGCCTGAAAAACTGCTGCCGCGCCACACCTGCGCCCCAAACAGAGCTGGGTCCAATCAGCCTTTTTTCCCCTTTTTATGCCCTGTCTCAGACGTGCGGGCGCGCATGCTGTGAACTTGCCCACTTAGATGCACTCTTGTATTTTCCCCTTCCTCTTACGTGCCCCCCTTGGTGCAGCGGGCTAACGCTGGTGAAAGGAGTGGGGTGGACACAACTGGTAAATTATAAACCACAGATTTTAATCCTATTTAATTTTTAATGGTATCAAATTTAGCTATAAAGAAGAGAGAAAGAAAGAGGGAGTGTGTGCACAGGAGTGTGGATTTTCTAAAAATCCCATTGAATCCAGAGGAGGGAAGAAAGAAAGAAAGAAGAAGTGTGTGCACAGGAGTGGGGATTTTCTAAAAATCCCATTGAATCCAGAGGAGGGGAGAGAGAGAGAAAGAGGGAGTGTGTGCACAGGAGTGTGGATTTTCTAAAAATCCCATTGAATCCAGAGGAGGGAAGAAAGAAAGAAAGAAGAAGTGTGTGCACAGGAGTGGGGATTTTCTAAAAACCCCATTGAATCCAGAGGAGGGAAGAAAGAAAGAAAGAAAGAAGAAGTGTGTGCACAGGAGTGGGGATTTTCTAAAAATCCCATTGAATCCAGAGGAGGGGAGAGAGAGAGAAAGAGGGAGTGTGTGCACAGGAGTGTGGATTTTCTAAAAACCCCATTGAATCCAGAGGAGGGAAGAAAGAAAGAAAGAAGAAGTGTGTGCACAGGAGTGGGGATTTTCTAAAAATCCCATTGAATCCAGAGGAGGGAAGAGAGAAAGAAAGAAGGAGTGTGTGCACAGGAGTGGGGATTTTCTAAAAATCCCATTGAATCCAGAGGAGGGAAGAGAGAAAGAAAGAAGGAGTGTATGAGGGTGGGAGATTTCCTAAACCCCATTGAATCCAGAGGAGGAGAAGAAAGAAAGAAAGAAAGAAAGAAAGAAAGAAAGAAAGAAAGAAAGAAAGAAAGAAAGAAAGAAAGAAAGAAAGAAAGAGGAAGTGTGTGCACAGGAGTGTGGATTTTCTAAAAATCCCATTGAATCCAGAGGAGGGAAGAGAGAAAGAAAGAGGGAGTGTATGCACAGGAGTGTGTATGAGAACGACAGCTCTGATGGTGATGACTGCGAACTCAGTGATGATGACAATGTCTATGCTGATAACCTCACACTAGCTAATGCTGAAGCTCTGTTTGGACATACAGATGATGAGGAGGAATCCAGTTTTGAAGGATTTTAACTCTTATGTTTTAGCTTGGTTGCTGAATGAGCTAAGGTTTTTGTACATTTAAAGTTATTGTTGATACCATATTGTTTTTATTGACCCTCTTTTCCACTTACAGAGCTAGTTATTTATTTATAAATAAATAATATTTATTTATTCAAAAACATTATTGGTATCTATTTTTATTTTTGAAATTTACCGGTAGCTGCTGCATTTCCCACCCTAGGCTTATACTCGAGTCAATAACTTTTCCAGCTTTTTGGGGTAAAATTAGGTGCCTCGGCTTATATTCGGGTCGGCTTATACTCGAGTATATACGGTATTCAAGCCACACAGACCTTCGTGGCTTTCTTTTCTTGCTAACTGGAAGGCTCTTTCTCTGACTGGGCATGGATTCTATCTATTTGGCCCCTCCTCGACAATTCTTCCGGCAAGTCCCCTAGCCTCCCACTCTTTCTGTCTTTCTTCTCTGAAATCTGAGCCCAATTAACATACATTTTGTATGCTTATTTCACAAGTTCAGAGATGCCTTTTCTGCCCCCCCTTTTTGTCTTCTGTATTTTATTTATTTGTTTATTTACCCTAATGTCATCTGCAGAGTGACCAATGAAGATCATATTGATCATTCTCTTACTTTCTTCAAGCTCAGGTTCTAATGTGATATTTTGCCTAAAGGTTTGATAAATGCATTCTAGGATTTCCTCTGGATTTTCATCCTGTTTCTGTTGAATTTAATAGACCTTCTCTGAATTCTTAACTTTTGTTGAATCCTAACAAAACTAAGGTCCAATAATTTTTCAGCTGAATGGACTAGGTTCCCAATCTGGTTTCTTCAGTAACCATATCCAGTCTGGAATTTTTTTTCTTTCATGATCCTTCTGCAAAGGCTTATTCATGGTTATCTTCACCAGCCTTCTTTTCTCTGGGGTTAATAAAATTTTCATCAGAATTTATGTCAGCTCAAGCAGACTGGTGAGTTCAGAAAAATGGATGCAAAAAGGACATGCATCTCATCTCATCTTTTCTCTATATGCAGGAATTTGATTTTTCCAATTATATAAATCAGCCATTGAGAATGGAGCATATCCACACCTTATGTAGCTCCCCCTCAGCTTCTGGCAATAAAATTTTCCTTGGGGGCAATTTGAGTTTTTGTCTCAACTGCTCCCTTGGACCAGGTTTGTGGTCCACCTGTTCCTTTTACACCTTTTGTAACCTTTTTTGATTTCCTTCCCCCTGGCCCCACCTAATGGGACCGTTTGTTCATTCTAACCAATATCTGATTCCACTTTTTGTCTCCCTGGGTCTCCTAGCCCTTCAGTGTCAACCACTTCATGTTAAGTCTACACAGGTGGAGGGCAATGATCTCAGAGACACACTCTCTCTTTCTCTTTTTAAACACTTAAACACATCAACAAAGACAAACATGCAAGCTAAAACATTGAGACTCTCTCTTTTTCTTTTATTTCTTATCTCTTATTTATGTCTCTTTTGTGGATTCATACAGTGGTTTGACTAGGAGGGCAAAATTCAGTATCCATATTCTACAATACCCTGCTACAACCAAAATAACCTCATAATTATTTTCTATTAGTTGGTTTTGTTGTTAAATCAAATCATTAAATTTTTCAACACCACTACTTTGCAATGTTCCCTCTAATTTTTTTTCAGTGTGTGCGGAAAAGTATAGTGTTTGAGCGACACATTTTCATTCCTGAGCACCTGAATTTTTTTCACAGATTTCACCCAAGACAACAACGAAATCAGTGTTATTTGAAACTCAAAGTTATGTTTATTCAAGGTATTCGCTTAATTAAAAGTGTTATATAATATATAACTATATAATATATATAGTAAATTGAGGACTACTTGTATTCAAGTTCAATGGATGACTCTCTATGGGGAAAAGATCAAAACTTCCCTCTATCCACATTTTCCATACTATGAATTACTTTATATGCTTTATACTTCCCCCACTTACTATCCAATAGTCTGCAGTGATATTAGCAAGTTATGAATAAATTACCCATTGATGTAGATTAGCAATTGGGGTACATAAACCTATTATTTATTGAGTTGCACATATACAACATTTATATATTGGAAGGCTGTAAACTATATTTAACCATTTGTTTTTATATGATGATCCAAGAACTGGAACCATTTGCTGATCAATGTATCAATAGAGCCAAGGTGGCGCAGTGGTTAAATGCAGCACTGCAGGCTACTGCTAGATCAGCAGGTCAGCGGTTCAAATCTCACCGGCTCAGGGTTGACTCAGCCTTCCATCCTTCCGAGGTGGGTAAAATGAGGACCCAGATTGTTGGGGGGAATATGCTGACTCTCTGTAAACCGCTTAGAGAGGCCTGAAAGGCCTATGAAGCGGTATATAAGTCTACTGCTATTGCTATTGCTATTGCTATTGCTATTGCTATTGCTATTGCTCTGGATGGTAACACCTAGCTGACCATGGCTGATCCCCCAAAAACTAGTAGACTCTTTACTGCTGCCAAAACAATCTACATGGAGGTTAGGCCAATTTGAACTTGCTAAAGAAATCTGATCAGTCACCTTTGAGAGGATGAACCAACAGAAAATAAAGTTGGCTTTCAATATATTAAATGGCTCATTTAATATACAGCCCTTTCATATGCAAATAGTATAATAATGCATGGAATGTGTGATGATTTGTAAGTACTAATTTTCAGATGTAAAAATACAAAGATACATAAAAGATGTGAACCAATACCGTAGCTTAGTTTTCTATTTCCTGAAAATTATCCCTTTCTTCTCTTGTGCCATTGGTAAAAAAACAGAAGACTAATTCAAAGCATTTAAAAAGAAAATACATAATGACAGCATGCAAGTGTCAGCAAAAGCCTCCCCCTGACAGATAAGGGAAAGAGGTAGATGACCCTACACTTTCAGAATCAACCAGAAGGGAATTCCCTCCCAGACTAAACGTGTGTGTGTGTTGGCCCTGATCCAAGCTCTTTCTCCAGGTCCTTGGCGAGAACAGGAGAGCGCCACCCCTTCCCCTTCCCCAACATTGGCTGTTGCGCTTCTGCTTCCATTAGCAACGTGGTTGTTAAGCGAATTGCCGCAGTTTTTAAATTAGTAATGCAGTTGTTAAGTGAATCACTGCCATTTTTAAATTAGTAACACGGTTGTTAACTGAATTGCTGCAGTTTTTAAATTAGTAATGCTGTTGTTAAGTGAATCATTGAAGTTTTTAAATTAGTAACATGGTTGTTAAGTGAATTAAATTAATAACACGCTTGTTAAGTGAATCACTAATTTATAAATTAGTAACACGGTTGGTAAGTGAATCACTAGTTCTTAAATTAGTAACACGGTTGTTAACTGAATTGCTGCAGTTTTTAAATTAGTAATGCTGTTGTTAAGTGAATCATTGAAGTTTTTAAATTAGTAACATGGTTGTTAAGTGAATTAAATTAATAACACGCTTGTTAAGTGAATCACTAATTTATAAATTAGTAACACGGTTGTTAAGTGAATCACTAGTTCTTAAATTAGTAACATGGTTGTTAACTGAATTGCTGCAGTTTTTAAATTAGTAATGCTGTTGTTAAGTGAATCATTGAAGTTTTTAAATTAGTAACATGGTTGTTAAGTGAATCATTGCAGTTTTTAAATTAATAACACGCTTGTTAAGCGAATCACTAATTTATAAATTAGTAATATGGTTGTTAAGTGAATCACTAGTTTTTAAATTAGTAACAGGGTTGTTAAGTGAATCACTGCAGTTTTTAAATTAATAATGCAGTTGTTAAGTGAATCACTAATTTATAAATTAACACGGTTGTTAAGTGAATCACTAGTTTTTAAATTAGTAACAGGGTTGTTAAGTGAATCACTAGTTTTTAAATTAGTAACACAGTTGTTAAGTGAATCACTGCAGTTTTTAAATTAGTAATGCAGTTGTTAAGTGAATCACAAGTTTTTAAATTGGTAACAGGGTTGTTAAGTGAATTGCTGCAGTTTTCAAATTAGTAATGTGGTTGTTAAGTGAATCGTGGCAGTTTCTAAATTAGTAACACTGTTGTTAAGTGAATCAGAGTTGGAAGAGACCTTGGAGGTCATCTAGTCCAACCCCTCCCCCCCCAAGCCGGAGAGCCTACAGTGTAGGTGGGGCCAGGGCTGCAGGCGGCGGCAACAGGAAGGGAAGCGAATGCCAGCCAGCATCCCTGCCTTCTTCCTCCGAGAGCCGCTTCTTTGCCAGCCTTTCAGCTGATCGGTGCCAGGCAGCCCCCATGACACGCGGACCCTTTGCTGTCACGCAGGGCGAGGCTGCCGGGGAGAGATCCAGGGGAGAGGAGGGAAAAGGCATCCCGAGCAGAAGTTTCCCTTCTCCTCCCCCTCCCCATGCTGACTTCTCCCCAGCAACGCTCATCTCCAGCCGCAGCAACCCTGGCGGCTTCCAACGAGACTGAAAGGGGCGCAGCGGTCTCCCAACTGCTGAGGAAGGAAGAGGAGCTGGCCCTGGGTTGTTGGGAGAAGCACCCTAACCCTCCCTTCCCTTTGGCAGCCGCCTTGCAGAACGGGGAGATTTCTGACATTTTGCAACTGGAACCAGCCAAGCGCCCTGCGCACATCGGCCGCCCGGGAGCCCCGAGGCTCACCACCACCGTCTCCGGAAGCACCAACGGCCTCCCGGAGAACCCGGACGTGGCTTCAGGGAAGCCCCCGGAGGCTGCAGAGGGCAAGAAACGCCCCCAAAGGGCCAACTACAAGTTCAGAAATGATCTGTCTCTGACTTCCAGGGGGCATCTAGGAGGGCGGGGAGGCCATTTCTGCCCCCCCCCCCAGGCTTCAGGAAAGTCTTTAAGGAGAGGAAGTCCATGCATTTTGTTGTTTTCTCTCTCTCTGTGTGCGTGTGTGTGTGTGTGTGTGTGTGTGTGTGTGTGTGTCATACGCATGCGCAGTTGGGTAGGGAATTGAGTGGACACGTGAGGGACCAATGGGAATTCTCCCTTCTGCAGCGTCATCGGTCTCCGGGCAGAGTTTTCCTTGATTTCACCAATCAGAATTCAGAAAGGAGGGAAGGGGGATATTTCCAGTCACATTTAAAGACATTAAAAAACACTGTGCTGCAGTTTGAAACTTGTGCGCGGTGTTTCTTTGTTACCTGCGCGGCCGCTCACGTGCACAGCTTAGAGGGAACGCTGCTACTTTGTGGGGGATAGACAGCATGAAGTTTCCACTTAATTCCAAAAGCCTAGGAAACAGTTTGTATCACCTGAGCTGTGAAATATGGGTTCACATACTTCAGGAACAAAATGAACAGGTAAAATCATTTCAACACACCATAACTACAAAGATGAAACGTTTCTCATGTCCTTTTGGATTGGAGACATCTTAGTTTCAATTACCTTGAGGGTGCACAAAGACTTAGACACACCTTAGAATTTTCAACAGACAGTACATCAAATTAATCAAGTCCAATTTACCTAGATCTTCCCATTCAATAGGCTTTACCTTTTTTTTAACCTGCTAAATTTCTTACTTTTGCTCGAAGTTATGCCCGATGTTCTATCTCCTTATGCACTAGATTGTTAATATCTGTCTCTGCCCTGGGGTGTTCTATAATTTGGACTTCCCAGCCCACCCTGGGATATTTTTAAAAGTCCAAATTCTTGATCTCCCAGCCCACACTGGCATATTTCAAAAGATCAAAATATATGGAGACTTTCATTAACACATCAGTTGCATCTGGGTGGGGCTCTCGATTCATCTGATGGTGGCCAGAATCTGAGGTCCTACAGAAAGACAGCCCAAATCTTGGCACAATGTCTTTTAGTACACACAAAACCAAGAGATCTCTAAATCCCAATTTCTGGGAATATTGTGGGGAAATCTATTTGGCACACAGCACCTGGGAGCCCTGTAGAAGGACTTCCAAAGGAAGTTTCCATCCTGTCTTTGGGTTGTTTTTTCACAACTGAGACAGGCTGCAGCAACCTGATTAACAACAGCATATCTGTCTCTCACAACCAATCCCTGCAAACAACCTCTTTGAGGCTTGTTCAATGGGGGTGAGGGTAATTTCTCTGCCAGAGACTTTACTAAAACTTTTCTGAAGGTTTTTTTCAACATATATTGGAGGGGGGTTCGAGGAACGCTCTCCACCCGCCCATGTTCTATTTCTAACACACTTTTTGCTGACCTGCGGCCCCGAGAACTCACGGCCACCAACAGGAAATGCGGCAGATTAACCTCAAACACAAACCTAGAGCCTCATTAGGATATGCCGGTTCCATTTGGAAGGGATGCTATCCCGGGCCCAGGGGGTGATCGGGCCCCCTCTTCCACTCCTAACCGAGTGGGTCTACAATTCTTTTGATACTTGCCTGCAGGCATCTTCTTTCTCAGCCGGCGTAATTTTTTATTAACTTGTCCTGTCCCTGGTCAGATTCTTGGATCGGTGGTGTCCACCAGATGCCCAAGAGAGGTCATCAGCCTTCTTCCAGAGAAAGGTCTCTGTGGCGCCTGAAGATGGGCGAGATGGCCTCGATGGGGCACCGGTCAGTCCGTTCCGTCCTCAGCGAAATATCGCTCTAACTCCTGGCTGGCTCTCCAGAATATGTTGCAACAAATGACAGGCGTTAGACTTCTCAGGATACAGGAAAAGTTTATTTGGCAGCCAGGTTCAGAACATTAATGATGGACTGGAAGAATTGTCATAGAGAACATCTTGTGGTTAGGCACAGGATTCCTGTTTCTATTGCAAGTTCCAACTCTTGTCTATGTGGCTTTTAATATAGAAGTAAAGGGGTTCTAAGAGGCTGTCCAACCTGACCCAGTAGGTTTCACACTTAATGTCCAAATCTCACTTTACGTCTGCTTTACCAGCAATGCTCCACGTGAGGGATAGAGGCCGTCTCTGGATGACTAGTGGTCTCGGTCACAACGGCTGAGTCTGTCTTCTCCAAAGACTGAGAGAAAATGGAGTCTGGCTTCAGACCTTATAGTTAGGCTTATCTGCCCCCGGCCACTAGGTGGGGCTAGAGCAACAACAGCACAACAGTTACTGTGTTTTTCAGACTATAAGATGCACCTTTTTCCTTCAAAAAAGAGGCTGAAAATATGGCTGCGTCTTGAAAGCCGAGGTGGCACAGTGGGTAGAGTGCAGTACTGCAGGCCACTTCAGCTGACTGCTATCAGCAGTTCAGCGGTTCAAATCTCATCGGCTCAGGGTTGACTCAGCCTTCCATCCTTCCGAGGTGGGTGAAATGAGGACCCAGACTGTGGGGGCAATATGCTGACTCTGTAAACCGCTTACAGAGGGCTAAAAGCCCTATGAAGCGGCATATAAGTCTAACTGCTATTGCTATTGCTATTATACATTGAATACAGCATTTTTGCCTCCCAAAGCCCCCCCTTTCAATGTTCCCTCTAACTTTTTTTCAGTGTGTGCGGAAAAGTATAGTATTTGAGCAGCACATTTTCATGCCTGAGCACCTGATTTTTTTCACAGATGTTTCACAGAGCAATTGATTTATAGGATCCGAATTGGAATGGAGAAAAATGGTTTTGTGCGTGCGTGCGTCCATGCGTGTGTTTGAGTGAGTGAGTAAGGGAACTATTTAGGAAAGAAGGTAAATTATTGCAAACATGATCAATCGAAGATCAGTATGGGGACAGGTTGGGCAGTAGAGAGAAAGTGATAAAAGAGTGGGAGAGAGGAAGAAAAAAAGAGGGAAGAGAGACAGAAAGAGACAGAGAAGGACAGAGAAAGTGACAGAAGAGTGGGAAAGGAGAGAGAAAGAGAGACAAAAAGAAAGTGGGTGAAAGAGACAGAAAGAGACAAAGAGGAGAGAGAAGGGAGAAGGAGAGAGAAAGTGACAGAAGAATGGAAAAGAGGGAGAGAGAAAGAGAAGAGAGACAAAGAAAAAGAGGATGAGAGAGACAGAGAGAGAAGAGAGGAAGAGGAAAGAGTAAGAGAGAACATCTCATTTCAACCCTGAGGTGCAAATATTCTCTTTTATTGGTAATTTTATTTGTCCATTTACTATCCAATACTCTCATTTCTCCTTAAGTTCATCAAGAATTCCCTTCTTTTTATTGAATTTATCACGATACCTTGAGAACAACTTTTTCAGCATAGCTTTACAGCTATTTAAAATATATAGTAATTTAGGTCAGGTTTTCAGAACATTAGTCTATTTATAAGTCACTAAGTGCAAAGAAACAGATTCAGAAAGTTGGCTTCCCTTTTTGTAATTGCCTATTGCCTGCTTAATTTTCTACCTACATTTTTGATAACTGATATTCACGTTGACCCAAGAAGCCCATCATAGAAAGAAACGCTCCCTATGAACTTTGTTGGGTTTCCATGGAATGAAGTTTGATCTTTTTCTCAACCCTACAGTAGCATATTCTTTCTAAGGAGGATATAATCAAGATAGTCCATAATTGCCTAGCAATCTAACAGTATGGCGATTGACAATCTCTTTATATTTCAACTCTAACTCTTTCAGTCTTAAAGGTTTGGTGAGGAGAAATCCAAAAATTCTTTTAAAGAGGAAAAACAATGCTTGCACAATTGCACCCATTGAGACATGTATATAAACACAACACACAGAGAAACAAACTTAACAAAGTGCTAAGTCTGCCCACCAACTAACTAACTAACTCTCTCTCTCTCTCTCTCTCTCCCTTTCTCTCTTAAAGAGAGGGAGAGAGAGAGAGAGAGAGAGAAAGAGAGAGAGAGAGAGAGAGAAAGAGAGAGAGAGAATCCCTCCTTCCTTCAGCCCAATACTCTTGCTGGCATCCCAGACGGATGAGAGGGGCTCGAGTCTAGGGCAGAGAGTCATTCGGTGGAAAAGTTGCCTCTTGGAAGGAATGACCCGGCTTGGCTCCCACTTTCAATCTGCCGGCCAACAACCAAACGGAGAAGCGAAGAGACAGGAGAGACAAAGCGAGAGCCAAGCCAGGTCATTTCTTCCAAGAGGCACGTTTCCCATCGAATGACTCGCTGCCCTAGACTCGAGGAGACCCTCTGCAGTCCTTCTTGTCTGGCCGGGATGCCAGCGAGAGTGTTGGGCTGAAGGAAGGAGGGATACACACACTCACGCTCTCCCTCACTCCCTCACCTCCTCCTCCTCCTCCTCCTCCCTCCCATCCTCTCTCTCTCTCAAATGGCAAATCCGAGCAGCCGCTGCTGGGAGCCGGTCCCATGCCTTCTCCCAACCCCCACACCCCTTCTCTCAGCTACTTCCTGCCTTGTGATTGCTGTCTCCAGGCTGGCTTTTCCCTCCTATTATCGTGGAAGGCATCTCACAAAAAGCACTGGGCGGCAGTTGGAAACTGCTGCGCGGTGTTTTGTTGCCACATGCGCGGCCGCGCACCCACGCATCTTAGAGGGAACAGTGCCCCCCTTTACCAAAATGGCCGTGCATACCCTTATGGAGGCTTTCAGAGAGCTCCTGGGGCCTGGGAAGGGCAATAATGAGCTACAAATGGACCATTATCCCCCCCACTAACTCCCAGCAGCACTCCATAAGGCTATGCATGAAATTTTTTTGACAAAAAACGGGCTTGTTTTTGCGAAAAATGGACACTTTCTGCTCATTTTGCCAACACCACAACCACCAAGAGCACTCTGCAAGCCCTCCCAAGGCTATTCATGACTGTTTTTAAAAGGGGGGGTGTTTTCACAAAAACTGGCTGTTTTGGGGAGGTTTACAGAGTGTAAAAACTTTTTTTTTCCATTTTGGAAAGCTGTTTAACTGGTTGATGAGAATTACATTGATCAAGTGCTGTGCCAGCAGAAACAAAGTCTTAGGTGGTGCAGATTGTCAGCGATTTCCTTCTCCAGCACATGGACAAATACACCTGGAAACATCTACCTACCTACCTACTCTCTCTTTCTCCCTCCCTCCCTATTGTATTTCTCTATCTCTTTTTATTTCTCTCTCTATCCCTCTACCTACCTATCCCAGCTCTCTCTCTATACCTACCTACTGTATTTCTCTCTCTCTCTCTCTTTCTCTCTCTCTATCCCTTTATCTACCTCCCTACCTCCCTACCTAACTACTCTCTCTCTCTCCTCCCTACCTACTGTATTTCTCTCTCTTTCTCTCCCTCTACCTACCTACCTACTTTTTTAAAAAAATTACCTCTTCAAAACGTTGGTGCATCTTATACTTCAGTGAATCTTATACTCCAAAAGATACGGTACATGTTGTGGCATGACAACCTTTATAAATTTGGAGCAAACCCTGAGACCATCTAGCCCAACCCCTCCTCTCTGCAGGAATCCCAGTTCAAGCTTCTCTGACTGATGGCTGCTCAGTCTTTGCTCTCAGACGATCCATGAAGAGGAGACTGAAGTTCTCTGCTTTACTGGCTCAGCTCTAAAACAGCGCATTCTTTTATCATATTTTTCTCTCATTCAGTTAAAATCTCCTCTCTTGTAACTGAATTCATTTTTTCCATGTCTGACACTCTGGAGTAAGAGTGAGCGGATCTTACACTCATGTGTAACAGGAATCAGTTATTGGAAGAGGGTTCTATCCAGTGGTGGGATTCAAATCTTTTTACTACTGGTTCTGTGGGCATGGCTTGGTGGTCGTGTGACTGGGTGGGCATGGCTTGGTGGTCATGTGATTGGGTGGGCGTGGCCAACTTGACATCACTCACGTCAAGGGGTACATTGCAAGGTCTCTCCTTGCCTCAACAAGATACAATTTCCCTGTCTATTTATTTACTACTAATGAACATCCAAAATATACAATTTAATCCTATGTATATATGCCATATGTGTACATACATATTACAAGGCATAGTGTGTGTATAGGCACACAAAAAGATACATTATCTACTTTATACACTGTATGTGTATGTACACACACACACACACACACACACACACACACATACACACAGAGCTCTTCTAAAACTATACACATTCAACCTCACTTATTGCGTTTGGAAAAACACACCCAGAGTCCACTTTCTGCCACACATTTAACTTTCACTTCTGCACATTAGAACATTACACAGGCCTTCAGATGTTCTTCCCTAGCCTGCACATGACTGTCAGAGCCAGGAGATGTTATGGATTGCGTAAAGTGGCAAAGCTCACTTAACAACGCTCTTGCTTAGCAACCAAAATGCTGGGCTCAATTGTCATAAGTCAAGGACTGTCTCTGCCTTCCTCTGCATGGCAGCCTTGTCCTAGTAAACTCCTTCCCTTTTCTGGCAATTTTCCTCTGTTAGAGGCACCAAAATAATCCAGAGGATAAAAAGTCTCCAGCTGGAGCAGGGGGTTGGACTAGATGGCTTCCAAGGTCCCTTCTGACCCTAGCAGAGCAGGGGTTGGACTAGAAAATGACCCCCAAGATCCCTTCCAGCCCTTTCAAACATTGTTGTGCTGTTTGAAAGAGTCTTCTGAAGCCATGGTTTGTGTCCTTCCTTCCTCTCATTTTCTCTCTTTCCCTCCCTCCCTCCCTCCCTCCCTCCCTCTCTCCCTCCCTCCCTCCCTCCCTGTATCTATTGACCCATCCATCCAACTATAGCTCATTCACTTCCTCCTCCCTCCCTCCCTCTCTTTCTTTCCCTTCCTTCCATAACTCCATCTTTCTATCTCTCCTTTCCTTTCTTTTCCTTTCCTTTCTTCTTCCTTTTCTTTCGTCCCCTGACTCTCCCTCAGACTCCCAGGAAGGAAGGGAGGGAGGGAGGGAGGGAGGGAGGGGGAGATAGGGAAAGAAAAGGAAATGGGAAAGAAGGAAAGGATAAAAAACAGTGGGAATGGGAGGGGAAGGAAAAAGGAAAAGAGAAAGGAAAAGAAAGGAAAGAGGGAAAAGGTGAAGAATGGTTGCTGCTGGAGTGGTCGGGAGCAGCCTGAGGTGGACATTCGGGAGCAGACCAAGATGAGAAGGAGGCCACAGCAAAGGCAGCCAAACAGGCTGGGCTGCATGGACATGTGGTTGAGGCAAGGGAGCCAAAGAGTAGCTGCAGCAATGACTCTAAGGCCCCAGCCGAGGCCTGCAAGGCAAGTAGTGGTGGGGAGAGACGTGGCCAGGCAGAATTTTTACTATGGGGGGCCTGAACTAGCTGAATCCCACCACTGGCTGTATCCTCCCTTCTCCAACCAAGAGATTGTGTCAGTTAGAAAAGGGACTCCCAGACTCCTCCTGATCTTCAGCTCTTCTCCTTGTTGTGTTTCCTCAAGGCTAAGAGCAGCTCCTTTGATCTCTTCCTTGGCTTCATTGTCTTTCCCTGAAGTTCACGTAGATTTTGTACAAATTCTCTTCCAACCTCGGTGCCTGCAAGGGGACCTGGTCCTTGAGTTGGGGTCTCCCCAAACCAGAACATTCACTTCAGTGGTGGGTTTCAATTTTTTTAGAACCTATTCTGTGGGTGTGGCCTACTTTGAGGGTGTGGCTTGGCAGTCATGTGACCGGGCAGGTATGGCCAACTTGACATCACTCATGCAGACTCAGTCACATGACCACCACCCCCCAAGCCATGTGGCAAATTTTTTTGGAACTCCTATGAAAGGGTGGGGGAAGAGAGGGGTAAACCTCCCAAAAATAGACAACTGGAGGATTAAGGGCCGAAATTAGGGAGATCGGAAGAGGCAAGACAGAGGGGAATCCAGGACAAAGCTATCACATGGGGAGAGAACTTTGGGAGATTTTTTTAGAACCTATTCTGTGGGTGTGGCCTACTTTGTGGGTGTGGCTTTGCAGTCATGTGACCGGGCAGGTATGGCCAATTTGACACCACTCATGCACACTCAGTCACATGACCACCACCACCCCCAAGCCATGTGGCAAATTTTTTTGGAACTCCTATGAAAGGGAGGGGGGAGAGGGGAAAACCTCCCAAAAATAGACAACTGGAGGATTAAGGGCAGAAATTAGGGAGATCGGAGAAGTCATAACAGAGAGGAATCCAGTAGAAAGCTATCACACGCTGGGGAAAGAACTTTGGGAGATCTGTGGAGGCAAGAAAGAGGGGAATCCAGGAGAAAACTCTTGAGCTTGCCTCTGCTCTCTGGTGGATCGTGCCGCTGGACCTGTCCAGCGGGCGGGGGTGAGCGTGGAGCGACAGGGCTGGGGCAGGCGGGCAGGCGTTTGGAAGTTACATCCGGGTCCATTTCACCATCCGGTTATCCCGATCCGGTGAGAACTGGCAGAAACCCACCACTGATTCACTTCCTGAGATTCTTACAGCTGCATCTCCCTTCTTTCCATGAACATCTCCCGGCTGACTCAGATTCTGTTTCCAGTTAACTACGATTTTGAGTCATTTTCACAAGTAAATATATCAAGTTTGCTATCCCTCATCTTTTTTACAGTCCATCATTCATGTTCTTATATGAGACTTTATTGTTAGTCAAGTCCTAGTTGCTAAAAATCAGATATTTTTCTACTGCTTTTTACTTATGCGCCCTTCTCTTTGTGTTAATCATAAATATTGTTTCTAGAAACTGTTGTAAAAATTTTATTCAAAAAGGTAAAATAAAACTATCACAATGACAAAACAAAAGTAGACAACACATTTTTTTTTACAAAGGTGCATTAAAAACAGGCAAAAACATGCATATTTCCCCCCCTGTTGAATACAATATAGCTGTAATAGTTTCTCCCCCTTGCAAAACAGCCCCAATATTATAAATTACACATCTATTTACAACTACTTGACTTGTCATCTATCTGCTGTATATAAAAAAAGTAGTTAACAGGCAATCCAACAATAGTCCTTCGGGATTGGGCGGCATATAAATGTGTCTAATAAATAAATAAATAAATAAAATAAAGTTAAATTTCAAAACTTCAAACTTTTGTGTTATCTGCTGTTGTATTTAACCCACAGAATATTTACAGGGGCTTCTTCTCTACCACAGACCACCACATTCATTACCTCTGATCCATCCAGAATCTCCCCAGGGTTAAACAGCTTTGGTTGATTCTTAATAATAAGACATTTCCTTAAAATTTTAATTAGGATCTTTCTCAACAACTGCTTCCCATTCCCCAAAGTCATGGGACCTCCTGTAAATGGGAACATGACGACTCTTAAACTCTTTGTTTTCCAGTTAAATATGACAAGTTCATCCCCAAATCTCCCTCAATCTTCTTGAAAGAATCCGTTTCACCAGTCATCCCTTCTGTCCACTTTGAGTCTTCAGGGTCCATGGCCTCTCCAGCCATCTCCAAGCAGTCTGCCTTCAAACCAGACTCCTTCCTCAGGGATGCCAGCAGCAAATTAAATTCCAGTCCATCCAATCCATCCTATTCAACAATTGTTGCGTGTTTCTGATTATTGCCTTTAAGTTGATTTAAAACCATTTTTATTTTATCAAACTTTTAAAATGAAATTTAAAATAAAGTTTCAAATAAAGCTTCTAAGTTGAAAGACTTTATATTCTTTAAATCACATCAAATTAACTTACTCTAAGATCCTATTAATTATCATATTAATAACAGAAAAATTGACGACTAATGGCAAATTATAATCCATCACCTTCAGGTTTCATAGGAAAGATTAAAAATTGTTAAAAATTATTTGAGTAACATTTTGAAGACAGTTTTTATCCATTTAGTTATTATACCACCTCTCAAGTTTCCACAAAATTCACAAAATTCTTTGTGAGTCCTTTATTGAAATCCAGTTCTATCACCAGAGTTCCCATAATCCATTTAGAAAGTGTGATGATATGTGAGAATGACTTTTGGGATGAGGAGAAGAGAGGCTGCCTAGGGAGGGATCAGATAAGAGGGGAGAATCCTGCAGCTGCATAATAGGAGAGAAAGAAATTCAGAAAGGATCCTCCCTAACTTTTCAGGCTGAGAAAAGTGTTGGTGGGATATTTGTTCTTTCAGATTTTAAATTTTTTGTTAAAGTCACATTACAATAAAGCAGAATTAGCACATCTGGAGGTGTTTTCCATCAGGATTACAAGGGAGAAGATTAGCCTGAAAGATTTATTCTTGATCAACCCATGCTTTCAGGGAATCAACCTGTTGTTTTCAAAGAGTTTATGGATCATCTTTTTTTTCTCTGTTCATTTTATTTGTCATCTGCTCTAGAATGTTCCCCATAATTGACCAACTGTGTGGATTATATTTTCTTTATATTTTGTCAGTATGTGATTGACAAATTTTTCTCAAACTTTTTCATTCACTTATGAAGATATTGGCAGTATTTGTACCCTATTTAATCATATTTGGAGATTGGACAATTGTAGAAGAAAGATTCAATGTGGGATAAGAAACAAAGTTTTCTCTTTTTCAAATTCTTGATGTTCCCATTCAAGTTTCATCCCTTTCTGGAGAAGAATGAATTTTGGAATATTTCCCACTTGAAACTGTACTTGGACCAAAATGGAGAGATAAAAGCAGATATAGTCATTTCCGGCTTCTTGGTTCTCCCCAACGAACATCCCAGGAAAGAGATTCTGGCGTATTTTGAAAGACAGAGACTTTCTATCAAAGAAGATGCTCTTTCATGGCTAAAGTTGCTCAATAAGGTGGGAGAAATTTTGGTGTCTTTTCTCTGTTTCCCAAAGCCTGAGGTCCCATTTTAAGTGGGTGAAGCCTATATAGTCTCCAGGGTGGTTGGCCTTCCATGCCAGTTGGTGTCTAATGTAAGTTCTTCAAAAGATGGGACCTAAGTGGAAGGGCTTTGCCCTGGTTTATGGAAACCTTTCAAGATCTTTCTTTCTTCATCAGTTTTATTCTACATTAAAAAATCTAATGGAATAAAAGTTTCCTAAAACTTTTACATATGTCATCATACTTAATTTTTTTTTCAATTCAATCCATTAATAAAGTTTAAAGTAGAAAAGTACTTTATTGTAATATTAAATACCAAAATCAAAAGGGAGGAAGTAAATGAAGAATCTTCCAGTTGTTCTCCCTCCTGCATCTGTTTAAAAGTAGTCAGAGATTTCATATTTACCTCAGTGAAGACCAGAGGCTACTTGTCTCCCTCCATTTCCCATGGACGGAGAATCCTAACATCTTTTCTTTGGCATTCCTCATTTTTCTGCTCAGTCCCTGCCTGAGTCCAACTGTGCGAAAAATTGTCATCCTGGATTTGTCAAGAGGGCTCGAGAAGGAGAGCCAGTTTGCTGCTATGACTGCGTTCCTTGTCCGGAGGGGACCTTCTCCACTCAGGAAGGTGGGTCACACTGAGGAAAATGGGAGGCTTTGTGGAACTGGATCCATCCAGAACATTTTCATGAAAGTGCAAGTTAAAAGACAGATTGAAGTTCACCAGGTTTTTTTTTATTTTTAACCTGCACAATTTATTATTTAAAAGGAAGTAAATCAAAAAAACTTTGAAGGAGGGGCTGGGAAGAGTTGGGAGGAGGAGGTGGAAGACTGAGCAAGCTTTACTACTATTTAAGAAAATATCTCTTCTGCTTTTTAGTTTGGACTTGTGCTGCTAAATTCACCTTTCTAGGAACATCCGAGTTCTTTGAAACTTGATGAATTGTTTTAGGTCCACCTTCTGAAAGACCTTGCAATTCACTGTACATTGGATCCTCCCCTTGAGGATCACTGAGAAGGTGTCACTGGTCCATAATGTGGTGCTGTGGATAGTTATGGAGGGAACTCATTACGCAAATATTCTGCCAGTCATGTAGATCAATAAATCAGAGTAGAGCTGGAAGGGGCCTTGGAGATCTTCTACCCCTGCTGAAGCAGGAGAATCTATACCATTTCAGACAAGTGAATGTCTAATCTCTTCTTTAAAACATTCAGTGTTGAAGAACCCAAAACCTCTGGAGGCCAGCTGTTCCACTGGTTAGTTGTTCTTACTATTAGGAAGTTTCTCCTTAATTCAAGATTGTTTTTAAGTGTTACAAGATACTGTAGGTATCCTCCAAGTCCAGTATATTAACTGCCATGTGGCTAAACTCAGGATGTTTGCCTAAAAAGATTATATGATTCATTACTAATTTCTAGTAATGTAGCTCCCTATGAAGATTCTACACATTACACAGGAAATAATTAACATCCTAGGACTTCCCTCAACTTCAAATACCTAATTATATTTATATTTTTAAAAATATCCTTCTTATGCTCTTTTTAATGAAATTGTTAAGAAATACTTCTTGGAAAATGTCCATGGTATCAGTTGTTATCCAAAGAAGGCATTTCCTGTAAGATACCAGGACAGAATGTTAAAGAAAAATGGTTTTTGGTTTCTCAGATGCAGAAAAATGCACCAAGTGTCCAGATGACAAATATCCAAATGAGGCCAGAGTCCAATGTATCCCCAAAGTTATTGCCTTCCTGTCTTATGAAGAACATCTGGGCATCATCCTGGTCTCTTTTGCCCTGCTCTTGTTCCTAACTACAGTCCTTGTTTTAATTATCTTCATTAAATATGGAGAAACTCCCATTGTCAAAGCCAACAACCGGGACCTCTCCTACATCCTCCTGGTCTCCCTCCTGCTTTGCTTCTTGTCTCCTTCTCTCTTCATTGGTCAACCAAGGAAAGCCACCTGCCTTCTCCGACAAACGGTTTTCAGCATCATCTTCTCAGTTGCCGTTTCTTCTCTCTTGGCCAAAACCATCACGGTGGTGCTGGCTTTCCTGGCCACAAAACCAGGAAACCAAGTGAAGAGATGGTTGGGGAAGAGCTTGGCCAACTCCATCATCCTTTCTTCTTCTACTGTCCAAATTATCATCTGCTCCATCTGGCTGGGATTTTCTCCCCCCTTCCCTGACTCTGACCTCCACTCCCAGCCTGGAGAGATCATCCTGCAATGCAACGAAGGGGCCGTTGTCATGTTCTATGTCACCCTCAGCTACATGGGCTTCCTGGCTGCCATCTGCTTCACGGTGGCTTTCCTGGCCAGGAATCTGCCTGGGGCCTTCAATGAAGCCAAGCTGATCACCTTCAGCATGCTGGTCTTCTGCAGCGTCTGGGTGACTTTTGTGCCAACCTACCTGAGCACCAAAGGGAAATACATGGTGGCTGTTCAGGTCTTCTCCATCCTGGCCTCCAGTGCTGGTCTGCTGGTCTGCATCTTCATCCCCAAGTGCTACATTATCCTTCTGAGGCCAGACCTGAACACAAAGGAACAGCTTACAGCCAGAACAAATGTAAAAACATGAGATATAATACCATTTTGATATTGGAAGAATTGTTAAAGTTTATTTTATTTGAAAGGAGATATTCTTTCTATTTAGACAGTATACAGGAGTCAAAGAAAATATTTATATGTTTCAAAATAGGTAATTATTGAATTGTTCTAGCTCCCTTCCCTTTCAACTTAATAAACCTTGCTGAAAGTTATTCAGAGGAATTTGCTGTTCAACAACAGCTACTAAATTTGACGCCTTTAAAAATAATTCAGGCACTTGTTCCTACAGCTAAACGTGTCTGTATGTGTGAGAGAGAGGAAGAGAGACATTGAGAGAGCAGGAAAAGAGTTTAGGAGGAAGCTGTTTGGCCAACTGGCTGAATTGTCTCAGCCTGGCCCCCAACCCTCTCCTGATGGTGTCCCCCCCCCCCGACAGGTCTCAAGGTCCCATGGACCTCTTTGGCTCAGGCAGTCCAGTTCCCCGCTGGCTCTCTCTCTACGCAAAGTGAAGGAATCGCAGAAATTCTGCAGAGGCCAGAATGGGGCTTCCTCAAACTTCAGGATTGGGAGGGTCCAGAAAGGAGGAGGACCAATGGGAATTCTCCCTGCTTGAGCATTATCGGTCTCCAGGCAGAGTCTCCCTCTACTTCACCCAGTGCAGGAGAGCTTTCCAAGCAGAGCAGAAGCCCCAGTAGGTTCTTCAGGCCAAGATCCCCCCTCCCACTTTCCCCGCCTCTTTCTCCCTGCAGAACTGGCTTTCCTCCCTCAGCTGAAGCCCCAAAGGACTCTGCCCGGAGACCGATGACGCTCAAGAAGGGAGAATTCCCATTGGTGCTGCTGCTAGTTCTGGCCCAGCCCTCCCATCTCCGAAATCCGAGACAAACGCTCCACACCCCTTCCAGATTCCTTCTCTGGGGCTGGAAGCATCAGGCCGGGGAGATACACGCAGGCACTGCCGAGCCCAGAACGGGCCTTCAGACGACGCAAAGTCTGAGAAACACGGGATGTGCAGAGAAATGCAGGCTACAGCCAGCGAATCGCATTTTCCCAGGATCCCAGGATGAAGCCCCAGCGGACCTCTTACACACAAATCACACAAACACACACACACACAAACACGCCAAGAGTCTACAGGTGTTTATTCAAACTCCCCAAACAGGCCCACAGAAAGCTGCCCTATTGATAATAAAGAGAATGTAGATTTAATCCTTCATGTATTAGCTGCAGCTAGAATTGCATTTGCACAACATTGGAAAAGTGTAGAGATTCCTATGGATGAGAAGGTGATAAGGAAAATATCTGAATGTGCAGAAATGAACAGATTAACATTAGCAATGAAGGAGAAAGAGCAAACTGGATATTACATAATTTGTGAAGTATTTTACCAATGGTTGGAAAATAAAAAAGGAGTTTGGAAATGGAGAAGGCTAAAAAATAAGTAGAAAATATATTTAGAGACATAAAGAAGATGAAAACTGTTAGTAAGTGTATGATGAGAATAATGATGGTCATTGGGGGTCAGAAAGGGAGAAATGGGAAACTGCACTTAACTGCCTGTTATATGGTCAGCCAGAGATCCCGTCTCTGAAGCTCTTTCCACCTTCCCTGCGTCTCCTCTTTAGAGCTTCTCCTTCTGGGAAACTCTTCCTCCCCAGTCCTCGCATTCCGACGGTTCCTCCCTCTTGCGGCCTCTTTCCTGGGAGAGAAGAGAAGGGCTCCTTCTGAAGGCCTCTCCACCCTCCCTGCATGGATATGGTTTCCCCCTTGAGGGGATCCTTTGAGGGGAAGGGAGGGATCTCCTCTTCCTGGGACTCTTTCCACCCATCAAGGATTGAAATGGCTTCTCCTCTTGGCTCTCTGGCTGCTTTTCCTTCAATACCTTTGAGGTCCCCATTGAGATGGAGGGGACCCTCCTCCCGGGTTACGTCCAGTTCCTTCCAAGATTGGACTCTGATTAATCCTCATCCACTCCTAGACACAAATAAAGAAACTCCCATTCAAAGACAAGAACAGGAGATCTGTCTACCTAATTCTTGTGTCTTCTTTGACCCTCCCCAATATTTTCCCCTCTGCTTATAATTGGATGACATTGGAGGCTGTTTTCCTTCTGACTCCATCCCAGAGAATTTAAGGCCTCCTTGCTGGGCCTTTCCTGGAGGTCACCAGAGGAACCGGTTTCTTTCTACGCCTAAGTGGGCCCCACTTCCCTTGGACTCAGAAGAGGAGGGAGGGGCAGGAAAGGCCGGACCGAAGAGGGAAAAGTGGAAGAAACCATCCTCCTTTTTTTCCGTCTCCTGCAGAGGGGAGTGAAATGCTCCTTCCCTCCAGGAGCCCCTCCTGCTCCTGGAAAGCCCCCTCCTCCCTTCTTTCTGCCCCTCCACAAGGGGAGACTTGGCTTCTCGGAGCCCCCACAACTTGGCTTCTCTCTCTTTGGGGAGACAAAGACGTCCCAGGAAGAGAGACCAGGGTCCTTCCCCAGGCGCCTGAAGGTCGCAGGGCTTTGGATGGGGGACAAAACCCTCAGCTGAACCTGGCAGGAGCGAATGGGGGGCCTGAGTTGTTTTTCCCTTTTGGTTCTAGGACTTTATCTCCTCCGATGGTGGATGGATGGGGGGGGCAGCAGCCCAGGGCCTGATCTGGGGGTCCTTCTGGATCCACAACTCCTGCCTGAGGAGCAGGGGGGGCAGCCGTGGTCAGGAGGGGCCATGGCAGAATTTGGGGTTTCCCCCCCAGTCGCTCCCTTCACGGCCACTCAGGCCCTGCTCGCACCCAGGATGGACTCCCGCAAGGCTCTCCCTGTGGGGCTGCCCTTGGAGAGCTTCCAGGAACTCCGACTGAGGCAGAAGGCAGCTGCGAAGACAGTTGTGTCTCTGCCTAAACAACACTGAAGAAAGAGCAGGAGGGCCTCCACTTACAACGGTTCTTTTAGTTCAAAGTTAACAATGGCACTGAAAAAAGGGACTTATGACCATTTTTCATGCTTACAATTACTGCAGTATCCCCATGGTCACGTGATCAAAAGTCAGATGTTTGGCAACTGTCTCATATTTATGACGGTCGTAGTGTCCCGGACTCATGGGATGGCCTTTTGGGACCTTCTGGCCAGCAAAGTCAGTGGGGAAGATTCACTTAACAACTGTGGCAAGAAAGGTCGTAAAATGGGGGCAAAATGCACTTATCGACCGTCTTATTTAGTAACAGAAATTCTGGGCTCCATTGTGGTCACAAGTCGAGGACCATCTATATCCTTATTTGGAAGCCTCCCCAAATGGTGAAATGATATTCAACACAAAGACCCACAATCACACACAAAGGGCCAGTGTGAGTGACTGTGACAGAAAGGGATGAATGGAGGCAGGTGCGAACTCCTGGCACTTTGCTGCCTTCAGACGGAGCCCCTTCCTCACCTGGGATGAATCCCCAGTTAGATCCCATAGGGAGACACAGACAGAGAGACAGACACACACACACAAACACACACACACGGAAAGAAATCCCCGCACTGGCTCCGATTGTGGCTCAGAAGGGATAGGAACTCCCACAGCGACCCCCTAACCCTTGCAAGACCCCCAATGCAGCCTGCCATGCGGTGAGCCCCCCTTCCAGGGGATGCTCCTCCCGGCCCCTCTCCCCCGCCAGACCCTCTTGCAGCTTCATGGTTCGGTGGTGCGTGGTGAGGGGTGTCACTGTGTAGGTGCAAAGGGGGCCGAAGCTGAGGAAGCATCCCCCCCCCTCCACCTATTCCGTGACTTTTCATCAGGTTGGGGAACAAAAGAAGCAGAAATGGCAAAAGCACACGGGCATGCTCAATTCACTTCTTTTTTTTTTTTAAGAGAACTTTTTTATTTTTCTTTAAAAAAAAACACAAATATGTCATCATTTGTCAATCATTAAGACATTGAAGTACAATTTTTTTTTGTTGTGTATACCCCTCCCTCCCTCCACCCCCCCATCCTCCCTCCTCCTTCCCCCCCCCCCCCCGACTTCCCAGAACCCGTACACGGTATGGATTTTTAACTAACACAGTCTAAAATCTATTGAGAAAAAAGAAATAAAGAAATTAATGACATTCTAGATTGAACTTAGCTTCTTCTTACTGAACTGACTTTTAACAGTTTAAATCATTTCTGATCTTAAGCATAGGCTAACTGGAATTTCTTAGTCCCGTATTTATTTTGTATATAGTCAATCCATTTTTTCCAGTCTCGTTTATATCTCTCATTTGAATAATCTTTGAGATATGCCGATATTTTAGCCATTTCAGCTAAGTTTGTTACTTTCAATGTCCATTCTTGGATTGTAGGCAAGTCTTCCTTCTTCCAATATTGCGCCACCAACAGTCTTGCTGCAGTTATCAGGTGCAGAATCAAATTGGTCTCTACCACTGTAAAATCAGTACATATACCTAGTAAAAATAACTGAGGAATAAACTTTATCCTTCTTTTAAAAACATTTTGCATGACCCACCATATTTTTATCCAAAATGCCTTAACCTTTTGGCAGGTCCACCATATATGATAATATGTAGCATCGAGAGAACCACACCTCCAACATTTAGGCTGTACATTCGGATACATAGAAGCCAACTTTTTAGGATCTAAATGCCATCTGTAGAACATCTTGTAAAAATTTTCTCTCAGATTTTGAGCTTGTGTAAATTTCACATTTCTTACCCAAATTCTTTCCCATGTATCCAACATTATTGGTTCCTCAATATTTTGAGCCCATTTTATCATACAATCTTTAACTAATTCTGTTTCCGAATCCATCTGTATTAATACATTATATATCCTCTTTATATGCATTAAGCTTTGATCTCTTATTTGTTTAAACAGATTATCCTCAACTTGAATAAAACCAATTTTTTGATCTATTTTCCACCTAGCCTGTAATTGCCCATACTGGAACCATGTTTGAACTACCTTCTCCTCTTTTAATACCTCTAAAGATTTTAATTGTAATACCCCCCTTTCCGAGGTAAGAAGCTGTCTGTAAGTAAATCTGTCCTGTTTTTGTGCTGTATTCATATTTTCAATTGCATGTCTAGGAATTGCCCACATGGGTATCTTGTCATTTAATTTATATTGGTATTTCTTCCAAACCCGCAATAAAGCATTTCTTAAAATATGACTTTTAAAGTTCTTATCCAATTTTTTGTTGAATAACAGGTAAGCGTGCCAACCAAATACCAGATCGTGTCCCTCAATGTTCAATATTCTATCATTGGTTAAATGAATCCAATCACTAATTACAGATAATGCCACTGCATCATAATATAGTTTTAAATTAGGTAGTTTCAGTCCTCCTCTCTCACGTACATCTTGCATTATTTTCATCTTTACCCTCGGCTTCTTTCCTGCCCACACAAATTTGTTGATACCCTTCTGCCATTCTAAAAGGTTCGCATCTTTTTTAAGTATAGGTAACATTTGGAAAAGAAATAAAAATTTTGGTAAAATGTTCATTTTCACTGCCGCTATCCTGCCCAGCAAAGATAAGTGCAATTTCTCCCATTTTTTCATCTCTGTCTGTATGCTATGCCAAAGTGGTTCATAATTATGCTTATATAACTTCCCATTTGAAATTAAAATGTTAACTCCAAGATATTTGACTTTTTTAACTACCTCACATCCTAGCATCACTCCTAATTCTTCCTTTTGTTTAATATTCATATTTATAGCTAATGTTTTGGTTTTTCCTAAGTTTATTTTAAAGCCAGACACTTGACCATATTGATTAATCGTATTCATTAAAACCATACTGGATTCCTGCGGTTGTTCCAATATTATGACCAAATCATCCGCAAAAGCGCGGACTCTATATTCTTGCTGCCTAATCTTGATCCCTTTTAAACCATCCAAGCCCCGTATTTTATTCAACAATACTTCCAAAGTTATAATAAACAATAATGGGGACAAAGGACAACCCTGTCTTGTACCTTTTCCAATTTGAATAGAGTCTGTTAAACTTCCATTGACTATGATTTGTGCTGTTTGCTGTTGGTATATTGCTTTAATTGACTGTAAAAAATTATCTCCTATCTGCATTTTTTGCAATATCTTCAGCAGAAATTGCCAGTTAACTCGATCAAAGGCCTTCTCAGCATCCAAAAATATAAACGCAGCAGGGATCTGGTTGTTCTTTCCCAAATATTCTAATGCATTAATAATTAATCTAACATTACTTTTCATCTGTCTCCCTTGTATAAAACCTGTTTGGTCCGTGTGTATCAACTGTTGAATGACCAACATTAACCTATTTGCTAATATTTTAGTAAAAATTTTATAATCTACATTCAGTAATGAAATAGGTCTATAATTTTTGGGTTGAGTAGTATCTTGTTCTTCTTTGGGTATCAAAGATATAAACGCTGTCTTCCAAGATGGAGGGACTTTACCTTCCGTTTGAATCATATTAAATAATTCTCTAAGAGGTTCTACCATTTCTAACTGTAAGTTTTTATAGTAAACCGCTGTCAAGCCATCTGTACCTGGTGCTTTCCCTGGCTTTAATTGCTTAATTACCTGCAGGATTTCCCCCGAGGTTATTGGTTGATTCAATTTTTGCCTGTGTTCTTCTCTAACTGAAGGTATTTTCTCCTTGTCTAAATATTTGTCTATGTCTAAACCATTAATTTTATCCCCTTTATACAGTTCTGTAAAAAATTCCCAGAAAGCCTTTTGAATCTCTTCCTGTTGGAACACCTCCTTCCCTCTGTAAATCAGTTTAGATATATTTCGAGTTTTCCTTTTTTTCCTAATCTGATAAGCTAACCATCTGCCAGGTTTGTTTGCATTACAAAAAGTATTGTGTTTTGCATATAATAAATTAGTAGCTACCTGGTCAGAGATCAACATGTCAAATTGAGATTTTAATATGTTAATAGTTTCCTTAACCTTTGTATCGTCTGGTTTCCTTGTTAACTCCAGCTCTTTTCTCTTAATTTCCTCTTCCAGTTCTGTTCGTTTTAACCCTTGCTTATTTCTATGTGTTTTATTTATATTCATCAAAACTCCTCTCATATACGCTTTGCTTGCATCCCATACAAATTCCATAGATGTACCCTTATTCATATTCAAAACAAAATATTCAGATAGTAATTTTTTACAATCATTAATATAGTTTTCATATCTAAATAAATTTTCATTCAGTCTCCAAAACCTTCTTGCCTGCACTACCCTTCCCAACTCCATCCAAACTGGGTTATGGTCCGAAAGGACTCTAGCTGCAATCTTTGTTTTCTTGACCCTAGAAAGCAAATCATTAGTGGTTAGAATAAAATCAATCCTTGAAAGGGATTGATGCCTGTCCGAGAAGAAAGTGAAGTCATATTCCTCTGCATTTCTTTCTCGCCAGATATCTCTCAATTCAAAATCATCCATAATGTCAAAGAAGGATTTGGGTAACTTTGCTCGCATCTTGGTATTTAGGCGGGAAATCTTCTTATCTCTCTTAGTGTCTATCACTCCATTCCAGTCACCCAATAGTATACAGGAACTATAGTCCCACTGTACTAATTTAGCATGAAGATTTCTATAGAATCTATCTTGCTGTTGATTGGGTGCATAAATTCCCAAAAGTAATGTCTTTTTCCCTTCTAAGATTAAGTCTAAAGCAATATATCTTCCGAAGGGATCTGCTTCTATTAATTCAGCTTTCATATCTTTTCTTAAGTATACAACTATACCATTCTTCTTTTCCATAGCAGAAGCTGCAAAATGTTGACCAAGTTTTGAGTTGATCAAATATTTTTGATCAGTTGACTTGATATGAGTTTCTTGCAAACAAATTACATCGTTCTTAAACTGTTTAAGATAATGAAATATTTTCTTCCTCTTCTGTGGAGAGTTCAGTCCGTTGACATTCCATGTTAAAATCTTAGTTGTCATCTTTGGTTGGTTGAAGCATTTTTAGAGCTTCCTGCACGGCCTGTTTAACCTTAGGTTTAGCTCCTCCCACTGCTTCCAGATTTGTTGTTGTAGTTCCTTGATCGATGGCCGATGATTGTTGATACTGTTGCTTCTTAGCTTGTTTCTCCATACGTCTAGTAGTCATGCGGCTAGGTCTTGGTTCCATAGCACCTTGCACTTCTAGAGAAGAGAGATGCTCCATCTTGTCTGGTGGTTGTGTAGTTTGCTGTCTATCCTGTCCTTCTTGTGGTCTTTCTCTAGGTCCAGATGGTGCAGGGTTTCCGGCCTTCAATATATTATAATAAAAATCTCGGGCTTTCCATACAGAGTTGAGGCGGTACCTTTGCTTATCAAATGTAAATATGATGCCGAATGGTGCATCCCATCTATACTGTATCTGACGGTTTCTGAGTTCTTCGACCAAAAAAGCGTAGTCTCTTCTGGCTCTTAACATTTGAGGTGGTATCTCTTTCAAAACAGCCAGGTCTTGACCGCCAATTTGAAGCTTAGTGTTATAAGACGCTTGCAGTACCATATTTCTGAACTCTCTTGTAGTAAAATATATAACGATGTCTCGAGGAAGCTGCTTCTGCTTTGCCAGCCAGGCGTTAACGCGGTAAGCTTTGTCAATTTGCCAGCCTTGGTTGGTCCCTGGTCTTCCCATCAGGCGGTCAAAAGCTTCCGATAGGATCTGTTTCAGGTTCTCCTGTTTCTCCTCACGCAGCCCCCTTACTCTTAATGCGAGCTCCATTTGTCGGTACTGTATCATAATAATTTCTTTTTCAGCATTTTCCACTTTTTGTTCCACCACCTCTGTTTTCAATGTCAAGTTAGCATTGGCATCATTAAGAACCTCTAGAGTATCTTCCACTCCAGAAATATGTTCTGTTAATACAGTTACAAGACTCAGCATGTCGTCTCTAATTTTATCAACCTTAGCCTCAAATTTCTCATACAACTCCTGTTTAAGTCCTTTTATTTCACTTTTAATTTCACTTTTAATTTCTTCTTTCATTTCTTTTATTTCCTCTTTTCTCTCCTCTCTATTATCTCTAAATTTATCTTCCATTTTAATTGTCTGTGCATTAAGAGCCTCGCTTAGATTACTCAGAAAAAATTCTTTCGTTAACACATCCCCAGCAGGGGGCGTAGGAAGCGGAGGCTGCAGCTTTGTGCCAGGCACTGAGGATGTGCCCCTGGAAGTAGAGGGTGAAGACTTCAAGTTAATATTTGGTTTTGAGGCCATTTCAAAATTTGTCTGCCTGCAGTTAATAAAACTCTATCGCCTAAATATGCAGCTTTAAGTAAAGAGGCTTTTATTTTGAAGTTTAAGGCTTGGCAAAACTTTCAGTGAGTAAACATTGTAACAAGACCGTTCAACAGATTCATCACCATTTAACTTCCAAATAAGCAAAGTTAATGAAGGAGTAAAATTCTTCTATTGTGAAACCAAAACATTTGATAAGCTATCTCTTTTGTTTTGAATTCTTTTGAAGTCTTGTGAGAATTAGCAAAAAGTGTTCGTTATTACCGGAGAAACCAGCCTGCTCGGCGCCATTTTAAAAGCCTCTGAGTAAATAATTTTTCGGAGGAGAAAAAGAGAAGAAGCTAAAATGTTGATAAGCAATTATTGTCCTCGCAGTAAACGGATTCAGCTCGTGATAAGATTAAATCAAACAAAACTTAGAGCAGAGTGGGAGAGACCTACTTTGTCCTGCACAAGGCAGTTTGAAGTTCCCAGCACGGACAGCCGTTCTGCCTTGGGCTAGCCCCCCTTTCCTTGCAAGCACAAAAGCTGCAAAAATCGAAGAGCATTTGCCAGCAAAACAGTTTCTTCTTTCCCTCTTGCCTGAAGGATAAGAAAACCTGATAAGACGTCAGATGGAAGATCCTCTAAACAGGTACGTAGCCAGGAATTCGGAGGCAGCTGATTTTTTGCTGCCTTCACCAGTAGGCTCCTCCCAGGAAGTCCCCGCTCAATTCACTTCTGAAGCTCGAAAGCTGCCAGGTCTTCCCCACCTGCGCAGCAAGCCCTCTGGTGGTCGCCTTCGGCCATGGCAGCTCCCTTTGCCAGCCAAAGACAAGAGACGCGCCGAAAGATGTGTTAAATCCTAGAGCGGAAGGAAGAAGCGGCTTCCTTGCAACAGATCCCCCCACCTGGAATTCTCTCCCCCTCCCGTTCAGGAGCAACTGAGGCCAACGCTCTCTCTGGCGCATGCTCCGTTTGTCCTCTGAAGCTGCCGACTCGGCTTCTTCCGGGAGTTCTACGTGCGAGTCTCGGAGGCTTCCCTCGAGCTGTCGTGTCTGTTTGTGTGTGTGGGGGGGGGGGTTGTTGCGCGAGGCAATCCGGCTTCGCTCTGCCCCCCCCCTTGCAGTGAGGCGGAGCGAGGGGGACGTGCCCCCCCTCTTTCCCCTGCCTTGAACCGCTGGCGCTGCCGGGGGCTTTGGGGGGGCAGATTTTTCAATCGTTTAGAAGATAATAGGTGTAAGAATAAAGATGAGTCTGAATGGAATGGATAGAAATAAATGGGGACAGCAGGCACAATGGTTGCAGGTCTTGCGCTTCTGCTAGTGTTTCTCGCAACACAGACAGACAGACAGACACACACACACACACACACCCCTCTCTATCACAGACGGCAGAGTAGAATCTGCAGTGCTTCCCAGCCCAGCGAAGGGACGTCCCTCTTCCACATCTGCAGGAGCCCCAGAGGTTCTTTCCCAGCCCTTGCCCTAATGGGGAGAGGGGGAAAGGGGGAAATGCAGCCACAGCCCAGGACCCCCCCCAACCCTCCTGTGCAGAAAGAGGGTCTTTGTGGGGGGAGGGGATCCAAGGGACTCCAGGAAAAACTTTCTCTCCCGGAATTGCAAGGAAGCAGAGATGGAAAAGGAGTTTTGGGGAGGGGGGCTCCCTCTGTTTGCACCCAGTTCTTCTTTTCCCCCTTTGATGGGAGGGATCCAGGCAGCCCCGATCATCAAGGGGAGAGGGGAGTCCAGAGCTTCAACTGACCCAGGGACCCTTTTTGCCTGAAGCCAAGATCTCCAGCAGGAACAGGGTGGGAGAAGAGAGAAGCTGCCCCCCCCCCACACTCCCTGGCTCTCTGCCCAGAGTCTTCCTGGGGGATTCGGCCACAGAGCAGAGTGGAATCTCGGAGGATAATCATTCTCCCCGTCAGGAGGGATCCCTGGGGGATTCAACTAGATCTCACACTCAGAGTTTGTTGGGCATTTCTCTGGAGGGAAATGAAAGGGAAATAATCCCCATGTGGCTCATGATAAGAGGGGCAGAGATTGGATTAAATCCGTCATCTAGAATTGAGAGGTTTGGGAGCTCCATGCTTGAAACTGGCCCCGGAGGGAATAAACGGCACCTGTGGCTGAAGCTAACTAGAAACGTGACATTTGTTGCCATCGTGGTTAGAGAGAAAACCCCAGGAGACAGTTAATGCCCCAGCATGTCACGGATCTGAAGTAGCTGCCTGCTGAGCCCATGCCAACATTTGCTTTCTTTTGAAAGGCAATGCTCAACAAAAGGGCTGATGCAACAGTGTGGCCAGACTGCAAGAATAAAGTCAACTTGAATGGAAAAGTAGTTCTCAGAACTTTGCCCAGTTGAAAAAAATCACACCCACAAATAAACACACAGAGAGGGAGAAGTCAGAGAAAACCAAGTGAAAAGAGATGGAGAAATCAAGGCTGCCTCTCACCCCAAGGGAGGAATGAAGGGGGTGGGGGGAGAACGGGGAGCTCAGGAGCCTCGTGTTGCAGATGGAAAACATATATGCAAAATCTTCCTTTCATCTTACATCTTCTGAGACCAGGGAATGTGGGAGCCCATATCCCATGTTCCCCTGCCTCACTTTCCCGTGCAGAGGCCAGGCAAGGGGGCTCTTGTAGGGATGACAGACAGGACTGTGCCTGGCTGAGTGGGGAGCCCCTCTTGGTAGAAGAAAGCTGGGGAGCATCATGTTGGGGGACGGAAGCAGATCTGCAGAAGCCCCCTCCAAGTTCCATCTTCTGATTCCTGGGAAGGGAGGAGCCCAAGTCCCATGTTCCACTGCCACCTGTTTTCATGCATAAAGCACTCGGGAAAGCAAAGCCCAGACCCATAGAAAAGGCCCAGGATGGCCAGGAAGGAGGAGGGGATCTGGGGCAGCTCCCACCACCCCTCATTCCTTGGGAGAGACTATCCTGGTTTATGGGTCTGAATTTGAGGAGGGAGAACACAGCCACAGGGATTTCTCCAGCTTCGCTTTGACTTCCTGTCTTTCCAGGAGATGCTCCTGTGGGGGAGAAGCCATGCAGGGCTGGGTCTTCCAAGGGGGGAGAGAGAGATAAAAACCAGAGATATAAAACAAAAGCTAAAAAGGAGGAAGCCTAATCAGGGATTAGCCAAACAACCCAGGATTCATCTGCAAAATTGTCTCCTGCTTATTCAGAAATGTGTGGATTAGCCAAGTCTTGGTGCAGAGTTTAACTCCTGACACAAGGGGAGAATACAGGCCAGCATTTTTCAGACTGGGAACTTGAAGACGAGCTGACTTTAATTCCCAGAAACCCCTGGACAGCTTGATGGCCAGTGAATCCTGGGAGATGCATTGTTGGGTGGGGAATTCTGGGGGTGGAAGTCCATTCATCTTAAAGTTTGAAAAACAAGGACACAGACCAACAACTCTCCACACGTGACCTCCATTTTGGAAAACAAGAAACACACCTGAAGAGACCATCAGTCATTGGCCGGCTTGCATAAGGCAGAAACCATGGATTTTTATGGCCATCAGATGTGAAACATGCCACAATTAGTTGGACTTACACATAACTCTAAGACCCTGATCATGGTTTGGAAGCTATCCTGGTTGCTTCTTAGAAGTCTCTAAGCCAGGGATGGCAAACCTTTTCTGCACTGAGTGCCCAAAAGTTGTGGAAACGTCACGCGCCTGCACATTTGTGTGGGTCTGCTTGTTGTGGTTGCACTCCAGAACAGCTGAACTTCTGGGTTTTGGGGCGCATGTGTAGCCAAAGATCAGCTGACTGGCTCGCATGTGCAGACTGGTGTTTGGCGCTGCCAGGGGCTAAGGGACTGCGCTCCGGAAAATCCGAACCTCCGGGTTCTGGCCTGCTTAAACACCAACGATCAGCTGGCCGGCGCGCATGCTGGTTTTTACCACTGCCAGGTGCGAGAAGTACAGTGCGCCAGAAACTTGAAAGACAAACAGGCAAGGCTGCACGTGTCAAGTGACATGGTTACACATGCCACTTGGAGCATGCATGCTATAGGTTCACCATCATGGCCCTGTACTAATCCTAAACTGGATGTGATTTTAATACTCTTTGGGCCTGATAGTCAAATCTGCCTTGGTTTATCTTCCCAAAAAGCGATCGAGTTGGAAGATCACTTAGAAGCCGTTTTTGAGGCTGCCCTGATAAAGTGGGATCTGCCTATGAAAAGGGAGAACCCAGAGACCCCTCTTACATCCCTTTTTATCGTTGGCACAACAAAGAAAAATGAAAGGGGAAAGTTGATTGGACAGGTAAAAGCAACCATTGCATAGGAAATCAGTTACATGTACTCAAACATGTTACATATTTGCATCCCATAATATCACACATTCATTAAATTGAGGTCTGACATGAGAAGGGGCATACATGTAAAGGAACACAGTTGCTTATAGTTCAAGAAAGAGATAAACCAGACCCCAATTTGTATGGACAAACTTTTTTCTTATCCGGAGCTAATTTCCAGCCAGTTTATCTTCCCTGGTTAGCAATGTCGAAGGCTATTCCTACATTCCAGTCTGTAATGAGCCTGAACATTGTTTTAAAAGACAGAAAATAAGTCAAATTAAAATACAAGCTAACTATGTTAGTTAACAAGTTACAAGATCCATGTCATGTGCCCCTCTGCCCAAAGTTAAACTCCATTTTCCATCTGTTGTAAAAAGGGAAATGGTAGGATGAGAGATGACGAGTAGTGAATAGGAAGTTTTCTTTCCCCCACTTTGCAGTCTGGGTGCTGCCTTTCAATTAAGCAGTGGATGGAGTCTGTTTCCTTCACCCTGTGTTGTTTTCCCGTATTCATGCAGGACTCTGAGGTCTTTTCTGCTTCCTCAGTTCCTTGAGTAAGCAGAGGGCTGAGAGGCTGCAGCTGAGATCCTGGAGGTGCCCACAGAATGGGGGATGGCACAGCCTGGATTCTTGCCGCATCTACCTATAAACTCATTTAGGAGAGCATGGTGGCATAGGGAGAAAAGCTGGAAACGCCGTGACGAGACCGGTTGGGAAATAGTGGAGGTCTGATCGGCTCTGTAAAAACTGAATCAGACAAACCACTGCTAGTGATTTTCGGGTCAGAACTGTTCTGAAGGAACAGGCAAAAATGAAGAAACATCTCAATGACCAAACAGGAAATGGCAGTTCCTTGAAAAGTCAGAGATAAAGTTCTTCAAACTGACAGCAGAAGTGGCAGTGGCCACACAAATGGCTGCTTCAAAGTTGGGGCAACCGGACCAAGCTACTTGAGCAGGAGCGGTGGTGGAACAAAGTGTTGGACCTGGGTGAAAAAGTGATCAACCCAAGGTAAGGAAACTTTAAAATTGGATTAAAAAAGAGACCCAGAATTAGGGGCTATCTGGCAGACGGGGGATTTAACAGAGAAAAAAAGAAAGGACGGAGACTAAAATGGAAAGCCCTAGAAGATTTTTATTCCCAAATTTGGATTTGGAAACATTAAAAATAATATTAAAAAAACTTGGGGGGAAATTCCTTTCTTTCTTTTTCCACCTTTTTCTATTTTTTGCAGATTAAATATGGATTTTGACAGCTTTTGACAGCTAGCGGACTAGAACACATTGCATATTGCGGAGGCGGAGACATCTACTGGTGAAAAGAGGATACTACAAGACTCAATAGAAAATAACAGAGGAAAGTACAGCTGTAGACTTGACTTTGACTGTAGCAAGATAAAGACACTTTGAAGTGGTAGGAAACAACAAGGAGGATTTATTTTTATAACAGTGTTGTGGATTGGACTTACTATTTTGGTGGAAGAGAAAAGGCAAAATAAAAGTGGAACTGGACTTTAGAAATTGGAAAGAAGAAAGAAGAAAAGAAACCAATGAATGAACTTTAAGTAAATGTGATATAGCAGAAAAAGTTTAAACATTTTGTTAAATTAACTAAGCAGGCACTATGGAATTTTGGATGTATAACAAACTACTTGACATGTTAAAAAATGCACGTGAAATGCTAAATGGGGAAAAAACAGTGGGAACTCAAAGGGAACAACTAGAACAAGGAGAAGGAGAAAAGAAGAAAGAAAAGGGACTAAATGAAGAACAAGAAGATATTACAGAAGAAAAAGAGATTGAAAAAGAAAAATACTTAGATCATTGTATTGGGATTTACAATTACACATCAAAAGGAGACAAGGGGGAAGTGGCCCCAAAAACGGAAAATTAAATAGCAAAGGTGGGATTAATGGGGAAAGATGGGGAGGGGGACTTGGGAGAGGTACTAAAACAATAGAATTAAAAAGGAGAAAAAAGATTGGAAAGAAAAAATAGAGAAACTACAACAAGAAGAACAAGCTAGGTGAATGGGTGGAGAGAAGAGAATATAAGAGATGTTCCTGAGAGTCTAAGAGAAAATGGTTGAAAGGAGGAAAGAAGGAAAAGGATTTACTAGTAGAATAGAATGAAATATTTCCTATATAAAATTAAAATTCAGGATACATGTTATCGATAATAAAACAGAATAATAGATGGAAATTATATGTTAAACTTGATTAACTTGAAGAGGCAAATAATGATATTGTTTATATCTGAAAAAGAAATTAAAGTTAAGCTGGAAAATATGGAAAGAAAATGAGATGACTGAAATGTGAAATGAAAATATGATGTAAAATGAACTATATATAACAGAAGATGTAACGGGGAAATCCAGACAATACTTTGTTTATAAAATAAGTTAAAATATGTAACAAAAAATAAAAAAACTTCAAAAAGAAAGTTACATAGGGAATAGAAATTTTATTTCCCCCCCTTTGCAGTCCGGGTGCTGCCTTTCAATTAAGCAGTGGATGGAGTCTGTTTCCTTCACCCTGTGTTGTTTTCCTGTATTCATGCAGGACTCTGAGGTCTTTTCTGCTTCCTCAGTTCCTTGAGTAAGCAGAGGGCTGAGAGGCTGCAGCTGAGATCCTGGAGGTGCCCACAGAACGGGGGATGGCACAACCTGAATTCTTGCCACACCTACCTAGAGGCCCATGTAGGAGGGCACGGTGGCCCCTCTCAGGGTTGTGTGGGTGTTATTTGGTGGGATGGGACCCCTCTGACCTTCCCATCTCCCAGGCCTTGAGTGAACCCCCACAAAAGACCTCCAAGTTCTAGGAAGGCCCCATTGGGACTCCCGGTTTATGTGGGTCTGTGGTTGAGGGATTGTGTTCCTTTCCTGGGACGGGGGGGGGGGGCATTGATGTGTCCACCTTGGCCCAGGAGGGGGAGGGTAGAGAGGGGAAGGGGAGCTGAGGGGAGAGGAAGCTCCATCCTTGTGGGGAATGAGCTGCTTCCCTCGAAAGGCCCAGCCAGGCAACCAGGCCCTTTGAGCCCATTCCCAGGTGGCCAGCTGGAGCGGCCCAGGGGCCCCTTGGAGGGAGATGGAAAATGCCATGTATGTACATCATACATAAGAAAACTATTGAAATAAAACACAAACACACATCCTTCACATTCTACACCCGTGAGGGTGAACCTATGGCACGCCTACCACAGGTGGCACACAGAGCCCTCTCTGCGGGCACAGGAGCCCCAATCCAGCTCCACTACACAGGCACATGCACGCCCGCCTCCCGCCAGCCAGCTGGTTTTTGGGCCTCTGCTGCAGGCCAGGGCGCATGTGGGGGAGCAGGTCAGGCGGGGCTGGCTGGCTGGTTGGGGAGGGGGCAATCATGGTGCTTAGGTGGCTTGCATGCCCCGACTGAAGCTGGAATTTGCTGCGCTGGGGGAGAATTGAGACGCCCTCCTCAGGGGTGAAATTCAGCCGGTTCTGGAGATTTCTGGTAGTGGAAATTTTAAGTAGTTTGGAGAACCGGCCAACACCACCTCTGGCTGGCCCGAGTGGGGAGGAAATGGAGATTTTGCAGCATCCTTCCCCTGCCACGCCCACCAAGCCACGCCCACAGAACCGGTAGTAAAAAAATAGAATTTCACCACTGGCCCTGCTTGAATGGGGAGGACGAGGAGAAAAATGGCTGCTCAGTTGGCTCCCCCATCACCACCACCATTGCCAGCAGTTTGAGTGCCCTGACTAAAGCAGGGATCCCCCCCTCTCTCTCTCCAACCTCTTCCTGGGGGAGAACAAGACAATCTTGGAAGAGGACCAGAGAAAATGCTTTAGGTAGAAATTGTAGAGTGGGAAATTAAAGGGTGTGAAAACTGCTATTTTAATTCTCTGGTTGATCAAAGAAAAAAAATACAGTGGAAATTTTTTTTTTACTTTGTTTTTATTATTTTGGTATGAAGTTCATACCAAAATAAAAACAATCCCAAACTGAAATCCCAGACAGCTGTTCTGCTGAACCCTTTCTGCAAAGGAGCTTTTATCAGGAAATAAAGAAAGAATTATATATTCGATTTCCCTCCCCAGCTGACAGCCAGTCAAACATGGCATTTCGCATCATTCTGGCATTTTCAGGGAGAGGATAAGGCAATCATGATAGTTCTTGGTTCCCACAGCTTCTTCCTGAACTCTTTTCCTTCTCTTTTCTCTTTCTTTCTCTCCCTCCCTCCCTCTCCCTCCCTCCCTCCCTCCCCCTCTCTCACACACATACACACACACACAAACCAAACACAGGTGCAGTCAGTTAAAATACTCTCCACAGTGCAGCAGCAGTAGAAGGTCACCAGCAATTTTCCATTCAGCTGTTGTTTCCTGAGAAGTCTCCGGGAGTTTAGTCTCTGCTGGGCCCTTTTGAGAAGGGCTGCAATGTGATCGTCCCAGGTCAGGTCCTCTTTTATGACAAGACCCAGAAACGTAACACTGGCCACTTGCTCCACTCGGTCTCCATTGATAAGGAAGGGCTGGATGTCTGATCAATTCCTTCTGTAGTCCACTATCAGTTCCTTGGTGTTATTTGTGTTACGGATCAAGTCATTGTTTACACACCATGAAAGCAACTGTTCCACCTCACCTCAATAGGCAGACGCATCCCCCCCCCCCCCTGGAGAGGGGGAACACAATTGTTGTATCATCTGCAAATTTAAGAATAGTATTACTGGGGTGAGTGGGAATGCAGCCATGCTCATAAAGAGAATAGATTAAGGGACTCAACACGCAACCCTGTGCTGTACCAGTATTAAGAATAAGGGCTGAAGAGATGTGATTACCTAATCTGATCTCTGAGAGCGGCCAGACAGGAAATCCATAATCCAAAGGAAGATTGAATAAGAAAGGCCAATATTTGAAAGTTTAGTTTATAAACATAGTTCTGCCTTAGGCATGAATGCCAACTGGGTGAGCTTGGGACAAAGTTCAGGAGGCTCTGAGTTCTAATCCTCCCTTTGGCATGAAAAGTTCCTGGGGGATTTTGGGCCAATCCCCAGGACTCTTGAGTTCCAGTCCCGCCTTCATTCTTATTGAATGGGGGTGTGAAACTTGGAGAAAAGTTCTCAGATTAATGTAGAATACCCAGAATTGGGGATTCCTAGAGTGTGAGATGGCTGGGTGTCCAATATTGTGTGGGGTGATAGACAAAAGTGAAACTGTGGGAAAACACCTGTTCCATGTGGGGCAAAGCCATAAGTCTCTGCCGCCTTCTGCTTGTGGGAGAACCAAAATTATTTCTGTGAATCTTGGAGTGACCTTGGTCTGTTCCATCTGAGCTTTTCTTATCTCCTTAAAATGGAATTTGCAAAGGGATCCTGTTTGCAATTAGGAGCCATTCTGATACCTAAACATGGATTACCAACTGATCAGCGATCTCTGTGGTTGGAGAGCAGAAGAGCTTCCATGGGTGCCTCTTCCTAGAAATCTAGAAGTCCCCCCTCCCTTATTCTCCCCCTTGTTGGGCCTGGATGGATATTATGCAGCATTGAAGGTTTTTGACCTGGTCAATGATGCAGCTGCCTTTAGACAGGATCCCTCCAACCTCCTCCTGGGGAGAGTCTCAAGGTCCCCTTTCTCTGGGCATCTTCTCCAGCCCTTCACAGACAAGACAAGCTTGGAAGAGGAGCAGAGAAAATGATTTAGGTACAAATTGTAGAGTGGAAAATTAAAGGACCTGAAAATTGCTAGTTTATTTCTCTAGTTGAGGAAATAAAAAAAAACACAGCAGAAATTTCTTTACATACTTAACTTTGTTAACTTTTTAAAATTTTGGCATGAAGTACATACCAAAATAAAAACAATCCCAAATTGAAATTCCAGGCAGCTGTTCTGCTGAACACTTTCTCTAAAGGAGGTTTTATCAGGAAATAAAGAAAAAATTATATAAAAAGGATGAAGATTTGCCTCCCCAGCTGAGAGCCAGTCAAACATGGCATTTCACATCATTCCGGCTTTCTCAGGGAGCGGATCAGGCAACCAGGCTGGTTCTTGGTTCCCACAGCTTCCTCCTCACCTCTTTTCCTACTCAGTCTCTCTCTTATATACAGACTTTTAGCTGCTGTCAATAGGAACAAGGGCCCAAATTATTTTTCTATAAGGTATCCTGTTCAGTAACTGTTGCTGAACAGAAAAATTCCTCTGAATGGCTTTTACATAGTTATCTTTAGCAAAAATTTATTGAGCTGAAAGGGAGCTACCAAAATTCCATTCAATAATTTCCCATTTTGAAACATATACATATGATCTTCTTTGACTCCTGCATACTACACAAAGAATTAACATCTCCTTTCAAATAAAATAAACTTTAATAATTCTTCCAATATCATAATGGTGTTATTTCTCATGTTTTTACATCTGTTCTGGCTGTAAGATGCTCCTTTGTGTTCAGATCTGGCCTCAGAAGGATAACGTAGCATTTGGGGATGAAGATGCAGACCAGCAGACCAGCACTGGAGGCCAGGATGGAGAAGACCTGAACAGCCACCATGTATTTCCCTTTGGTGCTCAGGTAGGTGGGCACAAAAGTCACCCAGACGCTGCAGAAGACCAGCATGCTGAAGGTGATCAGCTTGGCTTCGTTGAAGGCCCCAGGCAGATTCCTGGCCAGGAAAGCCACCGTGAAGCAGATGGCAGCCAGGAAGCCCATGTAGCTGAGGGTGACGTAGAACATGACAACGGCCCCTTCGTTGCATTGCAGGATGATCTCTCCAGGCTGGGAGTGGAGGTCAGAGTCAGGAAAGGGGGGAGAAGCTCCCAGCCAAATGGAGCAGATGATAATTTGGACTGCAGAAGAAGAAAGGATGATGGAGTTGGCCAAGCTCTTCCCCAACCATCTCTTCACTCAGTTTCCTTGTTTTGTGGCCAGGAAAGCCAGCACCACCGTGACGGTTTTGGCCAGGAGAGAAGAAACGGCAACTGAGAAGATGATGCTGAAAACCGTTTGTCGGAGAAAGCAGGTGGCTTTCCTTGGTTGACCAATGAAGAGAGAAAGAGACAAGAAGCAAAGCAGGAGGGAGACCAGGAGGATGTAGGAGAGGTCCCGGTTGTTGGCTTTGACAATGGGAGTTTCTCCATATTTAATGAAGATGATTAAAACAAGGACTGTAGTTAGGAACAAGAGCAGGGCAAAAGAGACCAGGATGATGCCCAGATGTTCTTTAAAAGATAGGAAGGTTATAATTTTGGGGATACATTGGACTCTGGACTCATTTGGATATTTGTCATCCTGACACTTGGTGCCTTTTCCTTCATCTGAGAAAACCAAAAAACAATATTTCTTTAACATTCTTTACATTTCAGGAAATAGCTTTTTGGGACAACAGCAGAAAACAAGAATATTTCCCAAGATGCATTTCTTAACAATTCCACAGAAAAAAAGAAATTATCATTTTTAAATATCTATATCGGTAAAGTCTAGGGTACTAAGGTAGATCTTAAGATTTGACAGATTTCCTGTGTGATGTGCTGAACCTTCATAAAAGCGTTATTAGAGGTAAATAATGAATCAGTTAACCTTTCCAGGTAAACCTCCTGAGCCCTGATTGAGGGCACTTCTTGATGCAGACAGTTTGGTCTAGTGGTTAAGGCATCAGGCTAGAAAGGGAGTTCCAGTCCTCCCTGAGCCATGAAAGCCAGCTGGGTCCCTTTGAACCGGTCACTTTCTCTCAGCCCAACCCCTCTTGCAGGGTCATTGTGGGGAAAATAGGGGGAGAAGGAAGGTGTGTTGGATATGTTTGCCACCAGGAGTAATTTGTAAGCATAATAAAGGCAGGATATAAATAAAGTAAGTACATAAATACATAATCAATATTGGACCAGGAAGATGCCTTCCTTTTGAAATCCAGCTGGCTGGCCAAGTCCTGCAAGTAATTTAGATTGGCTACTAGGAACACTGCTACTATACATGTAATGAGGGGCACTCAGGATTATCCACACCACCTCACTGAGGACCAGTGACTCCTTCTCAGTGATTCTGAAGGGGAGGCCCCTGTAGAACCCATCACAACAATCCTTCCAGGAGATGCACCTGAAACAATCCCTCAAGTTTCAAAGAATTCTGACATTCCTCCCATCACTTCTCAGCCCCCACTTCATGGTCCTTTTTCTACTCATCCCTTTAGATAAGAAACTGTGTCTTAAGGTATCGTGATTTAAGAGCTGACCAGCTGTAAAAGCTGATGCAATTGTAAGGCTGATGCATTGAAAAGGAATCAGCATTAATGTAGCCGGTTGAAGACTATGAGGGGGTCCCCAAAAGTCTTTGCCATTTTAAGAGGTGTTTACATAATGCTGCCAGCAGAGGGCGAATTCTCTCTCCTTGTGTCCAGTGTCCATTGATAAGTTCTCCCTGTAGAGTTAAGAAGAAGATTGATTGATTGCTTGTCAGGTATTTGCATACCAGGTGTATAAATCTGAATATGTCTTGTGTATAAACCACTGGTAAATGCCGAAGTCTCTGTGTGTTGTGTTTTGCTCCTGGGTCCTCTCCTAATAGTAGTCACACTGCAAACGCTCTGACACTTCACATTTTGACAATAAGCAAGAAAATCTTCAATGTATCTTTTAACATTTGTACTTATCCAAAATGCTATGGATAAACCCAGTTCCCCAAGAGTTCCCGATTTCCTCAGTGTGACCCACCTTCCTGAGTGGAGAAGGTCTCCTCCGGAGAAGGAACACAGTCATAGCAGCAAACTGGCTCTCCTTCTCGAGCCCTCTTGACAAATCCAGGAGGACAACTTTCCACACATTTGGACAAGGATAACAGATAACAGATTAACAGAGTTGGAATGGACCTTGTAGGTCTTTTAGTCCGATGCCCCCACTCAAGCAGGAAACCCTACAGCATTTCTGACCGGTGACAGTTCAGTCTCTTCTTGAAAGCTTCCAGGGATGAAGCTCCCACAACTTCTGTTCCATTAGTTGATTGTTCTCACTGTCAGAAAGCTCCTCCTTATTTCTAGGTTGAATCTCTCCTTGGTCAGTTCCCATCCATTATTCCTTGTCTGGCATTCAGAAACATTAGCCAAATATTTTCTGAACTTCACTTAAGTGAATATGAAATCTCTGATTCATTTTAAGCAGACGTGGGATATATAACAATGGCAGATTGTTCCTTTAGTTCCTCCCTTGGGCTTCTGGCATATCTGGCAGGATGGAATTGAGGAAAGATTTAAGTATTAAGAAAGAAGCAGTGGCTTCTTCCTCGTGGCTGTATTAATATTTATTTATTTACTATTCATTTATTATGATGGTGTACTCATAGTCAATTTTAGAATCAATTTATTGTTAGAGATTTATTAAGTTATTGTTATTTTAAATCTGTTAAAATAGAATAAAGCTGATGAAGAGAAAAAACGTCTGACCAGAAGGATCCGGAAAAGTGGGGAAAGGTGAAGCAAAAGCATCTCCCACTTAAATACGAAGGAAAAGTTCCTTAGAAATTAAGGCTGTCAACTTTAAAAGGAATGTTCTTTGTTGATTTGTAAAATGGATTGCAGGTTGAGTCTTCCTCTGATGAGCTCCTTGTCCTGCCCTCAGGCTCGGGCATTATGGAGAATAAACAGATGCCCTCTTCTATGTTGGAAGATGCCTCTCTCCTCACTCTTCTTTTCCTAGAGGGGAAACATACCTAGTTTCCTTAGCCGGTTAGTGATTTAGCCTCCAGATCAACCAGGAAGCAACCTGGGATTAAGGAGAAACTTCCTAACCATGAGAACAATTAATAATCAGTGGAACAGCTTGACTCCTGAGGTTGTGGGTGCTTCATCAACGGAGGTCAGTTGTCTGAAATGGTATGCGATCTCCTGCTTGAGCAGTGGGTTGGACTAGAAGATCTCTGATTGATTGAAATCCTGTCAGCAGCCTCCCAAGTGGGGCATGGCTAAATCAGCATTAAAAATGTTTCAAGCTACAGCATGTAAAGGATACCTTGGTCCATAGTATGGAAGCCTTCCAAGCAGTCTAAGAAGACTCTGTGTGTTCTCTTCCCCAGATTCAATTCTCTTTGAAGGTCTTCCCCTTAATGATCAGATTTAGCCAACTTGAAATGGGTTCAATAGCTTTCAAAAATAAAGAAAGGATTCCGATATTTCACTTGTTGAGCCACTTGAACCGTAAAAGAGCATCTTGGTTAATAATAAATCTCTCTCTTTGAAAACTCTCCAGCTGCTCTTTAATGGCATCCTTCTTATGGAAAGTAACCCAGCTTATGATATTCAAATCTGCAGCTACATCTCCATTTTGATCCAAGTACAGTTTCTTCTTGGAAAGATTGCAAAATTCACTTGTCTCCAGAAACGGATGGAACTGGAATAGAAACACCCATGAAGGTTGAAAGCAGGAAGCTTGGTTTCTTACCACTCGTGGACTTTTCACACGTGAATCTTTCTTCTAGAGTTGTCTAATTTGCAAATTTTGTGAGTTGGGAAATAAGTGTTATCACTGTCTTCAAAACTGAAAAAGGTTCAGCAAAATTTGTCAATCATATATTGAAAAACTACATTTGTATTGATGAAATATCATTAACCAAATTTCTCTATGAAAGAGAATATTTTAGAACAGACCACAAATAAATTGAGCAAAGAAACAAACAAAGAAATTATTTGAAAACTCCTTGGGAAAAACAGGGGGATTTCCAGAAAACGTGGATTTCTCAAGAAGAAAGTTGCCAGGCTAATCTTCTCCCAGGTACACCAGGTAGAAAACATAACGACAGGAGGTGATTCGACTTTATTGGAAGACCACATCAAGACAATCTCGCAAGTCTGAAGTTTAAATCTCCCACCAACCCTTTTTCAAGCCTGGAGAATTATACAAGATCTAAAAAAAAATTTACGACAGAGAATGAGGTGGCTGGATCCTGTTCCATTTCCACTGGGTCTCCAGTGGGGCTTTCTGGGTGCATCTTCCCCTGTCTTTGACCGAGAAGATGGACTTTGAAAGAGAACAGTGAAAATACTTATCTTGATATTGAGGTCCCACAAAGAAACTGTGTTCAAAGGGATCATCCTTAGGACTTTTTTCCTGAAAAGCAAAGTTCCAAATACTGTGGACATATTTGAAAAGCCTGGGCCTTCTCATTGTCGCTTCACCCAAGATTGGCAAGATCCAAACTTTCCCTTCAGTGGGTCCTGGCAAGTGTGCAAGTGCTGAATGGAAAGGAAGAACTCGGTTTGCAAGAGGAACATTTTCCAGGAAGTGAACAAAGACATTGACTTGTCTCCACTTAGAGAGGGGAGCTGTATTTCCATCTGTGGAGAATCGTTGTGATTCCATTCCTGACCAGCCATAGGGGTGAAAATCCTCATGAAATTCTCTCAGTGTCTGAAGCAAAGAGCCCAATCAGGGTCCATCTGAAATGGAGGAGCAGCTGGACAATTACTGGGTACTGGAATCCTTCTTTGGGGAACATCTGGTGGAAAAAGGGGAACTGATTTTTATCTCTCAGGGTCTCTGAAGCAATTCTATCACTGATCTCAAAAAGCAATGAAGAATGCGGTGTTATATTGGGGGTTAGATCGAATCCCAAACGTTAGATTTTAATAACTCCAACCTGGTTCTCAGGAACCTATTAGAAGAATTTATTGTCAATTAGCCATTAAGCCATGTCAAGATGAATAATATGGAACACAGAGCATAATAAGTCCATATATAAAAATAAAAATGGAAAGTAATAAAAATATAAGTGAGAAAGAATATGAATAAAGATTGGAAAACATATTTATGCATTATCCTTAAAATTTGCCACAGTCATACCCAAATATCCAGTACTCAATGGAAGAGTTTTGCTCCAATAAGGGGCTGCATTATATGTAATTTTGGAATTCTGACCACCCAGAAAATCAATTGTTTTGATTTAAGCAATGAGTCATTTGTCTAACAATGCAGTCCAAGATCTTTCTCTTTTTTAGACAGTAGACATTCCAATAACAGATGTATTAAGATGCATGACATCTTCTTAACTGGGGCTCCACAAATAAAATCCTTTTCATTATAAGCAGTTGATTATATTTCTTTAATTAACCATTATGACTAGCTTTTCAAATGTTGCTCAAATAAATACGACCCTGAGATATTAAGGCATTTCTGCGTCTCAATACTTGGCAATTTGGGAGGTCTGTTTGTAGCAGCTCATCCACTTCAATGTGCCAACCTTATTGAGAGGTTGGGTGTATCTTTCTCTGCTGGGATATCCCAGATTCTTTGTGCAGCCTTCTCTTGAACTTGTTCTCCGAGTACGCAAGAGACAGGGAAACCACAGCTCCTAATAGGATTTGTCAGATGTTCAAGGAAAGTGGTCTGTAATTAAAATTTTGTTGGTTCTGACAGACCAGATTTTGGGGTTCTCTCATTTTCCACTAATTTCATTTTAGATCAATAATAATATTCCCTAATTTTAGTGAGAGAGAAAAATGAACAACTTCCTAAATTAGTTCTGAGGACAGAAGCTAAAGTTCTTTTATCCATCTCTAAGATACTCTTCAGATGCTGGGATTGGAATTGTACTAAGCATGAACTATTTTAACTATAGTTTGATATAGGAGCTTGGAAATACAGACTTTAATATATTGGGCTAAGGAAGCTGGATGGTTTTTAAAATTTAAGCAGCAAATTCACTGAGTCCCCTGCTCTAAAAGCGCTTCATTGAACAAGAGTGAGTGAACTTTCAGTTCTGGAGAAAAGTAATCTAAATAAGGGAAGATGTTAATTCATTCCATTGACTCACCATCAAATAGCCATCTATGGCTATGATGTTATTTTCCAAACACCCTAACTGTTGACTTTCATTTATTAATTTTAAAACAATTATTAGCACAGTAGGAACCAACTCTTCTCAACAACCCAAGTTGAAACTATAAAAGTAATATCATAACATCAGCAAAGAGGCATTTATCTCCTAAGGCATCCTTACTTCATGCCTTGATTTTGACATCTTTTCACTCATTTCTTTTAACTTTTCTCCCCCTCCCCCTCTCCTTCCTTCCTTCCTGTGTTCATTCCATGGGGTGAGAGGCAGACCTGGTTTTGTTTCTTCTAACCTCTCTCTCTCCCCCCTCCCTCTCTCTCATTTTTTTTAACTCTACAAAATTCTGGTAACTAGTTTTTCAATAAAGTTGATTTTGTTCTGGGAGACAGGCCATACTATAGTATCAGCCCTTTTGTGTGGTGCCCTTGAGCATTAGCTTTCAAAATAAAGAACATTTTGGTTCCAACTCAGCTGCCAACTATTTCAGTTCTGTGTTATGTTCTGCCATTAACTGGTCCCTGGAGTTTTGTCTTTTATTACTATGCCAACAAATCTCAGATGTATTTGTTTCTTAAGTCACAGGTGATGTGTATTCCCTCTGGGGTCAGTTTCAAGCATGGAGACCCCAAATCTCTCAATTCTAGATGATGGCTTTAATTCGATATCTGCCCCTGTTATTATGAATCACATAGGGATTATTTCCCTTTCATTTCCCTCCAGAGAATTTCCCAACAACCTTTGAGTCCAAGAACTGGTTGAATTATCCAGGGATCCCTCCTGAGAGGGAGAATTATGATAAAAGTTTCAGCTCTGCTCTTTGGCCAAATCCTCCAGGGGAATCATTGGGCAGAGAAATATGGAGTTTTGGGACAGGCAGGGTCTGTGCTCTTGAATGTCCATCTCTCTCCTTTCCAGATGAAGCTGAGTGTTTCTCTGTGTTTGAATCAGGAAAGACACTGGATCATATTCCACCTTGTGAGACTCCTTTGAATTCTTCTCATTCTTCTTTAGAAACAGGAAGGGGATTGATTGATTCGCCCCATGAATGATGGACCTCCTGCTTCTGCTTCTGATGCTGCTTTTGTTCCATCCAGTCTCTGGGAAGCTGAGAATAAAATGCCCGCAGAGTTTGGAGCACCAGGATGGAAAACGACCACAGAGCTTTTACAGCCCAGGAGACCATCTCATCGGTATAGTCACCACTGGAGAGGAAAGATTTCATACAAACTTGCTTTTCAACGTGGCTCCTTCTCTTCAGTTTGTTTTTCGTGATCCGTAAGTCATTCACGGAGGGTGATAGAGTTGCACTCCCTCCATTCTAACACTCTCCTTCTTTTCTGTTTTTATTTTTCATTTATTTCTATATTGGGGATTATGTCTAATTTCCTCAATGATTTTGATTTCCATGGCTTCTCTCTTTTGTCTGATTTTGTGAAAGAAACTCAAATCGAAAAATAGGCCTGAAAAAAAAGCTGAAAGGGCTGCAGATTATTTTCCTCTCTCAGTTCAATCCTTAATTTATCACTTGAATCATGAATTTTATTTAAAGTAGTGGTGGAACCAGTCGTAGTTGTCGTACCTCAGCCAATTCCCATATTTGTATAACTGATCATTGCTTTTGGATCAATGTTGGCTTAAGGTTCAGTAGGCTTTTGGAGGCTTATATATTTTTAAAAAGTATTTGTTGCTGCCCATTATAATAAAAAAATTTTTTACAATAGGGATGTTTATGGTTTTCCAGATGCCTTAATGTACATTCTCAACATCCAAACGGTCAACAAGAATTCCCAGCTCCTGCACAATCTCACACTGGGCTACAACCTCCATGCCAACTATTGGAGCACTTTCCGCACTTCAGATGCCTTGCTGGACATTCTCTCCACTGGAGAAGCCAATGTCCCCAACTACGGCTGTGGAAGGAAGGAGAACCTTCTGGCTCTTCTTGATGCAGCTACCAGGGAAATCTCCGTCCAGGCATCAACATTAGGAGGCACCTACAAAATCCCACAGGTTTGCGTGGGTTTTTCTCCATCTGGTAAAGTGAGAGGTGGGTGGTGGTGGCTGAGCAATAGATGCAATCATGTCTTCTCCATGGAATCCAAGAGCTGCTTTTCTCCATATTAGCAAAAATGTCAATATTTTACCCCTTTATGTTCATGTTGAGATTAATCATAAAAGGCCTGAAATGCAAGCAATTCATTCCCTGGAAAAGACATTCTACCAACTATTTGATTGATCAAAAAATATCCCTGGTTGTTGGGGTCTCTATTGGCATCTTCATTTTCACATATAAAAAATGTCTACAATATCCAGTCAGATTGAAGTCCGCAATAGTAGCATTTTATCTGATTAAAAAGTGGAATAAAAAGAAGTCTAGTAATTATAGGCCAAACTGACTAGGAGATATTGTGGCTAAACTTTATGCCTGGATCCTCTTAGTTAAACTTGAGAAAAATGTATTCCTTGCAGAAGAACCAGAAGGTTTAAGGTAGTGAATAGCTATATAGAGTTTATAATAAATATTGCATGTCAATAATCTAATATTGCTAACAATTTGTCTTAAAATCTCTTATCTATATCAGCAAACTAAAACACAGTTTGCTGGCTTTCTAGATGTTAGTGCATTTGTCATAATTAACAGAGAAATATTATATAGGAAATTGATTGCCCTCAAAATGGAACTCAGCCTTTTGGCCCTGATCCAAGCTCTTTCTCCAGTTCCTTGTTTAAGAAGGAGGTTTGGGTTCAATGGAGCCATGAGAAGAAGGATTGATACTTGCCAAGGTGGAAGGGAAGGATGCATATTTGAACCCTTGTTAATCAGTCTAGATATTGACAACTTACTTCAACAAATGAAGGATCCAAACACAGATCATAAATAAATGTTATTATTTTGTCATTCTTTGACAAAAATTACTACATTAGTGGACCAGCGAAATGCAGTGCACATAGTATACAGTACTTGGATTTTAGAAAGGCTTTGACAAAGTAAACGACCATCTACTTCTTTGAAAGCTAAAAATATATGGGATAGACAGCATCACCCCCAGATGGACTCAGCCTGTGGTCCTCAATGGAACTACATCTGCATGGGGGGAAAGAAGCAGTGGGGCACCCCAAGGTTCTATTTTAGGCCCAGTACTCTTCAACATCTCCATCAACCATTTGGATGAGGGATAGATGGGGAACTCATCAAATTTACATATGACACTAAACTGGCAGGAATAGCTAACACCCCAGAAGATAAGCTGAAGATCCAGATGGATCTAGAAAGACTTGAACCCTGGGCCTATCTAGCAAAAGAATCCAATGTAGAGAAAAGTAAAATCTTACACTGAGTCTAGAAAAACCAAATGTACAGGAACAAATTAGGTGAAACCTGAGTCAATAGGAGGAACTGTGAGAGGGATCTTGGAATCTTAGAGGACAATCTCTCAAATGTTAGCCAACAATGTGTGGCAGCAGCCAAAAAAAGCCATTGCAATCCTAGGCTGCATCAACAGAAGGAGAGAATCCAAATCACGTGAAGTATTGGTACTGCTTTATAATGTCATGGAAAAACCACCCTTGGAATAGTGCATGGATGGAGAACCTTTTGAGCAAGAAGTGCTCTTGTCAGGGACGCAATCTGGAAGAGGAGTTGCACAGTGTACATGCCAGTGCATACATGTGCACCAGGCAGCTCCTCTTACTGTTTCTGGTATGCACCCACATGACAATCAGCTGGCTGGTGCGCATGCACTCGCAGAAACCGGAAGACCAGCTCTTCCCCTTCCTGGCACTACTGTACACACAGAGGCCAGCTGATTGTTGCACACACATGCGCACCAGAAACCCAGAAGAGCAACGGGCAAGGCCGCGCGTGACAGATGACATGGCTCTGCCTTCCACTCAGCCCGAGCTAAGAAGCTGAGGCAGAGGGAGCCATTTCCCCCTCCTGAGGCCTCTGTGCATCCCGCTTTTGGCTTCCCCAGTCCCCAGAAACACTCTGCCAGCCAAAAACTTTGGTCTTGCTTTACAGCTTCAGTCTTGCAAAGGGAAGGCCTGCGCTCAGCTGGTGGGTGGGGGCTGGAGGGTGGGCGGGGTGATTCGGGAGGGGTAGCCTCGTGATCCCATGTGGGCCGAATTAATGGCTTCAGTGGGCTATATCTGGCCTTCAGGTCATAGTTTGAGGACCCCTGGTATAGGGTCTCCTTCTTGAGCAGAAGGTTGGACCAGAAGAACTCAAAGGTCCTTTCCAACCCTTTTATTTTGTTATAACTTCTGTTATAGGTACATATGTTTAGCATGCTAAATACCTATTGGAATATGCTGATTTACTCTGTGATATTATCATACTTACACATTGGATTATATAACCTGTGAGGAAGACTTGGGTTCTTTTCTCATAATAATTATCTGATACTTAATAAATCAAACTCAAAAGTTATGGTCTTTGGGAAATGACACCATAGCCATAGATGGTCAGCCAATAGAGCAAGTAAGACCTTTCCTTACCTGGGGTAGTTTTCTCTGAGACTGAATCTTGGCTCCCTCATCATCAAAGGAGCTCAGTTAGATCAAAGACAGGAGTGAAAGTGGTGCTTAAAAGAAAACCTCATAGCTCTCCAGCTTCCTCAGCCCCAATTATGGAAGTATGTGAGGCCAAGGTTTCCCCCATGTTCTTACATCAATCTGATGTTTGGGGCTTCAGGGAGAAACCACCAGCAGAACCAAGTGAATCCCAGCCGCTGAGGATTATCTTGGGGTGGACAAAAGGACTGTAGCTGCTGCCCCTCAGAGCTGATTTGGGAATTTTCACAATTTCTGCTTTGCCTAAAATCAGAAAATATGGGTATTGGCATAAAATTTAATCCATGGAAACTGACAGACTCAGAAAATTGTGGCTGTTAGAACCAATCTTGTATTATACAACTGACAAACTGTATTAGGAACTGACGTCTCCATGTTTCTTGTACAATTGGAGAAGAAGCTAAAAAGATTCCTCCACAAAGAATCTGGGCCATAGAAGCATTAAAAGATGCAGCAACCCGCAAAATTATAGTAGGCCGTTTATTGGAATAGAATACTTCAGTTGGCATTTGCACATGTTAATCTAATTGAAATAAATTGTAGGGGTGAGATACAGTAATATGATTTACATTGTTTATAGTTTTTTAATTTGTTTATTATTTTCCGCTTTTATTATACAATCTTGCTAATATTCTGTTTTTAATATTTTAAACAATGTCTAATTAACAAATTATTATAATGCTTTCTTTAGAACAAGATTGGATTTATTAAAATCTAATATTGTGGACTTGATCTGACCCCAAATATAACACAGCATTCTTCATTGTGGAAGGTTTTTGAATGCAGCTCAGAATCTGATAAGTCCAGTGAAACTCTGAAGATGAGGCTACGGATTATGAGCTTTTATTTCTGCAGAAAGCAAAAGACTGGACGACCTTTTGGTCTCCCACCTTAAAAGAGCAGGCAGAGAGAGAAAAACTTTTCCAAACATCTTACAGCTCACACAGCTTGCACAGAACGTCATTGCTATAGAAACATATATTGATATCATGTGAATTTCATGAGCTTTTTCTCAGTGCTCTGAAAACAATGGACTTTAGAAGGGAAAAGAAATACATTTTCTGGCGTATAACTCAGAGCTTTGTTAGGGAATGCAGAACTTACATTTTAAGTTACACGCAAGGCTCCTTGGCAGAATCCACATTTTACTTTTCACAAGACGTTACTTTGCTAGGCTAAGCTTGGCAATTCGCCTATAACCAGGATGGCGAACCCATGGCACACGTGACACAGGTGGCACACGGAGCCATTTGTCAGGGCACGCAAAGTGTTGCCCTGTTAGCTGGCAAGAGCGCATGCGCAGAGTTCAGCCTTTTTAAAAGCCTCCGGAGGGCCTCCGGGGAGGCGGGGGGGCTCTTTTCGCCCTCCCCAGGCTCCCATAAAACCTCTGGCGCCTGGGAGGGTAAAAAAAGCATGCAAAAAAGGGGGGTGGTGCCTGTTATGCACGCATGCATGCTGGGTGTGTGTGCCACACATTGCATTATGGGGTGCGGCACGCCCACGCATGAACCCCCTGAGCTCCCCCACTTATGGCACGTGAGCCCAAAAAAGGTTTGCCATCGCTGGCCTAGAAGTTTTATCCATGCAGTTGGCACCTGAGGTTACAATGGAGCATCTCTCACCAGCAATTTAACAAAAGCTGAATTAGGTTACACTCTGTGTATGCTCTAATCCAGTGATGGCAAACCTTTTAGAGACCGAATGCCCAAACCGCAACCCAAAACCCACTTGCTTATCTCGGATTGCCAACACGACAATTTAACATGAATAATGAGATTTTAGTTTAGAAAAACAACTCATAGGTGATTAATGTCTTTTCTCTGAAAACCCCCCCACAATAACAGCACTTTCAATGATACAAACACCTTTTTATTGAAAGGTAAAAGTTTGCATTTGACGTGCTTTTGATTAATGTGACCTTTGCTGTTGAATGCACACTGATAATTTTTCTAACCTTGACTCAGACTTTGGAAGTTTGAGAGCAACACATGCAGCACTCAGGTCATCTGTTAGTCCAGGGGTGTCAAACTCAATTTCAATGAGGGCCCCATTGTGGTTGACTTTGGAGGCCATGGTGGGCGTGCTCTCACCGCTGCTGTGCTCACTCTCCTTGGTTGCCAATGGTGTGTGCAGGAGGGCAAAGTTTGTGGGAGAGAGGGACCCTCTCTCCTTATGAGACCTAGCTTTGTAACCAAGCATCCTCAATGATAGGATGGGAGACCACCAGGAGAGGTCAGGAGGAGGGGACAAGGGGATGGTAAAAGGCAGCAGGGCTGCTGGAGATCAAGTGCTAAAGCAGGATTTACCTCACACCTTCACTCTCTCTCCTTATAATCTCCTTCCTTCCCTTCTTTTTCTTTCCCTCCTCATTCTTTCTTCCCCTTTTTCCTTCTTTTTGCTTCTTTGCTCTCTTCCCCTCTTTCCTTATTTTTCTTTGTCTTTCCTGTCCCGACTGGGATGCTCCAATGCAAAAGGGGAAATATTCCTTGCCTTGTGATCAAATGGCACTTTTGCTAGTAGTTTGTGGCCACTGAAAAGACTGAGAACAAACCAGGCTCAGTTTATTCCATGCCTGCATTTCATGGGGACAGACGACAGTACAGCAAAAGTGTCAAAATGATGGCTCTGGTAGTTGATGAGAGCTGTTTTTTATGTACAACAGCTTTAGCATTTAAGAACAGAGACAGGGAGGATAAGAGAGCAATCCGTGTGTGTGTGTGTGTATGTGTGTGTCTTTGTGTGTGTGTGTGTGTGTGTGTGTGTGTGTGTGTGTGAGAGAGAGAGAGAGAGAGAGAGAGAGAGAGAGAGAGAGAGAAAGTGTGCTTCAGCCAGGGCACCCAAACTCCTGCCAAAGGTGTGGGCGACAGCTGAGCAGGGAGGCAGGGTGTGTTTGTACTTTCATCCCCATTCAAGCAGGGCCCCTCATTTCCTCCCTGGCACAGTTGGGGCATGGAGGCTGCTGCCACCTAAGCACCATGATTGCCCCCTCCCCAGCCAGCCAGCCCCACCTGACCTGCTCCCTGCCGGCTCCTGCAAATCCTCGCCATTCTCCTCCTCTTCTTCTTCGTGTCGTTGTCCTTCTCGCCCAAGCGGCAGTGGGCTCCACAGGACAGGCTCTCATTTCTGCACTGGGGCAGAAAACTCTGGTGGGCTGGAAGTGAGTGTGGATGCCCCCCTCCCCAGTGCTTCCTTGCTCAGTTGGAGGCTTCCTTCAGCCTTCAAACAGTTGCAGGGTTTTTTCTTTGCTCCCAGGTTGGTGCAAGAGGCTTTCCAGGGCCAAAATGGGGGAAAAAACCCTGCGCTTTCTGCACCCCATTTTGGCCCTGGAAAGCCTCTTGTACCAACCTCGAAGCAAAAAATAAAAAATAAAACCCCTGCAACTGTTTTAAGGCTGAAGGAAGCCTCCTACTGAGCGAGAAAGCACTGGAGGCCCAGACCATTCATTCTAGCCCACCGGAGTTTCCTGCGCAATGTGAGCACACACATACACACATACAGACAGACACACACACAAACACACACTCACCGCATACTCATGCGTCCCCCGCCCTGGCCCCCCACAAAGGCCCGAAAACCAGCTGGGCGGCAGGAGGTGCGCCTGCATGTGGATGCTAGTGGAGCTGGGCTGGGGTGGCTGGCATGCTGGGAGAGGACACTCTGCATGTCACAGGTTCCCCATCACGGCTCTAATACTTTCAATTCCTTTTCCAGATCAATTATTTAGAAGCTTCAGAGGCTCTGAGTGATAAAAGTCGATTCCCCTTTTATCACCACATTCTCCCCAAAGAAGGATTCCATTACCCAGCAATTGTCCAGCTGCTCCTCCACTTCAGATGGACCCTGATTGGCCTCTTTGCTTCAGACACAGAAAAGGGAGAGAATTTCATGAGGACTTTTCCTCCTGTGCTTGTCAGGAATGGAATTTGTGTGGTTATATCACAACTGTTCTCAACAACTGGACATACAGCAGCCCTCAGGGATTCCCTCTCTAAGTGGAGACAAGTCAACGTCTTTGTTCACTTCATGGAATATGAGTCCATTTGGGAGAGAATTCTTCCTTTCCATTTAACACTTAGGCGTCTGCCAGGACCCATTGAGGGGAAAGTCTGGATCCTCACAAGTTTTACAGGGTACAAAATAAACAAGCTCAGACTTCTCAGATACATCCATAGTATTTGGAACTTTGGTTATCAGGGAAAAGGAAGGCCAAAAGATTCTGCTTTTGAACCCTTTTTCGTTGTGGAAGAAAAGTTTCAAGATCATTATTTTCATTGTTCTCTTTCAAAGAACGTCTTTTCTGTCAAAGGCCGCAGAAGATGCACCCAGAAAGCCCCACTGGAGACCCAGAGGAAAAGGGACAGAAAAGGGATCCCAAATGACTACCAACCTTACAGTCTCGTGAAGACTCTGGCCCAGGCCCTGAATGCTGCATATTCCTCCAGATCGAGGAGGGGAAGGAAGGAGGGAGAAAAGATCTTGGGGTCTCAAAGGCTGCAGCCATGGCAGGTAAGGGGATCCCGATATGGATCCATTAATCTTAGATCCTTTGGAGAAGGGATCCAGAGGAGAAGGAGGGGAACAATCTCGACAGATCTGGCCAATTTAATTACTCAGGGAATTAATTGTTCCAAAGAGTAGATACCATGGCATTTTTATATTTAGCACTGCTAATTGAAAAATGCTTTATTCTTTTCAAAATAAATCCCCTTATTTGTGGGTTTGTGATTAGCCTGGTGGAATTCCCCCTTCCTTCCGTCCCCATTGCAGGTGGGTCTGTGTGCAGCTGGACAGGCAGCTAAGCCCCCATATTCTCCTCCAATGAAAGGGAGCCTGGTGTGAATCTGGATGCTTTATTGGGAGAAGAGGGCAGGTGAAACTGAGGAGATGCAAAGAATGGAAATCAACTAGAAAGACGAGATAGGCAGCATTAACTAACAGCCAGCAAAGAAGCAGCTGGAACCTCTCCAGCGATGCTCCGTGTGAGGGACGGAGGCTGTCTCCGGATGACCAGGGGTCTCGGTCACAACGGCTGCCTCCGTCTTCTCCAAAGGCTGACAGAAAATGGAGTCTGGCTTCAGACCTTAGAGTTAGGCTTATCTGCCCCCGGCCACTAGGTGGCGCGAGAGCAACAACAGCACAAGAGTCACCGTATTTTTCAGAATATAAGACGCAGCCTTTTCCCTCAAAAAAGTGGCTGAAAAAGTGGGTGCATCTTATACATCCAATACAGCATTTTTTGCCTCCTGAAGCTCTGCCCCCTTCACCAAAATGGCCGTGCATACCCTTATGGAGGTTTTCAGAGAGCTCCTGTGCCTGGGCAGGGCAGTAATGAGCAAAAAATGGACCATTTTTGCCCCCCCCCCCATCTCCCAGCAGCACTCTATAAGCCTCCATAAGGCTATGCATACAATTTTTTTTTGACAAAAAACAGGATTGTTTCTGGGAAAAACAGGCCATTTTTTGCTCATTCCACCCCCTAACTAGGAGCACTCTGCAAGCCCCCCGAAAGCTAGTCATAACATTTTTTAAAAGGGGCAGGCGTTTTCACAAAAACGGGCTGTTTTGGGGAGATTTGCAGAGTGTAAAAAAATTTTTTTCCCCCTCTTGGAAAGCTCTTAAGCTGGTTGATGAGAATTACATTGATCAAGGGCTGTGCCAGCAGAAACAAAGTCTTAAGTGCTGTAGATTGTCAGCGACTTCCTTCTCCAGCACATGAATAAATACACCTGGAAACATCTACCTCCCTACCTACTCTCTCTTTCTCCCTCCCTCCCTACTGTATTTCTCTCTCTATTTCTTTTTGTTTTTCTTTTTGTTTTTGTATCTCTCTACCTACCTACTGTATTTCTCTATCTCTCTGTCTCTCTCTCTCTCTCTCTCTCTCTCTCTCTCTCTCTCTCCCTTTATCTACCTCCCTACCTCCCTACCTAACTACTCTCTCTCTCTCCTCCCTACCTACTGTATTTCTCTCTCTTTCTCTCCCTCTATCTACCTACCTACTTTTTTGAAAAAAAATTGTCTCTTCAAAACCTTTGTGCGTCTTAGACTCCGATGCATCTTATACTCCAAAAAATATGGTACATGTTTTGGCATGACAACCTTTATAAATTTGGAGCAAACCCTGAGACAATCTAGCCCAACCCTCCTCTCTGCAGGAATCCCAGTTCAAGCTTCTCTGACTGATGGCTGCTCAGTCTTTGTTCTCAGATGATCCATGAAGAGGAGACTGAACTTCTCTGCTTTACTGGCTCAGCTCTAAAACAGCTCATCCTTTTATCATATTTTTTCTCTCATTCAGTTAAAATCTCCTCTCTTGTAACTGAATTCACTTTTTCCATGTCTGACACTCTGGAATAAGAGTGAGCAGATCTTACACTCATGTGTAACAGGAGTCAGTTATTGGAAGAGGGTTCTATCCAGTGGTGGGATTCAAATCTTTTTACTACTGGTTCTGTGAGCATGGCTTGGTGGACATGTGACTGGGTGGGTGTAGCTTGGTGGTCATGGCTTGGTAGTCATGTGACTGGGTGGGTGTGGCTTGGTGGTCATGTGACTGGGTGGGTGTGGCTTGGTGGTCATGTGATTGGGTGGGTGTAGCCAACTTGACATCACTCACGTCAACTTGACATCACTCACGCCTCTCCTTGCGTCAACAAGATACAATTTCCCTGTCTATTTATTTACTACTAATGAACATCCAAAATACACAATTTAATCCTATGTATATATGGCATATGTGTACATACATATTACAAGGTATAGTGTGTATATAGGCACACAGAAAGATACATTATCTACTTTATACACTGTACATGTATGTACACACACACACACAAACACAGAGCTCTTCTAACACTATACACATTCAACCTCACTTATTGCGTTTGGAAAAACACACCCAGAGTTCACTTTCTGGCACACATTTAACTATCCCTTCTGCACATTAGAACATTATGCAGGCCTTCAGATGTTCTTCCCTAGCCTGCACATGACTGTTAGAGCCAGGAGATGTCATGAATTGAGTAAAATGTGGCAAAGCTCACTTAACAACACTCTTGCTTAGCAACCAAAATGTTGGGCTCAATTGTCATAAGTCAAGAACTGTCACCACCTTCCTCTGCATGACAGCCTTGTCCTAGTAAACTCCTTCCCTTTTCTGGCAATTTTCCTCTCTGTTAGAGGCACCAAAATAATCCAGAGGATATAAGGTCTCCAGCTGGAGCAGGGGGTTGGACTAGATGGCTTCCAAGGTCCCTTCTGACCTACTAGAGCAGGGGTTGGACTAGAAAATGACCTCCAAGCTCCCTTCCAGCCCTTTCAAACATTGTTGTGCTGTTTGAAAGAGTCTTCTGAAGCTTCTGTGTCCTTCCTTCCTCTCATTTTCTCTCTTTCCCTCCCTCCCTCCCTCCATGTATCTATTGACCCATCCATCCAACTATATCTCATTCACTTCCTCCTCCCTCCCTCCCTCTCTTTCTTTCTTTCTCTTCCTTCCATAACTCCCTCTTTCTCTCCTTTCCTTTCTTTTCCTTTTTCCTTTTTCCTTTTCTTTCGTCTCTCTCTTTTTCTCTCTTTCTACCCCTTCCTTTCCTCCTTCCAAAGCTAGGAGATCCACCTGAAACAAAAACTCCTTTGGATGAAACCACCCATTTTACACACACACACACACACACACACACACACACACACACGCACACACTCTTGCAACCAGCTCTGCGTGAGAATGATTTTTGGGATGAGGGGAAGAGAGGCTGCTTAGGGAAGGATCAGATAAGAGGGGAGAATCCTGCAGCTGCATAATGGGAGAGAAATAAACTCAGGATCCTCACTAACTTTTCAGACTGAGAAAAGAGTTGGTGGGAGATTTTTTCTTTCAGATCTGCAAAAAAAAAATTTAATTGTCGTATTACAATCAAGTAGAATTAGCACATTTAGAGATGTTTTCCATCAGGATGACCAGGGAGAAGATTAGCCTGACAACTTTCTTCTTGATCAACCCATGCTTTCTGGGAAACCTCTTGTTTTCAAAGAGTTTATGGATCATCTTTTTTTTTCTCTGTTCATTTTATTTGCCATTTGCTCTAGAATGTTCCCTATAATTGACCAATTGTGTCGATTATATTTTCTTTATATTTTGTCACTAAATGATTGACAAATTTTTCTCAAACTTTTTCATTCACTTATGAAGATAATGGCAGTATTTGTATCCTATTTAACCTTATTTGGAGATTAGACAATTGTAGAAGAAAGATTCAATCTGGGATAAGAAACAAAGTTTTCTGCTTTTCAAATTCTTGGATGTTCCCATTCTAGTTTCATCCCTTTCTGGAGAAGAATGAATTTTGGAATATTTCTGACATTAAACTGTACTTGGACCAAAATGGAGAGATAAAAGCAGATCTGGGCATTTCAGGCTACTTGGTTCTCCCCAAAAAGGATGTTGTTGAAAAGACTCTCGCGTATTTTATAAGACAGAGACTTTCTATCAACCAAGATGCTCTTTCAGGGCTAAAGTTGCTCAATAAGGTGAGATAAATTTTGGTGTATTTTCTCTGTTTTCCAAAGCCTGAGGTCCCATTTCAAGTGGGCAAAGCCGAGAGTCTCCAGGGTAATAGCAATAGCAATAGTTAGACTTATATACCGCTTCATAGGGCTTTCAGCCCTCTCTAAGCGGTTTACAGAGTCAGCATATTGCCCCCAACAATCCGGGTCCTCATTTTACCCACCTCGGAAGGATGGAAGGCTGAGTCAACCTTGAGCCTAGTGGGATTTGAACAGCTGAACTGCAGTCAGCTGAAGTAGCCTGCAGTGCTGCATTTAACCACTGCGCCACCTCGGGTGGTTGGCATCCCATGCCAGTTGGTGTTATCTGATTGTAGTTCTTCAACAGATGGGACCTACAGTGAGTGGAGGGGCTTTGCAATGTTTTATGGAAATCTTTCAAGATCTTACTGGTCAGAGGTTTCTTTCTTCATCACAGTTTTATTCTTTATTAAAAAATCTAATGGAATAGAAATTTCCTAAATCTTTTGCAATAAATTTTATTCTCAGTTTTAATATATCATCATATGTAAATCTTTTTTCAATTCCATCTGTGCTGAGTTTATTAAGTGGAAAAGTCTTTTATTGTAATGTTAAAAGCCAAAAGCGAAAGGGAGGAACTAAATGAAGAATCTGCCAGTAGTTAGTTATACCTCCTGCATCTTCTTAGTAGTAGTCAGGTATTTCATATTTACTTACATGAAGACCAGAGGCTATTTGGCTAATGTCCGGGTCTATCTCTATTTTCCGTGAATGTTGACTACTAACACATTTTCTTTGGCATTCTTCATTTTTCTGCTCAGTCCCTGCCTCAGTCCAACTGTGCGGAAAGTTGTCATCCTGGATTTGTCAAGAGGGCTCGAGAAGGAGAGCCAGTTTGCTGCTATGACTGCGTTCCTTGTCCGGAGGGGACCTTCTCCACTCAGGAAGGTGGGACACACTGAGGAAAATGGGAGGCTTTGTGGAACTGGATCCATCCAGAACCTTTTCATGAAAGTGCAAGTTAAAAGATAAGAAGCTCACCGTTTTTTAATTTTTAACATGCACAATTTCTTATCTAAAAGGAAGTAAATCAAAAAGCCTTTGAAGGAGGGGCTGGGAGGAGATGGGAGGAGGGGGTGGCAGACTGGGCAAGCTTTACTAATAGCAGAGGAAACATCTCTCCTGTTTTCTAGTCTGGATATGTGCTGCTAAGTTCACCTTTCTAGGAAGATCTGAGTTCTTTGAAACTTGATGAATTGTTTTAAGTCCACCATCTGAAAGACCTTGCAATTCACTGTATATTTGGATCCTCCCCTTGAGGATCACTGAGAAGGTATCACTGGTCCATATTGTGGTGCTGTGGATAGTTATGGGGGCAACTCATTGCACAAATATTCTGCTAGTCATGTAGGACCTTGGAGGTCTTCTAGTGCTACTCCCTGCTCAAGCAGGAGACCTGATACCATTTCAGACAAGTGACTGTCCAGTCTCTTCTTAAAAACATCCAATGTTGAACCACCCACAACTTCTGGAGGCCAGCTGTTCCACTGGTTAATTGTTGTCACTGTTAGGAAATTTCTCCTGAATTCCATATAGCTTCCAGATGTTACAAGATACTGTAGGTATCCTCTAAGTCCAGTATATTAATTGCCATGTGGCAGGATTCTAAATATTTGTATAAAAAGATTATGTGATTCATTATTAACCTGTAATAATGTAGCTTCCTATGAATTAGATTACACATTACACTAGAAATAATTAACACCCTCGGACTTTCCTCAACTTCATATACCTAGCTACTTTAAAAAAAATTACATCCTTCTTATGCTATTTTTAATGAAAACTAAAAGGAACGAAATATTAAAGAAAATTGATTTTTGGTTTCTCAGATGCAGAAAAATGCACCAAGTGTCCAGATGACAAATATCCAAATGAGGCCAGAGTCCAATGTATCCCCAAAGTTATAGCCTTCCTGTCTTATGAAGAACACCTGGGCATCATCCTGGTCTCTTTTGCCCTGCTCTTGTTCCTAACTACAGTCCTTCTTTTAATTATCTTCATTAAATATGGAGAAACTCCCATTGTCAAAGCCAACAATCGGGACCTCTCTTACATCCTCCTGGTCTCCCTCCTGCTTTGCTTCTTGTCTCCTTCTCTCTTCATTGGTCAACCAAGGAAAGTCACCTGCCTTCTCCGACAAACGGTCTTCAGCATCATCTTCTCAGTTGCCGTTTCTTCTCTCTTGGCCAAAACCATCATGGTGGTGCTGGCTTTCCTGGCCACAAAACCAGGAAACCGAGTGAAGAGATGGCTGGGGAAGAGCTTGGCCAACTCCATCATCCTGTCTTCTTCTGCAGTCCAAATTATCATCTGCTCCATCTGGCTGGGAGTTTCTCCCCCATTCCCTGACTCTGACCTCCACTCCCAGCCTGGAGAGATCATCCTGCAATGCAACGAAGGGGCCGTTGTCATGTTCTACGTCACCCTCAGCTACATGGGCTTCCTGGCTGCCATCTGCTTCACGGTGGCTTTCCTGGCCAGGAATCTGCCTGGGGCCTTCAACGAAGCCAAGCTGATCACCTTCAGCATGCTGGTCTTCTGCAGCGTCTGGGTGACTTTTGTGCCCACCTACCTGAGCACCAAAGGGAAATACATGGTGGCTGTTCAGGTCTTCTCCATCCTGGCCTCCAGTGCTGGTCTGCTGGTCTGCATCTTCATCCCCAAGTGCTACATTATCCTTCTGAGGCCAGACCTGAACACAAAGGAGCAGCTCACAGCCAGAACAAATGTAAAAACATGAGCTATTAAGAGTCACAAACACACCATTATTTGCAAAAGTACTATTTTTTACCTGGCTACTAAAAGGGATTCAAAATAATTTAATCATTAAAACAGACCTATCATAAAAGTATGAGGATTCTTTTACTGTGAGAAACATTTACCAATTCTAAAAAAAAAATCAGTTGTTTCTACAATCATCAAGAATTGTAATATCTATCAGCAATTATAAATATATGGAACTGGCCTGGGCAACTGTTTCAATCACTACTTTAAACAAAAGTTAGCATTCAAGTGATGAAGTTAAGTTTGAATGGAAAGAAGGAAAATAATCTGGAGTTGTTACAGTTTTTATTCCGTCCCATTTTGGGATTTCAGCGACTTCCACAAAATAAGAGGAAAAGAGAGAAGCTTTGGAAATCCAGACCATGCAGGAAATTAGAGACAGGTCCTTTCATATAGGAGTAAGTGGAGTAAAAGAGAAAAGAAGGAAAGTTTTAAGAGGAATGCAAACAGAGGAAAGGAAACTCCAGCACAGGGAATGACTTAGAATGAAACGGACCAGGAGGAGCCTGGTTGGAAGTCCTTGTTGTATGCAATCTTCTGGTGAAGCTGAGGATTCTCCCAATGAGACAGTCTCCTGGCCTGGAAAAGCTCCATGGATTGTTTCTATCCTGGTGCTCCATGCTCAGCAGCAGGGACGTGCAGGCAGGGGAGGCAGAGCCTCACCACTGTCATCATGAAAAGAAAAAAAAATGTAAAAGGAAAAAGGCAAGAGCTGAGGTCAGGCTAAGCTAGTTGCTACCAGAGTCACTGTGGATGACTCTGCTTAACTGTTTAAAAAAGCCTCTATAAAAGCGTCCTCTACAGGAGGAAGCAGGAGAATGACATGCCTCATCTAGTCTGACTTTAGGCGTTTTATGACCACTCAAGCAGAGTTAAGCAAGGGTTAAAAGCCTAAAAATTCCTGATGTTGGTGAGGCATGTCATTCTCATGCCTCCTCCTGTAGAGGGCGCTTTTTAGAGGCTTTTTTAAACAGTTAAACAGAGTCATCCACGGTGATGGGTGAGCTAGCTCAGCTTTTTTCCTTTTCCATTTTTTTCTTTTCATGATGACGGGCAAGAGAGGAATTGAAATCCTCTCTGAAACAGCTGGAAAAGGTACGTGTGGGTCGGAGGGAGGGGGAGAAATTCAAACTTCATCCTCAAGTGTAGATCCCTCCCCAAGTGTAGTTTGATTGCAGGCAGAGCCACATTGCCTTTTCAAACACAGACACACAGACACACACACACAGCTGGATAAAACTATATAAACCCAGCTTCACTGATTACAAGTTTGAAAAGGCAACGTGACTCTGCCTGCAATCAAAGGCTCGGATCGGAAGGCAGCAGGGGAATGGGGGGCTGGTATGGCAGAGGAGTTGGTTTCAAGCCATTGGAAAATGTATCCAATCCAACTTCTGTGTTTGTGTTTTTTGAGAGAGAGAGAGTGAGAGAGGGAAGGGGGTATGAGAGATAGTCCAATCCAACTTCTCTGTGTGCATGTGTCTGTTTGAGAGAGGGGGAGGGAGGGAGGGAAGAAGGAGGGGGAGGGAGAAGAAAAAGAATGAAGGAAACTTTTTCACAAAGGAGAAAAACAAATGCTGTCGCTTTAAATTGGAACTGAGCATGCCTGGCTGTGGAATTCTGGGAAATGAAGTCCACAAGTCTAAAAAAATTTGAAATCCACCACTGTGTCTGTGCCTCACCAGCCATAAACCTCACCGCATGTCACTGCTCAGCAGGTACTTCATTCTCAGCTTCCCAGACACTGGCTGGGATACCAGCAGCACCAGAACCAGGAGCAGGAGGTCCAAAATTCATGGGGTGAACCAATCAATCCCCTTCCTGTTTCTAAAAAAGAATTAGAAGAACTCAAAGGACTCCTGTTATGTTCTGGGCGAAGATTGGAGGCGAGGCCAAAGTGAATTCTAACAGCCCTTTATTCAATACTGCCTGCGAGGTATCAACTCCCTGGTTGTCACAGCTCCTTTTAAAGGAAACTGATCACCCGAACAACCAATCAGGAGAGAGCATTTTCCCACTCCAACAGAGGACCAGAATGAAAACTTCAACTGACAACTATACACTATACACCTTCTGTACCTCAAAAATAATAGGACCTCCCCGAAAATAAGGCCAAGCACTTATTTCAGGGGTTAAAAGAAAACAAGACCCTGTCTTCTTTTGGGGGAAACACAGTACAATACCACATTTTTCAGAGTATAAGACACTCTGAAGTGTAAGACGCACCTAGCTTTTGGGGAGGAAAACAAGGGAAAAATATCTGCCTCTGCCTCCCAGCAATTTGCCTCCTTGCAACAAACAGTACAGACAATATACACTGTTTGTAGAGTTATATTTCAGTCTATACTTGTACAAGATGCTGTTAAAATTGATGTGCTTTCTGGAAGTATAGTTATTCTCTGCTATTTAAAAGAATAGCGCTTTTTAAAACAACAGCACGGGGCCTCTTCAGATCAAGCATTTCTTTTAAAAAGCTTCTTCATTTTGTTAAACTGTCTAGAATAATAAAGCAGTCTTTAAAAAATAAGTCTAATGATTTGAACATTCTATAGGCATTTATAGTTGTTGACTTGCCTCCTTGCAGCAAACAGCCTGATTAGCGCAAGAAAAAAAAAATCTGCCTCCCAGCAATTTGAAACAGCAAATTTCACTTTCCATTTCTTCCGATCATCAGCTTTTCAGGCTGCAGGAATTGCTATAGCCTATTGAAGCCCCCACAAGCCCCCATTTGCTGCAAAGAGGTAAATTGCTGGGAGGCAGAAGCCAAAGGGTTGGGACCAGTGGGTGGGTGGGGCTACATTCAGTGTATAAGACGCACCCAAATTTTCACCTCCTTTAAGGGGGGAAATGTGCATCTTATAGTCCGAAAAATACGGTATATAACAACTGTCACAAAGTGGAATATCCAGGTGCTTTCATGATTCAAAAGGAGAGAAGCTAAGCTTCAACCGAAAAGAAAAAGCTTGAATAACAAGGATATTGACCTTCTGCTGTCCTTCAACATGGTCTCTTGTCTCCAGAGACTGCAGGGGAAGGTCACCCAGAGCTATAGAGTTTGGTGCCATTCTATTTATTCTGTTCTGTTCTGTTCTACTCCACTCTACTCTACTCTACTCTACTCTACTCTACTCTACTCTACTCTACTCTACTCTACTCTACTCTACTCTACTCTACTCTATTCCACTCTATTCTACACTCTACTCAGCGATGGTGGCACAGTGACTAGAATGCAGTCCTGCAGTTTCCTTCTGCTGACTGCCAGCTGACTGCGATTTGGCAGTTCGAATCTCACCAGGCTCAAGGTTGACTCAGCCTTCCGTCCTTCCGAGGTGGGTAAAATGAAGACCCAGATTGTTGGGAACAATAGGCTGCCTCTAAGTGCTATTGCTATTCTGCTCCACTCCACTCCATTCTAGTCTACTCTAGTCTATTCTATCCTTAGGCATTAAAAAACATCTGGATGACTACAGTCACTCTCACCCCAGAATTTAAGGTTCAGGCAACAAGCCAGCTGATCAATTCATGTTTGTCAATCAATTCCTATTGCAACCAATGAGCAATCAACTGGGTACAAATATGAAAAAAAACCTCAATGGAAAATGTCCCAAAGGTGCTTTTTCAAGAGGCAAATGGACTTCCTTGTTTTCCTTTGATCAAGATTATGCATCTTAATTTTAAAAACAGCAACTAGCACCATTTTTAACCACAAAATTGGACCCTGAATCTTCTCCTGGCATACGTTTTTTGTTTGGGTTGCCATCTCGTGGCCATTTTGAGTAGTGCAGACTGACAGCAGTCATCTCAAAATATAATATGAATAAGAATAAGTAATAAAAATAATTGCTTTCCCAAAAAACTCCATGGAAAATTGCGGGACCAATAACAGCCTGCTACCTCGTGGCCATTTTGGATATTGCAGGCAGAGGCCAGTGATGGAAAAGTTTAATGTACTGTATTTTTCGGAGTATAAGAAACACCTTTTTTCCTCAAAAAACAGGCTGAAAATCTGGGTGCATCTTATACACTGAATTCAGCATTTTTTGCCTCCCAAAACCTCGCCCCCTTCACCAAAATGGCTGTGCAGAGCCTGTAGGAAGCATCTAGAGAGCTCCTGGGGGCTGGGGAGGGCTTAAATGAGTGAAAAACAGACTGGTTTTTGCTCAATTTTGCCCCCCCCAGTCCCCAGTACTATAATCCTCCTAAAGGCTATGAATGCCCCTTTTTTGAGAAAAATATTGGCCATTTTTGCTCTTTTGGGGGGGGGGGCACTCCCATGAGCACTCTACAAGCGTCCTAAAGACTATTCCTGCCCTTTTATTGTGTGACAGCAATAGTGGCATTTCATTGGCCCCCACGAGGAAAGAAACCTAGTTACATCTCTAAACTTCGGAACCGCCTCATCACATCGTTCCGCTATCCATCCTGTAGCTTCCCCCTTGGTGATCCCTTCTTCCATTGTTGAGAACCTTTCTCTGTAGGAAGGTGGGGTGAGAACCTGTTGGGGCGTTGCAGGTGAGACTGGACTCTGTGGGGGGAGGGGGTCAATCCCTGGGTTGGCTACTGCCCAGTTATCTGCCATGGTGCCATCTGCTGAGGGAGGGCAGGTACCCACTGGCATCCCTTCCATCCATGACCTGGGGTTCAGACCCATCCCGGGGTTGCCTGATTCACAGGTTGCAGTTCAACCAACGACCATTTCCTTCATTTCTCTCCCTTTTGTGCTCCTTCCTATGTCGCTGTTTGTTTGCCTCTGATAGCTGCCTTTGGAGAATTTGCTTCCATCTGAATGGAATCTGATATGTTGGAGTGTTGACTCAAAGTGCCTCTTTCTGGATTGCTTGTTTTATTTTTTGAAGCTGTTCTTCTTCCCTCCCTCCTTTACACCTGAGTGCATTTTTAATTTGAGAAAAAGGGAGAGAAATGAAGGAAATGGTAATAAATAGAAAGTAGTGAGTATTATCACATGAAGTAGAAACTGGTTATGTTATAGGAATTTGTTCCATTGGAATATGTATATGTGTTGTGCTGCTGTAAAGGTGTTTTCCTTCTGAGCATTTGGTTGTTGGGCATTTGTGGCCCATGTGCCTCTGCGAAAGCATGTGCTTCATGGGTCCTTTCAAATGCCATCCCCATTCCCTCCAGGAATTGGCAAACAACTCAAACTACCAGAGCAATCCTCACACCTTTTGTGCTGTTCATAGACCAATCAGGAATAACAAAAGATTAACACTGCCAGAAAGGAATCTCTCTATGTTAGGGTATATGACTGAGTTTTACAATGTAGTTAGATTATATGAATAAAGTAATTATAATATTAAGAGCTTTGGCGTAAAAGTAAGAGAAGGAGTCTGAGGAATTGTGACAAGTAGAAAGTCATGATTTTAACTTTCCTGTGGCCATTGTGTATTTGGGGGTGTGTGTGCAAAGGACCCAAGGCAACTGGGCAGAGAAACAAACCCCCAGAGAGGAAACTCCACAGGAACACTTTCTCCCTCCCTCTCTCTTTCTCCCTTCCCTTCTTCTGATTGGCTGTAGGTGAACTGTCACCTGAGCCCAAAAGCCCAGGGTGAACAGTGTTTCTCCCAAAAGCCCAGTGAGAAAGAGCCTGGGACTGAAGAGGCAGGGTCCCATTGGCCGGAACGATCAGCTTGGGTCCTAACAGAGGAGGCAAGAGGGTGGAGGTTAATGGCTGGGGGTGGAAACCTGAAGGCAAAAAAGGGGTGGCGAAGGGTAGGAGGAGAACAGTCCCATTCCTGAGTCCCCTCAGGGAAAAGGGCGGCATATAAATCCCAATAAACCTGAAACCCATTCCGCCTGTTTCCGCCACACCACAAATAATTCTGCACTTGGGCTGCTGCTCCCCAAACCTCCCACGTCATCCCTCAGTTGTACTCCTGCCGCACCTCACCTATGCCTGATTCTGTAGTTGGGCTGTGGTTCCCCCACCCAACACACACATAATACTGGACTTGGGCTTCTGTTCCCTTCACCCCACAGTTGATCCCACTGTTGGGTTGCTGCTGCCCCCCAGCCCACACCTGATTGTAAGGTCGACTACTGCTCTTCCCCCAACTCCACACCTGATCGTGTAGTTGGGCTGCTGCACCATCCCACCCCACATGTGATCCTTCAGTTGGGCTACTTCCTCCTCTACCCCAAATGTAATCTGTCAGTTATGCTCATGGTCTACCCCACCCCACACACAATACTGAGTTGGGCTGCTGCTTCCCCCACCTCCCCCAACGGAAGGATCACATGTGGGATGGGATGGTGCAGCAGCCCAACTACACAACTAGGTGTGGGGTTGGGGGAAGAGCAGTAGTCGAACTTACAATCAGGTGTGGGGTGGGAGGGAGCAGCAGCCCAAAGGTAGGATCAACTGTGTGGTGAAGGAAATAGCAGCCTACCTGGCTCCCGGAGGGTGAGAGAGGAGCGGCAGCTGGAACAAGGTCCAGTGCGGTCCCCGGCCCTTCCCCAGAGGATCCAGGGACAGGGAGGGACCCTCCTTCGACCCTGCTGTTTCTGGGGGGCGCAGAGCCCTGGGGGAGCCTGGCGGGGTGGGCGAGTCCTCCACTCTCGTTCCTTCCTCGGCTGTGGAAGAATCCCTCGCTTCTTTCGACTGGGCAGGAGGGCTGGGGGGGAGCGAGCAGGAGAGGGGAGCTTTGGGGGCTAATGGAGCCTGGGTTTAGCCTCCCTGGACATCGCAGCAGCCCCAAGTGCGCCGATCTCGGCGTTTTTCGCATCTCGGCGTGTTGCAAGAGGGAGGGAGTGAAGACCTTTTCCGGCCAGCGCAAAGGACTTCCCTGGACTTGCTTTGCTGAGCACGGGTGAGGGCCCCGCACCTCCACCCCCAGCAATCCGGAAAAGGTCTTCGCTTCATCGCCAGTTGTGGTTGAGGCAGTCAATGGGGAGGGGGCATGTTAGTTTGTCCAACTGATCCCCCCCCCCCGGATGCATCCCTTCCCAGGTCCTTCTGGCTGGAGGGACAGAGGGGAGACAACGCCTGGCTTTTCCAAGGTGTCGGTGGATGGAAGCCTCCCTGGGGCTTTCTATGCCCCTTGACAAGCTCCTCTTAAATGTAGGTTTTCTGGCCATGAAAAAGAGCGTTGAGCGTGTTAGTTCAACGCCAGTTTGACCTTCCTTTGAAAGACTCCTTGAATCTTGTGCTGCACAAAAGGTCCGTTTATATTGGGAAGGAAAGTTGGGTTCTGCCAGCTAGAATGTTTCTGATTCGGCCATTACTAAGTCAATTACAGGGTGTGTTTTTTTATGCTCCAGATCAGTGGCTCTTAACCTTTTTGAAAGAATCGCCCCCTTGAGCCATTGAGGACGTTATCATCGCCCCCCCCCTCCCCCAACATAACCTCTCCATCACAACACAGGGAAATCATTCTTCAATTTATGCAAACACATTTTTTGTTTTCTTTAAAATTATCATCAGGACATATCGATGCAAATAATTTATTCCAAGTCTTTTTCCCATATCTCAACTGTGTGAAAAATTCTGATGCCACCCATCACTTTACTCCCAAACTTTGTGATACATGTATTTCATTATTATCTTATTTATTCAAGACACTTAAATGCAATGACCACTGGAAAAAAAATTCAATTGCAAGAAAATGAAATGCCCGAAAAAAACAGTAACATTTAATGATTTAATTACAAATGAATTTTAAGACGCAAAAAGAAATAGAAAAAGGGCATAAGAACAAACCGCAATGCAGGAACTAAGAATTTCAGGACAAAAACTTTGAAACTAAATTAAGATTCGAGGAAAATATATATTCATGCACACTGTAAACAGGCCAATGGCGCGCCACTGTATGGGTGGAGTGATAGAGGCTGCTGTGCAACGCGCATGAAGATGAGCGATGCGTATTCACATGTACTGAAGCTAGCTGGAGGAACATTTTAAAACACAGATCAATCCACTAATAGCGAGCGATCTGATGTTTTTGTACGACAGATGTACAGCGGTTCACTGTACGAAAAAAGTCTCAAAAGTCCTCCAAACCACTCACTCCATCGCCCCCATATTGCCCCCCTTCCGTCCCTTCAGAACTGGTGTGGCCATCCAGTGAGAGTCCTCAGAACTTCCTCGGAGACTCTGGAAAATGAATTTTGTCATCCTTGGGGTCCATGTATGATTTGGCCTCTGCATTGAAGGTGTTGCAAGTGTCACCAGAACCTCCAGCTGAAGATGAGGAGGAGGCCTCCATCACTGTGGAACCTCCATACCGGAATCCATCGATCCCAACATCACCATGATTGATGGAAGACGAGGTCAGACGTTCAGCCCTGGTCAACAATGTGATGGTTGCTGCAATTTGTCCTGAGGCAAAAGAAACACAGATTGAATATTTTAAGAATAATGAAATAGTAAGCAAGAAACAAAACAATACAAAACAGAGCAACCAAATTTAAGGCTCCTAGTTTTCCTTCCTGTTAGCTTCCATTGTCCAACCACCCCCACCCAAACCCCCAAAGCAAGAAATGCAAACCAACAAAAGGCATTAAGAATTAAATGACAACAACAATAACAACAGAATACCTTTAAAATGGAAACATAAAGAAAACCTGGCAACCAAATTAGTTCACTTACCAACCATCACATTGTCGTGCAAGGCAGAACGTCCGACATCCTTCGCCCATCAATGATGGGGATGTTGGGGTAGAAGGGTTCCGGTATGTACGGTTCCACCGTGATTATGGCGGCCTCCACATCTTCATTTCGTTGTTCTGGCGACACTTGCAGACACCTTTTTCTGGGGATTGAAGAAGAAGAAAAGAATCAAATATAACTGACTGGTACATTGTTTTCTTAACAATGATAACAAAGATAATTCTTAATGGGGGCTCCAGATTTTCAAGATTGGGGGTTGGACTAGAGGACCTCCAAGGCCCCTTCCAGCCCTGGGGGATTCTATACTTTCGCCAATTAGTTCCACCAACATTTTGGGGGGCTTTCAGTGCCCCAGGGCTCCCCAGGTTGTGGTGACGATACTCCCTTTAACAGGAGCAACTTACTTGCACAGGTGGAGAAATACGCAGAGGCCAACAAATACATAGACCCCAAGGACAAACAAAGTCACCTTCAAGGGGTCCCCAAGGACATTCTGGGGTCTGTCGCTGGATGGCCGCAGCTGTTCATTGGGATCCATGTCTGAAAGAGAAAAGGGATGGAGGAAGAAGAGTCAATTTCAGGTTTCAATGGTTGCTGCTTCCCCAACAACTACGGTATTCATCCCAAGATCAAATTCCCAATCAGGAAAAACAAAATACCAGAGACAAAGAACCAAGTCCTGCTCACCTCTCAATCTCTCTCTCTCTCTTTCTCTCTTCTCTTTCTCTTTTCTCTCTTTGTCTCTCTGTCTCTCCTCTGTCTCTCTCTGTTTCTGTCTCTCTCTCTCTCTCTCATCCACTCAAGCTTTTATAGCCTGCGTGGCCCCACCCATCAACGGAAAAGAGTTCCAACAGAATCCAGGTATCCAGGTAACCTGGAGGTCAAACAACACTTCTCCCTCGACTCAACCCTTGACCCCTCCCTCCCTTGGAACCCCCCCCTTCAGCACAGAAGGGAAGGTTGACAGTTGAGTGGCACTCAGCAGTGGGGAATCCACAGGGTCCTGCCTAAGCAGGGGGTTGGATTAGAACAGTGGTTCTCAACCTGTGAGTCGGGATCCCTTTGGGGGTCGAACGACCCTTTCACAGGGGTTGCCTAAGACCATCGGAAAGCACGTAGTTTTGATGGTCTTAGGAACCGAGACACCAATTTTATGGTTGGGGGTCACCACGACATGTGCAACTGTATTAAAGGGTCGCGGCATTGGGAAGGTTGAGAACCACTGGACTAGAAGACCTCCAAGGTCCCTTCTAAGTCTGCTATTCCGCTAAATTCTGTATGCCTGAAACCGCCAGCAACCAGCCGTGGCAGGCAAAGCACAGAGGACCCCCCTGCTCAGGGATGGGAGGCTAAGAATGAGCCCCCTTTGGTGTCCTTGCCTGGGTCACGAAGCAGAGCCCTGAATGTGGACCGTAGGATGGGCAGGTTCTGTCGGGCTTTCCGAGAAGTGACCGTCCAAACCTTGGTTCAATCCCACCTGTGTCCATGGACTCGGCCATCAAATAACACCCTTCACCCAGGGCAGAAACTGAATTCCTCCCAAGCAGGCCTGATAGGCTCACCTGCTCTTTGCAAAGGGCACCTCCTGCACAAGACCTGAGGTGCAGCCTAAAAGAAAGGCTCTCCCACTTCACCCCTTTTCCTTCTTCAGCCACGGAAGAGACTCCGAAAGCCCCATCCCTCTTTGGGGCATCTTCAGTGCACATCCCAAAGGGGCTTTTCAAAAGACAGCTGGAAATTCTTGAATTTTTCCTTGAAAACGTTTCACCTCTCCTCCAAGAAGCTTCTTCAGTTCTGACTGAATGGTGGGGAAAGGTTGGTCCTCTTTGCAGCCGTTTGGTGGTGAGCATTGTGAAGGTCAGCCATGAGCTCTCTGAGAGGCCTTGAGGCCACCTGGGGGTTTATCTGCCCCCTCAGGGTCACCTGAATCAGAGGGCAAATGGGGGGGGGCTCCTTGGAACTGCGGAAAGGACCGTGTTGCTGTCTTGGGAGAGAGCAAAGTCCACCCTCTGGACAGAGGAGACCCCTGGTTGGAAAGGGGGGTCCAAGAGGCCATCTATCTTAAAACTGAACAGCCTTCTCTCGACAGAGGGGGAGGGGTACGATCCCTCCTCTCTCTCCTGTCTACCACACAGTCCTCCTCAACCCACCATCCCCCCTCCCTCCCTTCTCTATCCTGGATCCTCTCGTCTTCTCCTTTCTTAGAACTGACTCTATTCACTTCATTTCCCTTGAGATTTCCTATTTTGGGAGGTGGGAGGTGGGAGGCAGACGGGGCAGCTGGGAAGGTCCAGAATTGGAGGAAAGATCGGATTCCAAAGTCTTTTTGGCCCAGAGGCAGAAAACCTCTTTCTCCCAAAGGGCCCAAGAGACGGGAGGAAAGAGGGCTTCGCTCTGCCCCACAGATCCTAAACTCACCCACTAAGACGGATCCCACTTGCCCCTCCCCAGCCCCCTCCCCCTTCTAGCCAGAGCGCTGCCCTCCCCTCCCCAGAGGGACCGGTAGGTCTCAAGGGTTACGGAGTCCTTTGTGGGGAGCCTCCACGGCAGCTGGCAAGTCTCCTGGTCCTCTTCCCAGCCTTCAAAGAGACACGGAGCTGGTTCCTCTCCGTCGGGACCCTCATAGACTCTGGGCACCGGGGATCGTCTGAATGGAGCCCTGGAGTCATAGTAATGTGGAAATGGTCCTGAGAGGCCGTGTGGGGCATCCTGCTGCTCCTTTCTTATATCTCTGATACACATTTTTATAAGAATCTGAAATTTTGATGGATCTCATCATTCTGTTAAATAAAGAAAGTGAAGGTGTCATTTCTGTGTGGTCTCCTGTCAAATGAGATGATCGAGGTTATCTTAATGATTGAGGAATTTGCATGAACTCTGTGTCAGCTGAATGGAGGGGGAGGGGAAGTTGGGAGAAGGGGAAGGCAAAGGATCGAGACATAGGAAGGGAAGCAGAGAGCAAAATGGAAGCAAACAGGAAGAGAAAGGAGAAAAGGAAGCAGAAGGGGAATTGGAAGAAGAGAAAGGGAAAAAGGGAAAGAGAAAGGAGAAGAAAAGGGAACTAATAAACCCCTTCACCTTCCCTTCCCTTTGGATTATTTTGCAACTACAAATAACTGAAGAAGAATCAGCCAGACACACTCACAACTTCAGAGAGCAAACCAATCAGATCGCCTCTTCAGAAGGGACTCACACAATGAGTCTCCCCCTCCGTCATTCCTTCCCTCTCCCTCCTCATGGAGTTTTCCTCCCTGATCAACTGCCAGTGTCTGGTCAGTGTCTGCAACCTATTTGTGACATTGTCTTATTACGTAGCCCTTACACCGCAGAGCAACAACCCACCTAGCTAGTCTTGTCTGAATGAGCAACCCAAAATCCCCGGGAGCCTCGATCTGCCCCGGGAAGACGGAGATCTCAGCCACAGTTGGAGAGAAAGGGATCTAGTGGGATCCCAGCTGCTTTGAGACGTTGGGCGGGAGGAAGGAAGAGGCTCCTGTGACGGTGGAGCTGAATTCCCATCAGGAAGGGCCCCCTTGCAGAGTCCCCGAGGGGCCCTTCAACTCCGCCCGGCTGCTTGGCTGGAGTCCAAAGGGCGCTGCTAGCGGAGCGTCTCCGGGGCTGCGGAGTCCTTCGCCGGGGGCGGCAGAGGGGGCCTCGGTGGGGCCGAAACCTTGGGCTAAAGGGGAGGAAGAGTGGGGGAAGAGCCACACAACCATCTGCCTTCAGTCTCAGCGGCCAGAGGCTTCCGAGCGCTCAGAGGTTTGGGGTTCTTGGGCGGGGCGAAGGGAAGGGAGGGGCTGGGATTCTGAGAAGGGGGAGGGGCAAATGCAGAGAGCCCCGCTTTTCTTTGGCGGAAGAAAGAGGCAGGAGAAGGCTCCCCTGCTGATGGCCGCTTGGCTTTCCCGCAGCGCTCGCCCTGGTGGTCGCCCCTCCAGGTGAGACTCTCCGCATCCCTGCTGAGCCCCGGAGACGCTGCGGGAGGATGGCGGTTCTTTGGCCCCTTGAACTCTCGCTTCTCTTGCGGCTCCTCTGCCCCCTTTCTCGGGCGCTTTGCCCGCTGCTCTCGCTTTTCCTCTCGTTCCCTCCCTGGATTTAAGCCCCCCCCCTCCTCCAATGCTCTCCTTCACCCACACACAACACGCCCCCAGAAAAACAGCCCCCGCAACCAACCTCCCACCAACCCCCACCGAGAATACTCTGCCCTTACCAAACAAAGAGTGCCCACCCCCGCCTCGCTCCTTTGTCCCTCCCCAAGCAGAAAAGGCTCCTTCTGCCGCAGCGCCCCCTGCGCCCCCTCGCCCTGCCCGGACCTCCAGCCGTCACCCTCGCCCCTCGCCTACCCCGCTCCCTCGTACCCGGAGCCGGCAAGAACAAGCCACGCACACCCCTCCGCGAAGCCGCACTTTGGGGAGGAGCCCGGCAGTTGCCCCTTCAACCTCCCACCGGCGGAGGACACGCCACGCTCCACCGCCAATTAATACACTCACACCTCATTTTCTCAGCTTCCCACTCTTCTAGCCCTGGTGGTGTTACCTCGATGGGTCATGAAACGTCTGTAAGAAAACCAGGAAGCTCCGAGAGCCCAAGGAGCCTGAGGTCAACCCTGAGCTACAAATAGTCTCCTTCATTGGCTCCCAGTTTTGCCTCTAGGAAAAACTCGCTTTCTTTTAATGCTCTCATCAGACCCCAAACGGCATTCAGGAAGGCAGAGACCTCTAAAGAATGGGGGGAAGGGGCTGCTGAACCCTCAGGAAGGTGGGTGACACCAGAGGAAAGGAAGGCCTGGTGGAAATGGATTCATCCACAGCATTTTGATCAAAGTATAACTTTAAAAAATGCATTAAAGCTCAACTCTTTTTATTTATTCAAAATGCACTAGAAACCCTCCAATTTCATATACTTTAACTATAAAAGTACTAGAAAATTATATAATATTTTTTCTGTGGAATAGAAAGTATTCCTGGAATTAGGTGTTGTCCAAAGAAAGTATTTCTTGAAATGTAAAAACAGAATATCAAATAAATATTGCTTTTTGTCTTTCTCAGATACAGAAAAATATATCAAATGTCCAGATGATAAATATCCAAAGGAGAATAGAGTCCAATTTATCCCCAAAGTTATAAATTTCTTCTCTTATGAAGAACATCTGGGAATCATCCTGGACTCTTTTGCCCTCCTCTTCTTCCTAACTACAGTCCTTGTTTTAATCATCTTCATTAAATACGGAGAAACTCTCCTTATCAAAGCCAACAACCGGGACCTCTCCTACATCCTCCTGGTCTCCCTCCTGCTTTGCTTCTTGTCTCCTTCTCTCTTCATTGGTCAACCAAGGAAAGCCACCTGCCTTCTCCAACAAACGGTCTTCAGCATCATCTTCTCAGTTGCCTTCAGCAACATCTTCTCAGTTGCCGTTTCTTCTAGGAGCCGAGGTGGCGCAGTGGGTAGAGTGCAGTACTGCAGGCCACTTCAGCTGACTGCTAGATCAGCAGTTCAGCGGTTCAAATCTCACCGGCTCAGGGTTGACTCAGCCTTCCATCCTTCCGAGATGGGTAAAATGAGGACCCGGATTGTTGTTGGGGGCAATATGCTGACTCTGTAAACCGCTTAGAGATGGCTGAAAGCCCTATGAAGCGGTATATAAAAAATCTGCTATTGCTATTCTCTCTTGGTCAAAACCATCTCTTGGTGCTGGCTTTCCTGGCCACAAAACCAGGAAACCAAGTGAAGAGATGGTTGGGGAAGAGCTTGGCCAACTCCATCATCCTTTCTTCTTCTGCAGTCCAAATTATCGTCTGCTCCATCAGCTACATTATCCTTCTGAGGCCAGACCTGGACACAAAGGAGCAGCTTACGGCCAAAATAAATGTAAAAACATGAGACATAACATCATTACGATATTGGAAGAATTGTTAAAGTTTATTTTATTTGAAAGGAGATATTCTTTCCACTTTGATAGTAGGCAGGAGCCAAAGAAAAGCAAATCTACTTGTTTCAGAAGGGGAAATGATTGTACTTCTTGTATCTCCCTATTCATCCCAATAAATCTATTTTATTCTAAATCTAAAGAGAACTCTGGGAAAGTCATTCAGAGGAATGTGATAGTCAGCAACTTCCAATGAACCAGACACCTTATGAAAAATAATTGAGGCCCTTGTTCCTACTGACAGCAACTAAAAGTGTTTGTGTGTGAGAGAGAGAAAGATCATAAGAGGTCAGGTGGGAGCTATGGGAACCCTGCTCTAACCGTATTGTTGGATCATCTCCATGAGAAGCCTTGGAATGGCAGAATGAGCTGGAATGCAGGGATTGACCTCCTCTCCTTCACTATTATGTCCTTCTTTCTTGATTTCCTGATAAAATCGACCAGAACAGCTGTTTGGGATTTCACTTTGGGGTTGTTATTATTTAAGTATCTACCTTTTAGAAATCCCAACTTTTCTCCTTTCTCATCCAGAGAATGAAAATAGCAACATCTAATCTGTCCCTTTAATTTTCCACTCTATCACTTGTCCATAAAGCCTTTCCCTGCTTCTATTCCAAGAATAGAAGAATAGATGTGTGTGAAGCGCTGGAGAAGAGGCCCAGGGAAAAAAGCCCTTGAGAGTCTCTCCGGGAGGAGGTTGAGGGAATCCTGTGTAGAGGCAGCCTCAAGTGCTCTGGATTGAGAGCATGAGAGAGTTCAATGCCGCCTATTCATCCAGGTCAAGAAGGGAACGGAGGGGGAGTAAGGGGGGACATCCAGGTTTCTAGTAAGAGGCACCCATGGAAGATCTTCTGCTTTCCAACCTCAGAGATTGTGGGTGGATGAGGAGTCAACCTGAGGTTTCAGGATGGCTACTGGTTGCCACTCGGATCCCTTTGCAAATTCCATTTTAAACAGGTAAAAAGATTTGATGGATCAGACCAAGATACGTCCAAAATCCACGCTGACCCCCCCCCCCCAGATGCCTCTGGTCTGCCCACAAGCAGGGGGGGGGAACGTATCACTTGGCCCAACATGGAACCAGGTAGGGGAGGGATTCAGCCAGTTCCCACTGGCTGAATCCCTAAAACAGCTTGTTAATTGTATGAGCAGTTCGGCCAACCGGCTGAATTGCCGCGGCGTGTCCCCCCTACCCCCTCCTGAGGGTGTGCACACACACACACACACACACACACGAGAAAACGACCTATCTCAAGATCCCATGGATCATTTTGGTTCAGGGAGTGGAGTTCCCCAATGGCTCCCTCTCTTCGCAAAGTGAAGGGATTGCAAAAACTCTGCTGAGCCCAGAATGAAGTTTCCATGAACTTTGGGATTGGGATGGCCTAGAAAGGAGGATGACCAATGGGAAATCTCCATTCTTCAGCGTCATCAGTCTCCAGGCAGAGTCTCCCTTGACTTCACCCAGTGCAGGAGAGCGTTCCAAGCAGAGAAGAAGCCCCAGTTGGTTCTTCAGGCCAAGATCTTTCCTCCCACTTTCCCCGCTTCTCTCCCTCCACAGAACTGGCTCTCCTCCTTCGGGTGAAGTCCCAAAGGATTCTGCCCGGAGACCGATGATGCTCAAGCAAGGAGAATTCTCATTGGTGCTACCTCTAGTTCTGGCCCGCCCCTCCTACGTCCGAAATCCGAGACAAACGCTCCTCCCCCCTTCCAGATTCCTCCTCTGTGGCTGGGAGCATAAGGGGAGACCCTTATGAACGGGCTTCAGACGACCCAATGCCTGAGAAACGCAGAATGTGCGTTTTCCTAGGATCCGACGAAGCCCCAGCGGACCAATAGGAATTCTCGCTACTGTAGCGTCATCAGTCTCTGGGCAGAGTCTCCCGTGACATCACCAGATGGAAGAGAGAGTTCGGTGCCCAGAGAAAAGAGGAGGGGGAATATGTTCAGTCTTGGGGGAGGGGGGGCGCAGATCAAGGGGGTTGATGCCAGCCCTGGAGGGGAGGGTAAACTTCCTCCCCCCCCATCCAGCATGGAGTGGGGCTGCAGTGAATGAATGAAAGGGAGGCGCGGCGCAGCTCTTCTCTCTTTCTCTCTCTTTCTCTCTCTTTCTCTCTCTTTCTCTCTCTCTCTCTCTCTCTCTCTCTGTCTCTCTCTCTTTCTCTCCCCTCCCCCCCACCATTGGGAGTTCCCCTCCCCCAACCTAGTGGGGTCATCCCCCCTTCCTCTCCCTCCCGGAAGCTTCTGCCGTTGATTCCTTCCTGGCAAAGGGGCTGCCGGAGGGCCGCTTGTACCCGCAGCGCTGTGGGGTTGTCTGACTCTCCGCAAATAACAGCGCGTTTTGGTGTTCACGAATCGCTGTTATGTATGTCAATGGGGGGAGGGATAAAAAAGGGGGGGCAGGACTCCCAGGCTGAGACTCGTGAAGAGAGCAAAGAAAGGGGAAGGTCCCGTCTGGGGCTGCCATGAGGCTCCCCTTGAGCTGCATCCCCCCAAATACCGAACGGATCCCCCCTACCAATTTCTCCGCTTCTCTCTCTGCCACGAACTCCCTCCTCCTTCAGGTGAAGCCCCAAAGGACTCTGCCCGGAGACCGATGACGCTCAAGCAGGGAGAATCCCCATTGGTGAATGGTTCTGGCCCCTCCCACCTCCAAAGTCCGAGGCCAATGGTCCAGGCTCCCAGGAAGCGAGCAGAAGGGAGAAGGAAGGGGAAGTTCTGATTATGAGACCCTGAACGTCTCTGGAGATAAATTCCAATGGACTGTCAGGCAATCAAGGTAGTCCTCCACTCATGACCACAATTTCTGTTGCTAAGTAAGTACTCTGTCATTGTACAAACTTTTTGCCACAATTGCTAAGCAAATGAGTGCAGTCGTTAAGTAAATCAAGCGGTCATTAAGCAAACCTTATAGTGATCCCATGACCCCAAGGTACTGCAACTCTCATAAATACACGCCAGTTCCCAAGTGCCTGAGTTTTGATCACGTGATTTATGACAGGCGCTGCAGCGGTCGTAGGTGATCATGGAGGCCACACGACCGAAAGACGGAAACCCTGGCAAATACACGCTGGCTGCCAAAGGTCCAAAGGTTGATCATGGGACTGTGAGAACATTGTGGCGGCCGTAACTGTGAGGACCTTTCTCAGTACCATTGTAATTTTGAAGGGTTGGCAAAGGTCTGGTTTTCCATGGAGGGCTGCCTGCCCTTCGGCCTCCCTCAGCCTTCCTGTCCTTGCTCCAAGGGGTCTCTGCAGAAGAGCCAACCTTGATGTGCCTCCTCCACCAGCAGAGCTGGAGACAGGCTCCCTGCTGCTCCTCTTGGCTTTGGGACCCAGGTTGCTCCTGCTGGTGGGTTTCAGTTCCCTGGAGCCCTTTGCCAGCTTTTTGGAAGCCAAAAGGGGCGTTGAGACAGCAGGCAAAGGCTGGGAAAACAGCTCCACCCAGGAGGTTCTCACCCCCATGAAGGAAGTCCAAGCTCCGTGTTAAGGGAGGGAGGGGTCACTGGGCCAGGTTGGGGGTCTCCGTGACTCTCAGGGGCTTCCTTGGCTCAAGATCTCCAAGGAAGAATTGGCCAAGTCTGGGATCCATTGTGGAAAGGCTTCAGAATGCAAGAGACTCTGAGAAGGGCCTGGAGCCTCTCTGGAGACTGGAGCTGCCATGGGTTCCTTTAGGAGGATGAAAATCCTTTTGTGAAATTGTCTCTTCTGTCGAGCCGAGAAGTTGGCCAGGTCATCAGGGAAGGACCTCCCCATCGCCCACACCCCATGGACGTTTTCCATCCTTCCCTTCTTTGGGACAAGGATGGTTAGCTGCCTTTATTTCAAGATGGATGTGAAGGACTCCTGAGCCACATCTTCCTTGTTGGCCTTTTGTGGAGGGCTGGAGGTTTCTTCTGAGTGGCTTCTCCAGAGCAGGAAAGGCAGGAGAAGACCCACAAGTGGGAGGCTACCAATCAGGATGACTCATTGCAGGGGATTCTTCCTCTTTCCTGGAACTGAGGAAGGAGGCAGGAAGTGGGAGAGGGGAAAGGGCTCCTGGGTGCAAACACAGAGTCGATCTGCAGGAGGGAATCCAGGAGGTCTCTTAATCTGTCCCTGGGGTGGCTTTCCTCAGGTTGGCCATTTCAGATAGGCTCAACTACATCTCCCAGAATTCCCAGCAGAGCTTTGATTGCATCATCATGGATGCTTCTGATCTATGGCCCATCCAGCCCTGGGCCTTCTTGGAATTGTAGTTGATGCATCTGGTGGATGTTGGAACAGAGGAGGAGGCTCCTGGAGGTCATCCACTTATGTGCGATTTGTGGACAGGATTTGGGCAAAACATAAGCCAGAAGGAACCAAACTGTGGCTTCCTCTACTGTTTCATCCAGAGTTTTTCATCTCTGGCAACTGAAATGTATTAATTATGTTTTAAATTTCTTGAATTAAGCTGGAGTAGAAAGAAGAAAAAAAGGTAAGTATAGAAAAAAGACTATTGTGCCACAAGACAGACAGACACACATACACAGACACACACACACACACACAGTTCAGAAATTCTTCATATATGCAAGATATAAAGTTTTATGAAGCAGTTTCAATAAAGGACACCATTAGTTATAACAGCCAAAGCCCAGTTGACATCTTTAAGTAACTGTTCAGAAGCTGCAAGGAACAGCAGGATTTCCTGGAGGAATCAGGCCCACAAATTTCCCCTTCCAAGGTTGGAGATCAAAAGGCAGAGAGGCCATTTCTGTGCTCTCTCCATCAAGATCCAGATAACTGAGGTGCCCTACAAGAGGAGAGGGGCCTGGGCAATGACTGGGAGCTACCGGTCCAAGTGGAAGTCCAAGGATCTGGTCACAATGTTGAGGTCCCCTTTTATTCTAGGTCTCCCAGGGCTGCAGCAGCAACAGACACAACATCAAAGTTTCAATCTCTGGTCTACAAATGGAGCCGCACCAGTGTTGGCAAACACACCTGGCCCCCCTTCTCGGAGGAAAATGGCCTTCTTTGCTGCCAAGTATGAATCATGAGGGTGCTTGAATTAACATCCAGAGGCCACCAGATTGGGGCAGGCTGTTCTCATTCATTATCCGCAACTGATAAGAGTCTCAACAGCCATGAATCAACAGGTGGAAGGTCCCTGTCCAGTAATTAATGGTCAGTTCTGTCCTATTCTTTAGATATGATAAGTGCAACCTCAGTGTGATTGTGAATTTCTATAAGACACATGAATTGTCCTTTATCTGAGGAAAGTATTCACTACATGGGGAGCAGTCAACTCTGTCATATGTCTTTTTAGGTCCCCTTCTTGGTAAATGGAATTGCATCAAATCAAATCAAGTTTATTAGAATCAAAGACTAGAACAAATAAAAACACTCAAGCAATATCCAGTTAAAAATTCTAGAATGAAATAATAAACCACAGATAAAATCTACATTAAAATCTCAATTATTTGACATCCAATCTGTCAATTACACATGGCCTAATGATACTATAATATCAGTCCTTAAACTGTGAGGCCCATTCAGTCATTAAATACTAAAAGGCAAAGGAGTAGAAATGCAAAAGGGTTTCCTACATCAGTTGTGTAAAATAGCCATGGTGGATTAATCACATGTTTCCCATGGATCCTCAGTGCTGCTGCGGAGAATCGAGACACCTTTGCTGTAAGCAGAGTCTCTTCGGCCTTAAGCAGCCACTGGAGCTGAGCAGTGTTGGAATGGCCAGGATGCCTATCGGTTATTGGGAGGATATGTTTCTTTCTAGTATCTCCATAGAAAGAGCATCGAAGGAGTCTGTGTCCAACTGTCTATCCAGGGGAGGAGGGAGGATTGGGGGAGGGAGGGAGGAAACTGGGGGACTGACTTGCTACCTCGTGTACCAGGTGAGTCTGGCCAGAGCCGGATCTGGAAGCCAGAACTGAGCAGCCAAATGGGCTGAGCAGTCGGGGGCCAAACAGCCCGCAGGGGAGGAGGGGAGAGGAGAGAAGCCAGAAGCTGAAGGGGAGCCCAGGGGTCCCCAGGAGAGGCCTCGGGGGAGCAGAGAGCCCCGAGGCAGCAAGGCTGAGGGAGCAGGGGGGCAGAACAGGAGGACAGGGCTGGGTGGAGGGTCTCGGGGGGCAAGCAGAAGCTCCTGCTGCTCCAGAGCCTCTCAGGGGTAAGCAAGAGAAGGAGGAGGCCATGCCTAAAATCTACCTGTACTTTCCCTCCCCCCCTCATGCATCCACCCCATCCCACCCCATAGATGGTCTCTCCCACCAGTCAGACAAGCACATCCACACCACACCAGAGCCGACTCCCACCCCATAAAGAAACATCCAATTCAACCCCTCTGGCACTAAGCCTATGGGGAGCCCCCCCCCCAAACATTCTTCATCAAGCACAGGGAACTTAACCAATCGCAACAGTCTAAGAGAGTTGGAAGGGACCTTGGAGGTCTTCTAGTCCAAGCTCTGCTCAAGCAGGCTAATAGTGGAGTCTTTAAGAGAGTTCTGACTTCAAGCTAAGAGAGATCTAATAAAATGAAATTCAAAGTAGAGAAAAGTAAAGTCTTATACTTGGGTAAGAAAAGACAAAAGTACACATATAGACTGGATGAAACCAGGCTTAATAGCATTAACTGTGAGAGGGATCCTGGTGGTCTTAGTGGAGAACCAATTAAATATAAGCATTAACAGAGGGATACAATCAAGATCAAGGCAGGTACTAAAACCACTCTATAAAGCCTTAGTAAGACCACACCTAGAGTACTGCATACAGTTTTGGTCACCACACTATAAAAAAGATATTGAGGCTGTAGAAAAAGTGCAGAGAAGAGCAACCAGGATGATTAGTGGATTGGAGGCTAAAAGAGTTGAAGAACAGTTGCAGGAAATGGGCATGGCTAGTCTACTGAAGAGAAGGACCAGGGGAGACATGATAGCAGTCTTCCAATATTTGAGGGAAAAAAGGAAGGAGACAAGCTATTTTCCAAGGCACCTGAAGGCCAGACAAGGAATAATGGATGGAAACTGAACAAGGAGATTTTCAACCTGGAACCAAGGAGAAATTTCCTGACAATGAGACCAATCAACCAATGGAGCAGAAGTTGCCTTCAGAAGGTGTGGGAGCTTCATCCCTGAAAGCTTTCAAGAAGAGGCTGGACTGCGATCTGTCAGAAACGGTGTAGGGTCTCCTGCTTAAGTGGGGGTATTGGACAAGATGATCTACAAGGTCCCTTCCAACTCTGTTAATCTTTTCTACTTTCTAGAGAGTCTGGGAAGGATTCCACACGTGAATGTCCGAAACTGTGAATGAAGAAATGCTTAATTCCTTCTCTGAATTTCTTTTTAGGCACAAAGAAAAAAAATGAAAAGAACGATGAGAGAGATAGAGTCAGTATACAATTTCAAATAGGCACAAAAATTGATAAGATGGTTGACCAATTGCACCCAGTGAGGAGTCCTTCATGGAGCTACATCTACATGGGGCGAAATATTCAGAGGGGCACCTCAAGTTTCTGCCTTGGGCCCCAGACTCTTCCATATCTTCCTAAGTGATCTATGTGAGGGGACAGAAAGGGAACTCATCAGGTTTGCAGATGGCACCAAGCTTGTGGGAATTACTAGAATATAAGCTCAATATCCAGAAGACACAAACATGGGACGCTACCTAACAAGATGCAGTTCACTGGTGAGAAAAGCCAGGATCTGCACTGAGGAGACCCCAATGCCCAGGTACAGAACAGGGGGTACCTGGCTCAGCAGTGGCACCTGTGGAAGGATCTCCTGGAAAAGCATTTAAGGATCAGCCAGAACTCTGCTGCAGATGACAAAATGGCCCCAGGCAGTTTTAGGCAGCAATAAAAGAGGGGAAGATTCAAGAGGGAGAGAAGGGCTGGTAGAGCTTTCTGTCTCTCTGGTCAGACCATCCTTGGAATACTTTGTCCAATTCTGGTCACCCCAGAAAAGAAAAAGTTGTGGAGATTCTGGAAAGTGTGAAGAGAAGAGGAACAAAGATAATTTAAGCTCTAGAGGCCAAATCATTTGATGAACTGTTGAGGGAGTTTGCTATGTCCAGCCGAGACAAGGTGGGAAGGATTGGGCAGCCATGATAGAATCTTCTGGCACTTTTAGGGGCTCCCACAGAGAAGTGGGGAGTGACTTCATCTCCAGGGCCCTGGAGGGAAAGAGAAGAGGCAACAGGTGGGAGTTTGTTAAAGAGAGACCCAATCTAGAAGTCAGGAGAAGTTTTCAGACAGTAGGAACAATTAAGCCGTGGAATAAGTTGCCTCGCAAAGTAGAGAGTGCTCCATTTCTGGAAGTTTTCAAAGTGGACAAGAGAACCATTTGACTGGGATGGTATAAAGTTCCTGCCTTGAGCAGAGGGCTGGACTAGAAGACCTCCAAAGTCCCTTCCAGCCCTATCAATCTACCTCCTATGTTCTACCATCCCTAAGGCTACTTCACCACCCACCACCCACCAGCCACTGACCAGCTCCAGTTGGCCTTGGTGGCCCCTGGCTTCCCCCTCCTGTTGCTTCTCTCTTGCAGCCTCTGGAGCAGCAGGAGTTTCTGCCTGCCCCCGAGACCCTCAACCCAGCCCTGTCTTCCAGCTCTGCCACCAGCTCCGTCAGCCTTGCGGCCTCTGGGGGTCTCTGCTGCCTCGAAGCGTCTCCTGCAGACCCCTCGGCTGCCAGTTCAGCTTCTAGCTGTTCTCCAGTCTTATCCTGTGGGCTGCCCAGATCCCAGCTGCTTGGCTCGTTTGGCTGCTCGGTTCTGGCTCCCAAATCCAGCTCTGTTCAGACTCTCTGCCTTCACCACAGCTGAGCCCTCACCCTCCACATTGCTGCCCCTCGGCCTCAGATGGCACTCCAGGGCTTCGAGCTGAGCCTGGGAATCCATCACTACCAACCTCACCTCACCACTGCCATAGCCATCCCCTCCACCCTCTTTCTTGGCTCGGAGCCCTGGGATTCCTCGGTGCTCTCAGGCCCTGATGCTCGGTGGCTGGGAGGCTTTCAGCTCAGCTGACAATCCTGCAGAGTGACTGGTAAGATGGGGGTAAGGGAGGGGCTTCAGCTGGTAAGGGTGGGGCTCTCCTGACTCCTCTGGCACACTGGGTGGCAAGTCAAGGGAAGGAAGGGGAAAAATCTCTTTTCTCTTTCAAATGGGTAAAAGGCAGCCATATCTCCATTCCAGGTATGGGGAGAGAGAGTGTCAGCAAAGTTGTCCCATGTGCTGCTCACTCAGAAGTGCCAACATCATTTTTGAAGAAGGCCACTTGGCTGGTGACTTCCCTGTGGAGATCGTCCCTGACCTTCTCCAAACACCTGTTCTGCAGCTCTAATTCTTGGATGGCCATCCTGACATGGGTCAATCCTTCTCTGTTGGCCTCCAGAGTTTTCTGCAGGTCTTCCATTCTGGCCTGGTAAACACAGGTCTGCTGATGCTGCAGATGGTTGAGGTGCTTCTTCTCATTTCCCCCTCACATTCTGAACAATGGTGACTTTCTGCTTCAGTTGGCTGGAGTGGCTTTTCTCCACAAAGTGGAACTTTGGTCCATCTCAGCCAGTTCATGCTGCAGACTCTAGAGGTGCTTCTTGAGTTCTTAAGAAGGTTCCAGACAACTTTGAGGAGCTTCTCAGAGGTTCTAAGGCAGCCTTCTCAAGTTTGAGGAAGGCCACTTGGCTAGTAACCTCAGACATTTCTTTCTGGAGTTCTTCAGTGTGTTTCACCAAAGATTCTTTCTCTAGTCCTAAGTGGTGGATCATCGTGTTGGCATGGTCCAAGCTTCCTTTGTTGTTTTTTGCAGGTCTTCTGTTGTGGTCTGAAGTTGATCCTCTGTCTGCTTGAGACAACTGTGCTGCTCTTTCATCCGTTGTTTGTCTTTCATGGATTCCTGGATCTGAAAGTCAATTGAATCTGGTTAATCTGGAGATCGTGGAGGCCATCCCTGCTCATTGAGAAAACAGCCCAAGGATATTCCCTAAAGGACCTTTTCTTCCCTGCTGCTGACCTGTTTGGAAAATGGAGAGACACAGTCACTTCTTCTCCCAGTTCAGGGGACATTTTGTTACCTGCCTAAAGTCCACAGATGCCTTCAAGTGGCCCAGTTTGAGAAGCACTGACTTAATCCATAACAACCGATCTCCCTTCAAACTATCCTACTTCCCATTTGATTCTGGCTACAATTCGACGCTTATCTTCTATCAAGACTCTCCAAAGGAGTCAGAATCTGCGATCGGTCAATTCGGCCACCTCTGGCACTGCTAGGCGGTTTCTCAGGAGAGGGAATGGGGGGGGGACCATTCAGATTAGGAAAGCGCCCCCTTCTCCAAGTACTTACCAGTCCCATCCAAGACACAAAATCCTGGTGGGTCCCTTTGAGCCAGTCCCTCTCTCTCAGCCACAGCCTCCCTCACAAGCATGTTATTGTGGGGATGATGGAGTCTTCAGTATGTTCACTGCATTGAGCTATTTAGAGAAAGAATAAAGGTGGATAAAAATCTGAGTAATAAAAAATAAAAATATATGAATAAATAAATCAGCAGGATGAGTCTATTTGGGAAATAACTACATCTGGCCAATGGAATCCCCTTTTTAGGTTAATTTCCTCATGTCAGCTTCTACCTTTGGGGTCTCAATGCCTCTCCAACTGGGACATCCTGAAGCCAATTTTTTCCCTAGATCACATTGGAGCCCCCCAGCTGGCTGCTCCCAGCCCCTTTCCAGAGACAGGAACCTTTGACATGTTGGGTGAGGAGTTTGGTGACAGGCATGGAGGCTGCAGACATGGTAGGTATCACCACGTTTGTCCCACTTTTCTAATCTCACTGCCTAATTCTGCCTGAAAGGAGGAGCCAGGCGAGGGAGACCCTGCGATGCCCCCAGTGCCATCCATCCAATCCAGCCACTTTCCAGGGATGTTGAGCAGAGCCTCCATTATGTGGTCCAGACTCCCCAAGGATGCTGGAGGTTGCCATGGTGAGCTCCAGCCAATGAGCTCAGGAGGAGCCTCTGATGTCACAAGCCAAGGCTTTGATTGGCCTGGACCTGAGATTTGAATAATAATCGCCAACTGGCTGCCTTTCCCTGGGGGGGGGCGTGGCTTATCCATTGATGAGCCAATCCTGAAGGGACTTTGAGCCCCGAATTCAGTTCAGCCAGAGTGGCTCCCTCTGAAGGGGGAACGCTTGGTTGCTTGGAAAGGTTGGGGCACCCCAGATTCCGCCCCTTCTTTGGGGGTGCAATCTAGATTGAAAACTTGTCCCTTGGATCTGGAATCTGGTATGAGAGATCCAGAGAATCCAGGTTTCCTGCACCTGCCCAGATGATGAAAGGGAAACATGCATAAAATATTAGATATTATTCCTCTTAAAAAGGCCTTGTGGGAAGGTGCCTGAAGAAACGATGGATCCAATGATGTACAGTCCCTAACCAAGTATCCTACACATAGTCCTCAATTTATATCCATTTATTTAGCAACAGTTCCAAGTTCCATGGCCATTGAAAAAAGCACTTTATGATGGGTCCTCATACTTATGACAAGTGCAGCACACTTGGGTGCCTGGCAATCAACATGGATTTTTGACAAAGAAAATCAGTGGGCAAAACAGTGTTTGTTTCATGACTGCAGGATTCACTCAACAACCGCAGTGATTCGCTTAACAACTGTGGCAATAAACATTGTACAATTCAGCACAACTCACTTAATGACCACCTAGCTTAGCAATGGCATTTCTGGTCCCACTTCTGGTCGTAAGTTGAGAGGTAGCTCTAGGGTGTAGCAGCAGGCTGATCTGGAAAAGCTTAAGCAGGGATGGATTTAAGCAGGGGTGGAAGACCACCAGGAAATGCCACGGTTAGATTGAAAAGAAGGCAGTGGCCTATCTTTCTATGAAGAAAATTAGGTGAGGCCCTTTAGTGACTTTGAGCCAATCAGTAAGTGACTCTGAGTTCTAGTCCTACCTTAGACATCAAAGGCAGATGGGGACTTTGAGCCAATCACATTTCAATTCCCAGAGCCCAGCTAGGACTTCATGGCCAATGTCTAATGTCCATTTCTCCCCACATTTTTCATGGACGGAGAGTCCTAAAACATTTTCTTTGCCATTCCTTGTTTCTCTGCTTAGTCTCTGCCTCAGTCCAGATGAGTGGAAAATTGTTATCCTGGATTTGACAAGAGGGCTCGAGAAGAAGAGCCAGTTTGCTGCTATGACTGTGTTCCTTGTCCGGAGGGGACCTTCTCCACTCAGGAAGGTGGGTGACATTGAAGAAAATGGGAGGCACTGCAGAAATCCAGAGCATTGTCATGAAAGTACCAATTAAAATAGGCTTTGAAGCTCAATTCTTTTCTTGCTTATTTTCAAAATGCTCCATTTCTTATCTAAAGGAGAAAAGAGCAAAAAGACCACGAAGGAAAGGCTGGGAAGAGATGGGGGGCTGTGGGAGATTGGGCAAACTTTACACTATTATTTATCTCTAATAAATTTACCTACCCAGTATCTCTTCTGGTTTTCAGTTTTGAAGTTTCCTGCTATTTCTTTTTTTACCTTTTAAGAAATAGATCATAACTTTCATTCTAATTTCATGAATTCTACCCCACAGGCTCAATGTAGCTTTTACAGCGCAGGCTTGATCTCCTGAAATGATATCCATACATTTAACATATTTAACTTCACCTAAGAGAACCCTCTGTGCAATTCAAAGGGCAGAAAAGTAGAAACCGTATCTTCTTAGAAATTCTATGAGAAATTCTTCAGAAATTCCACCTGAACCACATCAAAGATCTTTTCAACATCCAATGCAATGTGAGCATTGGATCGAGAGATATTATTCAGTCACTTGTGTCTTAGACACACCTTCGAAATGAAGAGATAAGAGAGTGGAAGTTTTCACAAGCTTTACCACTTCCGGAGAAAATCTCTCTTTGGATGTGACCTGCAACATTTATCTCTGTAGCAATAGTTAAGTTCTTTGGAATTTGAGGGATTTTCTTAGGTCTGTAATGGTGTAGGGCTTCCTGCCTGAGCAGGGGGTTAGACTAGAAGACCTCAAAGGTCCCTTCCAACTCTGTTTCTCTGTTAGGTCCATCACGTGGAAGATTACTGTGATACATTCTACATGGGCCTCCCCTTCAGGAACTCTGAGAAGGTGTTTCTGGTCGACAATGAGGAGATGTGGACAGTAATGGGGGAACCCCATTACATGAATATCCTGACAGCCAACTACATATCCCAAGATCCTCTGAATCAGGGGTGAAATCCTCCTGGTTCAGCCGAACCAGTAGGGATGATTGTCTTTGGTTCTGCAAACTGGTAGTAAAAAAAAAAAGCTTCCAGGGATCGTGCGGCTGAGCTGTGAGCTGCGCGATTGTTGGAAGCATTTTTTTCCACTTTTTAAAGCATTTTCCCCCTTCCAGTTTGGGCGAATTGGCAGGGAAAAATGCTTGAAAAAGTGGGGGGAGGGGTGCTGTGAAAGAGAGAGAGAGAGAGAGGGAGGGAGAGGGAGGGAGAGATGGAGGAATGAAGGGAGGGAAAAAGGAGAGGGAGGAAGGACCACAATCCTGGCTCTAGACGCAGCTTCAGAGAATGCCTTGAAAGAGCACAGCAGTCCAGGGCTGGAAGGGACCTGGAGGTCACCTAGTCCAACCCATAATAAAAAGATTATTAGATTCATTATTAACCTCAAATAATGTAGATTCCTGTGAAAATTCTGCACATTAGACTGGAAATAATTTACATCCTAGGATTTCTCCCAATTTCATAGATTTAGCTATGCTTTTTATAAAAAATACATATTCTTATCTCTTTTGGTGAAACCCATCTTGGAAAGTGATCCTACTAACAATAGAAGATATTTTTTAAAATATAGAAGGATAACATATGAAAGAAATATTGCTTTTTGTTTTCTCAGATACAGAAAAATGTATCCCCAAAGTTATAACCTTCCTGTCCTATGAAGAACATCTGGGCATCATCCTGGTCTCTTTTGCCCTGCTCTTGTTCTTAATCACAGGGTTTGTTTTAATCATCTTCATTAAATATGGAGAAACTCCCATTGTCAAAGCCAACAACCGGGACCTCTCCTACATACTCCTGGTCTCCCTCCTGCTTTGCTTCTTGTCTTCTTCTCTCTTCATTGGTCAACCAAGGAAAGCCACCTGCCTTCTCCGACAAATGGTTTTCAGCATCATCTTCTCAGTTGCCGTTTCTTCTCTCTTGGCCAAAACCATCATGGTGGTGCTGGCTTTCCTGGCCACAAAACCAGGAAACTGAGTGAAGAGATGGTTGGGGAAGAGCTTGGCCAACTCCATCATCCTTTCTTCTTCTGCTGTCCAAATTATCATCTGCTCCATCTGGCTGGGGGTTTCTCCCCCATTTCTTCATTCTGACCTCCACTCCCAGCCTGGAGAGATCATCCTGCAATGCAATGAAGGGGCCATTGTCATGTTCTACGTCACCTTCAGTTACATGGGCTTCCTGGCTGCCATTTGCTTCACGGTGGTTTTCCTGGCCAGGAATCTGCCTGGGGCCTTCAATGAAGCCAAACTGATCACCTTCAGCATGCTGGTCTTCTGCAGCGTCTGGGTGAATTTTGTGCCCACTTACCTGAGCACCAAAGGGAAATACATGGTGGCTGTGCAGGTCTTCTCCATCCTGGCCTCCAGTGCTGGTCTGCTGGTCTGCACCTTCATCCCCAAGTGCTATATTATCCTTGTGAGGCCAGATCTGAACACAAAGTAACATCTTACAACCAGAATAAATGTAAAAACATGAGACATAACACCATGAGTTTAAAGAATTGTAAAGTTTCCTTTTATTTGAAAGAACACATTATTTCCACTTAGATAGTATGCAGAATGTCATATGTACAAGTTTCAAAATGAGAAATGGTTGAACAACTTCAATTCGTTTAACACCCTTCCCTTTCATCTCAATAAATCTTGCTGAAGAAAACTATATGAAAGTCATTCAGAAAAAAATGTTGTTCAGCAACAGCTACTGAATGTGATACATTTTAAGAAATTATTTGAGCAATTATTCCTACTGAGAGTGCATGTGTCTGAGAGAGTAAGAAGACAAGAGGTAAAATGGAAGCTGTAGGAACCAAACTCCAATCATGTTGTATGACAATCTCCCTGAGAACCATTGCCTGTCCCACCAGGCTGGATAGGATGGCGGCCTCCAGGTCCTCTTCCAAAAAGACCAGATTAGCCCCTGCAGCCCCTGTGAAAGAGGAATCCTCATGAGATCCACCATCCTCTCTCAATCCCCTTATTCGGCGATGAGGACACCACAAACAGCCAATTCTCTCCCCAATGCATGGGCCAGGTTGAGACTGGAGTCCAGAAGATGTGGGTGGAGAAAACTCAGGGATGAGTCAGACTACATGGTGACCAGAGGGGGCTACCTGTGTCTGTACCATGTGAACAGATGGAAGGAGAGGGTTGGGTGTGTTATGAACTCCATCAGGGAAAAGAGTTTCTGTCTCCAAGGTGGAACATTGCAACATTGGAAAGTCTGCTTCAGCAATGGGAATGTTACACTCCATTTGGGATTTAAGTCGGGGATGACCTACTTCAATTTATTTTTGTTATCTCTGCTTCCGAGTCTGCAAGTCTCAGACCTGGGAGGGGGAGGGGCGGAGAGGGTTGGGGAAGCCAGGGAGGGGAGGGTGCATGGGGCTGTGGGTGGTTAAATGAATGAAGGAAACTTCCTCAGTGACTTTATGGGGAAGCCAGCAGGGAAGGTTGCAAACGGTGATGATTCTGGGGCATTGCAACTGGATGTGCAGGATCCAGATAGCGATTGTGTGATTATGGGGGTGCTGGGATGGCCAGAACTCCAAGGACCGGCCAGAACCAGCATTCATTGAGTGCTGTTGTAACTTGGAACGGTTGATGACCCAATGGCCATAGGTCGAGGACTTCCTGTACTGTAAGATGTTGGGATCTCCTTTGCTTTTGTTTCAGCCATGAAGAACTAGTAGAAGAACTATTTCCTTTCGGGCCCATTCAGATACAGTGCAGGGAGGAAGGTTGGCAGGGAAGATCAGAGGAGTCAAGATAGAGGCCACCATTCACGTCAAAATGGGCTGAGCTTCTCTTATATCATTGTGCCCCCCATCCTGTCTGTTTTGACCACGTCCTGCAGAGCCTCCCCAGATGCCATCGCTGGAGCTCAACGGGGAAATGAGTTGTTCGCTCTTCACTTCATGCTGTGTCATCAGGCCTCCCTTCTTTGGGGGGGGGTTCTCCAATGAGGGGGCAGTTGGCCTTTGAGTCCTGCATGGTGGGGAAGAGGGTCCCAAGCAGAGCCCATTGGGGCAGGGAGGGAACCCCAGAAGCCCCGAGAGAGGGTCTCCCTAGTCAATCCAGCTGCCTCTTGCTGGATCTAGTATCAGATTTGGGGGCTGGATGACCCTGTGGGATTCATTGCCTAGTTTGGAAATAAACAATCAACAGCCAAAACGTCCAAGAGAAAAGAATGGTAATTTTATTCTGCACTTTGCAAAGCGGGTGGACCAGGCACACACAGGTACATTGGACACACCCCAAATCATCAATCCATTTGCCTTGCATTCCCTAGAACCCTTACAAATTTCCTCCCACCTCTTCTTCATTGGCTTAGTAATCATGAGGCCACAACCCATCCAAAGTGTTTAAAATGAATACCTTTTCTCCGCCCCTGATTACATCTCCGGCTACCCTAATTTTATCTCCCTCTGCCCTTATGTACGAATTTCCTTTCATGGTCCTGGTTCCTAGGGGTTCTCTCTAGAGTAACGATCATATCAGTGAATTCTGGTTATGGCCGGTTTCTAGCATAGCAAAGGCCTCTGATCCCGGCTCCTAAGTACAATTCTCAGGCTCCAGCCCAGCTCATGAGATTAGAAGCATATAAAATGTATTTCCATCACAGGCCAACCTGTCTTCCTACAATTCTGTAGAAACCATACAACTCTGTTTCCCACAACATCTTACTTACTAAGCCAATGAGGAAAAGGTTGGAGGTAAATTGGTAAGGGCAATTGGGGATAGAAGGCAAATGTATCAATGACTTAAGGTGTGTCCACCATACCTGCCTGTGTTAGCATGGTGGTCCATTCTCTTTGAATATAAAATCAGCATTGTTTTCTCTTGGGAGTTTCAGCTGGTCATTGTTTATTTCAAAACTACACGTGAAACTCAAAAAATTGGAATATTGTGCAAAAGTTCATTTATTTAAATAATGCAACTTAAAAGGTGAAACTAATATATGAGATAAGACTCATTACATGCAAAGCAAGATAGTTCAAGCCGTGATTTGTCATAATTGTGATGATTATGGCCTACAGCTCATGAAAACCTCAAATCCACCATTTCAGAAAAGTATAATATTACAATGCAATCGATAAAACAAGGATTGTACATAGAACAATATCGGACCTCTGAAAAGTATAAGCATGCAAGATGTAATCAGTACTTGGTTTGGGCTCTTCTTGCAGCAAATACTGTCTCAATGTGTCATGGCATGGAAACTATCAGCCTGTGGCATTGCTGAGGTGTATGGAAGACCAGGATGCTTCAATAGCAACCTTCAGCTCTTCTGCATTGTTCGGTCTCATGTCTCTCATCTTTCTCTTGGCAATGCCCCATAGATTCTCCATGGGGTTCAGGTCAGGCGAGTTTTCTGGCCAATCAAGCACAGTAACTCCTCGGTCATTGAACCAAGTTTTGGTGCTTTTGGCAGTGTGGGCAGGTGCCAAGTCCTGCTGGAAAATGAAGTCAGCATCCCCATAAAGCTCGTCTGTGGAAGGAAGCATGAAGTGCTCCAAAATCTCCTGGTAGACGGCTGCGTTGACCCTGGACTTAATGAAGCACAGTGGACCAACAGCAGCAGATGACATGGCTCCCCAAATCAACACATTCTAATTTTTCGAGTTTCACCTGTAGACAATGAATCCCACAATCTCTTCACAGGAATGGGGCGTGGGGGCTGCCCCTGGGCCTTCTCTTGGGGTCTGGGCTTTGCTTTCCCCTGGGTGGTCCATGCATGGAAACAGGTGGCAGTGGAATATGGAATATGGTCTCCCCTCTTTTTCCACGACTCAGAAGATAGACCCTGGGGGGTGGGGGTGGGGTTGCAGATCACCTTTCCATCTGCAACACGAGGGTCCTGAGCTTCCCATCTCTCCTTTTTCACTTAGATATTCCCTCTCTCTCCCTCTCTCTCTTTCTCTGTCTCTCTCCCTCCCTCTCTCTCTCCCTTTCTCTCTCTCTCCCTCCCTCTCTCTCCCTTTCTTTCTCTCTTTCCCTCTCTCTCTCCCTCCCCCCTCTCTCCCTTTCTCTCTCTCTCTCTCACACACACACACACACATGTGATTTAGTTTAACTCTGCAAAAGTTTGGCAACTACTTTTTCACTAAAGTTGATTTTGTTCAACAGACTGGCTGCACTATTGCATAAGCCCTTTTGTGTGATGTCCTTGAGCATTAACTTCCAAAATAAAGTAAAATTTAGCTGGCAGCTATTTCAGATCTGTGACATGCTCTGGCATTAACTGTCCCCTGGAGTTTTGTCTTTATGTAACAAATATCAGATTTATTTGTTTCTTCAGCCACAGGCACTGTATATTCCCTCTGGAGTCAGTTTCAAGCATGGAGACCCCAAACCTCTCAATTCTAGATGACCAATTTAATTCAATCTCTGCCCCTGTTATTATGGATCACATGGGGATTATTTCCCTTTCATTTCCCTCCAGAGAATTTCCCAACAACCTTTGAGTCCAAGAACTGGTTGAATTATCCAGGGATCCCACCTGAGAGGGAGAATTATGATAAAAGTTTCAGCTCTGCTCTTTGGCCAAATCCTCCAGGGGAGACTTTGTGCAGAGAAATAGGGAGTTTGGGGACAGGCAGGGTCTGTGCTCTTGAATGTCCATCTCTCTCCTTTCTAGGTGAAGCTGAGTGTTTCTCTGTGTTTGAATCAGGAAAAACACTGGATCATATTCCACCTTGTGAGAGTCCTTTGAATTCTTCTCATTCTTCTTTAGAAAGAGGAAGGGGATTGATTGATTCACCCCATGAATTATGGACCTCCTGCTTCTGATGCTGCTTTTATCCCATCCAGTTTCTGGGAAGCTGAGAATAAAATGCCCACAGAGTTCGGAGCACCAGGATGGAAAAGGACCACAGAGCGTTTACAGCCCAGGAGACCATCTCATTGGTATAGTTCTCACTGGAAAGGAAAAATTGCATACAAAGTTGCTTTTCAACCTGGCTCCTTCTGTTCAGTTTGTTTTCCATGATTTGTAAGTCATTCAGGGTGAATGGAATCCACTCCCTTCATTCTAACATTCTCCTTCTTTTCTGTTTTTTAATTTTTCATTTATTCCCTATATTGGGGGATAAAATCCTTGGCTTCTCTCTCTTGTCTGATTTTGTGAAAGGGACTCAAAAAGGGGTCTGAAAAAAAGCTAAAAGGGCTGTAGATTATTTTTCTCTCTCGGTTCAATCCTTAATTTATTGCTTGAATCATGAATTTTATTTTAAGTAGTATTGGAATCAATTGTAGTTGCTGTACCTCAGCCAATTCCCATATTTGTGTAACTGATCATTGGCTTTGGATCAATGTTGGCTTAAGGCTCAGTAGGCTTCTGGAGAATTATATATTAAAAAACAGTATTTGTTGTTGTTGTTGATTATAATAAGATTTTTTTTACAATAGGAAAACTTCTAATTTTTTAAATGGCTTACAACTCATTTTCAACATTCAACTTCTCAAGAAGAATTCCCAAGTCCTGCACAATCTCACACTGGGCTACAACATCCAAAACAACTATTGGAGCACTTTCCACACTTCCGATGCCTTGCTGGACATTCTCTCCACTGGAGAAGCCAATGTCGCCAACTACGGCTGTGGAAGGAAGGAGAACCTTCTGGCTTTTCTTGATGCAGCTCACAGGGAGATCTCCATGCAGGCATCAACATTAGGAGGCACCTACAAAGTCCCACAGGTTTGTGTTTTTCTCCATCTGGTAAAGTGAGTGGTGGGTGGTGTTGGGCGAGCAATAGATGCAGTCATGTATGCCATGATCCTCTTAGTTAAACTTGAGAAAAATGCATTCCTTGCAGAAGAACCAGAAGGTTTTAGGTAGTGAATAGCTATATAGATTTCATAATAAATATTGTATGTTAATAATCTAATATTGATATCAAATTTGTCCTTAAATATCTCATCTATATCAGCAAAGTGAAACAGGGTTTGCTGACTTTCTAGATGTTAGTGCATTTGTCATAATTAACAGAGAAATATTATGTAGGAAATTGATTGCCCTCAAAATGGAGCTCAGCCTGTTGGCCCTGATCCAAGCTCTTTCTCCAGGTCCTTGTTTAAGAGAGAGGTTTGGGCTCAATGGAGCCATGAGAAGAAGGATTGATACTTACCAAGGAGGAAGGGAAGGATGTGTATTTGAATCCCTGTTATTCAGTCTAGATATTGACAACTTACTTCAACAAATGAAGGATCCAAAAACAGATCATAAATAAATGTTATTTCATTCTTTGACAAAAATTACTAAATTAGTGGACCAGCAAAATACAATTCACATAGTATACAGTACTTGGATTTTAGAAAGCCTTTGACAAAGTAAACCACCATCTACCTCTTGGTAAGCTAATAATATATGGGATAGACAGCATCACCCCCAGATGGACTCAGCCTGTGGTCCTCAATGGAACTACGTCTGCATGGAGGGAAACAAGCAGTGAGGGACCTCAAGGTTCCATTTTAGGGCCAGAACTCTTCAACATCTTCATCAATGATTTGGATGAGGGATAGATGGGGAACTCATCAAATTTACAGATGACACTAAAGTGGCAGGAATAGCCAACACCCCAGAAGATAGACTGAAGATCCAGATGGATCTAGAAAGACTTGAATCCTGGGCCTATCTAGCAAAAGGAAATCCAATGTAGAGAAAAGTAAAATCTTACACTGAGGCTAGAAAAACCAAATGTACAGGTACAGATTAGGTGAAACCTGGCTCAATAGCAGGAACTGTGAGAGGGATCTTGGAATCTTAGAGGACAATCTCTCAAATGTGAGCCAACAATGTGTGGCAGCAGCCAAAAAAAGCCATTGCAATCCTAGGCGGCATCAACAGAAGGAGAGAATCCAAATCACGTGAAGTATTGGTACCGCTTTATAATGTCATGGAAAAACCACCCTTGGAATAGTGCATGGATGGAGAACCTTTTCAGCACCAAGTGCTCTTGTCAGGGACGTGATCTGGAAGAGGAGTTGCCCAGTGTGCATGCGCACCAGGCAGCTCCTCTTCCAGTTTCTGGCCTGCACGCGTGCAATGATCAGTTGTCTGGTGCGCATGCGCTTGTGGAAACCGGAATACCACCTCTTCCAGTTTCTGGCACTGCAATACACGAAAATGCCAGCTGATCATTGTGCACACATGTGCACCAGAAACCCAGAAGAGCAACAGGCAAGGCCAAGCATGCCAGGCAACATGGCTTTGCGTTCCATTTAGCTCAAACTAAGAAGCTGAGGCAGTGGGCACCATTTCCCCTCCTGAGGCCTCCGTGCATCCTGGGCCCCCAGAAACACTCTGCCGGCCAAATGCTTTTTTCTTAATTTTGCAGTTTCAGTACGTGGGGCTTGCGAAGGTAAGGCATGAGCTCAGCCGGCGGGTGGCCGGGGTGATTTGGGTGGGGCAGCCTCATGGTCCCACGTGGGTCAGATTAATGGCTTCAGTGGGATTTATCCGGCCTGCGGGCCGTAGTTTGAGGACCCCTGGAATAGGGTCTCCTTCTTGAGCAGAGGGTTTAGAGTTTAGAGTTTAGAGTTTTATTAGTATTTGTAGGCCGCCCTTTTCCCTGAGGGGACTCAGGGCGGCTCACACAAAACCGGGAAGGGGGAATACAGACAATAAGATAGAAACATATAATAAAATAGTAAGCAACATACATTCATCATTCGGGAGGGGTACCTATCCTTATCCCCAGGCCAGACGGGCGAGCCAGTTCTTCAAGGCTATGCGGAAGGCTTGGACGGTGGAGAGGGTACGAATCTCCACGGGGAGCTCGTTCCAAAGGGTCGGGGCTACTGTTGAGAAGGCCCTCCTCCTTGTAGTTGCCAGCCGACACTGGCTGGCCGATGGGATACGGAGGAGGCCTAATCTATGGGATCTTATTGGTCGCAGGGATGTAATTGGCAGAAGGCGGTCTCTCAAGTATCCAGATCCACTGCCATGTAGGGCTTTATGGGTGACTAATAGCACCTTGAAGCGCATCCGGAGATCGACAGGTAGCCAGCGCAGCTCGCGGAGGATAGGTGTTATGCGGGTGAATCGGGGTGCACCCGCAATCACTCGCGCGGCTGCGTTCTGCACTAGCTGAAGTCGCCGGATGCTCCTCAAGGGCAGCCCCATGTAGAGCACATTGCAGTATTCCAGCCTAGAGGTCACAAGGGCCCGAGTGACTGTTGTGAGAGCCTCCCGATTCAGGTAGGGTCGCAACTGGCGCACCAGGCGAACCTGGGCGAATGCCCCCCTGGTCACAGCCGTTAAGTGGTGGTCAAATGACAGCTGTGGATCCAGGAGGACTCCCAAGTTGCGAACCCTCTCTGAGGGGTATAAAATTTGACCCCCCAGCCTGAGTGGTGGAATATTAGCCAAATCTTTGGGAGGAAAACACAACAGCCACTCGGTCTTTTCTGGGTTGAGCACAAGCTTGTTAACCCTCATCCAGTCCATAACGGCCTCAAGGCCCCGGCTCATCACGTCTACCGCTTCATTGAGTTGGCACGGGGCGGACAGATACAATTGAGTATCGTCCGCATATTGATGGTATCTAATCCCGTGCCTGCGGATGATCTCTCCCAGCGGTTTCATGTAGATGTTGAATAGTAGGGGGGATAAGACCGAGCCCTGAGGCACCCCATAATTTAGGGGCCTAGGGGACGATCTCTGCCCCCCCACTAACACCGACTGCGACCTGTCCGAGAGGTAGGAGGAGAACCACCGTAGCACGGTGCCTCCCACTCCCACCTCCCGCAGTCGTCGCAGAAGGATACCATGGTCGATGGTATCGAAAGCCGCTGAGAGGTCAAGGAGGACCAGGATGGAGGAATGTCCTTCATCTCTGGCTCTCCAGAGATCATCCATCAATGCGACCAAAGCGGTTTCTGTGCTGTAACCGGGCCCGAAGCCTGACTGGAAGGGGTCTAGATAGTTTGCTTCCTCCAAGGACCATTGGAGCTGGAAGGCCACCACCTTCTCAACAACCTTCCCCAAGAAGGGAAGGTTGGAGACTGGACGATAGCTATTAAGAACAGCTGGATCCAAGGATGGTTTCTTCAGGAGGGGTCTCACCACCGCCGCTTTCAGTGTGGCGGGGAAGTTCCCCTCCCGAAGGGAGGCGGTTACAACCGCCTGGATCCAGCCTCGTGTCACCTCACTGCAGTTAGTAACCAGCCATGAGGGACACGGATCCAGAACACAGGTGGAGGTACTTACAGCTCTCATGGCCTTGTCCACATCCCCGGGGGTAACGTCCTGAAACTCAACCCAGAGCTGTTCTACTTGGTCCCCCTGTGCCTCGGCTGGAACTGCGGGGGTGGAGTCCAAGTCCGACCGAAACCGAGCAATTTTGTCCGCTAAGAATTGGGCATACTCTTCAGCTCTGCCCTGCAAGGGTTCCCCCGCCTCCCTTTTGTTCAATAGGGAGCGGGTTATCCTAAACAGGGCGGCTGGACGGGACTCAGCGGATGCTACCAGGGTGGCTATGTGGGATCTTTTTGCTGCCCTAAGTGCCCTGGTGTATTCCCTGGTGCAGGTGGTTACCATTGCTCGGTTCGATTCGGACTTATCGGACCTCCAACGGTGCTCTAGGCATCTCCTCCGGCGCTTCATCTCCCGGAGTTCCTCGGTGAACCAAGGGGGTCTCCGGGATCCGCCGCCTCGGAGGAGCCGCAGTGGCACAATCCGGTCGAGGGCCTCCGACGCTGCCGAGTGCCACGCAGCAGCCAGAGTCTCCACCGGACTGTGGGCGAAAGTTGGACTAGAAGACCTCAAAGTTCCCTTCCAACCATTTTATTTTGTTATAACTTCTGTTATAGGTACATATGTTTAGCATGCTAAATACCTATTGGAATATGCTGATTTACACTGTGATATTATCATACTTACACATTGGATTATATAAATTGTGAATAAGACTTGGGTTCTTTTCTCATAATAATTATCTGATACTTAATAAATCAAGCTCAAAAGTTATGGTCTTTGGGAAATGACATCGTAGCCATAGATGGTCAGCCAATGGAGCAAGTAAGACCTTTCCTTACCTGGGGTAGTTTTCTCAGACTGAATCTTGGCTCCCCCCTCATCAAAGGAGCTCAGTTAGATCAAAGACATGAGTGAAAGTGGTGCTTGAAAGAAAACCTCATAGCTCTCCAGCTTCCTCAGCCCCAATTATTGAAGTATGTGAGGCCAAGGTTTCCCCCATGTTCTTACATCAATCTGATGTTTGGGGCTTCAGAGAGAAACCACTAGCAGAACCAACCGAATCCCAGCCGCTGAGGAGTATCTTGGGGTGGACAAAAGGACTCCAGCTGCTGCCCCCCAGAGCTGATTTGGGAATTTTCACAATTTCTGCTTTGCCTAAAATCAGAAAATATGGGTATTGGCATAAAATTTAATCTATGGTAACTGGCAGACTCAGAAAATTGTGGCTGTTAGAACAGAGAAAACTTCAATTAAAGACCAACCTTGTATTGTACAACTGACAAACTGTATTAGGAACTGACGTCTCCATGTTTCTTGTACAACTGGAGAAGAAGCTAAAAAGATTCCTCCACAAAGAATCTGGGCCATAGAATCATTAAAATATGCAGCAATCCTCAAAATTATAGTAGGCCGTTTATTGGAATAGAATACTTCAGTTGGCATTTGCACATGTTAATCTTATTGCAATAAATTGTAGGGGTGAGATACAGTAATATGATTGTTTATAGTTTTTTAATTTGTTTATTATTTTCCGCTTTTATTATACAATCTTGCTAATATTTTGTCTTTAATATTTTAAACAATGTCTAATTAACAAATGATTCTAATGCTTTCATGAGAACAAGATTGGATTTATTAAAATCTAATATTGTGGACTTGATCTGACCCCAAATATAACACAGCATTCTTCATTGTGGAAGGTTTTTGAATGCAGCTCAGAATCGGATAAGTCCAGTGAAACTCTGAAGATGAGGCTACGGATTATCAGCTTTTATTTCTGCAGAAAGCAAAAGACTGGACGACCTTTTGGTCTCCCACCTTAACAGAGCAGGCAGAGAGAGAAAAACAGGCGCACGCCAAAAACTTTTCCAAACATCTTACAGCTCACACAGCTTGCACAGAACGTCATTGCTATAGAAACATAAATTGATATCATGTGAATTTCATGATTTTTCTCAGTGCTCTGGAAACAATGGACTTTAGAAGGGAAAAGAAATACATTTTCTGGTGTATAACTCAGAGCTTTGTTAGGGAATGCAGAACTCACATTTTAAGTTACAAAAAAGCCTCCTTGGCAGAATCCACATTTTACTTTTCACAAGATGTTACTTTGCTAGGCTAGGTTGGCAATTCGCCTATAACCAGGATGGCGAACCTATGCCACGCGTGCTACAGGTGGCACACGGATCCATTTGTCAGGGCACACGAAGTGTTGCCCTGTTAGCTGGCAAGCGTGCATGCGCATAGTGGCCAGCTGAGTTCAGCCTTTTTAAAAGCCAATTTTCGCCCTCCCTAGGCTCCAAAGTCTTTATAGGAGCCTGGAGGGCGAAAACAGTCACACACACACACACAAACACACATACAAGGCTCTCTGGAGGCTTCAGGAGCTTCCCTGAAGCCACCAGAGTGCAGAAAAATCGTCCTACGGGCAAACAGGAAGCTTGGGAACAGAGCAGGTTTAAGCCCTCCGGAGCCTTCAGAGACCTTCAGGGGGCTTCTGTGAAGTGACTTCCAGTTTGCTCGTAGGGTCGTTTTTAGTCCTCCGGAGGCTTCAGAGAAACTCCTGCTGCCTGGTGAGGGTGAAAAGAGCATGCAAAAAAGAGAGCTCATGCCTGTTATGCATGCATGCACATTGGGGGGGAGGTGTCACACATTGCATTATGGGTGCAGCATGCCCGCGCATGACCCCCATGCTCTCCCCTGCTTATGGCATCTGAGCCATCGCTGGCCTAGAGGTTTTATCCATGCAGTTGGCACCTTAGGTTACAATGGAGCGTCTCTCACCAGCAATTTAACAAAAGCTGAATTAGGTTACACTCTGTGTATGCTCTAATCCAGTGATGGCAAACCTTTTAGAGACCGAATGCCCAAACCGCAACCCAAAACCCACTTGTTTATCTCGGATTGCCAAAACGACAATTCAGCCTGAATAATGAGGATTTAGTTTCTAAAAACAACTCACCCCTGATTAACATATTTTCTCTGAAAAAACCCCCACAATAACAGCACTTTCAATGATACAAACACCTTTTTATTGAAAGGTAAAAGTTTGCATTTGGCGTGCTTTTGATTAATGTGACCTTTGCTGTTGAATGCACACTGATAATTTTTCTAACTTTGACTCAGAGTTTGGAAGTTTGAGAGCAACACATGCAGCACTCAGGTCATCTGTTAGTCCAGGGGTGTCAAACTCAATTTCAATGAGGGCCCCATTTTGGTTGATTTCGGAGGCCATGGTGGGCTGCTCTCACTGCTTCTGTGCTCACTCTCCTTCATTGCCCATGGCGTGTGCAGGAGGGCAAAGTATGTGGGTCAGAGGGAGGCCCACTCTCTCTCCTTATGAGACCTAGCTTTGTAACCAAAGCATCCGCAATGATAGGATGGGAGACCACCAGGAGAAGTCAGGAGGCGGGGACAAGGGGATGGAAAAGGCATCAGGGCTGCTGGAGATCAAATTCTAAGGCAGGATTTACCTCACACCTTCACTCTCTCTCCTTATAATCTCCTACCTTCCCTTCTGTTAGCTCCCCTCTTCATTCTTTCTTCCCCTCTTCCCTTCTTTTTGCTTCCTTGCTCTCTTCCCCTCTTTCCTTATTTTTCTTTGTCTTTCCGGTCCCAACTGTGATTTAAGTGTGTGTGTGTGTGTGTGTGTGTGTCAGAGAGAGAGAGAGAGAGAGAGAGAGAGAGAGAGAGAGAGAGAGAGAGAGAGAGAGAGAGAGAGAGAGAGAGAGAGAGAGAGAGAGAGAGAGAGAGAGAGAGAGAGAGAGAGAGAACATTCCTTGCCCTTGTGATCAAATGCCACTTTTGCTAGATGTTTGTGGCCACTGAAAAGACTGAGAACAAACCAGGCTCAGTTTATTCCATGCTTGCATTTCATGAGAGAAAGTGTGCTTCAGCCAGGGCACCCAAACTGCTGCCAATGATGTGGGCGACAGCTGAGCAGGGAGGCAGGTTGTGTTTGTACTTTCATCCCCATTCAAGCAGGGCCCCTCATTTCCTCCCCGGCACAGTTGGGGCATGGAGGCTGGTGCCACCTAAGCACCATGATTGCCCCCTCCCCAGCCAGCCAGCCCCACCTGACCTGCTCCCTGCTGGCTCCTGCAAATCCTCACCATTCTCCTCCTCCTCTTCTTCTCCGTGTCGTTGTCCTTCTCGCCCAAGCGGCAGTGGGCTCCACAGGACAGGCTCTCATTTCTGCACTGGGGCAGAAAACTCTGGTGGGCTGGAAGTGAGTGTGGATGGCCTCCCCCCCCCCCCACCTCAGTGCTTCCTTCCTCAGTTGGAGGCTCCCTTCAGCCTTCAAACAGTTGCAGGGTTTTTTCTTTGCTCCCAGGTTAGTACAAGAAGCTTTCCAGGGCCAAACTGGGGGAAAAACCCTGCGCTTTCTGCACCCCATTTTGGCCCTGGAAAGCCTCCTGCACTAACCTTGAAGCAAAAATTAAAAAATAAAACCCCTGCAACTTTTTTAAGGCTGAAGGAAGCCTCCTACTGAGTGAGAAAGCACTGGAGGCCCAGACCATTCATTCCAGCCCACTGGAGTTTCCTGTACAATGTGAGCGCACGCACGCACGCACACACACACACACACATACACTGCATACTCACGCGTCTCCCACCAAAAACCAGCTGGCCGGCAGGAGGTGCGCCTGCATGTGGATGCTAGTGGAGCTGGGCTGGCTGGTGTGCCGGGAGAGGACGCTCTGCATGCCACAGGTTCCCCATCACGGCTCTAATCCTTTCAATTCCTTTTCCAGATCAATCATTTATTAGCTTCAGAGGCTCTGAGTGATAAAAGCAAATTCCCCTTTTTCCACCAGATGAATCCCAAAGAAGGATTCCATTACCCAGCAATTGTCCAGCTGCTCCTCCACTTCAGATGGACCCTGATTGGCCTTTTTGCTTCAGACACAGAAAAGGGAGAGAATTTCATGAGGGCTTTTCCTCCTGTGCTTGTCAGGAATGGAATTTGTGTGGTTATATCACAACTGTTCTCAACAACTGGATATACTGCATACCTCAGGGATTCCCTCTCTAAGTGGAGACAAGTCAACGTCTTTCTTCACTTCATGGAATTGGAATTCTTTTGGGATAAAATTCTTCCTTTCCATTTAACTTTTATGCGTCTGCCAGGACCCATTGAGGGGAAAGTCTGGATCCTCACAAGCTTTAAATGGTTCACAATAAACAAGCACAGACTTTTCAAATACATCCATAGTATTTGGAACTTTCGTTTTGTGGCAAAAGAAAGGCCAAAAGATTCTGCCTTTGAACCCTTTTTCTTTGTGGAAGAAAAGTTTCAAGATCATTATTTTCATTGTTCTCTTTCAAAGAATGTCTTTTCTGTCAAAGGCCGCAGAAGATGCACCCAGAAAGCCCCACTGGAGACCCAGAGGAAAAGGGGCAGAGAAATGGTCCCAAATGACTACCACGATTACAGTCTCACGAAGACTCTGGTCCAGGCCCTGAATGCTGCATATTCCTCCAGATCAAGGAGGGGAAGGAAGGAGGGAGAAAAGATCTTGGGGTCTCCAAGGCTGCAGCCATGGCAGGTAAGGGGATCACGATATGGATCCATTAATCTTAGATCCTTTGGAGGAGGAATCCAGAGAAGGAGGGGAACCATCTCAACAGATCTGGCCAATCTAATTATTCAGGGAATTAACGGTTTGCAAAGAGTAGATAGCAATGCATTTTTATATTTAGCACTGCTAATTGGAAAATGCTCTATTCTTTTCAAAATAAATCCCCGTATTTGTGGGTTTGTGATTAGCCTGGTGGAATTCCCCCTTTCTTCCGTCCCCATTGCAGGTGGGTTTGTGTGCAGCTGGACAGGCAGCTAAGTCCCCCTATTCTCCTCCAATGAAAGGGAGCCTGGCATGGATCTGGATGCTTTATTGGGAGAAGAGGGCAGGTGAAACTGAGGAGATGCAAAGAGTGGAAATCAAATAGAAAGACGGGATAGGCAGCATTAACTAACAGCCAACAAAGGAGCAACTGGAACCTCTCCAGAGATGCTCCATGTGAGGGACGGAGGCCGTCTCCGGATGACCAGGGGTCTCGGTCACAACGGCTGCTTCCGTCTTCTCCAAAGACAGAGAGAAAAGGGAGTCTGGCTTCAGATCTTATAGTTAGGCTTATCTGCCCCCGGCCACTAGGTGACGCTAGAGCAACAACAGCACAACAGTTACCGTATTTTTCAGAATATAAGACGCAGCCTTTTCCCTCAAAAAAGAGGCTGAAAAAGTGGGTGCATCTTATACATCCAATACAGCATTTTTCCCTCCCGAAGCTCCGCCCCCTTCACCAAAATGGCCCTGCATACCCTTATGGAGGTTTTCAGAGAGCTCCTGGGGGCTGGGGAGTGCAGTAATGGACCATTCCCCCCCCCAACCCCCAGCAGCACTCTATAAGCCACCATAAGGCTATGCATGCATTTTGTTTGCACAAAATGGGCTTGTTTTTGAGAAAAATGGGCCATTATGTGCTCATTTTTGCCCTCCCCCTAGGAACACTCTGCAAATCCCACCAAGGCCATTGATGACTTTTTAAAAGGCGGGGGGGGGGGATTTTCACAAAAACAGGCTGTTTTGGGAAGGTTTGCAGAGTGTAAAAACTTTTCCCCCCCTCTTGGAAAGCTCTTTAACTAGTTGATGAGAATTACATTGATCAATTGCTGTGCCAGCAGAAACAAAGTCTTAGGTGCTGCAGATTGTCAGCGATTTCCTTCTCCAGCACATGGATAAATACACCTGGAAACATCTACCTATCTACCTACTCTCTCTTTCTCCCTCCCTCCCTACTGTATTTCTCTCTCTATCTCTTTTTATTTCTCTCTCTCTATCCCTCTACCTACCTACCTACCTACTTTTTTAAAAAAAAATGCGTCTTCGAAAGCTTGGTGCGTCTTATACTCCGATGCATTTTATACTCTGAAAACTACAGTACTTGTTGTGGCATGACAACCTTTATAAATTAGGAAGAGACCCTAAGACCATCTAGCCCAACCCCTTCTCTCTGCAGGAAAACCAGTTCAGGCTTCTCTGACTGATGGCTGCTCAGTCTTTGCTCTCAGACGATCCATGAAGAGGAGACTGAACTTCTCTGCTTTCTGGCTCAGCTCTAAAACAGTTCATCCTTTTATCATATTTTTTCTCTCATTCAGTTAAAATCTCCTCTCTTGTAACTGAATTCACTTTTTCCAAGTCTGACACTCTGGAATAAGAGTGAGCAGATTTTACACTCGTGTGTAACAGGAGTCAGTTATTGGAAGAGGGTTCTATCCAGTGGTGGGATTCAAATCTTTTTTCTACTGGTTCTGTGGGTATGGCTTGGTGGTCTTGTGACTGGGTGGGCGTGGCTTGGTGGGCATGTGACTGGGTGGGTGTAGCCAACTTGACATCACTCACGTCAAGAGGTACCTTGCCTGACCTCTCCTTGCGTCAACAAGATACAATTTCCCTGTCTATTTATTTACTACTAATGAACATCCAAAATATACAATTTAATCCTATGTATATATGCCATATGTGTACATACATATTACAAGGTATAGTGTGTGTATAGGCACACAAAAAGATACATTATCTACTTTATACACTGTATGTGTATGTACAACACACACAAACACAGAGCTTGTCTAACTATACACATTCAACCTCACTTATTGCGTTTGGAAAAACACACCCAGAGTCCACTTTCTGCCACACATTTAACTATCCCTTCTGCACATTAGAACATTACACAGTCCTTCAGATGTTCTTCCCTAGCCTGCACATGACTGTGAGAGCCAGGAAATGTCATGGATTGGGTAAAATGTGGCAAATCTCACTTAACAACGCTCTTGCTTAGCAACCAAAATGCTGGGCTCAATTGTCACAAGTCAAGGACTGTCTCTGCCTTCCTCTGCATGGCAGCCTTGTCCTAGTAAACTCCTTCCCTTTTCTGGCAATTTTCCTCTGTTAGAGGCACCAAAATAATCCAGAGGATATAAGGTCTCCAGATGGAGCAGAGGGTTGGACTAGATGGCTTCCAAGGTCCCTTCTGACCCTAGTAGAGCAAGGGTTAGACTAGAAAATGACCTCCAAGATCCCTTCCAGCCCTTTCAAACATTGTTGTGCTGTTTGAAAGAGTCTTCTGAAGCCATGGTTTGTGTCCTTCCTTCCTCTCATTTTCTCTCTTTCCCTCCCTCCCTCCCTCTCTCCCTCCCTCCCTCCCTCCCTGTATCTATTGACCCATCCATCCAACTATAGCTCATTCACTTCCTCCTCCCTCCCTCCCTCTCTTTCTTTCCCTTCCTTCCATAACTCCATCTTTCTATCTCTCCTTTCTTTTCCTTTTCTTTCTTCTTCCTTTTTTTTCATCCCCTGACTCTCCCTCAGACTCCCAGGAAGGAAGGAAGGAAGGAAGGAAGGAAGGAAGGAAGGAAGGAAGGAAGGAAGGAAGGAAGGAAGGAAGGGGGAGGGAGGGAAAGGAAAGGAAATGGGAAAGAAGGAAAGGATAAAAAACAGTGGGAATTGGAAGGGAAGGAAAAAGGAAAAGAGAAAGGAAAGGAAAGGAAAGAGGGAAAAGGTGAAGAATGGCCACTGCTGGAGTAGTTGGGAGCAGCCTGAGGTGGACATTCGGGAGCAGACCAAGACGAGCAAGAGGCCACGGCAAAGGCAGGCAAACAAGCTGGGCTGCATGGACACGTGGTTGAGGCAAGGGAACCAAACAGCAGCTGCAGCAATGACTCTAGCCCCAGCCAAGTCGTGAGAGGCAAATAGTGGTGGGGCAGGACACGGCCAGGCAGAATTTTTATTATGGGGGGGCTGAACTTGCTGAATCCCACCACTGGCTGTACCCTCCCTTCTCCAACTGAGAGATTGTGTCAGTTGGAAAAGGGGCTCCCAGACTCCTCCTGATCTTCAGCTCTTCTCCTTGTTGTGTTTCCTCAAGGCTAAGAGCAGCTCCTTTCAACTCTTCCTTGGCTTCATTGTCTTTCCCTGAAGTTCACGTAGATTTTGTACAAATTCTCCTCCAAGCTTGGTGCCTGCAAGGGGACCTGGTCCTTGAGTTGGGGTCTCCCCAAACCAGAACATTCACTTCAGTGGTGGGTTTCAATTTTTTTAGAACCTATTCTGTGGGTGTGGCCTACTTTGTGGGTGTGGCTTGGCAGTCATGTGACCGGGAAGGTATGGCCAACTTGACATCACTCATGCACACTCAGTCACATGACCACACACACACCCCCAAGCCATGTGGCAATTTTTTTTTGGAACTCCTATGAAAGGGGGGGAACCTTCCAAAAATAGACCACTGGAGGATTAAGGGCTGAAATTAGGGAGATCGGAGAAGTCAGGACAGAGGGGAATCCAGTAGAAAGCTATCACACGTTGTGGAAAGAACTTTGGGAGATCGGAGGAGGCAAGAAAGAGGGGAATCCAGGAGAAAACTCCTGAGCTTGCCTCTGCTGTCTGGTGGATCGTGCCGCTGGACCTCTCCAGCAGGCGGGGGTGAGCGTGAAGCAACAGGGCTGGGCAGGCGGGCAGGCGTTTGGAAGTTAAGTCCGGGTCCATTTCACCATCCGGTTATCCCGATCCGGTGAGAACTGGCAGAAACCCACCACTGATTCACTTCCTGAGATTCTTACAGCTGCATCTCCCTTCTTTCCATGAACATCTCCCGGCTGACTCAGATTCTGTTTCCAGTTAACTACGATTTTGAGTCATTTTCACAAGTAAATATATCAAGTTTGCTATCCCTCATCTTTTTTACAGTCCATCATTCATGTTCTTATATGAGACTTTATTGTTAGTCAAGTCCTAGTTGCTAAAAATCAGATATTTTTCTACTGCTTTTTACTTATGCGCCCTTCTCTTCATGTTAATCATAAATATTGTTTCTGGAAACTCTTGTAAAGAATTTTATTCAAAAAGGTAAAATAAAACTATCACAATGACAAAACAAAAGTAGACAACACATTTTTTTAAAAAAAGGTGCATTAAAAACAGGCAAAAACATGCATATTTCCCCCGCTGTTGAATACAATATAGCTGTAATAGTTTCTCCCCCTTGCAAAACAGCCCGAATATTATAAATTACACATCTATTTACAACTACGTGACTTGTCATCTATCTGCTGTATATAAAAAAAGTAGTTAACAGGCAATCCAACAATAGTCCTTCGGGATTGGGCGGCATATAAATGTGTCTAATAAATAAATAAATAAATAAAATAAAGTTAAATTTCAAAACTTCAAACTTTTGTGTTATCTGCTGTTGTATTTAACGCACAGAATATTTACAGGGGCTTCTTCTCTACTACAGACCACCACATTCATTACCTCTGATCCATCCAGAATCTGTCCAGGGTTAAACAGCTTTGGTTGATTCTTAATAATAAGACATTTCCTTAAAATTTTAATTAGGATCTTTCTCAACAACTGCTTCCATTTTAGTAAAAATTTTATAATCTACATTGAGTAATGAAATAGGTCTGTAATTTGGTTGGGTAAGGTAATTTTTTGGTTGGGTAAGGTCTTGGTCTTCTTTGGGTATCAACGATATGAACGCAGTCTTCCACGAAGGAGGCACTTTCTCTCCCGATTGAATTTTATTGAATAGTTCTCTGAGGGGTTCTACCATTTCTAACTGTAGATTTTTATAATAAACAGCTGTTAAACCATCTGTGCCTGGTGCTTTCCCTAACTTTAATTGTTTAATTGCCTGCAAAATTTCCCCAGAGGTTATAGGTTGATTCAGCTTATGCCTATGTTCTTCTCTAACTAGGGGGATTTTCTCTTTATCTAGGTATTTGTCTATATCTCCGTCCTTAATTTTATCCCCTTTATACAACTCTGTAAAAAATTCCCGAAATACCTTTTGAATCTCTTCCTGTTGAAACACTTCCTTCCCTCTGTAACACAATTTGGATACATTTCGAGCTTTCCTTTTTTTTCTAATCTGATAAGCCAACCACCTACCGGGTTTATTTGCATTGCAGAAAGTATTATGTTTAGCATATAATAAACTAGTAGCTACCTGGTCAGAGATCAGCATATCAAACTGAGATTTTAATATAGCAATTGTTTCCCTAATCTTTGTATCTCCTGGATTCAATGTTAATTCTAACTCTTTCCCTTTAATTTCCTCTTCCAATTCTTTTCGTTTTTGCCCTTGTTTGTGTCTATGTATTTTGTTTATATTCATTAATACTCCTCTCATATACGCTTTGCTTGCATCCCATACATATTCCAAAGATGTACCCTTGTTCATATTGAGAACAAAATATTCCGATAGCAATTTTTTACAATCATTAACATACTTTTCATATCTAAATAAATTTTCATTCAACCTCCAGGACCTTCTTGCCTGGGCCACCCTTCCCAATTCCATCCATACTGGATTATGGTCTGAAAGAACTCTCACCATAATCTTTGTCTTCTTCACCCTACAAAGTAAATCATTTGTAATTAGTATAAAATCAATCCTTGAAAGAGATTGATGTCTATTGGAAAAAAAGGTAAAGTCATATTCTTCTGCATGCCTCTCGCGCCAAGCGTCTCGCAATTCAAAATCGTCCAGCATGTCAAAAAAGGGTTTGGGTAACTTAGCTCGAAATTTGGTTCAACGCTTTAGAATACCTGGGAAAGAACAATCAAATTCCGGCCGCATTCATATTTCTGGATGCGGAGAAAGCCTTTGATCGAGTTAATTGGCAATTCCTGCTGAAGACATTGCAAAAAATGCAGATAGGAGATGGCTTTTTACGGTCAATTGGTGCAATATATCAGCAGCAAACAGCCCAGATCATTGTCAATGGAAGTCTGACAGACTCCTTTCAAATTGAAAAAGGTACAAGACAAGGCTGTCCTCTGTCCCCATTATTGTTTATTATAACTTTGGAAATACTGTTGAATAAGATACGGGGCCTAGGCGGTCTAAAAGGGATTAAAATTAGACAGCAAGAATATAGAGTCCGTGCATTTGCGGATGATCTGGTTATAATATTGGAACAACTGCAGGAAACTAGTAGGGTATTATTGAATACGATCAATCAATATGGTCAAGTCTCGGGATTTAAAATAAATCTAGGAAAAACCAAAATAATAGCTATAAATATGACTATCAAACAGAAGGAAGAACTGGGGGCGATGCTAAGATGTGAGGTAGTTAAAAAAGTTAAATATCTTGGAGTTAATATTTTAATCTCAAATGGGAAATTATACAAGTATAATTATGAATCACTTTGGCATAGTACACAGTTGGAGTTGAAAAGGTGGGAAAAACTGCATTTGTCCTTGCTGGGTAGAATAGCGGCAGTAAAAATGAACATTTTACCAAAATTTTTATTTCTTTTTCAAATGTTACCAATACTTAAAAGAGATGCGAATCTTTTAGAATGGCAGAAGGGTATCAATAAATTTGTGTGGGCAGGAAAGAAGCCGAGGGTAAAGATGAAAATAATGCAAGATGCACGTGAAAGAGGAGGATTGAAATTACCTAACTTAAAATTATACTATGACGCAGTGGCATTATCTGCAATTAGTGATTGGATTCATCTAACTAATGACAGAATTTTGAATATCGAGGGATATGACTTGTTATATGGTTGGCATGCTTACTTGTTATTTAACAAAAAAACGGATAAGAAATTTAAAAATCACATCTTAAGAAATGCTTTATTGAGGGTTTGGAAAAAATATCAACATAAATTAAATGATAAAGTGCCCATGTGGGCAATTCCTAGACATGCAATTGAAAATATGAATGTAGAACAAAAACACGATAGAACCACCTATAGACAACTTCTTATCTCAGAAAGAGGGGTGATGGAACTAAAATCTTTAGAGGTACTTAAAGAAGAGAAGGTAGTTCAAACGTGGTTTCAGTATGGTCAATTACAGGCTAGGTGGAAAATAGATCAAAAAATTGGCTTTGTAAAAGTTGAGGAAAACTTGTTTAAACAAATAAGAGATCAAAGCTCAATGCATATAAAGAGGATATATAATGTATTAGTACAGATGGATTCTGAAACGGAACTGATTAAGGATTGTATGATAAAATGGGCTCAGAATATCGAGGAACCAATAATGCTTGAAACATGGGAAAGAATCTGGGTAAGAAATGTGAAATTTACAAAAGCACAAAACTTGAGAGAAAATTTTTATAAGATGTTTTATAGATGGCACCTAGATCCTAAAAAGCTTGCCTCTATGTATCCAAATGTTCAACCTAAATGTTGGAGATGTGGTTCTTGTGATGCTACATATTTTCATATATGGTGGACATGTCGTAATGTCAAGGCATTTTGGATAAAAATATGGTGGATCCTGCAAAACATCTTTAAAAGAAGGATAAAATTTACCCCCCAGTTGTTTTTACTGGGTATATGTATTGATTTTACAGCAGCAGAGACTAATTTGGTTCTGTATTTAATAACGGCAGCAAGACTCTTGGTGGCGCAGTATTGGAAGAAGAAAGATTTACCTACAATTCAAGAATGGACTTTGAAAGTTATGAACTTAGCCGAAATGGCCAAAATTTCAGCATATCTCAAAGAACATTCAAACGAGAGATATAAACGAGACTGGAAAAAATGGATTGATTACATAAAAATTAAATATGGGACTAAGAAACTCCAGATAGCTTATGCTTAGTATCAGTAATAATTTAAATTGTTTAAAATTTGGGTAACAGTAAGAAGCTGAGTTCAATGTAGAGATATTTTAGACTGTGATTGTTCAAAAGTTATACCACGTATGGTCTTTGGGAAGTCGGGGGGAGGGAAGGGAGGTGGGGATTTAGGGGGAGGGGGGAGGGGGAAAATACAATATGTGTTAAATTCCATGATTGTATTTGTATACTGTGGCTTTTCAATGTTAGTGCGAAAATAGAACAAACCGAATATACTGGAAGGTAATAGATACCGAAGGAAAGAGTCGAGTGAAAGAAGAAGGAGGGTGGAGAGGGTGAGAGAGAGGAGGAGGAGAAGGGAGGGAGGGAATGGAGAGGGTGTGATAGGGTCAAGGTTAAAAGAAGGGAAGTAGGCGTAGAGGGGTGTGTGAGAAGGAAGAATGAAAGTTGGAGGGGGTTGAAAGAGGGTGTATGGCGGGTCAAGGTGGTATACTGGGTTTGTATTGTAGAGGGCATTTTCTATGTTATATGCCCTGATTAAGCACAGTGAATATGTGATTGTATAGAATGAAAACATAATAAAATATATTTTAAAAAAACACAAAAAAAAAAACAACTGCTTCCCATTCCCCAAAGTCATGGGACCTCCTGAAAATGGAAACATGACGACTCTTAAACTCTTTGTTTTCCAGTTAAATATGACAAGTTCATCCCCAAATCTCCCTCAATCTCCTTGAAAGAATCCGTTTCATCAGTCATCCCTTCTGTCCACTTTGAGTCTTCAGGGTCCATGGCCTCTCCAGCCATCTCCAAGCAGCCTGCCTTCAAACCAGACTCCTTCCTCAGGGATGCCAGCAGCAAATTAAATTCCAGTCCATCCAATACATCCTATTCAACAATTGTTGCGTGCTTATGATTATTGCTTTCAAGTTGATTTAAAACTATTTTTATTTTATCAAATTTTTAAAATGAAATTTAAAATAAAGTTTCAAATAAAGCTTCTAAGTTGAAAGACTTTATATTCTTTAAATCACATCAAATTAGCTTACTCTAAGATTGTATTAATTACCGTATTGATGACCAATGGCAAATTATAATCCATCACCTTCAGGTTTCATAGGAAAGATTAAAAATTGTTAAAAATTATTTGAGTAACATTTTGAAGACAGTTTTTATCCATTTAGTTATCATACCACCTCTCAAGTTTCCACAAAATTCACAAGATTCTTTGTGAGTCCTTTATTGAAACCCAGTTCTATCACCAGAGTTCCCATAATCCATTTAGAAAGTGTAATGATATGTGAGAATGACTTTTGGGATGAGGAGAAGAGAGGCTGCCTAGGGAAGGATCGGATAAGAGGGGAGAATCCTGCAGCTGCATAATGGGAGAGAACGAAATTCAGAAAGGATCCTCCCTAACTTTTCAGGCTGAGAAAAGTGTTGGTGGGAGATTTGTTCTTAAAGATTTTTAAAAAATTGTTAAAGTCACATTACAATAAAGCAGAATTAGCGCATCTGGAGGTATTTTCCATCAGGATTGCAAGGGAGAAGATTAGCCTGAATGATTTCTTCTTGATCAACCCATGCTTTCAGGAAATCAACCTGTCGTTTTCAAAGAGTTTATGGATCATCTTTTTTTTCTCTGTTCATTTTATTTGTCATCTGCTCTAGAATGTTCCCTATAATTGACCAACTGGGTGGATTATATTTTCTTTATATTTTGTCAGTATGTGATTGACAAATTTTTCTCAATATTTTTCATTCACTTATGAAGATATTGGCAGTATTTGTACCCCATTTAACCATATTTGGAGATTAGACAATTGTAGAAAAAAAATTCAATGTGGGATAAGAAACAAAGTTTTCTGTTTTTCAAATTCCTGGATGTTCCCATTCTAGTTTCATCCCTTTCTGGAGAAGAATGAATTTTGGAATATTTCTGACTTTAAACTGTACTTGGACCAAAATGGAGAGATAAAAGTAGATATTGGCATTCACGGCTTCTTGGTTCTCCCCAACGAACATCCCAGGAAAGAGATTCTGGCGTATTTTGATAGACAGAGACTTTATATCAACCAAGATGCTCTTTCAGGGCTAAAGTTGCTCAATAAGGTGGGAGAAATTTTGGTGTCTTTTCTCTGTTTTCCAAAGTCTGAGGTCCCATTTCAAGTGGGCAAAGCTTAGAGTCTCCAGGGTGGTTGGCATCCCATGCCAGTTGGTGTTATCTGATTGTAGTTCTTCAACAGACGGGACCTACAGTGAGTGGAGGGGCTTTGCCATGTTTTATGGAAATCTTTCAAGATCTTACTGGTCAGAGGTTTCTTCCTTCATCACAGTTGTATTCTTTATTGAAAAATCTAATGGAATAGAAATTTCCTAAATCTTTTACAATAAATTTTATTCTCAGTTTTAATATGAATATATCATCATATGTAAATCTTTTTTTTTCAATTCCATCTCTGCTGAGTTTATTAAGTAGAAAAGTCCTTTATTGTAATGTTAAATGCCAAAAGCGAAAGGGAGGAACTAAATGAAGAATCTGCCAGTAGTTAGTTATACCTCCTGCATCTTCTTAGTAGTAGTCAGGTATTTCATATTTACTTACATGAAGACAAGAGGCTATTTGGCTAATGTCCGTGTCTATCTCTATTTTCCGTGAATGTTGACTACTAACACATTTTCTTTGGCTTTCTTCATTTTTCTGCTCAGTCCCTGCCTCAGTCCAACTGTGCGGAAAATTGTCATCCTGGATTTGTCAAGAGGGCTCGAGAAGGAGAGCCAGTTTGCTGCTATGACTGCGTTCCTTGTCCGGAGGGGACCTTCTCCACTCAGGAAGGTGGGTCACACTGAGGAAAATGGGAGGCTTTGTGGAACTGGATCCATCCAGAATCCAGCAAGTTAAAAGACACAAGCTCACCTTTTTTAATTTTTAACATGCACATTTTTTTTATCTAAAAGGAAGTAAATCAAAAAGTCTTGAAGGAGGGGCTGGGAGGAGATGGGAGGAGGGGGTGGCAGGCTAGGCAAGCTTTACTAACAGCAGAGGAAATATCTCTCCTACTTTCTAGTCTGGATATATGCTGCTAAGTTCACCTTTCTAGGAAGATCTGAGTTCTTTGAAACTTGATTAATTGTTTTAGGTCCACCTTCTGAAAGACCCCGCAATTCACTGTATATTGGATCCTCCCCTTGAGGATCATTGAAAAAGTGTCACTGTTCCATAATGTGGTGCTGTGGATAGTTATGGGGGTAACTCATTGCACAAATATTCTGCCAGTCATGTAGATCAATCAGGCAATCAGAGTAGAGCTGGAAAGGACCTTGGAGGTCTTCTAATGCTACTCCCTGCTCAAGCAGGAGACCTGATACCATTTCAGACAAGTGACTGTCCAGTCTCTTCTCCTGAATTTCTCCTGAATTCCATATAACTTCCAAATATTACAAGATACTGTAGGGATCCTCTAAGTCCAGTATATTAACTGCCATGTGGCAGGACTCTAAATATTTGTATTTAAAGATTATATGATTCATTATTAACCTGCAATAATGTAGCTTCCTATGAAATACATTACACATTACACAGAAATAATTAACACCCTCGGACTTTCCTCAACTTCATATACCTAGCTACTTTTTAAAAAATTACATCCTTCTTATGCTATTTTTTATGAAAAATAAAAGGAACGAAATATTAAAGAAAATTGATTTTTGGTTTCTCAGATGCAGAAAAATGCACCAAGTGTCCAGATGACAAATATCCAAATGAGGGCAGAGTCCAATGTATCCCCAAAGTTATAGCCTTCCTGTCTTTTGAAGAACATCTGGGCATCATCCTGGTCTCTTTTGCCCTGCTCTTGTTCCTAACCACAGTCCTTGTTTTAATTATCTTCATTAAATATGGAGAAACTCCCATTGTCAAAGCCAACAACCGGGACCTCTCCTACATGCTCCTGGTCTCCCTCCTGCTTTGCTTCTTGTCTCCTTCTCTCTTCATTGGTCAACCAAGGAAAGCCACCTGCCTTCTCCGACAAACGGTTTTCAGCATCATCTTCTCAGTTGCTGTTTCTTCTCTCTTGGCCAAAACCATCACGGTGGTGCTGGCTTTCCTGGCCACAAAACCAGGAAATCGGGTGAAGAGGTGGTTGGGGAAGAGCTTGGCCAACTCCATCATCCTGTCTTCTTCTGCAGTCCAAATTATCATCTGCTCCATCTGGCTGGGAGTTTCTCCCCCATTCCCTGACTCTGACCTCCACTCCCAGCCTGGAGAGATCATCCTGCAATGCAACGAAGGGGCCATTGTCATGTTCTATGTCACCCTCAGCTACATGGGCTTCCTGGCTGCCATCTGCTTCACGGTGGCTTTCCTGGCCAGGAATCTGCCTGGGGCCTTCAACGAAGCCAAGCTGATCACCTTCAGCATGCTGGTCTTCTGCAGCGTCTGGGTGACTTTTGTGCCCACCTACCTGAGCACCAAAGGGAAATACATGGTGGCTGTTCAGGTCTTCTCCATCCTGGCCTCCAGTGCTGGTCTGCTGGTCTGCATCTTCATCCCCAAGTGCTACATTATCCTTCTGAGGCCAGACCTGAACACAAAGGAGCAGCTTACAGCCAGAACAAATGTAAAAACATGAGCTATTTTTTTTTAAATATAATTTTTATTAAACATTATTACCTTTAAAAACAGAAAGAAAAATACAACAACATAAGAAAAGACAAAACATACATAACAATATAAAGTAAATATACAGCCTTTTGTATCGGCATTCATTAGTTATACATTTTTTTAAGCGTAAAACATACAGATACAAATACAATTTTAAACATACAACCCCCCTCCCCTCCCCCCCCCCACGGTGACAGTCATTCACAGCCCAACTTTTTTCTTTCCTTCCTCATTGTTAGGTCTCTAAGCCACATCTTCTCATTGCAAAGTTCAGGGATCTATTACAATACCCATGTTAACTTTCCCCATTTTAAGTCCCTGCTGTTCTCCTTTTCGCTCACATATACCATGGGTTCCAGCTAAGATAATGTTCCGTTTCTCCTTTGTCCCTCAGCCAACCCGTCATTCTGTCCATTTCTGCACATTCGTAGATCTTTTTAATTATAGCATCTTCCAGCGGTATAGTGGTGGATTTCCAAAATTGTGCATAGGTTATTCTTGCGGCCACAATTATATATGCAGGCTCAAATGCCATATTGAACTGCTTATGTTATCTGGTTTGATGCTTAGTAACAGGTTCTCAGGTCTCCATTCAATGTTTGCCCCGGTAACCTCTTTTAACCATTTTTTAATCCTTTTCCAATATTTCGTGGCCTCAGTACAGGACCACCAAATATGGTAGAATGTGCCATCCTTTCTTCCACATTTCCAACACAATGGAGATAACCCAGGAAACATCTTAGCTAACCTCGTTGGGGGGAAGTGCCACCTATAAACCATCTTGTATATGTTTTCTTTGAATGCAGTAGATGTTGTAAGTTTAATAGTCTTACTCCATAGATCCCACCATTTGCCCATTTCAATTTCATAACCTAGGTTTCTCTCCCATGCTATTAGAAGGCTTTTGTCCATCTCTTCATTAGCATCTTGGCAGGTCAAAAATTGGTAAATCTTCGATAACATTTTCTTGTCTCCACCAAACAAAATCTTATCTAGCCCCTGAGGGTTTGGGTAGATCCCGAAACGTGCCTTATCACTTTTAAACCTGTTTCTAACCTGTAAATATTCCCACCATTCCAAATTCCTGCCCTGCTGCTCTAATTCCATCTTTGTTTTCATGTTGCCATCTTCTGTCATGATGTCTTTATATGTTATGTTTCTTGTCCAATTAAATACACTGGGATGTGTTAAGGCCTCTAATTGTGCCAACCAGCACGGAACCCTAAGATAGTATTTTTTCCTCATCTTTTCCCAGACCCCCATCAAAGTCTTCCGAATATAATGTCCCATGAAATACCTATGGGGGGTGTCTCTTTCTTGCCAGAGGGAGGCATGCCATCCCTGAGGGAGGTCATGTCCCTCTATAGCCAATAGGCGCCTTCTACTCAACATCACCCAATCTTTCACCCATGTCATGATTGCTGTGTTATAGTATGCTTCCCAGTTGGGTACTCCGAAGCCTCCCAGTTCTCTACGTTTTTGCAATATTTGGGCTTTGATTCGTGCTTTCTTGCCTTGCCATATAAATTGAGTCACTATTGTCTCCAAAGATTTTAAAAAAAATTTGTCCAATTTAGTTGGTGCCGTTTGAAACAGAAACAAAAATTTTGGTAATACATATGTCTTGACTGTCGCAATCCTGCCCATCAGAGACAGTTGTTTGCCACTCCAATTAGTCATATCTTTAGATACCTGCTGTAGCAATTTCATATAGTTATCTACCTTGATAGAGGAACATCTCTCCGTGAGCCAAATTCCCAAGTATTGTACTTTGTGGGCCATGTTGATCCCTAACAGGCTTTGTACTTCCCTTTTCCGGTTCTTAATTAACAGTTTTGTCTTCTCTTTGTTTATACGTAGCCCCGCTATCCTACCGTACTCCTCTATTTTACGTAAAAGTTGTATCCCAGAAGCCATAGGATCCTCCAGGATAAAAACAAGGTCATCGGCGAAAGCCTGGACCTTAAATTCCTGAGCTTTAGCTCGTAACCCTTTAATTTGTGTGTCACTTCTCACTATTCTAAGAAGGGGTTCTAATGTGAGGATAAACAGTAGGGGGGATAACGGGCATCCTTGTCTTGTGCCTTTACCAATCTCAATATCACCCGCCTCTTCTCCGTTTACCAATAATGTCACGGTTTGTTGTACATAAATTGCCCGAATTGCATTTAAGAAGCTTTCTCCAAACTTCATATTTTCTAGTTGTGACAACATAAAGTTCCAATTTACCCGATCAAAAGCCTTTTGTGCGTCAAGAAACATAAAGGCCACTTGTTTATCCGCCCGAGCTTCATAATATTCTAAGGCATCCAAAATAATTCTAACATTATCTTTCAAATGCCTTGACGGCATGAAGCCGTTCTGATCAGGGTGTATAAATTTGTTAAGGAAGAATTTAAGTCTATCTGCCAGTATAGCTGCAAAGATTTTATAATCCACATTCAAAAGTGAAATGGGCCTATAGTTTTTAATTTGGATGCGGTCAGCTCCAGCTTTAGGCAAAAGGGTTATAAGGGCCTCAGCCCATGAGAATCCGTCAAGACAGCATTAAATATTACTATCATCTCTTGTCCTAAGATTTCCAAAAAAGATTTATAGATTTCAACTGGCAAACCATCCATGTCAGGAGTTTTGTTGTTTTCCATTTTTTTGACTGCCTTTTCTAATTCATCTATTGTTATCTTTTGGTTCAGTATCCCTTTTGCTTCATTTGAGATCTTGGGTAGATTTGCATTGAGTAAAAATTCCTTAATTTGGTCCTCAGAAATTTCTTCCCCACTATATAGTTGCTGAAAAAAACCTTGGATAATTTCCTGTTTCTCCCCCTTGGTTTCTACTAATTCCCCTTTACTATTCTGCATTTGAGCTATACGTCTGCTCTCTCTTTCTTTTCGAAGTCTTTCGAAGAGAGCAATGACCCGGTTTGTTAGCATGCTCAAAAAAGTTTTGCTTAATCCCCCTAAGTTTCTGAGCAACATCCTCCTGGTCTAGAAGAGAGATCCCGTGCTTAATTCTAGCCATTTCTTCTTTTTTCCTATCATCTAGTGGGTTCTGTTGCAAGGCTTTTTCTACCACCTCCAGTTTAGCTACCCATTTTGCCCTCTCTTCTAATTTTTTCCTGTGTGTGCCTGTTGTATATTTAATAGCTAGGCCTCTCATATAAGCCTTGGCCGTATCCCAAAGTATTTGTGGGGTTACTCCTTTCCTATTTTCTTCAAAAAAAAAAACAACCTCATTTCCCTTTTAAACATTTGCTGAAATTCTTGTTCTTTCACTATCTCTGTATTCATCATCCACCTTCTCTTCCTCCCCTGCCTTACTCCCTTCCACACCAATAAGAGTGGATTGTGATCGGCCCAGATATTAACCTCAATTGCTGCTTCCTTAATCAAGTCCCCAATTTCTGCTGTCAACCAGGCCATGTCAATCCTAGAACAGGATTGATGTCTATGTGAAAAGAAAGTAAATTGTTGTTTCTGTGGGTGGAGTTCACGCCATACATCCTTTAATTCATATTCCTCCCTCATGTCTTCAAAGGTTTTGGGGAGAACTTTCCTCCTTTCTCTTAATTCCCCCCCCCTTTTGGATGTTTCCTGGGTTATAATCCATTGTCCTATCTGCCACCGCGTTATAATCACCCACCACACATATGTGGTCATAGCCTAATTCTGCAATTTTTAGATGCAACTTTCTAAAGAAAGTACTTTGGTTGTCATTCGGTGCGTATATGGCCACTAGCAAAATTTTATATCGACCAAATTTCAATTCAACCATTAAAAGTCTACCCTCCCCATCAGTATACACCAATTTAGAATCGATATGATCTTTAACATACAACACAATGCCCCTTTTCTTTTCATCTGCGAAACTTGTATACATTATATCCAGCCGGGGGTAATACAACACATTTTGCTGGTGGTTCACTATATGTACTTCTTGCAGGCATGTCAAATCACAATTCTTTTTCCGTAGAGCATTCAGTATTTTATTTCTCTTTCTTAGTGAATTCAAACCATTTATATTTAAAGAAATTAAGCGGAGTTCATCCGCCATGTTTATTTGTGTAAGGCTTTGGCTTTTGTTGTCTGCCTCATTTGCGGTCTCTCATCTCTGCTTTGTTTCTCATTTCCCCCTTTCTCATCTCCTGGGACACTATTCTTTCGCTCCTCTCCTCGGCTCTTGTTATCCAATTCTCCATCATTATTCTGAGTTCCCCTCTTCAACTGGCTTTCCATAAAGTCTTGAGCATCTTGCAATGATTCAATCTGAAACCTCTGGCCTTGCCAGAGAAAAGATAACCCTTCTGGGAAAAGCCACCTATACATCACCTGAAGTTTCCTCAATTGTATTGTTAGGTCCTGATATTTCTGCCTCCTTTCCCTCACTCCCTCAGGAAATCAGGTGAAGAAATTGTTGGGAAAGAGCTTGGCCAACTCCATCATCCTTTCTTCTTCTGCAGTCCAAATTATCATCTGCTCCATCTGGCTGGGAGTTTCTCCCCCCTTCCCTGACTCTGACCTCCACTCCCAGCCTGGGGAGATCATCCTGCAATGCAACGAAGGGGCCGTTGTCATGTTCTACGTCACCCTCAGCTACATGGGCTTCCTGGCTGCCATCTGCTTCACGGTGGCTTTCCTGGCCAGGAATCTGCCTGGGGCCTTCAACGAAGCCAAGCTGATCACCTTCAGCATGCTGGTCTTCTGCAGTGTCTGGGTGACTTTTGTGCCCACCTACCTGAGCACCAAAGGCAAATACATGGTGGCTGTTCAGGTCTTCTCCATCCTGGCCTCCAGTGCTGGTCTGCTGGTCTGCATCTTCATCCCCAAGTGCTACATTATCCTTCTGAGGCCAGAGCTGAACACAAAGGAGCATCTCACAGCCAGAAGAAATGTAGAAATATGACACGGAGGAATTTGTGAGCTCCAAACTATTCTCCATACATGAATGGGGCAATCACTTTTATTCAAATAAATATTTATTTTCTTCAAATAAATGAAGGGTTTCTGGAAGATTGTTTCTTTTTATTTAGACAAAACCTCTTTCGTGAGGATAGTAACAATATGAATATTCATGGTTATATCTTCTACTAAGTATGCATATTGATGAGTATCATTTTGTCCTCCATTCCAGAAATATATAAATATGAGTGCATCTTTTTGACTGTGAGATTTCCTCCCGCTATTTTCTGGAGGGGAATTCCTCCAGTGGACACTGAATAAATAACAACTGCAGTGAACTTTGATTGTGGGGTTTTTGGGGTCCTGTGTTTGATTCCACAGAAACTGGTGTTAGGAGTGGGATTCACAGTCTTAGATCGGTTACCAGGGAGAACAGCTGGGGCAGCCCTATAGGATGAATGTTGTGAGATTGATCCCATATCCCTTCCCTCTTCCCCATAAAGGCACCATTTAGGAGTTTCTGTGTCTAAGAGTCCATTGTGACTGGGGAGGCTTGAAGAGGATTTGTGGTCCCTTCCATCCCAATTCCCAGCCACTCTGGCCCTGCTGCAACCTCAGCTGAGCAATGGCCGGAGGTGTCCAAGCAGCCAAGGGGAATTTGGCTTTGGGGTGGGGGTCAATGTGACCTTCCTGTGTCGAAGAACAGAGACTGGCCGGAGGCTCTGTCCAAACTCCCTTTTTCCTTTGTCTGGATGGAAGAATTGCCTGAGCTGATCCTAGGCAGGGAGGGAAGTGGATGATGGGGCTCAGGTGGGCTCTGATTGGGGAAGGAACCTTTCCCAAAGAGACAGAGAAACCTGCTGTGTCCCAGGGATGGGAGGGGGTCCGAAGCCCCCACTGGTGCCTCCACAGGAAAGAAAGGGAGGGGTGAAATTGGAGGGGATGATAAAAAAAACTTTTCCTCCTGGATGGGAAGAGAAACAGCCCCAGATGTGAATCCAAGGACCAGAATAATCAGTGCAGGGGAGGAAAAGGGGAGGCTGGCCAGGAAGACCCTCCAACTCCAGAGAGAGACCGAGATCAGACAGATCCTGATCTGAAGAGAATCTCTCAGAATCTCTGGGAGAGAAGCAAAGGGAGATTTGTCGACTCCAGGGGTCTCGCAGGGGGATCCACAGGGGCTCCTGATGGTTTTGGAAACACCGGTGGGGAACTCCGTGTCTGGCTGAATGTCTGAGGCAGTGGACAGAGTCAGACTCAACGGTCATCCTGTGTCCAGGGAAATGGACGAAGAGACTGACGCCTTTCAGGAGAGGAGAGGGGGGGTCACAGGGGGGCTTCCTTCAGCTTCAGATTGGCTTTCTTCTGGGTGCAAATGGAGACGTTAAAATCCCCTCTGCCTCCAGCCCTTCCCTTGGTCTGCTGGCCAGTCCGACTCCCAGAGAGAGGAGGGTGGCCAGTCTCTTGGCCTCCAGGAGGGATCCAGAGGACAGGAGGGTGGGGCAGTGAGAGACCTCCAATCCTGCAGGGGCTTCTGTCCGTAAAAGCAGGGAGGAGACCCTGCTGGAGAAGGAACCGCATTCGGCTGTGATGGAGCAGATCAGGGGTTGGAGAGGGAGTGGAGGAGCACAAAGGTCGGAAGCCTCCGGGGATTTTTTCTTTTTTTCACGTTTCTGAATTGCCCGTCTTCCTCAAGGAGTTCCCCACTTTGTGAGAAAATCAGCTAGAGTGCAGACAACAAAGTTACACACACACACACACACATACACATACACACACACACAATTAGCACAATGGAAAGTGGCCGACACCCCTACACAAGCAACTGGACTGTTGTCTTTCAAACTCATACAATAAGCTTATTCAGAGAAAAAAATATGGCAGGAATTTGTGAATAATTATGATACATTAGACAAAATGGATAATTTTGACCTAAAATTGGTGTGTGTGTGTGTGTGTGTGTGTGTGTGTGTGTATGTGTGTGTGTGTGTGTGTGTGTAAAAAAAGAAGACCATACAGTAAAATAAAACGGCAACTGTCATTGTCGTGCACAACCTTGGGGTGAGATTTCTCCCTGCAGTTCAGCAGCCAATTTTGAACAGTCTGGAGACTTTTTCCTTGTAATTTGGAGGAGAAGCGAAATCAACCCTCTTAGGAGTCCTGGAAGAAGCTCCGTTGTTCAGAGCTCTGATGAAAACCCTTGATGGATTTTACAGCCTCCACTGAAAGGACTTCAAAGCACGTGTGGCTTCGTGGTAAAAATGAAATGGAAAATCTTTAAAGCTGCAGCTGTTTTATTTTGGGAATTCATCTGCTACTATATAATTGATAGACTTTATAGGATATACTTTACATCCTCTTTATGCTGCATGCTATACACGCTTTATACTGCTTTGGTAAGACCACACTTGGAATCCCACATCCAGTTTTGGTCACCTGATGCAAACAAGTTCCCGGTTCCACCACAAATGCGCGAACGACAAAAGCGTGCCTGACTAAACCGACGTTCGCTTGTCTTGTCTGTGAAGGGCTGGAGAAGATGTCCAGAGAAAGGGGACCTTGAGACTCTCCCCAGGAGGAGGTTGAAGAGATCCTGTCTAAAGGCAACCATATCATTGACCCAGTCACACACTTTCAATGCTGCATAATGTTCATCCAGGTCCAAGAAGGGAGACAATTGGGGGGGGGGGTTCTAGGAAGAGGCACCCATGGAAGCTGCTCTGCTCTCCAACCACAGAGATTGCTGATCAGTTGGGAATCAATGTTTAGGTCTCAGAATGGCTCCTAATTGGGAATAGGATCCCTTTGCAAATTCCATTTGAAGGAGATAAGAAAAGCTCTGATGGATCAGAGGAAGATCAGTCTAAGATTCCCAGTGACCACACAAATACAAGCAGAAGAAGGCAGAGACTTATGGCTTTGCTCCACATGGAACACAATTTCCCACAATTTCCCTTTCCTCCATCCCACCACACAGTATTGGACAATTGGCCATCTCAAATCTCCAGGAATCCCCAACTCTGGTATCCCACATTAGTAGTTTCTATCCTTGGGCTGTCAGACTTTTAAACACAACCACAATCACTCCATGCAGACGCTAGTTTTTTTTCTTTTTCTTTCTTTTTCTGTTTCTGCTATAATTTTGCACCAGTGAGGTTAAAACCATTTTCCTTGTATTTAAGTACAATGACAATAAAGATTATACTTTATAATCTGAGAAAATGTTTCCTAGTTCCACAATTCCAATAAGCACTAAAGCGGGACTGGAACTCAAGAGTCTCCTGGGGCCCAAAGTCCCCCTGGAAGATTTCATACCTAAGGAAGGACTAGAACTCAGAGCTTCCTCGCGCCCAGGTCGGGCCACGGCACCCCCAGGAAGGCGGTCTGCCTGAGCCCTCTCCCCTCCCGCCGCCGGTCCCCGCAGAAGCTTCCTGGGGCCGGCCGGGAGCCTCGCCAGGGAGCCGGTGGAAGAGGCGCTGATATTTTCCCCTTGTTTTCCTCCCCAAAATCTAGGTGCGTCTTACACTTCAGAGTGTCTTATACTCTGAAAAATATGGTATTGTACTGTGTTTCCCCCAAAAGAAGACAGGGTCTTATTTTCTTTTAACCCCTGAAATAAGTGCTTGGCCTTATTTTCGGGGAGGTCTTATTATTTTTGAGGTACAGAAGGTGTATAGTGTATAGTTGTCAGTTGAAGTTTTCATTCTAGTCCTCTGTTGGAGCAGGAAAATGCTCTTTCCTGATTGGTTGTTCGGATGATCAGTTTCCTTTAAAAGGTGCTGTGTCAACCAGGGAGTTGATACCTCGCAGGCAGTATTGAATAAAGGGCTGTTAGAATTCACTCTGGCCTTGCTTCCAATCTTCGCCCAGAACATAACAGGAGTCCTTTGAGTTCTTCTAATTCTTCTTTAGAAACAGGAAGGGGGTTGATTGGTTCACCCTATGAATTGTGGACCTCCTGCTCCTGGTTCTGGTGCTGCTGGTGTCCCAGCCAGTCTCTGGGAAGCTGAGAATGAAGTCCCCGCTGAGTATGGAGCACCAGGATAGAAACAATTCATGGAGCTTTTCCAGGCCAGGAGACTGTCTCATTGGGAGAATCCTCAGTTTCACCAGAAGATTGCATACAACAAGGACTTCCAGCCAGGCTCCTCCTGGTCAGTTTCATTCTAAGTCATTCCCTGTGCTGGAGTTTCCTTTCCTCTGTTTGCATTCCTCTTAACACTTTCCTTCTTTTCTCTTTACTCCACTTACTCCTATATGAAAGGACGTGTCTCTAATTTCCTGCATGGTCTGGATTTCCAAAGCTTCTCTCTTTTTCTCTTATTTTGTGGAAGTCGCTGAAATCCCAAGATGGGACGGAATAAAAACTGTAACAACTCCGGATTATTTTCCTTCTTTCCATCCAAACTTCAGTTCATCACTTGAATCCTAACTTTTGTTTAAAGTAGTGATTGAAACAGTTGCCGTGGTCCTTGCCCAGGCCAGTTCCATATTTTTTATAATTGCTGATAGATATTACAATTCTTGATCATTGTAGAAACAACTGTTGTTGTTTTTTTGAATCTCACAGTAAAAGAATACTTTTATGATAGGTCTGTTTTAATGATTAAATTATGTTGAATCCCCTTTAGGAGCCAGGTAAAAAATAGTACTTTTGCAAACAATGGTGTGTTTGTGACTCTTAATAGCTCATGTTTTTACATTTGTTCTGGCTGTAAGATGCTCCTTTGTGTTCAAATCTGGCCTCAGAAGGATAATGTAGCACTTGGGGATGAAGATGCAGCCTAGCAGACCAGCACTGGAGGCCAGGATGGAGAAGACCTGAACAGCCACCATGTATTTCCCTTTGGTGCTCAGGTAGGTGGGCACAAAAGTCACCCAGACGCTGCAGAAGACCAGCATGCTGAAGGTGATCAGCTTGGCTTCGTTGAAGGCCCCAGGCAGATTCCTGGCCAGGAAAGCCACCGTGAAGCAGATGGCAGCCAAGAAGCCCATGTAGCTGAGGGTGATGTAGAACATGAGAACGGCCCCTTCGTTGCATTGCAGGATGATCTCTCCAGGCTGGGAGTGGAGGTCAGAGTCAGGGAATGGGGGAGAAACTCCCAGCCAGATGGAGCAGATGATAATTTGGACTGCAGAAGAAGAAAGGATGATGGAGTTGGCCAAACTCTTCCCCAACCATCTCTTCACTCGGTTTCCTGGTTTTGTGGCCAGGAAAGCCAGCACCACTGTGATGGTTTTGGCCAAGAGAGAAGAAACAGCAACTGAGAAGATGATGCTGAAAACCGTTTGTCGGAGAAGGCAGGTGGCTTTCCTTGGTTGACCAATGAAGAGAGAAGGAGACAAGAAGCAAAGCAGGAGGTGGATCACATGGGGATTATTTCCCTTTCATTTCCCTCCAGAGAATTTCCCAACAACCTTTGAGTCCAAGAACTGGTTGAATTATCCAGGGATTCCTCCTGAGAGGGAGAATTATGATAAAAGTTTCAGCTCTGCTCTTTGGCCAAATCCTCCAGGGGAGACTTTGGGTAGAGAAATAGGGAGTTTTGGGACAGGCAGGGTCTGTGCTCTTGAATGTATGTCTCTCTCCTTTCTAGGTGAAATGAGTGTTTCTCTGTGTTTGAATCAGGAAAGCAACTGGATCATATTCCACCTTGTGAGAGTCCTTTGAATTCTTCTCATTCTTGTCAAGAAACAGGAAGGGGATTGATTGATTCTTCCCATGAATGATGGACTACCTGCTTCTGCTTCTGATGCTGCTTTTATCCCATCCAGTTTCTGGGAAGCTGAGAATAAAATGCCCACTGAGTTTGGAGCATCAGGATGGAAAACGACCTCATAGCTTTTACAGCCCAGGAGACCATCTCATTGGTATAGTCCTCAGTGGAGAGGAAACATTGCACACAAAGTTGCTTTTCAATGTGGTTCCTTCTCTTCAGTTTGTTTTCCGTGATTTGTAAGTCATTCAGGGTGAATGGAATCCACTCCCTCCATTCTAACACTCTCCTTTTTTTTTCATTTATTCCCTATATTGAGGAATATGTCTAATTTCCTGAATGATTTTGATTTCCTTGGCTTCTCTCTCTTGTCTTATTTTGTGAAAGGGACTCGAAAAGGGGTCTGAAAAAAGCTGAAAGGGCTGCAGATTATTTTTCTCTCTCAGTTCAATCCTTAATTTACTGCTTGAATCATGAATTTTATTTAAAGTAATGGTGGAATCAGTTGTAGTTGTTGTACCTCAGCCAATTCCCATATTTGTGTAACTGATCATTGGTTTGGATCAATGTTGGCTTAAGGCTCAGTAGGCTTCTGGAGAATTATATATTAAAAACAGTATTTGTTGTTGCTGTTGATTATAATAACATTTTTTTTACAATAGGCAATCTTCTGGTTTTTTAAATGGCTTTCCATTCATTTTCAACATTCAACTTCTCAAGAAGAATTCCCAACTCCTGCACAATCTCACACTGGGCTACAACATCCAAAACAACTATTGGAGCACTTTCCATACTTCCGATGCCTTGCTGGACATTCTCTCCACTGGAGAAGCCAATGTCCCCAACTACACCTGTGGAAGGAAGGACAACCTTCTGGCTCTTCTTGATGGAGCTAAGAGGGACATCTCCATCCAGGCATCAACATTAGGAGGCACCTACAAAGTCCCACAGGTTTGTGTGTCTTTTTCGCAATCTGGTAAAGTGAGAGACGGGTAGTGGTGGGTGAGCAATAGATGCAGTCATGTATGCCATGATCCTCTTAGTTAAACTTGAGAAAAATGCATTCCTTGCAGAAGAACCAGAAGGTTTTAGGTAGTGAACAGCTATATAGATTTTATAATAAATATTGCATGTTAATAATCTAATATTGGTAACAAATTTGTCTTGAAATATCTCATCTATATCAGCAAAGTAAAACACGGTTTGCAGGCTTTCTAGATGTTAATGCATTGTTCATAATTAACAGAGAAATATTATGTAGGAAATTGATTGCCCTCAAAATGGAGCTTAGCCTATTGGCCCTGATCGAAGCTCTTTCTCCAGGTCCTTGTTTAAGAGGGAGGTTTGGGCTCAATGGAGCCATGAGAAGAAGGATTGATACTTACCAAGGAGGAAGGGAAGGATGCATATTTGAACCCCCGTTATTCAGTCTAGATATTGACAATTTACCCAAGCGAATGAAGGATCCAAAAACAGATGATAAATAAATGTTCTTCATTCTTTGACAAAAATGTCTGATTTAGTGGACCAGCAAAAGGCAGTGCACGTAGTATACAGTACTTGGATTTTAGAAAGGTTTTGAAGTAAACCACCATCTACCACTTGGTAAGCTAAAAATATGTGAGATAGACAGCATCACCCCCAGATGGACTCAGCCTGTGGTCCTCAATGGAACTACGTCTGCATGGAGGGAAACAAGCAGTGAGGGACCTCAAGGTTCCATTTTAGGCCCCGGACTCTTCAACATCTTCATCGATGATTTGGATGAGGGATAGATGGGGAACTCATCACATTTACAGATGACACTAAACTGGCAAGAATAGCCAACACCCCAGAAGATTGGCTGGTGGATCTATATAGACCTGAACCCTGGGCCTATCTAAGAAAATGAAATTCAATATAGAGAAAAGTAAAGTCTTACACTGAGGCTGGAAAAATCAAATGTACAGGTACAGATTAAGTGAAACCTGGCTCAATAGCAGTAACTGTGAGAGGGATCTTGGAATCTTAGTGGACAATCTCTCAAATGTGAGCCAACAATGTGTGGCAGCAGCCAAAAAAAGCCATTGCAATCCTAGGCTGCATCAACAGAAGGAGAGAATTCAAATCATGTGAAGTATTGGTACCGCTTTATAATGTCATGGAAAAACCACCCTTGGAATAGTGCATGGATGGAGAACCTTTTCAGCACTAAGTGCTCTTGTCAGGGACGCAATCTGGAAGAGGAGTTGCCCAGTGTGCATGCGCACCTGGCAGCTCCTCTTCCGGTTTCTCGCACGAACCCACATGACAAACCCTGCACTTTGTGCACCCCATTTTGGCCCTGGAAAGCCTCTTGCACCAACCTCGGAGCAAAGAAAAAACCCTGCAACTGTTTGAAGGCTGAAGGGAGCCTCCTACTGAGCGAGAAAGCATTGGAGGCCCAGACCATTCATTCCAGCCCACCGGAGTTTCCTGCGCAATGTGAGCATACACACAGACAGACAGACAGACAGACAGACAGACAGACAGACAGAGACACATACACACACACACTCACGTGTCCCCCGCCCTGGCCCTCCACAAAGGCCCGAAAACCAGCTGACCGGCAGGAGGTGCGCCTGCATGTGGATGCTAGTGGAGCTGGGCTGGGGTGGCTGGTGTGCCGGGAGAGGACGCTCTGCATGCCACAGGTTCCCCATCACGTCTTTAATCCTTTCAATTCCTTTTCCAGATCAATCATGTAGAAGCTTCAAAGGCTCTGAGTGATAAAAGTCGATTCCCCTTTTTCCATCACATGTTCCCCAAAGAAGGAATCCAGTACCCAGCAATTGTCCAGCTGCTCCTCCACTTCAGATGGACCCTGATTGGCCTCTTTGCTTCAGACACAGAAAAGGGAGAGAATTTCATGAGGATTTTCCCTCCTGTGCTTGTCAGGAATGGAATTTGTGTGGTTATATCACAACTGTTCTCAACAACTGGACATACAGCAGCCCTCAGGGATTCCCTCTCTAAGTGGAGACAAGTCAACGTCTTTGTTCACTTCATGGAATATGATATCATTTGGGACAGAATTCTTCCTTTCCATTTAACTTTTATGCATCTGCCAGGACCCATTGAGGGGAAAGTCTGGATCCTCACAAATTTTGCAAGGTATGAAAAACACAAGCACAGACTTCTCAAATACATCCATAGTATTTGGATATTTGCTTATCTGATAAAAGAAAGGCCAAATGATTCTGCCTTTGAACCCCTTTTCTTTGTGGAAGAAAAGTTTCAAGATCGTTATTTTCATTGTTCTCTTTCAAAGAATGTCTTTTCTGTCAAAGGCCGCAGAAGATGCACCCAGAAAGCCCCACTGGAGACGCAGTGGAAAAGGGACAGAAAAAGGGGCCCAAATGACTACCACTATTACAGTCTCATGAAGACTCTGGTCCAGGCCCTGAATGCTGCATATTCCTCCAGATCGAGGAGAGGAAGGAAGGAGGGAGAAAAGATCTCGGGGTCTCCAAGGCTGCAGCCATGGCAGGTAAGGGGATCCCTATATGGATCCATTAATCTTAGATCCTTTGGAGGAGGAATCCAGAGGAGAAGGATGGGAAGCATCTCAACAGATCTGTCCAATTTAACTACTCAGAGAATTAATGGTTTCAAAGAGTAGAGACCATGGCATTTTTATATTTACCGCCGCTAATTGGAAATTGATGTATTCTTTTCAAAATAAATTCCTGTATTTCTGGGTTTGTGATTAGCCTGGTGGAATTCCACCTTTCTTCCGTCCCCATTGCAGGTGGGTCTGTGTGCAGCTGGACAGGCAGCTAAGCCCCCATATTCTCCTCCAATGAAAGGGAGTCTGGCGTCGATCTGGATTAGGGTGACCAGACGTCCCACATCTGGCAGGACAGGCACGCCTTCCCAAATTTTTCCCCGCGTCCCGGGCCGTTCTCAAAAAACCCCGCTTTATTTTGGCGCTTGCAGCTCGCTCGGTCCCCTGCCCATCAGTTGCTAGCTCGCTCGCTCGTTCTACACTAAAAATTTAAGCCAGCCCAGCCTGCCGCCCACTGATTGGCCTGGACTCCAGCCAATCAGTGAGCTGGCTGGGATGGAAAGCTTAAAATTTTCCATCCCAGCCAGCTCACTGATTGGCTGAAGTCTGCTTAGCTTAGCACGCTCCATTTCATTTCGTCTTTTGCTTGCTGCTTAACTGGTGAATAATGTTACCGGTGGGAATCGGGAGGCTCTGGGGGGAGGAGACGGCCCTCCTCTCCTTCTTCCCCTTTGCAGAGTTTCCCTGTGTCTCCCAGGTCGCGCCCATCCCCTCTCAAAAGGATTCGTCCCGCTTCCTCCTCTTCTTCTTCCTCCACCTCCTCCTCCTCCCCGTCCATGGTGGCAGCCACAGGATGGGGCGGCGGCGAGAGAGAGAGAGAGAGGGTTCCATCCCATGAGGAGACGCCCACTGAGTTGCGGGTCCCCCGCCACCTTCTTTCCCTCGTGGTCGCTTCCCTTCTTTTGACTCGTGGTCACTTCCCACTGCTGGCGGCACCTCGCTTCCCACCATCCTGCCCAGCTGCCGCCGCCGCCTCCCCTTCCTTCCTCCCTCCCCCTCAGACTCCTCTTCCCGCCCCCGCCGCCTCGGCTTGGAAGGGCCGGGAGACCGAGAGTGAGAGAGAGAGAGAGAGAGAACGGGGGAATCTCTCGGGGCTCGCCGGAGCGCTGCTCCTTTCCCAGAGCGAGGATGGCGCAGGGAAGACAATCCGCCGGAGGAACCTTCCAAAGTGTAGGCACGGCGGCTGGGTGCACACTGCTCTTTCCCTCCGCGCCCTGGTCCTCTCCGTTCCCAAGCAGCCCCATCCTCTCCTCCTTCCTCGGTCCTTCCCATGGCCGCCTCGCCAAAATCTCGCTCTCCTTCCCCCGCTTTGGCCGCTGCTGGCCATCACCCAGCCGCCGCAGCCACCTCCCCTTCCTCCCTCCCTCCCCCTTGGACTCCTCTTCCCGCCCCCTCCGCCTCGGCTTGGAAGGGCCGGGAGAGCGAGAGAGAGAACGGGGGACGGCCATAGCCTTCCTCATCTGGATCCTGGAGCGAAGCGCAGAGAAGAACACAAAAAAAGTGTTGGGTTGGGTTTTTTTTGGATACTCTGATTTTTGTCTCTCTTTTTGTCTTACTGTTTTCAATTAAATTCTTTTTTCCCCCCAGTCTTTTTTAAAAACTGAATGCTTCTACCTCGACCCCTCCTTCGCCATCTGCCCCGAGGAGTTTTGGAGTGGAGGGGAGGAAGAGGGTTTGAGGCGCGGGGATGGAGGTGGTCGCCGCCGAGTCCTCCTGCCCGGGTTCCAGCGGAGAAAAGAGGACGGGGGTGGGGTGGGGTGGGGATCGGCTGGCCAAGACGGCGTAATCCCCCACTTTCCAAGCTCGCAAAGAGCACGGATCTCTCCAACTCTTTCTTGCTCTAAGTATTTTACACTGAGGTTTTTAGCTCCAGCATCCCTGTTTTTAAAATGCTGAAGACCCATCCTGATCCTTCCAATGACGTTCCAGATAATGAAATATGCAGGGCATGTTGTAGTAAAAAATTTTTTTGCCAATTATCATGGTTGAAACAGGATCTGAATTGTAGAACTCCAATTTGCTTGGCATAATGTTTAAAGGACTTTGATTTGAAGAGAAGAGATTTCAGAGGAAGAAATGGCTGTGGCTTCAGAGGAACAAGTGGCAGCCTCAAGTTACATGAGCTTGCCATATGTCATACCTACATGCTTGCAAATTCTTTTACTTATTGGACCAAAGACCCAGCTAGGAAAAATGATAACACATGGAATCCTTTAGTGAATGCTATGCAGCAGTATGTGTATCAAAAGCATAGATTTACAGGAGCTTAGTAGAAAGGTGCTGTAGTACTAATGCAAATCAAAAGCAGAAGAATTTATCCTTGAGGATCTTTACTATTTTCAGCCTCTTCCCTCTTCAGGCTTCAGAATTTAAGGAAAGAGAGAGTGAGAGGGAGGGAGGGAGGGAGAGACAGAGAGAGAGGGAGGGAGGGAGGGAGAAAGAGGGAGTGTGTGCACAGGAGTGGAGATTTTCTAAAAGTCCCATTGAATCCAGAGGAGGGGAGAAAGAGAGAGAGAGAGGGGGGGAGTGTGTGCACAGGAGTGGGGATTTTCTAAAAGTCCCATTGAATCCAGAAGAGGAGAGAGAGAGAGAGAGAGAGAGAGAAGGGGGGGGGGAAGAAAGAGGGTGTGTGTGCACAGGAGTGGGGATTTTCTAAAAATCCCATTGAATCCAGAGGAGGAGAGAGAAAGAAAGAGGGAGTGTGTGCACAGGAGTGGGGATTTTCTAAAAGTCCCATTGAATCCAGAGAAGGAGAGAGAGAGGGAGAGGGAGAGAGAGAGAGAGAGAGAGGGAGAGAGAGAGAGAGAGAGAGAGAGAGAGAGAGAGAGAGAGAGAGAGAGAGAGAGAGAGAGAGAGAGAGAAGGAGTGTGTGCACAGGAGTGGGGATTTTCTAAAAATCCCATTGAATCCACAGGAGGGAAGAGAGAAAGAAAGAGGGAGTGTGTGAGGTGGGGGGATTTCCTAAACCCCATTGAATCCACAGGAGGGAAGAGAGAAAGAAAGAGGGAGTGTGTGAGGTGGGGGGATTTCCTAAACCCCATTGAATCCACAGGAGGGAAGAGAGAAAGAAAGAGGGAGTGTGTGAGGTGGGGGGATTTCCTAAACCCCATTGAATCCAGAGGAGGGAAGAGAGAAAGAAAGGGAGTGTGTGAGGTGGGGGGATTTCCTATACCCCATTGAATCCAGAGGAGGGAAGAGAGAAAGAAAGAGGGAGTATGTGAGGTGGGGGGGATTTCCTAAACCCCATTGAATCCAGAGGAGGGAAGAGAGAAAGAAAGAGGGAGTGTGTGAGGTGGGGGGATTTCCTAAACCCCATTGAATCCACAGGAGGGAAGAGAGAAAGAAAGAGGGAGTGTGTGAGGTGGGGGGATTTCCTAAACCCCATTGAATCCAGAGGAGGGAAGAGAGAAAGAAAGAGGGAGTGTGTGAGGTGGGGGGATTTCCTAAACCCCATTGAATCCAGAGGAGGGAAGAGAGAAAGAAAGAGGGAGTGTGTGAGCTGGGGGGATTTCCTAAACCCCATTGAATCCAGAGGAGGGAAGAGAGAAAGAAAGGGAGTGTGTGAGGTGGGGGGATTTCCTAAACCCCATTGAATCCAGAGGAGGGAAGAGAGAAAGAAAGAGGGAGTGTGTGAGGTGGGGGGGATTTCCTAAACCCCATTGAATCCAGAGGAGGGAAGAGAGAAAGAAAGAGGGAGTGTGTGAGGTGGGGGGATTTCCTAAACCCCATTGAATCCAGAGGAGGAGTTTGTGTGTGTGTGTGTGTGTGTTTGTGTGTGTGTGTGTGTGTGTGTGTGAGAGAGAGAGAGAGAGAGAGAGAGAGAGAGAGAGAGAGACTATCACTAAGTGTTGTAGCTTATGATTCTTGATGAATGTATTGTATTTTATTTAATTTATGTACACCGAAGACAAATTCCTTGTGTGTCCAATCACACTTGGGTAATAAACTATTCTACTCTACTCATTTCTATTTCAATTCTAATAAGGAGTTTTGCTTCTCTCTCTTGAAAATGTAAGCTATCATAATGCAAACTAGCTTTAGCTTTCAAACAGTTCATTTAGTGACCAAAGTTACAACGGCATTGAAAAAAGTGACTGATGACCATTTTTCACACTTAGCGACCATTTTTCACACTTAGCGACCGTTGAAGCATCCTCATGGTCACGTGATCAAAATTTTTGATGTTTGGCAACAGATTCATATTTATGATGCTTTCAGTGTCCTGGGGTCATATAATCAGCTTGTGTGACCTTTTGACAAAATATAAAAATTTTAATCAAGCCCCCCCCCCCTCCGTCAATCTGAAAATCTGGTCACCTTATCTTTAAAACCTGTAGGGAATTCAGTTCTTCTCCGGATCCCACTTAGGAATTTGATCTCCAGGTCATCGGGAAAACCCGTGGCGGAGGAGGGAGGGGGGTTAGGGGGCTGCTTTCTTCTTTTCCCTCTGAATGGAGGTAGAAAAGTCTTGCTTGAAAAACATAGCAGTTAAAGAAGAGTCTGTTATTCCCGGGAGGAGAGAAAACTTTAAACGATGCGTTTTCAGTGGAAGCCAAAAACTCTCCTCAGCTGGATCTGCCGCCTGGCTTGACAAAGCTCCACAGACACAAATGAAAGCAGAGGAATAAATCCCTAAGAATTTAAATATTTACGGCGATAAAGTTCTATAATGTAGGAGTTTAAAAGGATAATGAAGAGAAGATTGGAAATTTACTTTCATATTCACGTGGCAGGAATGCACAAGTCACCCTTTGGGCATTTTTGGCATTTTTCCTTTGAAGGGAATAGTAATGCAAGTAATAAGTATTATCCCATTAAAGTAGAAACTTGTTATTCTAGATATCTCTTCTGTTGTAGTATATAGATACGTTATACTGCTGTGAAAGTATTTTCCTTCTAAGCATCTGTAAAAATATATGCCTGCAATCGATTGCATTCTTCCTGTGATAAGATCTGGATCCTTCATAAGCCACCCTGCCTCTTCCAGGAATCAGCAGGTAACTATGCTCCATCTCAAATACCAGAGCAATCCCCACCCCTTTTGTGCTGCTAATAAGGGGACAAAAGGGCGATTAAGCAAACAGAGAAGGGAAAAGATAACAAAACATAAACCCTGCCAGGAAGGATATAAATCTAAGTTAGGATATATGATGAAGTTTTACAATGTATTTAGATTATATGACTAGAGTCATTTAGAGTAATTAGTAAGTTAGGATATATGACTTGAGTTTTGCAATGTTGTTAAATTATATGAGCAGAGTAATTTAAAATAATTAGAATAAGAAGAACAAAGACTTTTTTGGGTATAAGAAAGGACACAGTGTCATCGAGTGTTTGTGGAACTTTCCTCCCATGTCTCTTGTGCATGGCTTTGGGCCTTCTCACCCAGAACTTTCACTTTGATCAGAGAATAAAGTCTGTTTTCTCTGTTTTCCAAGCCTCCATTTAAGTCTTCATTTTGATTCATTTTTGGCTTAAGCGTATTGCCAAACCTTACACCTTCCTCTGCATGGATCCCCCCCCCTCCATTGGAAACGAGGCGGCTGTCGAAGAGAAGGGAGCACACGCCACATGGGCTTGTCCAACAGCTGAAGAAAGAAAGAAAGAAAGAAAGAAAGAAAGAAAGAAAGAAAGAAAGAAAGAAAGAAAGAAAGAAGAAAGAAACAAAAGAACAAAAGAAGGAGAAAGAGACATAAGAAAGAAAGAAAGAAAGAAGGAAGGAAGAAAAAAGAAAGGAAGGAAGGAAGGAAAGAGAAAGAGAAAATGATCAAAATTGAGCCCAAAATTTTGGTTGCTAAGCAAGAGTGTTGTTAAATGATTTTCACAACATTTTCCAATGTGACCACACCCACTTGCTCACATGACCACTGCAAGTAAGTTCGACCACTGCTCTTCCCCCAACCCCACACCTGGTCGTGTAGTTGGGCTGCTGCACCATCCCATCCCACATGTGATCCTTCAGTTGGGGGAGGTGGGGGAAGCAGCAACCCAACTCAGTATTGTCTGTGGGGAAGTGGGGAAGACCACGAGCATAACTGAGGGATCACATTTGGGGTAGAGGAGAAAGTAGCCCAACTGAAGGATCACATGTGGGGTGGGATGGTGCAGCAGCCCAACTACACGATCAGGTGTCGGGTTGGGGGAAGAGCAGTAGTCCAACTTACAATCAGGTGTGGGCTGGGGGGGGGAGCATCAACCCAACAGTAGGATCAACTGTGGGGTGAAGGGAACATCAGCTCAAGTCCAATGTGTGTGTTGGGTGGGGGAACCACAGCCCAACTACAGAATCAGGCATAGGTGAGGTGCAGCAGGAGTACAACTGAAGGACGATGTGGGAGGTTTGGGGAGCAGCAGCCCAAGTGCAGAATTATTTGTGGTGTGGCGGAAACAGGCGGAATGGGACTGTTCTCCTCCTACCCTTCGCCACCCCTTTTTTGCCTTCAGGTTTCCACCCCCAGCCATTAACCTCCACCCTCTTGCCTCCTCTGTTAGGACCCAAGCTAATCGTTTGGCCAATGGGACCCTGCCTCTTCAGTCCCAGGCTCTTCCTCACTGGGGTCTTGGGAGAAACACTGTTCACCCTGGGCTTTTGGGCTCAGGTGACAGTTCACCGCCAGCCAATCAGAAGAAGGGAAGGGAGTAAGAGAGAGGGAGGGAGGGAGGGAGAAAGTGTTCCATGTGGCGTTTCCTCTCCGGGGGTTTGTTTCTCTGCCCAGTTGCCTTTGGTCCGAGCTAGAAAATCCTTTGCACACACACACCCCAAATACACAACAGCCACAGGAAAATTAAAATCATGACTTTCTACTTGTCACAATTACTCAGACTCCTTCTCTTACTTTTACACCAAAGCTCTTAATATTATAATTACTTTGTTCATATAAGCTAACTACATTGTAAAACTCAGTCATATACCCTAACATAGAGAGATTCCTTTCTGGCAGTGTTAATCTTTTGTTATTCCTGATTGGCCTATGAACAGCACAAAAGGTGTGAGGATTGCTCTGGTAGTTTGAGTTGCTTGCCAATTCCTGGAGGGAATGGGGATGGCATTTGAAAGGACCCATGAAGCACATGCTTTCGCAGAGGCACATGTGCCACAAATGCCCAACAACCAAATTCTCAGAAGGAGAATTTACAGCAGCACAACACATATACATATTCCAATGGAACAAATTCCTATAACATAACCAGTTTCTACTTCATGTGATAATACTCATTACTTTCTATTTATTACCATTTCCTTCATTTCTCTCCCTTTTTCTCAAATTAAAAATGCACGCAGGTGTAAAGGAGGGAGGGAAGAAGAACAGCTTCAAAAAATAAAACAAGCAATCCAAAAAGAGGCACTTTGAGTCATCACTCCAACATATCAGATTCCATTCAGATGGAAGCAAATTCTCCAAAGGCAGCTATCAGAGGCAAACAAACAAACAGCGACATAGGAAGGAGCACAAAAGGGAGAGAAATGAAGGAAATGGTCGTTGGTTGAACTGCAACCTGTGAATCAGGCAACCCCGGGATGGGTCTGAACCCCAGGTCATGGATGGAAGGGATGCCAGTGGGCACCTGCCCTCCCTCAGCAGATGGCACCATGGCAGATAACTGGGCAGTAGCCAACCCAGGGATTGACCCCCTCCCCCCACAGAGTCCAGTCTCACCTGCAATGCCCCAACAGGTTCTTACCCCACCTTCCTACAGAGAAAGGTTCTCAACAATGGAAGAAGGGATTACCAAGGGGGAAGCTACAGGATGGATAGCGGAACAATGTGATGAGGCGGTTCCGAAGTTTAGAGATGTAACTAGGTTTCTTTCCTCGTGGGGGCCAATAAAATGCCACTATTGCTGTCACACAATAAAAGGGCATGAATAGTCTTTAGGAGGCTTGTAGAGTGCTCATGGGGGTGCCCCCCCCAAGAGCAAAAAATGGCCAATATTTTTCTCAAAAAAAGGGCACGCATAGCCTTTAGGAGGATTATAGTCCTGGGGACTGGGGGGGGGGCAAAATTGAGGAAAATCCAGTCTGTTTTTCACTCATTTAAGCCCTCCCTAGCCCCCAGGAGCTCTCTAGATGCTTCCTACAGGCTCTGCACAGCCATTTTGGTGAAGGGGGCGAGGTTTTGGGAGGCAAAAAATGCTGAATTCAGTGTATAAGATGCACCCAGATTTTCAGCCTCTTTTTTGAGGAAAAAAGGTGTTTCTTATACTCCGAAAAATACAGTACATTAAACTTTTCCATCACTGGCTTCCGCCTGCAATATTCAAAATGGCCACGAGGTGGCAGGCTGTTATTGGTCCCTGAATTTCCCATGGATTTTTTTTTTGAAGCAATTATTTTTATTACTTATTCTTATTTATATTACATTTTGAGATGACTGCTGTCAGTATGTCATACTCAAAATGGCCACGAGATGGCAACCCAAACACAAAACGGATGCCAGGAGAAGATTCAGGGTCCAATTTTGTGGTTAAAAATGGTGCTAGTTGCTGTTTTTAAAATTAAGACACGTAATCATGTTCAAAGGAAAACAAGGAAGTCCATTTGCCTCTTGAAAAAGAACCTTTGGGACATTTTCCATTGAGGGTTTTTTTCATATTTGTACCAGTTGATTGCTTATTGGTTGCAATAGGAATTGATTGACAAACATGAATTGATCAGCTGGCTTGTTGCTTGAACCTGGAATTCTGGGGTGAGAGTGACTGTAGTCATCCAGATGGTTTTTAATGCCTAAGGATAGAATAGATTAGGGTAGACTAGAATGGAGTGGAGTGGAGCAGAATAGCAATAGCACTTAGGGGCAGCCTATTGCCCCCAACAATCTGGGTCCTCATTTTACTCACCTAGGAAGGATGGAAGGCTGAGTCAACCTTGAGCCTGGTGAGATTCGAACTGCCAAATCGCAGTCAGCTAGCAGTCAGCAGAAGGAAACTGCAGGACTGCATTCTAATCACTGTTCCACCATCGCTGAGTAGAATAGAGTGTACAGTAGAGTGTAGTGTAGTGTAGTGTAGTGTAGTGTAGTGTAGTGTAGTGTAGTGTAGTGTAGTGTAGTGTAGTGTAGTGGAGTAGAGTAGAGTAGAACAGAACAGAACAGAACAGAACAGAACTGAATAAATAGAATGGCACCAAACTCTATAGCTCTGGGTGACCTTCCCCAGCAGTCTCTGGAGACAAGAGACCATGTTGAAGGACAGCAGAAGGTCAATATCCTTGTTATTCAAGCTTTTTCTTTTCGGTTGAAGCTTAGCTTCTCTCCTTTTGAATCATGAAAGCACCTGGATATTCCACTTTGTGAGAGTTGTTATATACCGTATTTTTCAGACTATAAGACACACCTTTTCCCTCCCTAAAAGAGGGTGAAAATTTGGGTGCGTCTTATACACTGAATGTAGCCCCACCCACCCACCGGCCCCAACCCTTTGGCCTCTGCCTCCCAGCAATTTACCTCTTTGCAGCAAATGGGGGCTTGCGGGGGCTTCAATAGCCTATAGCAATTCCTGCAGCCTGAAAAGCTGATGATTGGAAGAAATGGAAAGTGAAATTTGCTGTGTGGCAAATTACTGCGAGGCAGATTTTTTTTTCTTGCGCTAATCAGGCTGTTTGCTGCAAGGAGGCAAGTCAACAACTATAAATGCTTACAGAATGTTCAAATCATTAGACTTATTTTTTAAAGACTGCTTTATTATTCTAGACAATTTAACAAAATGAAGAAGCTTTTTAAAATAAATGCTTGATCTGAAGAGGCCCCGTGCTATTGTTTTAAAAAGCGCTTTTCTTTTAAATAGCAGAGAATAACTATACTTCCAGAAAGCACATCAATTTTAACAGCATCTCTACAAGTATAGTCTGAAATATAACACTACAAGCAGTGTATATTGTCTGTACTGTTTGTTGCAAGGAGGCAAATTGCTGGGAGGCAGAGGCAGATATTTTTCCCTTGTTTTCCTCCCCAAAAGCTTGGTGCGTCTTACACCTCGGAGTGTCTTGTACTCTGAAAAATATGGTATTGTAATGTGTTTCCCCCCAAAAGATGTCAGGGTCTTATTTTCTTTTAACCCCTGAAATAAGTGCTTGGCCTTATTTTTGGGGAGGTCTTATTATTTTTGAGGTACAGAAGGTGTATAGTGTACAGTTGTCAGTTGAAGTTTTCATTCTGGTCCTCTGTTGGAGTGCGAAAATGCTCTCTCCTGATTGGTTGTTCGGGTGATCAGTTTCCTTTAAAAGGTGCTGTGACAACCAGGGAGTTGATACCTCGCAGGCAGTATTGAATAAAGGGCTGTTAGAATTCACTCTGGCCTCGCCTCCAATCTTCGCCCAGAACATAACAGGAGTCCTTTGAGTTCTTCTAATTCTTCTTTAGAAACAGGAAGGGGATTGATTGGTTCAACCCATGAATTGTGGACCTCCTGCTGCTGGTTCTGGTGCTGCTGGTGTCCCAGCCAGTCTCTGGGAAGCTGAGAATGAAGTACCCACTGAGCAGTGACGTGCGGTGAGGTTAATGGCTGGTGAGGCACTGACACAGTGGTGGGTTTCAAATTTTTTTAGACTTGTGGACTTCAACTCCCAGAATTGCACAGCCAGGCATGCTCAGTTCCGATTTAAAGTGACAGCATTTGTTTTCTACTTTGCAAAAAAGTTTCCTTCATTCTCTTTCTTCTCCCTCCCCCTCCTTCCTCCCTTTCTCCCTCCCTCCCACCTCTGTCAAACAGACACACGCACACAGAGAAGTTGGATTGGACTATCTCTCCTACCCCCTTCCCTCTCTCACTCACTCTTTCTGAAACAAACACAAACACAGAAGTTGGATTGGATATATTTTCCAATGGCTTGAAAGCAGCTCCTCTGCCATACCCCTCCCCCCATTCTGCTGCTGCCTTCCGATCCGAGCCTTTGATTGCAGGCTGAGCCACGTTGCCTTTTCAAACTTGTGAAGCTGGGTCTATATAGTTTTATCCAGCTGTCTCTCTCTCTGTGTGTGTGTGTATGTATGTGTGTGTGTGTGTGTTTGAAAAGGCAACGTCGCTCTGCCTGCAATCAAAGTACACTTGGGGAGGGATCTACACTTGAGGATGAAGTTTGAATTCCTCCCCATCCCTCCGACCCACACATACCTTTTCCAGCTGTTTCAGAGAGGATTTCAACTCTGCTCTTGCCTGTCATCATGAAAAGGAAAAAAAATGTAAAAGGAAAAAGGCAAGAGCTGAGGTCAGGCTGAGCTAGTTGCTGCCAGAGTCACCATGGATGACTCTGTTTAACTGTTTAAAAAAACCCTCTAAAAAAGCGCTCTCTACAGGAGGAGGCAGGAGAATGACGTGCCTCACCTACGTCAGGAATCTTTAGGCTTTTAACCCTTGCTTAACTCTGCTTGAATGATTATAAAATGCCTAAAGTCAGATTATATGAGGCACGTCGTTCTCCTGCCTCCTCCTGTAGAGGGCACGTTTTAAGAGGCTTTTTTAAACAGTTAAGCAGAGACATCCACGGTGACTCTGGCAGCAACTAGCTCAGCCTGACCTCAGCTCTTGCATTTTTCCTTTTACATTTTTTTTTTCTTTTCATGATGACAGTGGTGAGGCTCTGCCTCCCCTGCCTCCCCTGACTGCACGTCCCTGCTGCTGAGTATGGAGCACCAGGATAGAAACAATTCATGGAGCTTTTCCAGGCCAGGAGACTGTCTCATTGGGAGAATCCTCAGTTTCACCAGAAGATTGCATACAACAAGGACTTCCAACCAGGCTCCTCCTGGTCAGTTTCCTTCCTAAGTCATTCCCTGTGCTGGAGTTTCCTTTCCTCTGTTTGAATTCCTCTTAACACTTTCCTTCTTTTCTCTTTACTCCACTTACTCCTACATGAAAGGACCTGTCTCTAATTTCCTGCATGGTCTGGATTTCCAAAGCTTCTCTCTTTTTCTCTTATTCTGTGGAAGTCGCTGAAATCCCAAGATGGGATGGAATAAAAACTGTAACAACTCCAGATTATTTTCCTTCTTTCCATCCAAACTTGACTTTATCACTTGAATGCTAACTTTTGTTTAAAGTAGTGATTGAAACAGTTGTCGTGGTCCTTGCCCAGGCCAGTTCCATATTTTTAGAATTGCTGATAGATATTACAATTCTTGATGATTGTAGAAACAACTGATTTTTTTTTAGAATTGGTAAATGTTTCTCACAGTAAAAGAATCCTCATACTTTTATGATAGGTCTGTTTTAATGATTAAATTATTTGGAATCCCTTTTAGTAGCCAGGTAAAAAAAAACTTTTACAAATAATGGTGTGTTTGTGACCCTTAATAGCTCATGTTTTTACATTTGTTCTGGCTGTAAGCTGCTCCTTTGTGTTCAGGTCTGGCCTCAGAAGGATAATGTAGCACTTGGGGATGAAGATGCAGACCAGCAGACCAGCACTGGAGGCCAGGATGGAGAAGACCTGAACAGCCACCATGTATTTCCCTTTGGTGCTCAGGTAGGTGGGCACAAAAGTCACCCAGACACTGCAGAAGACCAGCATGCTGAAGGTGATCAGCTTGGCTTCGTTGAAGGCCCCAGGCAGATTCCTGGCCAGGAAAGCCACCGTGAAGCAGATGGCAGCCAGGAAGCCCATGTAGCTGAGGGTGACATAGAACATGACAACAGCCCCTTCGTTGCATTGCAGGATGATCTCTCCAGGCTGGGAGTGGAGGTCAGAGTCAGGGAAGGGGAGAGAAACTCCCAGCCAGATGGAGCAGATGATAATTTGGACAGCAGAAGAAGAGAGGATGATGGAGTTGGCCAAGCTCTTCCCCAACCATTTCTTCACTCGATTTCCTGGTTTTGTGATCAGGAAAGCCAGCACCACCGTGATGGTTTTGGCCAAGGGAGAAGAAACGGCAACTGAGAAGATGATGCTGAAAACCGTTTGTCGGAGAAGGCAGGTGGTTTTCCTTGGTTGACCAATGAAGAGAGAAGGAGACAAAAAGCAAAGCAGGAGGGAGACCAGGAGGATGTAGGAGAGGTCCCGGTTGTTGGCTTTGACAAGGGGAGTTTCTCCATATTTAATGAAGATAATTAAAACAAGGACTGTAGTCAGGAACAAGAGCAGGGCAAAAGAGACCAGGATGATGCCCAGATGTTCTTCAAAAGATAGGAAGGTTATAATTTTTGGGATACATTGGACTCTGTCCTCATTTGGATATTTATCACCCTGACACTTGGTGCATTTTCCTGCATCTGAGAAAACTCAAAAACAATATTTCTTTAACATTCTTTACATTTCAGGAAATAGCTTTTTGGGACAACAGCAGAAAACAAGAATATTTCCCAAGATGCATTTCTTAATTCCACAGAAAAAAAGAAATCATCATTTTTAAATATCTATATCGGTAAAGTCTACCGTATTAAGGTAATTCTTAAGACTTGAAAGATTTCCTGTGTGATGTGCTAAACCTTCATAAAAGCGTTATTAGAGGTAAATAATGAATCAGTTAATCTTTCCATGTAAACCTCCTGAGCCCTAACGGAAGGCACTTCTTGACACAGACAGTTTGGTCTAGTGGTTAAGGCATCAGGCTAGAAAGGGAGTTCCAGTCCTCCCTGAGCCATGAAAGCCAGCTGGGTCCCTTTGAACCGGTCACTTTCTCTCAGCCCAACCCCTCTTGCAGGGTCATTGTGGGGAAAATAGGGGGAGAAGGAAGGTGTGTTGGATATGTTTGCCACCAGGAGTAATTTGTAAGCATAATAAAGGCAGGATATAAATAAAGTAAGTACATAAAAACGTAATCAATATTGGACCAGGAAGATGCCTTCCTTTTGAAATCCAGCTGGCTGGCCAAGTCTTGCAAGTAATCTAAATTGGCTACTAGGAGCACTGCTACTATACGTGTAATGAGGGGCACTGAGGATTATCCACACCACCTCACTGAGGACCAGTAACTTCTTCTCAGTGAGTCACAACAATCCTTCCAGGAGATGCACCTGAAACAATCCCTCAAGTTTCAAAGAATTCTGCCATTCCTCCCATCACTCCTCAGCCCCCACTTCATGGTCCTTTTTCTACTCCTCCCTTTAGATAAGAAACTGTGTCTTAAGGTATCGTGATTTCAGAGCTGACCAGCTGCAAAAGCTGATGCAACTGTAAGGCTGATGCATTGAAAAGGAATCAGCATTAATGTAGCCGGTTGAAGACTATGAGGGGGTCCCCAACAGTCTTTGCCATTTTAAGAGGTGTTTACATAACGCTGCCAGCAGAGGGCGCATTCTCTCTCCTTGTGTCCAGTGTCCATTGCTAAGTTCTCCCTGTAGAGTTAAGAAGATTGATTGCTTGACAGGTATTTGCATACCAGATGTATAAATCTGAATATGTCTTGTGTATAAACCACTGGTAAATGCCGAAGTTGCTGTGTGTTGTGTTTTGCTCCTGGGTTGTCTCCTAATAGTAGTCACACTGTGCGATTTCTCCGCGGGTGGTTCATGAAGCCAATGAGGAAAGAAGACTCGGACACGAATTTCCTTCGGGACGAAACCGACCCAGAACGAAGTCTGGGGGCTTCTTTTATTGAGCATACACAAGGGAGGGGTGGATTCACATAGCCAATGGGGACCAATCATGATTGTGCAAGCTTACAGTATATGGTAACTCATTTACTTCTATGTAGACCTAAGGAATACTCATAGTCAATAATCTTTTATCATCATGCAAACATCCAATGCTTAATTAATGTTTGAGAGTTAAACAGTTGTAACCCCTGATTTAATCAACGCTTAGTTACAAGTCTGTGGTTGCTGATCTGTTTAGTGTTAAGGGTACTGATTTAATCAACGCTTGGAGCTGGACAGTTTGCCTTACTGATCTAATCATAAGGCCAATTATTGCTTTTAGTTTACTGATTTAATCATATGGTTAATTATTGCTTCTGTTCTATACGTGTTACAGTATGGCAGATGCATACCTGCACGTATATCGCAACATCTCCTTCTTTTGTTTTAAATTTTGAGGAGTCGGAAGGGAGTATCGTTTTTCTCTGGATCTTCATCAGAGAATGCTGTCAGTAGGGCTTTGTGTTGCGAATCAAAGATTGCTGTGTTAATGTTTTTGCCCTGTGTCATACTTTCTACTGTGGATTGAATGATGATTCGGAGCACTGGGATTAAACAGGGTAAAAGGAGAAACCCTAGGAGTGCCATGCCTGCCATGAAGGCGGCTTGTTTCCAATTGCGAAAAATTCCTCCCAGGAAGCCTGCATCATCCATTAATCCTGTCCATTTTTGCACGGGTACGTGAACCAATTTCCGCAAGTCTGCGGTGAGATCGGCCACTACCTTGCCAGTTTCATCAATTTGAAGACAGCAATTTGTAAGATTAAATTTCCTACATACTCCCCTTTCTTTTGTTTTCTCTTCAAAACATGTGAGTGGAATGCACATGTGTTTAGCTTTCAACCATGAAGGTCTAGCAACGAGGGTACAAATTTCTGGAAATAAATTTACAGTATCCAATTTTCCATGCCAATTAGTATCAGATATCACTTTTTATGAGCTTCCAGACAGGTTTTAAACCCCAAAAATTATTCACAGCCATGCTTTCCCTTTAAGGTATAGGCTGCCCATTTTAAAAGGGATGGTTCTTCAACCTGCCCTGGCTTTTATTTTAGTGAGGCCAAATTGAGTTTAGCTAATGTGCAAAAACTGTGTGTGGAGGAGATAGTTTCAACCTAATTCTGAATAGGCTCTTCTGTGTGTGTGTGTGCGTGTGTAGCTGCTTCTACAATACAGAAAATACAGACATTTTTGACAAACTTTCCCTCCCACTAGACATAAATCCAAGGTGTTCAGAATTGCTGTGCTATCATTCTCAAAATACAATTCTTACATGAATACATTAAACTGATTACAATATAAATGAGAAAAGAAAGAAACCTAACAATGAATTTCTGTGAAGAAAGCAAAGAAAGAAAAGTTTAGGATCAATTTTCACCCTCCCCTATAGTCTTCTGGGGATAAAAGAAAGTCCTTTGGTCTTTACTTCTCCATCTCAGAGTCCATTCTTTCATATCTGCTGGATGGCATTAGGCTTAGCTTGCTGATAAGAGTGGTCAGTCAGGTAGAGTCTGTCCCAGGCTTGGGTAAGTTTTTTTCTCCTCATGTCAAGTTTTATCAGAATGCAATCACCAGCAGCCAATTCAAATGTTAATGTTTATCTTTAGTCCCATGTTGTGGAATCTCACCCATTCTGTCCAAATGTGGAAATCCAAACATTATTCCAGAAGGCAGACAATGTAAATGATGTAAATTTCATGGAACAGGACATTCCCACTGCTTCTATGATTGAAACACTTTTGCAGTAAGATGAGTAAATTTTCAAAAGAGACAACAACTTGTGTTACAAACAAACAAACAAAATATCATAGGGTAAAGCACCTTGACTCACAAGCTTTTACAAATGCACTCAGGTGTAAAAGAGAAAGGGAAGAAAAACAGCTTTTTTTAAAAAAATGCAATTAAAAAAAAAGAGGTACTTTGAGGCAACACTCCAAAATATTAGATTCCATTCAGATTGAAGCAAATTCTCATCAAGTATGTTAAAACATTTACAAATGTAAGCAAAATATCTCAAAATCATTTCTGTTTATAGGTTTAATTAAGCATTTTAAACCTCAAAATTTTCCAGAAGGAAAAGAGAAAAAGTCAAAATTGTATTCAGAGCAGAAAAGGAAATGTAATTGCATAACTTTTATAGATGAAAAGATAACAGTAAAAGGTAAAGGTGAAGGAGCAAGTCACCCATTTACTCCAAATTTCTCAGAAGAGAGAGGAAATAAAAATTGTTTAAAATGAGCAGAAAACTTCAGCCCCCCTTCAATGACCCAAAAAGAATGAGGGGAAAAAAAGGGGGGGGGGTAATGCAGAGGCCTCTGGGGGCATTTCATACACACGCTCATTGTAGAAATGAGCAAACACACACTCTCCCCCCACCTTTCCTGCTTCCCTCCAAAGAATGACTCAGAGGGGGAAAAAGGGGGGGGGGGTTCACGCAGGCAATCACAAGTCTTTGGATCTCTTCAGTTATCACTTTCGGGGACATATACATTCATACTGCAATCATGCTTGCTCATGCCAACCAATCATTATAATTATTTCAGGAAGCTTTTTCACAAGCCACCAAGCTTCATTTTATTTATTAGAGGATCTCACCCTCCTTTCAGGTTTGGAAATGATAACACACAAGCATACACAGACATACCATTAAACAATCTTGCAGCTTACTGTACATTTGCACTGCAATCAGACTGCTTGTGTAAATTAATTTCACACACAAAAATATCCCATTTCATTCTTCTTTCATACAAAGCAGTTATTACAATTATTTCAGGGAGCTGTACATAAGCCAATGAGCTCCATTTTCTATTATTAAGAGATCTCAACTTCCCTCCAGGTCTGAAAATGATTACACACACACATGCACACATACCATGAAACAACACTTTCAGGCCTGGGGGAGGTTCTGTCACTTTAAATCTTCAAACGTCTTTATTTAGCTAGCTGATCAAACATCAATTCAATTCAATTCCACATGTTATTAGATGCACACCTAAGAATTTATTTTTTAACAGACATTACATCAAAGTAATCAAGTCCAATTACCTAGGTCTTCCCATTCAGTCAGGCTTTAATCGCTTTGGGGAAGAAACTCAGTTAGAATTTCTCTTCAGTTCATCTGATGGTGGCCAGAAAATCAGCAAATTTGTTACAAAATCTAAATGAAAACTGTCTTCTAGGGGCCAGGTTTCGAGTAGGTTGGCCAGATAAATGTGCAGAGGGTTTTTACTCAGGGTGAAGGCAAACCTTTAGTAGGAATTTCCTTCATCTTATACATACACACACAAGGCAACACTCTCCTCCCCAAAAGGAAAAAAAATCTTTACTCACCTGAAGAGTAAATCTTCCAGGCCTGAAAAACATGAAAACAAGGTTCCCTCCCCCACAGAAAAGGCATTGTTGGGGGATTAAGGGTAAGGGAGGGGCTTGGGGCTGGGTGGGTAGAAAGCTTGCAGGCAGAGTAAAAAAAAAGGGTAAAATCATCAGTTACTAAGCAGATAAACTGGTAACATTATGGGGATATCACAGATGCAAAATGGGGTCTGGATTCACATGCTTCAGGAAGGAAATAAACAGGTAAAATCATTTAAACACACGATAGAAGCAAGGATGAAACTTTTCCTGTAAATGAACTTAAAACATTTCCTGGGTTGTTACTTTAAGGCAAAGGGAAGGAAGGAAGGGAAAAAAAACACTTCTCTGTACTCTTTTTTTGGGGGGGGGGGAACAAACTGAGCGAAGGCAATTTCTGCCAGTTTAGACCTTGAGGGTGCACAAAGACTTAGGCACACATTTACACAAGAACAAGGAGAAAATAAGAAGGGAAAAAACAGAACTCTCAGGTTTTCACATCCTACATCCCCAGCACAAATCTGTTAAATTAGGGAAGGCACAAATCTTAAACAAACCACATAGAAGACAAAGAGACAAAGAGACAGGAGAAAAAAAAGAAACCTCAACATTTTTCCTTTTTCTTTTAAGTACCTTTATGTAGCCAAATTAGTTTTCCTGTATTATCACAGAACAACAGAAACAACAACAAAAATTTAAACTTTAGAGAATTAAAATTTAAAGGTACTCACCTTCTTTCCAGGCAGCCTTTGAGCTCAAACTCAAAACCCCTTTAAAACCTAGATCCAATGGTTAAGGCCAAGATAAAGTCCACCCACAGACTCAATGGGGTCTGTGCCGGCATGGGAGGCTTACCTGGGCCATATCCATTTGTTAGGCTAGCTTGGAGTCCCATCTGTGGGTCGCCAATTGTTGAGAGAAATGTCCTTCTGGGTTCAGCTCCAAGTGGGGAAAAAGACACTGGAGACATGGAGGCTGCTTGGAAAGATGGTTTACTGTTGGACAGGGCCACATGGCTTGAGCCCTGACCAGAAAAGGTGATCACATGTTTCAATGTTGATGGAGAAGAAGAGAGAAGGGAAGAGGAAGGGGCTTGCTAGGCTTTTTTGATAAGTAAACGCCATGTTGTTAAAACGCCCGGAGGGGCTCGGGGTTCCTTATGGAAGTAGGTGCCCAATTTTATCCATAAGGAGAGCTTTAAAGACCCCTTTTTCCGGGTAGATTGGACAATGATTTTAGACATCAGTCAATAAGTCAATTAAATGCTTTTGAGGGGAAAACGGGAAGCGACTTGCCCATCGCTTGAATAATTACACTAGAAAACTTAGATATCCCGAAGCTCATGAAGGTGCGCTTCCTGTTCTTTCGAGAAACCCGATCCCATACTCACGAATTGAGAGGGTGCTCCGTTCGCAGACGGCCGGCCCTGGGTGCGAGGCTTTTCCCGGCCGAGGGTGAGATGAGACGGGCAGCATGGATCATCACGTCGGGGTCACCAGATGCGATTTCTCCGCGGGTGGTTCATGAAGCCAATGAGGAAAGAAGACTCGGACACGAATTTCCTTCGGGACGAAACCGACCCGGAACAGAGTCCGGAGGCTTCTTTTATTGATCATACACAAGGGAGGGGTGGATTCACATAGCCAATGGGGACCAATCATGATTGTGCAAGTTTACAGTATATGGTAACTCATTTACTCTCATGTAGACTCGAAGAACACTCATAGTCAATAAACCTTTTATCATCATGCAAACATCCAATGCTTAATTAATGTTTGAGAGTTAAACAGTTGTAACCCCTGATTTAATCAACGCTTAGTTACAAGTCTGTGGTTGCTGATCTGTTTAGTGTTAAGGGTACTGATTTAATCAACGCTTGGAGCTGGACAGTTTGCCTTACTGATCTAATCATAAGGCCAATTATTGCTTCTATTTTTACTGATCTAATCATATGGTTAATTATTGCTTCTGTTCTATACGTGTTACAGTATGGCAGATGCATACCTGCACGTATATCGCAACACGCCTCCCTTATATAATGTCTTCTAAAGTAACCATGTGATTTAGTTCCCTTATACCATAAAAAAGCATGCCATCCCAACAGTAAGTCGTGACCTTTTACATTCAATAATCTAGAGTTTTTTAATGATATCCATTCCTTAATCCACATCAAGTTTGTTGCCTGATAGTATAGCTCCCAATCAGGTAGCCCAAATCCTCCTCTAGATCTAGCATCTTGTAGTAATTTAAGTTTTATTCTAGCTTTTTTCCCTTGCCAAATAAATTTCAAAACTATTTTATTTAAATCTTGAAAAAAATCCTTACCCAATCTGATTGGGATTGTCTGAAACAGGTATAGAATTCTAGGTAGAATGTTCATTTTAATTGTAGAGATTCTTCCCATCATTTTTTTTAAATTGACATCTTTTATTACATTTTCATTTTCCCTTATACAATCACTTAAATACTGTGCAGTTAAAAAAAAAAGAAGCAATAAACAACTCATAACACTTCTATCCTACATACACCCTTCCTTCTACCCCTCCAACTTTCATTTCTCCCTTCCAACAATCCCCTCTTCTACTTCCCCTCCCCCTCAACCATTCCTTTCTCCCCTTCCCACCATCTCACCCTCCTTACATTCCCTTCTCACTCCCTCTTAATTCCCCCCTCTTCTTTCCCTCTACACCTCACTTCGGTGTATTTCTAGTATTCATTGGTCTATTTGTTTTGTACTAAAATAAAAGAAAAATAAAAGGAAAAGAAAGAAGAAAAGAAAAAAAAAGAAAAAAAAGCAACAGTATCCAAGTGCATTCATTGTTCTGAAAATTGAGTCTATATTTCCACCCTCCCCCCCACCCACCCCCTGAACCCCCCTCCCTGACCCCCTTCCGACTTCCCAGATCCCATTCCCGGCATCGTTCTTTATCAAGCAAAGTCTGGAGTATATTGAAACCAAATAGATTAGAAGTTACAAAATAAAAAAAAATAAAAAAAAATAAAGAACAAAAAAGAAAAGAATAATAAAAAGAAAAAAGGGGGGGACCCCCCCCCAAGAAAGAGAAGTCAATAAATTCTCTAACATTAAACTCAGCTTCTCATTATTTTTAAAATCTTAAACAATGTCTTTACCCGCTTCCGCATATACATTTTATACCTCCCATCCTGCCTTTACCCGTGTCCACATATATATTTTATCCTCATCCATTGCTCCTCTCATATTTACTCCACCCTCGTGTAGACTCTCCAGATAATCTTTCTTAACCTTGTATTCAAATAACAATTTATACAAAAATCAGCTTACATTCTGGATCAAGGTAATCTAATTGAACTTTCACTACCCTTCCATCTACCCCATGCCACCCGACTCCATTCATCCCAAACCACAATCCAAGAAAACTACGATCTCCGCTCTCCTCGCCCCAAAGAATAGCTCATGTGCAGTTTAAATTAAGATTCAAACAAGTCTTATATAAGTCCCATACAATATATGTCCAAAATCAGCACCGCTTCTTTCAGTCTCAATATCTCTTCATCGGTATACAGCTTTGTCATTTTATACCAGACAGGAGTCCTGAAATTTTATTCAGATTAAAAATTTAAGAAGTATTTTAAAGGCATAGCTGGATCTTTATTCTTTACTCTTCTGCCCTTCCGGAAGGGGAAAGCAACACCCTCCGCCTTGTAGCCACGTGTCCTGCTGCTTATCTTCTCCTTCTCCTTGTCTTTCTCCAAGTCCGGGTGAATCAGGAAGTCCCACCTTCAGAGTTTTGTAGTAAAAATCTCGGGCTTCGCAAACTGAATTGAGACGATATTTTTGGTTCTCAAATGTGACTGTGATACCAGATGGCACTTCCCATTTATATTGTATCTGAGAATCTCTGAGTTTTTCAGTTAAGAAAGTGTAGTCTCTCCTTGCTCTTAATATTTGAGATGGTATTTCTTTAAAAAACAATCAAGTCCTGTCCATCGATTCGCAGCCTGTTATTGTAGAACTTCTGTATTATCGCATTTCTGGATTCTCTTGTGGTGAAATATATAATTATGTCCCTCGGAAGCTGTCGTTGTTTTGCTACACACGAGTTCTGGCGATAAATTTTTTGAATCTGCCAATCAAAGTTAAATCCCGGACTTCCCACCGAACGTCTGAAAGCCTCAAAGAAGGTCTGTTTCAAATTCTCCTGTTCCTTTTCAGGCAATCCTCTGACTCTTATTGCAAACGCAGTCTTATTGTAATTTATCATAACGAGTTGTTTTTGAGCATTTTCAACTTCCTGTTGTAACGTTTGAATTTTAGATGTCAGATTAAAATTAGCTTTTTCCAAAAGTTCCAATTTGTCCTCCATTTCAGCAACATAGTCTGTCATAACAGTCATAACTCTGATCGTATCTTCCCTTGTTTGAGCAATCTTGGCATCCAGTTTATCATATAAGTCCGATAAAAGTTGTTTAATTTTTTGCCTGAACTCTTTAAGGGTTTCAAAAAGAAATTCTTGCGTTAAGAAATCTCCAGTAGAGGGCGTGGGAGGCAAGGGCAGCGATTTTGTAACAATTTCTTGAGATGTATTATTAAGGAAACGCTTAGACTGCTTCGATTTGGGAGCCATTATAAAAAAAACGCACAAACAAACAAGCAAGCAAACAAAGTATCTGCTCCCCTCGGTTTTAAATGGGATACTATTTATAGACTTTTAACAGTTAATAAGGAGAAGTCTTCAGGAGAATAGAGCTGATTGAGTGTGTCATATATCAAACGCAGAAGCTATAAAATCGCCATCTTGTAACGCAGCTGGATAAGAAAGCCTTTTACAAAATTGAAGCTGGTATTTTGAATAGTAATAAAAAAAATTCTCAGGAATGGTCCCTTCTCGAATTAATCTTAAATAGCTTAACTTTGTCCTGGGGGGGGGGGCAACCTGCCTAGGGCTGAAAAGAAACAGCCGAGATGAACTGGCTGGAGTAAAAAAAAAAAAGCTCAGCTATTGTTGAACCTCTTCTCCGTTCACAGCGAAAAAAAGGGCTGTGAATTACAAAGAGATCCTAACGACTGAGCTACTCCCTGCCCCTTTCTGCCAGAAAGGGGAGATATCTATAGATCTTTTTAGATATACAGACCAGAACTCTGAGGGGAGCTCCGTTGAGCTCCCGACGGCGACACTCCTCCCCCGGAAGTCTTCTTCCCATCATTGATAAGTGCAAATTTTCCCATTTCTCCAAGTCAATTGCTATTTGTTGTTTTAGTCTGGTATAGTTATCCTCTTTAAGAGTGCTACATCTAGGTGATAAGTATATCCCCAAATATTTAACCTTACTTGTATTTTGAATCTGCAAATAGTAAAAAAAAAAAAAAAAAAAGACACCCCCCCCCCTCCAAAAAGGGAAGGAGAGGTGCTTCAGCTACAAGTGGGAAAAAGAAAGAGCAGAAAAAATGTAAATAGTCAAGGGGTCAAAAAGAATGATCCAAAGGTTAAAAAGAATAATCAAAACAGATTAATAATCAAAACAGATGGCCATGGCCATCGATGAGAAACCCGAGGAATTCTATCTGGGGCACCGCGATCTTGTCCCTTTTTACTTTGAGGCCCACTTGTTGGAATTTACGGAGGACCTCCCGCAGGCGGGCCATGAGTTCCTCAAAGGAGGCTGCAGAGACGAGGACATCGTCAAAATAGGGGACGACGCCTCGGAGTCCTTGGAGCAGCCACTCCATCAAGCTTTGAAAGAGTCCCGGGGCGACGCTGACCCCAAATTGTAATCTGCTGCATCGGAACACGCCCCGGTGTGTGACGATGGTCTGTGCCTCGGCTGCCTCATCGTCCACTACTAGCTGTTTGGTAGGCCTGGGCGAGGTCGAGCTTCGCGAAGATGGACCCCTTGCCCAGGGTGTGGAGAAGGTGATGGACCACCGGCACCGGGTATGCGATGGAGGGGAGAGCGCGGTTGATGGAGCAGTGGTAGTCTGTGCAAATCCTCACGCTGCCGTTCGGCTTGATGGGCAGCACGATGGGGGTTTCCCATCGTGCATGGTCCACTGGCTCCAGGACGCCTTGAGCCACGAGCTTATCTAGCTCGGTGTCCACTTTCGGCTTGAGCGCGATGGGCACCCGGCGAGGCTTCATTCGTAATGGTTGCACGGACAGATCGAGGTTGAAAGACACGGGTGTGCTGGTGTATTTGCCAAGAGTGCCATCAAACACAGCAGGAAACTCATTGACCAGGCAGTCTAGGGCCGATGGATGCCGCTGATCTGCAGGCTGAGGGACTGAAACCAGTCGAGGCTGAGAAGGCTGGGCAACTTCCCTTCCACTATGATGAGGGGTAGCCGGCCGTCAAACCCCTTAAACTGCACCCTGACCTTGCGGGTGCCAATCACTGGAATCAGGTTTCCCTGATAGTCCCGTAATGTTATATTACTGCTTTGTAGTTGGCGCTTTGACAGCTGGGGAATGAGGCGTTTGATTGTACTCCATGATACTATGGACGTTGCGGAACCAGTGTCTAGCTCCATTTCACAGGGCTTCCCCTCAAGGTTGACAGTCAGCTGAATCTTTTTTTGAAGATTGTGGCAGGAGAGGCCCTGGTTGGAATTCCGGAGGATGGCATGGCAGTCCACCCTGGCCTTTTTAAGCCCCTCAGCCCGGCTCCGGGATTGTCGGGACCGATCACCCTGGAACTCTGGGGAGGACATGGGCTGCGCAGCTCGGCATACCCGAGCGATGTGGCCTTTCTGGCCACACCGCTGGCAGAGGGCTTGCCTAAATCTGCACTCAGCTCTTTCGTGGTTGCCTCCGCACCCACTACATGCAGATTTAGGGTTGCCCTTCCGCCGAGGTAAGCTCTTTCTGTTCGCCTCATAAAGGCGGTTAATGTCCTCCTCTCGCCCTTCGTGGTCGGAATCATCACTCTCCGTATCAGGTAGACCGGCAGCTGTGTTGAAAATATTGTCGGGCTGCGCGGTTGTGGTAGACCGGCTTTCGCAATGGTAGCTAGGGATGTCGGGCTTCCGAACCTCATCGAATGCGGATTGGAAGGAGAGGTCTGCCTTGGTTAACAACCGCTTTTGAAGTTTGAGGTCTCTGAGGCCATATACAAGGCGGTCGAGGAGGGCCTCATCGAGATCCCGGAACTCACAGTGCAGGGTGGCCGATCTCAGAGCGGCGACATAGGCGCTGACTGACTCTCCCTTGGCTTGGCTGCGTTAATGGAAGGCATGCCGGTGGACTATTTTGGACAGGGACAGGGCGTAATGGCTCGTCAGCTTTGCCATTAGACGGGCCATGGTACGGCCTTGATAGGTTCAGGGGCTGTGAGGAACACGTCCGTTCTGCAAACGGACAGGAAAAATGCTCATTTCCTTTCATCCGTCAGCTCGGTAAGGTCGTGGGCGACCAGGAAGCATTCAAAACGGGCGGTGTATGACTCCCACGTCTCAGAGCCATAATTGAATGGCGTGAAGTTTAACGTGGCCATTCCTGTCAGGGAATCAGCGACATCTCGTCACGGTAGAGGCAGAATGGAAGCACAGTTCTAGTGACTCAGCGAGTGACTTCAGCTACTCGCACCTCAGTTTGGCGATCCCATCCTCATCGCCAGTGGTGTGTACCAGGACCGTGGGTAGCCAGAAGAACTGTGGCGGAGACGGGAATAAAGGCTAACACATTTTATTCCCTGACAAATACAGGCTAACATTCAGAACCGTCTTCAGACAGGAATGTGTGCTGCTCGTTTGGACAGCTCCCCTTTTTATAAAGGAGCTGTCAAATGATCAGCCAATCGGGTGTCGAGTGCTTCCCACTTAAACTCTTTATTTTAGTGCATGCTCAGAACGTGACACATGCCATTAGCAAAGGCTGAATATTTAATGCAAAAAAATGGAGGTTCAGAGGAGGCTGTTCTGTTCCCCAAGGAGGAGCCAGTGGGTTCAGTGGTTACAGCCGGAGAGAAAGAGCCAACGAGGCTCTTCTGGAAGGTCCTGCCAGCCATTCCTGGTCCAGAGAGGTTTGGGGCCTCAGAGCCTCAAAATCTGGGAAGATTTTGCAACTCTGCCCGATTCTGAAGCATCAGCAAGTGGCTGAATTTGCAGAGCGTCCCAGGCTTTGCTCAATGTTGGCTTAGAGCATTTTCAGAACCAACCAAGATGGCTCCCAAACCAGGATCAGGATCTTGGGGTTATATGGCAGTGCAATTAATTATGAAGTTATTCACTTCTGATGGTGAGAATTGATGGTTTCTTCAGTATGCAAAATCGGTGAATAACTGATCTCTTCAGGTCTGTTTCTTAATTTCAAAATGGAGGTAACATCTTCAAACCATTCTGGGGGCTCTGCAGGAGCCATATTGGACCCCCATCTTCCCCAGAGTCAAAGAGGGTCCCCTCCAGGATGAGGCTACCCTTCTTTTCCTCCCAGGCAATGCTGGAAGCAATGCAGGATCCCCTTGGAAGACCCAGCCCTGAATGGCTTCTCCCCCAGAGGAGCCTCTCCTGGAAAGACGCGGAGCCCAAGAGAAGCTGGAGAAACCCAGGCGGCTGCATTCCCCCAACCTTCAACCTGGGACCCATAAACCAGATTAGTCTCTTCCCAGGAATGGGAGGATGGGGTCTTCCCGAAATCCCTTCCTCTTCTTGGCCACTCTGGGCCTTTTCTATGGGTCTGGGCTTTGCTTTCTCCTGAGTGCCCCATGTATGGAAAGGGGTGGCAGTTCAACATGGGATATGGTCTCTCCATTTCCAGAACTCAGAAGATGGAACCTGGAGGGGGATTTTGCAGATCTGCTTCCCTTTCCGAACATGAGGCTGCCAGCTTCCTCCTCCCAGCAGGGGCTCCAAACTCAGCTGAGCAGAGTCTTGTCTGGCATTCCGACAAGAGCCCCTTTGCCTGTCCTGTGCATGGGAAAGGTAGCAGGGAAACATGGGATATGGACTTCTGCATTCCCAGGTCTCTGGAAGATGGATTTTGCAGATCAGATTTCCATCTGCAACACGCGAGTCCTGAGCTCCCCTTCAACTCCCACCCCTCTCCCCTCCTCACATGGGGTGAGAGGCAGCCTTGATTTCTCCATCTTTTTTCATTTGATTTTCTGTCTGTCTGTCTGTCACTCTCTCATATTATTTTTTGAACTATGCAAAGTTCTGGTAAATAGTTTTTCATTAAAGTTGATTTTGTTCTTAGAAACTGGCTGCACTATTGCATCAGCACTTTCGTGTGGTGCCTTTGAGCATTAACTTTCAAAATAAAGTACAGGCAGCTATTTCAGATCTGTGATATGCTCTGGCATTAACTGGCCCCCGGAGCTTTGTCTTTAGTCACTATGCAAACAAATCTCAGATTTATTTATTTCTTCAGCCACAGGTACGTGTATTCCCTCTGGGGCCAGTTTCAAGCATGGAGACCCCAAACCTCTCAATTCTAGATGATGGATTTAATTCAATTTCTGTCCCTGTTATTATGAATCACATAGGGATTATTTCCCTTTCATTTCCCTCCAGAGAATTTCCCAACAACCTTTGAGTCCAAGAATGAGTTGAATTATCCAGGGATCCCTCCTGAGAGGGAGAATTATGATAAAAGTTTCAGCTCTGCTCTTTGGTAGAATCCTCCAGGGGAGACTTTGGGCAGAGAAATAGGGAGTTTTGGGACAGGCAGGGTCTGTGCTTTTGAATGAACATCTGTCTCCTTTCCAGATGAAGCTGATTGTTTCTCTGTGTTTCAATTAGGAAAACAACTGAATTATATTCCACCTTGTGAGAACCCTTTGAATTCTTCTAATTCTTCTTTAAAAATAGAAAGAAAGATGGATTGATTTGCCTCGTGAATTATGGACCTCCTGCTTCTGCTTCTGATGCTGCTGGTGTCTCGTCCAGTCTCTGGGAAGCTGAGAATGAAATGCTCACTGAATTTCAAGCACCAGGATGGAAACAATCCATGGAGCTTTTACAGCCCAGGAGATCATCTCATTGGTATAGTCATCACTGGATTTGAAATACTTCATACAAAGTTGCTTTTCAACATGGCTCCTTCTGTTCAGTTTGTTTTCATTGATTTGTAAGTCATTCAAGGTGATGGAGTTGCAGTCCCTCCATTCTAACACTCTCCTTATTTTTCATTTATTCCTATATTGAAGGATGTGTCTAATTTAATGAATGATTTTGATTTCCATGGCTTCTCTCTTTTGTCTGGTTTTATAAAAGAGACTCAAATATAAAAATGGGTCTGAAAAAAAGCTGAAAGGCTGCAGGTTATTTTCCTTTCTCAGTCTAATCCTTAATTTATCACTTGAATAATGAATTCTATTTAAAGTAGTGATTGAACCAGTTGTAGTTGCCGTATCTCAGCCAATTTCCATATTTGTGTAACTGATCATTGGTTTTGTATCAATGGTGGCTTAAGGCTCAGTAGGAGGATTATATATATTATATATAACGAAAAGTATTTGTTGTTCCTGTTGATTATAATAACATTTTTCCCAATAGCAATTCTTATGGTTTTTTATATGGCTTAAATTTAATTTTTGCCATTCAAATGGTCAACAAGAATTCCCAGCTCCTGCACAATCTCTCCCTTGGCTACAACATCCATGCCAACTATTTGAGCACGTTCTGCACATCAGATGCCTTGTTGGACATGCTCTCTACTGGAGAAGCCAATGTCCCCAACTACGGCTGTGGGAGGAAGGACAACTTCATGGCTCTTCTTGATGCAGCTGACAGGGACATCTCTATCCAGATGTCAACATTAGGAGGCACCTACAAAGTCCCACAGGTTAGTGCGTATTTTTCTCCATCTGGTAAAGTGAGGGGTGGGTGGTGGTGGGTGAGCAGCCGATGCAGTCATGTCTTCTCCATGGAATTCAAGAGCTGCTTTTCTCCATATTAGCAAAAATGTCAATATTTTACCCCATTATGTTCATGTTGAAATTAATCATAAAAGGTCCTGAAATGCAAGCAATACATTCCCTGGAGAAAACATTCTACAACTATTTAACTGATAAAACTATATCCCTGGTTGTTGCGGCCTCTATTGCCATCTCATTTTCACATATAAATAATATGAATGACTTACTGGGACAAATGAAGGGTTCAAAAACAGATTATAAATAAATGTATAACTTTGATTTACTGTACAAAGGGGGAGGCCCATCTGTTCTCTCTCAGTTTGGAAGCCTCCCACAACATCTTCAGACTTGTGGATTGGCTCATTCAACATCCAACTGAGAGGAGGGATTTCTAACCACTTTATCCTAACGGAATTGGGTGGGGTGAGGGTGGGGAACTCAGACACTGCTTTGTTTTTGTCTTCCAATCACCTTCTTTCAATAAAAGGTTCCATTTGAAATGCTGCTGTTTCAAGAGTCCACTCTTTCTTGATTAGGGGAATAGAGGAAGGACCTTACAGTACCAATATTTGAGGGACTGCCACAAAAAGAGGGGGTTAAGCTATTTTCCAAAGCAACTAGAAAGCAAGACAAGAAACAATGGGTGGAAAGTAAGCAATGAGAGAAACAACCTAGAACTACGGAGAAATTTCCTAATGGTGAGAAATGGAATGCCTCGCCTTCATAAGTTGTGGGTGCTCCATCGCTGGAGGCTTTTAAGAAGAGACTGGACATCCATTTGTCTGGAATAGTATAATCTCCTACTTGAGTGAGAAGAACCCCCAAGGTCCTTTCCCACCTTTTTATTCTGTTATAAATCCTGATATAGGTACATATGTTTAGCATGCTAAATACTTCTTGGAACACACTGATTTACACTGATAATATGATATTATCACACTTAAACATTGGATTGTATACCCTGTGAAGAAGACTTGGATTCTTTTGTCATAATAATTATCTGATAATTAATAAATCAAGTTCAAAAGTTATGGTCCTTGGGAAACAACATCATAAACAGACACCATTTTGATGGTAATTCAGTAGAGCAAGTAACACTTTTCCTTACCTGTGGTTGTTTTCTCAAATCTTGGATCCCTCATCATCAAAGGAGCTCAGTTAGAGCACGGACAAGAGTGAATCTAGTGCTAAAAATTTTAAAAAATCATGGGCTCTCCAGCTTCCTCAACCCCAATTGTTAAAGTATCTGAGGCTAATGTTTCTCCCATGTTCTTATATCAATCTGATGTTTGGGGCTTTAGAGAGAAACCACTAGCAGAACCAACCCAATCACAGTCTCTGAGGAATATATTGGCGTGGACAAAAGGACTTCAGCTGCTGCCCTCAGAGCTGATTTGGGAATTTACACATTTTCTGCTTTATCTAAAATAAAAAAAATATGGATATTGGTATAAAACTGAATTATGGAAACTGACAGACTCCAAAAATTGTGGCTGTTAGAAGAGACAAAACTTCAATTAAAAACCAATCTTGTATTATACAACTGACAAATTGTATAAAGAACTGAAGTCTCCCTGTTTCTTGTACAACTGGAGAAGAAGCTAAAAAGATTCCTCCAGAAAGAATTTGGGATATAGAAACAGAAAAAGATGCAGCACTCGCCAAAAATTATAATAGGTCCTTTATTGGAATAGAATACTTAAGTTGGCATTTGAACTTGTTAATCTAATTGCAGTAAATATAGGGGTGATACAATAATATGATTTATATTTTTATAGTTTTTAATTGGTTTGCTATTGCCCGTTATTATGATACAATATTGCTAAGTATATTTTAAACTATGTCTAGGAAATGTTTAGGAAACTATTCTAATACATTCATGAGAACCAGTTTGGATTTATTAAAAACTAATATTTTTCATTTGAACTGACTTCAAATATAAAACAGCTTTCTTCATTGCTCTTTCAGATCAGTTATGAACCTTCTTCAGAGGCTTTGAGTGATAAAAGTCAGTTCCCCTTTTTCCACCGGATGCTCCCCAAACAAGGGTTTCAGTACCCAGCAATTGTCCAACTGCTCCTGCATTTCAGATGGACCCTGATTGGCCTCTTTGCTTCAGACACGGAGAAGGGAGAGAATTTCATGAGGATTTTTCCTCATGTGCTTCTCAGGAATGGAATTTGTGTGGTTATATCACAACAATTTTCAAAAACTGAACGTGCAACCCCCCTCAGGGAGGCCCTCTCCAAGTGGAGACAAGTCAATGTCTTTGTTCACTTCATAGAACTTGATTCTATTTGGGACAGAATTAGCCATTTTCATTTAACCTTCATGGGTTTGCCAGGACCCATTGAAGGAAAAGTCTGGATCCTCACAAATTTTATAGGGTACGTAATAAGCAAGCACAGACCTCTCAAATACATCCATAGTATTTCGAACTTTGGTTATCTAACAAAAACAGGGTCAGAAGATGATGCCTTTGAACCCCATTTCTTTGTGGAAGAAAAGTTTCAAGATCACTATTTTCACTGTTCTCTTTCTAAGCACGTCTTTTCTTTCAAAGGCCGCAGAAGATGTACCCAGAAAGCCCCAATGGAGACCCAGGAGAAAAGGAACAGGACCCGGATCACAAATTACTCTCAATATTACAGTCTCACAAAGACTCTGGCCCAGGCCTTGAGTGCTGCATATTCCTCCAGATCGAGAAGGGGAAGGAAGGTGGATCCCAAGATCTTGGGGTCTCCAAGGCTGCAGCCATGGCAGGTATGGGGTCCCAATATGGATCCTTTAATCTTAGATCCTTTGGAGAAGGAATCCAGAGGAGAAGGAGGGGAACCATCTCAACAGATCTGGCCAATTTAATTACTCAAGGAATAATGGTTCCAAAGAGTAGATACCATGGCATTTTTATATTTAGCACTGCTAATTTGAAAATGCTGTATTCTTTTTTAAATAAATTTTTGTATCTACCATATTTTTCAGAGTATAAAACGTACCAAGGTTTTGAAAAGGCAAATTTTTAAAAAAGTAGATAGGTAGATAGAGGAGAGATAGGGAGAGAAAGAGAGAGAAGTACAGTAGGTAGGTAGGGAGAGAGAGTAGTTAGATAGTTAGGTAGATAAAGGGAGAGAGAGAGAGAGAGAGAGAGAGAGAGAGAGAGAGAGAGTTGGTAGGTAGGTAGAGGGATAGAGAGAGAGAAATAGAAAGAGAGAGAAATGGAGTAGATAGGTAGGGAGAAGAGAGAGAGTAGTTAGGTAGGTAGATAGGTAGGTATGTATGTAGGTAGGTAGGTAGGTAAAGGGATAGAGAGAAAGAGAAATAAAGAGGGAGAGAGAAATACAATAGGTAGGTAGGGACAGAGAGAATGTGTGTAGGTAGTAAGTAGAGGGATAGAGAGAGAGAAATAAGAGAGAGAGAAATACAGTAGGTAGGTAGGGACAGAGAGAGTGTGTGTAGGTAGTAAGTAGAGGGATAGAGAGAAATAGAGAGAGAGAGAAATACAGTAGGTAGGGAGAGTGTGTGTGTAGGTAGGTACGTAGGTAGAGGGATAGAGAGAGAGAGAAATAGAGATAGAGAGAAATACAGTAAATAGGTAGGTGTTTCTGCTGGCACAGCACTTGATCAATGTATTTCTCATCAATCAGTTAAAGAGCTTTCCAAAAGGAAAAAAAAGGTTTTGCACTCTGCAAACCTCCCCAAAAGGCCCGTTTTTCATGAAAACGGGTCCATTTTTTCTTCAAAAAAAGGCATAAATAGCTTTTGGGGGGCTTGCAGAGTGTTCCTGGGAGGGTGGGGGGGGCAAAAATGAGCAAAAAATGGCCCCTTTTTTGCAAAAATGAGCTCGTTTTTTGTCAAAAAGAATTTCATGCATAGCCTTATGGAGGCTTATACAGTGCTGCTGGGGGCTGGGAGGGGGGCAAAAAACGGCCAGTTTTTTGCTCATATCTGCCCTCTCCAGCCCCCAGGATCTCTCTGAAAGTCTCCATAAGGGTATGCACAACCATTTTGGTGAAGGGATGGAGCTTCAGGAGGCAAAAAATGCTGTATTTGATGTATAAGACGCACCCAGATTTTCAGCCTCTTTTTAGAGGATAAAAGGTGCGTCTTATACTCTGAAAAATACAGTACATATTACATAGTATAGTGTGCGTATAGGCACAAAAAAGGATACATTATGTGTTTGTATGGTATGTCTTTGTGATTAGCATCGTGGAATTTTACCTTTATAAATTTGGAGGAGACCCTGAGACCATCTCACAGAAAATTTACAGGGGCTTCTTAACTACCACAGACCACCACAATCATTATTTCTGATCCATCCAGAATCTGTCCAGGGTTAAACATCTTTTGTTTGATCCTTAATAATAATACATTTCCTTAAAATTTTAATTAGAATCTTTCACAACAACTTTTCCATTCCCTAAAGTCATAGGACCTCCTGTAAATTGAAATACAATGACTTTTAAGACTTGTTTTCCAGTTAAATATGGCAAGTCCATTCCCCAATCTCCCTCAATCTTCTTGAAAGGATCTATTTCATCAGTCCTCCGTTCGGTCCACTTTGAGTCTTCAGGGTCCATGGACCCTCCAGCCATCTCCAAGCAGCCTGCCTTCAAACCAGACTCCTTCTTCAGGGATGCCAACAGCAAATTAAGTTTCAGTCCATCCAATTCAACAATTTTCATTCACTTATGAAGATAATGGCAGTTATTTGTATCCTATTTAACTATATTTGGAGATTAGACAATTGTAGAAGAAAAATTCAAACTGGGATAGGAAATAAAGTTTTCTACTTTTTAAATTCCTGGATGTTCCCATTCTAGTTTCATCCCTTTCTGGAGAAGAATGAATTTTGGAATATTTCCTACTTTAAACTGTACTTGAACCAAAATGGAGACATAACAGCAGATCTATTTATTGTCAGCTTGCTGGTTCTCCCTAGGGATGATCCCAGGAAAGAGACTCTAGCGTATTTTGTAACACAGAGACTTTCTATCAACCAAGATGCTCTTTCACAGCTTAAGCTACTCAATAAGGTGAGAGAAATTTTGCTGCCTCTTCTCTGTTTCCCAAAGCCTGAGGTCGCATTTCAAGTGGGCAAAGCCTATAGTCTCCAGTGTGGTTGGCCTTCCATGCCAGTTGGTATCATCTAATGTAGGGTCTTCAACAGACAAGAGCTAAGTGGAGGGGCTTTTCAATGTTTTATGGAAATCTTTCAAGATCTTACTGGTCAGAGGTTTCTTTCTTCATCACAGTTTTATTCTACTTTAAAAAATTTAATGGAATAAAAGTTTCCTAAATCTTTTACAATAAATTTTATTCTCAGTTTTAAAATGAATATATCATCATACTTCCATCTTTTTTCAATTCCATCCCTCAAGACTTTAAGTAGAAAAGTACTTTATTGTAATGTTAAATACCAAAAGCAAAAGGGAGGAACTAAATGAAGAATCTGCCAGTTGTTATACCTCCTGCATCTGTTTAGAAGTAGTCAAAGATTTCATATTTACCTCAGTGAAGACCAGGGACTACTTGTCTCCATCAATGTTCCCTCTAATTTTTTTTCAGTCTGAGCGGAAAAGTATAGTGTTTGAGCTGCACAGTTTCATGCCTGAGCACCTAAGAGAGCAACAGTTTTAACTGCTGTCACGTCTGCTGGACATTTGCGCAACATTCCAAGTGTCAAGCGCCGATTGCTAGCAAGGTTTCAGCCTGATGAATGCCAGGCATGAAAAGTGCCACTCAAACACTATACTTTTCCGCTCACCCTAAAAATAAGGCTCTCTGCTCAGCTTTTAGATTGTTAGACTGGCTAGAGAGAGACATGGCACCAACAGCTTGGGTCCTGGCATTTTGCAGGCAACCTGTCCTCTCACATTCCTTTGGAATGCAACCCATCACATTTGAATTAGATTTTGCCAATTATCCTATTAAAAGATAATGCTATTATTCTAAAATGTGACTCTCAATATTAAAAACTGTAAATATTTAATGCTGATAAATAATAGCAGTAATTGTTATTTAGTATGATTAAAATCAGTATTGATATATCAAAATAATATCTGTCGAAATTGACAATAAACACTAAAATAACAATGCAAATATATAATGTGGAATATAAATGTAATAAATATAATATATAAATGCAACATAAATGTAATAAAATAATTTATCATGAAACTCTCCCCCTTTAAAGTAGTAAGATCAATTAAATAGTCTAGCAAGTTTGGACAATATGCTATATGTTATGTTACTTAAGAATATATATACCTCAGAATCAGATACAGAATCAGATGTCAATAAAATCATATGCCATGCCAAAACTATTTTAAATAAAGATATGAAATTAATCAAGTATTGCATTTATTTTTCAAAATGAATGTACAATTTTTTAATTAAGTTTTGTATCCTATCTTTTCTAACTAATGTTAACTTTAAAAAGCTGTTACATCAGACTACAATACAAGTAATTAAATGAAGACTAAAATAAGTGTTTTGGCATATTGAGCTTTTTATATTTCTTTCTTATATTGCTTCCTTAGTTGATGTTGATGTTGTTGATGTTGATTTTATTTATATGCTGCCCTTTTCCCCCGAAGGGGACTCAGGGCGGCTCACAACTCAACCAGGAAAGGGGGATACAAACAAGAATTTAAAACGACATAAACAACAATGCATAATTAAAACACAACAGTTATACCAATTCGAGACGGGGGCAACAGTTCTTTAGCCCCAGGCCTGTTGGAACAGCCAGGTTTTAAGGGCTTTGTGGAAGGCCTGGAGGGTGGTGAGGGTTCGAATCTCCACGGGGAGTTCGTTCCAGAGGGTCGGAGCAGCCACAGAGAAGGCTCTCCTCCGAGTAGTTGCCAGTCGACACTGACCGGCGGATGGAATTCGGAGGAGGCCTAATCTGTGGGATCTAATCGGTCTAGTGGAGGTAATTGGCAGCAGGCGATCTCTCAAGTACCCAGGTCCAATACCATGAAGGGCTTTATAAGTGACGACTAGCGCCTTGAAGCGTATCCGGAGACCAATAGGCAGCCAGTGCAGCTCGCGGAGGATAGGTGTTACATGGGTGAACCGAGGTACACCCACGATCACTTGCGCGGCTGCATTCTGGACAAGCTGAAGTCGCCGAATGCTCTTCAAGGGCTGCCCCATGTAGAGCACGTTGCAGTAGTCCAGTCTAGAGGTCACAAGGTCACGAGTGACTGTTGTGAGAGCCTCCCGGTTCAGGTAGGGACGCAACTGGTGCACCAGGTGAACCTGTGCAAATGCCCCCCTGGTCACAGCCGACAAGTGGTGTTCAAAAGTCAGCTGTGGGTAGGGAGGAGTAAGGAAGGAGTAAGGGGAATGTAAGGAGGGCGTAAGGGGAATGCTAGGAGGAAGGGGAGAAAGGAAGGTTTGAGTGGAAAGGGAAGTAGGGAAGGGGAGTGTTAGAGGGAGGAAAGGAAAGTTGGAGGGGGAAGATGGGATGTATGGAGGATGGAAGTGTCAGGTGGGGTTGTGAATGATGATGAGTTGTGTTTTCTTTTTTATTTTATTTTATTTCTTTTCTTATAGTAAATATCCAGTATATAAGTGACTGTAAAATGGAATGTGAAAATGAATAAAATATATATTTAAAAAAAAAAGTCAGCTGTGGGTCCAGGAGGACTCCCAAATTGCGAACCCTGTCTGAGGGGCGTACTGTTTGACCCCCCAGCCTGAGAGATGGAACACTTGGCCAATTAGTAGGAGGGAAGCACACCAGCCACTCGGTCTTATCTGGGTTGAGTACAAGCTTGTTAACCCCCATCCAGTCCCTAACAGCCTCGAGGCCCTGGCACATCACGTCAACCTCTTCACTGAGTTGGCATGGGGCAGACAGATACAACTGTGTATCGTCTGCATACTGATGGTATTTTATCCCGTGCCGTCGAATGATCTCACCCAGCGGCTTCATGTAGATATTAAACAGGAGAGGGGACAGGACCGATCCCTGCGGCACCCCATAATTCAGGGGCCTAGGGGTCGACTTCTGCCCTCCGACCAACACCGACTGCGACCTGTCCGAGAGGTAAGAGGAGAACCACCGTAGGACAGAGCCTCCCACCCCCACCTCCCACAGTCGTCGCAGAAGGATACCATGGTCGATGGTATCGAAAGCCGCTGAGAGGTCAAGGAGCACTAGGACGGAGGCATAACCTCCATCCCTGGCTCTCCAGAGGTCATCGATCAATGCGACCAAAGCGGTTTCCGTGCTGTAGCCAGGCCTAAATCCCGACTGGAAGGGATCTAGATAATCGGTTTCCTCCAAGGACCGCCGGAGCTGATAGGCTACCACCTTCTCAACAACCTTCCCCACAAAGGGGAGGTTGGAGAGGGGACAGTAATTGTTTAAAACAGCTGGATCCAGAGATGGCTTCTTCAGAAGGGGTCTCACCACCGCCGCTTTTAGAGCGGGGGAAAGAACCCCTCCCGAAGGGAGGCGGTAACAACTGCCTGGATCCAGCCCCGTTTCACCTCTCTGCTGTTAGCAACCAGCCAGGAGGGGCACGGGTCCAGTACACATGTGGAAGCACTTGCAGCTCCCATGGCCTTGTCCACGTCCTCAGGGGTAACAGCCTGAAACTCAGTCCAGTGATGTCCTGCCAGATTCACCCCTGGTGCCTCAGCTGGTTCTGCGCAATTGGAGTCCAGGTCCGTCCGAAGCCGAGCAACTTTATCCGCCAGGAATTGGACATAATCCTCAGCTCTGCCTTGCAAAGGATTGCTCGTATCCCTCCTATTCAGGAGGGAACGGGTTATCCTGAACAAGGCGGCTGGGCGCGACTCAGCGGAAGCAATCAGAGAGGCAATGTATGTTCTTTTAGTTGTCCTAATTGCCCAGAGGTAAGCTCTGATGCTAGATGTTAAAAGCGCTCGGTCTGACTCAGACTTACTGGATCTCCATCGCTGCTCTAGGCGTCTCTTTCAGCGCTTCATCTCCCGGAGTTCCTCAGTAAACCAAGGGGCCCTCCTGGATCCACTGCCTCGGATCGGCCGTAAAGGCGCAATCCGGTTAAGAGCCTCTGTCGCTGCTGAGTTCCAGGCAGCAACCAGAGTCTCCGCCGGACTGTGGACGAGGGTATCAGGAATAACTCCAAGCTCCGTCTGAAAGCCCAAAGGGTCCATAAGTCACCTGGGGTGGAACCACCTAATCAGTTCCTTCTCCCTACAGTGGGGGTTTGGTCTCTGAAAGTCAAGCCTCAGTAGGTAGTGGTCCGACCATGACAGGGGTAAGATCTCACTACCCCTCAAACCAAGATCACAACTCCACTGCTCCGAGAGGAATACGAGGTCGAGCATGTGACCCGCTGAGTGAGTCGGGCCCCGAATTACTTGGGTCAAGCCCATGGCTGTCATGGAAGCCATGAACTCCTGCGCCCCATCAGAGTGTTCACCGAGCGAAGGCAAATTGAAATCCCCCAGAACCATAAGCCTGGGAAACTCAATTGCCAGCTCGGCTACCGACTTGAGGAGCGAGGGGAGGGCTGCTGCAACGCTGTTAGGAGGCAGGTACGTTAACAGCAAGCCCACTTGACCCTTGAGGTCCAACTTCACCAGCAGGGACTCATACCCGACAAGCTCCGGAGCAGGGATCCTACGAGGTACTAGAGACTCTCGGATAACAATAGCCACACCTCCACCCCTTCTCTGGGATCGCGGCTGATGACGCACCTGAAAACCCTCTGGGCACATCTCTACACGGGGGACTCCTCCCTCCGGGCCCAGCCAGGTTTCAGTAATACATGTCAGGTCTGCCCTCTCGTCTAAAATTAGGTCCCGGATGAGGGGAGACTTGTGAACTACAGACCTGGCATTTAGCGACAGCAGCCTGAGACCAGGGTCCTGATTACTCGCGCCATCTGGCCTTGGAGTGGAACTCATAGGGCCGGAAGGAGGGATCTCTGTAACGTAGCGAGCCCTCCTTCCCCGGTAATGGCCAGCCCTAAAGTCCCCGCCATATCTGCCCCTCCCTGTTAAGACCGTAATGCTCCGGCCCACTCCCTTGTCCGTATTCCTTCCACCCCTCCCCATAGTCCCCGTGTTTCCCGACAGGCCCTTCGAATCAGTCATCCTGAGATTGGAATGGGCCCAGATCCCCCCAGCACTTCTGCAGAGCATTCAGTGTGGGGGAACCCGGCTCCCATCCCAATCCTCGCTTACACACCCACACGTTCACTCACTCACACCCCCACAAAATTTTTAAATACAACAGTATAATATAAAAGGGGAAAAATTACACAGGCTAAAAGTGGGAACATTCACTTACAATCATACACATCCACACTACTTACAAGAAAAAAATTGCGCAGGTATAATAGCTGATAAAAAATAAGCGAACAATCCGTACATGGGGACATAAAGTCCATAAAGTAACAGCACAATAGACCGGTCAAGCCGGGACGATGTGAGGGAGCTAAAGTGGCCTCTTTCTCCAAGAGTCTGGTGTAGGAGGAATAGTAGTCGGGATGGCTAGGGTAAAGTTTCTGAGGTAGTAGTGGACGATGATAGCCACGATAATAGACGCAGTCCGGGGGGAGAGATGCAGAGCTGAAAGTCCAGCGGGCTAAGTCCATAAAGATGAAACGTAATTGGAGGGGCCAGCTAAGGTGGGTGATAAAGATGGTAAACAGAGAAGCCACCCCCCAGCCACAAAAAAGGGCAAACCGGGGGGGCCTTGCACACCCAATAAGATGGAAAGTCGGCTGTTGCTGTTGCAGATTGAAAGGTACTGGACGGGGGGAAGATGCCGTAATGGTGGCTACGAACTAGCCACTCGATCACCCTGGGCCCTAACCCCTCCATCCAAGCTAGCCACCCCTTCGCCTGGTCCACATTGACAAAGCGGACCAGACGGCTAAGCCGGGGCGTTTTCAAAGTGGCTTCGGTGAGCCAATAGGGTAGCAAGCCAGCAGCAGCCAACATCAATATAGCAATAATTAATATAATCAAGGCAGCAGTCATAGTAATCATAGCTAGGTCAAAACTCCCCAAGCAAACGCAGGGGCGATGTCCTCCCAAAAAACTTAGCCACAGCGTTCTCCCAATTGCAGCGACAAACCAGGTCTAACAAGCCAACAGCAGCCCTGCGATAGTCATAATCCCAATAATCCCCAAGCCTAAATGGTAATCGCGGGGAAACCCAAGCCCCCTCTGCAGCTAAGTCACGATGTCTTCTAAAGCTGAGCCGCAGCGTTTTCAAACGGTCTCAGCAAACCAGAGGCACAATGGCAGTCACGGCAGACAAAGCAGCGAAAGAGAGGGGGGGAGGTGAGGCTCTCTCAGCCAGCAGTTAGAGGAAGGTCAAAGCTCTCTCCAGCCAGCTGGATCTCCAGTCCGCTGCCAGCATCAGACCCCCAAGAAGTCGCTCGTACCCTGGCCTCCAAACACTCTCCAAACGCTCTCCAACACTCCAAGCGCTCCGAACGCTCTCCAACGCCTTCCAAGGCCAGCTAGGTCACAAGCTGGGTCGCGGCGTCTTCCGAGCGGCTCCCGGGCGGCGTCGGCGTCTTTCTCAAAAAGCAGCCTTGGAGAACAATATCTCTCCAGTCTGCTGCCAGTGCCAGGCCCCCGAGGAAATTGTTCGTACCCTGCCCTCTCTCCAGCTCAATTTCTGAGGCCAATTTCTCCCTTTTGGCTGTTTTCCCTGAACGGATGCCAGAGCGGTGAACTCGGCAGACATGTTCCTCGCACATGCGCAGTCAGTATCAAGAACTTGCTCCTCAGCTTACTTACGCATTAACTGTTTGTTGCTTTTATGGTTTATTCATTCACTGCTCCATCTTCAGTTTTTTTCACAGGGGGCAGGGCTTCCTTCCTTCCTTCCTTCCTTCCTTCCTTCCTTCCTTCCTTCCTTCCTTCCCTCCACTCCTTTGGCCACCAATTTTGATCCAATTCGCAATTCGTATACTTTTTCTACCACCATCTCATCAAGCGGAAACACACACACACACACACACACACACACACAGACGTTCTTTGGGGGGGGGTGTTGAATTACTCCGCCTCACAGCAAAGACGCGGCGCAAAGTCGGCGCAGCATGTGTTCGGTCCCCGCTTACGCCAAATCAAATCCGCGGCCGGCGGGACGAGGGGGTTGCATTGCAAAGCCGCCAGTCCTCTTGCTTCTTCTCCTTCTTTGCCGGTGAAGCCGGCAAAGCTCCCGCTGGCTCCCACGCCCATGGCAGCGGCGGTGGTGCCTCCCCCTCTGCTTGGAGCACCTCAGCTGGGCTCTGGTTTACCCCTGCCGCCGCCTCCACCTCTGCTGCTTTCCTACTAGCTCCCGTGGCCTCATGGCTCCTCAAAAGCATGGCAGAGGAGGAAGGGGGAGGGATAACGTGGGGGTCAGCTCAGGTGCTCCGCGTGGACGGAGAGGCACCACTGCCACGGGTGGCTCATCAAAACAAGTCTGGGGAGGTCCTTTGCAGGCGGCCAGTTCTAGCCGCCTGCAAAGGACTTCCCCACGTTTGCTTTGGTAGAAATCTCTGCGCGGCAGTTAGAAACTGCTGTGTGGGGGTTTCTTGCCATGTGCGTGGCCGCGCAGCCACGCACCTTAGAGGGAACAGTGGTCTCCATCCATTTCTACCTCCATTTTTCATAGATGGAGAGTCCTAACACATTTTCTTTGGAATTCCTTGTTTTTCTGCTCAGTCCCTGCCTGAATCCAAATGTGTGGAAAGTTGTTATCCTGGATTTGTCAAGAGGGCTCGAGAAGGAGAGCCAGTTTGCTGCTATAACTGCGTTCCTTGTATGGAGGGGACCTTCTCCACTCAGGAAGGTGGGTCACACTGAGGAAAATGGAAGGCTTTGTGGAATTGGATCCACCCAGAACATTTTCATGAAAGTGCAAGTTAAAAGACAAAAGCTCACCTTTTTTATTTTTAACCTGAACAATTTTTTAATCTAAAATGAAGTAAACCAAAAATACTTTGAAGGAGGGGCTGGGAGGAGATGGGAGGAGGGGGTGGCAGACTGGACAAGCTTTACTCACAGCAGAGGAAATCTCTCTCCTGCTTTTTTGTTAAGATATGTGCTACTGATGTTAGCACATACATACAGATGTTACAGGATACTATAAGTATCCTCCAAGTCCAGTATATTAACTGCCATGTGGCAGGACTCAGGAGGTTTGCCTAAAATTATTATGTGATACATTATTAACCTCTAATAATTTAGGTTGTTATGAAGCTTCTACACATTACATAGGAAACAATTAACATCCTAGGACCTTGGACTCCCCTCAACTTCATACATCCAGCTACATTAAAAAAAAAATCCATCTTATGGTCTTTTTAATGAAATTGAAAATGGCAATGCCTGTGCTATCACATTATCCAAAGAAGGTATTTCTTGTAAGATAAAAGGACAAAATATCAAAGAAAGTTATTTTTTGGTTTCTCAGACACAGAAAAATGCATCAAGTGTCCAGATGATAAATATCCAAATGAGGACAGAGTCCAATGTATCCCCAAAGTCATAACCTTCCTGTCTTATGAAGAACTTCTGGGCATCATCCTGGTCTCTCTTGCCCTATTCTTGTTCTTAACCACAGTCCTTGTTTTAATCATCTTCATTCAATACCGAGAAACTCCCCTTGTCAAAGCCAACAACCGGGACCTCTCCTACATCCTCCTGGTCTCCCTCCTGCTTTGCTTCCTGTCTCCTTCTCTCTTCATTGGTCAACCAAGGAAAGCCACCTGCCTTCTCCGACAAACGGTCTTCAGCATCATCTTCTCAGTTGCCGTTTCTTCTCTCTTAGCCAAAACCATCACGGTGGTGCTGGCTTTCTTGGCTACAAAACCAGGAAACCGAGTGAAGAGATGGTTGGGGAAGAGCTTGGCCAACTCCATCATCCTTTCTTCTTCTGCTGCCCAACTTGTCATCTGCTCCATCTGGCTGGGAGTTTCTCCCCCCTTCCCTGACTCTGACCTCCACTCCCAGCTTGGAGAGATCATCCTGCAATGCAACGAAGGGGCTGTTGTCATGTTCTATGTCACCCTCAGCTACATGGGCTTTCTGGCTGCCATCTGCTTCATGGTGGCTTTCCTGGCCAGGAATCTGCCTGGGGCCTTCAACGAAACCAAGCTGATTACCTTCAGCATGCTGGTCTTCTTCAGTGTCTGGGTGACTTTTGTGCCCACCTACCTAAGCACCAAAGGGAAATACATGGTGGCTGTTCAGGTCTTCTCCATCCTGGCCTCTAGTGCTGGTCTGCTGGTCTGCATCTTCATCCCCAAGTGCTACATTATCCTTCTGAGGCCAGACCTGAACACAAAGGAGCAACTTACAAGCAGAAAAAATGTGGAAATGTGAAAGAGAGGATCTGTTACATTCCAATTTCTTGAAACTTAGAAAATGGTTCAAGCTGTTCTCCATACATGAAAGAATTAATAAGTTTTCTTGAAATAATTAAAGAGTTGTTGGAAGATTTTAAGAAAACCAGATTATTGGAGGAACGTGTGTGTAGAAACATAGAAAAAATGCATGGGGCAACGTTTACGCCCTCATTTCTCTATACAGTTTATCCAAACTGCTATGGCAACACAACTGATTATTTTTATTTAGACAATAACAGTTTCTTAGGAATAGTAACAGTAAATGGTCAGGGAAGTAAGTCGAAGCTTGCTAATTACAAATATGTATGCTTATATCATCTATTAAATATGATATATATGTCTTTCTGTCATTTTGTGAAATATATAAATATAGTGCATCATTTTCTGTGGGATTTCCTTCCACTATTTTCTGGAGGGAAATTCCTCCCATGGACATTGAATAAATAGCAACTGCAGTGAGCCTGGATTATTGGTTTTGTGTCTTTGATTCCACAGAAACTGGTGTCAGGAAAGAGATTCCCAATCTTCGATCTGCCAACCGGAACAGCAGCTGGGGCAACCCTATAGGATAATTTACTTACAGACAGCTTCTTACCTCGGAAAGGGGGGTACTACAATTAAAATCTTTAGAGGTATTAAAAGAGAAGAAGGTAGTTCAAACATGGTTCCAGTATGGGCAATTACAGGCTAGGTAGAAAATAGATCAAAAAACTGGTTTTATCCAAGTTGAGGATAATCTGTTTAAACAAATAAGAGATCAAAGCTTAATGCATATAAAGAGGATATATAATGTACTAATACAGATGGATTCGGAAACAGAATTACCGTATATACTCGAGTATAGGCCGACCCGAATATAAGCCGAGGCACCAAATTTTACCACAAAAAACTGGAAAAATTATTGACTCGAGTATAAGCCTAGGGTGGGAAATGCAGCAGCTACCGGTAAATTTCAAAAATAAAAATAGATACCAATAATGTTTTTGAATATTTATTTCAAAGAAAAACAGTAAACTAGCGGTGTATTCAATGAAATACTTCACTCACCTCATGATGCTGATGTCCCGCTGTGATGATAATGTCCCGTGCAGCCGTGGGAGCGATGTCCCGCCTCCTATGACACACGGCACAGTGATTCCTATCATTGGATCACTGTACCAGAGGAGGTGGGACATCGCTATGTGGCTGCTTGCCATAACAAGGAGGAGGTGGGACATCGTTGCAGAGCAGCAGGAGGGGGAGGAAGGGGAATCGTAAGACAGCCCTGCATTACATTAGAACGTGAGGAGGGGGGATGGTGCGGTGCGCGCTGCGCGGCAAACTAACACAGAGGGAGGGGAAACTCACAGGGGCGCCGGGCCATTCACGAGCGTCACCCAGCGGCATGGCCCCGCCCCTTTTTCTCCTCCATTTCGGGCAAATTTTTCACTGACTCGAGTATAAGCCGAGGCGGCTTTTTTCAGCCCAAAAAGTGGGCTGAAAAACTCGGCTTATACTTGAGTATATACGGTAGTTAAAGATTGTATGATAAAGTGAGCTCAAAATATTGAAGAACCAATAATGCTGGATACATGGGAAAGAATCTGGGTAAGAAATGTGAAATTTACACAAGCTCAAAACCTGAGAGAAAATTTTTATAAGATGTTCTATAGATGGCACTTAGATCCTAAAAAGCTGGCTTCTATGTATCCGAACTTACAGCCTAAATGTTGGAGATGTGGCTCTCTCGATGCTACATATTTTCATATATGGTGGACCTGCCAAAAGGTTAAGGCATTTTGGATAAAAATATGGTGGATTATGCAAAATATCTTTAAAAGAAGGATAAAGTTTACTCCTCAGCTATTCTTACTAGGTATATGTACTGACTTTACAGTGGTAGAAACTAACTTGATTCTGCATCTAATAACGGCAGCAAGACTGTTGGTGGCGCAATACTGGAAGAAGGAAGATTTGCCTACAACTCAAGAATGGACATTGAAAGTTACAAACTTAGCCGAGATGGCTAAAATATCGGCATATCTTAAAGATCACTCAAATGAGAAATATAAATGAGACTGGAAAAAATGGATTGACTATATACAAAATAAATATGGGACCAAGAAATTCCAGTTAGCCTATGCTTAAGATCAGAAATGATTTAAATTGTTTAAAGTTGGTTCAGCAAGAAGAAGCTAAGGTCAAGGTAGAATGTTATTAATTTTTTTTCTTTTTTTTCCTCAAGAGATTTTAGACTGTGTTAGAAATCCATACCGTGTACGGGTTCTGGGAAGTTGGGGGGGGGAAGGTGGAGGGGGGTTGGGGGAGAGGGTGGAGGGAGGGAGGGGTATACATTAGGCTAGACAAGAATTTGGGATCGGGGCCGACTCACTCGGCGGGTCACATGCTCGACCTCGTATTCCTCTCGGAGCAGTGGAGTTGTGATCTTGGTTTGAGGGGTAGCGAGATCTTACCCCTGTCATGGTTGGACCACTACCTACTGAGGCTTGACTTTCGGAGACCAAACCCCCACTGTAGGGAGAAGGAACTGATTAGGTGGTTCCACCCCAGGCGACTTATGGACCCTTTGGGCTTTCAGACGGAGCTTGGCATTGTTCCAGATACCCTCGCCCGCAGTCCGGCGGAGACTCTGGTTGCTGCTTGGAATTCAGCAGCGGCAGGGGCTCTTAACCGGATTGCGCCTTTACGGCCGATCCGAGGCAGTGGATCCAGGAGGGCTCCTTGGTTTACTGAGGAACTCTGGGAGATGAAGTGCCGAAAGAGACGCCTAGAGCAGCGATGGAGATCCAGTAAGTCTGAGTCAGACCGAGTGCTTTTAACATCCAGCATCAGAGCCTACCTCCGAGCAATTAGGACGACTAAAAGAACACACATTGCCTCTCTGATTGCTTCTGCTGAGTCATGCCCAGCTGCCTTGTTCAGGACAACCCGTTCCCTCCTAAATAGGAGGGATACGAGTTATCCTTTGCAAGGCAGAGCTGAGGATTACGTCCAATTCCTCGCGGATAAAGTTGCTCGGCTTCGGACGGACCTGGACTCCAATTGCGCAGAGCCAGCTGAGGCACCAGGGGAGTATCTGGCAGGACATCACTGGATTGATTTTCAAGCTGTTACCCCGAGGACGTGGACAAGGCCATGGGAGCTGTAAGTGCCTCCACATGTGTACTGGACCCGTGCCCCTCCTGGCTGGTCGCTAACAGCAGGGAGGTGACACGGGGCTGGATCCAGGTAGTTGTTACCGCCTCCCTTCGGGAGGGGTTCTTTCCCCCCGCTCTAAAGGTGGCGGTGGTGAGACCCCTTCTGAAGAAGCCATCTTTGGATCCAGCCGTCTTAAACAACTATCGTCCAGTCTCCAACCTCCCCTTTGTGGGGAAGATTGTTGAGAAGGTGGTAGGCTTTCAGCTCCGGCGGTCCTTGGAGGAAACCGATTATCTAGATCCCTTCCAGTCGGGATTTAGGCCTGGCTACAGCACGGAAACCGCTTTGGTCGCATTGATCGATGATCTCTGGAGAGCCAGGGATGGAGGTTATGCCTCCGTCCTAGTGCTCCTTGACCTCTCAGCGGCTTTTGATACCATCGACCATGGTATCCTTCTGCGACGACTACGGGAGGTGGGGGTGGGAGGCACTGTCCTACAGTGGTTCTCCTCTTACCTCTCAGACAGGTCGCAGTCGGTGTTGGTCGGAGGGCAGAGATCGACCCCTAAGCCCCTGAATTATGGGGTGCCGCAGGGTTCGGTCCTGTCCCCCCTCCTGTTTAATATCTACATGAAGCTGCTGGGTGAGATCATTCGACGGCACGGGATAAAATACCATCAGTATGCGGACAATACACAGCTGTATCTGTCCGCCCCGTGCCAACTCAGTGAAGCGGTTGACGTGATGTGCCAGGGCCTCGAGGCTGTTAGGGACTGGATGGGGGTTAACAAGCTTGTACTCAATCTAGATAAGACCGAGTGGCTGGTGTGTTTCCCTCCTACTAATTGGCCAAGTGTTCCATCTCTCAGGCTGGGGGGTCAAACAGTACGCCCCTCAGACAGGGTTCGCAATTTGGGAGTCCTCCTGGACCCACAGCTGACTTTTGAACACCACTTGTCAGCTGTGACCAGGGGGGCATTTGCCCAGGTTCGCCTGGTGCACCAGTTGCATCCCTACCTGAACCGGGAGGCCCTCACAACAGTCACTCGTGCCCTTGTGACCTCTAGACTGGACTACTGCAACGTGCTCTACATGGGGCAGCCCTTGAAGAGGATTCGGCGACTCCAGCTTGTCCAGAATGCAGCCGCGCGAGCAATCGTGGGTGCACCTTGGTTCACCCACGTAACATCTATCCTCCGCGAGCTGCACTGGCTGCCTATTGGTCTCCGGATATGCTTCAAGGCGCTAGTCGTCACTTATAAAGCCCTTCATGGTATTGGACCTGGGTACTTGAGAGACCGCCTGCTGCCAATTACCTCCACTAGACCGATTAGATCCCACAGATTAGGCCTCCTCCGAATTCCATCTGCCGGCCAGTGTCGACTGGTGACTACCCGGAGGAGAACCTTCTCTGTGGCTGCTCCAACCCTCTGGAACGAACTCCCCGTGGAGATTCAAACCCTCAGCACCCTCCAGGCCTTCCGCAAGGCCCTTAAAACTTGGCTGTTCCGACAGGCCTGGGGCTAAGGAACCGTTGCCCCCGTCTCGAATGGTATGACTGTTGTGTGTTTTAAATCATGCATTGTTTTGTGTCATTTTTAATTTTGCCTGTATCCCCCCTTCCCTGGTTTGAGTTGTGAGCCGCCCTGAGTCCCCTTTGGGGGAAAAGGGTGGCATATAAATAAAATAAACATTCAAACATTCAAACAATTTGTTGGTAAACTAGAATTATTTTGACATACAAAAAATTGTACTTCGATGTCTTACTGATTGAGGAATGATGAAATGTTTGCCTTAAAAGAAATAAAACTTTTGAAACAGGATAATTTAATTTTTTTGAGAGATTGATCCCATGCCCCTCCCATGATCACATAAAGACACCACTGAGGAGAGTGTGTGAGGCCACGGTCTGTGTCTAAGAGTCTGTTGTGGCTGGGGAGGTTTTTTTTATTTTATTTTTTTTTATTAAACATTTATAGGCCGCCCTTTTCCCTGAGGGGACTCAGGGCGGCTTACAATAATAAGGGGAGGGGGTTTGTGGAGTGTATGTGGTCCCTTGCAACCCTGTTCTCAGCTACCCTGGCCCTGCTGCGACCTCAATGAGCAATGGCCGGAGGTGTCCAGGAAGCTAGAAGGAACTTGGCTTTGGAGGGTGAGTGTGATCCTCTGCATCGAAGAACAGAGACTCACCCAGAGACTCTGTCCAAACTCCCTTTTTCTTATTGTCTGAATGGAGGGATTGCCTGAGCTGATCCTAGACAGGGAGGGAAGTGGATGATGGGGCTCAGTCAGATTTTGATTGAGGAAGGAACCTTTCCCAAAGAAATAGATAAACCTTCTGTGGCCCAGGACGGGGAGGGGGTGTGGAGTCCTCACTTGTGCTTGAGAAGTTTTCTTTTTATGAATTAATTTGCTCCTATATTGCAAAGCTGTTATCTGAATAACTGGACATGCCATTAGATATAGAAGATGATTTTTTTTTAATTGATCTTCCTTCCTGTCAACTGGATTCCACACAAACCACCTACAGGATTGTGACGGATCCCATGCAAACAGAGACAGGCAGGTGTCTTTGTTGCTCTGCTAATGTAAAGGATGGTGGGTTTTGCTTTGTTGTTTATTTGTTCGTATGAATTTGTGTGTCCCTGTGCACAAAACCTCAGGTTGAAATCCGGATGGGTTACATAGAAAGAATTTGGAAATTGTAACTTTGTCCCTTTAAAAAGCTGAATTACATTTGGTGCTGAATGCAAATGTCCACATCCAGCACTTATTATGTATGAATGTTGTGATAAGTCAAGAAAGTGGAGGTTTGTTTTTTCCTGTTATGTATTTTTTCATTTTTTGAAGTGGGTGTTTTTTGTTTTTGTTTTTCTTTTCTTTTTTCTTCAGCCTTCCCCAGCCACCAAGCCCCCCCACCCCCCTTCCCGGCCTCTGGATTTTTCAAGATTGGCTATTACAGGTAGTCCTCAAGTAAGGACCACAATCGAATCCAAAATTTCTGCTGCTGGGTGAGGCAAATTTTGCACCATTTTATGATTTTCCTTGCCATAGTTGTTAAGTGAATGACTGCGATTCTGAAGTTAGTAACAGGTTGTTAAGTGAATCTAGCTTCCCATTGACTCTGCTTGTCAGAAGATTGCAAAAGGGGGTCACATGACCCCAGGACACTGTGACTGTCAGTTACCCAGCATTGATTTTGGTCACATGACGATATAGAGGCTGCCAGGGTCTTAAGTGTGAAAAAGAAGTCATTTTTTTCTTTGACATTTTAACTTGGAACTAAATGAATTGCCTAAGTCGAGGACTACCTGCACTGTCTCTGTCTCTTGTCTGTCTCCATGCCTTCATTGGAGGCCACAAAGAGGAAGAACAGGTGGAAAAGAGGAGACGCAAGGCAAGGCTTCCCCAGGAGACCACTGGGGGCTGCTGATCCTCCTCTTTTTTTCAGTTTATTTTTTGCGATCTTTCCATCCACACCTTTTTTTGCGATCTTTCCATCCACACCTTTGCATCTGCACCAAGAGTTCACGGAGTGTCTCCGCATGTGCAGAGTGCAAAGCCTGCAAGTTTCAGAGGGCCACTTTACAAAGGTACCATTTTTTTAAGGCTACTTTCTAAAAAATTAATGTCTTCTATGGAACTGCTTGATGGAAACAGCATATAGATAGACCTTGTCTTAGGATCACAGTTGAGACCAGAATTTCTATTGTTAAGTGAATGGTGCCCAATTTTACAACCTTTTTGGCCATGGTTGTTAAGCGAATCACTGCATGCAGTCATTACGTGAATCAGACCTTCCCCATTGACTTTGCTTGCTGGAAGCCAGCTGGGAAGGCCGCAAGTGGTGCTCAGGGGACCCCGGGACTCCCCAGCTCTTGTAGATACACGGGGATTGCCCTGAGTCCAAATTTGTAACCGTGGCAGTGGGGATGCTCCATTGGTTGTAAGTGCAAGGACTGGTTCTATGTCACTTTTTTCAGTGCGGTTATAACTTTGAACAGTCACTAAATGAATGGTTGTAAGTCAGGGACTGCCTTTATTCCTAGGAGAGAAAAGGTGAGGTTACAGGTTCATGGCATCAGACGAGAGGTTCCCTGATAGGATGAAAAGGAGAAAGAAGCTCAAGGGGTCTTTAAGGGAAAAGGTGAATGATCCCATTGACGCCAACGGAGACGAGGAGCTCAGAAAGGGGTTAGGCCAGGTGAGAGGGGAATCCTGTTTTGAGAAAAACATTGCTACGTAAAGGAGAGTGAAAAACCTCCACTCTGAACATACCAAAAATGAAGTTCCACTTAAGTTGAATGGAAGCCGAAATTCAGTTTTTAAGTACATTGCCTTATAACTCTTGATTTACAAGATTTCCCCCCCCCCTCCTAAATCCAAGAGAGATTTTGTCCGTAAATAGTGATTCAACATGTTGACTCATGGTTGTGTGCCGATAATTCCTGAGCATGGACAAAGTGAAGAGCATGCTCCATTTTCTTGTTGGGACCAGCTGTGTCCTGGGAATTATGAAAAAATTCAAGTGGCTCCAGAGGCTATTATTTTTACCTGACTTTTCCACCTTTTTCCAGCCTTGAAATTTATGTTGTCTTTCCATAAATTATGAAGAACAGAGAGAAATTAGTTCTTTTAGTTTTTTTTCCTTGAATAAACATGCATAACTACATTTTTAATTATTTTTACACTGTTATTCTTATTGCTTTTTTCTACACACATACACACACACACAAACACACACAACACAACACACACGACACAATGGAATATTTCTTTTATTAGTAACTTGTTTATATCTGGCCTCAGAGCTCTAATAAAAATATTTGAATTTGAAAGAAAAATTCAGAGTTGCTATCTAAATATTTCTGTTCTGTTCTTCTTTAATATCGTTTTTTCTTCTGAGGAATTCTGCCTTCACCCCATCTTGTTTTTGAACCCTGCAACTCAGATCTTGATTCTCCTTTCTGAGCTGGTCCATCTGCTCATCTGAAATATCAAGGCCAGAATAAAATTAGCCCCTTTAGGTTTTTTTACTTGAATTATCAGTCATGTTTAAATTTAAAACTATTTAAAAATACCTGGTATTTTGTTTTCTATCCTTAGCCTTACATTTTAATTAATTAAAAAGTTCCCTTCTGGAATATTAACTAATTCAGTTTAGCTTGGATTTAATCTGGTTATCAGTCCATAAGTGTCTCCCACAAGGAAAACTTTGATGGAGGTAAGAAATGTGACACAAAAAGAGAGACCTCAGGGCTATTGAAAGTACATCTTTCCAAGAAGAAAGTGCAGCACACTGTTGGAAGTAATGGCCAACCGGGTTCAGTTCCATGTAGGGAGACAGTCTCTGGAAACATGGAGGCTGACTGAAAAGATGGTTTATTGATGAACAGGACAACATGGGTTTGAAATCCTAGGCAGCTGACCACATGGAGGTCTCTTGGGCCTTGCCCTTGAGCTTCCTGTTCCTGTGCAAGAAATGTATTTTATTGGTTGCTGTCAGAAATCCACGGGGCTATAGCTAACTTTGTAGGCTAACAATTAAATAACAACAACAACAATAATAATATAATATATCTTTAAAATGGAAAAATAAAAACTGACAACAGAATTAATTCAAACACTTATTAACTCTCGCATTATAGACCAAGGAAGAACAACTGACATCCTTCTTCTGTCATCAATTAAGATGATGTTGGGGTAGATGGGTTCGGGTATTTAGGGTTCCACCGTGATGATATCAGCCTCCACATCTTCATTTTCTTGCTCTGGTGATACTTGCAGACACCTTTAAAGAAGAAGGAAAGAATCAAATATAACTGACTGGTACATTAACAATGATAATGAAGCATATTCTTAATGGGGGCTCCAGATTTTCAAGAAAAGATTGGGGGTTGGAGTAGAAGACCTTCAAGGTCCCTTCTAGCCCTGAGGGATTCTATCCTTTCTCCTGTTAGTTCCACCAACATTTGGGGGGCTTCCAGTGCCCCAGGGCTCCCCAGGTTGTGGTGACAATACTCCCTTTAACAGGAGCAACTTACTTGCAATGGTGATAAAAAATGCAGAGGCCATATGAATACATGGACCCCAAGGACAAACAAAGGTCGCCTTCCAGGGGCCTCCAAGGACATTCTGGGGACTTTCTCTGGATGGCCACAACAGCTCATTAGGATCCATTTCTGAAAGAGAAAAAGGAATGGAAGATGTTTTTAAAAAATGCTTAATGGGAACATCTAAGGTCCGATTAACACATTGATTTTCAGTGTGGAAATCAAGCCTTATTCCAACATTTTTATTCCCTGAGATAAAGAATGGGTTAAAGAGGGTTCAGACTGGGATAAGTAGGGATGGGATGGATAGAAAGTCCTTCTATTAACCCCCCAAACAGCAGGAAAAAAAGGACAAGGCCTTTAACTATATTGACCTTCTACTTGGGGTTTGTATGTCCTGAAGCATTACACAGAGTCGTTTTTCTTTCCCTTCTTATGCTTTTTAAATGAGGGTTGGATGATCTCGGGGTGCCCCCAAGCAGAGCTGCTATCCCAGCTTTTCATTTTAAGTGGAAAGTGCAGAAAAGACGAACAGCATTCATGCTAAAGTCATGTCATTTTTTTCATTAGCCACCTGCCCTGGTCTTCCTGCCTCCCCTCTGCCCCCCAACTTCCCTCCCTCCCTTTGGGGGACCCACCCTGAGTCCCTGGTGGAGAGGAGAGAAAATCTCCCCACAACTTTTCTTCCCCTCAAAATGGAGGGAAAAAGAATCGCCTCAGAAAAACCAGGGGTCTTTGCCTGCTTTAGCTGTCCTGCTTGCTGCCTGTGGGGCTATCTGGGACTGAAAGGCCAGACCTTAGACTGCTCCCCGCAGGCAGTGTGAAAGACAGCTAAAGCACATACAGAGGATTGAGGGCCCTGAGTGCTGGAAGGGAATTCTGGGAGTTGAAGTCCAGACATCTTCAGGTGGCTGAAGCTGAGCAACCTGCTCTAGGAGGCCCTACAGGGGGCAGTCGGACAGATGACCTCTAAGGTCCCTTCTGACTCTGTTTCCCCATTAGTCTAGCCACCTGCCTCTCGTGTCACAATATAAGAAGGCCGGGCTTTAGTCACGACCAACTAAATGAATGGCACCCCCTGCCCTACTGTCTGAAGTCCCCCTACCACCAGACGCCCCTCTGAAATCCCACCAAAGGCCCCCCTGAAAGTCTCTCATCTTCTGCCAAGGGAGCTGCCGGCCCAGAGGGGGGGGGACCGAGGGGGCCACTTCCCCGATTTCGGTGGGGCTGAGCTGGGTCCCCCGTGGGTGATGGAGGGGAGGATGCAGGACCCTCCAGACGGAGCTTCTCCCAGGCTGGGATGGGGGGCTCAAAGGGGGCAGAGAAGGAGCTGCACTGGGCCAGCCTCTCCCAAGCTTCTTTGGGGGTTCCTGTTGAAGGGAAGCCAGGGGCCACCTGAGGACACGTGGGGTCCTCCCTCTCCAGGGTCACCCAGCACTCAAATCTGATACTGGATCCAGCAAGAGGCAGCTGGGTCTTCTGAGGAGATCCTCTGGGGGCTTCTGGGGCTCCCTCCCTGCCCCAATGGGCTTCGGCTCTGTTGCCCATCCCCCAAATCAGAGGGGTCCTCTATTGAGAAACAGATTCTAGCATGAATTTAGGGAAAACATTCCTTTTCTTCTGGGTGTTGTGAATGCCAGGCCCTTTTGACACAACCTGGTGGACTAAATCCAGCAAGCTTCTTTGTTTTATAACATCCGGAGGGGTCTATCCTAGATTATTGATTATCTGTCTCTACCATTCCCCTGCTGCATGAGCTAGAAAAAAGGATTATAATTTCATAGTTTCCTTTTTTTCTCTTGAATCCAGTCTTTCCTGACCTCTCTCTTTTCTTAACCTAATGGAAGTGGAATCCACTGAAAAATAAAAAACATCTAGGATCTGTTGTGAAATGCAGGAATGGCCTATCAAGGATATCTTAAATTGTCTGGGATGGAGTCAAAATGAAAACATCCCAAATTTCAACAAATTGAAAGGGAAGAAATATATTATTACTAGTAAAAGAAGACACACAAAGTAGATAGACAGATCTCTCCTTCTTGTATTTTAATGGGATTTTCTTTATTTCAGTCTAGGAGTTGATGAGAATTATTCAGAGCCAAATCTGATGTCTTCGCAAGGAACTGTACTTGATCTGGGAGCGGAGTCCCCTCCAACCAAAGGAGGAAAAGCAGCCAAAGAACTAGGAGGAGAAGCCATTTCAATGATCGAAGGCTGGAAAGAGTCTCAGGAAGAGGAGATCCCTCCCTTCCCATCCAAGGATCCCCTCAGGAAGAAACCAGAACAATGCATGGAATGTGGAAAGATCTTCACATTGAGTCCTTCTCTTCTTTCCCAGGAAAGGCTGCAGAAGGGAGAAACCATCTGAATGTGAGGACTTGGTGGGAGCTGCAGGGAGAGCTTCACCTGGCTTCCCAGAGGGAGAAACCCTGAACAGGAGATGCAGGAAGGGTGGAAAGAGCTTCAGAGATGGGATCTGTTTGTTTGCCATTTGCCCACTCTGCTTCTGCCTAAACAGAGTGGCGATGGAAGAGAGGCCTTGGATGCTGCTGCGTTCCTGCTGCAACGGAAAAGAGTCAGGTTCTAAGTTTGGGAGGCTGTGGGGTGTCTTTACCCAGGATCCCCTGTGTTCTCCCTTTCAGAAAGGGAGGGGGAAACCCTTTTGATTCTTTTTCCATCCCAGGGAATATTTTGCACCCCATTGAGACTGGGATTCACACCAGGGAGAAAAGCTTAGCTATGGGGCCCTCTAATTCCAAGGGGTACCTATTGGTTGGTCTGTCTTCTTCATCCTCTCCTGGACCTCTTCCCATAGTTTCTGGCTCCTCTGTCGGTCCCTTTTACGACAAGCAGTTTGATGGAGTACGTTCTCTTCACTTTTCATCTCCCTTTTGGTAAAGAGGATCTTCTTCTTTCAAATCTTGTCATTTTGGGGGATATCTGGGGAAGGAGATGCAGGTGCTCAGCAGCGTTTAAGCTCTCCCCCAGATGAAAGATTTCTCTGGTTGACAGAGCTGGTGGAGTCTCCTGGCCATGAGGCATCTTCTCACTGAGGCCCCAGGCAAACCTTGCTCTATATTCTCCCTGCCCACTCACCAAGATGTGAATAAGTGCCACCGAACCATCATCAAGGTTCGCTGAAGAGCCAATGGAAAGGAGAAGAGCCAATGGAAAGGAGAAGAGCCAATTGGAAGGAAAAGAGCCGATTGTGGGGAGTCAACATAGATGCAGAAGCTGCAGAAGGAGGGATGCTTAGTGGGTCAGGAACAGCCTGGCCACTGACCCCTCCCTCTATGCCACCTGGAATCTGCAAAGATGCAGGTCTGCATATCCCTACATCTAGGTGTCCATGACTAAAGGAAATCCTTCCCTTTTCCTCTCAATGTTCCAGCCCAATCCAAAACGTCAACTCACCACGTTGCTCTTTTTTCTGCAGCTCTACATCCACAGTAAAAGTCACAGATGTCCTCTTGGGAGCCTTGGTGACGTCCTCCAGTCGGCAGGCTGGAGAATTGGGAGTATCAGCTGCTGGGCCCCTCACCTTCTCCCTTCTCCCTCCGAAACAGGAGAAGCAGCTGAGAAATGCCCTAGAAGAGAGAAAAAGGGATGTAAGTAAAGGGAACAACTGAAGCCTGTTTTCCAGAATCTCCCTGACTCAAGAAACCAGAGTGGGAAAATAATACTCTTGGCTTGAGCTCCTCACTTTTAACCTGGTTTTGGTTTTACATGACGAGATATGTTGAGTTGATCTAATTTTAAGAAGGTTTTCTTAATTCAGAGGTCTACTATGGACCTCACCCCATTCCTAAGAGGTCTGTAAAGGGGGTGTGTATAAGCACACCAGCACACCTACCGTCCCTGTCTTACTGTCCCCATTTATCTGTATTTATTTCCTTTGTTCCCTTGTTTATCTTCATACCTATACTTGTCATCTTGTACATGTTTGACAAACAAACAAACAAATAAATAAAGATGCTATGTGATCTAATCATATGGAAAGTAATCAAACCAGGCTCTTCGTGCCAATTAGGAATTAAAGAGAAAACTGCCCTGAAAAAATTTTGGGGACAGTTTCTCTTTCCTAAGAAGATAAGAAATGGCTGTTCCCACCTGTGAAATTTCCCACCCTCTGAGAAGATGGCTACAAAATTGGGAAGAGCCCAGGAGCCCTTCTGAAGACTACTTGTCTCCTGAAAGCCATCTTCACTCAGATGATTGACAGTTAACAGACAGTTGACCTGGAAGGATGACATCATCAAGCCAGTGGAATCCCAAGGAGATGACTTGGGATCCAAGCTCACCTTCTCCACCTTTCCTACACAAATCAACACCAGCCCAAGGCCTCCGGGAAGCGACCAACAGATCACCAAAGCTGCCTATTTCTCATCTTTTGGCTCTTTTGTTGTAGACTGCCTGTTCATATGGAAGCTCCACTAAGCTAGATGTTGGAAGGCAAAGGTTTCCGGTCTGTTCCCAGCTGGGAGTCACCACCGACGCTAAAAGAAAGTTTCGTGAAGACAGCTGCCTGGAAGTTATGAGTTTTTATTGAAGAAAGAACGAATAGGAAGGATGAGACACAGCTCTGTCATACCTGGGTCTGCAGCACACCATATACAGTTTGGTTTCCCCTTTTATACAGATTTTCCTGCTTCAGGCTCTTGTGTAAATTCGGATTTTATAAAGTTCTTTTATTCCAGATGATTGTTCTGATCTTGATTCTCTTGTCTTCGGATTTCGTCCGTCCGGTGTCTCGTCCTTGGGCTAATCCTGTCCTAAGACACGCGGAGGAGGGTGTTTTCCTGTTTGGGTGCTTATACCAAGGTGTCTGCTCTATGTAAATAGTCATGACGTTTGTGTTATCTTGGGATTGGATTTTGTGTTTGTGTTATTCCGACTGGTCATTGCTAGACTTGGGGTTTTTCCCCCAACTTCCTAATCCTATTCTCTCATGTTCCTTTTGTGACTGAGTGTAACCTTTTCCTGGCTACGTGTGGGGCTTTCTCTGGCTGTGGCTCCTGGCTGCGTGCTTATTAATTTTTTTCTGTACATGCCTTCTGGGTTATTTTTGCTACCTTCCTACAATCCCTCATTCTGAACTGGGGCAAAATAATTGATGTCAATCATTTTCGCCCCTCGGCATCGTTGGGTGCCTCATCTGGGTATCCTTGAAAGTCCTGGTCTATCTGGATCATCCTGAGGGCTGCTTGGCGATGCTTCGTTGTCCTTTGTGGGGCTTGAGAGGGTTGGCAGGTCCTTAAGCAGGCTAGACAAGGGGGAATGCAATGGCAGAGACAAGGCATGAGGGCTCCTATGACACAGGCTGCGACGATTCCTGCCAGGAGTACTTTTAGCCCATGGAAGTCTGGTAGCCAGGAATAAATCCATGACCAGGGTGGGTCATGGCCTATATTCTGAGCCAATTCTTTTAAGTGGTGGATGCCCTTCTCTACAATTTCAGAGCTTTGATCTAGATTGAAGCAGCACAGCCCTCTGAATTCCACGCATCCATGGTTATGTTTCAACAATGTCTATTGCTGCGCGATTCTCCAAGGTGGCCTCTCTAACTTGTCGCAGCTCTCTGTTCAAGGCATCCAGCGCCTGGGAAGTCGAACTTAAACCTTTTGCTGGGGTACATGCCAGGCTATTCAAACTTCTGGAATTCGCACTGCTAGCCCTGGCACTCCCACTAGTGAAAATGCTCACGGATGTCATCGGCTGATTGATTGACAAACACCGAGGCCAATATTCTTTGATCTTTCTGACAGTGGAGGTCTGGGTGGGCATATGTGGCGGCCGCTTCCGACAAGTGTACCCAGAAGGCATCCAGATTTTCCACTTCTCTCTGTGTGACCCTTTGACATTCAGCCCAGTTGAGGGGCTCCGTCCCTATTTCCTCTAGGGCCTCTATTGGGTTTTTCTTCGCCCTACTGTATTCATCCCAGTGATTTGCATCGTTATAATCCCAATCGGGGCAGTGTAGGGGCCAAGCAACCCTTGGCCGGGCTACTTGCCCCGGCGCAGCTATGACGGGTCGTTTGGCAATTAGCTCAGTTGTTTCAAATAGTTTGAGGAGCTCGTCTTTCATTAAAAGAACGGGCAGCAACTGGGTCATGTCTCCCCATGAGGGGTTATGGCTTTCCACTATGGACCTTATGGTCTGTATCACTGTTTGAGGATCGGCCCTGAATGTGGGGGTGTCCCTCTTCCAGATTACTAGGTCTGAGGCCAAAAATGGGGTATGTGTCAGTACATATTCTAACTGTCCCCTATTCCTTCCTGGTACTGGTTTACTTAACAGGGGAGCCATGAAATGTACTCCTGTTTCTTCCTTCTCAGGGTGTTTATCCGTTTTCTCCAGAGGTTTCTCTAGGGGGGGGGGGGGTGTCTTTAAGTCTAGCTAGCTCGGCCCAGCAGTACCAGTAGGGTAAGTGGCTAGATTTAATTCTAGGTCTAAGGGATTTCAGGATTTTAAAGTTAAATGAACAGCTCTTTGGCCAAATTGGTCTCCCAGTTTCATCCTTGAGTAAAGCCCATTCTCTACATATCTCCTTTGCTTTCCTTTTTTTCATTCCGGCCAGGACGGGCATCTGCTTTTCGTCCCAGGCCCCCCAACAGCTCCCTTAGGGGGGGTTTCCCTGGCTGCCCTTGAGCTACCGCTTCCCATGATCCCGCTCAGATGTGGCGCTCACTAGCCGGGCTTGCCGCTTCGTATTCCCCGCTTCAAAATTCGCGTCCTTAGGGGACCTTTTCTCACCCCTCCCTTTTAAAGGAACTTTTTCTTGCCCTATGGAGGGAACTCTTTCGCGCCCTATGGAGGGACATTTCGCGCCCTACGGAGGGCCTTTTCACGTTCCTCACCGCGGGAACCTTCGCGCCCCTCTACACAGGGTCTTTTGCCCCCTTACTCGCAGGGACTTTCCAACAGTTTTCGAGTCCTGGGGAAAGACTCGGGAGGACCGGCCGTACAGCTACCCAGGAGGGGTTCTGTCATCAGCAGGTATGCACACCTCCTCTTTTCCTTTCTCTACCTTTTCTGGGCTTTAGCTACAATCTACGATTTTCCTGGGATTTGTTTTCCCCCACTCGGATCGTTACTTTTTAGCAATTTTTTCCCCCCACTTGTTGCCCGCTCGGCTGCCTTGGTATCCCTTTTCGCAAATCAGTTTCCACACTCCGACAAGGTCCCCCCCCTTGCTTTCTCAACCCTGCCGGTCACTGCCCTTTCGGACTAGCAGCAGGCTGAGGTGCGGCTGAGGGTTAGGCAGGGGAGGTGGATTCCGATCGCTACTTGTGGATCTGAGCCTTCTAACACACACACACACACACACACACACACACACACGCACACACTCTTTTGCTCCCCGTGTTACCCTAAGTAAAAATTTTTGGAGCGGTACTTGTTGAATACTAGCGCGGGAAATACAAGCGCGCGAATAAAGGACTCCTTCCTGATTGGTTCCCGGGCGGAGCCGGTTCAATCTTCGCCCTGATTGGTCGAGCTACTCGACGCCCCATTGGCTCCTCGTTCAAACCCGGGGGTATAAATGTTTGGCGCGAACCACGCCACATTGAATCGCAGTTTACTATGAGCTGAATAAAGTCACTTCCTCATACCTCTTATCGCGTCCTTCCCTTCGCTCCAAGATACAAAACTGGCGACGAGGGTGGGATTCCGATTCCCGCGACCACGGAGAAGAACAACCAGCTGCCACCGCGTCTGAACCAGCTCGAACGCTATCTTCAGACTGAGAACTCCGGCAGCGAACGCGAAATTCTCTCCGCCTTTCCTCTCTCTCTCTCCGGCTCCACACCACGATGGCATCGTCGCTTCCTCCTTTCGCGCCATTCGGCGGAGCCACCGGAGAATCATGGGACGGGTTCATGGAGCGGTTCGAGTGTTACCTGATCGCCTCGAAGAACCAGGCTCAGACCGACGAGGAGAAATGCAGTTTCTTCCTGTCCTGCTGTGAGCCTTCCATGTTCGCCTCTGCGAGAGCCCTGGCCGCCCCGAGGCCAGCCTACAAACTTGGGTGGGACGAGCTGATGTCCAGGCTGAGGAACCACTACGCTCCCTCACCCTCTCTATTTGCACGCCGTTTCGCTTTCCGCCGCCGAGTGCAAAAGCCCAACGAATCCATCAGCCAGTTCCTGGAGGCTTTGCGCACAGTGGCCGCCCAGTGTGATTTTGCAGACCTGGAGGAGAACCTCGCGGAGCAGTTTGTGTGCGGGGTCCGCGACGTGCAATTGCGCAGCCGCATGCTCCGGAATCACAAAATCACCCTATTGCAAGCCGTGGAGACAGCGCGAGCAGCCGAACTATCCGAACAATCCACGGCCGACATGGAACGCCTCCAGCTGAACCCCCCCGCGCAAGCCGCCGCGGGGCCGTCCACCCAGACGAACCTCGTCGACGACCTCTCCCCTGCCGAAGACGAGGAGGAGGAGGAGGAGGAAACCGTCGGGCAAATGAGGATGCAGCCGAAGCGGAGGCCACCTCATCAACCACCGACGCCCGCTCAGCCAGCCGCAAGCGCACCTTGCCGCGGATGCGGCGGCCGCCACAGCCGCGCAGCCTGCCCGTTCCGTTCTGCCGTCTGCCGCCGCTGCCGAGGAGAAGGGCACCTCGCCAGGGTCTGCCGGGCTCTCCTGCCAGCCCCATCGTTTATGCAGCCCAGCGACCAGCGCCAGGCATCGCAACCGCAACGCCGCCAACAGCCACGTTCCGCGAGGCGAGCTGAGGACTGCCATTCAACCTACCAGCCCTCCAGCGCCGACTGCGTGGTCTACCAGGCATCCCACGTTCCCGCTGGGAGCCGCAAGATAAGCACCGCCGTCCGACTCGAAGGTCAGCTTTGTCAAATGGAGGTGGACTCCGGGTCTTCCCGTTCTCTCCTATCTTGGGCTTTGTTTTCCCGCCTTTGTCCCGGGGTTCCCCAGAGCAGATTGCGCCCCGTCGGGGTCTCCCTCCTAGACTACCAGGGAAATGGGATTCCCACAGCTGGGATATTCCACATCCGGGTGGAATACGGGAATTTTAAGGGGAAACTCCCAGTCCTAATCGTCAGGAACGACCTGCCCGCTCTCCTGGGGTTGGAATGGTTTCCTGCCTTGGGCCTCACCATAGAAGGGGTGCATAGGGTAGTTCCCCTCTCCGCAGATAGCGTCCTAGATGAGTTCGCGGATGTGTTCGATGGGAAATTGGGTTGTTACAAGGGCACCCCCATTTCCCTCTGCCTTGATCCCCAGGTCGCTCCCGTTAGGCTGAAGGCTCGCAGGGTCCCTTTCGCATTGAGAGCAAAGGTAGACGCTGAACTGGATAAACTTATCGAGCAGGGGGTACTCGAGCCCGTAGATCACGCCCGTTGGGAAACCCCCATAGTCCTCCCGGTCAAACCCGACGGATCGGTGAGGATATGTGCCGACTACAAGTCGACCATCAATTTGGCCCTGCAGGCAAACCCGTATCCTGTTCCCGTAGTGCAGCACCTACTCCACTCTTTAGGACAGGGCCGCATCTTCGCCAAGCTAGACATGGCACAGGCCTACCAGCAGCTTCCCGTAGACGACGATGCGGCTACAGCCCAGACCATCGTCACCCACCGCGGGGCCTTCCGTTGCCGTCGCCTACAATTCGGCGTCTCGGTTGCCCCTGGGATTTTCCAGAGCCTCATGGAGCGTTTGCTCCATGGGCTCCCAGGCGTCGTTCCCTACTTCGACGACGTCCTGGTCGCAGCCCCTAGTCACTCGGAACTCCTGAAAACACTGCGGGAGGTCCTCACACGTTTTAGGGAGGCAGGACTGAAATTAAAGCGCAGCAAATGCGAAATCGCTGTTCCCAAGGTCGAATTCTTGGGGTTCCTCATTGATGCACAAGGCATCCACCCCACTCCTTCCAAAGTTGCTGCCATCAAAAACGCACCCGCACCCACCTCTAGGGCAGAATTACAGGCGTTCCTGGGGCTTTTAAACTTCTACGCCCCTTTTATCCCCCACAAGGCGTCACTAGCTGAGCCGCTACACCGACTACTTGACCGGTCAGCGGCCTGGAAATGGGGTAGCCGTGAAGCACACGCGTTCGCGGCTATAAAGGATATTTTAACTTCATCGGCAGTCCTAATCCAGTACAGCGATAGGATGCCTCTAATTCTAACGTGCGACGCCTCCCCCTATGGCGTAGGGGCGGTCCTGGGCCACGTCCTCCCGAACGGCTCAGAAGCCCCCATAGCTTTCTATTCCCGGACACTCTCCTCCACGGAGCGGAACTACAGCCAAATCGATAAAGAGGCCCTGGCTGCAGTGTCCGGCATTAAGCGGTTCCATGACTACCTCTACGGTAGGAATTTCACCCTGGTCACGGATCACAAGCCCCTCCTGGGGCTACTGGCGGGCGACAAGCCAACTCCCCCCATTTTGTCCCCCCGCATGACTCGGTGGACGGAGTTCCTAACGGCGTATTCGTATACGCTGTTATACCGTCCGGGCAAACAGCTAGGGCACGCAGACGCTCTAAGCCGTTGCCCTCTGCCAGAGACGGACACAGCCCACGTGCCCGCGCTCTCTGTTCTGTCCATCGCCGAATCCGACCTCCCCGTCTCGGCCGCGGACGTTGCAGCCTGCACAAAGGCTGACCCCGTCCTATCTCAGGTTGCTTCATGGGTTTTGAGGGGGTGGCCCACGGAAAAGGTAGCGGAAGAATTCCGTCCATTTAAAGTGCGACAAGCCGAACTCGCCCTTCACGGGGGGTGTCTTGTCTGGGGGGATAGGGTAGTGATCCCCACGGCCTTGCGGGCACGAATCCTGCCCGCACTCCACAAAAACCACCCAGGCATAGCGCGAATGAAAGCCTTAGCCCGTAGCTACGTGTGGTGGCCCTTGTTAGACTCGGAAATTGCAGACTACGTAGGCCGATGCAGGATCTGCCAAAACTCTAGGCCGAATCCCCCCACAGCCGCCCCTCGTGAGTGGGAGATTCCTAGAGGCCCATGGTCCCGTTTACACATCGACTTTGCCGGCCCCTTCCACGGCCGGAACTTCATGATAGTAGTCGATGCTTACTCCAAGTGGGTGGAGCTGGTAATCATGACCTCCACCACAGCGGAGAGTACAGTAAGGGCCCTCCGTAAGATGTTCGCTACCCATGGGTTACCGGATGTGATAGTTTCCGATAACGGGCCCCAGTTTACCTCCACCACGTTCCAAGAATTCCTGGCCGAGCAAGGAATCAGACACGCGGCCACAGCCCCCTATCACCCAGCTAGTAATGGCCGGGCGGAGCGCGCAGTTCGCTCAGCGAAAGAAGCCTTGGGCCGCATGGGCCAGGGCGACTGGCAGGAAAGAGTAGCAGCCTACCTCTTGAGCCAGCACTCCATACCCTGCCCAACGACAAATAAAAGTCCCGCGGAGCTCTTGATGGGTAGGAGATTGCGAACCCCCCTAGACAGGCTCCATCCACTTTACGCAGGAGACCCGCCAAGCAACCTGGGGGCCCTTCCTTCCCACGCGTTTAAGCTAGGGGATCCTGTATGGGCCCGCTCCTTTTCCGGGGATCCACGGTGGGCTCCCGCAACCATCACAGCTCTGACCGGCCCCTGTTCCTTCAGGGTCGGCCTGGCCGACGGAACACAATGGAGGCGCCATGTGGACCAATTAAGGCGTCGCCTTCCCGCGGAAACAGACGGCCCGAGCCCCTCAGACACCCGCTCTCAGCAGGAACCACCCCCGGTGACCCTTTTCCCTACGGACCGTTTCCACCCGGGGAACGGGAGACAAGCCGATGCGAACTTTCCGGACAGGCGCGCCTCACCCGGCTACTCCCTTCCTCGAAGCCCTTATCGAGACTCTGAACCTACACCCCTACCGGACTGCACGGGGCCGCTACCGGACATTCCGGCTGCCACGGAAACACCGCCCCGGACAGATGGACATCGGGCACGGGACCCGGGGCCAGCGCTCTCTCACGGGGCCGCGCCGCAGGTTCACCGCCCCACCACGGACACGCCTCCGCCGGCGGTTCCCCCCCCGTCGACGACCGCCGGGGAGCCACGAAGATCGGGACGAGAACGCCACCGTCCCGCCTACCTACAAGACTATGTTTGCCCTTCCTAAAGGAACTCTTTGACTGGGGGGGGAGGGGTGTTGAATACTAGCGCGGGAAATACAAGCGCGCGAATAAAGGACTCCTTCCTGATTGGTTCCCGGGCGGAGCCGGTTCAATCTTCGCCCTGATTGGTCGAGCTACTCGACGCCCCATTGGCTCCTCGTTCAAACCCGGGGGTATAAATGTTTGGCGCGAACCACGCCACATTGAATCGCAGTTTACTATGAGCTGAATAAAGTCACTTCCTCATACCTCTTGTCGCGTCCTTCCCTTCGCTCCAAGATACAAAAGTACTCACCTCCTTTCAGGCAGCTGTAGAGTTCAAACTCCGGATTTCCTTTTACTACCCTTTTTAGCTGTGCCGGGTCGTGGAAGTCCTGCAGACGAAAACATCCACAGCCGGCAAGAGAGCAGCGATTCCTCAGGCCTAGTTCCCACAGCTTACTCCTGAACCCCCCCTCTCTCCACACACACACACACACACACACAGGCACACATACACTCTTTTAGCTATAGGAACAAGTGCCTGAATTATTTTTTAAAGGTGTCTCATTCAGTAGCTGTTGCTGAACAGCAAATTCCTCTGAATGACTTTCACACAGTTCTCTTTAGCAAAATTTATTGAGCTGAAAGGGAGCTCCAAGAATCCCAGCCATTCAACAATTTCCCATTTTGAAATATATAGGAATGATTTTCTTTGACTCCTGCATACTATCTAAATAGAAAGAATATCTCCTTCCACTGCATCAGGAGGGCTCTTGAATCTCCCGCAAAGCGGACGAAGGTGGACCTGGCCCAGATGTTGCCCTCTGTAGTTTGGGGGGCGAAGGTGGGCTGAGCTTTCTCCATCACCCCCTCCCCCAACTTACACACACACAGAAGATCCGGGTATTGGGGCTGGGAGCTGAGGGGCCTCAGTGGAGCCCTTAAGACAGACAGAAAGGGGACTTTTCAGTGAGGGGGGGTAGTGCCTCCCTTTGGCTTTCTGGGCAAGCAGCTGCCAGGCAGGAGGATCACCGCAGTAGAAGTGCTGGGTCAGAGGAAGAGCAGGGAAGCGACTAAGTGGGGCGAGAGGGACAAACAAAACCCCTTTAGCTGGATGCAGATTAAAAAGGGGAAAGAGTCACACGCGCTCGCACACACAAACACACAAAGTTCGCTTCCCTGCCGCCCTCCCCCGCCCCCCTTCCAAAGGCATCCAACTTTGGAGCCGCTGCTCCTGGCCTCTCCTGCCCCGGGAGTGGAGCCGGGCGCCGTTTCTCCCCGCCCGCCCCCTGCAACCGGCAGTGCCCGATCCGCTCCTCCCATGCCGCCCCCTTCGCATCGACCGTCCGCCTGCCTTGCACAGTCTGCGGTGGGGAGGTGCCAAGAGAGTCTCTCCCTGTAGCTTCCTGGGGTCCCCCGTGGGCTCAGACCCCCCTGGGCTTCTCCGGCTCTCAGGTCCGGGAGCCACCCCCGACCCCCGCAGATCCTTCAGCCGCTCTCCTGGGCGGGGGCGCAGGAGCCTGTGGAGCCGGAGCCCCGACGTGGCCTGGGAGGGAAGAGGCGCAGGGAGCCCCTGCCCGCCATCGCCGCAGCCCCCCTGGGAGGAAGCCTGTCCGATCCCTCGAACACCCTCGGCGCTCCGACCGGCTCCCTGGCAAGGCTCCCGGACAGCCCCGAGGAGGCTTCTGCTGGGACGAGGCGGCGGGAGGGCCGGGGGCTCAGGCAGACTGCCAGCAGGGGGTGGCACTGCCCGACCAGGACACGAGGAAGTGGGGTAGCGCAGGGGCTTGAGTGACAGCTGTCTGTTTGGGGGAGCGGGGAAGCGTGTGCGCAGAAAGATACTTTTGTCTTGGGGGGGGGGCAAGGAGTGCCTGCTGGGGTGGGGATCAAAGCTAGCTGAGGAACTTTCTGCCAATCACGGGAGTTTTAATTCCACCTTCAAAATAAAAGCCAAATGGCTGACTTTGGGCCAATCATCAGGAGACACTTGAGTTCCAGTCCTCCAGTACTTTTTGATGGGGGGCAGAGCAGGGGGGGGGGCTTGAAACTTGGAAATATTGTCTCAGATGAATGTTGGATAACAGAATTGGGGATTCATAGAGTGTGAGAAGGCTGCGGGTCCAATATTGTGTGGTGGGATGGAGGGAAGTGAAATTGTGGGGAAATGCCTGTTCCACGTTGAGCAAAGCCATAAGTCTCTGCCTTCTTCTGCTTGTGGGAGAACCAGAGGCCTCTGTGTGGTCACTGAATCTTAGACTGATCTTGGTCTGATCCATCAGAGCTTCTCTTATCTCTTTAAAATAGAATTTTCAGAGGGATTCTATTCCCGATTAGGAGCCATTCAGAAACCTAAACATTGATTCCCAATTGATCTGCAATCTCTGTGGTTGGAGAGCAGAAGAGCTTCCATGGGTGCCTCTTCCTAAAAACCTTGAAGTCCCTCCTCTCTTATTCAGCCCCTTCTTGGACCTGGATGAATCTTCTGCAGCTCTTCTGCTGAACACTTTCTGCAAAGGAGGTTTTATCAGGAAATCAAGAAAGATTTCTATAAGAGGGATAAAGATTTCACTCCCCAGCTGAGAGCCAGTCAAACATGGCATTTCACATCATTCCGGCTTTCTCAGGGAGAGGATCAGGCAACCAGGCTGGTGCTCACAGCTTCCTCCTCACCCCTTTTCCTGATCTCTCCCTCTCCTTCTCCTCCTCCCTCCCTCCCTCCCCCCCCTCTCTCTCTCTCACACACACACACACAGAGACAAACACTTTTAGCTGTAGCAACAAGTGCCAGAATTATTTTTAAAGGTGTCACATTCAATAGCTGTTGCTGAACAGCAAATTCCACTGAATGACTTTCAGCAAGGTTCATTAAGTTGAAAGGGAAGAACAATTCAATAATTTCCTATTTTGAAACATATGAATATTTTCTTTGACTCCTGTATATTGTCTAAAGGGAAAGAATATCTCCTTTCAAATAAAATAAACTTTAACAATTCTTCCAATATCAAAATGGTCTTATATCTCATGTTTTTACATTTGTTCTGGCTGTGAGCTGCTCCTTTGTGTTCAGGTCTGGCCTCAGAAGGATAATGTAGCACTTGGGGATGAAGATGCATCCCAGCAGACCAGCACTGGAGGCCAGGATGGAGAAGACCTGAACAGCCACCATGTATTTCCCTTTGGTGCTCAGGTAGGTGGGCACAAAAGTCACCCAGACACTGCAGAAGACCAGCATGCTGAAGGTGATCAGCTTGGCTTCGTTGAAGGCCCCAGGCAGATTCCTGGCTAGGAAAGCCACCGTGAAGCAGATGGCAGCCAGGAAGCCCATGTAGCTGAGGGTGACGTAGAACATGACAACAGCCCCTTCGTTACATTGCAGGATGATCTCTCCAGGCTGGGAGTGGAGGTCAGAGTCAGGGAAGGGGGGAGAAACTCCCAGCCAGATGGAGCAGATGATAATTTGGACAGCAGAAGAAGAGAGGATGATGGAGTTGGCCAAGCTCTTCCCCAACCATTTCTTCACTCGATTTCCTGGTTTTGTGGCCAGGAAAGCCAGCACCACTGTGATGGTTTTGGCCAAGAGAGAAGAAACGGCAACTGAGAATATGATGCTGAAAACCGTTTGTCGGAGAAGGCAGGTGGCTTTCCTTGGTTGACCAATGAAGAGAGAAGGAGACAAGAAGCAAAGCAGGAGGGAGACCAGGAGGATGTAGGAGAGGTCCCGGTTGTTGGCTTTGACAATGGGAGTTTCTCCATATTTAATGAAGATAATTAAAACAAGGACTGTAGTTAGGAACAAGAGCAGGGCAAAGGAGACCAGGATGATGCCCAGATGTTCTTTATAAGACAGGAAGGCTATAACTTTGGGGATACATTGGACTCTGGCCTCATTTGTATATTTGTCATCTGGACACTTGGTGCATTTTTCTGCATCTGAGAAACCAAAAATCAATTTTCTTTAATATTTTGTTCCTTTTATTTTTCATTAAAAATAGCATAAGAAGGATGTATTTTTTTAAAGTAGCTAGGGATATGAAGTTGAGGAAAGTCCTAGGATGTTAATTATTTCTGGTGTAATGTGTAATGTAATTCATAGGAAGCTACATTATTACAGGTTAATAATGAATCATATAATGTTTTTATACAGATATTTAGAGTCCTGCCACATGGCAGTTAACATACTGGACTTAGAGGATACCTACCGTATCTTGTAACATCTGGAAGCTATATGGAATTCAGGAGACATTTCCTAACAGTGACAACAATTAACCAGTGGAACAGCTGATCTCCAGAAGTTGTGGGTGCTTCAACATTGGATGTGTTTAAGAAGAGACTGGACAGTCACTTGTCTGAAATGGTATCAGGTCTCCTACTTGAGCAGGGGGTAGCACTAGAAAACCTCCAAGGTCCTTTCCAGCTCTACTCTGATTGATTGATTGATTGATTGATTGACTGATTGATTTATCTACATGATTGGCAGAATATTTGTGCTATGTTGCCCCCATAACTATCCACAGCACCACATTATGGAACAGTGACATCTTTTCAGTGATCCTCAAGGGGAGGATCCAATGTACAGTGAATTGCAAGGTCTTTCAGAAGGTGGAGCTAAAACAATTCATCAAGTTTCAAAGAACTCGGATGTTCCTAGAAAGGTGAACTTAGCAACACATATGCAGACTAGAAAGCAGGAGAGACGTTTCCTCTGCTATTAATAAAGCTTTCCCAGTCTGCCACCCCCTCCTCCCATCTCCTCCCAGCCCCTCCTTCAAAGACTTTTTGATTTACTTCCTTTTAGATAAGAAATTGTGCATGTTAAAAATTAAAGAAAGGGTGAGCTTCTTATCTTTTAACTTGCACTTTCATGAAAAGGTTCTGGATGGATCCAGTTCCACAAAGCCTCCCAATTTTCCTCAGTGTGTCCCACCTTACTGAGTGGAGAAGGTCCCCTCCGGACAAGGAACGCAGTCATAGCAGCAAACTGGCTCTCCTTCTCGAGCCCTCTTGACAAATCCAGGAAGACAATTTTCTGCACAGTTGGACTGAGGCAGAGACTGAGCAGAAAAATGAAGAATGCCAAAGAAAATGTGTTAGTAGTCAACATGCATGGAAAACAGAGAAGGGACACCAAAATTCATCTCACCTTATTGAGCAACTTTAGCCATGAAAGAGCATCTTGGTCAATATAAAGTCTCTGTCTTTTAAAATACGCGAGAGTCTTTTCAACAACATCCTTTTTGGGGAGAACCAAGTAGCCCGAAATGCCTACATCTGCTCTTATCTCTCCATTTTGGTCCAAGTACAGTTTATGGTGAGAAATATTCCAAAATTCATTTTTCTTCAGAAAGGGATGAAACTAGAATGGGAACATCCAGGAATTTGAAAAGCAGAAAACTTTGTTTCTTATCCCAAATTGTATCTTTCTTCTACAATTGTCTATGTTTTTTATATATAGCAGATAGATGACAAGTCCAGTAGATATATAGTTTATAATTGTGGGCCTATTTTGCAAGTGGGAGAAACTATTATTGATGTATTGTATTCAATTGGGGAGACAATATGCATGTCTTTGTCTGTTTTTAATGTTTTATCTAGTTTTGTTTTGTCTTTGTAATAGTTTTATTTTCCAAAACTTGTATTTTACCTTTTTGAATAAAATAAAATTTTATAAGAGGAATATCAAATTTCGAGAAACAATATTTATGATTAGCATACAGAGAAGGGTTCATAAGTAAAAAGCAGTAGAAAAGTATCCGTTTTTTATCTACTAGGACTTGACTAACAATAGAATCTCATATAAGACCATAAATGTTCGACTGGAAGAAACATGAAGGATACCAAATTTGATATGTATATTTGTGAAAATGATCTCAAAATCATAGTTAACTGGAAACAGAATCTGAGTCAGCAGGGTGATGTCCATGGAAAGAAGGCAAATGCAGTCATAAGAATCTGAGGAAGTGAACGTTCTGGTTTGGGGAGACCCCAACTCAAGGACCAGGTCCCCTTGCAGGCATCACACGTGGAGGAGAATTTGCCCAAAATCTACGTGAACTTCAGGGAAGGACAATGAAGCCAAGGAAGAGTTGAAAGGAACTGCTCTTAGCCTTGAGGAAAGACAACAAGGAGAAGAGCTGAAGATCAAGAGGAGTCTGGGAGCCCCCTTTCCAATTGAAACAATCTCTCGGTTGGGGAAGGGAGGATACAGCCAGTGGTGGGATTCAGACGGTCCGGCCCGGTTCGAGTGAACCGATAGTAAAAATTCTGCCTGGCCACGTCTCTCCCCATCACTACTTGCCTCGCAGGCCTTGGCTGGGGCCTTAGAGTCATTGCTGCAGCTGCTGTTTGGCTCCTTTGCCTCGACCACGTGGCCACGCAGCCCAGCCTGTTTGCCTGTCTTTGCCGTGGCCTCCTGCTCGTCTTGGTCTGCTCCCGAATGCCCACCTCAGGCTGCTCCCGACCACTCCAGCAGCGGCCATTCTTCACCTTTTCCCTCTTTCCTTTCTCTTTTCCTTTTTCCTTCTCTTCTCATTCCCTCCGTTTTTCATCCTTTCCTTCTTTCCCATTTCCTTTCCTTTCCCTCCCCCTTCCTTCCTTCCTTCCTTCCTTCCTTCCTTCCTTCCTTTCCTTCCTTCCTTCCTTCCTTCCTTCCTTCCTTCCTTCCTTCCTTCCTTCCTTCCTTCCTTCCTTGGGGTCTGAGGGAGAGTCAGGGGACTCCTTTCCTCCTTCACCCACTTCTCAACATCTGCTCTGATGGCAATTATGGCTAAAAGGCCTTTGGAAGCTGGGGCTACCCCCTCCCCCCCTCCCCATTGCAGAAACTCCTCTTGCTGCAGAATTGGGATCTTTCAGAACTTCTTCTCCTGCCCACCCTCCTCCCCCCTGCACAGGCTCAGTTGCTGCTTGGAGGGGGAGGGGAGATTTCTGGTTTTGAGAGGAAAAGGGGAAGGGTGAACAGGCCCTCCAAGGCTGCCCACCCCTTTGCATTTCTGCAACCAATGCCGAGGTCAGAATGATGCTTCTCCCAAAGAAGTTCTTGGGAACCCAACACCCCTCCCTCGCTGCCCCTTCCAGAGCCCAGAAAACTCCCAGGGAAAGCAGCGCCCCCTCCCTCTCAGGAGTGGGGGAGAGAATGGATGGGAGGAAAGAAAAACTTGGGGAAGAGGGAGGGAGATCCAGAGGAAACGGGGAGAGCCCCCGCCCTGTTTCCGCCTCCTCCCAGGCGGCCCACAAGCTTGAAAAGCTTCTGATTCTCCCCCCCCTCTCTCTCTCTCTCTCTCACACACACACTCTTATCCCTGCAAGTCCTCCTTCTCTGCCTGCTCCGGAGAGAGAAGTTTGCCTGCGCAGAAGAGGCACCGATCGAAGTGCGTCCCAGTAAGTTAATCAGCCGGGCTTTCCTGGGATGCGAGCGATGCTGCCGGGTGCTTGGAAAGGACATCGGCCACCGGCCCAACACTAAAATCTAACAATGAGGCGAGGCAGCAGAGCTGTTTGAAAGAGTGTGTGCGAGAGTCTGTGTCTGTGTGTGTTGTGTGTGTGTGTGTGTGTGTGTGTGTGTGTGTGTGTGTGTAAAATGGGCGGTTTCATCCAAAGGAGTTTTTGTTTCAGGTGGATCTCCTAGCTTTGGAAGGAGGAAAGGAAGGGGTAGAAAGAGAGAGAAAGAGGAAAGAATCGAAAAAAAGAAAAGGAAAAGAAAGGAAAGGAGAGAGAGAAAGAAAGAGGGAGTTATGGAAGGAAGGGAAAGAAAGAAAGAGAGGAAGGGAGGGAGGAGGAAGTGAATGAGCTATAGTTGGATGGATGGGTCAATAGATACATGGAGGGAGGGAGGGAGGGAGGGAGGGAGGGAAAGAGAGAAAATGAGAGGAAGGAAGGACACAGAAGCTTCAGAAGACTCTTTCAAACAGCACAACAATGTTTGAAAGGGCTGGAAGGGACCTTGGGGGTCATTTTCTAGTCCAACCCCTGCTCTAGTAGGGTCAGAAGGGGCCTTGGAAGCCATCTAGTCCAACCCCCTGCTCCAGCTGGAGACCTTATATCCTCTGGATTATTTTGGTGCCTCTAACAGAGAGGAAAATTGCCAGAAAAGGGAAGGAGTTTACTAGGACAAGGCTGCCATGCAGAGGAAGGCGGTGACAGTCCTTGACTTATGACAATTGAGCCCAACATTTTGGTTGCTAAGCAAGAGTGTTGTTAAGTGAGCTTTGCCACATTTTACTCAATCCATGACATCTCCTGGCTCTCACAGTCATGTGCAGGCTAGGGAAGAACATCTGAAGGCCTGTGTAATGTTCTAATGCGCAGAAGTGATAGTTAAATGTGTGGCAGAAAGTGGACTCTGGGTGTGTTTTTCCAAACACAATAAGTGAGGTTGAATGTGTATAGTTTTAGAAGAGCTCTGTCTCTGTGTGTGTGCGTGTGTGTGTGTGTGTGTGTACATACACATACAGTGTATAAAGTAGATAACGTATCTTTTTGTGTGCCTATACACACACTATACCTTGTAATATGGATGTGTACATATGGCATATATACATAGGATTAAATTGTGTATTTTGGATGTTCATTAATAGGAAATAAATAGACAGGGAAATTGTATCTTGTTGACGCAAGGAGAGGCCAGACAAGGTACCTCTTGATGTGAGTGATGTCAAGTTGGCTACACCCACCCAGTCACAAGACCACCAAGCCATGCCCACAGAACCAGAAGTAAAAAGATTTGAATCCCACCACTGGATAGAACCCTCTTCCAATAACTGACTCCTGTTACACATGAGTGTAAGATCTGCTCACTCTTATTCCAGAGTGTCAGACATGGAAAAAGTGAATTCAGTTACAAGAGAGGAGATTTTAACTGAATGAGAGAAAAAATATGATAAAAGGATGAGCTGTTTTAGAGCTGAGCCAGTAAAGCAGAGAAGTTCAGTCTCCTCTTCATGGATCGTCTGAGAGCAAAGACTAAGCAGCCATCAGTCAGAGAAGCTTGAACTGGGATTCCTGCAGAGAGGAGGGGTTGGGCTAGATGGTCTCAGGGTTTCCTCCAAATTTATAAAGGTTGTCATGCCACAACAAGTACTGTAGTTTTCAGAGTGTAAGATGCATTGGAGTATAAGACACACCAAGGTTTTGAAGAGGCTTTTTTTTTTTAAAAAAAGTAGGTAGGTGGGTAGAGGGAGAGAAAGAGAGAGAAATACAGTAGGTAGGTAGGGAGAGAGAGATAGAGAGCAGTTAGGTAGGGAGGTAGATAAAAGGATAGAGAGAGAGAAATAGAGCGAGATGTAGAGATAGAGAAATACAGTAGAGGGATAGAGAGAGAGAAATAAAAAGAGATAGAGAAATACAGTTGGGAGAGAGGGAGGGAGAGAGAGAGAGAGAGTAGGTAGGTAGGTAGATGTTTTCAGGTGTGTTTATCCATGTGCTGGAGAAGGAAATCGCTGACAATCTGCAGTACCTAAGACTTTGTTTCTGCTGGCTCAGCACTTGATCAATGTTAAAGAGCTTTCCAACAGGGAAAAAAAATTTTTTTTACACTCTGCAAACCTCCCCAAAACAGCCCGTTTTTGTGAAAAAGCCCCCCCCCATTAAAAAAGTCATGAATAGCCTGGGGGGGCTTGCAGAGTGTTCCTAGGGTGTTCCTAGCTCCTGGTTGGGGGGGGGGGCAAAAATGAGCAAAAAATGGCCTATAAAAAATTGCATGCATAGTCTTATGGAGGCTTATAGAGTGCTGCTGGGGGGTGGAGGGTGGGGGCAAAAATGGTCCATTTTTTGCTCATTACTGCCCTCTCCAGCCCCCAGGAGCTCTCTGAAAGCCTCCATAAGGGCATGCATGGCCATTTTGGTGAGGGGGGGCGGGGCTTCGGGAGGCAAAAAATGCTGTATTGCAGTGTTTCTCAACCTTGACAAGTTGAAGTCCACAGGACTTCAAGTTGCCAAGGTTGAGAAACACTGCTGTATTGGATGTATAAGATGCATCCAGATTTTCAAACTCTTTTTTGAGGGAAAAAGGTGAGTCTTATATTCTGAAAAATACGGTAACTGTTGTGCTGCTGTTGCTCTAGCCCCACCTAGTGGCCGGGGGGCAGATAAGCCTAACTATAAGGTCTGAAGCCAGACTCTATTTTCTGTTGGCCTTTGGAGAAGACGGAAGCAGCCGTTGTGACCGAGACCCCTGGTCATCCGGAGACGGCCTCCGTCCCTCACATGGAGCATCGCTGGAGAGGTTCCAGCTGCTTCTTTGCTGGCTGTTAATTAATGCTGCCTATCTCGTCTTTCTATTTGATTTCCACTCTTTGCATCTCCTCAGTTTCACCTGCCCTCTTCTCCCAATAAAGCATCCAGATCCACGCCAGTCTCCCTTTCATTGGAGGAGAAGAGGGGGGCTTAGCTGCCTGTCCAGCTGCACACAGACCCACCTGCAATGGGGACGGAAGGAAGGTGGAATTCCACCAGGCTAATCACAAACCCACAAATATGGGGATTTATTTTAAAAAAGAATACAGCATTTTCCAATTAGCAGTGCTAAATATAAAAATGCCATGGTATCTACTCTTTGGAACCATTAATTCCCTGAGTAATTATATTGGCCAGATCTGTTGAGATGGTTCCCCTCCTTCTCCTCTGGATTCCTCCTCCAAAGAATCTAAGATTAATGGATTCATATCGGGATCCCCTTACCTGCCATGGCTGCAGCTTTGGAGACCCCGAGATCTTTTCTCCCTCCTTCCTTCTTCTCCTCGATCTGGAGGAATATGCAGCATTCAAGACATGGGCCAGAGTCTTCATGATACTGTACTTGTTGTAGCCATTTCGGCCCCTTATTCTGTCCCATTTCCTCTGGGTCTCCAGTGGGGCTTTCTGGGTGCATCTTCTGCGGCCTTTGACAGAAAAGACATTCTTTGAAAGAGAACAATGAAAATAATGATCTTGAAACTTTTCTTCCACAAAGAAAAAGGGTTCAAAGGCAGAATCTTGTGGCCTTTCTTTTGGCAGAGAACCAAAGTTCCAAATACTATGGATGTATTTGAGAAGTCTGAGCTTGTTTATTCTGTACCCTTTAAAGCTTGTGAGGATCCAGACTTTCCCCTCAATGGGTCCTGGCAGATGCATAAAAGTTAAATGGAAAGGAAGAATTCTGTCCCAAAGGAAATCATATTCCATGAAGTGAACAAAGACGTTGACTTGTCTCCACTTAGAGAGGGAATCCCTGAGGTATGGAGTATACCCAATCTTTGAGAAGAGTTGTGATATAACCACACAAATTCCATTCCTGACAAGCACAGGAGGAAAAGTCCTCATGAAATTCTCTCCCTTTTCTGTGTCTGAAGCAAAGAGGCCAATCAGGGTCCATCTGAAGTGGAGGAGCAGCTGGACAATTGCTGGGTACTGGAATCCTTCTTTGGGCTTCATCTGGTGGAAAAGGGGGAATTTGCTTTTATCACTCAGAGCCTCTGAAGCTTTGTCATAATTGATCTGGAAAAGGAATTGAAAGGATTAGAGATGTGATGGGGAACCTGTGGCATGCAGAGCGTCCTCTCCCGGCACACCAGCCACCCCAGGTCAGCTCCACTAGCATCCACATGCAGGTGTACCTCCTGCCGGCCAGCTGGTTTTTGGGCCTTTGTGGAGGTCCAGGGCGGGGGACGCGTGAGTATGCAGTGTGTGTGTGTGTGTGTGTGTGTGTGTGTGTGTGTGTGTGCGTGTGTGTGTGTGTGTGTACGTGCTCACATTGCGCAGGAAACTCCGGTGGGCTGGAATGAATGGTCTGGGCCTCCAGTGCTTTCTCGCTCAGTTGGAGGCTTCCTTCAGCCTTAAAACAGTTGCAGGGGTTTTATTTTTTATTTTTTGCTTTGAGGTTGGTACAGGAGGCTTTCCAGGGCCAAAATGGGGTGCAGAAAGCGCAGGGTTTCCCCCCCCCCCCATTTTAGCCCTGGAAAGCCTCTTGCACCAACCTGGAAGCAAAGAAAAAACCCTGCAACTGTTTGAAGGCTGAAGGAAGCCTCCAACTGAGCAAGGAAGCACTGGGGGGGGGGGAGGCCATCCACACTCACTTCCAGCCCACCAGAGTTTTCTGCCCCAGTGCAGAAATGAGAGCCTGTCCTGTGGAGCCCACTGCCGCTTGGGCTGGCTGGCTGGGGAGGAGGCAATCATGGTGCTTAGGTGGCAGCAGCCTGCATGCCCCACCTGTGCCGGGGAGGAAATGAGGGGCCCTGCTTGAATGGGGATGAAAGTACAAACACAACCTGCCTCCCTGCTCAGCTGTCGCCCACACCATTGGCAGCAGTTTGGGTGCCCTGGCTGAAGCAAACTTTCTCTCATGAAATGCAAGCGTGGAATAAACTGAGCCTGGTTTGTTCTCAGTCTTTTCAGTGGCCACAAACTACTAGCAAAAGTGCCATTTGATCAAAAGGCAAGGAATGTTTCGCCTTTTGCATTTGAGCATCCCAGTCGGGACAGGAAAGACAAAGAAAAATAAGGAAAGAGGGGAAGAGAGCAAGGAAGCAAAAAGAGGGAAAGAGGGGAAGGAAGAATGAAGAGGGCAGCTAACAGAAGGGAAGGAAGGAGATTATAATGAGAGAGTGAAAGTGTGAGGTTAATTTTGCCTTAGCACTTGATCTCCAGCAGCCCTGCTGCCTTTTACCATCCCCTTGTCCCCTCCTCCTGACCTCTCCTGGTGGTCTCCCATCCTATCATTGAGGATGCTTTGGTTACAAAGCTAGGTCTCATAAGGAGAGAGAGTGGGCCTCCCTCTGACCCACACACTTTGCCCTCCTGCACACACCATTGGCAACCAAGGAGAGTGAGCACAGCAGCAGTGAGAGCAGCCCACCATCGCCTCCAAAATCAACCACAATGGGGCCCTCAATGAAATTGAGTTTGACACCCCTGGACTAACAGATGACCTGAGTGCTGCATGTGTTGCTCTCAAACTTACATGGATAAAACATCTTCTTTTTTGGCTCACCTGCCATAAGTGGGGGAGCACAGGGGGGGGTCATGCACAGGCATGCTGCACCCGTATTGCAATGTGTGACACCTCCCCGCCAACGTGCACGCGTGCATAACAGCTATGACCCCCCTTTTTTGCATGCTTTTTTCACCCTCCCCAGGCGCCAGAGGTTTTATAGGAGCCTGGGGAGGGTGAAAGCAGCCTCCCCCACCTCCCCGGAGGCCCTCTGGAGGTTTCAGGAGCTTCTCTGAAGCCTCAGGAGGACTAAAAACGACCCTATGAGCAAATGGAAGTGACATCCGGTTTGCTCATAGGTAAGGTGACCAGATTTTCAGATTGGTAAAGAGGGACACCATTGACGCGGGGGGGGGGGAGGTGGCTTGATTAAAAAATTTTATTTTGTCAAAAGGTCACACAAGGCGATTATATGACCCCAGGACACTGAAAGCATCATAAATATGAATCTGTTGCCAAACATCAAAATTTGGATCACGTGACCATGAGGATGCTTCAATGGTCGCTAAGTATGAAAAATGGTCGCTAAGTGTGAAAAATGGTCATCGGCAGTTGTAACTTTGGTCACTAAATGAACTGTTTGAAAGCTAAAGCTAGCTTGCATTATGCTAGCTTACATTTTCAAGAGAGAGAAGCTAAACTCCTTATTAGAATTGAAATAGAAATGAGTAGAGTAGAGTACAATAGTTTATTACCCAAGTGTGATTGGAACCCCCAAGGAATTTGTCTTCGGTGTACATAAATAAAATAAAATACAATACATTCATCAAGAATCATAAGCTACAACACAGTGATAGTCTCTCTCTCTCTCTCTCTCTCTCTCTCTCTCTCTCACACACACACACACACACACACACACACACACACACACACACACACACACATACACACACACAAAAATACACACACACTCCTCCTCTGGATTCAATGGGGTTTAGGAAATCTCCCACCCTCATACACTCCTTCTTTCTTTCTCTCTTCCCTCCTCTGGATTCAATGGGATTTTTAGAAAATCCCCACTCCTGTGCACACACTTCCTCTTTCTTTCTTTCTTTCTTTCTTTCTTTCTTTCTTTCTTTCTTTCTTTCTTTCTTTCTTTCTTTCTTTCTTTCTTTCTTTCTTTCTTCCCTGCTCTGGATTCAATGGGGTTTAGGAAATCTCCCACCCTCATACACTCCTTCTTTCTTTCTCTCTTCCCTCCTCTGGATTCAATGGGATTTTTAGAAAATCCCCACTCCTGTGCACACTCTTCCTCTTTCTTTCTTTCTTCCCTCCTCTGGATTCAATGGGGTTTAGGAAATCTCCCACCCTCATACACTCCTTCTTTCTTTCTCTCTTCCCTCCTCTGGATTCAATGGGATTTTTAGAAAATCCCCACTCCTGTGCACACTCTTCCTCTTTCTTTCTTTCTTTCTTTCTTTCTTTCTTTCTTTCTTTCTTCCTTTCTTCCCTCCTCTGGATTCAATGGGGTTTAGGAAATCTCCCACCCTCATACACTCCTTCTTTCTTTCTCTCTTCCCTCCTCTGGATTCAATGGGATTTTTAGAAAATCCCCACTCCTGTGCACACACTTCCTCTTTCTTTCTTTCTTCCCTCCTCTGGATTCAATGGGGTTTAGGAAATCTCCCACCCTCATACACTCCTTCTTTCTTTCTCTCTTCCCTCCTCTGGATTCAATGGGATTTTTAGAAAATCCCCACTCCTGTGCACACTCTTCCTCTTTCTTTCTTTCTTCCCTCCTCTGGATTCAATGGGGTTTAGGAAATCTCCCACCCTCATACACTCCTTCTTTCTTTCTCTCTTCCCTCCTCTGGATTCAATGGGATTTTTAGAAAATCCCCACTCCTGTGCACACACTCCCTCTTTCTTTCTCTCTTCCCTCCTCTGGATTCAATGGGGTTTAGGAAATCTCCCACCCTCATACACTCCTTCTTTCTTTCTCTCTTCCCTCCTCTGGATTCAAGCCCTGCGAAAGTGCCCCTTCCCCAGCCCGGCTGCCGTTTCTGCTACTGAGGGCGGAAGGGGAGGAGGAGGAGGAGAAAGATAAAGTGAAGGCACGATCCCTGCTCCCTGCTGCAGCCGAGGCGGGAGAGGTGCGTTTTGACAGGGCTTCCACAGCGCTGTGGAAGCCCTGCGAAAGTGCCCCTTCCCCAGCCCGGCTGCCGTTTCTGCTACTGAGGGCGGAAGGGGAGGAGGAGGAGGAGAAAGATAAGGTGGCGGCACGATCCCTGCTGCAGCCGAGACGGGAAAGGTGCGTTTTGACAGGGCTTCCACAGCGCTGTGAAAGCCCTGCCAAAGTGCACCTTTCCCTCCTCGGCTGCCGTTAGCACTGGAGTCCGTTTCAGTCTTCAAAATAACTTCCACTTGCTTCCGGGGCTCCCGCCGCCCGGCAGAAGCCCCTGAACCATGTGGAAGTTCTCGGGCGGCTGCTCCCTCGCTCTCCTGCCCCGGCGATCCCAAATTCATTCACTCAGCCGGGGCGGGAGGAAAATCCTTTTAACACTGTTCTCGGGCGGCTGCTCCCTCGCTCTCCTGCCCCGGCGATCCCAAATTCATTCACTCAGCCGGGGCGGGAGGAAAATCCTTTTAACACTGTTCTCGGGCGGCTGCTCCCTCGCTCTCCTGCCCCGGCGATCCCAAATTCATTCACTCAGCCGGGGTGGGAGGAAAATCCTTTTAACACTGTTCTCGGGCGGCTGCTCCCTCGCTCTCCTGCCCCGGCGATCCCAAATTCATTCACTCAGCCGGGGCGGGAGGAAAATCCTTTTAACACTGTTCTCGGGCGGCTGCTCCCTCGCTCTCCTGCCCCGGCGATCCCAAATTCATTCACTCAGCCGGGGCGGGAGGAAAATCCTTTTAACACTGTTCTCGGGCGGTTAAAAGGATTGTTAAAAGGATTTTCCTCCCGCCCCGGCTGAGTGAATGAATTTGGGATCGCCGGGGCAGGAGAGCGAGGGAGCAGCCGCCCAAGAACTTCCACGTGGTTCCAGAGCTTTTGCCGCCCGTGCCAGCGCAGCACAGGGGCTGGCTGTGAACTCCGCAAAGGGGGAGAAGGGGGCTGTCTCCTCCCTCCAGCGCCTCCCGATTCCCACGGTACCAAATCATAACATTACATGAACATGATTTACTCACCACCAGTGAGTAAGCGCAGCTGCAACCCCAAAACAAAGACGAAATAAAATGGAGACTCGCGCAGGCGTCCGCAGCTAAGGAGTCCAGCCAATCAGTGAGCTGGTTGGGATGGAAAATTTTCCATCCCAGCCAGCTCACTGATTGGCTGGAGTCCTGGCCAATTAAATCAGTGAGCAGCAGGCTGGGCTGGCTTAAATTTGTAGGTAGGATAGAACACAACGATGAGCCAGCCCAGCGAGCTAGCAGCTGATGGGCGGGAGCTGCGAGCACCAAAAAAAGCGTGCTTTTTAAAAAAGCGTGCAGGACGCGGGAAAATGTATGAAAAAGCGGGGCTGTCCCACCAAATGCGGGACGTCTGGTCACCTTACTCATAGGGCCAGTTTAAGCCCTTCGGAGCCTTCAGGAGCACTCAGGAGGCTTCCCTGACGGCTCCGGTGGACGAAAAATGACCCTACGAGAAAACCATAAGTCACTTCCAGTTTGCTCGTAGGGTCATTTTTAGTCCTCCCAAGGCTTCAGGGAAGCCCCCTGAATGTCCCTGAAGGCTCCGGAGGGCTTAAATCTGCCCTACGAGCGAACCGGAAGTCTGTTCCCAAGCATCCAGTTTGCCCTTAGGGCCCTTTTTTTGGACTCTGGTGGCTTCAGGGACTCGGGGGGGGGGTCTGTTTTTGCCCTCCTCAGGCTCCTATAAAGCCTCTGGAGCCTAGGGAGGGCGAAAAATGGCTTTTAAAAAGGCTGAACTGAAATGGCATGCGTGCCTGCCAGGTAACAGGGCAACACTTTGCGTGCCCTGACAAATGGCTCCGCGTGCCACCTGTTGCACGTGTGCCATAGGTTCGCCATCCTGGTTATAGGCGAATTGCCAACCTTAGCCTAGAAAAGTAACATCTTGTGAAAAGTAAAATGTGGATTCTGCCAAGGAGCCTTGTGTGTAACTTAAAATGTAAGTTCTGTATTCCCTAACAAAGCTCTGAGTTATACGCCAGAAAATGTATTTCTTTTCCCTTCAAAAGTCCATTGTTTTCAGAGCACTGAGAAAAATCATGAAATTCACATGATATCAATTTATGTTTCTATAGCAATGACTTTTTGTGCAAGCTGTGTGAGCTGTAAGATATTTGGAAAGGTTTTTGGCGTGTGCCTGTTTTTCTCTCTCTGCCTGATCTGTTAAGGTGGGAGACCAAAACATCGTCCAGTCTTTTGCTTTCTGCAGAAATGAAAGCTGATAATCCGTAGCCTCATCTTCAGAGTTTCACTGGACTTATCAGATTCTGAGCTGCATTCAAAAACCTTGCACAATGAAGAATGCTGTGTTATATTTGGGTCAGATCAAGTCCACAATATTAGATTTTAATAAATCCAATTTTGTTCTCAAGAAAGCATTAGAATAATTTGTTAATTAGACATTGTTTAAAATATTAAAGACAGAATATTAGCAAGATTGTATAATAAAAGTAGAAAATAATAAATAAAGTAAAAAACTATAAACAATGTAAATCAAATTACTGTATCTCACCCCTACAATTTATTTCAATTAGATTAACATGTGAAAATGCCAACTGAATTATTCTATTCCAATAAACGGCCTACTATAATTTTGAGGGTTGCTGCATATTTTAATGCTTCTATGGCCCAGATTCTTTGTGGAGGAATCTTTTTAGCTTCTTCTCCAATTGTACAAGAAACAGGGAGACGTCAATTCCTAATACAGTTTGTCAGTTGTACAATACAAGATTGGTCTTTAATTGAAGTTTTCTCTGTTCTAACAGCCACAATTTTCTGAGTCTGTCAGTTTCCATAGATTAAATTTTATGCCAATATCCATATTTTCTGATTTTAGGCAAAGCAGAAATTGTGAAAATTCACAAATCAGCTCTGAGGGGCAGCAGCTGGAATCCTTTTGTCCACCCCAAGATACTCCTCAGCGGCTGGGATTCAGTTGGTTCTGCTGGTGGTTTCTCTCTGAAGCCCCAAACATCAGATTGATGTAAGAACATGGGGGAAACCTTGGCCTCACTTACTTCAATAATTGGGGCTGAGGAAGCTGGAGAGCTATGAGGTTTTCTTTTAAGCACCACTTTCACTCCTGTCTTTGATCTAACTGAGCTCCTTTGATGATGAGGGAGCCAAGATTCAGTCTCAGAGAAAACTACCCCAGGTAAGGAAAGGTCTTACTTGCTCTATTGGCTGACCATCTATGGCTAGGATGTCATTTCCCAAAGACCATAACTTTTGAGCTTGATTTATTAAGTATCAGATAATTATTATGAGAAAAGAACCCAGTTTAAGTATGATAATATCATAGTGTAAATCAGCATATTCCAATATGTATTTAGCATGCTAAACATATGTACCTATAACAGAAGTTATAACAAAATAAAATGGTTGGAAAGGACCTTTGAGTTCTTCTAGTCCAGCCCTCTGCTCAAGAAGGAGACCCTATTCCGGGGGTCCTCAAACTACGGCCCTCAGGCTGGATAAATCCCACTGAAGTCATTAATCCGGCCCACGTGGGACCATGAGGCTGCCCCACCCAAATCACCCCAGCCACCCTCCAGCCCCCACCCGCCGGCTGAGCTCATGCCTTCCCTTCGCAAGCCCCACGTACTGAAACTGCAAAATTAAGAAAAAAGCATTTGGCCGGCAGAGTGTTTCTGGGAGGCCCTGATGCACGGAGGCCTCAGGAGGGGAAATGGTGCCCACTGCCTCAGCTTCTTAGTTTGAGCAAAGCCATGTTGCCTGGCATGCGTGGCCTTGCCTGTTGCTCTTCTGGGTTTCTAGTGCACATGTGTGCACAATGATCAGCTGGCATTTGCGTGCATTGCAGTGCCAGAAACTGGAAGAGGTGGTATTCCGGTTTCCACATGCGCATGCGCACCAGCCAACTGATCATTGCACGAGTGCAAGCCAGAAACCGGAAGAGGATCTGCCTGGTGCGCATGCACACTGGGCAACTCCTTTTCCACATCACATCCCTGACAAAATCACTTGGTGCTGAAAAGGTTCTCCATCCATGCACTATTCCAAGGGTGGTTTTTCCATGACATTATAAAGCGGTACCAATACTTCACGTGATTTGGATTCTCTCCTTCTGTTGATGCAGCCTAGGATTCCAATGGCTTTTTTTGGCTGCTGCCACACATTGTTGGCTCACATTTGAGAGATTGTCCTCTAAGATTCCAAGATCCCTCTCACAGTTCCTGCTATTGACCCAGGTTTCACCTAATCTGTACCTGTACATTTGGTTTTTCTATCCTCAGTGTAAGACTTTACTTTTCTCTACATTGAATTTCATTTTGCTAGATAGGCCCAGGGCTCAGTCTGTCTAGATCCACCTGGACCTTGAGCCTTTCTTCTGGGGTGTTGGTTATTCCTGCCAGTTTAGTGTCTTCTGTAAATTTGATGAGTTTCCCATTTATCCCTCATCCAAATCATTGATGAAGATGTTGAAGACTACTGGGCCTAAAATAGAACCTTGGGGTCCCCCACTGCTTCTTTCCCTCCATGCAGACGTAGTTCCATTGAGGACCACAGGTTGAGTCCATCTGGGGGTGATGCTGTCTAACCCACATATTTTTAGCTTTTGAAGAAGTAGATGGTCGTTTACTTTGTCAAAGCCTTTCTAAAATCCAAGTACTGTATACTATGTGCACTGCATTTCGCTGGTCCACTAATTTAGTAATTTTTGTCAAAAAATGAAATAACATTTATTTATCATCTCTTTTTGGATCCTTCATTCGTTGAAGTAGGTTGTCAATATCTAGACTGATTAACAAGGGTTCAAATATGCATCCTTCCCTTCCTCCTTGATAAGTATCAATCCTTCTTCTCGTGGCTCCATTGAGCCCAAACCTCCCTCTTAAACAAGGACCTGGAGAAAGAGCTTGGATCAGGGCCAACAGGCTGAGCTCCATTTCGAGGGCAATCAATTTCCTACATAATATTTCTCTGTTAATTATGACAAATGCACTAACATCTAGACAGCCAACAAACTCTGTTTTAGTTTGCTGATATAGATAAGAGATTTTAAGACAAATTGTCAGCAATATTAGATTATTAACATGCAATATTTATTATAAAATCTATATAGCTCTTCACTACCTAAAACCTTCTGGTTCTTCTGCAAGGAATCCATTTTTCTCAAGTTTAACTAAGAGGATCATGGCATAAAGTTTAGCCACAACATCTCCTAGTCAATTTGGTCTATAATTGCTAGACTTCTTTTTATTCCACTTTTTAAACAGATAAAATGCTACTATTTCCAACTTCAATCCGACTGGATATTGTAGAACTTTTTTATATGTGAAAATGAGATAGAGACCCCAACAACCAGGGATATTTTTTGATCAATCAAATAGTTGGTAGAATGAATTGCTTGCAATTCAGGCCTTTTATGATTAATTTCAACATGAACCTAAAGGGGTAAAATATTGAAATTTTTGCTAATATGGAGAAAAGCAGCTCTTGGATTCCATGGAGAAGACATGATTGCATCTATTGCTCACCCACCATCACCCACCCCTCACTTTACCAGATGGAGAAAAACACACACAAACCTGTGGGACTTTGTAGGTGCCTCCTAATGTTGACATCTGGATGGAGATTTCCCTGGGAGCTGCATCAAGAAGAGCCAGAAGGTTCTCCTTCCTTCCACAGCCGTAGTTGGGGACATTGGCTTCTCCAGTGGAGAGAATGTCCAGCAAGGCATCTGAAGTGCGGAAAGTGCTCCAATAGTTGTCATGGATGTTGTAGCCCAGTGTGAGATTGTGCAGGAGCTGGGAATTCTTCTTGAGAAGTTGAATGTTGAAAATGAATACTAAGGCATCTGTAAAACCATAAGCATCCCTATTGTAAAAAAAATATATTATTATAATTGGCAGCAACAAATACTTTTTAAAAATATATAAGCCTCCAAAAGCCTACTGAACCTTAAGCCAACATTGATCCAAAAGCAATGATGAGTTATACAAATATGGAAATGGGCTGAGATACGACAACTACAACTGGTTCCACCACTACTTTAAATAAAATTCATTATTCAAGTGATAAATTAAGGATTGAACTGAGAGAGGAAAATAATCTGCAACCCTTTCAGCTTTTTTTTAGGTCTATTTTTCTATTTGAGTTTCTTTCACAAAATCAGACAAAAAAGAGAAGCCATGGAAATCAAAATCATTGAGGAAATTAAACATAATCCCCAATATACGAATAAATGAAAAATAAAAACAGAAAAGAAGGAGAATATTAGAATGGAGGGAGTGCAACTCTATCACCCTGAATGACTTACGGATCACGAAGAACAAACTGAAGAGAAGGAGCCACGTTGAAAAGCAAGTTTGTATGCAATTTTTCTTTTCCAACTGTGACTATACCGATGAGATGGGCTCCTGGGCTGTAAAAGCTCTGTGGTTGTTTTCCATCCTGGTGCTCCGAAATCAGTGGGCATTTCATTCCCAGCTTCCCAGAGACTGAATGAGACACTAGCAGCATCGGAAGCAGAAGCAGGAGATCCATCATTCATGGGGCGAATCAATCAATCAATCCCCTTCCTGTTTCTAAAGAAGAATTAGAAAAATTCAAAGAAGTCTCACAAGGTGGAATATGATCCAGTTGCTTTCCTGATTCAGAGAAACACTCAGCTTCATCTGGAAAGGAGAGAGACATACATTCAAGAGCACAGACCCTGCCTGTCCCAAAACTCCCTATTTCTCTGCCCAAAGTTTCCCCTGGAGAATTTGGCCAAAGAGCAGAGCTGAAACTTTTATCATAATTCTCCCTCTCAGGAGGGATCCCTGGATAATTCAACCAGTTCTTGGACTCAAAGGTTGTTGAGAAATTCTCTGGAGGGAAATGAAAGGGAAATAATCCCCATGTGGTTCATAATAACAGGAGGCAGAGATGGAATTATACCGGTCACCAAAAAATTGAGAGGTTTGGGGTCTCCATGCTTGAAACTGGCCCCAGAGGGAATACACAGCATTTGTGGCTGAAGAAAAAAATAAATCTGAGATTTGTTTGCATAAAGATAAAACTCCGGGGGACCAGTTAATGCCAGACCATGTCACAGATCTGAAATAGCTGCCAGCTGAGTTGGAACCAAAATGTACTTTGTTTTGAAACTTAATGCTTAATAGCATCACACAAAAAGGCTGATGCAATAATAGTGTGGCCAGTTTCTAAGAACAAAATCAACTTTATTGAAAAAGTAGTTAAAAGAACTTTGCAGAATTAAAAAAAATCACATCCAAACATAAACAGGGAGAGGGAGAAGTTAGAGAAAGCCAAGTGAAAAGAGATGGAGAAATCAAGGCTGGCTCTCACCCCATTGAAGGGAGGGAGGGAGGGAGGGGAGCTCAGGACCCTCATCTTGCAGATGGAAAGCTGATCTGCAAAATTCAACTTCCATCTTCAGAGACCTGGGAATGCAGAAGCTCATATCCCATGTTCCCCTGCCACCCTTTCCCATGCAGAGGCCAGGCAAGGGGGCTCTTGCAGGGATGCCAGACAGGACTCTGCCTGGCTGAGTGGGGAGCCCCTCTTGGCAGGAGGAAGCTGGGAAGCCTCGTGTTGGGGAAGGGAAGCAAATCTGCAAAATCCCCCTCCAGGTTCCATCTTCTGAGTCCTGGGAAGGTGGGAGAACATATCCCATGTTGCACTGCCACCTCTTTCCATGCATGGGGCACTCCGGGGAAAGCAAAGCCCAGACCCACGGAGAAAGTCCAGGATGGCCAGGAAGGAGGAGGGGATCTGGGGCATTCCTGAGAAGAGACTAACCTGGTTTATGGGTCCCAGGGTTGGATCTTGGGGGGATGCAGCCCCCGGGGTTTCTCCAGTTCTCTTGGGCTCCGTGTCTTTCCAGAAGAGGCTCCTGTGGGGGAGAAGCCATAGAGGGCTTGGTCTTCCAAGGATCCATTGTTGCCCGGGAGGAAAAGGCGGCCAGCCTCACCCTGGAGGGGACCCTCCATGACTCTGAGAAGGATGGGGATCCGCCGTGGCCCCTCCAGAGTCCCCAGTTGAAGAGACTCTCTTCAATGCAGCCTTTTCTGGGGAAGGGGCTTAAGCCCCCCTCTCTCTGCAATTCTGGGATGTTTTGCCTCTTCCTCATCCTCCCAAAAACTTTGGATTTTACTCTTTATTTCCCCCCCCCCACACACACACACACACTTTGGCTTGGCTTCTTCAGCCTCTTCTCCATCAGGCTGAGGGCAGGGAAGCTCCCAGGCAACCGTCTCCCCCCACCCATGTGATTGACTACAGGGTTGTCATGGCAAAGGGGGTGGGCCAGGAATAGAGGCAGCCACTAAAGAGAGAGGCGGGGGGGGGATTTTTGTCTTCCCTGAGAACTGGAGGATTTGAATGTGAAATCTGCTTTCTTTTAGGAAACCCTTTATATTATTATGGAAAAGTAAAAAGTTGAGGTTCGATTTTAATGCTTTATTTTACTGCAACAGAGGAATTCAGAAGTCAGTGCTTTTTTTCTCTTCTCCCTATCCAAATGAGGCCAGAGTCCAATGTATCCCCAAAGTTATAACCTTCCTATCATATGAGAAACATCAGGGCATCATCCTGGTCTCTTTTCCCCTGCTCTTCTCCCTAACCACAGGGCTTGTCTTAATCATCTTCATTAAATACCAAGAAACTCCCATTCTCAAAGCCAACAACCGGGACATCTCCTACATCCTCCTGGTCTCCCTCCTGCTTTGCTTCTTGTCTCCTTCTCTCTTCATTGGCCAACCAAGGAAAGCCACCTGCCTTCTCCGACAAACGGTTTTCAGCATCATCTCAGTTGCTGTTTCTTCTCTCTTGGCCAAAACCATCACGGTGGTGCTGGCTTTCCTGGCCACAAAACCAGGAAATCGGGTGAAGAGATGGTTGGGGAAGAGCTTGGCCAACTCCATCATCCTGTCTTCTTCTGCTGTCCAACTTGTCATCTGCTCCATCTGGCTGGGAGTTTCTCCCCCCTTCCCTGATTCTGACCTCCACTTCCAGCCTGGAGAGATCATCCTGCAATGCAACGAAGGGGCCGTTGTCATGTTCTACGTCACCCTCAGCTACATGGGCTCCCTGGCTGCCATCTGCTTCACGGTGGCTTTCCTGACCAGGAATTTGCCTGGGGCCTTCAACGAAGCCAAGCTGATCACCTTCTGCAGTGTATGGGTGACTTTTGTGCCCACCTACCTGAGCACCAAAGGGAAATACATGATGGCTGTGCAGGTCTTCTCCATCCTGGCCTCCAGTGCTGGTCTGCTGGGCTTCATCTTCATCCCCAAGTGCTACATTATCCTTCTGAGGTCAGATTTGAACACAAAGGAGCAGCTTACAGCCTGAACAAATATAAAAACATGAGATAGAGCATTGTGATATTGGAAAAATTGTTAAAGTTTCTTTTATCTGAAAAAAAGATTTTCTTCCCACTTTGGTAGAATGCAGGAATTAAAGAAAAATATATGTATATGTTTCTTGTACTTCCATTTCATTTCATTATTCTGAAGAAAACTCTGAGTAGGTCAATGAACCTGAAACTGGCTAAAATGTACCCAAACATGAAGCCGACCTGCTGGAACTGTAAAAAAGTACAAGGGACTTATTATCACATAAGGGTGGACTTGCCTGGAAACACAAAAATATTGGACAAAAATTTGGAAATGGGTGCAAAAACTTACAGGAGAACAGATAAAATACAAAGCAGAAATCTTTCTATTGGGAATAATCAAAGGGAAATATACAAAGAAAATTAAGTACATAATACATCTGCTAACTACAGCTAGAATAGCATTTGCCCAATCCTGGAAACAAAATAATACCCCTTTGGACGAATTCGTGATAAAAAAACTTTGGATTGTGCAGAGATTGACAAATTAACACTGAAATTAAAAGATAAAGAAGAGTCGGAATATTATGAAATTTGGAACAATTGGTACAAATGGCTGCAAAACAAGAATATAATTAAGCCAAAAAACTATATATAAATATATATACACTTGTTTATAAAGGTGTGTAACTATAGAAGTGAACTATTATATACATGTACAGGTATGATGACATAACAATGTTGATGTAATGACTGTAAGGTGTTGTAAAAGGGAAAAATAATTTAAAAATCTGCAAAACAAATATGTGAGAACAAGAAGGAAAAGGGATAAGATGGAAGCCATGGGAACCAACTTCAAGCCTGTTAATCTCCATGAGAACCATTGAAATAACAGAATGAGCTGGAATGCCATGTTTGACTTTCTCTCAGCGGGGAAGGAAATCTTCATTTGCTGATTTCCTGATAAAAACCTTCTTTGCAGAAAATGTTTACAAATGCTATCTAGGGTTTCACTTTGGAGTTGTTTTTATTTAGTTGTCTACCTCTAAGAACTTCCCACTCTTATTTTTTTCTGTCTCTCTTCATCCAGAGAATTAAAATAGCAACAACATCCAAGGATATTCAGACCCTTTAATTGTCAACTCTATAATTTCTACCTAAAGCGTTTTCTCTGCTCCTCTTCCAAGCTTGTCTTGTCTGTGAAGGGCTGGAGAAGATGTCCAGAGAAAGGGGATCTTCTTGAGACTCTCCCCAGGAGGAGGTTGAAGGGATCCTGTCTAAAGGCAGCTGCACCATTGACCAAGTCACAAACTTTCAATGCAGCATAATGTTCATCCAGGTCCAAGAAGGGAGACAATTGGGGGGGGGGGTTCTAGGAAGAGGCACCCATGGAAGCTGCTCTGCTCTCCAACCACAGAGATTGCTGATCAGTTGGGAATCAATGTTTAGGTCTCAGAATGGCTCCTAATTGGGAATAGGATCCCTTTGCAAATTCCATTTGAAGGAGATAAGAAAAGCTCTGATGGATCAGAGGAAGATCAGTCTAAGATTCCCAGTGACCACAAAAATACAAGCAGAAGAAGGCAGAGACTTATGGTCTTATTGTGCTCCACATGGAACACAATTTCCCACAATTTCCCTTTCCTCCATCCCACCACACAGTATTGGATAATCAGCCATCTCAACTCTCCAGGAATCCCCAACTCTGGTATCCCACATTAGTAGTTTCTATCCTTGGGCTGTCAGACTTTTAAATACAACCACAATCACTCCATGCAGACGCTAGTTCCCCCCCCCCCTTTTTCTTTCTTTTTCCGTTTCTGCTATAATTTTGCACCAATTTCCTTGTATTTAAGTACAATGACAATAAAGATTATACTTTATAATCTGAGAAAATGTTTCCTAGTTCCACAATTCCAATAAGCACTAAAGTGGGACTGGAACTCAAGAGTCTCCTGGGGCCCAAAGTCCTCCTGGAAGATTTCATACCTAAGGAAGGACTAGAACTCAGAGCTTCCTCGCGCCCAGGTCGGGCAACGCCACCCCCAGGAAGGCGGTCTGCCTGAGTCTTCTCCCCTCCCGCCGCCGGTCCCCGCAGAAGCTTCCTGGGGCCGGCCGGGAGCCTCGCCAGGGAGCCGGTGGAAGAGGCGCTGAGGGTCGGCCGAGCGCCTGAACGGGCTTCCTCCCAGCCGGAGATGACGGCCGGGGACTCCCTGCGCTTCTCCCCCCCGCCCTCGGGCTTCATTGGAGCTCCGGCTCCAGACGCTGCGGGGTGCCCCGCCGATGAGAGCGGCTGGAGGACACGCGGGGGACGAGAGTGGCCCCCGGATCTGAGGAGAAGCCCCGGAGGGGGGAAACAGGTGGGCGGGCTCGGAGGCTCGGAGCCCCCGCGGGACCTCGAGGCAGCAACGAAGGCAGCAACGGGGGCAGCCTCTGTCTCTCCCCTCCCCGCAGCCTCTGCAAGGCAGACGAGTGGGCGAGGCGGGCGGCAGGGAACTCAGTCTTAGGAGCGGATCCAGTACTGCTGGCCTCGGGGCAGGTTCCAGCCGTTGGGCGGGAAAGGGAGGAAGGGCGCCCGGCTCCACGCAGGAAGCAGGCGAGGCGAGGAGCAGCTGCAAAGTTGGTGGCTATTGGAAGGGGGGAAGCGAATCTCCTCTTGGGGAGGGGGGTGAAGGTATGAGCAACCCCTCCCCCTTTCTTGCCCGCTCCCAAGTAAGGTTGGAAGAGCCGCGGCATCGCCTGGAGTTTTTCCTCAGCTGCACATTTGGGGGTCTCCCAATGCTCCCCCTTCCCCCCATGATCTGAAAGGATCTCCCCCCCCCCAACCACTTCCCCGGTCTTGGTCCGACCAGGCACTCTGAGGGCAGCGGTCCTTCTGCTGACAGCTGCCTGTTGAGAAGCCCCTGGGGGGGCAGCCGAGGAACGCTTCTCCCCCAAGGAGAGAAAAGCCCCCTTTCTGCCTCTGCTTTTCCCAGCGGCAATTGTGCTGACACCCACCCCCCTTTTGGGCCCCAACCCGATCTTCTGTTTCTTGGGAAGTTGCAGGTGGGGGCAGTGATTGAAGCAGCCTCCCCCAACTCTAGACAGCCACACCTGGGGAAGGAGAGGTTCCGTCTGACTTGGGGGAGAGATGAAAAGGACGGGAGACCTGATCCAGGTGGGCAAAACTTCCTTTTTCTTCGGGTTGAGATGGAGCCGGTTCCTCCCCCTCCAGACCTTCCCAGCCTCCGGGCACCGTGGAGGCTCCGGAGTGGCCCTGACTGATTGATCGACCGGGATCCTTTGGGGCTTCTTTTTAACACCAGCCGCAGAATGAACCTTTGGGTGCGGGTGTCAAAAAGAAGCAGGAAGACCCCAATGGCGGAGACTCCCCACACAGCCCCCCATTCCCAGGCCTGGTCGGTCAGGCGAGGCCATTCAGAGGACCACCCTGTGTCCGGAGGCTGGGAGGGGAAGCAGCTCCATATCGCTTTCAACAGCAGGGAGAGGACGGGGCTGGGAGACTTGCAGGACACCCCCCCTCTCTCTCTGAGGGTCCCTGTCCATCACACCAAGCGGGGTGGGCGGGGGCTGCTTCCAGGGCTCTCCTGCCAATATTGTCCTGAAATCAAGTCGCCTCCCCTTTTCCACAGCAGTCCCGCCTCTCCCCCCATTATTCCCATATGGGGTTTAGCACCTCCCCCCCCCCAAATTCTTTTGAGGTCTCTGCCCTTCTCAGTGCTGTTTGTGGTCTGGATGAGATTTCTTATTAAAAGAAATCTTGTTTTTCCTAGAGGCGAAGCGTGGAAGTTGAGGAAATTGGGGAGGGTGGATAATTAACTGGCGGTAGAGCGTGTCTTGTCCTCCGGGGTGGGAGGTCGCAGGGGTGAAGACAGACGAAGGCTCCGAGCGGCCAGCGGGTTTTGCGATGCGGGGCAAAGGCTTCAGGGGAGGGGGAGGGGGGCGCGTGGCTGGTGACTGACTGGTGTGGTTTGTTCCTGCCACCCCCGGGGTGCGAAGGAGCGGGGCAGGCGAGAAGCGGGCGCGGCGGCTCTATGTTCGGACAGGGCGAGAGGAAAGAAAGGAGGCGCAGTGACCGGAGGGGCGTTTTGTGCTTGGGGAGGGACAAAGCGTGGTGAAGGGGAGCGGAGTTTGCTATCTACGGGCAAGGGGTTTGGGCTGAGTGTCTGGCCCTGTCGGTGGGAGGTTGATTGTTTTTTGTAGGTGCGTGTTGTCTGTGGGCGGAGAGCGGTGGGGGGGGGGGTCTCAAAGCCAGGGAGGGAACGAGAGGGAAAGTGAGAGCAGCGGGAGAGAATCGGGCAAAGCGCCCGGGAAAGGCGGCGGAGGAGCCGCAAGAGAAGCGAGTTCAAGGGACCAAAAGAAGCGCCATTCAATCGCCATTCAAGGGCTGGGCTGGCAGGGCGCCTGGAGCGTCTCCGGTGCTCAGCAGGGATGCTGAAAGTCTCACCTAGATGGGCGACCAGGGCGAGCGCTGCGGAAAAAGCAGGGGGGAGAATTTTCCTGCCCCTTTCTTCCCCCAAAGAAAAGTGGAACTCTCTGCATCCCCCCCAAAAAAATTTTTTTTCAGAATCCCAGCCCCTCCCTTTCCTTCGCTCACCCAGCAGTCCCAAAACTCTGACCGCTCAGAAGCCGCTCGCCGTTCCTCCCCTTTAGCCCCACTGAGGCCCTCTCTGTCGCCCCCGCCGAAGGATCCCGCAGCCCCGGAGAGGCTCTGGTTCCAGCGCCCTTTGGGCTTCAGCCAAGCAGCCGGGCGGAGCTGAAGGGTCCCTCGGGGAATCTGCAGGTGGGCCCTTCCTGATGGAAATTCAGCTCCGTGTTTGCATAAATTGAAGAATTATTTCCCTGTGTTGTGATTGAGAGGTTATGTTGGGGGAAGGGGGCGATGGTAATGTCCCCAATGGCTCAAGGGGGCGATTCTTTCAAAAAGGTTAAGAACCACTGATCTGGAGCATAAAAAAACACACCCTGTAATTGACTTAGTAATGGCCGAATCAGAAACATTCTAGCTGGCAGAACCCAACTTTCCTTCCCAATATAAATGGACCTTTTGTGCAGCACAAGATTCAAGGAGTCTTTCAAAGGAAGGTCAAACTGGCGTTGAACTAACACGCTCAACGCTCTTTTTCATGGCCAGAAAACCTACATTTAAGAGGAGCTTGTCAAGGGGCATAGAAAGCCCCAAGGAGGCTTCCATCCACAGAGGCCTCTGGAAAAGCCAGGCGTTGGCTCCTCTCTGTCCCTCCAGCCAGAAGGACCTGGGAAGGGATGCATCCAAGGGGGGGGGGATTAGTTTGAGAAACTAACAGGGCCTGCCAGATCCCCCCCCTCCCCATTGACTGCCTCAACCACAACTGGCGATGAAGCGAAGACCTTTTCCGGATTGCTGGTGGTGGAGGTGCGGGCCCGTCGCCCGTGCTCAGCAAAGCAAGTCCAGGGAAGTCCTTTGCGCTGGCTGGAAAAGGTCTTCACTCCCTCCCTCTTGCAACACGCCCCGGTGCAAAAAACGCGGAGATCGGTACACTTGGGGCTGCTGCGACGTCCAGGGAGGCTAAACCCAAGCCCCATTAGCCCCCAAAGCTCCCCCTCCTGCTCGCTCCCCCCCCCCGCCCTCCTGCCCAGTCGAAAGAAGCGCAGGCTTCTTCCACAGCCGAGGAAGGAACAAGAGCGGAGGACTCGCCCACCCCGCCAGGCTCCCCCAGGGCTCTGCGCCCCCCAGAAACAGCGGGGTCGAAGGAGGGTCCCTCCCTGTCCCTGGATCCTCTGGGGAAGGGCCGGAACCGCACTGGACCTCGTTCCAGCTGCTGCTCCTCTCTCGCCCTCCGTCACGGGAGCCAGGCAGGGCAGCGGGCTCCTTCGCAATCTCGCCCGGCTCCTTTGGCGCCTGAAGCCCACGGGGGCAGGAGGAAGACTAGGACAGGGATCTCCTCTCGGATCCAGCCTGGGAGAGAAGCAGCAGAGAAAGGTAAACCAGCATTTTAGATTTTATTGGCTTTATTTTCTTTCGGCCCAAGTGTGGCGGGGACGACACCTTGCCAGAGGCTGCTGGAGAACTCTTTCCGAAGAGCGGGGTTTGGGAGCTGGGCGGGCGAGATTGGAGCGGGCAGGCGGGCGAGCGCACTTGCTCCCCTTTCCCACGGCCCGCCTTTCCCCACGGAGCCTGTGGACGCGGCTGCTGGCTGTGCAGGTGTCCTGGAGGGAAGCCCCGGACCTCCTGGCGTGGACCTGGCCTTGGAAATCCGCGTTTCCAAAGCGTAGCATTATTTCACCCCTCTCCCGTTTTCTAGTGGGGTGGGGACGGGGACGAGAAGCGGGTGGTGGCCACTTGGGGAATATTTGTGTCCCCGGGAGATCTGCTGTTCCCCGCCCCTTACCTCCGAAGGGGAGGCCAGGCGTGGGAGAGAGTGCTAATGATAATGACCGATTCCCCCCTCTTTCTGCAGGTGTGGGCGGGGGGACGGGAAGAGAAGGTAATTGCAGAGTGTGGACTGAAGTTCGGAGGCTGACTCGCTACAATAAGCGGTGACCATTATTTGGAGGAAGAAAAAGCGTAGCCGTGCGATGGAGATTTGCTCTTGCAGAACCTGCATCATCTTTTTTTGTTTCCAAATTGAAAAAAAACCTTTTAAACATTCTTATTCCTAAAGGCAAAAAACCCTATGAGGCTTGCTGGAGAACGGGGCGGAGGTGACGTGCGAGGGGGAGGCGGGGTGCTGTGGTGGGGGGAGAGGTTGCTGAAATAATTCGATCTATCAGGAACTCGGAGGGGGGGGGGAGGTCAGTGGGAAGCCTTTGCCGGCCCGACGCCAGCCGCAGCTCTGAAGTTGCTTTCCTTTCTACTGAAGCAACAGGTGTTTCCCTTGCTTAACGTCGGGAAGGCTTGACTGGCAGGCTCTGCTGGCCCCTCCGGCCTTTCAAAAGGCAACCGACAAAAGCCACTTTCCCGGAGAGGGGTTGGGGCTGTTGGGAGAGGGAAGTGGCTGCCGTTCCCCTCTTGCCGCATTGCCGGAGTCGTTTTGAGGCTGGCCTCTTTGCACACAGAAGCCAGGAAAGGGCGCAACTAACGCGTGTCCTTGCCACAAAGTGTCATTGAAACGCAATACTTTCTGTGTCGCCTTCCCCCATAATACTGAAGGCGATTTAAACAGATCGATGTAAAGAGGAGACAGAAGGAGATAAAGCGAAAGTAGAGTTTGTTAGCGAGTCACTCCCCCCCCCCCCCCATGTCTTCCTCTTTAAAGCCTGTAGGGATACAGCTCTTCTCCCGATCCCACTTAGGAATTTGATCTCCAGGTCATCGGAAAACCCGTGGCGGGGGAGGGAAGGAGGTTAGGAGGCTGCTTTCTTCTTTTCCCTCTGAATGGAGGTAGAAAAGTCTTGCTTGAAAAACATAGCAGTTAAAGAAGAGTCTGTTATTCCCGGGAGGAGAGATAACTTTAAACGGTGCGTTTTCAGTGGAAGCCAAAAACTCTCCTCAGCTGGATCTGCCGCCTGGCTTGACAAAGCTCCACAGACACAAATGAAAGCAGAGGAATAAATCCCTAAGAATTTAAATATTTACGGCGATAAAGTTCTGTAATGTAGGAGTTTAAAAGGATAATGAAGAGAAGATTGGAAATGTAATTTCATATTCACATGGCAGGAATGCACAAGTCTCCCTTTGGGCATTTTTTGCATTTTTCCTTTGAAGGGAATAGTAATGCAAGTAATAAGTATTATCCCATTAAAGTAGAAACTTGTTATTCTAGATATCTCTTCTGTTGTAGTATACAGATATGTTATACTGCTGTGAAAGTATTTTCCTTCTAAGCATCTGTAAAATTATATGCCTGCAATCGATTGGATTCTTCCTGTGATAAGATCTGGATCCTTCATAAGCCACCCTGCCTCTTCCAGGAATCAGCACATAACTATGCTCCATCTCAAATACCAGAGCAATCCTCACCCCTTTTGTGCTGCTAATAAGGGGACAAAAGGGCAATTAAGCAAACAGAGAAGGGAAAAGATAACAAAACATAAACCCTGCCAGGAAGGATGTAAATCTAAGTTAGGATATATGATGAAGTTTTACAATGTATTTAGATTATATGACTAGAGTCATTTATAGTAATTAGCAAGTAAGGCTATATGACTTGAGTTTTACAATGTTGTTAGATTATATGACCAGAGTAATTTAGAATAATGAGAATACAAAGAACAAAGACTTTTTTGGGTATAAGAAAGGACACAGTATCATCGAGTGTTTGTGGAACTTTCCCCCCATGTCTCTTGTGCAGGGGTTTGGGATTTCTCACCCAGAACTTTCACTTTGATCAGAGAATAAAGTCTGTTTTCTCTGTTTTTCAAGCCTCCGTTTAAGTCTTCATTTTGATTCATTTTTGGCTTAAGCGTATTTCCACACCTTACACCTTCCTCTGCATGGATCCCCCCCTCCATTGGAAACGAGGTGGCTGTCGAAGAGAAGGGAGTGCATGCCACATGGGCTTGTCCAACAGTTGAAGAAAGAAAGAAAGAAGAAAGAAGGAAGGAAGGAAGAAAGAAAGAAAGAAAGAAAGAAAGAAAGAAAGAAAGAAAGAAAGAAAGAAAGAAAGTCCACCCAAGACTGAGCTCAGAGGTCCATCCCAGCATGAACTGCGCAGCAGAGAGGGCCAATGCGGTGGTGGAACAATACATCTGATGCTATGCGGACTATCAGCAAGACAACTGGTCGGACTTACTACCCTTGGCCGAAGTGGCGTATAACAATGCGGTCCATAGCAGCACTGGATTTACTCCTTTTCAGATTACCTGTGGCATGGAATTTGTTCCCATGCCTGAGTTGCCTAGAGAACCTCCCTCCTCCATGTCTTTGAATGAATGGATGGACACACTAAAGAAAGGATGGGAAAATACGAAGAAAGCTCTAGCAGATGCGGCAGAAGCTTAGAAGAAGCAAGCTGATAAACACAGCTCGCTCCAAAACCCCTTCCATGTGGGGGGCAAAGTTTTTGTATCTACCAAATACATGAGATTAAGAATGTCTAGCAAGGAATTTGGTCCAAAATTTCTAGGTCCATTCCCAATAGTGAAGATAGTTAACCCAGTTATAGTTCAACTCACTCTACCCAGAAGTCTAGGGAAAATTGGCCCAGAATTTCATTGTAGCTTGTTGAAGCCAGTAATTGGGTCTAGCATAAGACCATCCACCCAAGCTTTCTCTCCTCCTATAGTGATAGAAGGGGAAACACAATCTTAGGTGGAAAAAAAAATCATAGACTCCAGGCTGAATAGGGGTGGCTTACAGAATTTAGTGCATTGGAAGGGTTACCCTTTGTCTGAAGCTACTTAGGTGAAAAGCTGGAACCTAAAAGTGGAGAAGTTAGTAGAACAATTCCATGAGAAGTTTCCCGATAAGCCAAAGGGTCCCCCTGAAGGGGGAAGAGGTGGTTAATTGTGTTATGTTAACTTTTATGTTATTCTCTTTTCAGAAAACATTTTCTTCTGAGGAGAGGCTGCCTGTCAGACCTGTAGTTATATTCCTTTTAGGATTTTTGGTCTGCCACACTCTCTATTATTTTCCTATGCTGTTTCATTAGCGTAGTAGTTGAGAGGGGGAATAGAAAGGAATAGAATTGTGGAATGTGTTGTTGTCATTCTTTTCTAGAAGCCCAAGGTCATCTCCGGTCACCTCTACATGTGACTGGAACTAGATGGGTGGAAATGCCAGCGTGGCTGAGGAAGATTGGACCATGTGATGGATTTATGGGTGTGAGATTAAGATCATGAACTTTCAACTGGGTGAAATCCCAGGAAGTTTTAAGAATTGGAATTTTCCACAGATGTGCCAACATGTCTGACTTATTAAATTGGAACTTTAAGGATATTATTGCCTTGGACTCTGATTTAATTCTGCATGATATTTGGAACGCTGACAATGGGATTGACAATGGGGGGGGGGGCGTCACAGCCCAATCCCACGATCTGTCCCCTGATGACTTTTATTTACCGTATTTTTTGGAGTAAAAGACAACCAAGGTTTTGAAGAGGCAATTTTTAAAAAAAAAGTTTTTGCACTCTGCAGACCTCCCAAAAACGGCCCGTTTTTCGCAAAAAGAAAAAGGGCATGAATAGCCTTTAGGAGGCTTGTAGAGTGCTTCTGGGGGGTGCCCCCCAAAAGAGAAAAAATGGGCCATTTTTTCTCAAAAAAGGGGCATGCATAGACTTTAGGGGGCTTATAGAGTACTCCTGGGGGATGGGCGTGGGAAATTGAGCAAAAACCAGTCTGTTTTTCACTCATTTCTGCCCTCCCCAGCCCCCAGGAGCTCTCTGGATGCCTCCTACAGGCTCTGCACAACCATTTTGGTGAAGGAGGCAGGGCTTTGGGAGGCAAGAAATGCTGTATTCAGTGTATAAGATTCATCCAGATTTTTAGCCTCTTTTTTTGAGGAAAAAAGGTTTGTCTTATACTTCGAAAAATACGGTACATTTTCGATCACTGGCCTCTGCCTGCAATATTCAAAATGGCCATGAGGTAGCAGGCTGTTATTGGTCCCTCAATTTCCAATGGAATTTTTTTTTGAAGCAATTATTTTTATTACTTATTCTTATTTATATTACATTTTGAGATGACTGCTGTCAGTTTGTCATACTCAAAATGGCCACAAGATGGCAACCCAAACACAAAACGTATGCCAGGAGAAGATTCAGGGTCCAATTTTGTGGTTAAAAATGGTGCTAGTTGCTGTTTTTAAAATTAAGACACGTAATCATGTTCAAAGGAAAACAAGGAAGTCCATTTGCCTCTTGAAAAAGCACCATTGGGACATTTTCCATTGAGGGTTTTTTTCATATTTGTACCCAGTTGATTGCTCATTGGTTGCAATAGGAATTGATTGACAAAGATGAATTGATCAGCTGGCTTGTTGCCTGAACCTGGAATTCTGGGGTGAGAGTGACTGTAGTCATCCAGATGGTTTTTAATGCCTAAGGATAGAATAGACTAGAGAATGGAGTGGAATAGCAATAGCACTTAGAGGAAGCCTATTGACCCCAACAATCTGGGTCCTCATTTTACCCACCTCGGAAGGACGGAAGGCTGAGTCAACCTTGAGCCTGGTGAGATTTGAACTGCCAAATCGCAGTCAGCTGGCAGTCAGCAGAAGGAAACTGCAGGACTGCATTCTAATCACTGTGCCACCATCGCTGAGTAGAGTAGAACAGAACAGAACAGAACAGAAAAGAACAGAACAGAATAAATTGAATGGCATCAAACTCTATAGCTCTGGGTGACCTTCCTCAGCAGTCTCTGGAGACAAGAGACCATATTGAAGGACAGCAGAAGGTCAATATCCTTGTTATTCAAGCTTTTCCTTTTCAGTTGAAGCTTAGCTTCTCTCCTTTTGAATCATGAAAGCACCTGGATATTCCACTTTGTGAGAGTTGTTATATACCGTATTTTTTGGACTATTTGATGCACCTTTCCCCCCACGAAAAGAGGGAGAAAATTTGGGTGCGTCTTATACACTGAATGTAGCCCCACCCACCCACCGGCCCCAACCCTTTGGCCTCTGCCTCCCAGCAATTTACCTCTTTGCAGCAAATGGGGGCTTGCGGGGGCTTCAATAGCCTATAGCAATCCCTGCAGCCTGAAAAGCTGATGATCGGAAGAAATGGAAAGTGAAATTTGCTGATTGCTCCAAGGCAAATTGCTGGGAGGCAGATATTTTTCTCTCGTGCTAATCAGGCTGTTTGCTGCAAGGAGGCAAGTCAACAACTATAAATGCCTACAGAATGTTCAAATCATTAGACTTATTTTTTAAAGACTGCTTTATTATTCTAGACAATTTGACAAAATGAAGAAGCTTTTTAAAATAAATGCTTGATCTGAAGAGGTCCTGTGCTATTGTTTTAAAAAGCGCTATTCTTTTAAATAGCAGAGAATAACTATACTTCCAGAAAGCACATCAATTTTAACAGCATATGTACAAGTATAGTCTGAAATATAACACTACAAGCAGTGTATATTGTCTGTACTGTTTGTTGCAAGGAGGCAAATTGCTGGGAGGCAGAGGCAGATATTTCCCCCTTGTTTTCCTCCCCAAAATCTAGGTGCGTCTTACACTTCAGAGTGTCTTATACTCTGAAAAATATGGTATTGTACTGTGTTTCCCCCAAAAGAAGACAGGGTCTTATTTTCTTTTAACCCCTGAAATAAGTGCTTGGTCTTTTTTTCGGGGAGGTCTTATTATTTTTGAGGTACAGAAGGGGTATAGTGTATAGTTGTCAGTTGAAGTTTTCATTCTGGCCCTCTGTTGGAGCGGGAAAATGTTCTCTCCTGATTGGTTGTTCGGGTGATCATTTTTCTTTAATAGGTGCTGTGACAACCAGGGAGTTGATACCTCGCAGGCAGTATTGAATAAAGGGCTGTTAGAATTCACTCTGGCCTCGCCTCCAATCTTCGCCCAGAACATAACAGGAGTCCTTTGAGTTCTTCTAATTCTTCTTTAGAAACAGGAAGGGGGTTGATTGGTTCACCCCATGAATTGTGGACCTCCTGCTCCTGGTTCTGGTGCTGCTGGTGTCCCAGCTAGTCTCTGGGAAGCTGAGAATGAAGTACCCGCTGAGTATGGAGCACCAGGATAGGAACAATGCATGGAGCTTTTCCAGGCCAGGAGACTGTCTCATTGGGAGAATCCTCAGTTTCACCAGAAGATTGCATACAACAAGGACTTCCAGCCAGGCTCCTCCTGGTCAGTTTCCTTCCTAAGTCATTCCCTGTGCTGGAGTTTCCTTTCCTCTGTTTGCATTCCTCTTAACACTTTCCTTCTTTTCTCTTTACTCCACTCACTCCTATATGAAAAGACCTGTCTCTAATTTCCTGCATGGTCTGGATTTCCAAAGCTTCTCTCTTTTTCTCTTATTTTGTGGAAGTCGCTGAAATCCCAAGATGGGACGGAATAAAAACTGTAACAACTCCGGATTATTTTCCTTCTTTCCATCCAAACTTCAGTTCATCACTTGAATCCTAACTTTTGTTTAAAGTAGTGATTGAAACAGTTGTCGTGGTCCTTGCCCAGGCCATTTCCATATTTTTTATAATTGCTGATAGATATTACAATTCTTGATCATTGTAGAAACAACTGTTGTTGTTTTTTTGAATCTCACAGTAAAAGAATACTTTTATGATAGGTCTGTTTTAATGATTAAATTATGTTGAATCCCCTTTAGGAGCCAGGTAAAAAATAGTACTTTTGCAAACAATGGTGTGTTTGTGACTCTTAATAGCTCATGTTTTGACATTTGTTCTGGCTGTAAGATGCTCCTTTGTGTTCAGATCTGGCCTCAGAAGGATAATGTAGCACTTGGGGATGAAGATGCAGCCTAGCAGACCAGCACTGGAGGCCAGGACGGAGAAGACCTGAACAGCCACCATGTATTTCCCTTTGGTGCTCAGGTAGGTGGGCACAAAAGTCACCCAGACACTGCAGAAGACCAGCATGCTGAAGGTGATCAGCTTGGCTTCGTTGAAGGCCCCAGGCAGATTCCTGGCCAGGAAAGCCACCATGAAGCAGATGGCAGCCAGGAAGCCCATGTAACTGAGGGTGACGTAGAACATGACAACAGCCCCTTCGTTGCATTGCAGGATGATCTCTCCAGGCTGGGAGTGGAGGTCAGAGTCAGGGAAGGGGGGAGAAACTCCCAGCCAGATGGAGCAAATGATAATTTGGACTGCAGAAGAAGACAGGATGATGGAGTTGGCCAAGCTCTTCCCCAACCATCTCTTCACCCGATGTCCTGGTTTTGTGGCCAGAAAAGCCAGCACCACCATGATGGTTTTGGCCAAGAGAGAAGAAACGGCAACTGAGAAGATGATGCTGAAAACCATTTGTCGGAGAAGGCAGGTGACTTTCCTTGGTTGACCAATGAAGAGAGAAGGAGACAAGAAGCAAAGCAGGAGGGAGACCAGGAGGATATAGGAGAGGTCCCGGTTGTTGGCTTTGACAAGGGGAGTTTCTCCATATTTAATGAAGATAATTAAAACAAGAACTGTAGTTAGGAAGAAGAGCAGGTCAAAAGAGACCAGGATGATGCCCAGATCTTCTTCATAGGACAGGAAGGCTATAACTTTGGGGATACATTGGACTCTGGCCTCATTTGGATATTCATCATCTGGACACTTGGTGCATTTTTCTGCATCTGAGAAACCAAAAATCATTTTTCTTTAATATTTTGTTCCTTTTATTTTTCATAAAAAATAGCATAAGAAGGATGTAATTTTTTTAAAGTAGCTAGGTATATGAAGTTGAGGAAAGTCCTAGGGTGTTAATTATTTCTGGTGTAATGTGTAATGTAATTCATAGGAAGCTACATTATTACAGGTAAATAATGAATCATATAATCTTTTTATACAAATATTTAGAGTCCTGCCACATGGCAGTTAATATACTGGACTTAGGGGATACCTACAGTATCCTGTAACATCTGGAAGCTATATGCAATTTTGGAGAAATTTCCTCACAGTGACAACAATTAACCAGTGGAACATCTGGCCTCCAGAAGTTGTGGGTGCTTCAACATTGGATGTTTTTAAGAAGAGAGTGGACAGTCACTTGTCTGAAATGGTATCAGGTCTCCTGCTTGAGCAGGGGGTAGCATTAGAAGACCTCCAAGGTCCTTTCCAGCTCTACTCTGATTGATTGATTGATCTACATGACTTTCAGAATATTTGTGCAATGAGTTGCCCCATAACTATCCACTATCCACAGCCCACATTATGGACCAATTACACTTTTTCAGTGATCCTCAAGGGGAGGATCCAATATACAGTGAATTGCAAGGTTTTTCAGAAGGTGGACCTAAAACAATTCATCAAGTTTTCAAAGAACTCGGATCTTCTTAGAAAGGTGAACTTAGCAGCACATATCCAGACTAGAAAGCAGGAGAGACGTTTCCTCTGCTATTAGTAAAGCTTGCCCAGTCTGCCACCCCCTCCTCCCATCTCCTCCCAGCCCCTCCTTCAAAGACTTTTTGATTTACTTCCATTTAGATAATAAATTGTGCATGTTAAAAATTAAAAAAGGGTGAGCTTGTGTCTTTTAACTTGCACTTTCATGAAAAGATTCTGGATGGATCCAGTTCCACAAAGCCTCCCATTTTCCTCAGTGTGACCCACCTTCCTGAGTGGAGAAGGTCCCCTCCGGACAAGGAACGCAGTCATAGCAGCAAACTGGCTCTCCTTCTCGAGCCCTCTTGACAAATCCAGGATGACAATTTTCCACACATTTGGATTGAGGCAGGGACTGAGCAGAAAAATGAAGAAAGCCAAAGAAAATGTGTTAGTAGTCAACATTCATGGAAAATAGAGATAGACACGGACATTAACCAAATAGCCTCTGGTCTTCATGTAAGTAAATATGAAATACCTGACTACTACTAAGAAGATGCAGGAGGTATAACTAACTACTGGCAGATTCTTCACGTAGTTCCTCCCTTTTGCTTTTGGCATTTAACATTACAATAATGGACTTAATAAAGTCAGCAGAGATGGAATTGAAAAAAGATTTACATATGATGATATATTCATATTAAAACTGAGAATGAAATTTATTGTAAAAGATTTAGGAAATTTCTATTCCATTGGATTTTTCAATAAAGAATAAAACTGTGATGAAGAAAGAAACCTCTGACCAGTAAGATCTTGAAAGGTTTCCATAAAACATGGCAAAGCCCCTCCACTCACTGTAGGTCCCATCTGCTGAAGAACTACAATCAGATAACACCAACTGGCATGGGATGCCAACCACCCTGGAGACTCTCCGCTTTGCCCACTTGAAATGGGACCTCAGGCTTTGGAAAACAGAGAAAAGACACCAAAATTTATCTCACCTTATTGAGCAACTTTAGCCGTGAAAGAGCATCTTGTCTGATAGAAAGTCCCTCTTTTTGAAAATACGCCAGAATCACATACTTGGCTTCCTCCTTGGGGAGAACCAAGTAGCCGTCAATGGCCAGATCTTCTCTTATCTCTCCATTTTGGTCCAAGTACAGTTTATAGTGAGAAATATTCCAAAATTCATTCTTCTCCAGAAAGGAATGAAACTAGAATGGGAACATTCAGGAATTTGAAAAGCAGAAAACTTTGTTTCTTATCCCAGATTGAATCTTTCTTCAACAATTGTCTATGTTTTTTATATACAGCAGATAGATGACAAGTCCAGTAGATATATAGTTTATAATTGTGTGCCTATTTTGCAAGTGGCAGAAACTATTTTTGTTGTATTATATTCAATTGAGGAGACAATATGCATGTCTTTGTTTTTAATGTTTTATCTAGTTTTGCTTTGTCTTTGTAATAGTTTTATTTTCCAAAACTTGTATTTTACCTTTTTGAATAAAACAAAAATTTATAAGTGGAATATCAAGTTTCGAGAAACAATATTTATGATTAGCACACAGAGAAGGGTTTATAAGTAAAAAGCAGTAGAAAAGTAAATGATTTTTATCTAGTAGGACTTTGACTAACAATATAGTCTCATATAAGAACATTAATGATGGACTGGAAGAAACATGAAGGATACCAAACGTGATATGTATGTATGTATGTGAAAATGATCTCAAAATCATAGTTAAATGAAAACATGATCTGAATCAGCAGGGTGATGTCCATGGAAAGAAGGCAAATGCAGCCATAAGAATCTGAGGAAGTGAACGTTCTGGTTTGGGGAGACCCCAACTCAAGGGCCAGGTCCCCTTGCAGGCATCAAACGTGGAGGAGAATTTGCACAAAATCTACGTGAACTTCAGGGAAGGACAATGAAGCCAAGGAAGACTTGAAAGGAGGTGCTCTTAGTCTTGAGGAAAGACAACAAGGAGAAGAGCTGAAGATCAAGAGGAGTCTGGGAGCCCCTTTTCCAATTGAAACAATCTCTCGGTTGGGGAAGGGAGGATACAGCCAGTGGTGGGATTCAGACGGTCCGGCCCGGTTCGAGTGAACCGATAGTTAAAATTCTGCTTGGCCACGTCTCTCCCCACCACTACTTGCCTTGCAGGCCTTGGCTGGGGCCTTAGAGTCATTGCTGCAGCTGCTGTTTGGCTCCCTTGCCTCGACTATGTGGCCACGCAGCCCAGCCTGTTTGCCTGTCTTTGTCGTGGCCTCCGAGCTGCTCGTCTTGGTCTGCTCCCGAATGTCCACCTCAGGCTGCTCCCGACCACTCCAGCAGTGGCCATTCACCTTTTTCCTCTTTCCTTTCCTTTCTCTTTTTCTATTTCCTTCCCTTCCCATTCCCTCCGTTTTTCATCCTTTCCGTCTTTCCCATTTCCTTTCCTTTCCCTCCCCCTTCCTTCCTTCCCTCCTTCCTTCCTGGGGGTCAGAGGGAGAGTCAGGGGACCCCTTTCCTCCTTGACCCCCTCCCCAACATCTGCTCTGATGGCAATTATGGCTAAAAGGCCTTTGGAAGCTGCGGCTACCCCCTCCCCCTCCCCATTGCAGAAACTCCTCTTGCTGCAGAATTGGGATCTTTCAGATCTTCATCTCCTGCCCCCCCCTCACCTCTGCACAGTCTCAGTTGCTGCTTGGAGGGGGGGGGGAGATTTCTGGTTTTGTAGGGCTGAGAGGAAAAGCGGAAGGGTGAACAGGCCCTCCAAGGCTGCCCACCCCTTTGCGTTTCTGCAACCAATGCGGAGTTCAGAATGACGCTTCTCCCAAAGAAGTTCTGGGGAACCCAACACCCCCCCCCCCCGCTGCCCCTTCCAGAGCCCAGAAAACTCCCAGGCAAAGCAGGGCCGCCTCCCTCTCAGAAGTGGAGGAGAGAATGGATGGGAGGAAAGAAAAACTTGGGGAAGAAGGAGGGAGATCCAGAGGAAAGGGGGAAAGGCCCCGCCCTGTTTCCGCCTCCTCCCAGGCGGCCCACAAGCTTGAAAAGCTTCTGATTCTCCCCCCCCTCTCTCTCTCTCTCTCTCACACACACACTCTTATCCCTTCAAGTCCTCCTTCTCTGCCTGCTCCGGAGAGAGAAGGTTGCCTGCGCAGAAGAGGCACCGATTGAAGTGCGTCCCAGTAAGTTAATCAGCCGGGCTTTCCTGGGATGCGAGCGATGCTGCCGGGTGCTTGGAAAGGACTTCGGCCACCAGCCCACCACTAAAATCAAACAATGAGGGGAGCCACAGAGCAGGTTGGAAGAGTGTCTGTCTCTCTCTGTGTGTGTGTGTGTGTGTAACATTTTGGTTGCAGCTAAGCAAGAGTGGTGTTAAGTGAATTTTGCCACATTTTACTCAATCCATGACATCTCCTGGCTCTCACAGTCATGTGCAGGCTAGGGAAGAACTTCTGAAGGCCTGTGTAATGTTCTAATGTGCAGAAGTGATAGTTAAATGTGTGGCAGAAAGTGGACTTTGGGTGTGTTTTTCCAAACACAATAAGTGAGGTTGAATGTGTATAGTTTTAGAAGAGCTCTGTGTGTGTGTGTGTGTGTGTGTGTATACACATACAGTGTATAAAGTAATGTATATATACATAGGATTAAATGGTGTATTTTGGATGTTCATTGGTATTAAATAAATAGACAGGAAAATTGTATCTTGTTCACGCAAGGAGAGGCCAGGCACCTCTTGACGTGAGTGATGTCAAGTTGGCTACACGCACCCAATCACATACCACCAAGCCATGCCCACCCAGTCACATGATCACCAAGCCACACGCACCCAATCATATGACCACAAGCCATGCCCACCTACTTACATGACCACCAAGCCACACCCACCCAATCACATGACCACCAAGCCATGTCCACCCAGTCACATGATCAACGAGCCACACCCACCCAGTCACAAGACCACCAAGCCACGCCCACCCAGTCACAAGACCACCAAGCCATGCCCACAGAACCAGTAGTAAAAAGATTTGAATCCCACCACTGGATAGAACCCTCTTCCAATAACTGACTCCTGTTACACGCGAGTGTAAGATCTGCTCACTCTTATTCCAGAGTGTCAGACTTGGAAAAAGTGAATTCAGTTACAAGAGAGGAGATTTTAACTGAATGAGAGAAAAAAATATGATAAAAGGATGAGCTGTTTTAGAGCTGAGCCAGTAAAGCAGAGAAGTTCAGTCTCCTCTTCATGGATCGTCTGAGAGCAAAGACTGAGCAGCCATCAGTCAGAGAAGCTTGAACTGGGATTCCTGCAGAGAGGAGGGGTTGTGCTAGATGGTCTCAGGGTTTCCTCCAAATTTATAAAGGTTGTCATGCAACAACAAGTACTGTAGTTTTCGGAGTATAAGATGCATTGGAGTATAAGACGCACCAAGGTTTTGAAGAGGCTTTTTTTTAAAAAAAAAAGTAGGTAGGTGGGTAGAGGGAGAGAAAGAGAGAGAAATACAGTAGGTAGGTAGGGAGAGAGAGATAGAGAGCAGTTAGGTAGGGAGGTAGATAAAAGGATAGAGAGAGAGAGAAATAGAGCGAGATGTAGAGATAGAGAAATACAAAAGGTAGGTAGAGGGATAGAGAGAGAGAAATAAAAAGAGATAGAGAAATACAGTAGAAGGGGAGGGAGGGAGAGAGAGAGAGTAGGTAGGTAGGTAGATGTTTTCAGGTGTGTTTATCCATGTGCTGGAGAAGGAAATGGCTGACAATCTGCAGCACCTAAGACTTTGTTTCTGCTGGCTCAGCACTTGATCAATGTAATTCTCATCAACCAGTTAAAGAGCTTTCCAAGAGGGGGAAAAAGTTTTTACACTCTGCAAACCTTCCCAAAACAGCCTGTTTTTGTGAAAACGCCCCCCCCCCTTTTAAAAAAGTCATCAATGGCCTTGGTGGGATTTGCAGAGTGTTCCTAGGGGGAGGGCAAAAATGAACACATAATGGCCCATTTTTCTCTAATACAAGCCCATTTTGTGCAAAACAATTGCATGCATAGCCTTATGGAGGCTTATAGAGTGCTGCTGGGGGTGGGGGCAAAAATGGTTCATTTTTTTGCTCATTACTGCCCTCCCCAGCCCCCAGGAGCTCTCTGAAAACCTCCATAAGGGTATGCACAGCCATTTGGAGAAGGGGGCGGGGCTTCGGGAGGCAAAAAATGCTGTATTGGATGTATGAGATGCAACCAGATTTTCAGCCTCTTTTTTGAGGGAAAAAGGTGTGTCTTATATTCTGAAATATACGGTAACTCTTGTGCTGTTGTTGCTCTAGCCCCACCTAGTGGCCGGGGGCAGATAAGCCTAACTCTAAGGTCTGAAGCCAGACTCCATTTTCTGTCAGCCTTTGGAGAAGACGGAAGCAGCCGTTGTGACCGAGACCCCTGGTCATCCGGAGACGGCCTCCGTCCCTCACACGGAGCATCTCTGGAGAGGTTCCAGCTGCTCCTTTGCTGGCTGTTAGTTAATGCTGCCTATCTTGTCTTTCTTTTTGATTTCCACTCTTTGCATCTCCTCAGTTTCACCTGCCCTCTTCTCCCAATAAAGCATCCAGATCCACGCCAGGCTCCCTTTCATTGGAGGAGAAAAGGGGGGCTCAGCTGCCTGTCCAGCTGCACACAGACCCACCTGCAATGGGGACGGAAGGAAAGGGGAATTCAACCAGGCTAATCAGAAACTCACAAATAAGGGGATTTATTTTGAAAAGAATATAGCATTTTTCAATTAGCAGTGCTTAATATAAAAATGCCATGGTCTCTACTCTTTGGAACCATTAATTCCCTGAGTAATTAAATTGGCCAGATCTGTTGAGATGCTTCCCCTCTTTCTCCGCTGGATTCCTCCTCCAAAGGATCTAAGATTAATGGATCCATATCGGGATCCCCTTACCTGCCACGGCTGCAGCCTTGGAGACCCCAATATCTTTTCTCCCTCCTTCCTTCCCCTCCTTGATCTGGAGGAATAAGCAGCATTCAGGGCCTGGGCCAGAGTCTTCGCGAGACTGTAATGGCTGTATTCATTTTGGATCCCTATTCTGTCCCATTTCCTCTGGGTCTCCATTGGGGCTTTCTGGGTGCATCTTCTGCGGCCTTTGACAGAAAAGACATTCTTTGAAAGAGAACAATGAAAATAATGATCTTGAAACTTTTCTTCCACAAAGAAAAAGGGTTCAAAGGCAGAATCTTTTGGCCTTTCTTTTGGCAGAGAACCAAAGTTCCAAATACTATGGATGTATCTGAGAAGTCTGAGCTTGTTTATTCTGTACACTGCAAAACTTGTGAGGATCCAGACTTTCCCCTCAATGGATCCTGGCAGACGCATAAAAGTTAAATGGAAAGGAAGAATTCTCTCCCAAATATATTCAAATTCCATGAAGTGAACAAAGACGTTGACTTGTCTCCACTTAGAGAGGGAATCCCTGAGGGCTGCTGTATGTCCAGTTGTTGAGAACAGTTGTGATATAACCACACAAATTCCATTCCTGACAAGCACAGGAGGAAAAGTCCTCATGAAATTCTCTCCCTTTTCTGTGTCTGAAGCAAAGAGGCCAATCAGGGTCCATCTGAAGTGGAGGAGCAGCTGGAAAATTGCTGGGTACTGGAATCCTTCTTTGGGGAACATGTGGTGGAAAAAGGGGAATTTGCTTTTATCACTCAGAGCCTCTGAAACACTTACACAATTGATCTGGAAAAGGAATTGAAAGGATTAGAGCCGTGATGGGGAACCTGTGGCATGCAGAGCGTCCTCTCCTGGCACACCAGCCAACCCAGCCCAGCTCCACTAGCATCCACATGCAGGCGCACCTCCTGCCGGCCAGCTGGTTTTCGGGCCTTTGTGGGGGGCCAGGGCGGGGGACGCATGAGTGTGTGTGTGTGTGTGTGTGTGTGTGTGTGTGTGTGTGTGTGTGTGTTTACGTGCTCACATTGCGCAGGAAACTCCGGTGGGCTGGAATGAATGGTCTGGGCCTCCAGTGTTTCCTGGCTCAGTAGGAGGCTTCCTTCAGCCTTAAAACAGTTGCAAGGGTTTTATTTTTTATTTTTTGCTTCGAGGTTGGTGCAGGAGGCTTTCCAGGGCCAAAATGGGGTGTAGAAAATGCAGGGTTCCCCCCCCCCCATTTTGGCCCTGGAAAGCCTCTTGCACCAACCTGGGAGCAAAGAAAAAACCCTGCAATTGTTTGAAGGCTGAAGGAAGCCTCCAACTGAGCCAGGAAGCACTGGGGGGGGGGGGGAGGCCATCCACACTCACTTCCAGCCCACCAGAGTTTTCTGCCCCAGTGCAGAAATGAGAGCCTGTCCTGTGGAGCCCACTGCCACTTGGGCGAGAAGGACAAGGACACGAAGATGAAGAGGAGGAGGAGAATGACGAGGATTTGCAGGAGCAGGCAAGGAGCAGGTCAGGTGGGGCTGTCTGGCTGGGGGGGGGGGAAATCATGGTGCTTAGGTGGCAGCAGTCTGCATGCCCCAACTGTGCCAGGGAGGAAATGAGAGGCCCTGCTTGAATGGGGATGAAAGTACACACACAACCTGCCTCCCTGCTCAGCTGTCGCCCACACCATTGGCAGCAGTTTGGGTGCCCTGGCTGAAGCACACTTTCTCTCATGAAATGCCATCGTGGAATAAACTGAGCCTGGTTTGTTCTCAGTCTTTTCAGTGGCCACAAACTACTAGCATAAGTGCCATTTGATCACAAGGCAAGGAATGTTTCCCCTTTTGCATTGGAGCATCCCAGAAAGGAAAGAGGGGAAGAGAGCAAGGAAGCAAAAAGAGGGAAAGGGGGGAAGGAAGAATGAAGAGGGCAGCTAACAGAAGGGAAGGAAGGAGATTATAATGAGAGAATGAAAGTGTGAGGTTTATCTTGCCTTAGCACTTCATTTCCAGCAGCCCTGCTGCCTTTTACCAACCCCTTGTCCCCTCCTCCTGACCTCTCCTGGTGGTCTCCCATCCTATCATTGAGGATGCTTTGGTTACAAAGCTAGGTCTCATAAGGAGAGAGAGTGGGCCTCCCTCTGACCCACATACTTTGCCCTCCTGCACACACCATGGGCAACTAAGGAGAGTGAGCACAGCAGCAGTGAGAGCACGCCCACCATGGCCTCCAAAATCAACCACAATGGGGCCCTCAATGAAATTGAGTTTGACACCCCTGGACTAACAGATGACCTGAGTGCTGCATGTGTTGCTCTCAAACTTGCATGGATAAAACATCTAGGCCAGCGATGGCAAATCTTTTTTGGCTCACGTGCCATAAGCGGGGGAGCACAGGGGGGGGGTCGTGCGCGGGCATGCTGCACCCATAATGCAATGTGTGACACCTCCCCGCCAACGTGCATGCGTGCATAACAGCTATGACCCCCCTTTTTTGCATGCTTTTTTCACCCTCCCCAGGAGCCAGAGGTTTTATAGGAGCCTGGGGAGGGTGAAAACAGCCTCCCCCCCCCCTCCCTGGAGGCCCTCTGGAGGCTTCAGGAGCTTCTCTGAAGACTCAGGAGGACTAAAAACGACCCTATGAGCAAATGGAAGTGACATCCGGTTTGCTCATAGGGCCAGTTTAAGCCCTTCGGAGCCTTCAGGAGCACTCAGGAGGCTTCCCTGATGGCTCCGGTGGACGAAAAACGACCCTACGAGAAAACCATAACTCACTTCCAGTTTGCCCGTAGGGTCATTTTTAGTCCTCCCAAGGCTTCAGGGAAGCCCCCTGAATGTCCCTGAAGGCTCCGGAGGGCTTAAACCTGCCCTACGAGCGAACCGGAAGTCTGTTCCCAAGCATCCAGTTTGCCCTTAGGGCCCTTTTTTTGGACTCTGGTGGCTTCAGGGACTCCTCCTCAGGCTCCTATAAAGCCTCTGGAGCCTAGGGAGGGCGAAAAATGGCTTTTAAAAAGGCTGAACTGAAATGGCATGCGTGCCTGCCAGGTAACAGGGCAACACTTTGCGTGCCCTGACAAATGGCTCCGCGTGCCACCTGTAGCACACGTGGCATAGGTTCGCCATCCTGGTTCTAGGCGAATTGCCAAGCTTAGCCTAGCAAAGTAACGTCTTGTGAAAAGTAAAATGTGGATTCTGCCAAGGAGCCTTGTGTGTAACTTAAAATGTAAGTTCTGCATTCCCTAACAAAGCTCTGAGTTATACGCCAGAAAATGTATTTCTTTTCCCTTCTAAAGTCCATTGTTTTCAGAGCACTGAGAAAACTCATGAAATTCACATGATATCAATGTATGTTTCTATAGCAATGACGTTCTGTGCAAGCTGTATGAACTGTAAGATGCTTGGAAAAGTTTTTGTCGTGTGCCTGTTTTTCTCTCTCTGCCTGCTCTGTTAAGGTGGGAGACCAAAAGGTTGTCCAGTCTTTTGCTTTCTGCGGAAATAAAAGCTGATAATCCGTAGCCTCATCTTCAGAGTTTATCTTCAGACTTATCAGATTCTGAGCTGCATTCAAAAACCTTCCACAATGAAGAATGCTGTGTTATATTTGGGGTCAGATCAAGTCCACAATATTAGATTTTAATAAATCCAATCTTGTTCTCAGGAAAGCATTAGAATCATTTGTTAATTAGACATTGTTTAAAATATTAAAGACAGAATATTAGCAAGATTGTATAATAAAAGTAGAAAATAATAAACAAATTAAAAAACTATAAATAATGTAAATCATATTACTGTATCTCACCCCTACAATTTATTGCAATTAGATTAACATGTGCAAATGCCAACTGAATTATTCTATTCCAATAAATGGCTTACTATAATTTTGAGGGTGGCTGCATATTTTAATGCTTCTATGGCCCAGATTCTTTGTGGGGGAATCTTTGTAGCTTCTTCTCCAGTTGTACAAGAAACATGGAGACGTCCATGACATTATAAAGCGGTACCAATACTTCACGTGATTTGGATTCTCTCCTTCTGTTGATGCAGCCTAGGATTGCAATGGCTTTTTTTGGCTGCTGCCACACATTGTTGGCTCACATTTGAGAGATTGTCCTCTAAGATTCCAAGGTCCCTCTCACAGTTCCTGCTATTGAGCCAGGTTTCACCTAATCTGTACCTGTACATTTGGTTTTTCTAACCTCAGTGTAAGACTTTACTTTTCTCTACATTGAATTTCATTTTCTTAGGCCCAGGGTTCAAGTCCATCTAGATCCACGTGGACCTTGAGCCTTTCTTCTGGGGTGTTGGCTATTCCTGCCAGTTACTGTCTTCTGTAAATTTGATGAGTTCCCCATCTATCCCTCATCCAAATCATTGATGAAGATGTTGAAGAGTACTGGGCCTAAAATAGAACCTTGGGGTCCCCCACTGCTTCTTTCACTCCATGCAGACGTAGTTCCATTGAGGACCACAGGCTGAGTCCATCTGGAGGTGATGCTGTCTATCCCACATATTTTTAGCTTTTGAACAAGTAGATGGTCGTTTACTTTGTCAAAGCCTTTCTAAAATCCAAGTACTGTATACTATGTGCACTGCATTTCGCTGGTCCATTAATTTAGTAATTTTTGTCAAAGAATGAAATAACATTTATTTATCATCTGTTTTTGGATCCTTCATTCGTTGAAGTAGGTTGTCAATATATAGACTGATTAACAAGGGTTCAAATATGCATCCTTCCCTTCCACCTTGGCAAGTATCAATCCTTCTTCTCATGGCTCCATTGAACCCAAATATCCCTCTTAAACAAGGACCTGGAGAAGGAGCTTGGATCAGGGCCACAAGGCTAAGTTCCATTTTGAGGGCAATCAATTTCCTATATAATATTTCTCTGTTAATTATGACAAATGCACTAATATCTAGAAAGCCAGCAAACTGTGTTTTAGTTTGCTGATATAGATAAGAGATTTTAAGACAAATTGTCAGCAATATTAGATTATTCACATGCAATATTTATTATAAAATCTATATAGCTCTTCACTACCTAAAACCTTCTGGTTCTTCTGCAAGGAATCCATTTTTCTCAAGTTTAACTAAGAGGATCATGGCATAAAGTTTAGCCACAACATCTCCTAGTCAATTTGGTCTATAATTGCTAGACTTCTTTTTATTCCACTTTTTAAACAGATAAAATGCTACTATTGCCAACTTCAATCCGACTGGATATTGTAGAACTTTTTTATATGTCAAAATGAAGATGCCAATTGAGGCCCCAACAACCAGGGATATTTTTTGATCAGTCAAATAGTTGGTAGAATGTCTTCTCCAGAGAATAAATTGCTTGCATTTCAGACCTTTTATGATTAATCTCAACATGAACCTAAAGGGGTAAAATTTTGACATTTTTGCTAATATGGAGAAAAACAGCTCTTGGATTCCATGGAGAAGACATGATTGCATCTATTGCTCACCCACCATCACCCACCCCTCACTTTACCAGATGGAAACACACACAAACCTGTGGGACTTTGTAGGTGCCTCCTAATGTTGACATCTGGATGGAGATCTCCCTTCTAGCTCCATCATAAAGAGCCAGAAGGTTCTCCTTCTTTCCACAGCCGTAGTTGGGGACATTGGCTTCTCCAGTGGAGAGAATGTCCAGCAAGGCATCTGAAGTCCGGAAAGTGCTCAAATAGTTGTCATGGATATTGTAGCCCAGTGTGAGATTGTGCAGGAGCTGGGAATTCTTGTTTATCATTTGAATGTTGAAAATGTATATTAAGGCGATTGGAAAACCATTAATATCCCTATTGTAAAAAAAAATGTTATTATAATGGGCACCAACAAATACTTTTAAAAAATATATAAGCTTCCAAAAGCCTATTGAACCTTAAGCCAACATTGATCCAAAAGCAATGATCAGTTATACAAATATGGAAATGGGCTGAGGTACGACAACTACAACTGGTTCCACCACTACTTTAAATAAAATTCATTATTCAAGGATTGAACTGAGAGAGGAAAATAATCTGCAGCCCTTTCAGCTTTTTTTTCAGGCCTTTTTTTCGATTTGAGTTTCTTTCACAAAATCAGACAAGAGAGAGAAGTCATGGAAATCAAAATCATTCAGGAAATTAGACATATCCCCCAATATAGGAATAAATGAAAAATAAAAACAGAAAAGAAGGAGAGTGTTAGAATGGAGGGAATGCAACTCTATCACCCTGAATGACTTACGGATCACGAAAAACAAACTGAAGAGAAGGAGCCACGTTGAAAAGCAAGTTTGTATGCAATATTTCGTTTCCAGTGGTGACTATACCGATGAGATGGTCTCCTGGGCTGTAAAAGCTCTGTGATCGTTTTCCATCCTGGTGCTCCAAACTCAGCGGGCATTTCATTCCCAGCTTCCCAGAGACTGGATGGGATAAAAGCAGCGTCAGAAGCAGAAGCAGGAGGTCCATCATTCATGGGGCGAATCAATCAATACCTTTCCTGTTTCTAAAGAAGAATGAGAAGAATTCAAAGGAGTCTCACAAGGTGGAATATGATCCAGTTGCTTTCCTGATTCAAATACAGAGAAACACTCAGCTTCATCTGAGAAGCTGAGAGAGATGGACATTCAAGAGCACAGACCTTGTTTGTCCCAAAACTCCCTATTTCTCTGCCCAAAGTCTCCCCTGGAGGATTTGGCCAAAGAGCAGAGCTGAAACTTTTATCATAATTCTCTCTCTCAGGAGGGATCCCTTGATAATTCAACCAGTTCTTGGACTATAAAATTGTTGGGAAATTCTCTGGAGGGAAATGAAAGGGAAATAATCCCCATGTGATTCATAATAACAGGGGCAGGTATCGAATTAAAGCCATCATCTAGAATTGAGAGGTTTGGGGTCTCCATGCTTGAAACTGACCCCAGAGGGAATACACAGCACCTGTGGCTGAAGAAACAAATACATCTGAGATTTGTTGGCATAGTAATAAAAGACAAAACTCCAGGGACCAGTTAATGGCAGAGCATATCACAGAACTGAAATAGTTGGCAGCTGAGTTGGAACAAAAATGTTCTTTATTTTGAAAGCTAATGCTCAAGGGCACCACACAAAAGGGCTGATGCTACAGCATGGCCTGTCTCCAAGAACAAAATCAACTTTATTGAAAAAACTAGTTACCAGAATTTTTCAGAGTTAAAAAAAAATGAGAGAGAGGGAGGGGGGGGAAGAGAGAGGTTAGAAAAAACAAAATCAGGGCTGCCTCTCACCCCAAGGAATGAACACAGGAGGGAAGGAAGGAGAGGGGGAGGGGGGAAAGTTAAAAGAAATGAGTGAAAAGATGTCAAAATCAAGGCATGAAATAAGGATGCCTTAGGAGATAAATGCCTCTTTGCTTATGTTATGATATTACTTTTATAGTTTCAACTTGGGTTGTTGAGAAGAGTTGCTTCCTACTGTGCTAATAATTGTTTAAAATTAATAAATGAAAGTCAACAGTTAGGGTGTTTGGAAAATAACATCATAGCCATAGATGGCTATTTGATGGTGAGTCAATAGAGTGAATTAACATCTTCCCTTATTTAGAGTACTTTTCTCCAGAACTGAAAGTTCACTCACTCTTGTTCAATGAAGCGCTTTTAGAGCAGGGGACTCAGTGAATTTGCTGCTTAAATTTTAAAAACCTCCAGCTTCCTTAGCCCAATATATTAAAGTCTGTATTTCCAAACTCCTATATCAAACTATAGTCAAAATAGTCGTTGCTTAGTACAATTCCAGTCCCAGCATCTGAAGGGTATCTTAGAGATGAATAAAAGAACTTTAGCTTCTGTCCTCAGAACTAATTTAGGAAGTTGTTCATTTCTCTCTCTCACTAAAATTAGGGAATATTATTATTGATCTAAAATGAAATTAGTGGAAAATGAGAGAACCCCAAAATCTGGTCTGTCAGAACTAACAAAATTTCAATTACGGACCACTTTCCTTGAACATCTGACAAATCCTATTAGGAGCTGAGGTTTCCCTGTCTCTTGCGTACTCGGAGAACAAGTTCAAGAGAAGGCTGCACAAAGAATCTGGGATATCCGAGCAGAGAAAGATACACCCAACCTCTCAATAAGGTTGGCACATTGAAGTGGATGAGCTGCTACAAACAGACCTCCCAAATTGCCAAGTATTGAGACGCAGAAATATCTCAGGGTCGTATTTATTTGAGCAACATTTGAAAAGCTATTCATAATGGTTAATTAAAGAAATATAATCAACTGCTTATAATGAAAAGGATTTCATTTGTGGAGTTAAGAAGATGTCATGCATTTTAATACATCTGTTATTGGAATGTCTACTGTCTAAGAAAGAGAAAGATCTTGGACTGCATTGTTAGACAAATGACTCATTGCTTAAATCAAAACAATTGATTTTCTGGGTGGTCAGAATTCCAAAATTACATATAATGCAGCCCCTTATTGGAGCAAAACTCTTCCATTGAGTACTGGATATTTGGGTATGACTGTGGCAAATTTTAAGGGTAATGCATAAATATGTTTTCCAATCTTTATTCATATTCTTTCTCACTTATTTTTTTATTACTTTCCATTTTTATATATGGATTTATTGTGCTCTGTGTTCTACATTATTCATCTTGACATGGCTTAATGGCTAATTGACAATCAATTCTTCTAATAGGTTCCTGAGAACCAGGTTGGAGTTATTAAAATCTAACGTTTGGGATTTGATCTAACCCCCAATATAACATGGCATTCTTCATTGCTTTTTTAGATCAGTGATAGAATTGCTTCAGAGACCCTGAGAGATAAAACCAGTTTCCCTTTTTCCACCAGATGTTCCCCAAAGAAGGATTCCAGTACCCAGTAATTGTCCAGCTGCTCCTCCATTTCAGATGGACCCTGATTGGCCTCTTTGCTTCAGACACCGAGAAGGGAGAGAATTTCATGAGGATTTTCACCCCTATGCTGGTCAGGAATGGAATCACAACGATTCTCCACAGATGGAAATACAGCTCCCCTCTCTAAGTGGAGACAAGTCAATGTCTTTGTTCACTTCCTGGAAAATGTTCCTCTTGCAAACCAAGTTCTTCCTTTCCATTCAGCACTTGCACACTTGCCAGGATCCACTGAAGGGAAAGTTTGGATCTTGCCAATCTTGGGTGAAGCGACAATGAGAAGGCCCAGGCTTTTCAAATATGTCCACAGTATTTGGAACTTTGCTTTTCAGGAAAAAAGTCCTAAGGATGATCCCTTTGAACACAGTTTCTTTGTGGGACCTCAATATCGAGATAAGTATTTTCACTGTTCTGTTTCAAAGTTTAGTTTAGTTTATACTTTATTTGTATGCTGCCCTTTTCCCTGGGGGGACTCAGGGCGGCTCACAATTGGAGGGAGGGGAAAGACAGACAAGTTACAAACATAGAAACCATACATCATTAAAAACACAACAGTCATACCATTCGAGTGGGGTTACAAGTCTTTAGCCCCAGGCCTGTTGGAACAGCCAGCTTTTAAGGGCTATGCAGAAGGCCTGGAGGATGGTGAGGGTACGAATCTCCATGGGGAGTTTGTTCCAGAGGGTCGGAGCAGCCACCGAGAAGGCTCTCCTCCGGGTAGTTACCAGTCGACATTGGCTGGCTGATGGAATTCGGAGGAGGCCTAATCTATGGGATCTTATTGGTCTAGAGGAGGTAATTGGCAGTAGGCGGTCTCTCAAGTACCCAGATCCAATACCATGAAGGGCTTTGTAGCTGACAACTAGCACCTTGAAGCGTACCCGGAGATCAACAGGCAGCCAGCGCAGCTCGCGGAGGATAAGTGTTACGTGGGTGAATCGAGGGGCACCCATGATCGCTCGCGCGGCTGCATTCTGGACCAGCTGAAGTCGCCGAATACTCTTCAAGGGCAGCCCCATGTAGAGCACGTTGCAGTACTCCAGCCTAGAGGTCACAAGGGCACGAGTGACTGTTGTGAGAGCCTCCCAGTTCAGGTAGGGACGCAACTGGTGCACCAGGCGAACCTGGGCAAATGCCCCCCTGGTCACAGCTGACAAATGGTGTTCGAAAGTCAGCTGTGGGTCCAGGAGGACTCCCAAGTTGCGGACCCTATCTGAGGGGTGTACAATTTGACCCCCCAGCCTGAGAGATGGAACACTTGGCCAATTAGTGGGAGGGAAGCACAGCAGCCACTCGGTTTTATCTGGATTGAGTACAAGCTTGTTGACCCCTATCCAGTCTCTAACGGCCTCAAGGCCCTGGCTCATCACGTCCGTCGCTTCATTGAGTTGGCACGGGGCGGACAGATACAGCTGTGTATTGTCCACATACTGGTGGTATTTTATCCCGTGCCGTCAAATGATCTCACCCAGCGGTTTCATGTAGATATTGAAAAGAAGGGGGGACAGGACCGAACCCTGCGGCACCCCATATGTTAGGGGCCTAGGGGTCGATCTCTGCCCTCCAACTAACACCGACTGCGACCTGTCCGAGAGGTAGGAGGAGAACCACTGTAAGACAGTGCCTCCCACCCCCACCTCCCGCAGTCGTCGCAGAAGGATACAATGGTCGATGGTATCAAAAGCTGCAGAGAGGTCAAAAAGCACTAGGATGGAGGCATGACCTCCATCCCTGGCTCTCCAGAGATCATCGGTCAATGCGACCAAAGCAGTTTCCGTGCTGTAGCCAGGCCTGAAGCCTGACTGGAATGGGTCCAGATAACTGGTTTCCTCCAAGGACCGTTGGAGCTGAAAGGCCACCACTTTCTCAACAACCTTCCCCACAAAGGGGAGGTTGGAGACTGGACGGTAGTTGTTTAGGATGGCTGGATCCAAAGATGGTTTCTTCAGGAGGGGTCTCACCACCACCGCCTTTAATGCGGGGGGAAAGACCCCCTCCCAAAGGGATGCGGCAACAACCGCCTGGATCCAGCCCCGTGTCTCCTCCCTGCTGTTAACAACCAGCCAGGAGGGGCACGGGTCCAGTACACATGTGGAGGCACCTACAGCTCTCATGGCCTTGTCCACGTCCTCAGGGGTAACAGCTTGAAACTCAACCCAGCGATGGCTTACCAGATTATCCCTTAGTGCCTCGGCTGGTTCTGCAGAATTGGAGTCCAGGTCCGCCCGGAGCCGAGCAACCTTGTCCGCGAGGAATTGGACGTAATCCTCAGCTCTGCCCTGCAGCGGATTGCCCGTGTCCCTCCTATTTAGACGGGTTGGGCTGAGAGAAAGTGACCGGTTCAAAGGGACCCAGCTGGCTTTCATGGATCAGGGATGACTGGAACTCCCTTTCTAGCCTGATGCCTTAACCACTAGACCAAACTGTCTGCATCAAGAAGTGCCCTCCCTCAGGACTCAGGAGGTTTACATGGAAAGGTTAACTGATTCATTATTTACCTCTAATAACGCTTTTATGAAGATTCAGCACATTATACAGGAAATCTTTCAAATCTTAAGAGTTACCTTAATACTGTAGACTTTACCTATATAGATATTTAAAAATGATAATTTCTTTTTTCTGTGGAATTGTTAAGAAATGCATCTTGGGAAATATTCTTGTTTTCTGCTGTTCTCCCAAAAAGCTATTTCCTGAAATGTAAAGAATGTTAAAGAAATATTGTTTTTGGGTTTTCTCAGATGCAGGAAAATGCACCAAGTGTCAGGATGATAAATGTCCAAATGAGGACAGAGTCCAATGTATCTCCAAAATTATAACCCTCCTCTCTTATGAAGAACATCAGGGCATCATCCTGGTCTCTTTTGCACTATTCTTGTTCCTAACCAGAGGGTTTGTTTTAACAACCTTCATTAAACACAGAGAAACTCCCTTGTCAAAGCCAACAACTGGGAACTCTCCTACATCCTCCTCATCTCCCTCCTGCTTTGCTTCTTGTCTCCTTCTCTCTTCAGTGGTCAACCAAGGAAAGCCACCTGCCTTCTCCGACAAACGGTTTTCAGCATCATCTTCTCAGTTGCCGTTTCTTCTCTCTTGGCCAAAACCATCACGGTGGTGCTGGCTTTCCTGGCCACAAAACCAGGAAATCGAGTGAAGAGATGGTCCATCATCCTTTCTAAGTCCAGTATGTTAATTGCCATGTGGCAGGACTCCAAATATTTGTATCAAAAGATTATATTATTCATTATTAACCTGTAATAATGTAGCTTCCTATGGACTTACTTGGACTTAATCTTCGTAAATGTCAACGTCCATAAGGCAGTGACCGTTGCATTGTGAAGGCCAGGGGCAGGACATCACGGATTACAGCATGCCATTGATCCCGATTTAGGGCGGCTTGTTGGGCATCGGTTATCGAAAAATGGAGTGGTTGAAGATTGTGAGCCACTTGGGATATCCACGTTTTCTTTGGGGCATTTCGTGCGATTTTCCACCCATCCGGTTGCAGCGAGTTAATCGATCGGTAAGGTAATCGGCTATTGTCCATACGGCAAACGTGTCCAAACCACGTAAGTCGTTGTCTTCTTAGGTAAAGTTCGATTGTAGTTTGGTTTTTACACAACTGCAATACCGTTTCGTTTTTCCACCGGTCCCGTAGAGTTATGTGCAGAATGTTGCGCAGGCATCTTAGCTGGAATTACATGAATTATGAATTACATTACACATTACACCAGAAATAATTAACACCCTAGGAGTTTCCTCAACTTCATATACCTAGCTACTTTAAAAAAAACCCATCCTTCTTATGCTATTTTTAATGAAAAATAAAAGGAACAAAATATTAAAGAAAATTGATTTTTGGTTTCTCAGATGCAGAAAAATGCACCAAGTGTCCAGATGACAAATATCCAAATGTATCCCCAAAGTTATAGCCTTCCTGTCTTATGAAGAACATCTGGGCATCATCCTGGTCTCTTTTGCCCTGCTCTTGTTCCTAACTACAGTCCTTGTTTTAATTATCTTCATTAAATATGGAGAAACTCCCCTTGTCAAAGCCAACAACCGGGACCTCTCCTACATCCTCCTGGTCTCCCTCCTGCTTTGCTTCTTGTCTCCTTCTCTCTTCATTGGTCAACCAAGGAAAGCCACCTGCCTTCTCCGACAAACGGTTTTCAGCATCATCTTCTCAGTTGCTGTTTCTTCTCTCTTGGCCAAAACCATCACGGTGGTGCTGGCTTTTCTGGCCACAAAACCAGGACATCGGGTGAAGAGATGACGTAGCAGGCCAAACCTGAACACAAAGGAGCATCTTACAGCCAGAACAGATGTAAAAACATGAGAAATAACACCATTATGATATTGGAAGAATTATTAAAGTTTCTTTCATTTGAAAGGAGATGTTAATTCTTTGTATTGTATGCAGGAGTCAAAGAAAATCATATGTATATGTTTCAAAATGGGAAATTATTGAATGGAATTTTGGTAGCTCCCTTTCCTTTCAGCTCAATAAATTTTTGCTAAAGTTAACTATGTAAAAGCCATTCAGAGGAATTTTCTGTTCAGCAACAGTTACTGAACAGGATACCTTATAGAAAAATAATTTGGGCCCTTGTTCCTATTGACAGCAGCTAAAAGTGTGTATGTAAGAGAGAGACTGAGTAGGAAAAGAGGTGATGTGAAATGCCATGTTTGATTGGCTCTCAGCTGAGGAGGCAAATCTTCATCCCTCTTATATAATTCTTTCTTTATTTCCTGATAAAACCTCCTTTACAGAAAGTGTTCAGCAGAACAGCTGCCTGGAATTTCAATTTGGGATTGTTTTTATTTTGGTATGTACTTCATGCCAAAATTTTAAAAAGTAAAAGAAGTGAAGTATGTAAAGAAATTTCTGCTGTGTTTTTTTTTTTATTTCCTCAACTAGAGAAATAAAATAGCAATTTTCAGGCCCTTTAATTTCCCACTCTACAATTTGTACCTAAAGCATTTTCTCTGCTCCTCTTCCAAGCTTGTCTTGTCTGTGAAGGGCTGGAGAAGATGTCCAGAGAAAGGAGACTTTGAGACTCTCCCCAGGAGGAGGTTGGAGGGATCCTGTCTAAAGGCAGCCACATCATTGACCAGGACACAAACCTTCAATGCTGCATAATATCCATCCAGGCCCAACAAGGGGGAGAATAAGGGAGGGGGGACTTCTAGGTTTCTAGGAAGAGGCACCCATGGAAGCTCTTCTGCTCTCCAACCACAGAGATTGCTGATCAGTTGGTAATCCATGTTTAGGTATCAGAATGGCTCCTAATTGCAAACAGGATCCCTTTGCAAATTCCATTTTAAGGAGATAAGAAAAGCTCTGATGGAAAAGACCAAGGTCACTCCAAGATTCACAGAAATAATTCTGGTTCTCCCACAAGCAGAAGGCGGCAGAGACTTATGACTTTGCCCCAGATGGAACAGGTGTTTTCCCACAGTTTCACTTTTGTCTATCACCCCACACAATATTGGACACTCAGCCATCTCACACTCTAGGAATCCCCAATTCTGGGTATTCTACATTAATCTGAGAACTTTTCTCCAAGTTTCACACCCCACATTCAATAAGAATGAAGGCGGGACTGGAACTCAAGAGTCCTGGGGATTGGCCCAAAGTCCCCCAGGAACTTTTCATGCCTAAGGGGGGATTAGAACTCAGAGCCTCCTGAACTTTGTCCCAAGCTCACCCAGTTGGCATTCATGCCTAAAGCAGAACTATGTTTATAATCTAAACTTTCAAATCTTGGTCTTTTTTATTCAATCTTCCTTTGGATTAGGGATTTCCTGTCTGGCCGCTCTCAGAGATCAGATTAGGTAATCACATCTCTTCAGCCCTTATTCTTAATACTGGTACAGCACAGGGTTGCGTGTTGAATCCCTTAATCTATTCTCTTTATGTGCATGACTGCATTCCCACTCACACCAGTAATACTATTCTTAAATTTGCAGATGATACAACAATTGTGTTCCCCCCTCTCCAGGGGGGGGGGATGCGTCTGCCTATCGAGGTGAGGTGGAACAGTTGCTTTCATGGTGTGTAAACAATGACTTGATCCGTAACACAAATAACACCAAGGAGCTGATAGTGGACTACAGAAGGAATTGATCAGACATCCAGCCCTGACTTATCAATGGAGACCGAGTGGAGCAAGTGGCCAGTGTTACGTTTCTGGGTCTTGTCATAAAAGAGGACCTGACCTGGGACGATCACATTGCAGCCCTGCTCAAAAGGGCCCAGCAGAGACTAAACTCCCGGAGACTTCTCAGGAAACAACAGCGGAATGGAAAATTGCTGCTGACCTTCTACTGCTGCTGCACTGTGGAGAGTATTTTAACTGACTGCACCTGTGTTTGGTTTGTGTGTGTGTGTGTGTGTGTGTGTGTGTGAGAGAGAGAGAGAGAGAGAGAGAGAGAGAGAGAGAGAGAGAGAGAGAGAGAGAGAGAGAGAGAGAGAGAGAGAGAGAGAGAGAGAGAGAGAAAGAAAGAAAGAAAGAAAGAAAGAGAAAAGAGAAGGAAAAGAGTTGGGGAAGAAGCTGTAGGAACCAAGATCTATCATGGTTGCCTGATCCTCTCCCTGAAAATGCCAGAATGATGGGAAATGCCATGTTTGACTGGCTGTCAGCTGGGGAGGGAAATTGAATATATAATTCTTTCTTGATTTCCTGATAAAACCTCCTTTGCAGAAAGGGTTCAGCAGAACAGCTGTCTGGGATTTCAGTTTGGGATTGTTTTTATTTTGGTATGAACTTCATACCAAAATAATAAAATCAAAGTAAAAAAAAATTCCACTGTATTTTTTTTTCTTTGATCAACCAGAGAATTAAAATAGCAGTTTTCACACCCTTTAATTTCCCACTCTACAATTTCTACCTAAAGCATTTTCTCTGGTCCTCTTCCAAGATTGTCTTGTTCTCCCCCCGGAAGAGGTTGGAGAGAGAGAGGGGGGGATCCCTGCTTTAGTCAGGGCACTCAAACTGCTGGCAATGGTGGTGGTGATGGGGGAGCCAACTGAGCAGCCGTTTTTCTCCTCCTCCTCCACATTCAAGCAGGGCCAGTGGTGAAATTCTATTTTTTTTTACTACCGGTTCTGTGGGCGTGGCTTGGTGGGCGTGGCAGGGGAAGGATGCTGCAAAATCTCCATTCCCTCCCCACTCGGTCCAGCCAGAGGTGGTGTTGGTCGGTTCTCCAAACTACTCAAAATTTCCACTACCAGAAATCTCCAGAACCGGCTGAATTTCACCCCTGAGGAGGGCGTCTCAATTCTCCCCCAGTGCAGCAAATTCCAGCTTCACTCGGGGCATGCAAGTTAGCTTGTATTTTAATTTGACTTACTTTCTGTCTTTTAAAACGATGTTCAGGCTCATTACAGACTGGAATGTAGGAATAGCCTTCGACATTGCTAACCGGGGAAGATAAACTGGCTGGAAATTAGCTCCGGATAAGAAAAAAGTTTGTCCATACAAATTGGGGTCTGGTTTATCTCTTTCTTGAACTATAAGCAACTGTGTTCCTTTACATGTGTGCCCCTTCTCATGTCAGACCTCAATTTAATGAATGTGTGATATTATGGGATGCAAATATGTAACATGTTTGGGTACATGTAACTGATTTCCTAGGCAAAGGTTGCTTTTACCTGTCCAATCAACTTTCCCCTTTCATTTTTCTTTGTTGTGCCAATGATAAAAAGGGATGTAAGAGGGGTCTCTGGGTTCTTCCTTTTCATAGGCAGATCCCACTTTGTCAAGGCAGCCTCAAAAACGGCTTCTAAGTGATCTTCCAACTTGATCGCTTATTGGGAAGTTGAACCAAGGCAGATTTGACTATCAGGCACAAGGAGTTTTAAAATCACATCCAGTTTAGGATTAGTACAGGGCCATGATGGTGAACCTATAGCATGCATGCTCCAAGTGGCATGTGTAACCATGTCACTTGACACGTGCAGCCTTGCCTGTTTGTCTTTCAAGTTTCTGGCGCACTGTACTTCTCGCACCTGGCAATGGTGAAAACCAGCATGCGCGCCGGCCAGCTGATCGTTGGTGTTTAAGCACATCAGAACCCGGAGGTTCGGCTTTTCCGGAGCACAATCCCTTAGCCCCTGGAAGTGCCAAAAACCAGTGTGCACATGCGAGCCTGTCAGCTGATCATTGGCCACACATGCGCCCCAAAACCCAGAAGTTCAGCTGTTCTGGAGTGCAACCACAACAAGCACACCCACACAAAGTGTTCAGGTGCATGATGTTTCCACAACTTTTGGGCACTTGGTGCAGAAAAGGTTTGCCATCCCTGGCTTAGAGACTTCTAAGAAGCAACCAGGATAGCTTCCAAACCATGATCAGGGTCTTAGGGTTATGTGTAAGTCCAACTAATTGTGGCATGTTTCACATCTGGTGGCCATAAAAACCCATGGTTTCTGCCTTATGCAAGCCGGCCAATGACTAATGGTCTCTTCAGGTGTGTTTGTTGTTTTCCAAAATGGAGGTCAGGTATGGAGAGTTGTTGGTCTGCGTCCTTGTTTTTCAAACTTTAAGATGAATGGACTTCCACCCCCAGAATTCCCCACTCAACAATGCATCTCCCAGGATTCACTGGCCATCAAGCTGTCCAGGGAATTCTGGGAATTAAAGTCAGTTCATCTTCAAGTTCCCAGTCTGAAAAATGCTGGTCTGTATTCTCCCCTTGTGTCAGGAGTTAAACTCTGCACCAAGACTTGGCTAATCCACACATTTCTGAATAAGCAGGAGACAATTTTCCAGATGAATCCTGGGTTGTTTGGCTAATCCCTGATTAGGCTTCCTCCTTTTTAAGCTTTTGTTTTATATCTCTGGTTTTTATCTTTCTCTCCCCCCTTGGAAGGTCCAGCCCTGCATGGCTTCTCCCCCACAGGAGCATCTCCTGGAAAGACACGAAGCCAACGCAAAGCTGGAGAAATCCCCTTTGGCTGTGTTCTCCCTCCTCAAATTCAGACCCATAAACCAGGATAGTCTCTCCCAAGGAATGAGGGGTGGTGGGAGCTGCCCCAGATCCCCTCCTCCTTCCTGGCCATCTTGGGCCTTTTCTATGGGTCTGGGCTTTGCTTTCCCGAGTGCCTTATGCATGAAAACAGGTGGCAGTGGAACATGGGACTTGGGCTCCTCCCTTCCCAGGACTCAGAAGATGGAACTTGGAGGGGGCTTCTGCAGATCTGCTTCCCTCCCCCAACATGATGCTCCCCAGCTTTCTTCTGCCAAGAAGGGCTCCCCACTCAGCCAGGCACAGTCCTATCTGTCATCCCTACAAGAGCCCCCTTGCCTGGCCTCTGCACGGGAAAGTGAGGCAGGGGAACATGGGATATGGGCTCCCACATTCCCTGGTCTCAGAAGATGTAAGTTGAAAGGAAGATTTTGCATATATGTTTTCCATCTGCAACACGAGGCTCCTGAGCTCCCCGTTCTTCCCCCACCCCCTTCATTCCTCCCTTGGGGTGAGAGGCAGCCTTGATTTCTCCATCTCTTTTCACTTGGTTTCCTCTGACTTCTCCCTCTCTGTGTGTTTATTTGTGGGTGTGATTGTTTTCAACTGGGCAAAGTTCTGAGAACTACTTTTCCATTCAAGTTGACTTTATTCTTGCAGTCTGGCCACACTGTTGCATCAGCCCTTTTGTTGAGCATTGCCTTTCAAAAGAAAGCAAATGTTGGTGTAGACTCAGCAGGCAGCTACTTCAGATCCGTGACATGCTGGGGCATTAACTGTCTCCCGGGGTTTTCTCTCTAACCACGATGGCAACAAATGTCACATTTCTAGTTAGCTTCAGCCACAGGTGCCGTTTATTCCCTCCGGGGCCAGTTTCAAGCATGGAGCTCCCAAACCTCTCAATTCTAGATGACGGATTTAATCCAATCTCTGCCCCTCTTATCATGAGCCACATGGGGATTATTTCCCTTTCATTTCCCTCCAGAGAAATGCCCAACAAACTCTGAGTGTGAGATCTAGTTGAATCCCCCAGGGATCCCTCCTGAGGGGGAGAATGATTATCCTCCGAGATTCCACTCTGCTCTGTGGCCGAATCCTCCAGGAAGACTCTGGGCAGAGAGCCAGGGAGAGTGTGTTTGTGTGTGTGTGGGGGGGGGGGCAGCTTCTCTCTTCTCCCACCCTGTTCCTGCTGGAGATCTTGGCTTCAGGCAAAAAGGGTCCCTGGGTCATTTCAGGCTCTGGACTCCCCCCTGAAGATCGGGGCTGCCTGGATCCCTCCCATCAAAGGGGGGAAAGAAGGGCTAGATACAAAGGGAGCCCCCCTCCCCAAAACTCCTTTTCCATCTCTGCTTCCTAGCAATTCCAGGGGAGAAAGTTTTTCCTGGAGTCCCTTGGATCCCCTCCCCCCACAAAGCCCCTCTTTCTGCACAGGAGGGTTGGGGGGGGGGTCCTGGGCTGTGGCTGCATTTCCCCCTTTCACCCTCTCCCCATTAGGGCAAGGGCTGGGAAAGAACCTCTGGGGCTCCTGCAGATGTGGAAGAGGGACGTCCCTTCGCTGGGCTGGGAAGCTCTGTGGATTCTACTCTGCCGTCTGTGATAGAGAAAGGTGTGTGTGTGTGTGTGTGTGCGCGCGCGCGCCTGTCTGTCTGTGTTGAGAGAGAGAAACACTAGCAGAATCGCAGGACCTGTAACCATTGTGCCTGCTGTCCCCATTTATTTCTGTCCATTCCATTCAGACTCATCTTTATTCTTACACCTATTATCTTCTAAACGATTGAAAAATCTGCCACCCCAAAAGCCCCCGCCAGCGCCAGCGGTTCAAGGCAGGGGAAAGAGGGGGGGAGGCAGGGGGCGCCTCACTGCAAAGGGGGGGCAGAGCGAAGCAGGACTGCCTCGCGCAACAACCCCCCCCACACACACACACAGACACACGACAGATCGAGGGAAGCCTCCGAGACTCGCGTGTAGAACTCCCGGAAGAAGCCGAGTCGCCAGCTTCAGAGGACAAACGGAGCATGCGCTTGAGAACATTGCCCGCAGTTGCTCCTGGATGTGGGGGGGGGGGATAATTCCACATGGGAGGATGGTTGTATTCCTTTCCGCTCTAGGACTTAACACCTCTCTGGGCTTAACCTTTGCGCTGCTCTCTAGATCAGTCAGGAATAGATGATGTGGACTATGAACATGAACCACCGGGCCTCAGTTGGCGTCGGCCCTTTCTCGTGAGCTGAGCTCCTTCGTGTCATAAACTCCAACCTCCCACAGATATCCTGGACCACAGAACCCATAATCCCCTCTTAATGCCAGACTACTCTCCCCACCATGCACTGCCAAAGGAGGGAGACCAGAAGGGCCCCTTGGTCTCCACTCCCCGTATCCCCCCACCCAAAAGCCCCCGCCAGCGTCCCCACCCAGCACACAGACAGACACACACACACACACAGACACCCCGAGCCTCGCGCGATAAACGCCCGAAAGAAGCCGCCTAGGCAGCTTCAGAGGACAAACGGAGCCTGCGCAAGAGAATGTTGCCCACAGTTGCTCCTAGATGGGAGGGGGAGGGAGAGAACTCCAGGGGGGAGGATCTGTTGCAAGGAGCCGCTTCTCCTTTCCGCTCTAGGACTTAACACCTCTCTGGGCGCATCTCTCTTGCCTCTGGTTCGCAAAGGGAGCGGCCGTGACCGGTGGCAACCACCAGAGGGCTCGCTGCGCAGGTGGCAAAGTCCTGGCAGCCTTCGAGCTTCAGAAGGGAACTGAGCATGCGCGACTACCTTTTGCCCCTTTCACGCTTTTTTCACTCCCCAACCTGATGAAAAGTCACGGAATGGGGGGGGGGTGCTTCCTCAGCTTCGGCTCCCTTTGCACCTACATAGTGACACCCCCCGCCACGGACCACCGAACCATGAAGCTGCAAGAGGGTCTGGCGAGGCGGGGGAGGGTCCGGGAGGACCGTCCCCAGGAAGGGAGGCTCACCGCATGGCAGTCTGCAGTGGGGGTCTTGTAAGGGTTAGAGGGTTGCTGGGGGGGGGCTTCCTATCCCTTCTGAGCCACAATCGGAGCCAGTGCGGGAATTTCTTTCCTTTTAGACTTCTTTCCCACGTGATGCCAGGAACGTTTGGATGCTCTTTGCGAAGACCAGAAAGGAATCTCGCCTTTAGGGGATCTCCCCAGCATTGCCAAGCAAAGGGTGGGTGGCCACTGTCCTCCCCCCCCCCGGACAACCTAGGATTTCCCTGCAGGAGAGCAGCTGCTGGCAGCATTGCTGGGGGTTCCCTGCAGGGGGCTGGGAGGGGGACATTTTGTGACCCCTCCTGGGAGGGAGAGGGATGCAAGCCTCCCTTCCCTGTGTGTGTGTACGTGAACGCACAGACGTGTGTGTGTGTCTGTCTGTCTGTCTGTGTCTGTGTGTGTGTGTGTGTGTGTGTGTATCTACTTGGGGGATCTAACTCTGGACTGAGGAAGGGGCTCTGTCTGAAGGCATCAAAATCCCAGGAGTTCTCACCTGCCTCCATTCATCCCCTTCTGCCACAGTCACACTCTGGCCCTTTGTGCGCAATTGTGGGTCTTTGTGTTGAATATCTGAATATCGTTTCAACATTTGGGGAGGCTTCCAAATAAGCCTATAGATGGTCCTTGACGTACGACCACAATGGAGCCCAGAATTTCTGCTGCTAAATAAGACAGTTGATAAGTGCATTTTCCTGCCATTTTACGACCTTTCTTGTCACAGTTGTTAAGTGAATCTTCCCCACTGACTTTGCTGGCCAGAAGGTCCCAAAAGGCCATCCCATGAGTCTGGGACACTACGACCATCATAAATATGAGACAGTTGCCAAATGTCTGATCACGTGACCATGGGGATACTGCAGTAATTGTAAGCGTGAAAAAAGATCATAAGTCCCTTTTTTCAGTGCTGTTGTTAACTTTGAACTAAATGATCCGTTGTAAGTGGAGGCCCTCCTGCTCTTTGTCCAGGGCTGTTTAGGCAGAGACACAACTGTCCTTGCAGCTTCTGCCTCAGTCGAAGAACCCCGGATGCTCTCCAAGGGCAGCCCCACCGAGAGAGCCTTGCGGTAATCCATCCTTGGGGGTGAGCAGGGCCTGAGTGGCCGTGAAGGGAGCCAGGTGGCCCAGGAAAGGGAGCGACTGGGGGGCAAAACCCCAAACTCTGCCATGGCCCCTCCTGACCACGGCTGCCCCCCCTGCTCCTCAGGCAGGAGTTGTGGATCCAGAAGGACCCCCAGATCAGGCCCTGGGGGGGGGTCTGGGCTGCTGCTCCCCCGCCCATCCATCCACCCTCAGAGGAGATAAAGTCAAAAGGGAAAAACAACTCAGGCCCCCCATTCACTCCTGCCAGGTTCAGCTGAGGGTTTTGTCCCCCATCCAAAGCCCTGCGACCTTCAGGCGCCTGGAGAAGGACGCTGGTCTCTCTTCCTGGGGTGTCTTTGTCTCCTCAAAGAGAGAGAAGCCAAGTTGTGGGGGCTCCGAGAAGCCAAGTCTCCCCTTGTGGAGGGGCAGAAAGAAGGGAGGAGGGGGCTTTCCAGGAGCAGGAGGGGCTCCTGGAGGGAAGGAGCATTTCACTCCCCTCTGCAGGAGACGGAAAAAAGGAGGATGGTTTCTTCCACTTTTCCCTCTTCAGTCTGGCCTTTCCTGCCTCTCCCTCCTCTTCTGAGTCCAAGGGAAGTGGGGCCCACTTAGGAGTAGAAAGAAACCGGTTCCTCTGGTGACCTCCAGGAAAGGCCCAGCAAGGAGGCCTTCAATTCTCTGGGAGGGAGTCAGAAGGAAAACAGCCTCCAATGTCATCCAATTATAAGCAGAGGGGAAAATATTGCGGAGGGTCAAAGAAGACACAAGAATTAGGTAGACAGATCTCCCGTTCTTGTCTTTGAATGGGAGTTTCTTTATTTCTGTCTAGGAGTGGATGAGGATTAATCAGAGTCCAATCTTGCAAGGAACTGGACGTAACCCGGGAGGAGGGTCCCCTCCATCTCAATGGGAACCTCAAAGGTATTGAAGGAAAAGCAGCCAGAGAGCCAAGAGGAGAAGCCATTTCAACCCTCGATGGGTAGAAAGAGTCCCAGGAAGAGGAGATCCCTCCCTTCCCCTCAAAGGATCCCCTCAGGGGGAAACCAGATCCATGCCGGGAGGGTGGAGAGGCCTTCAGAAGGAGCCCTTCTCTTCTCTCCCAGGAAAGAGGCCGCAAGAGGGAGCAACCGTCGGAATGCGAGGACTGGGGAGGAAGAGTTTCCCAGAAGGAGAAGCTCTAAAGAGGAGACGCAGGGAGGGTGGAAAGAGCTTCAGAGACGGGATCTCTGGATGACCATATAACGGGCAGTTGAGTGCAGTTTCCCATTCCTCCCTTTCTTACCCCCAATGACCATCATTATTCTCATCATACACTTACTGTTTTCATCTTCTTTATGTCTCTAAATATATTTTCTACTTATTTTTTAGCCTTCTCCATTTCCAAACTCCTTTTTTATTTTCCAACCATTGGTAAAATACTTCCCAAATTATGTAACATCCAGTTTGCTCTTTCTCCTTCATTGCTAATGTTAATCTGCTCATTTCTGCACATTCAGATATTTTCCTTACCACCTTCTCATCCATAGGAATCTCTACACTTTTCCAATGTTGTGCAAATGCAATTCTAGCTTCAGCTAATAAATGAAGGATTAAATCTACATTCTCTTTATTATCAATAGGGCAGCTTTTTGTGGGCCTGTTTGGGGAGTTTGAATAAACACCTGTAGACTCTTGGCGTGTGTGTGTGTGTGTGTGTGTGTGTGTGTGTGTGTGTGTGTGTGTTTGTGTGATTTGTGTGTTTGTGTGTGTTTGTAAGAGGGCAGCATTGTTTCGTATTGGTCCGCTGGGGATTCATCCTGGGATCCTGGGAAAACGTGATTCGCTGGTTGTACCTGCATTTCTCTGCACATCCCGTGTTTCTCAGGCATTGCGTCGTCTGAAGGCCCGTTCTGGTCTCGGCAGTGCCTGCGTGCATCTCCCCGACCTGATGCTTCCAGCCCCAGAGAAGGAATTTGGAAGGAGTGTGGAGCGTTTGTCTCGGATTTCGGAGATGGGAGGGCTGGGCCAGAACTAGCAGCAGCACAAATGAGAATTCTCCCTTCTTGAGCGTCATCGGTCTCCGGGCAGAGTCCTTTGGGGCTTCAGCTGAAGGAGGAAAGCCAGTTCTGCAGGGAGAAAGAGGCGGGGAAAGTGGGAGGGGGGATCTTGGCCTGAAGAACCTACTGGGGCTTCTTCTCTGCTTGGAAAGCTCTCCTGCACTGGGTGAAGTAGAGGGAGACTTTGCCTGGAGACCGGTGACGCTCAAGCAGGGAGAATTCCTATTGGTCCTCCTCCTTTCTGGACCCTCCCAATCCCGAAGTTCGAGGAAGCCCTATTCTGGGCTCTGCAGAGTTTCTAGAGAGAGAGAGAGCCACCGGGGAACTGGACTGCCTGAGCCAAAGAGGTCCATGGGATCTTAAGACAGGTCGTTTTCTGAGGGGGGGGCACCCTCAGGAGGGGATTGGGGGGCAGGTTGAGACAATTCAGCCGGTTGGCCAAACAGCTCATACAATTAACAACCCGTTTTAGGGAACCCATGGGAACTGGCTGAATCCCACCCCTGCCTGGTTCCATGTTGGGCCAAGTGATGCGTCCCTCCCCTCTGCTTGTGGGCAGACCAGAGGCATCTGGTGGGGTCAGCGTGGATTTTAGACTGATCTCGGTCTGATCCATCAAACCTTTTCTACCTGCTTAAAATGGAATTTGCAAAGTGACCCGAGTGGCAACCAGAAGCCATTCTGAAACCTCAGGCTGACTCCTGATCCACCCACAATCTCTGTGGTTGGAAAGCAGAAGACTTTCCATGGGTGCCTCTTGCTAGAAACCTGGATGTGCCCCCCCCCATCTCCGTTACTCCCCCTCCCCTTCTTGACCTGGATGAATAGGCGGCATTGAACGCAGGGAAAGGCTTTATGGACAAATTATAGAGTGGGAAATTAAAGGGCCGGAATAGTGTTAGTTGTTGCTATTTTCATTCTCTGGATGAGGAAGGAAAAAATAGAGTGGTGATTTCTAAAAGGGAGATACTTAAATAATAACAAACCCAAAGTGAAACCTCAGACAGCTGTTCCGGTTGATGCTTTCTGTGAAAGGGGTTTTATCAGGAAATCAAGAAAGGAGGACATAATAGTGATGGAGAGCAGGTCAATCCCTGCATTCCAGCTCATTCTGCCATTCCAAGGCTTCTCATGGAGATGATCCAACAACACGGTTAGAGCAGGGCTCCTACAGCTCCCATCTGACCTCTTATAATCTTTCTCTCTCACGTACATGAACTTTTAGTTTCTGTCAGTAGGAACAAGTGCCTAAATTATTTTTCATAAGGTGTCTGGTTCATTGGCAGTTGCTGAATATTACATTCCTCTGAATGACTTTCCCAGAGTTCTCTTTAGCAAGATTTATTGGGTTGAATAGGGAGGTACAAGAAGTACAGCCGTTCAATCATTTCCCATTCTGAAACAAGTAGATTGGATTTTCTTTGGCTCCTGCCTACTATCTATGTGGAAAGAATATCTCCTTTCAAATAAAAGAAACATTAACAATTCTTCCAATATCATAATGGTGTTGCATCTCATGTTTTTACATTTATTTACCTTCAAATAAAAGGCATGAAAACTTCCTGGGGGACTTTGGGCCAATCACCAGGAGACTCCTGAGTTCCAGTCCCACCTTAGATCTTATTGAATGGGGCTGTGGAAGTTGGAAATATTTTCTTAGATTAATTTGGGATGCCAGAATTGGGGATTCCTAGAGTGTGAGATGTCCGTGTGTCCAATATTGTGGCGTGTGATGGAAGAAAGTGAAATTGTGCAAAAATGTCTGTTCCATGTTGAGCAAAGCCATAAGTCTCTGCCTTCTTCTGCTTGTGGGAGAACCAGAGGCCTCTGTGTGGTCCCTGTGAATCTTAGAGTGATCTTCTTCTGGTCCATCAGATCTTTTCTTACCTCCTTAAAATGAAATTCGTAAAGGGATCCTATGCCCAATGGGGAGCCATTCATAGACATAAACATTGATTAACAACAGATCAGCAATCTCTGTGGTTGGAGAGCAGAGCAGCTTCCATGGGTGCCTCTTCCTAGAAACCTCAAAGTCCCCCACCCCTTATTCTTCCCCCTTCTTGGACCTGGATGGATATTTTGCAGCATTGAAGGTTTGTGACCTGGTCAATGATGCAGCTACCTTTAGACAGGATCCCTCCAACCTCCTCCTGGGGAGAGTCTCAAGGTCCCCTTTCTCTGGGCATCTTCTCCAGCCCTTCACAGACAAGACAAGCTTGGAAGAGAACCAGAGAAAATGCTTTAGGTCGAAATTGTAGAATGGGAAATTAAAGGGTGTGAAAACCGCTATTTTAATTCTCTGGTTGATCAAAGAAAAAAAAATACGGTGGGAATTTTACACATTTTTTATTTACTTTGTTTTTATTATTTTGGTATGAAGTTCATACCAAAATAAAAACAATCCCAAACTGAAATCCCAAACAGCTGTACTGCTGAACCCTTTCTGCAAAGGAGTTTTTATCAGGAAATCAAGAAAGAATTATATATTCAATTTCCCTCCCCAGCTGACAGCCAGTCAAACATGGCATTTCACATCATTCTGGCATTCTCAGGGAGAGGATCAGGCAACCAGGCTGGTTCTTGGTTCCCACAGCTTCCTCCTGAAGTCAGTCTCTCTCTCCTTCCATCCCTCCCTCCCTCCCTCCCTCCCCCCCTCTCTCTCTCTCACACACACACACACATTGATATTGATGTTATATCTCATGTTTTTACATTTGTTCTGGCTGTAAGCTGCTCCTTTATGTTCAGGTCTGGCCTCAGAAGGATAATGTAGCACTTGGGGATGAAGATGCAGACCAGCAGACCAGCACTGGAGGCCAGGATGGAGAAGACCTGAACAGCCACCATGTATTTCCCTTTGGTGCTCAGGTAGGTGGGCACAAAAGTCACCCAGACGCTGCAGAAGACCAGCATGCTGAAGGTGATCAGCTTGGCTTCGTTGAAGGCCCCAGGCAGATTCCTGGCCAGGAAAGCCACCGTGAAGCAGATGGCAGCCAGGAAGCCCATGTAGCTGAGGGTGACGTAGAACATGACAACGGCCCCTTCGTTGCATTGCAGGATGATCTCTCCAGGCTGGGAGTGGAGGTCAGAGTCAGGGAAGGGGGGAGAAACTCCCAGCCAGATGGAGCAGATGATAATTTGGACTGCAGAAGAAGAAAGGATGATGGAGTTGGCCAAGCTCTTCCCCAGCCATCTCTTCACCCTATTTCCTGGTTTTGTGGCCAGGAAAGCCAGCACCACCGTGATGGTTTTGGCCAAGAGAGAAGAAACGGCAACTGAGAAGATGATGCTGAAAACCGTTTGTCGGAGAAGGCAGGTGGCTTTCCTTGGTTGACCAATGAAGAGAGAAGGAGACAAGAAGCAAAGCAGGAGGGAGACCAGGAGGATGTAGGAGAGGTCCCGGTTGTTGGCTTTGACAATGGGAGTTTCTCCATATTTAATGAAGATAATTAAAACAAGGACTGTAGTTAGGAACAAGAGCAGGGCAAAAGAGACCAGGATGATGCCCAGATGTTCTTCATAATACAGGAAGGCAATAACTTTGGGGATACATTGGACTCTGGCCTCATTTGGATATTTGTCATCTGGACATTTGGTGCATTTTTCTGCATCTGAGAAACCAAAAACCATTTTTCTTTAATATTCTGTCCTGGTATCTTACAGGAAATGCCTTCTTTGGATAACAACTGATACCATGGACATTTTCCAAGAAGTATTTCTTAATGATTTCATTAAAAAGAGCATAAGAAGGATATTTTTAAAAATATAAATATAATTAGGTATTTGAAGTTGAGGGAAGTCCTAGGATGTTAATTATTTCCTGTGTAATGTGTAGAATCTTCATAGGGAGCTACATTACTAGAAATTAGTAATGAATCATATAATCTTTTTAGGCAAACATCCTGAGTTTAGCCACATGGCAGTTAATATACTGGACTTGGAGGATACCTACAGTATTTTGTAACACTTAAAAACAATCTTGAATTAAGGAGAAACTTCCTAATAGTAAGAACAACTAACCAGTGGAACAGCTGGCCTCCAGAGGTTTTGGGTTCTTCAACACTGAATGTTTTAAAGAAGAGACTGGACATTCACTTGTCTGAAATGGTATAGATTCTCCTGCTTCAGCAGGGGTAGAAGATCTCCAAGGTCCCTTCCAGCTCTACTCTGATTTATTGATCTACATGACTGGCAGAATATTTGCGTAATGAGTTCCCTCCATAACTATCCACAGCATCACATTATGGACCAGTGACACCTTTTCAGTGATCCTCAAAAGGAAGATTCAATGTACAGTGAATTGCAAGGTCTTTCAGAAGGTGGACCTAAAACAATTCATCAAGTTTCAAAGAACTCGGATGTTCCTAGAAAAGTGAATTTAGCTGCACAAGTCCAAACTAAAAAGCAGAAGAGATATTTCCTTAAATAGTAATAAAGCTTGCTCAGTCTTCCACCTCCTCCTCCCAACTCTTCCCAGCCCCTCCTTCAAAGTTTTTTTTTTATTTACTTCCTTTTAAATAATAAATTGTGCAGGTTAAAAATAAAAAAAAACCTGGTGAACTTCAATCTGTCTTTTAACTTGCACTTTCATGAAAATGTTCTGGATGGATCCAGTTCCACAAAGCCTCCCATTTTCCTCAGTGTGACCCACCTTCCTGAGTGGAGAAGGTCCCCTCCGGACAAGGAACGCAGTCATAGCAGCAAACTGGCTCTCCTTCTCGAGCCCTCTTGACAAATCCAGGATGACAATTTTTCGCACAGTTGGACTCAGGCAGGGACTGAGCAGAAAAATGAGGAATGCCAAAGAAAAGATGTTAGGATTCTCCGTCCATGGAAAATGGAGGGAGAAATGGATGGAGACAAGTAGCCTCTGGTCTTCACTGAGGTAAATATGAAATCTCTGACTACTTTTAAACAGATGCAAGAGGGAGAACAACTGGAAGATTCTTCATTTACTTCCTCCCTTTTGATTTTGGTATTTAATATTACAATAAAGTACTTTTCTACTTTAAACTTTATTAATGGATTGAATTGAAAAAAAAATTAAGTATGATGACATATGTAAAAGTTTTAGGAAACTTTTATTCCATTAGATTTTTTAATGTAGAATAAAACTGATGAAGAAAGAAAGATCTTGAAAGGTTTCCATAAACCAGGGCAAAGCCCTTCCACTTAGGTCCCATCTGTTGAAGAACTTACATTAGACACCAACTGGCATGGAAGGCCAACCACCCTGGAGACTATATAGGCTTCACCCACTTAAAATGGGACCTCAGGCTTTGGGAAACAGAGAAAAGACACCAAAATTTCTCCCACCTTATTGAGCAACTTTAGCCATGAAAGAGCATCTTCTTTGATAGAAAGTCTCTGTCTTTCAAAATACGCCAGAATCTCTTTCCTGGGATGTTCGTTGGGGAGAACCAAGAAGCCGGAAATGACTATATCTGCTTTTATCTCTCCATTTTGGTCCAAGTACAGTTTAAAGTGGGAAATATTCCAAAATTCATTCTTCTCCAGAAAGGGATGAAACTTGAATGGGAACATCAAGAATTTGAAAAAGAGAAAACTTTGTTTCTTATCCCACATTGAATCTTTCTTCTACAATTGTCCAATCTCCAAATATGATTAAATAGGGTACAAATACTGCCAATATCTTCATAAGTGAATGAATAAGTTTGAGAAAAATTGTCAATCACATACTGACAAAATATAAAGAAAATATAATCCACACAGTTGGTCAATTATGGGGAACATTCTAGAGCAGATGACAAATAAAATGAACAGAGAAAAAAAGATGATCCATAAACTCTTTGAAAACAACAGGTTGATTCCCTGAAAGCATGGGTTGATCAAGAATAAATCTTTCAGGCTAATCTTCTCCCTTGTAATCCTGATGGAAAACACCTCCAGATGTGCTAATTCTGCTTTATTGTAATGTGACTTTAACAAAAAATTTAAAATCTTTAAGAACAAATCTCCCACCAACACTTTTCTCAGCCTGAAAAGTTAGGGAAGATCCTTTCTGAGTTTCTTTCTCTCCCATTATGCAGCTGCAGGATTCTCCCCTCTTATCTGATCCCTCCCTAGGCAGCCTCTCTTCTCCTCATCCCAAAAGTCATTCTCACATATCATCACACTTTCTAAATGGATTATGGGAACTCTGGTGATAGAACTGGATTTCAATAAAGGACTCACAAAGAATTTTGTGAATTTTGTGGAAACTTGAGAGGTGGTATAATAACTAAATGGATAAAAACTGTCTTCAAAATGTTACTCAAATAATTTTTAACAATTTTTAATCTTTCCTATGAAACCTGAAGGTGATGGATTATAATTTGCCATTAGTCGTCAATTTTTCTGTTATTAATATGATAATTAATAGGATCTTAGAGTAAGCTAATTTGATGTGATTTAAAGAATATAAAGTCTTTCAACTTAGAAGCTTTATTTGAAACTTTATTTTAAATTTCATTTTAAAAGTTTGATAAAATAAAAATGGTTTTAAATCAACTTAAAGGCAATAATCAGAAACACGCAACAATTGTTGAATAGGATGGATTGGATGGACTGGAATTTAATTTGCTGCTGGCATCCCTGAGGAAGGAGTCTGGTTTGAAGGCAGGCTGCTTGGAGATGGCTGGAGAGGCCATGGACCCTGAAGACTCAAAGTGGACAGAAAGGATGACTGATGAAATGGATTCTTTCAAGAAGATTGAGGGAGATTTGGGAATGAACTTGTCATATTTAACTGGAAAACAAAGAGTTTAAGAGTCATCATGTTTCCATTTACAGGAGGTCCCATGACTTTGGGGAAAGAAAAGCAGTTGTTGAGAAAGGTCCTAATTAAATTTTTAAGGAAATGTATTATTAAGAATCAACCAAAGATGTTTAACCCTGGGCAGATTCTGGATGGATCAGAGGTAATGAATGTGGTGGTCTGTAGTAGAGAAGAAGCCCCTGTAAATATTCTGTGGGTTAAATACAACAGCAGATAAAACAGAAGTTTAAAGTTTTGAAATTTAACTTTATTTTATTTATTTATTTATTTATTAGACACATTTATATGCCGCCCAATCCCGAAGGACTATTGTTAGATTGCCTGTTAACTACTTTTTTTATATACAGCAGATAGATGACAAGTCACGTAGTTGTAAATAGATGTGTAATTTATAATATTGGGGCTGTTTTGCAAGGGGGAGAAAGTATTACAGCTATATTGTATTCAACAGGGGGGGAAATATGCATGTTTTTGCCTGTTTTTAATGCACCTTTGTAAAAAAAAATGTGTTGTCTACTTTTGTTTTGTCATTGTGATAGTTTTATTTTACCTTTTTGAATAAAAATTTTACAAGAGTTTCTAGAAACAATATTTATGATTACCACGAAGAGAAGGGCGCATAAGTAAAAAGCAGTAGAAAAATATCTGATTTTTAGCAACTAGGACTTGACTAACAATAAAGTCTCATATAAGAACATGAATGATGGACTGTAAAAAAGATGAGGGATAGCAAACTTGATATATTTACTTGTGAAAATGACTCAAAATCGTAGTTAACTGGAAACAGAATCTGAGTCAGCCGGGAGATGTTCATGGAAAGAAGGGAGATGCAGCTGTAAGAATCTCAGGAAGTGAATCAGTGGTGGGTTTCTGCCAGTTCTCACTGGATCGGGATAACCGGATGGTGAAATGGACCCGGACGTAACTTCCAAACGCCTGCCCGCCTGCCCCAGCCCTGTCGCTCCACGCTCACCCCCGCCCGCTGGACAGGTCCAGCGGCACGATCCACCAGAGAGCAGAGGCAAGCTCAAGAGTTTTCTCCTGGATTCCCCTCTTTCTTGCCTCCACAGATCTCCCAAAGTTCTTTCCCCAGCGTGTGATAGCTTTCTACTGGATTCCTCTCTGTTGTGACTTCTCCGATCTCCCTAATTTCAGCCCTTAATCCTCCAGTTGTCTTTTTTTGGAAGGTTCCCCCCCTTTCATAGGAGTTCAAAAAAAAATTGCCACATGGCTTGGGGTGGTGGTGGTCATGTGACTGAGTGTGCGTGAGTGATGTCAAGTTGGCCATACCTGCCCGGTCACATGACTGCCAAGCCACACCCACAAAGTAGGCCACACCCACAGAATAGGTTCTAAAAAAATTGAAACCCACCACTGAACTGAATGTTCTGGTTTGGGGAGACCCCAACTCAAGGACCAGGTCCCCTTGCAGGCACCGAGGTTGGAGGAAAATTTGTACAAAATCTACGTGAACTTCAGGGAAGGACAATGAAGCCAAGGAAGAGATCAAAGGACCTGCTCTTAGCCTTGAGGAAACACAACAAGGAGAAGAGCTGAAGATCAGGAGGAGTCTGGGAGCCCCTTTTCCAACTGACACAATCTCTTGGTTGGAGAAGGGAGGATACAGCCAGTGGTGGGATTCAGCAAGTTCAGGCCCCCCCGTAGTAAAAATTCTGCCTGGCCGTGTCCTGCCCCACCACTACTTGCCTCACAGGCCTTGGCTGGGGCCTTAGAGTCATTGCTGCAGCTGCTCTTTGGCTCCCTTGCCTCAATCACATGTCCATGCAGCCCAGCTTGTTTGGTTGCCTTTGCTGTGGCCTCCTGCTCATCTTGGTCTGCTCCTGAATGCCCACCTCAGGCTGCTCCCAACCACTCCAGCAACGGCCATTCTTCACCTTTTCCCTCTTTCCTTTCTCTTTTCCTTTTTCCTTCCCTTCCCATTCCCTCCGTTTTTCATCCTCTCCTTCTTTCCCATTTCCTTTCCTTCCCTAACCCCCCTCCCTCCCTTCCTTCCTGGGAGTCTGAGGGAGAGTCAGGGGACGAAAGAAAAGGAAGAAGAAAGAAAAAGAAAAGAAAGGAAAGGAGAGATAGAAAGAGTGAGTTAGGAAGGGAAAGGGAAAGGAAGGGAAAGAAAGAAAGAGAGGGATGGAGGGAGGGAGGAGGAAGTGAATGAGATATAGTTGGATGGATGGGTCAATAGATACATGGAGGGAGGGAGGGAAAGAGAGAAAATGAGAGGAAGGAAGGACACAGAAGCTTCAGAAGACTCTTTCAAACAGCACAACAATGTTTGAAAGGACTGGAAGGGATCTTGGGGGTCATTTTCTAGTCCAACCCCTGCTCTGCTGGGGTCAGAAGGCACCTTGGAAGCCATCTAGTCCAACCCCCTGCTCCAGCTGGAGACTTTATATCCTCTGGATTATCTTGGTGCCTCAAACAGAGAGGAAAATTGCCAGAAAAGGGAAGGAGTTTACTAGGACAAGGCTGCCATGCAGAGGAAGGCAGAGACAGTCCTTGACTTATGACAATTGAGCCCAACATTTTGGTTGCTAAGCAAGAGTGTTGTTAAGTGAGCTTTGCCACATTTTACCCAATCCATGACATCTCCCGGCTCTAACAGTCATGTGCAGGCTAGGGAAGAATATCTGAAGGCCTGTGTAATGTTCTAATTTTTGTGGTTCGAGGCAGGAACGACGCAGATGCCAGGTTTCAACGAGAACCGGTTTATTATTACAACAAGAACGAAGTGACAGCGATTCAAATGCGGCAACCGCGTGCCAAGGTATTTATATAAACTAGTTAACCAATCAGTGGCCGGGGACTGGGCAGCAACCGCTGACGTCGCTGGCCAATCAAGTAGGATCTGTGGCCAGCAACAGCCTCTGCTGCGTCCCAACCAATCAGGTAGCAGCAGGGCTGTTGCTAGCTTCCTATAGCAGAATGCATTAACCAACTAATGAATATGTAAGACCCCTTCCCCCCAGATCTGCGCATGCTCCCCGGTGGAGCATGCGTAGTTGCGTAAATAAGCGGGGCGGCGCCGGACCCGCCCAGATCTCCTCAGTTGTACAGCAGTCGTCGGCGGAGGTGGACCTGCTCGTAGTAGCTCCTCCCCGAAGGGAGTGCAGCTCCGAGGGACGCCATCTTGGGACGGCCCAGAAGGCGGGCTCAACAACGCAGGTAGGCTGGGCCGGGGTGGCGCGTCCCCAGCTGTAGAATAGTGCATTGGAGGAGAGTCTCGGGGGGTAGGAGCATAAGGCGGCGACTCTGCTATGGCGGCTTGAGCAGTCTGTGGCGCTCCCCGACAGGAGGCACTTGGGTAGGCTGGGCCTGGTGTGGAGAAGGCCCGTTGTCGTTTTTCGTCGGATTGAGCATTGTTACTGTCTGGCGGTTGATAGGTGAGGCCTGGATGTGTGAAGGCCTCTGATTGCAACCCCGGTTGTGCGGTGTTGTGTTGTCCTGGGGAGACTGGGTTGCCGAGCTCTGTTGGGAGGCGCCTCCTCAATTGATCCAAGTAGCGCCTCCACTCGGATCCATTGGCCAATCCGACCCTGAAAGAACAGGGGCCTGTCAGGGCGGTTACAACAGCTGGGACCCACCTGGGCTCCCCAGAGAAAGAACGGGCCCACACCAAATCCCCCTGTCTAAAGGAACGGGACGGGAGGACCCCCAGGTTGCACGGCTGGTCCCCCAAATAGAGCGGATGGAGTCTATCCAGGGGGGTCCACAGGCACCGACCCATCAAGAGCTCCACGGGGCTTTTGTTGGTCGTTGGGCAGGGGGTGGAATGTTGGCTTAGCAAGTAAGCCGCCACCCTCGACTGCCAGTCGCCCCGGTCCATGCGGCCCAGTGCCTCCTTGGCTGAGCGGACCGCCCGCTTTGCCCGGCCATTACTGGCCGGGTGGTACGGGGCTGTGGGCGCATGCCGGATCCCTTGCTCGGCCAGAAATTCCTGAAACGTGGTGGCTGTAAACTGCAGCCCATTATCCGAAACGACTATGTCCGGCAACCCATGGGTTGCGAATAATTTACGTAGGGCCCGGACCGTACTCTCGGGTGTGGTGGAGGTCATTAGCACCAGTTCCACCCACCGAGAGTAGGCGTCCACCACGATTAGGAAATTCTGGCTGTGGAAGGGACCAGCAAAATCTATGTGGAGGCGTGACCACGGGCTTCTCGGAGCCTCCCACTCCCGAGCAGGCCCGGCTGGGGGGTTAGGCCTAGAGAGTTGGCAGGTGGAGCAGCAGCCTACGTAGGCCACTATCTCTGTGTCCAGCAAGGGCCACCAGACATAGCTGCGGGCTAAAGCCTTCATCCGCACTATGCCTGGATGATCCTTGTGGAGCAGAGGCAGAACTTGTGGCCGAAGTGCAGCAGGGATCACGACCCGATCCCCCCAAACGACACACCCCCGTGGAGGGAGAGCTCCGCTTGCCAAGCTTTGAAGGGCCGAAAACCCTCCGCCACCTTGTCCGCGGGCCATCCCCTCAAGACCCAGGAGCAGACCTGGGCGAGAATTGGATCGGCCTTAGTGTAGGCCGTGACATCCGCAGCTGAAATAGGTAGGCCGGAAGATGCTATGGAAAGAACAGAGAGGGCTGGGATGGGGGCGGTGTCAGTCTCTGGCAGGGGGCAGCAGCTAAGGGCATCTGCATGCCCTAGCTGCTTGCCCGGACGGTATTGCAGCGTATAGGAATACGCCGCAAGGAATTCCGTCCAACGTGTCATGCGGGGGGAGAGAATGGGGGGGGGGTCGGCTTGTCGCCTGCCAAAAGCCCAAGGAGAGGCTTATGGTCAGTGACAAGGGTAAAGTGCCGACCATAGAGGTAGTCGTGGAACCTCTTAATCCCGGACACTGCAGCCAGAGCCTCCTTGTCGATCTGGCTGTAGTTGCGCTCCGCCGAGGAGAGTGTCCAAGAGTAAAAGGCCACAGGGGCCTCCGAGCCATTTGGGAGGACATGGCTCAGGACCGCCCCTAGACCATAAGGGGAGGCGTCACACGCTAACGTCAGAGGCATCCTGTCATTATATTGAATCAGGACGGCCGATGACGTCAGCGTCTCTTTGACAGCCGCGAACGCATGCGCTTCGCGGCTCTCCCAGCGCCAGGCCACAGATCGGTCGAGTAACCGATGCAGCGGCTCGACTAGTGATGCCTTATGCGGAATGAATGGCGCATAGAAGTTTAGTAGCCCTAGGAACACCTGCAGCTCCGCCTTGGAGGTGGGTGCAGGGGCGTTCCTAATGGCTGCGACCTTAGAAGGCGTGGGGTGGATGCCTTGGGCGTCAATCAGGAAGCCCAAGAATTCCACCCTAGGAACAGCAAACGAGCATTTGCTGCGCTTAAGTTTTAAACCCGCGCCCCTGAAACGTAGGAGGACCTTCCGTAGTATCTCGATGAGCTCTGAGCGGCTGGAAGCAGCGATCAGAACATCATCGAAATACGGAACTACACCAGGAAGCCCATGGAGCAAACGCTCCATGAGGCTTTGGAAGATCCCCGGGGCCACGGAAACGCCGAATTGAAGGCGGCGGCAACGAAAAGCCCCACGATGGGTGACGATGGTTTGGGCAGCCGCCGCATCGTCATCCACCGGGAGCTGTTGGTAGGCCTGCGCCATATCCAGTTTGGCGAATGTGCAACCCTGCCCCAGGGAATGGAGCAGGTGTTGCACTACAGGGACTGGATAGGGGTTTGCCTGAAGGGCCAGGTTGATCGTCGACTTGTAGTCAGCGCAGATCCTCACCGACCCGTCTGGCTTGACGGGGAGGACGATGGGAGTCTACCAGCGAGAGTGGTCTACGGGCTCGATGACTCCCTGCGCCAGGAGCTTGTCAAGCTCGACGTCGACCTTGGCCCTCAAGGCAAAAGGCACCCTGCGGGCCTTAAGCCGAATTGGAGCAACCTGGGGATTGAGGCTAAGGGAGATGGGGGTGCCTTTATAACAGCCAAGCTGGCCATCAAAAACGTCAGCGAATTCGGCTAGGACGTCCTCCAGGGAGGAGGAGACCACCCGGTGCACCCCCCCCCTATAGACAACCCCAGGGGAGGGAACCAATCTAGACCCAAGAGGGCTGGTAGGGAGTTTTTGACAACTAGAATAGGCAGTTTTCCCCTAAAAGAGCCGTACTTTACAGAAATAAGGAAGGACCCAAGGGTTGGAATTAGGTTCCCTTGGTAGTCCCGCAGGGTCGTTTTAGCAGGCAATAGCTGGGCTTGGGAGACTTTGGGGCAGAGACGGGAGAACACGGCCCAGGAGAGTAAGGAAACGGGATGAGCCAGAGTCCACCTCCATCTTGCAGGGCTGACCTTCGAGCTGGACCGAGGCCGCGACCTTCCGGGCTCCGGCGGAGGCTTGGCTGACGGTGCCCTCGGTTGCTTGCGGCAGGCAGATAGTGTAGCAGTCGTCAGCCTGCTGAGCGAGCCAGAGCGGTTGGTGGCGTGGCTGCGCCTGGGGCTGGACAGCGGCTTGCAGGAACTATGGGGCAGGCAGAGAGGCCCGGCCCACTCGAGTGAGGTGACCCTGCTTGCTGCAGCGGCGGCAGGTCGTGTTGCGGAAAGGGCAGGCTGTGCAGGCATGGTGCCCGCCACAGCCAAGGCATGTAGTACTGGCAGCAGGAATTGCAGCTGACTGTGGTTGAGGTTTGCGTTTTGGCTGTGCCCTTAGCTGCCCCACGATTTCATCAGAAGGGTCCTCCGGGGGTGGCATCTCATCGATCAGGTTCGTTTGCGCAGGAGGGCCGGCAGACGTCTGGTCAGGGGAAGCCAGTTGTAAGCGCTCGATATCGGCCGTGGACTGCTCAGAGAGCTCAGCTGCTCTGGCAGTCTCCACAGCCTGGAGTAAAGTGATGTCTTGATGGCGGAACATTCGGCTTCGCAGGTTGACATCCCGCACTCCACAGACAAACTGCTCCACCAAGTTTTCTTCTAAGTTGGAAAAATCGCACTGAGCAGCCGTTGTTCGAAGCGATTCTAGGAATTGGCTTATGGATTCGTAAGGCTTCTGCACACAGTGGCGGAAGGCGAAACGACGTGCGATTTTCGATGGGGTTGGGGCGTAATGGCCTTTTAGTTTCGCCATTAGGTTGTCCCACCCCAGCTTGTAGGCTGGTCTCGGGGTGGCCAGGGCTCTGGCTGAGGCAAACATCGTGGGCCCGCAGCAGGCCAGGAAAAAGCTACATTTCTCCTCTTCGGGTTGGCCGTGGTTCTTGGACGCAATGAGGTAACACTCAAAGCGTTCCATAAAGCCTTCCCAAGTCTCTCGAGCCGAGCCGAAGGGAGTGAAAGGTGGTAGTGCTGACGCCATGGTGGCGGTAATTAGCACGGAGCGAAGAGAAGAGCGTAGGGAAAGAAAGAAATTTTCTCCGATTGCTTCACCAGCGCTTGCGTGCCTGCGGAACTCACGGCTAGGCAGCTGGCTTAGTGTATTCTCGTGTTTCACCTAGGCACTACGGGAATCGCTGGATCCCATCCTCATCGCCAGTTTTGTGGTTCGAGGCAGGAATGACGCAGATGCCAGGTTTCAACGAGAACCGGTTTATTATTACAACAAGAACGAAGTGACAGCGATTCAAATGCGGCAACCGCGCGCCAAGGTATTTATATAAACTAGTTAACCAATCAGTGGCCGGGGACTGGGCAGCAACCGCTGACGTCAGTACCTCGGCCAATCAAGTAGGATCTGTGGCCAGCAACAGCCTCTGCTGCGTCCCAACCAATCAGGGAGCAGCAGGGCTGTTGCTAGCTTCCTATAGCAGAATGCATTAACCAACTAATGAATATGTAACACTAATGTGCAGAAGTGATAGTTAAATGTGTGGCAGAAAGTGGACTCTGAGTGTGTTTTTCCAAACGCAATAAGTGAGGTTGAATGTGTATAGTGTTAGAAGAGCTCTGTGTTTGTGTGTGTGTTTGTGTGTGTGTGTGTACATACACATACAGTGTATAAAGTAGATAATGTATCTTTTTGTGTGCCTATACTCACACTATACCTTGTAATATGTATGTACACATATGGCATATATACATAGGATTAAATTGTGTATTTTGGATGTTCATTAGTAGTAAATAAATAGACAGGGAAATTGTATCTTGTTGACGCAAGGAGAGGCCAGGCAAGGTACCCCTTGACGTGAGTGATGTCAAGTTGGCCACGTCTACCTAATCACATGACCACCAAGCCATGCCCACTCAGTTACATGACCACCAAGCCATGCCCACAGAACCAGTAGAAAAAAGATTTGAATCCCACCACTGGATACAACCCTCTTCCAATAACTGACTCCTGTTACACACGAGTGTAAGGTCTGCTCGCTCTTATTCCAGAGTGTCAGACTTGGAAAAAGTGAATTCAGTTACAAGAGAGGAGATTTTAACTGAATGAGAGAAAAAATATGATAAAAGGATGAGCTGTTTTAGAGCTGAGCCAGTAAAGCAGAGAAGTTCAGTCTCCTCTTCATGGATCCTCTGAGAGCAAAGACTGAGCAGCCATCAGTCAGAGAAGCCTGAACTGGGATTCCTGCAGAGATGAGGGGTTGGGCTAGATGGTCTCAGGGTCTCCTCCTAATTTATAAAGGTTGTCATGCCACAACGTACTGTAGTTTTTGGAGTATAAAATGCATCGGAGTATAAGACACACCAAGGTTTTGAAGACGCAATTTTTTTTAAAAAGTAGGTAGGTAGGTAGGTAGGTAGAGGGATAGAGAGAGAGAAATAAAAAGAGATAGAGAAATAGAGTAGGGAGGGAGGGGGAGAGAGAGAGTAGGTAGGTAGGTACCGTATTTTCACGACCATAAGCCGCACTGAAAATCCTAAAATTTTATCAAAAACCGGCAGTGCGGCTTATAACCTGGTGCGCTTTATGTGTGAAAAAAGATCGAAAATCTCTCCCTCCCGACGCTCAAACTTGAAGCTCGCAAGCATGCACACGTCCCTCGGGTCTCTCCCTTCAACCTCGCTACTTTCTGAGTCGGAGCAGAGAGCCACCCAGCTCCCAGCCCCTATAGACTGGGCTGTTCCGTCACCCCCGCTGCCGCAAGAAGGGACGGCAGACCGGCGCAGCCCTTCAGGATTTGCCGGCGCCGAGCACCCCATCCGCCCCGGCAGTCGCCCTGCCTAACTCCGCTCCGCGCCCCAGCCGGCTCTGCGCTGCCGGTCAAGGGCGCGCGGGTGGCCGGTGCGGCGCCGGTCTTCCCAGCACACCACGCCGGCCGGGCAAGAGCCGGGAAAGCAGCGGAGCCCGAAGCCTCCCGCGCCAGAAATGTCCCGCTAGCCGACGCCTGCCATGTGCGCCCACCCGCCCGCCTCAGGGACCGCAACCCGGGCGCCCTGCCCGCCCCCATCCCCCCCCGCCTAGCTCACCGATGTGGATGACATGGGGCATGCCGCAGCAGGCGTGCAGCCAGAGGACTCCGAGCAGGGCGGCGGCGGCGGCAGCGGAGGCGCAGGAGCGAGCCAGTGGCTCTTGCAGCACACCCCGATGCGAAAAACACAGGGATCGGTGCGCTTGGGGCTGCTGCTGCGACGTCCAGGGAGGAGAAACCAAACTGCGCGCCTCTCCCGCTTCCCGGAGCGCCAAGAACCGCCGCGCGCTCTTCTCCACACTCTCCTCGGCTCCTCACAACTGCAATAGACGTCCAGAAGCGACAGGGGCTATCGAGCTGGAAATCCAATCCCCATTAGCCCCAAAAGCTGCTTCTGGACATCTGTTGCAGTCGCGAGGAGCGGCACAAAGGTTCTTGGCGCTCCAGGAAGCCCCGAAAGCAGTTGGGAGAGGCGCGCGGTTTGGTTTCTCCTCCCTGGATGTCGCAGTAGCAGCCCCAAACTCACCGATCTCAGTGTTTTTCGCATCGGGGTGTGCTGTAAGAGCATGCCCCGATGCGAAAAACACAGAGATCGGTGCGCTTGGGGCTGCTGCTGCGACGTCCAGGGAGGAGAAACCAAGCCGTGCGCCTCTCCCAGCTGCTTTCGGGGCTTCCTGGAGCGCCAAGAACCTTCGTGCCGCTCCTCACGACTGCAACAGATGTCCAGAAGCGTCGGGAAACGTGCGGCTTATAACCCGGTGCGCTTTATATGTGGAAAAAGTTTGAAAAATTAACGTTAATTGATACTGCGGCTTATAATCCGGTGCGGCTTTTGGTCGTGAAAATACGGTAGATGTTTCCAGGTGTATTTATCCATGTGCTGGAGAAGGAAATCGCTGACAATCTGCAGCACCTAAGACTTTGTTTCTGTTGGCACAGCACTTGATCAATGTAATTCTCATCAACCAGTTAAAGAGATTTCCAAGAGGGGGGGGAAGTTTTTACACTCTGCAAACCTTCCTGAAACAGCCTGTTTTTGTGAAAACACCCCCCCCCCTTTTAAAAAGTCATCAATGGCCTTGGTGGGATTTGCAGACTGTTCCTACCTAGGAGGAGGGCAAAACTGAGCACATAATGGCCAATTTTTCTCAAAAACAAGCCCATTTTGTGCAAACAAAATGCATGCATAGCCTTATGGAGGCTTATAGAGTACTGCTGGGGGTTGGGGGGGGGGGAAATCGTCCATTTTTTGCTCATTACTGCCGTCCCCAGCCCCCAGGAGCTCTCTGAAAGCCTCCATAAGGGTATGCATGGCCATTTTGGTGAAGGGGGTGGAGCTTCGGGAGGCAAAAAATGCTGTATTGGATATATAAGACGCACCCAGATTTTCAAACTCTTTTTTGACAGAAAAAGGCTGCGTCTTATATTCTGAAAAATACGGGAACTCTTGTGCTGTTGTTGCTCTAGCGCCACCTAGTGGCCGGGGGCAGATAAGCCTAACTATAAGGTCTGAAGCCAGACTCCATTTTCTGTCAGCCTTTGGAGAAGACGGAAACAGCCGTTGTGACCGAGACCCCTGGTCATCCGGAGACGGCCTCCATCCCTCACACGGAGCATCGCTGGAGAGGTTCCAGATGCTTCTTTGCTGGCTGTTAGTTAATGCTGCCTCTCTCGTCTTTCTATTTGATTTCCACTATTTGCATCTCCTCAGTTTCACCTGCCCTCTTCTCCCAATAAAGCATCCAGATCCACGCCAGGCTCCCTTTCATTGGAGGAGAATAGGGGGGCTTAGCTGCCTGTCCAGCTGCACACAGGCCCACCTGCAATGGGGATGGAAGGAAGGTGGAATTCCATCAGGCTAATCACAAACCCACAAATACGGGAATTTATTTTGAAAAGAATACAGCATTTTCCAATTAGCAGTGCTAAATATAAAAATGCCATGGTATCTACTCTTTGGAACCATTAATTCCCTGAGTAATTAAATTGGCCAAATCTGTTGAGATGGTTCCCCTCCTTCTCCTCTGGATCCCTCCTCCAAAGGATCTAAGATTAATGGATCCATATCGGGCTCCCCTTACCTGCCATGGCTGCAGCCTTGGAGACCCCAAGATCTTTTCTCCCTCCTTCCTTCCCCTCCTCGATCTGGAGGAATATGCAGCATTCAGGGCCTGGGCCAGAGTCTTCATGAGACTGTAATAGTGGTAGTCATTTGAGGCGCTTAATCTGCCCCATTTCCACTGGGTCTCCAGTGGGGCTTTCTGGGTGCATCTTCTGCGGCCTTTGACAGAAAAGACATTCTTTGAAAGAGAACAATGAAAATAATGATCTTGAAACTTTTCTTCCACAAATAAAAAGGGTTTAAAGGCAGAATCTTTTGGCCTTTCTTTTACCACATAACCAAAGTTCCAAATACTATGGATGTATCTGAGAAGTCTGCGCTTGTTTATTGTGAACCCTGCAAAACTTGTGAGGAACCAGACTTTCCCCTCAATGGGTCCTGGCAGACGCATAAAAGTTAAATGGAAAGGAAGAATTCTGTCCCAAATATATTCAAATTCCATGAAGTGAACAAAGATGTTGACTTGTCTCCACTTAGAGAGGGAATCCCTGAGGGCTTCTGTATGTCCAGTTGTTGAGAACAGTTGTGATATAACCACACAAATTCCATTCCTGACAAGCACAGGAGTGAAAGTCTTCATGAAATTCTCTCCCGTTTCTGTGTCTGAAGCAAAGAGGCCAATCAGGGTCCATCTGAAGTGGAGAAGCAGCTGGACAATTGCTGGGTAATGGAATCCTTCTTTGGGCTTCATCTGGTGGAAAAAGGGGAATTTGCTTTTATCACTCAGAGCCTCTGAAGCTGATCCATAATTGATCTGGAAAAGGAATTGAAAGGATTAGAGCCGTGATGGGGAACCTGTGGCATGCAGAGCGTCCTCTCCTGGCACACCAGCCACCCCAGCCCAGCTCCACTAGCATCCACATGCAGGAGCACCTCCTGTCGGCCAGCTGGTTTTCAGGCCTTGGTGGGGGGCCAGGGTGGGGGACACATTATGCAGTGTGTGTGTTTGTGTGTGTGTGTGCGCTCACATTACGCAGGAAACTCCGGTGGGCTGGAATGAATGGTCTGGGCCTCCTTGCTTCCTTGCTCAGTTGGAGGCTTTCTTCAGCCTTCAAACAGTTTCAGGGGTTTTATTTTTTATTTTTTGGTTTGAGGTTGGTACAGGAGGCTTTCCAGGGCCAAAATGGGGTGCAGAAAGTGCAGGGTTTCCCCCCCCCCCCATTTTAGCCCTGGAAAGCCTCTTGCACCAACCTGGGAGCAAAGAAAAAACCCTGCAACTGTTTGAAGGCTGAAGGAAGCCTCCAACTGAGCAAGGAAGCACTGGGGGGGGGGGGGAGGCCATCCACACTCACTTCCAGCCCGCCAGAGTTTTCTGCCCCAGTGCAGAAATGAGAGCCTGTCCTGTGGAGCCCACTGCCGCTTGGGCGAGTAGGACAAGGACACGAAGACGAAGAGGAGGAGGAGAATGGTGAGGATTTGCAGGAGCCGGCAGGGAGCAGGTCAGGTGGGGATGGCTGGCTGGGGGGGGGGGGGGGCAATCATGGTGCTTAGGTGGCAGCAGCCTGCATGTCCCAACTGTGCCGGGGAGGAAATGAGAGGCCCTGCTTGAATGGGGATGAAAGTACAAACACAACCTGCCTCCCTGCTCAGCTGTCGCCCACACCATTGGCAGCAGTTTGGGTGCCCTGGCTGAAGCACACTTTCTCTCATGAAATGGAAGCATGGAATAAACTAAGCCTGGTTTGTTCTCAGTCTTTTCAGTGGCCACAAACTACTAGCAAAAGTGCCATTTGATCACAAGGCAAGGAATGTTTCCCCTTTTGCATTGGAGCATCCCAGTCAGGACAGGAAAGACCAAGAAAAATAAGGAAAGAGGGGAAGAGAGCAAGGAAGCAAAAAGAGGGGAAGAGGGGAAGAAAGAATGAAGAGGGGAGCTAACAGAAGGGAAGGAAGGAGATTATAAGGAGAGAGAGTGAAGGTGTGAGGTAAATCCTGCCTTAGCACTTGATCTCCAGCAGCACTGCTGCCTTTGACCAACCCCTTGTCCAGCGTTCCCTCTGAGCTGCGCGCGTGAGCAGCTGCGCAGGTAACAAAGAAACACCGCACACAAGTTTCAAAGTGCAGCGCAGTGTTTTTTAATGTCTTTAAAAGTACTGAAAATAGCCTCCTTCCCTCCTTTCTGAACTCTGATTTCTGATTGGTGAAATCAAGAAAAACTCTGCCTGGAGACCAATGATGCTGAAGAAGGGAGAATTCCCATTAGTCACCCGCGTCCACTCCATTCCCAACCCAACTGCGCATGCGACACACAAACACACACACACACAAACACACACACTCAGACAGACAGACAGACAAAATGCATGGACTTCCTCTCCCCAAAGACGTTCCTGAAGCCTGGGGGTGGGGGGGCAGAAATGGCCTCCCCGCCCTCCTAGATGCCCTCTGGAAGTCAGAGACAGATCATGTCCGAACTGGCAGGTGGCCCTTTGGGGGCGTTTCTTGCCCTCTGCAGCCTCCAGGGGCTTCCCTGAAGCCACGTCCGGCTTCTCCGGGAGGCCGTTGGTGCTTCCGGAGATGGTGGTGGTGAGCCTCGGGGCTCCAGGGCGGACGATGTGCGCAGGGCGCTTGGCTGGTTCCAGCTGCAGAATGTCAGAAATCTCCCCGTTCTGCCAGGCGGCTGCCAAAGGGAAGGGAGGGTTAGGGCGCTTCTCCCAACAGCCCAGGGCCGGCTCCTCTGCCTTCCTCAGTGGTTGGGAGAGCGCTGCGCCCCTTTCAGTCTCCCTGCGGGCCGCCAGGGTTGTTGCGGCTGGAGATGAGCGCTGCTGGGGAGAAGTCAGCGGGAAGGGGAGGAGAAGGGAAACTTCTGCTCCGGACGCCTTTCCCCTCCTCTCCCCCGGATCTCTCCCCGGCAGCGCTCACCCCGCGTGGCAGCAATGGGTCCGCATGTCACGGGGGCTGCCTGGCACCGATCAGCTGAGAGGCTGGCAAAGAAGCGGCTCTCGGAGGAAGAAGGCAGGGATGCTGACTGGCATTCGCTTCCCTTCCTGTCAGCCCAGGCCCCGCCTACACTGAAGGCTCTCCGGCTTGGGGGGAGGGGGGTTGGACTACATGACCTCTATGGTATTTTCCAACTCTGATTCATTTAACAACCGTGTTACTAATTTAAAAATGCCGTGATTCACTTAACAACTGCATTACTAATTTGAAAACTGCAGCAATTCACTTAACAACCGTGTTAATAATTTAAAAACTTCAATGATTCACTTAACAACAGCATTACTAATTTAAAAACAGCAGCGATTCACTTAACAACTGTGTTACTAATTTAAGAATTAGTGATTCACTTAAAAACTGTGTTACTAATTTAAAAACTGCAGCCATTCATTTAACAATCGTGATTCTAATTTAAAAACTGCAGTAATTCACTTAACAACCGTGTTACTAATTTAAAAACTGGAGTGATTCACTTAACAACCGTGTTACTAATTTAAAAATGGCAGTGATTCACTTAACAACTGCATTACTAATTTAAAAACTGCAGCAATTCACTTAACAAGCGTGTTACTAATTTAAGAACTAGTGATTCACTTAATAACCATGTTACTAATTTAAAAACTACAATGATTCACTTAACAACCATATTACTAATTTAAAAACAGCAGCGATTCATTTAACAACCACGTTGCTAATGGAAGTGGAAGCGCAACAGCCAATGTTGGGGAAGGGGAAGGGGTGGCGCTCCCCTGTTTTTGCCACCGCTACCCCTTCACTCCTGCTAACGGCGACCGTTGTGCTGCTGCTTCCAGACGTAGGTGAGGCACATCGTTCTCCTGCTTTCTCCTCCTGTAGAAGACACTTTTTAGAGGCTTTTTAAAACAGTTAACCCGAGTCATCCACGGTGACTCTGGCAGCAGCTAGTTCAGCGTGACTTCAGTGCTGGGGAAGCAAAACCCAAGCGTCTCTGCAGCTGTTGGGGGTTGGAGGAAGAAATGCTGCTGCTGCTGCTGCTGTATGTGTGTGTGTATTGGGGGAGGGGGAAACATGAAAAGAGCCTAGAAGTTCTGCTTTGATCAGGAGAGCGATGGGCCTCCCACCAGGGTCTGCCTGGATCTGGGGCCAATTTTGTGTGACTGGGTGTGTCCAAACACACAATTGTGGGACCCATTCAGATTCTGCTGCCTCCTTCAGCTACAGGGGTGGGGGGACACCCAGTTCTGGCCTGCTGAGGCCAGTGAAGGGCAGGGTGGAGTTTGACCCCTCCAGTCCCTCCCCCAATCTCTGGAAAGGATTCGGGCAATCTGAGGATACAAGCCCTGTGGGATGTCTGCCTGCTGCAGCTGGGAGAGGGTTGGGGCTCTGAGCCTGGCCTGATCAGATATCACCAACATTAGCTGATATTTTATCATCAGCCCTCAACATCTGGCAGCTGCCCAGCCTCCGATGACCTCACCTAGGTGAGAGAGATCAGCCTGGTTGGCTTGAGGATGGGAGGCCACCAGGAAGTACCTGGGCTACTCTATAGCCTGGCTGATCTCCCTGGAACTCTGCCCCTCCCCCTCTTGAATGTTCCCTCTAAGCTGTGTGGCCGCTCGGCCGCGCACATGGCAACAAAACACCACGCAGCAGTTTCCAACTGCCGCGCAGTGGTTTTTGTGAGACGCCTTCCACCATAATAGGAGAGGAGAGCCAGTCTGGAGACAGCAATCAGTTCTAGGTCCACAAGGCAGAAAGTAAGTAGCTCAGAGAAGGGGTGTGGGGGTTGGGAGAAGGCATGGGACAGGCTCCCAGCAGCGGCTGCTCAGACTTGCCAGAGAGAGAGGGGGGGAGGGAATGAGAGAGAGAGAGTATCCCTCCTTTCTTCAGCCCAACACTCGCGCTGGCATCCCGGACGGATGAGAGGGACTGCAGAGGGTCTCCTCGAGTCTAGGGCAGCGAGTTATTTGATGGGAAAGTTGCCTCTTGGAAGGAATGACCCGGATTGTCTCCCGCTTCATCTCTCCTGCTTCGTCTCTCCTGCCTCTTTGCTTCTCCGTTTGGTCTTTGGGCGGCAGATCGAAAGCAGAAGCCAATCCGGGTCATTCCTTCCAAGAGGCAACTTTCCCATCGAATGACTCGCTGCCCTAAACTCAAGGAGACCCTCTGCAGTCCCTCTCGTCTGGCCAGGATGCCAGAGAGTGTGTTGGGCTGAAGGAAGGAAGGATTCTCTCTCTCTCTCTCTCTCTCTCTCTCTCTCTCTCTCTCTCTCTCTCTCTCTCTCTCTCACTCACTCACTCACTCTCACTCTCCCTCCCTCCCTCACTCCCTCCCTCACTCCCTCACTCACTCACTCTCTCACTCTTTCTCACTCTTTCTCACTCTTTCTCTCTCTCTAGAAACATATATCATGTTTGCAATAATTTACCTTCTTTTCTAAATAGGCACAGTTCCCTTACCGGAACCCTCGCTCACTCACTCAAACACACACACACACACACACGCACACTCACGCATAAAACCATTTTTCTCCATTCCAATTCGGATCCTATAAATCAATTGCTCTGTGAAACATCTGTGAAAAAAATTCAGGTGCTCAGACATAAAAATGTGCTGCTCAAACACTATACTTTTCCGCACACACTGAAAAAAAAATTAGAGGGAACATTGCCCTTGTCCCCTCCTCCTGACCTCTCCTGGTGGTCTCCCATCCTATCATTGAGGATGCTTTGGTTACAAAGCTAGGTCTCATAGGAGAGAGAGTAGGCCTCCCTCTGACCCACATACTTTGCCCTCCTGCACTCACCATTGGCAACCAAGGAGAGTGAGCACAGCAGCAGTGAGAGCACGCCCACCATGGCCTCCAAAATCAACCACAATGGGGCCCTCAATGAAATTGAGTTTGACACCCCTGGACCAACAGATGACCTGAGTGCTGCATGTGTTGCTCTCAAACTTCCAAAGTCTGAGTCAAGGTTAGAAAAATTATCAGTGTGCATTCAACAGCAAAGGTCATATTAATCAAAAGCACGTCAAACGCAAACTTTTACCTTTCAATAAAAACTTTTACCTTTCAATAAAAAGGTGTTTGTATCATTGAAAGTGCTGTTATTGTGGAGTTTTTTTTCAGAGAAAAGACATTAATCACCTATTAGTTATTTTTCTAAACTAAAACCTCATTATTCAGGTTAAATTGTCGTGTTGGCAATCCGAGATAAATAAGTGGGTTTTGGATTGAGGTTTGGGCATTTGGTCCCTAAAAGGTTTGCCATCACTGGATTAGAGCATACACAGAGTGTAACCTAATTCAGCTTTTGTTAAATTGCTGGTGAGAGACGCTCCATTGTAACCTCAGGTGCCAACTGCATGGATAGGCCAGCGATGGCAAACCTTTTTTGGCTCACATGTCATAAGCGGGGAGCTCAGGGGGGTCGTGCATGGGCATGCTGCACCCATAATGCAATGTGTGACACCTCCCCCAAAGTTCATGTATGCATGACAGGCATGACCCCACCCTTTTTTGCATGCTTTTTTCAACCTTTTGCCAGATGTTTTTATAGGAGCCTGGGGAGGGCGAAAACAGCCTCCACTGCTGGAGAGCTATGAGATTTTCTTTTAAGCACCACTTTCACTCATGTCTTTGATCTAACTGAGCTCCTTTGATGATGAGGGAGCCAAGATTCAGTCTCAGAGAAAACTACCCCAGGTAAGGAAAGGTCTTACTTGCTCTATTGGCTGACCATCTGTGGCTACGATGTCATTTCCCAAAGACCATAACTTTTGAGCAGGGACGTGCAGTCACTAGAGGCAAGGGAGGCAGAGCCTCACCACTCTCCTCAGGAAAAGAAAAGAAATTTAAATATATTTTTTTAAATAATTAAAGCCAAGATAGTTGCTACCAGATTCCAGGTCACAGTGGCTTGGTGTCTGCTTAGTGTTAACCAAAGCAGGAGGCGAGAGAATTCGGGGCCTCTTTTCCATAAGGAATTTTTCGCCTTCTAAAAGTTAAGAAAGAGTTAAAAGGCAAAGAAGTTCAAATGGAAAAGAGGCACTAATTCTCCCGCCTCCTGATCTGGAAGCAGCCAATCATGTCTTCTTGACATTGGGCGGGTTATTTTGGAGGGCGCGCTTCAGAGGAGGGAGGAGAAGGAGGAGGCTCGCTCTTCACCCCTCCCCAACCTTCCCAGGGTCCAGATTCCCTTCGCTGCAAGCCTTGCTGTTTCTTGCATCCCAAAGGTGGGTGGGTGTGGGAGCTTTGGTGGCCCCAATTCTTCTCTGGGGGGTGGGGGGTGTCTCCTGGGGCTGCTGGCTAGATAGACTCCCGAGGAGCGACTCCTTCCCTCCTAGTCCCCCTGTGGGTGGCTGGAAATGTCCGCGCATTTCAGCCAGCCACAAAACGCTTAGCCGGGGGTTTCCTTACAAGAGCCAGGCTCTGCGCAGCACCGGGAGACCACGGAGAAGCTTCACTCCGCTTCTCACTCAGCTTTTCCCCAGGGGCGATCCGAGACTTCAAGCGGTGGAGCTTGGAGAAGCAGCGGCCGCAGGCCAGGTCAGCGGGTGGGCGGCGGGGTACTTTGCATCGTGGGAGCCGCCAAGGGCCTTTGCTGCAGACCTGGGCGCTTGGCGGCTCCCGCGATGCAAATCCCCCCCCCACCGCCGAGGCCGCAAATTCCCCCACCCACCGCTGAGGCTTCGCAAAAGGATGCCCAGCTGAGCCTCACCAGGCATAAACCTCACCACACATCACTGCTTTTGAGCTTGATTTATTAAGTGTCAGATAATTATTATGAGAAAAGAACCCAAGTCTTCCTCACAGGGTATATAATCCAATGTGTAAGTATGATAATATCACAGTGTAAATCAGCATATTCCAATAGGTATTTAGCATGCTAAACATATGTACCTATAACAGAAGTTATAAAAAAATAAAAGGGTTGGAAGGGAACTTTGAGGTCTTCTAGTCCAACCCTCTGCTCAAGAAGGAGACCCTATTCCAGGGGTCCTCAAACTATGGCCTGCAGGCCGGATAAATCCCATTGAAGCCGTTAATCCGACCCACGTGGGACCATGAGGCTGCCCCACCTAAATCACACCCGCTGGCTGAGCTCATGCCTCATTCCCTTCGCAAGCCCCACGGACTGAAACTGTAAAATTAAGAAAAAAGCATTTGGCCAGCAGAGTGTTTCTGGGGGCCCAGGATGCACGGAGGCCTCAGGAGGGGAAATGGTGCCCACTGCCTCAACTTCTTAATTCGAGCTAAATGGAAGGCAAAGCCATGTTGCCTGGCATGCGCGGCCTTACCTGTTGCTCTTCTGGGTTTCTGGTGCACATGTATGCACAATGATCAGCTGGCATTTGCGTGCATTGCAGTGCCAGAAACTGGAAGAGGTGGCATTCCAGTTTCCACAAGCGCATGCGCACCAGCCAACTGATCATTGAACGCATGCATGCCAGAAACTGGAAGAGGAGCTGCCTGGTGCGCATGCACACTGGGCAACTCCTCTTCCAGATCACGTCCCTGACAAGAGCACTTGGTGCTGAAAAGGTTCTCCTTCCATGCACTATTCCAAGGGTGGTTTTTCCATGACATTATAAAGCGGTACCAATACTTCACGTGAATTGGATTCTCTCCTTCTGTTGATGCAGCCTAGGATTGCAATGGGGTTTTTTGGCTGCTGCCACACATTGTTGGCTCACATTTGAGAGATTGTCCACTAAGATTCCAAGATCCCTCTCACAGTTACTGCTATTGAGCCAGGTTTCACCTAATCTGTACCTGTACATTTGGTTTTTCTAGCCTCAGTGTAAGACTTTACTTTTCTCTACATTGAATTTCATTTTGCTAGATAGGCCCAGGGTTCAAGTCTATCTAGATCCATCTGGATCTTCAGCCATTCTTCTGGGGTGTTGGCTATTTCTCTGTTAATTATGACAAATGCACTAACATCTAGAAAGCCAGCAAACCTTGTTTTACTTTACTGATATAGATGAGATATTTAAGGACAAATTTGTTACCAATATTAGATTATTAACATGCAATATTTATTATAAAATCTATATAGCTATTCACTACCTAAAACCTTCTGGTTCTTTTGTAGGGAATGCATTTTTCTCAAGTTTAATTAAGAGGATCATGGCATACATGTCTGCATCTATTGCTCATCCACCACTACCCACCTCTCACTTTACCAGATGGAGAAAAACACACACAAACCTGTGGGACTTTGTAGGTGCCTCCTAATGTTGATGCCTGGATGGAGATGTCCCTCTCAGCTGTATCAAGAAGAGCCAGAAGGTTCTCCTTCCTTCCACAGCTGTAGTTGGGGACATTGGCTTCTCCAGTGGAGAGAATGTCCAGCAAGGCATCTGAAGTGTGGAAAGTGCTCACATAGTTGTCATGCATGTTGTAGCCCAGTGTGAGATTGTGCAGGAACTGGGAATTCTTCTTGAGAAGTTGAATGTTGAAAATGAATAGTAAGCCAAAAAAGAAAGAAGTTGTTTCCCTATTATAAAAAAAAGTTATTATAATCAACAACAACAACAAATACTGTTTTTAATATATAATCCTCCAGAAGCCTACTGAGCCTTAAGTCAACATTCATCCAAAACCAATGATCAGTTACACAAATATGGAAATTAGCTGAGGTACAGCAACTACAATTGATTCCACCATTACTTTAAATAAAATTCATGATTCAAGCAATAAATTAAGGATTGAACTGAGGGAGAAAAATAATCTGCAGCCCTTTCAGCTTTTTTTCAGACCCCTTTTTGAGTCCCTTTCAAAAAATCAGACAAGAGAGAGAAGCCAAGGAAATCAAAATCATTCAGGAAATTAGACATATCCCCCAATATAGGGAATAAATGAAAAATAAAAAAAACAGAAAAGAAGGAGAGTGTTAGAATGGAGGGTGTGCAACTCCATCACCCTGAATGACTTACAAATCATGGAAAACAAACTGAACAGAAGGAGCAACGTTGAAAAGCAACTTTGTGTGCAATTTTTCCTTTCCACTGATGATTATACCAATGAAATGGTCTCCTGGGCTGTAAAAGCTCTGTGGTCGTTTTCCATCCTGTTGCTCTGAACTCAGTGGGCATTTTATTCTCAGCTTCCCAGAACCTGGATGGGACAAAAGCAGCATCAGAAGCAGAAGCAGGAGGTCCATCATTCATGGGGTGAATCAATCAATCCTCTTCCCGTTTCTTAAGAAGAATGAGAAGAATTCAAAGGATTCTCACAAGGTGGAATATGATCCAGTGTCTTTCCTGATTCAAACACAGAGAAACACTCAGCTTCACCTAGAAAGGAGAGAGACGGGCATTCAAGAGCACAGACTCTGCCTGTCCCAAAACTCCCTATTTGTCTGCCCAAAGTCTCCCCTGGAGGATTCAGCCAAAGAGCAGAGCTGAAACTTTTATCATAATTCTCCCTCTCAGGAGGGATCCCTGGAGAATTCAACCAGTTCTTGGACTCAAAGGTTGTTGGGAAATTCTCTGGAGGGAAATGAAAGGGAAATAATCCCCGTGTGCTTCATAATAACAGGGGCAGAGATTGAATTAAATTGGTCATCTAGAATTGAGAGGTTTGGAGTCTCCGTGCTTGAAACTGACTCCAGAAGAAATACACGGTGGCTGTGGCTGAAGAAACAAATAAATCTGATATTTGTTACATAAAGACAAAACTCCAGGGGACAGTTAATGCCAGAGCATGTCACAGATCTGAAATAGTTGCCAGCTGAGTTGGAACCAAAGTTTACTTTATTTGGGAAGCTAATGCTCAAGGGCATCACACAAAAGGGCTTATGCAATAGTGCAGCCAGTCTGTTGAACAAAATCAACTTTAGTGAAAAAGTAGTTGCCAAAATTTTGCAGTGTTAAAATAAATCACAGAGAGAGAGAGAGAGAGAGAGAGAGAGAGAGAGAGAGAGAGGGAGGGAGGGAGGGAGGGAGGGAGAGGGAGGGAGGGAGAGGGAGAGGGAGAGGGAGAGGGAGAGGGAGAGGGAGAGGGAGAGGGAGAGGGAGAGGGAGAGAGAATATCTAAGTGAAAAGAGATGGAGAAATCAAGGCTGCCTCTCTCACCCCATGTGGTGAGGGGAGTGAGGGAAGGAGGGAAGCGAAGCTCAGGACCCTCGTATTGCAGATGGAAAGGTGATCTGCAACCCCCCACCCCCACCCCCAGGTTCTATCTTCTGAGTCCTGGAAACAGAGGGGAGACCATATTCCATATTCCACTGCCACCTGTTTCCATGCATGGACCACCCAGGGGAAAGCAAAGCCGAGACCCAAAGAGAAGGCCCAGGGGCAGCCCCCACACCCCTTTCTTGTGAAGAGATTGTGGGATTCATTGTCTACAGGTGAAACTCGAAAAATTAGAATGTGTTGATTTGGGGAGCCATGTCATCTGCTGGTTTTGGTCCACTGTGCTTCATTAAGTCCAGGGTCAATGCAGCTGTCTACGAGGAGATTTTGGAGCACTTCACGCTTCCTTCCGCTGACGAGCTTTATGGGTATGCTGACTTCATTTTCCAGCAGGACGTGGCACCTTCCCACACTTCCAAAAGCACCAAAACTTGGTTCAATAACCGTGGGATTACTGTGCTTGATTCGCCAGCAAACTCGACTGACCTGAACCCCATAGAGAATCTATGGGGCATTGCCAAGAGAAAGGTGAGAGCCATGAGACCGAACAATGCAGAAGAGCTGAAGGCCGCTATTGAAGCATCCTCGTCTTCCATAAGACCTCAGCAGTGCCACAGGCTGATAGCTTCCATGCCAGGCCGCATTGAGGCAGTAATTGCTGCAAAAGGGGCCCAAACCAAGTACTGAGTACATATGCATGTTTATACTTTTCAGAGGTCTGATATTGTTCTATGTACAATCCTTGTTTTAGCGATTAAATGTAATATTCTAATTTTCTGAGACTGTGGATTTGGGGTTTTCATGAGCTGTACGTCATAATCATCACAATTATTACAAATGACGGCTTGAACTATCTTGCTTTGCATGTAATGAATCTTATCTCATATATTAGTTTTACCTTTTAAGTTGCATTACTGAAATAAAGGAACTTTTTCACCATATTCTAATTTTTCGATCTTCATCTGTAGTTTTGAAATAAACAATGACCAGCTGAAACTCCCAACAATGCTCATTTTATTTACTGCTTTTCAAAGAGAATGGACCACCACACAAACACATGCAGATACGGTGGACACATCTTAAGTCATTGATACAGTTGCCTTGTATCCCCAATTGCCCTTAACAATTTACCTCCCACCTTTTCCTCATTGGCTTAGTAAGTAAGATGTGGTGGGAAACAGAATTGTATGGTTTCTACAGAGTTGAAGGAAGACAGGTTGGCCTGTGATGGAAATACATTTTATATGCTTCTAATCTCATGAGCTGGGCTGGAGCCTGAGAATTGTACTTAGGAGCCGGGATGAGAGGCCTTTGCTATTCTAGAAACCGGCCATAACCAGAATTCACTGATATGATCGTTACTCTAGAGAGAACCCCTAGGAACCAGGACCATGAAAGGAAATTCATAAATAAGGGCAGGGGGAGATAGAATTAGGGTAGCGGGAGATGTAATCAGGGGCGGAGAAAAGGTATTCATTTTAGACACTTTGGAAGGGTTGTGACATCATGATCACTAGGCCAATGAAGAAGAGGTGGGAGGAAATTTGTAAGGGTACTAGGGAATGCAAGGCAAATGGATTGATGATTTGGGGTGTGTCCAATGTACCTGTGTGTGCCTGGTCCACCCGCTTTGCAAAGTGCAGAATAAAATTACCATTCTTTTCTCTTGGACGTTTTGGCTGTTGATTGTGTATTTCCAAACTAGGCAATGAATCCCACAGGGTCATCCAGCCCCCAAATCTGATACTAGATCCAGCAAGAGGCAGCTGGATTGACTAGGGAGACCCTCTCTCGGGGCTTCTGGGGCTCCCTCCCTGCCCCAATGGGCTCTGCTTGGGACCCTCTTCCCCACCATGCAGGACTCAAAGGCCAACTGCCCCTTCATAGGAGACCCCCCCCAAAGAAGGGAGACCTGATGACACAGCATGAAGTGAAGGGTGAACATCTCATTTCCCCGTTGAGCTCCAGCGATGGCATCTGGGGAGGCTCTGCAGGACGTGGTCAAAACAGACAGGATGGGGGGTGGGGCAAAACGATACAAGCGAAGCTCAGCCCATTTTGACGTGAATGGTGGCCTCTATCTTGACTCCTCTGACCTTCCCTGCCAACCTTCCTCCCTGCACCGTATCTGAATGGGCCTGAAAGTAAATAGTTCTCCTACTAGTTCTTCATGGCTGAAACAAAAGAAAAGGAGATCTCAGCGTCTTATAGTACAGGAAGTCCTCGACCTATGGCCATTCGGTCATCAACTGTTCCAAGTTACAACAGCACTCAATGAATGCTGGTTGTGGCTGGTCCTTGGAGTTCTGGCCATCCTAGCACCCCCATAATCACACAATCGCTATCTGGATCCTGCACACCCAGTTGCAATGCCCCAGGATCATCACCGTTTGCAACCTTCCCTGCCGGCTTCCCCATAAAGTCACTGAGGAAGTTTCCCTCGTTCACATAACTGCCCCCAGCCCCATGCACCCTCCCCTCCCCTGGCTTCCCCAACTCTCTCCGCCCCTCCCCCTCCCAGGTCTGAGACTTGCAGACTCGGAAGCAGAGATACCAAAAATAAATTGAAGTAGGTCATCCCCGACTTACAACCCAAATGGAGTTTAACATACCCATTGCTGAACCAGACTTTCCAATGTTGCAATGTTCCACCTTGGAGACAGAAACTCTTTTCCCTGATGGAGTTCACAACACACCCAACCTCTTGCTTCCATCTGTTCACATGGTACAGACACAGGTATCCCCCTCTGGCCCCCATGTAGTCTGACTCATCCCTGGGTTTTCTCCACCCACATCTTCTGGACTCCAGTCTCAACCTGGCCCATGCATTGGGGAGAGAATTGGCTGTTTGTGGTGTCCTCATCGCCCAATAAGGGGATGGAGAGAGGATGGTGGATCTCATGGGGAATCCTCTTTCACAGGGGCTGCAGGGGCTAATCTGGTCTCCTTGGAAGAGGACCTGGAGGCCGCCACCCTATCCAGCCTGGTGGGACAGGCAGTAGTTCTCAGGGAGATTGTCATACAACATGATTGGAGTTTGGTTCCTACAGCTTCCATTTTACCTCTTGTCTTCATACTCTCTCAGACACATGCACTCTCAGTCGGAATAATTGCTCAAATAATTTCTTAAAATGTATCACATTCAGCAGCAATTGCTGAACAACTATTTTTTCTGAATGATTTTGTCCTACACTCCCCTTCCTTTTTTGATTGTAAGCCGCCCTGAGTCCCCTCAGGGAAAAGGGCGGCCTATAAATAAATAAATCAAATCAAAATCAAATTTTCAGATAGTTTTCTTCAGCAAGATTTATTGAGATGAAGGGAAGGGGGTTAAAAGAATTGAAGTTGTTCAACCATTTCTCATTTTGAAATATGTACATATGATATTCTTTGACTCCTGCATACTATCTAAGTGGAAATAATGTGTTCTTTCAAATAAAAGGAAACTTTACAATTCTTTAAACTCATGATGTTATGCCTCATGTTTTTACATTTATTCTGGCTGTAAGATGCTCCTTTGTGTTCAGGTCTGGCCTCACAAGGATAATGTAGCATTTGGGGATGAAGATGCAGCCCAGCAGACCAGCACTGGAGGCCACGATGGAGAAGACCTGAACAGCCACCATGTATTTCCCTTTGGTACTCAGGTAGGTGGGCACAAAAGTCACCCAGACACTGCAGAAGACCAGCATGCTGAAGGTGATCAGCTTGGCTTTGTTGAAGGCCCCAGGCAGATTCCTGGCCAGGAAAGCCACCATGAAGCAGATGGCAGCCAGAAAGCCCATGTAGCTGAGGGTGATGTAGAACATGACAACGGCCCCTTCATTGCACTGCAGGTTGATCTCTCCAGGCTGGGAGTGGAGGTCAGAGTCAGGGAAGGGTGGAGAAACTCCCAGCCAGATGGAGCAGATGATAATTTGGACTGCAGAAGAAGAAAGGATGATGGAGTTGGCCAAGCTCTTCCCCAACCATCTCTTCACCCGGTTTCCTGGTTTTGTGGCCAGGAAAGCCAGCACCGCTGTGATGGTTTTGGCCAAAAAAGAAGAAATGGCAACTGAGAAGATGATGCTGAAAAGCATTTGTCGGAGAAGGCAGGTGGCTTTCCTTGGTTGACCAATGAAGAGGAGACAAGAAGCAAAGCGGGAGGGTGACCAGAAGGAAGTAGGAGAGGTCCCAGTTGTTGGCTTTGACAAGGGGAGTTTCTCAGTCTTTAATGAAGGTTGTTAAAACAAAGCCTCTGGTTAGGAACAAGAATAGTTCAAAAGAGACCAGGATGATGCCCTGGTGCTGTTCATAAGAGAGGAGGGTTATAATTTTGGAGATACATTGGACTCTGTTCTCATTTGGATATTTATCATCCTGACACTTGGTGCATTTTCCTGCATCTGAGGAAAAAAAAATTCTTTAACATTCTTTACATTTCAGCAAATAGCTTTTTGGGACAATAGCAGAAAAGAAGAATATTTCCCAAGATGCCTTTCTTAACAATTCCACAGAAAAAAAGATAAAAAGAATATCTTTTTAAAATATCTATACAGGTAAAGTCTACGGTATTAAAGTAAATCTTAAGATTTGAAATGTTTCCTGTATAATGTGCTGAACCTTCATAAAAGTGTTATTAGAGGTAAATAATGAATCAGTTAACCTTTCCATGTAAACCTCCTGAGCCCTGACGGAGGGCACTTCTTGACACAGAGAGTTTGGTCTAGTGGTTAAGGTAGGGTGACCAGACGTCCTGCATCTGGCGGGACAGGCACGCCTTCCCAAAATTTTCCCCGCGTCCTGGGACGTTCTCGAAAAACCCCGCTTTATTTTGGCGCTCGCAGATCCCTTGCTCCCCCGCCCATCAGCTGCTAACTCACTCGCTCATTCCGTTCTACACTAAAAATCTATGCCAGCCTAGCCTGCTGCTCACTGATTCGCCTGGACCACAGCCAATCAGTGAGCTGGCTGGCATGGAAAACTTTAAGCACATGGCGTACTTAAAATTTTCCATCCTAGCCAGCTCACTGATTGGCTGGAGTCCGCTTAGCTTAGCACGCTCCATTTCATTTCGTCTTTTGCTTGCTGCTTAACTGGTGACTAACGTAGGGGAATCGCTGCCCCGCTCAGGTTTCAACTTCGGGGGAGTGACCGAGCGAAGGAGGGGAGAAGAGGGGAGAAAAAGGGTTTGTTATAGAGTTGATAAAGCTTTAAGAGTTTGGTGGTGAGAGGATTCTGAATGGATCCCGAATGATCGGGACTCGAAACAGCTCTATTACGTCCTGCTTTTTGTGGGGGAAAAGAGAGAGAAAGAGGGAAAAAGTTTTGGGAACGGCCTTAACCTTCCTCATCTGGATCCTGGAGCGAAGCGCAGAGAACAACACAAAAATAGTGTTGGGTTGGGTTTTTTTTTGGGATACTCTGATTTTCGTCTCTCTAGTTACTGTTTTCAATTCAATTCTTTTTTTCCCCAGTCTTTTTTAAAAACTGAACGCTTCTACCTCCACCCCTCCTTCGCCGTCTGCCCCAAGGAGTTTTGGAGTGGAGGGGAGGAAGAGGGTTTGAAGTGTGGGGATGGAGGTGGTCGCTGCCGAGTCCCCCCGCCCGGGTTCCGGCGGAGAAAAGAGGACGGGAGTGGGGTGGGTGGATGGGGGGATCAGCTGGCCAAGATGGCGTAATCCCCCGCTTTCCAAGCTCGCAAAGAGCACGGATCTCTCCAACTCTTTCTTACTCTAAGTATTTTACACTGAGGTTTTTAGCTCCAGCATCCCTGTTTTTAAAATGCTGAAGACCCATCCTGATCCCTTCAATGACTTTCCAGATAATGAAATATGCAGGGCATGTTGTAGTAATTTTTTTTTTGCCAATTATCATGGTTGAAACAGGATCTGAATTGTAGAACTCCAATTTGCTTGGCATAATGTTTAAAGGACTTTGATTTGAAGAGAAGAGATTTTAGAGGAAGAAATGGCTGTGGCTTCAGAGGAACAAGTGGCAGCCTCAAGTTACGTGAGCTCGCCATATGTCATACCTACATGCTTGCAAATTCTTTTACTTATTGGACCAAAGACCCAGCTAGGAAAAATGATAACACATGGAATCCTTTAGTGAATGCTATGCAGCAGTATGTGTATCAAAAGCATAGATTTACAGGAGCTTAGTAGAAATGTGCTGTAGTACTAATGCAAATCAAAAGCAGAAGAATTTATCCTTGAGGATCTTTACTATTTTCAGCCTCTTCCCTCTTCAGGCTTCAGAATTTAAGGAAAAAGAGAGGGAGAGGGAGAGGGAGGGAGAGACAGAGAGAGAGAGAGATAGAGAGAGAGAGAGAGAAAGAGGGAGTGTGTGCACAGGAGGGGGGATTTTCTAAAAGTCCCATTGAATCCAGAGGAGGGGAGAGAGAGAGAGAGAAAGAGGGAGTGTGTGCACAGGGGTGGGGATTTTCTAAAAGTCCCATTGAATCCAGAGGAGGGGAGAGACAGAGAGAGAAAGAGGGAGTGTGTGTGCAAGAGTGGGGATTTTCTAAAAGTCCCATTGAATCCAGAGGAGGGGAGAGAGAGGGGGGGAGTGTGTGCACAGGAGTGGGGATTTTCTAAAAGTCCCATTGAATCCAGAAGAGGGGAGAGAGAAAGAAAGAGGGAGTGTGTGAGGATGGGGGATTTCCTAAACCCCATTGAATCCAGAGGAGGGAAGAGAGAAAGAAAGAGGGAGTGTGTAAGGTGGGGGGATTTCCTAAACCCCATTGAATCCAGAGGAGGGAAGAGAGAAAGAAAGAGGGAGCGTGTGAGGTGGGGGGATTTCCTAAACCCCATTGAATCCAGAGGAGGAGTGTTTGTGTATGTATATGTGTGTGTGTGTGTGTGTGTGTGAGAGAGAGAGAGAGAGAGAGAGAGAAAGAGAGAGAGAGAGAGAGACTATCACTAAGTGTTGTAACTTATGATTCTTGATGAATGTATTGTATTTTATTTTATTTATGTACACTGAAGACAAATTCCTTGTGTGTCCAATCACACTTGGCTAATAAACCACTCTACTCTACTCTACTCTACTCTACTCTACTCTACTCTACTCTACTCTACTCTACTCTACTCTACTCTACTCTACTCTACTCTACTCTACTCTACTCTACTCATTTCTATTTCAATTCTAATAAGGAGTTTAGCTTCTCTCTTTTGAAAATGTAAGCTAGCTTTAGCTTTCAAACAGTTCATTTAGTGACCAAAGTTACGACATTGAAAAAAGTGACTGATGACCATTTTTCACACTTAGCGACCATTGAACCATCCTCATGGTCACGTGATCAAAATTTTGATGTTTGGCAACAGATTCATATTTATGATGCTTTCAGTAATCGCCTTGTGTGACCTTTTGACAAAATATAAAATTTTTAATCAACCCCCCCCCCCCGGTCAATGGTGTCCCTCTTTACCAATCTGAAAATCTGGTCACCTTAGCAGCACCAGAACCAGGAGCAGGAGGTCCACAATTCATGGGGTGAACCAATCAATCCCCTTCCTTTCTAAAGAAGAATTAGAACTCAAAGGACTCCTGTTATGTTCTGGGTGAAGATTGGAGGCGAGGCCAGAGTGAATTCTAGCAGCCCTTTATTCAATACTGCCTGCGAGGTATCAACTCCCTGGTTGTCACAGCACCTTTTAAAGGAAACTGATCACCCGAACAACCAATCAGGAGAGAACATTTTCCCGCTCCAACAGAGGACCAGAATGAAAACTTCAACTGACAACTATACACTATACACCTTCTGTACCTCAAAAATAATAAGACCTTTAAGAAAATAAGGCCAAGCACTTATTTCAGGGGTTAAAAGAAAATAAGACCCTGTCTTCTTTTGGGGGGAAACACAGTACAATACCATATTTTTTCAGAGTATAAGACACTCCAAAGTGTAAGATGCACCTAGCTTTTGGGGAGGAAAACAAGGGGAAAATATCTGCTTCTGCCTCCCAGCAATTTGCCTCCTTGCAACAAACATTACAGACAATATACACTGCTTGTAGTGTTATATTTCAGACTATACTTGTACAGATGCTGTTAAAATTGATGTGCTTTCTGGAAGTATAGTTATTCTCTGCTATTTAAAAGAATAGCGCTTTTTAAAACAATAGCACGGGGCCTCTTCAGATCAAGCATTTATTTTAAAAAGCTTCTTCATTTTGTTAAATTGTCTAGAATAATAAAACAGTCTTTAAAAATAAGTCTAATGATTTGAACATTCTGTAGGCATTTATAGTTGTTGACTTGCCTCCTTGCAGCAAACAGCTTGATTAGCGCAAGAAAAAAAAATCTGCCTCCCAGCAATTTGCCACACAGCAAATTTCACTTTCCATTTCTTCCGCTCATCAGCTTTTCAGGTTGCAGGGATTGCTATAGCCTGTTGAAGCCCCCACAAGCCCCCATTTGCTACAAAGAGGTAAATTGCTGGGAGGCAGAGGCCAAAGGGTTGGGGCCAGTGGGTGGGTGGCTGGTGCTACATTCAGTGTATAAGACGCACCCAAATTTTCACCCTCTTTTAGGAGGGGAAAGGCGCATCTTATAATCCAAAAAATACGGTATATAACAACTCTCACAAAGTGGAATATCCAGGTGCTTTCATGATTCAAAAGGAGAGAAGCTAAGCTTCAACTGAAAAGGAAAAGCTTGAATAATAAGGATATTGACCTTCTGCTGTCCTTCAACATGGTCTCTTGTCTCCAGAGACTGCTGAGGAAGGTCACCCAGAGCTATAGTTTGGTGCCATTCTATTTATTCTGTTCTGTTCTGTTCTACTCCGTTCTACTCCACTCTACTCTACTCCAGTCCACTCCACTCTACTCTATTCTACTCTACACTCTACTATAGCAATAGCAATAGCAATAGCAGTTAGACTTATATACCGCTTCATAGGGCTTTCAGCCCTCTCTAAGCGGTTTACAGAGTCAGCATATTGCCCCCAACAACAATCCGGGTCCTCATTTTACCCACCTCGGAAGGATGGAAGGCTGAGTCAACCCTGAGCCAGTGAGATTTGAACAGCCGAACTGCAGAACTGCAGTCAGCTGAAGTAGCCTGCAGTGCTGCATTTAACCACTGCGCCACCTTGGCTCTCTACTCTAGTCAGCATTGGTGGCACAGTGACTAGAATGCAGTCCTGCAGTTTCCTTCTGCTGACTGCCAGCTGACTGCAATTTGGCAGTTCGAATCTCACCAGGCTCAAGGTTGACTCAGCCTTCTGTCCTTCCTAGGTGAGTAAAATGTGGACCCAGATTGTTGGGTGGAATAGGCTGCCTCTAAGTGCTATTGCTATTCTGCTCCACTCCACTCCATTCTAGTCTACTCTAGTCTATTCTATCCTTAGGCATTAAAAACCATCTGGATGACTACAGTCACTCTCACCCCAAAATTCCAGGTTCAGGCAACAAGCCAGCTGATCAATTCATGTTTGTCAATCAATTCCTATTGCAACCAATGAGCAATCAACTGGGTACAAATATGAAAAAAAAACCCCTGAATGGAAAATGTCCCAAAGGTGCTTTTTCAAGAGGCAAATGGACTTCCTTGTTTTCCTTTGAACATGATTACGCGTCTTAATTTTAAAAACAGCAACTAGCACCATTTTTAACCACAAAATTGGACCCTTAATCTTCTCCTGGCATATGTTTTGTGTTTAGGTTGCCATTTCGTGGCCATTTTGAGTATGACAGAGTGACAGCAGTCATCTCAAAATGTAATATAAATAAGAATAAGTAATAAAAATAATTCCTTCAAAAAAAATCCCTGGGAAATTGTGGGACCAATAACAGCCTGCCACCTCGTGGCCATTTTGAATATTGCAGGCAGAGGCCAGTGATCGAAAAGTTTAATGTACAGTATTTTTCAGAGTATAAGACACACCTTTTTTCCTCAAAAAAGAGGCTGAAAATCTGGGTGCATCATATACACTGAATACAGCTTTTTTTGTCTCCCAAAACCTCGCCCCCTTCACCAAAATGGCTGTGTAGAGCCTGTAGGAGCAACCGGAGAGCTCCTGGGGGCTAGGGAGGGCAGAAATGAGTGAAAAACGGACTGGTTTTTGCTCATTTTTGGCCCCCCATCCCCCAGGAGTACTCTATTCTATAAGCCTCCTAAAGGCTATGCATGCCCTTTTTTTTTTTTTTTTTTTGAGAAAAACGAGCCATTTTTCAGAGGTCTGCAGAGTGCAAAACCTTTTTTTTTATCTGACTCTTCAAAACCTTGGTGCGTCTTATACTCCAAAAATATGGTAAATAAAAGTCATCAGGGGACAGATTGGGCTGTGAACCCCTCCACATTTGGCTAGCAGTGAAAATGGGGTCCTTCAAATTAAATGAAAACCATTGCTTTAAAAGTCTCTGGGAAATTCATCATCTTTTAACAATCCCATTGTCAGTGTTCCAAATATCATGCAGAATTAAATCAGAGTCCAAGGCAACAGTATCCTTAAAGTTCCAATTTAATAAGTCAGACATGTTGGCACATCTGTGGGAAATCCCAATTCTTAAAACTTCCTGGGATTTCACCCAGTTGAAAGTTCATGATCTTAACCCATAAATCCATCACATGGTCCAATCTTCTTCAGCCATGCTGGCATTTCCACCCATCTAGTTCCGGTCAGATGTAGAGGTGCAGAGACAAAAGATGACCTTGGGCTTCTAGAAAAGAATGCAAACAACACATTCCACAATTCTACTCCTTTCTATTCCCCCCTCCCAACTACTACACTAATGAAACAGCACAGTGAAATAATAGAGAGTGCGGCAGGCCAAAAATCATAAAAGGAATATAACTGCAGGCCTGACAGGCAGCCTCTCCTCAGAAGAAAACGTTTCCTGAAAAGAGAATAACATAAAGTTAACATAACACAATTAACCACCTCTTCCCCCCTCAGGGGGACCCTTTGGCTTATCGGGAAACTTCTCATGGAATTGTTTTACTAACTTTTCCATTTTTAGGTTCCAGCTTTCCACCTAAGTAGCTTCAGACAAAGGGTGACCCTTCCAATGCACTAAATACTGTAAGCGACCCCTATTCAGCCTGGAGTCTACGATTTTTTCCACCTCAGATTGTGTTTCCCCTTCTATCACTACAGGAGGAGAGAAAGCTTGGGTGGATGGTCTTTTGCTAGACCCAATTACTGGCTTCAACAAGCTACAATGAAATTCTGGGCCAATTTTCCCTAGACTTTTGGGTAGACTGAGTCAAACTGTAACTGGGTTAACTATCTTCACTATTGGGAATGGACCTAGAAATTTTGGACCAAATTCCTTGCTAGGCATTCTTAATCTCCTGTATTTGGTAGATACAAAAACTTTGTCCGCCACACCAAAGGGGTTTTGGAGCGAGCGGTGTTTATCAGCTTGCTTCTTCTAAGCTTCTGCCGCATCTGCTAGAGCTTTCTTCATATTTTCCCATCCTTTCTTTAGTGTGTCCATCCATTCATTCAAAGACATGGAGGAGAGAGGTTCTCTAGGCAGCTCAGGCATGGGAACAAATTCCATGCCACAGGTAATCTGGAAAGGAGTAAATCCAGTGCTGCTGTGGACCAATGTTCCCTCTAATTTGTTTTCAGTGTGGGCGGAAAAGTATAGTGTTTGAGGGGCACATTTTCATGCCTGAGTCCCAACCATTCTAGTTTAAACTTCCAGCTGCACTTTTTCTTCGTAACAACATTTACTCCGGCTTTACGTTTTGACATCAGCACTGACTGATGATGTACCTATAGGGTAGGGTTTATCAATTATTACAATTATCTTTTCAAATTCATTTTGGATTAAATAAAAAAGAGCTTTGAAATGAATATATAAATGGCACTTGATACCACTAATATTAAAATAGTAAATGTTTGATATACTTCATTTTAATGAATTTCACTTGATATACTTCATTTTAATGAGTTAACATTCAATTGCAAAAGTTGTCTATACACTGTATGCTTCTGTGAATGTATTATATGCAATTTGCTATTTTAAATGAGTACAATTATTAAAATCACCATAATTAAAGTCTCATTCACGTCTAAGAGTTTTCTTCCATCATTAATTTGTAAACTCAAGGATTTATTGCCTGCGTGTTCAACAATGCTTGCTGATTGTTTAAAAATTTGTGGGAATTTGCTCCTCTCTGTACAGAGGGTTTCAGTAACCTACTACTACTGCAAAACTAATTTCTAAACTGCATACTACTTGCAAATATAAATAGATTGTTAAAATGGCTCTACCATAACCAAATAAGAGAAAAAAACACCTTCCTTTTGTTTATAAAGTAGTGATTTTAGTTTGCTCTATGGAAGTCACTATTTTAAACTGACAGATAGGAAGTTTAATTAGATTAAAAGCAAAAATATTCTCAATGACTTTGAAAATCCCAATGAGTTATCAAATATAGGTACTCCTTCGTTACAACGTGGGACTGGAATTTTTATTACTCAGCAATGTGGTCACAAAGCTGATGCGGTGTTATGACTCATGTGACCGGGCTCTCTCGCCTCTTTCCAACTCCGAGGGCATCAATCATGTTAGCCAAGGGATCTGCAAAGTTGGCTCTTTTAGACTGGTGGACTTCAACTTCCAGAATTTTGAGAGTTGAAATCCACCAGTCTTAAAACAGCCAACTTTGCAGATCCCTGTGTTAGCCCAAAGCCTGGCACTGGGCTTTGCTCCCCCATTGGTGGAGCCCTGAGAAGCGAGGAGGGAGAAAAAGAGCTCAAAAGAGCTACATTGTTGCTAAATGTAACTGGGGAGAGAGCCAGCCCAGGCAATAGCAAATTAGCCGATCTCGCAGCAGGTCTGAAGTTGAGGGGAAGGGGGAGCAAAACTCCAGGCAGGGCAGAGTGGCTGAGGATTGGGGTGGAAGGGACCACAAACACTCCACAAATCTCCCCAGCCACAAGAGACTCTTAGACACAGACTGTGGCCTCACACAAACTCCTCAATGGTTCCTTTATGTGGTGTCAGGAAGGCACATGGGATCAATCTCACAACACTCACCCAAAGGGCTGCCCCATTTGTTGTCCCTGTTGGCAGATCGAAGATGGTGAATCCCACCCCTGACACCAGTTTCTGTGGAGTCAAACGCAGGACCCAAAACCCCAATAATCCAGGCTCACTGCAGTTATTATTTATTCAGTGTCCACTGGAGGAATTTCCCTCCAGAAAAAAAGCAGGACAGGTTCCCACGGACAAAAGGATGCACTCATACTTACACATTCCAGGAAAGGAGGATAAAATGATAGCCATCAATATGTATAACTAATAGATTATATAATAATGAATATTCATAATTAGTATGCATCATGCTACCTTCATGCCCACTCAGTGTTACTATCCTCAAGAAAGATATATCGTTTAAATAAAAAGGAATACATCAGTTGCATTACCATAGCGTTTTGGATAAAACGTATTAAGAAATGAGGGCATGAAAGTTGCATGTCCATTAATTCTTTATTTCTATCATGTTAACACATTCTCATTCCTCCAAGAAATTGGTTTCGTCACAATCTTCCAGACACTCTTTATTTATTTGAATAAAAATAATTGCCCCACTCATGTATGGAGAACAGCTTGGAGTTGAAATTCTTCTGTCTCATATTTCCACATTTCTTCTGGCTGTAAGCTGCTCCTTTGTGTTCAGGTCTGGCCTCAGAAGGATAATGTAGCACTTGGGGATGAAGATGCAGAGCAGCAGACCAGCACTGGAGGCCAGGATGGAGAAGACCTGCACAGCCACCATGTATTTCCCTTTGATGCTCAGGTAGGTGGGCACAAAAGTCACCCAGACACTGCAGAAGACCAGCATGCTGAAGGTGATCAGCTTGGCTTCGTTGAAGGCCCCAGGCAGATTCCTGGCCAGGAAAGCCACCGTGAAGCAGATGGCAGCCAGGAAGCCCATGTAGCTGAGGGTGATGTAGAACATGACAACAGCCCCTTCGTTGCATTGCAGGATGATCTCTCCAGGTTGGGAGTGGAAGTCAGAGTCAGGGAAGGGGGGAGCAACTCCCAGCCAGATGGAACAGATGACAATTTGGACTGCAGAAGAAGAAAGGATGATGGAGTTGGCCAAGCTCTTCCCCAACCATCTCTTCACCCGATTTCCTGGTTTTGTGGCCAGGAAAGCCAGCACCACCGTGATGAGAGAAGAAACGGCAACTGAGAAGATGAGGCTGAAAACCATTTGTCGGAGAAGGCAGGTGGCTTTCCTTGGTTGACCAATGAAGAGAGAAGAAGACAAGAAGCAAAGCAGGAGGGAGACCAGGAGGATGTAGGAGAGGTCCCGGTTGTTGGCTTTGACAAGGGGAGTTTCTCGGTATTTAATGAGGAGAATTAAAACAAGACCTGTGGTTAGGAAGAAGAGTAGGGCAAAAAAGACCAGGATGACTCCCAGATGTTCTCCATAAGACAGGAAGTTTACGACTTTGGGGATACACTGGACTCTCTCCTCATTTGGATATTTATCATCTGGACACCTGATGCATTTTTCCTTATCTGAAAAATGAAAAACAGACATCTGGAAACTAGCCCTAGCCAACAAACGAGTCCCAGGTACAAAAACTGACACCGGACCCTGAACAACACAGGATGCCACCACCAATCATCCTCACCAGACTCAAACCCAAACCCATACCATAGACGAAATGCAACCATCATCCAGAATCCAAACCACAGGACATCACCAGCTGCTGCACCCCCCTCTGACCCCCACACAAAGCAAACTGACACACGCCATGACCCCTTGGCCAGACCGCAAACTCGGAGCCAAACCAAATCCTGGGATGTTACATCACAGCCATCTGTTCAGGACATTACATCACAGAACTCAGGAGGTTACAACACAAAAACTCAGGATGTCACAACACAGCCAACTACCCAGGATGTTGCAGCGCAGGACTCAGGATATTACTACCCTAGAGCTCATGATGTCATTACATAGCCCATTACTCAGGTTGTTACAACACAAAAGACTAATGGGCACACAACTAGTTCCTCAGCCACACAGGATATTACGAAACAGCCGACTAATCTGCAAACATCAACTCCATCAACTAATCAAGATGTAACAACACAGCCAACGAACCCGCTTACAGCAACAAAGCCAGCAGTCCATACACACCCACCAATATTTATAGAAAGACAGCTGCTCCGATCATGCTTTGCTTGCACAAGCACGAAGCCGAAGGCACCAGTCTGAAGATGGGAAAAACGTTGTGATACCTCATGTAATGGCAACGTGATGTGGTAAGTTTGACACCGATGCTTTAGAATAGACCTAAGATAATTCCTAAAGTTTCAAAGAACTGAGATGTTACTAGAAAAAAAACATGGAAGTACACATCCAAACTAAAACATGGAAGAATTATCCTGGAATCTGCCTTATTTTTTATCTAGCTTCTCTTTCAAGATCTTTTTGATCAGCCTTCAGATAAGAATTTGGGCATTTTGAAAATAAGCAGGAAGACAGTTGAGCTCCATCCATTTCCACCAGGCTTCCCATTTTCCTCAGTGTGACCCACCTTCCTGAGTGGAGAAGGTCCCCTCCGGACAAGGAACGCAGTCGTAGCAGCAAACTGGCTCTCCTTCTCGAACCCTCTTGACAAATCCAGGATGACAATTTTCCACACATCTGGACTCAGGCAGGGACTGAGTAGAAAAAACAAAGAATGCCAAAAAAATATATATATTAGGATGTACCACCCATAGAAAATGGAGGTAGACCTGAACATTAGGTATTTAGCCTCTGGGCTTCACTGAGGTAAAAATGAAATCTCTGACTCCATCCAAACAGATGTAACAACTATGGGAAGATTATTCATTTAGTTCCTGCCTTTTGCTTTTGGCATCTCACATTGCAAAGAAAGGAGTTTTCTATTTAATAAAGTCTAGAGGGGTGGAATTGAAAAAATATTTAAGCATTAATTACAAGCAGTCAGCTTCTCCTTATGGCCCTATTAACAGGCATCCCTCCATTCTTCTCAAACCCTTGGTTTTAAAGGTGCCCTGGACCTTATTTTTCCTTGAGAACATTTCGCGTCCAGTCCAGCTGCTTTTTGAAAAAACACCTGGAAGACTGAGACTCTCCATAGATACGATGATCTATTCATGTTAACTTATAAAACTTATTAAATTTAGATTGATTAATTTTTTAGATCATCTGATTTATTGAAATAGTGAAAACTGTGATGAAGAAAGAAACTCTGACCAGTGAGATCAGCAGAAATTTCTTCTGGAGTACATAAAAGATCGAAAACCTTCTCCCTTTTGAAACTAGTCCAAAACAGTCATCCAGCTAAGACACAAAGGGAAAAATCCTTTCAAATTAGCGCTCTAAACTTTAAGCCAGGTGTTCTTTGTTTGTTTTATATTTGTTTCTTCAATTCATGTGGCTCCCAAAGTGTTGCTACAAGAATAAAGCAGACTGCTTTCTTTCTAGAGTTGTTGTGAGGGGAGAGGGAGGGGAGGCCCTGAGGTCCCTCAAAATGGCAGGTGGGGGAGGTCTTTTGCTGCAGCCCAGAGGACATGAGCATGAGAAAGGGGTATTTCTAAAGCCCACCTAACTATCCAGGACAAGGTCCCTTCTTTTGAAGAACTGTAATTAGGAGACACCAACTGGCATGGAAAGGCAGACCCACATTTGAGCTAAATCTGGAGCCCCCATTTTGCCCAGAGAAACTGGAGGGAGCTCAAGAGTAACCATGGCATTCAGCTACTCTCAGTGCTATTTAATGTCCATGTATGTAGTGTGCCAGTAATATTATTTATCCTTCTTGTTATGTTCTTTACTCCCCCCTTTTATTGGTATGAGGATGATGATGATAGCCGTTATTCTGTTGCTTGGCATAGACACAGAGGGCTTCTGTACTGATGTAAAATCATGTTTGGCCACATAAAGTTCAATTCTATTCAATTCATTCAACATTTTTCAGATGAAGAGTTCTCTTAGAAGACAAAGGTCAAATCTAAACAGCATTTCTTTCAAATTCTCCGTCATTAATGTCAGGAAGGGCTTTCCTTTGACTCAAAGAAATCTTTCAGTTCCTCAGTTTTCTGGGTCAGTGAGTGATACAATACATGAGACATTGTACAAACAATGGACCATTAAGCTACCCAGAGTCACTCTGGAAAGACAGACAGGTGACATATAAGTTTGGAGAAGCTGAATTCTAATTTCAACACATATTTCCCACTGAGATCCATAGGACCTCCAGGCAGCATTAAATAAAATTCATTGAATTCAGTCCAAACCTGAGCTCAGGAACTGGTCAACAGAATTACCTTCTTCTTCCCTTCTATTTGAAGATAAGGAGGAAGAGATCTTGGGGGTATCAGCACCACAATTCCCAGCACTTGATGGCTTCTCTCACCAGGTTTATGAAGATAATAAACATCAGAGACAAAAGGGACATCATCTATGTTCTACAGAAGCATCACCCAGATCCCAGGTTGTTTGAATCAGCATAGAACATTGTTCCATATTATAACATCTGAAGGACACTTTCTTATATACTATTGAAGTCTCCCAAGCACTCTAAGAAAACTATCATTCCCCACATTCAATTTCATCCATCATGTGACTACCCTTAACCCACTTGAAGTGGGGCCACAGGCTTTGGAAAACAGAAAAGATGCCAATATTTCACCCACCTTTAGCCATGAATGAGTATCTTGCTTGATAATAAGTCTCCCTCTTTCAAAAGTCCCTGGGTGCCGATAAATGTGGTCCAACTTGGGGAGAACCACCCAGGTCCTGATGTTCAGATCTGCTGCAACCTCTCCATTTTGGGCCAAGTACAACATAAAGGTGGAAAAATTGCAAAACTCATTCTTTGCCAGAAAGGGATGAAGCTAAAAAATGAAAGATCCAGGAATATTAAAAAGCAGACATTTTGGTTTCTTATCTCATCTGCTCTTTTCACTTTTGAACTTTTCTTCCACAATTATCTAACTTGCAAATATTCTTAGTTGGGAGAACAAGAGTTACCACAAAAAGTGAAAAACAAAAGATTCAACAAAATTTGCCAATCATATATAGACAAAACACAATTGACAAAATTTGTCAATTGTGTAGAACATAGTAGAGCAGTCACAACTGAAGAAACGAGCCAATAAAGAGATTATTTGTTGGAAATGTAATTGTAAAGACAGTATTTTTTATTATATGTGGCTGCCTAGTGATAAGGCAAAGAAACATGGGAACCAGATTTATGTTTCAATCCAGAAGAATCTTAAAATATGTATACAATGGAAAACATTATTTTAGGACTTTGATATGAGGAATGCGGGGGATGGAACTTAACATTTAAGTCAGTCACTTTTACCTGCCACGGTTCCAGCCTTGGAGTCCCCAGCCTCTCTTCGACCCCTTTCCTTCTCCTCCTGGAACTGGAGGAATATGCAGTGTTCAAGGCCTGGACCAGAGTCTGAATGAAACTGTACAAATAGGGGTAATTTGTGATCTGCATTGTGTTCCTTTTCTTTTGGGTCTCCAGTGGGGCTTTCTGGGTGCATCTTCTCCGTCCTTTGACAGTAAAGATGTGCTTTGAAAGAGAACAGTGGAAATAATGATCTTCAAACTGGGGTTCCACAAATAAATTGGGTTCAAAGATCTGATATGTTTGCCTAGATTTCCACTGAAATGCAAAGCCCCAAATACTATGGACATATTTGAGAAGTTTGTGCCTTTTAATTGCAAAATAGCCCAATACTGTCATGATCCAGACTTTCCCTTCAGTGGAACCTGGCAAACGCCTGAGTGCTAAATGGAAAGGAAGAAGTCTCTCCCAAATGGAATTATATTCCATGAAGTGAACAAAAACATTGACTTGTCTCCACTTAGAGAGGGAATCCCTGAGGGCTGCTGTATGTCCAGTGGTTGAGAACACTTGCAATATAACAACACAAATTCCATTCTGGACAAACATGGGAGTTAAAGTCCTCATGAAATTCTCTCCCTCCGCCGTGTCTGAAGCAAAGAGGCCAACCAACATCCATCTGAAATGGAGGAGCAGTTGGACAATTCCTGGGTACTGGATCCCTTGTTTGGGGAGCATCAGGTGAAAAAAGGGGAACTGACTTTCATCAGTCAGAGTGTTTGAAATAGGTTCAATATCACCATTTGCCACAGCTGAATGTCTGCCCTGGGACTACTCAAGAATGTCTCTTCTTCCCAGTTCCTAGGAAGAGAATCAGAGGCCTGTGGCTGGTGTGTGGAGCCTCTGCTGGTTGACAAGAGAGAGGCATCTTTCTTTGTATAAAAAAGGAAGGAAAACTCCCGGATTCCCTGGACCCTCCAGGGTTCAATATCCCCCTCCTGCCCCCATGAAATTAGGGAACAGGTGGCCCCATGTTTGAGCCTCCCCCTCCTTGGAGACCCTTCAGTGCTGAGGACCCCCATCTGCAGCCCATTGGGTCTCCCTCTGCTGCCCCCTCCCTTCATAACCCCCCAGTTTCTACCCCCCATGAGCCCTCTGGGGACCCAGAAGAGGATTGGAGAACCTCCCCCATCCAGGCCTGGCTTTGGGAGTCAGGAGCTCAGCCAACCTGATGAGGGGGCAAGAAGGCCAGGGGGAAACTCCAGGGTTTAAATCAAAACGGCCTGGTTTTTGGCCATTTGGGGGGCATTTTTAGGGTGTTTTGGGGAGTTTTCAGGGCGTTTCTAAAAAAACCCTTTTCAGCCATTTATGGGCCATTTTCAGGCCATTTTTGGAGCAAAAAATGACCCAAACAACTGTGGGAAAATGCCCCCCAAATAGCCTGGAAACAGCCTAAAAACGGCCTGAAAAACAGCCTTTTTTTGGCTGATTCCCAGGCCATTTTCCAGTGCTTTGGCACCCATGAAGACCAGCTGCCCAGTGGTTATGTGCACGCCAGAAACCAGAAGAGCAGCTGGCGATGGTGCACGTCCCCATTGAGAGGGTTCTGCGGGGCCATCATGGCTCTAGGACCTCTGACCTGCTTCTCCCCCTCATGGCTTCCAGGCGGCTCCATTTTGGGATGGAAGGAGGAGGAGATGGAGGAGGAGGAAATGCCAGGACTGCAGGCTGTAAAAAAGAACAGCTGAAAAAAACCCATAAAATCCAGCAAAGAAGCTCCCAGTTCCCCCCATCACACAGCATTCCCCATCCAGTTTAGACCCAAGAACCTCACTGACCTCCAGCCTTCTATAAAAACAGAAACATTTTTCCCTGATCAGAATTTGGGGTGTAGCATGTTGGAGGGCACTCCATGGTGTCGAGCTGGCCTGATGAGGAAGAGAGACGAAGCGATGGCTGATCTTATGATGGATTCCATGTCTTTTGGGGTGCGGGGACACTGTTAGGGGGGAGTTATCCTCTCTCTCCCTCCCCCCTCCTCCCTCTCTTTAACTTTGAGGTGCAGAAGAAAAAAGAGGTGTCTTTATCCAAAGAGAAAGAATGGAAAGGCCTGGTGGGCATCACAGGGATCCTCCTAGGAAAGCAACTGGAAGAGAGCCGTCATGAGGAATCTCACTCATTTGGCTGGGTTAATAGAGCTTCCTTACCAGGGGGCAGTCTACCCCTGGAAGTGCTCAGCCTCTTGGATAAACAGGAAAAGTCTGATCTTTTGGCTTCCTTAAGAGCCGGATCTCTCAACATTGGGACTTGTCTAAAAGAGAGTCATTGATTTGGGCCCCAGCTTCATACAGCTATACAATATCTTGCTTGGGTAGTGTGTAGCTGGCAGCAGAGTCAGACAGTGAGGAGGCTGGGGAGGAACATGAGCCAGTCCTGGAGTCTTGGGAAGGCTCAGACAAGGGCTCTGCATCGGAAGCAGAGAGGGGGCCAAGGCCATCTGGTAGTTATTTGCTGCTTCCGGAGCCTCCATAGTCAGACATCAGTGAGGCAGAGGAACAGGGGGAGCCTGTTCCCAGTGCACTTATGCACAGAGCTGCTAGAAGGCAAGAGAAGACAAAAGAGACGACTAGGGAGTAAGGCTTGGAGGTGATTGGCCCCTCCCATAGAAAATAAAGGAGGAGCAAAGGCACGTAAGCCTTTGCAGGAAGCAACTTTGTCTGTACTGGTCAGTTTACATTCTGAAGCTCCGTTTTGACTCTGTGCTCCGTGTGGCCTTGCAAAGCTCATTGCCAATTAGGTATTTGCCAGTGTTTCAAGGGAGCTAAAGGTGGGTGCCTTTAGACTGTGGCAGACTTCTGGCGGACTCTTTACAAACTATTTGTGACTCATTAAGGGCTGTGAATGAACATAATTCACAGCCTTTGAAATAAATAGAGGTTTGGGGGACTAAACGTGTGCTTTTTACTGTATCAGGAAGCCTAGGTCAGAACAGGTAGAATGTCCTCTGTGAATACATTTTTTCTTGGCTTCCCTCCCCCCACCCATTCAGACAATAGGAAAAAAGGAGTTTGCCCAGAGCCTCCGGATCAGTCTCCATTCTTCGACACAGAAAGGTCATACTCCCCCCTCCAAAGCCAATTTCCCTCTTGCTTCCTGGACACCTCCGGCCATCACTCAGCTGACCTCATAGCAGGGCCAGAGTGGCTGAGAATTGGGATGGACAGTATGGACCACATACGCTCAGCCTCCATTCCTAGCCACAGTAGACTCTTAGACACAGACTGTGGCTTCACACACACTCCTAAACAGTGTCTCTATGTGGCAGCAGGAAGGGAGTTGGATTCAGTCTCACAACACTCATGTAGAATGCAGAATAACAGACTTGGAAGGACCTAGGAAGACTTCTAGTCCAAGTCACTGCTCATCCTATGTTCCCTGTTGCAGATCGAACATTGTGAATCCCTGTTGACAGTGGTTTCTATGGAATCAAATGCAGGACCCCAAAAAGCTAATAATCAAGGCTCACTTCAGTTCTTATTTATTCTGTGTCCATTGGAGGAATTTTCCTCCTTAAAATAATGGGAGGAACCCCTACAGACAAAAGAATGCACTTATATTTCTACATTTCAGGAAAAGAGGGCAAACATAATCATACATATGCATATTTAATAGATGATGAAAGCATGAATATTAATAATTAACAAGGCTCAAGCTACCTCCCGATCCATGTACTGTTGCTACCCTTAAGAAAGAGTTATTATGTAAATAACGAGAAACATATCACTTGTATTGCCATAGCTGCTTGGATAAAATGAATTTAGAAATGAGGAAATTAAGGTTGTCCCATGCATCCCTTATATCTTTCTATCTTGCTAACATGCTCCCATTCCTCCAAGAAATCTTCCAGAAATCTTTTATTTATTTCAACAAAAAAATAATTGATCACTCATGTGGAAAACAGCTTAAACCATTTTATAGTTTTATTCTGTTGGAACATGTTAATAGTTGAAATTTCTCTGTCTCACATTTTTAAATTTCTTCTGGCTGTTAGCTGCTCCTTTGTATTTAAGTTTGGCCTCAGAATGATAATGTGACACTTGGGGATGAAGATGCAGACCAGCAGACCAGCACTGGAGGCCAGGATGGAGAAGACCTGAACAGCCACCATGTATTTCCCTTTGGTGCTCAGGTAGGTGGGCACAAAAGTCACCCAGACACTGCAGAAGACCAGCATACTGAAGGTGATCAGCTTGGCTTCGTTGAAGGCCCCAGGCAGATTCCTGGCCAGGAAAGCCACCGTGAAGCAGATGGCAGCCAGGAAGCCCATGTAGCTGAGGGTGACGTAGAACATGACAACGGCCCCTTCGTTGCATTGCAGGATGATCTCTCCAGGCTGGGAGTGGAGGTCAGAATCAGGGAAGGGGGGAGCAACTCCCAGCCAGATGGAACAGATGACAATTTGGACTGCAGAAGAAGACAGGATGATGGAGTTGGCCAAGCTCTTCCCCAACCATCTCTTCACTTGGTTTCCTGGTTTTGTGGCCAGGAAAGCCAGCACCACCGTGATGGTTTTGGCCAAGAGAGAAGAAATGGCAACTGAGAAGATGATGCTGAACACTGTTTGTTGAAGAAGGCAGGTGACTTTCTTTGGTTGACCAATGAAGAGAGAAGGAGACAAGAAGCAAAACAGGAGGGAGACCAGGAGGATGTAGGAGAGGTCCCGGTTGTTGGCTTTGACAAGGGGAGTTTCTTGGTATTTAATGAAGATGATTAAAACAAGGACTGTGATTAGGAACAAGAATAGGGTAAAAGAGACCAGGGTGATTCCCAGATGTTCTTCATAAGACAAGAATGTTATAATTTTGGGGGTACATTGGACTCTTTCCACATTTGGATATTTGTCATCTGGACACTTTGTGCATTTTTCTGTATCTGAGAAAACCAAAATTTTAAAGAATGTTTCTTTAACATTCTGTCCTTTTACATTTCAAAAAATATATTCTTTGGACAATATGTGGTAAGTGGAACACTTTTCAATATGCATAGCTTAACCAAATAAAATGAGAATATCATTTTCTAAAACCTGTAAAGTCTATTTAATTGTGAGATATCCTGAGAAACTGCATTTTGAATTAACAAGAAAACAGTTGAGCTCCACTCTTTTTTTTTTCCAATTTCCACTTTCATGAAAATGCTCTGGATGTATCCAGTTTCACATTTGCTCTTGGTGTGACCCACCTTCCTGAGTGGAGAAGGTCCCCTCCGGACAAGGAGCACAGTCATAGCAGCAAACTGGCTCTCCTTCTCGAGCCCTCTTGACAAATCCAGGATGACAATTTTCCACACATCTGGACTGAGGCAGGGACTAAGCAGAAAAACATGGAATGACAAAGAAAATGTATCAGGACTCAGCATCCATGGAAAAATTGGTGGAGAAATGGCCATTAGACAAATATCTTCTGGTCTTCACCTAGGTAAATATGAAATCTCTGGCTGCTCCTAAACAAATGTAGGAGACATAACAGTGGCAGATTCTTGATGTAGTCCCTCCTTTTTGCTTCTTGCATATCCAATTGCAATAAAGAACCTTTCTACTTAATAAAACTGGAGGGATGGAATTGTGAAAAGATTTACAGATTTCTCTTTAAAGGAAATCAGTGGGATTTCTGCTCATGGCATGCATTCCCCTATTCTTCATTTATTTAAGATTATGATGATTTACTCTTATTAAATTTTAGAACAAATTTATTGTTAAAAAACATTAAATTGTTACTCTGTTAAAATTATTAAAATGGAATAAGACATTAAAAAAGAAATTTCTGAAAAGATCTGGGAAGGTTTTTCTGGACTACACAAAACATTGCAAAGCTGCTCCGCTTTGAAAGTTATCCAAAACAGTCTCCTAATTAAGATAAAATATAAATTTCCTTACAGATTAAGGTTGTTAGCATTTTAAAAGATGTTCTTTTTATTTCTACTTTCAGTTCCTATCTTCCCATCTAATTTCTAGAACTTAGTGAGATGAGATGGAAAGGAGGTCATGAGAATAGGACCCTCCAACAGGCACCTTCTGCTGGAGCAGATGGGACATGAGAATGAAGGGACATTTCGAAGGCCAATTTAGTTATCCAATATAAGGTCCTTTCTGCTGAAGAACTACAATTAGTTCTGACACTAATGCATGGGAAGAGAGACTCAGGAGACAGGGAGCTTTAAGTGTAAGGTCTGCCACCTTTAGCATTTTCCACTTTGCTGGTAGCAAGGAAGTTTGAGGAGGGGCAGGAGGCACAGGGTGACTGGACCCAGAGGTGTCAATCCAGAACAAACTGGCCAATCAAGGACTAAGCTGTGAGAACGGAATGCGGAACTCCACCAAAGAGGCGCCAAACAGCAAAGCCCTTCCCAAAACATCTAATTTGAATATCATTGGACACTGACAGACTGGTCAAGGGCGGGGCAGTGAAGAGGGAAAATGCAGTCTTTGTGCAGGAATATTCAGATCCAGCTTTGCTTATGCTGTAACCACTTGACTTTAGTACAAGTAAACCTTTCACTTCAAGAATGGAGCCGAGGGTCTTTCTTTCTTCAGTGCTCAAGTCAGGACAAGCCTGGCATTAGCTAACACTTAAGATAAACAATGGCATTCAGGGGGTTTCCAGATGAGGAGCCCCTCTAATAAATAAAGGCCAAATTTAAGTATGGTTTCCCTTCAAAGTCTCCCTTGTTATTTCCAATACAAGGAAGGGCTTTCCTTTGGATCAAAGCCTTGTTTCAGTGTTTCAGCTGTCTGGGTCAGAGGAGCCATGGTGGTTTCATGTGGACTGAGAGCCTTGGAGCTCCTTCCTAGGAGCAGGAGGCTGATTGCTCTATCCCAAGGGGGTGAAAGGAAGGCAGGGATAACTCTGACCACGTCTGGTCTCCTTAAGAACATCCCAGATTATGAACCTGCCCATTCAGGGGACACTTTCTCCAAGCAAAACAAGATGAGGCTTATTTGTCAATGCGACCAAAAGGGCCTCCGTCTAATCCCGAGTCTAAGAAAACAGGTTTCTGCTTCCCAAATTCAATTCTCAGTGTGGGTCAACCAGCTGGGTGACTAGTCTTAGTCCATTTGAAATAGGACCTCAAGGCTATGGAAAATAGAAAAGACATCAAACTTTCTCCCACCTTGTTGAGCAACTTTAGCTGGGAAAGAGCATCTTGGTTGACAGTGAATCTTTGCCTTACAAAGGTTCCCAGTTGCTCCTGGACGGCCTCCTTCTTGGGGAGAACCAAGAAACACCAGATGATCAGATCTCCTACTATATCTTCTTTTTGGTCCAAATAGAGTTTAAAGTTGGAAATATTGCAAAAGTCATTCTTCTCCAGAAAGAGGTGAAACTAGTGTTCAGGAATTTCAAAAGCAGAAAACTCTGTTTCTTATCTTTCTTCTACAATTGTTCTAATTTGTAAATAGTTAAGAGAACAAGGTGTTACCATTATACTAAGTGGACAAAAAAGATTGGGGAAAATTTGTCAATCATATATTGACAAAATGTACATTGACAAAATGTAATTGATAAATTATAGGGAACATTCTAGTGCAGATGACAAATGAACTTAACAACAGAAAAACAACAGGAAAAAAAAGGTTTTATAAACTTAAAAACAACAGGAAGCATGGATTTGTCAAGGAGAAAGTTGTCAGGCTAATCTTCTCCCTGTCAATGCAAATGGGAAATGTGACCACCTGAGCTAGGTCTACTTTATTGCAATTCTACATTAACAGAAGGTTATAAGTGGGAAAGTACAAATCTCCCACCAACTCTTTTTTCAGAATGAAAAGATAGGGAATTTCTGAGTTTCTTCCTCTCTCTCATTATGCAGCTGCAGGCATCCCTCCTTATCTGATTCTTCCGTAAGCAGCCTTACTTCTCTCTATTTGAAAAGTCACTCTTACTATGATGGAGTTCAATGTGTGGCTAAAGCAGTAGTGTAAAGCAGAAGGTTTTATGTTAGTCATGAGGTCTGCAGTTGGTCTAATCAAAAGCTCTACAAAAGAGATGGTTTGCATCCATCACCAAAAGGGACGGAATTTCCTTGTACTAAATTCAGGGGTTTTCTGGAGAAACATTTGAACTGAATAACGGAGATAGAGAGTTAGTCAATACAAAACATTTCTGTCCCCAGCATTCTAAACCCAATAAGGTTATCAGTGTTTGTAATGTAGATGTTTGTGTGGTTAGAATATTGAGGTTGCTGTAAAGAAAAGTCAAACTTTTGATTGTGTGTGCCACACCATATGCATGAATAAAAGAAGTGCTATGTATGAAGGGGAACTCAGATCCAAAACAGGTTAGGTAGAAAACAAACTGAGGATCAGTCCAAAAGAAACCCAGATGCCTATACTCCAATGCAGAAAGTAGGAGGAATAAATGTGGTGAACTAGAAATCCAAGTACATGAGGGCAAATGTGATATGGTTGCCATTATGGAAACTTGGTGAGATGAAAGCCATGAATGGACTATGCAGCTAGAGGGATTTAAATTATTTAAAAGAAACCAGATAAAACTACAACAGATAAAAGAGGAGGTGGAGTTGAGCTATATATAAGAAATAACCACCGTATATCTCTACAGAATTCAGCAGAACAATGATGAAAACCATCTTGAATGCCTTTGGGTCAATGTAAAAGGGGGGGGGGGAATGGCACTGCTATACTACAGATCTCCCAACCAAGGAAACAGAAGAAATAGATGATTTTTTTCTTTTCAGTTAACTAAGGTATGTACAAAGTACACCACAATCATAATGGGGGACTTTAACTATCTTGACATCAACTGGGAGACAAACTCTGCACCTAGTGGAAGATCAAAAAGATTCCTGACAAACCTAGCAGACAACTTTGTCTCCCAAAATGTAGAGAAGGGAACAAGAGGGTCAGCCACACTGGACTTAATTCTTGCTAACAGAAATGAAATGATAGGTTACAGGAACCTTGGGGGGTGGGCATAACCATGCATTATTGGAATTCAACATTATGCAACCACAAGTAATAGAACAGAGTCAAACAAGATTTCAAAAAGATTTGAATAAACTTAGAGAGAATTTGGGAAGGATTTCATGGATGAGAGTCCTTCAAGGGGAAAGCAAACCAAAAAGCTTGGTGAAACTTTGAAGAGTGAGATTATAAAAGCCCAGTTTAGCACAATTCCAATGAAGAAGAAGAAATTAAGACGTTTCAAAAGAAACCAGCATGTTTACACAAAGTACTCTTTGATAAACTGAAAGACAAAACAGGATAAGTATGAAATGTGGAAAAAGAGGCATATAATTAAGGCAAGAAGATCAGCAAATAGCCTGAACCTGCAAAGATGAAGTCAGGACAACTAAGATTAAAAATGAACAAGGTCAAAAATAACAAAGAAAGCTTCTTTCACCATATAAAGTAAAAAGAAAAAGTCAAGGAAGTAATTGGTCCATTAATGGAAGGATGAGCAGCCGGCAAAAAGCCGAACTCATTGAACTCATTTTTCCATTGGTCTTTACACAAAAGGGAAAAAAACAGTCCAACCTATCAAAACAAAACCCCTGTAAAAATGATCAGTAATGCAAGTCAAAATAAGGAAGAAAATGGTAAAACACATATTGAATCTAGATGAATTCAAATCACCAGGACCAGATGGACTGCACCCCAAGGTTCTGAAGGATCTGGTAGTTTAGTGATCTCAGGACCACTAAACAATACCCTTCAAGATCCTGGAGCTTTAGGAAATATCAGAGGACTGGGAAAGAGCTAATGTAGTTCCCATCTTCAAAAAAAAAGGGGGGGAGAAATAAATCCAGGAAACTACAGACCTATCAGCCTGATATCAATATCTGGGATGATCCTGGAAAAGATAATTAAGAACAAATCTGTGAGTACCTAGAGGCATACAAAGTGATAACAAGATGCCAACATGAGTTTGTCAAAACAGACCATGCAGATAAAATATTATTGCATATTTTGACAATATGACAACATTAATGGACCAGAGAAATGTGTATACTTGGACTTCAGTAACGCATTTGATAAAGTAGACCACAACCTACTACTTGATAAGATAGAAAAACGTGGGCTAGATATCATCAGCACCAGATGGATTTGTAACTTGCTGATCAATCAGACTTAACATGTAGTCCATAATGGAACTGCATCTACATGGAGGAAAGTATACAGTAGGGTACCCCAAGTCTAAGGCCCAGTACTATTCAATATTTTCATTAATGATTTAGATGAGGGGATAGAAGGGGAACTCATCAAATTTGCAATTGACAGCAACACAGTGTGGAACAATAAGTATCTACAATTAGATAAGAAAAACCCAATGTACAGGTATAGAATAGGTGCTACCTGGCTTAATAGTAATAACTACAAGAATCTTAGTGGACAATCACTTAAATATGAGCTAGCAGTGTGCTGTGACGGCCAAAAAAGCCAACACAAGTTGACACCTAAGCTATATCAACTTAGGGACAGAATCAATACACCTTGGGGTGTTAGTAACTCTTTATAATATCGTGATAGAATCACATTGGAATACTGCATCCAGTTTTTGTCACCATGTTATTAAAAAGATGTAGAGATTCTAGAAAGATTGCAGAACTATTAGGGGCCTGGAGACTAAAACATATGCAGAATGGTTGCAGGAATTGGTTATGTCTAGTCTAGTGCAAAGAAAGACTAGGGGTGACCTGATAGCAGTGTTCCAATATCTAAAGGGCTTGCCAAAGAAGAAGAGGTCAATCTATTTTCCAAAACACCAGAAGACAAGACAAGAAGCAATGGAAGAATGATACTAATTAAGAAGGGAACTAACCTAGAACTAAGGAGAAATTGTCTGATAGTTAGAACTATCAATCAGTGAAACAACTTGCCTTCAGAAATTGTTGGTGCTTCAACACTGAATGTTTTAAAGAAGACATTGGAGAACCATTTCTCTGAAATGCTACAAGTTTTCCTGCTTCATCAGGGGGTTGAAGACCTTCAAGATCCCTTCCAACTCTGTTATTCCTTTTCTTTATGTACCTAGCACTAGACTTCCTAAACTGATTATGCTGGTCAGATAACTTGATTTCAGTAAGTGGTAGAGTTGATAAATGTCTGTGATACAAGATTTAATACGTGATTTAAAATAACTCACAAAGCTCATTTGATCTGATTTAAACAAAACCAAGTTTCCAGGAAAATATCTATGATTTCCTCAGAGAGGACGAGTAGTGTACGAGTAAAAAGCAGTGGAAAAAGATCTGATTTTTAGCAACCAGGAGTTGACAAACTATAGTATCTCATATGAGAACTTTAATGACTGGAAGAAGTATGAGGGATATCAAACTTGTTAAGTATATTAATGGAAATGATCTCAGTATAGTAGTTGATTGCAAACCAGACATGAGTCAACAGTGTTATGTTGTGAGTTAAGAATTCATGGAAAGAATGCATCCATAAGAATCTCAGGAAGTCATCATCCTGGTTTGAAGAGATCCCAACTCAAGTACCAGATCCCCTGCAAAGTATCATGCTTGGAGAAGAATTTGCACAAAACCTGGGCCAGTTTCAGGGAAGGGCAAGGAAGCCAAGGAAGAGATCAAAGGAGCAGCTCTGAGCCTTGAGGAAAGACAAGAAGAGCTGAAAATCAAAAGGCGTCTGGGAGAACTAACACAATATCTGAGTTGGAGAAGGGAGGATACAGCACTCTTCCAACAACTGAAAGATGTGGCACACAAGCTGAAGAACCTGTTCCAGAGTGTGGGTAATGGAAAAATTAGCAAAGGGACAAGAGAGGAGATTCTGGCTGAATGAGAGGAACCTAAACGGAGGGGCCCTTTTAGAGTTGAGCCAGGGAATGAGAGTCCAGACTTCCCTTCACTGGTTGCCTTAATGGAAAGACTGAGTAGCCATCAGTCCAAAAAGCTTTAACTGTAATTCCTGTAGAGAGGAGGGGTTGGGCTAGATGGTCTCATGGTCTCCTTTAAATTTACTGTATAAAGGTAAAGTTCCACGATGCTAATCACAAATCTATACATACTGGAATTTGTTTAAAATTGCATACAGCATTTTAAAATTAGCAATGCTTAGTGTCAAAATTTATCTTTCATGGTACCTGCTCTTTGGATGATTATGTTCTGAGCAATTAGATGGGCCAAATCTATTCTCATTGTGTAACATAGGTAGGTTGAGATGTTTCCCTTCCTTCTCCTCTGGATTCCTTCTCCAAAGGATCTAAGATTAATTGATCCATACCAGGACCCCCATACCTGCCATGGCTGCAGCCTTGGAGACCCCAAGATCTTTTCTCCCTCTTTCCTTCTCCTCAATCTGGAGGAATATGCAGCATTCAAGGCCTGGGCCAGAATCTTAATTATACTGTAGTAATGGTGGTAATTTTTGATCGGTTTTCTGTTCCTTTTCTCCTGGATCTCCAGTGGGGCTTTCTGGGTGCATCTTCTGCGGCCTTTGAGAGAAAAGACTTTATTTGAAAGAGAACAGCGGAAATAATGATCTTGAAACTGATCTTCCACAAATAAATTGGGTTCAAAGGCAGAATCCTTTGGCATTTCTTTTGTAAGATAGCGAAAGCTCCAGATACTATGTATGTATTTGAGAAGTCTATGCTTTGTGATTGTATACACTGCAAAAGTTGTAAGGATCCAGACTTTCCCCTCAATGGGTCCTGGCAAATGCCTAAGTGTTAAATGGAAAGGAAGAATTCTGTCCCAAATGGAAACAAATTCTATGAAGTGAACAAAAACATTCACTTGTCTCCATTTCAAGATGGCATCCCTGAGGGTTACTGTATGGCCAGTTATTGTGAATAGTTGTGATATAACAACACAAATTCCATTCCTGACAAGCATAGGAGTAAAAGTCCTCATGAAATTCTCTCCCTTCTCTGTGTCTGAAGCAAAGAGGCCAATCAGGGTCCATCTGAAATGCAGGAGCAGTTGGACAATTGTTGGGTAGTGGAATCCTTCTTTGGGGAGCATCTGGTGGAAAAAGGGGAATCGACTTTTATCACTTAGAGCCTCTGAAGCAGTTTCAATCCTGATCTGAAAAAGCAATGAGGAATGTTGTGTTTTGCTTGGGATCAGATGGAGTCCAAAATATTAGATTTTAATAAATCCTCCTTGGTTCTTATTTACATATTAAAATAATTTATTATTGACTAGCCATTATTTAAAATATTAAAGAGTATTGACAAAACAATATATAAAAATGGAATACAAGAAACAAAAAATAACAAAAATGCAAATTTTATTTCTATATCACTTCTACAATTTACTGCAATTTGACTCAAAATATGCAAGTTTCAACTGAAATGTTATATGTTACTTTTGAGGATTGCAACGTCTTTCTCTGCCTCTATATGCCAGATTCTTTGTGCAAAAATCTTTTTACTTTCTTGTCCATCATACAAAAGAGAGAGATTACAGCTCCTAATGAATTTTGGTCTTTGACTGAAATACTGTCTGTTCTAACAGACACAATTTTGGGAGTTTGTCAGTTTTCATAGCTTTAATTCTACACTAATAGCTATATGTCCTGATTTTAGATGAAGATGGAATTCCCAATTCAGCTCTGAGGGCAGCAGCTGAAGTCTTTTTGTCTACCCTCAAAATACTCCACAGATGCTGTGGTTGGGTTTATTCTACTAGTGACATATATTAAAGCCCCAAACCTCACTTTGATATATGAGCTTGGGAGTAACTTTAGCATTACATATTTTAATAAATCAGAAGAAAGATGGATAGCTACTTTTTTAAAGGTTAAGTACAGTAATAAATTCACTCATTCCCTTTCTGTAAGTGGCTCTTTGGATGATGAGGGAAGCAATATCCAGTCTCAAAGAAAACTGCCCCTATGTAAATTAGGCACCTATGGCCGTGATTTTATTTTCTGAGGATCATAACTTTTGACTTTGATTTGACAATAATCAACAATAAGCATGCAATAATTATGTCAGTGGGATCCAGATTTTCGTAACAGCCTGCACAATCCAACATACAAGAATGTTAATAATATCATTTTATCAGAGTAAACCAGGGTGTTCCAATATGTATTTAGCTCCTTAGACATGTGAACTTCGGGTTCCTTCATTAGTGCAGGTGAGTCATTCATATCTAGATTGAATAACAAGGGTTCAAATATACATCCATTCCTTCCCCCTTGCTATGTATCTATCGTCCTTCTCATTGCTCCACTGAGCAAAACCTCCCTCTCCAACAAGGGCGTGGAGAAAGGGCTTGGATCAGGCCCAACAGTCGGAGCTCCATTTTAAGGGAAATACATTTCATCCATAATATTTCTCCTTTTACCATATCAAATGTTGCACTGACATCTTAAAGACAGCAAACTATGGTTTGCCTGACTGGCATACTGTATGTTCTGATTAGATATTTCAATACAAAGCTGTTGTCAATATTATATTATTAATTTATTTCTTATACTGATTTACATAACTTTTAACCCTACCTAAAGCCTCTTATTGTTTTGCAAAGAAGAATTGTTGCTACCCAATCTCAAGTTTACTGAAGAGGATCATGGCATATATTTTAGCCAGAATATCTGTTAGACAAGGCTTGTAATTGCTAGAGTCCCTCTTCACCAGTAGTGTGAAGGTAACTCCCACCTTCTTTTTGCTGTCAGAGGCCTTCAGGAACTTCTTCTGCTGCCAGCAAGACCTGCAAGATTTCCCTGAAGGCCTCTGGAGCTGGATCGATCCACAGCTCACAGTTGTCAGCTGCCTTCAGAAAAGCTTTGCAGGCAGAAGAAGTGGGCCATCAAGGCAGGTGTTGGGGTGTGTGAGGCCTGGTGGGAAATGTCCAAAGGTAAGTAGTAGGACAGCTCTATCCCCACCCTAGCTTATTTTTTACCTGTGCACCCTGGAGAGGGTGGGGTCCTAATTAGGGCTTATTTGGGGGTAGGGCTTATATTGGGTGCATGTGTAAAAATCAAGCTAGGACTTACTTTTGGGGTAGGCCATATTTTCAGGGTTACATGGTATAAAGCCAGTGTTGAGGCCAAATTTTACACATGTGTAGCGATTTTATTTAGCTGTCTATTATACTCATTTATTCCTTTCTCTTTCTCTCTTTACTATGCATGGGAGTTTTTGGGCTTGCCACATTCTTAAGAGAGGGGAGAGAAACTAGATAGTGAGGATTGTTTTGGCTAGGTGATCCTTTTTCCCGTAGGAACATAGGTTGCTCCTGCTGAAGACGGAAGGTGGAGTTTGAAGACACCGGGCAATGTGAAATGGAAAAGCATACTAATACTCCACAACTAGGCATATTTTTAAAATAATTGGATAGCCAGTAGAAAGTCTTCTCCAAGGATTTTATTGCTCTTCAGGCCTTTTACAGTGAATTTCATCATGAACATAATAGAGTAAAACATAGTTGACATTATTGCTAATATGGAGGAAAGCAGATCTTAATTCCAGGGAGAAGGTATGGTTGGATCTATTGCTCACCCACCACCATCCCACTCACTTTACCAGATGGGAAAAGAAAAACACAAACCTGTGGGACTTTGTAAGGTTCTGCTAATGTTGACATCTGGATTGAGATGTCCCTCTCAGCTGCATCAAAAAGAACCAACAGATCGTCCTTCCTTCCACAGCCGTAGTTGGGGACATTGGCTTCTCCAGTGGAGAGAATGTCCAGCAAGGCCTCTGAAGTGCAGAAAGTGCTCAAATGGTTGTCATGGATGTTGTAGCCAAGTGTGAGATTGTGCAGGACCTGGGGATTCTTGTTGATCACTTGAATGTTGAAAATGAAGGATAGGAGTCTTGAAAAATCAACAACCCTGCTAAAAAAATCTTCATGTTAGCAGCAGCAGCATCAGTGGCAGCAACAAAATATTTTATTTAAAATTTAATCACCTTTGTCTCCACAACTCAACTGAGTTTTAAGCCAATATTGATCCAAAGCCAAGGATCAATTATACAAATATGGAAATGGGCTGGGCTGAGGCTACTACAACTGCTTCCATCACTACTTTAAACAATAGTCAGTATTCAAGTCATGAATTCAGGATTGAACTGGGTGTGAAAAGTAATGTGGAGTTCCTTCAATTTAATTTCAGCCCCATCTTATTTTGTTCCACAAAATAAGAACAGAACATAGAATAACAGAGTTGGAAGGGATCTTGGAGGTCATCTAGTCCAATTTCCTGCTCAAGCAAGGTAGTCTATACTATTGCATACAAATGGCTGCCCAGTCTCTTAATGAAAGCCTCCAGTAATGGGGTTTTCAAAAAAGGAAAAAGGGGTAAGCCATGGAAATCAAAATCATTGGTGGAATTAGTCAGGTCCTGTGGTATAAAAATAAGTGAAATAAGAAGAAAAGAAGGAGAATGTTAGAACTGCAAATAGACCATCACCATCACATCAATGACTTACAAATGAGAATAACTAGTAGGAGCCGTGTTGAAAAGCAACTTTATATGAAATATTTCTTTTATAGTTGTGACTATACTAATCAGAAGGTCTCCGGGGCTGTAATAGCTCCATGGATTGTTTCCATCCTGATGCTCCAAACTCAGCAGGCATTTCATTCCAGGCTTCCCAGAGACTGGGTGGGTCAAAAGCAGCATCAGAAACAGAAGCAGGAGGTTCATAATTTTGAGGGCTAAATCAACCCCATCCTGTTTTTAGAAATGGACAAGAAGAAATGAAATAATTTAAAGCACTCTCACAAGGTGGAAATGCCAGTGGGGTTTCTGATTCAGACAGGGAGGAACTGACATTCATCTGGAAAGAACAGAAATGTAGAATCAAGAGAACAGATCCTGCCTGTCCCAAAACCTTTTCCCAGAGAGCTGGATTCGATATTTATCCTTTTCTGATACAAGATCCTTTGCAAATGGCTTCAAATATCAAAGGCCCAGATAGTCATATTACAGTGAGAAGCAGCTTCCCCTCTTGGGATCCTGAGCTTTTTCTGCATGTGCAGAGCATGTGAGTGAAAAAACAACAGGGACACCCCTTGGGACTCTGCTCTCTAGTGGTTGTGGTCCTTCCTGTCAGGACATGTCCAGAACGAGATTCTGAAGGAAGATAGTTCAATAACAAGGGAATTGACTTCTGCTGTCCAACATGGTCTCTTGTCTCCAGAGGGCGCAGAGGAAGGTCATTCAGAGCTCTAGAGTTTTGTGATGCTTTAGGTTGATGACACTTAACCAGTGGTGGGACTCAAAAATGTTAGCAACTGGTTCTTTGTCTGGTTGCTGGGTGGGCATGGCCATGGTGAGCATGGCCTACTCAGCCTCCTGCACCATGGCAGGTGTGGCATTTTTGTCCTCCCCAGGCTCCAGAGGCTTCGTCAAGCCTCCGGGAGGGTGAAAACAGCCACCCCCAGGCTCCAGAGCTTCTCTGGAGGCTGGAAACAGCCCTATTTCCAGACTTCCAGAACTTCAGGAAGGCCCATTTTTCACCCTCCCAGTCCCTCTACATGGGCCCTCTACTTACCCGGCATGATGAACAGGCCACATGGAGACTCCTGGGAGGGGCAAGGAGGGGGTGGCAGAGCCTGCCAGTCCATGCACAACTGGTTTGGTTAACCAGATGCAAAATTAGCATCCGGTTTGCCCAAACTGGCTGAATCCCACCCCTGCACTTAACATTAGTGTCATCAACCTTATCTATCTAGTATCCAGATACTAATGTCATTAAAACTATATGATTAACTCAATCATATAAGAAGATAGGGAGTAAAGAGAAAGAAGAAAATCTCAGGTGCAAAGAAAGAGATGTAGGAAGCATACCCAGGGTCAGCCACAAAGAACTTAAATATCTATACACAATGTCAATGTGTAAAGTATTTCCGTGGCTACTATCAACGAGAAGGGAGGAGAATTCCATGCATACTTTTGGCCAGAGTAAAGTCTCATATTCTTGTAGCTGGGATGTGAATTTGCATGTCCAGAACCTGCTGTAACATCTTGTTGGCAAATGTGATTTATGATTTCAGGCAGAGGGGAGGGGGCAAAGGGGTAATGTTCAGACGCCATTAAGTTGGATTCAGTTTCGGCTCAGCACAGAAGATCGTGCCAAGATGTTGATCCTAATAAATGAATGGGGTTTTTTTAACTTTGTCTCGAGGCTTGTAAATTAATTAGGTCATCTCTTGGGAACTTCACAGAGAGCCGAAACTGACTTTTAAAATCTATCAAGATTTCCGGGCTTCCTGAATCCCGGTCTCTCAAGTCACTTCCCGATATTTGGAGTGCTTGGAGGGAAAATCAAGCAACCATGGCAGAAGGTGGAGTATCGGAAGAAAGCCTGATTTCAGCTGGAGGAGTTCAGCCAGACCTCGGCATCAGGGCTCCAGACTTTCAACCTTCAATGCCTTTTCCAGTGACAAAAGCAAGAAAGGATCAGTACTGGTGGAAATTAGCCCCTAAAGCAGCTGAAATTGTTTCCTTATCCCAATTCCCAGATAAAGGGAAGGGTCTCGAATGAATTAGCAAGGGTGGACTGGATGTGGGACTGGGCACAAACCAGGCTCCCAAAGCCCCAGATGGAATCCCTGGGGAGTAGAATAGAGCAACTGAGGGAGGAGTTTGACCAGGCCACCCTTCATGATGAGGGGCCATCATGTTGCCCAAAAGAGAAGGGATGGACATCTGATCCGGTTGAAGGGAGGAGACACAGACTGGAGCGCAGCCCCTCTCCCCCACCTGATAGAAGGAGAAGAAGCCCAAAACGGCAACCAGTACTTCTCCCACGCAGCCGGCAGGCTGCCAAGAACAGGAAACCCCCTACCTCTCTCTGAACTAGAGGTGAAGAAGATGACCAGCCATATCAGGCACAAGCATACAGAGGCCAACAGGAGGTTGGAGGAGTAGGGGTGAACAACCCAACCTAATTCAGGGGAAAGTTTGACGGGGACTCAGATCAGCTAGCTCTATTCCTTGATTCAGCTGACATCACCTAGAATGCTATGGACACCTCTACTCATCCCCCAGAACCATGGTGAATGCCATCACAGAGGGTCTAGAGGGAGAAGCAAAGGAATGGCTAGCAGCCCTTCACAAGAGAAGAGCCTCCCAATTCCAAGACATAGATGATTTTCTGCAACTGCTAGAGGCCAGGTTTGAGGAGGGGGAGGAGGACCCATATGTGGAAGAGGAGCTCAGCAACCTAAAGCAGAGGGGCCGCCCCATCAAAGAGCACATCCGTGAATTTAGGAGGGTCATAGGAAGGCTACCCGCTTTACTAAAGTGGCTGCTGGTGCATTTTTTCAGAACAAGCCTATACAAGCAAATTGCCCAGGTAACTGCATACTATGACATCCCAAATTGACTCTCTGTGTGGTACTGAGTAGCAACAAAAGTTGATAGTGGGCTACGTGCCAATGACATGAGAAAGCAACCAGACACAAGAGAGTTCAACCTGACCTGAAACCATTCCGCCAATAGGGAACCACAGCACCACAGCAGGCCCTGAGACCAGCCCTCCCTCAAAGTCCACTGAAATGCTACAGATGCAGGGGAATGAGCCACATGGCATCTGCGTACCCAACCCCAGCCCTGAAACCGACGTCAGACTCACCGCCTAGGGCCCGACTAGAATGAGGCCCCAAACGGGCCATCAACATGTCCCGGAAAGCCCTTCAGGCTGCAGAACCCCCTTCCCCCCTCAGGCAAAAGCAGTGGAACTCCAGGTAATGACGACCAGTCGGCCGAATCCTATGACAGTGAGGATGAGGGAGAAAACGACCCAATGGTGAGTGAACCAATTCACCCTTTCCTTTTTCCAATATGCCTCACAGCCCCAAAAACAGGAAACCAGGGGGATTTTCAAGCCCTAATAGACTCAGGCTGCACTAGGTGCTTGATCAACCTAACCACAGTGCTGAAAAAAAGATGGAACCATAAGATTGTGTGGGATTTCGAGGGATAAATGGGGTGTGCGCACACAACCTATACTTTTCCCCCTCATGAAAGACATGCTATCTCATCTGGCCAAGTCTTCACCAAACTAGACCTCAAAGAAGCATACTACCGAGTATGTATCAGAGAGGGAGATGAGTGGAAAACAGTGTTCAACTGCCCCCTAGGGAACTTTCAATTCAAAGTGATGTCTTTCGGACTGCAGGGGACCCCAGCGTTATTTATGCAGTTAATAAATGGGCTGCTGCTCAAGCACCTCTACAAGGGGGTCCTTGTCTACCTAGATGACATTATCATCTACACTGGGACCATGGACAGCCACGTACCCCTGGTCCACCAAGTACTGGAAAAACTTCTGGCAGCCAACCTGTACATCAAGGTATCAAAATGCGAATACTACCGTGCAGTTAGACTACCTGGGTTACTCAGTGTCAAATGAGGTAATAGAGATTGACCCAGCCAAAGTACAAGCCGTCTTAGGCAAGCAACCCACTCGCACCTGCAGACACCTACAAAGTTTTCTAGGGTTCGCAAACTTCTAAAGGCAATTCATCCCCTCCTTAGCAAAAATTGCCAAACCCCTAACAGACCTCCTGAAGACAGGAAGCCCAGGAACGAAACCCCATCTGGGACAACCCCTACAGTGGGACCTAACCTGCCAAGAGGTATTCGAAACACTAAAAGAAATGTTTGCAACAGAGCCAGTGCTGAAGCATCCTGACCCCGAGCAACCCTTCGTGATCCAGACAGACACAAGCGACATGGCAGTGGGAGCGGTGCTACTCCAAAGAATGAACCAAGGAAACGTACAATCCTGCACTTACACCTCCCAAAATCTCACAGACACAGAGACGATGGGCCACATGGGAAATGGGCACTGCTAACCTGGAGACACCTGTTGGAAGGGGGCCAGAAACCATTCAAAGTCTGGACTGACCATAAAAATCTGGAGGTGTTTAGGACCCCATGGAAACTATCACCCAAACAAGTCCGATGGGCTCAATACTTCAACCATTTTGATTTTGTTTTAAAGCACATTCCAGGGGGGAGGAACTGTCTAGCTGACGCCCTCTCTCACATGCCTCAGTACAAATGTGAACGGGAGCACATAGTGGACATCATCGTTCCCTCTACTCAAACCACTGCCAAAATGACCACCAGGCGACAACGCTGTGACCAACAAAACCAACCTGCAAATGACCTAACCACGAGGCTCAAAACCAAACTGCTAGCAGACCCCTGGTTCCGAAATAACCAACATATCTTGACAAAAAGAGATGACTTTTCATGGAAGGGAACGAAACTCTATGTCCCAAAATCCCTACATACCCTTATTCTCCAGAGGAGCCATGACACCAAACTGGCAGGCCACTTTGGGTTCCTAAAGACTTTACACATAGTCTGGAAGCAATTTTGGTGGCCTGGCATGAAGAAAGATGTAGATAGTTACATGAAAAGTTGCACCATCTATGCCACAATGAAGATATGACCAGGAAAAAACCCCAGAATACTGCAAACAGTAGTAGAGCCAACAAGGCTATGGGAGGAGATCGCAATGGACTTTATAGTAGAGTTGCCAAAAAAGTGGGGGAAACACGGTGATTTGTATTGTAATAGACCTGTTATCAAAACAGGCACACTTCATGCCCTGTAGCAGACTACCCTTGGCTCATAAACTGGCTAAACTGTTCGTGAAGCATATCTACCAAGTACATGGAGTACCTTGAAAAATTATCTCAGACAGAGGGGTCCAGTTCATGGCGAGATTCTGGAGGGAGTTCCTGTGGTCCATTGGGTCATCTCAGGGTCTTAGTTCAGCTTTTCATCCGAGCACCAATGGGGTAGCAGAGAGACTGAACACCATGGTAGAGCAGTATCTGAGGTGCTACGTGAATTATCAGCAGTCCAATTGGGCAGACCTTTTATCTTTTGATGAGGTTGCATACAATAATGCTGTTTACAGTAGCACAGGACTTATGCCATTCAAAGTAGTGAGCTGCACGGACTTTGCCCCAATGTCTGAGTATCCAAGAGATCCCCCTCCTCAGTCAGCTTGATGTCAATGCTGAAAGCGACCTGGGAAAATGTCAAAAAAGCACTGGATAAAGCAGCACAAACCTATAAGAAACAGGAAGAGAAGCACTTGGCTCCGCAACGGCCATTCCGGGTGGGAGAGAATGTTTACCTCTCCACAAAATATTTGAGATTAAAACTGCCTAGAAAGAAACTGGGGCCGAAGTTTATGGGACCATTCCCCATAGTAAAGATCATCAACCCAGTCACAGTGCAATTGAAACTGCCTCAATTGTTGGGAAAGATACACTTAGTGTTTCATAGTAGCCTCTTAAAACCCATGATTGGATCCACTCTGAGACCAGGAGCCCAGGAGCCCCCGGGCCCTATAGTCATAGGAGGCCAAACCCAATATGAAGTTCAATGAATCCTTGATTCAAGGTGACACAGGAGGCAACTCCAATACTTAACTAAGTGGAAGGATTACTCCTTATCAGAGGCATCTTGGGTAAAAAGTAGAAATATCCAGGCTGATCGCATTATAGCAAAATTCCATGCAGAAAATCCAAGCAAGCCCGGGGAAGGGACGCATCCCTAAGTTATACACCTGTACTCAAATTGCTTGAGTTTTACACAGGTCGCTTTCAGGAAGTGGGGGGAGCCGGATGTCAACGTGTAAAGAGTTTCCATGACTACTATCAACTTGAGAAGGGAGGAGAATTCCATACATACTTTTGGCCAGAGTAAAGTCACATATTCTTTTTTTTTAAGTTTTTTCTTTTCAAAACAAACAAAGACAAACAAAACATGAAACATAAAGCCCCCATCAATTACAATTACATATAGCATGTTGTTCGGTTACAAACATTTGTGCCTCACCGCTTTCAATTGTATATACAATCACAGATTATCCATCAAACATACATAAATACATCATTATCATTATAGATCATATGTTCAGTTGCAATTGGGGTTCCTTCATTTTAAACAAATGTTCTAAGAATTAGTTACATATCTATACCAATATTCCATCACATCCTTATTTTCTTTTTAATAATCATATGTTCTTATAGAATCACCTATCTCATTCTATTATTTTTGCAATATAAAAGAATTCTCCAACGTTTTATATTTGTACATCACTTCTTTCAGTTGTATATAGAATCACAGATTGACTATTGAATATTACATAAGTACATTATTATCATTATACATCATATGTTCAACTACAATCATTATTCCTTTGTTTTAAACAAAATGTTCTAAATATTCAATTCATGTATATATCAATATTCTATTACATCATTATTGGTCTATTTAAAGTCTCTTTGGTAAAGTCTCATATTCTTGTAGCTGGGATGTGAATGTGCATGTCCAGAACCTGCTGTAACATCTTGTTGGCGAATGTGATTTATGATTTCAGGCAGAGGGGAGGGGACTCAGGGGTAAAGTTCATTTGCCATTAAGTGGAATTCAGTTTCAGCTCCAGAGAAGATCATGCCAAGATGTTGAGCCCAATAAATGAATTTTTTTTAAAACTTTGTCTCGAGGCTCGTAAATTAATTAGGTCATCTCTTGGGAACTTCACACACTAATGCAAACAAGGAGCAAACATGATGAACTTCAAATAGAAAACAGAATAATATAGTCAGAAGGCACCTTGAAGGTCTTCTAGTCCAACCCTCTGCTTGAACTGGAATCTATATACTAGTAAACGAGGATAAATACGATATAGTTGCCATTATGAAACTTGGTGGGATGAAACTCACAAATGGAATGTACTGATACAAGGATAAAAACTATTAAAAAGAAACAGACCGATCAAAAGAGGAGCTGGGGCTACATTACATGTTAGAGATCATTTCCTCTCCACAGAAATGCATGGAACCAAAGTCAAAAACCTCCTAGAATGCATATGGTTCAACATAAAAGAAAAAAAAATGACATTGCCATAGGCATATACTACAAGCCACCCAACCAAGCAGAAGAAACAGATGAACCTTTTGCTAATCTGGAACGAACTCCCCGTGGAGATCCGGACCCTCACCACCCTCCAGTCCTTCCGCGCCGCTCTAAAGATCTGGCTGTGCCGGCTGGCCTGGGGTTAAGATTCTAACCCCACTCGAATTGTGTGACTGTTGTGTTTTCTTTTTAATATGTTGTATTGTCTCCATGTTGGAAAATTGTTTGTCCTCCCCCCCCCTTTTTTTTGAACCGTGAGCCGCCCTGAGTCCCCCCAGGGAAAAGGGCGGCATACAAATAAAGGGAAAATGAAAAATGAAAATGAAAATAATCAGTTAACCAATGGATATAAGAAACCCACCACAATAGTAATTGGGGGCTTTAATTACCCTGATCTCAACTGGGAGACAAACTCTGAAACAAATGGGAGATCAAATAGATTCCTGTCCAACCTCATCATCCAACTTCATCATGCAAAAGGTAGAGGTGGCAACTAGAGGGCAACTATACTGGACCTTATTCTTACCAACAGAGGAGAAGTGATAGACGGGGTTGAAGTTGCCAGATAGCCTGATATTAACAAAGGGCGGGGGGGGGGGGGAAGGAAGGAAGAGGATTGGAATGCAGGGAGGAGATGCGGGAGAAAAGTGAAACCAAAGCTTACCAGTAGAGGAATGAGGAACAGATACTACCCAAGGTCACACAGCCAAGTGCAAAGCAGAAAAGCCCACAAAACAGAAGGCTCGTTACCCAAACAATATACAAGCATCTTATTGGACATTGGTTGATAACAGGGGGGTGTAGTCAGGGAAATACCTCCTCTCCTTGCATTGATGGGGAGGGCCAGTTCCAGTCAATTGCAACGGTTCCTCAGGTAACCTGGATCTATGACATACACTTTTAGCCACTATCAGTAGGAAAAATTGTTCAAATAATTTCTTAAAAGATGTTATGTTCATTGGCAGTTGCTGAAAAGCAAATGCTGAAAATCAAATGAGTAAACATAAAAGTCTGAATGACTTTCACAAGAGTTCTCTTTAGCAAGATTTACTGAGATAAAGGGAAGGGAGTTACAAGAATTACAGTCAGTCAACCATTTCACATCTCATTCTCTTTGACTTATGCATACTATCAAGTGGAAATAATATCTTCTTTCAAATTAAAAGAAAGTTTTAGAAGTATTTCAACACCATTGTGTTATGACTTATGTTTTCACATGTATTCTGGCTGTAAGATGCTCCTTTGTGTTCAGGTCTGGCCTCAGAAGGATAATGTAGCACTTGGGGATGAAGATGCAGCCCAGCAGCCCAGCACTGGAGGCTAAGATGGAGAAGACCTGGACAGTCACCATGGATTTTCCTTTTGTGCTCAGGTAGGTGGGCACAAAAGTCACCCAGACACTGCAGAAGACCAGCATGCTGAAAGTGATCAGCTTGGCTTCGTTGAAGGCCCCAGGCAGATTCCTGGCCAGGAAAGCCACCGTGAAGCAGATGGCAGCCAGGAAGCCCATGTAGCTGAGGGTGACGTAGAACATGACAACAGCCCCTTCATTGCATTGCAGGATGATCTCTCCATGCTGGGAGTGGAGGTCAGAATCAGGGAAGGGGGGAGAAACTCCCAGCCAGATGGAGCAGATGATAATTTGGACAGCAGAAGAAGAAAGGATGATGGAGTTGGCCAAGCTCTTCCCCAACCATCTCTTCACTTGGTTTCCTGGTTTTGTGGCGAGAAAGGCCAGCACCACCATGATGGTTTTGGCCAAGAGAGAAGAAATGGCAGCTGAGAAAATGAGGCTGAAAACCATTTGTCGGAGAAGGCAGGTGGCTTTCCTTGGCTGACCAATGAAGAGAAAAGGAGACAAGAAGCAAAACAGGAGGGAGACCAGGAGGATGTAGGAGAGGTCCCGGTTGTTGGCTTTGACAAGAGGAGTTTCTCGGTATTTAATAAGGATGATTAAAACAAGGGCTGTGGTTAGGAAGAAGAATAGGGCAAAAGAGACCAGGATGATGCCCAGATGTTCTTCATGAGACAGAAAGATTATAACTTTGGGGATACATTGGACTCGGTCCTCATTTGGATATTTATCATCTGGACACTTTGTGCATTTTTCTGTATCTGAGAAAGACCGTAGGGGATGTTATTTGGAATCATGACAAAAGCAATATTTCTTTAACAGTTTGTCCTTTGCATTTCAAGAAATACCTTCTTGGGACAACATCTGATAACAGGGACATTTTTCAAGATGAATTGCTTAACCAATCCATGGGAAGAAAATGAAAATATCATTTTGTAAACATTATATGACTAAGGTACATGAAATTGGTGGAAGTCCTAGAATCTAAAACATTTACTGTGTAATATAGAGAGCTTTCATAAGAACCTACATTTTGAGACGTAAATAATGTATTTTATAATCTTTCCAGGTTGTAGTCCTGGATCCCTCCGGGTGGCATTTCTTAATATATTGGATCCAGAGGATGCATATCCTGTGAAACCTACTTGGCTGGTAGAGAACAGAGTCCTACAAATAATTTGAAATGGCTATTGGAAATAGCCATAATATGGGTGTAATGAGCCGCCCCCACAACTGTCCACACCACCTTATTGTGGACCAGTATCATCTTCTCAGAGTTCCACAAGGGGAGGCCCATGTAGACCTTATTGCAGTAATCCTTCCAGGTGGTGGACCTAAGAGATTTCCTCAGTTTCAGAGATGTTCCTAGTGGGGTCAATGTTTCAGGACGCATCCAAACTAAAAGAAGAGAGGTTGTCTCTGGCAGTAGTTCAGCTTGCCCAACCTTCCACCCTCCTGCCTCTTCCCTTCCAAGGGTGATTAAGGCCTGGGTGATAGTGACTAATGTCTCTCAATTCAGAAATTGACTGCTCATTGGATGTTGTTCAGATGAAATCTCTGAGAAGATACGAAATTCCTACACAGATTTACTTATGTGAAATTAGATATCAATATGTTTTATTCTTATATTCATCTACAAGTTTCCCTTAACTTATTCCAACATCAGCCCATCAGCTGGACATGTATCAAGTGCTGGGACAAGCATTTCATAATTCCTCGTAAGCCACTAAATAATAGTGCTGAGACATGAAAATCTTTTATTTCTTCCCCTATACCTCTCAGGCATTCAACCCTTTCAGCCTTATGTAATCCTGCGTATCCTGGCCTTTCATCGGCTTGGTTTGGTACAGCTTTCTAATCAAATGCAGTTCATTGCTGAGATTAGCTCTTTCATGCCCCTTTTGTAATCCTTCCCACCTTTCTTTAGCAGTTTCATATTTACGTATGTATGATTTGAACATCTTCTATGCTAAGAGAGATTGTGCTTTGAACTTTCTGATCTTTATCCTCTCATCTGAAGGTCGTTCTGGCCTAGCTTCATTTATACAATTCCACACACCTCCTCTTATTAGCAGCATCTTCATCTTGAATTTCCAAGACTGGTAGTTCTGGTTTGTCAGATTTGCAAATGAAATCTTTGTTGCAGTTGTGTTACTAGCCATTTTCTTTTATTCTGTTGTGCTCTTCTTTCTGTTGCTGTATCTTGCACTTATTTGCTGTAGCTGGCTGTGACTGGCTGTTAATGCTGCTGCTACATGCTTGGATGCAGTCCCAGTTCACACTGACAAAACTAATAAGAATTTGTCTTTTTACACAAATTATAGGTTGCCTGATTCCCAGTATCTCTAGTTTACTTAATTAAAAATATATATAATTATTCTCTTTATATAAAAATTGTGCATTTGAAAATAAACAAGAAAACAATTAACTTTCAATGTGTCTTTCAACATGTACTTTCATCAAAGTGCTCTGGATAAACCCATTTCTGCAAAGCCTGTAATTTCCTCTGGTGTCACCCACCTTCCTGAGTGGAGAAGGTCCCCTCCGGACAAGGAACACAGTCGTAGCAGCAAACTGGCTCTCCTTCTCGAACCCTCTTGACAAATCCAGGTTGACAACTTTCCACACATTTGGACTGAGGCCGAGACTAAGCAGAAAGAATGGGAAAGAAAGTGTGTTAGGGCTAAAAATCCATGGAAAATGGAGCCAAATCCCAAGTCTCTGGGATTTACTTATGTAAATATGAAATCTCTGGCTAATTCCAAATGGTTGGAATGCTACTGGCAGATTCTTCATATAGTTCCTGTCATTCGCTTTTGGCATATCATATTGCAAGAAAGGAATTTTCTACTTAATAAAGTCCAGAGAAATGGCATTGAAAAACTTCTTTTTCACCCAGTGTGACTGAAGGTCGCTAACCCAGTAAGATAAACAATGGCACCCCAGGGGCTTTTAGAGTTTTCTTACTAGCCAGAGGCCAAATCTAAATAAAATTTATTTCCAAATGTCCCTCATTGCATTTGATACCAGGAGGGCCTTCACTTTGGATCAAAGAAATGTTTCATTACTTTTTTAGTTTTCTTGGTCAGGGGGCTTTATACAATATGAGACATTATACATACAATACACTACTTTTAAGCCACCTAGAGGCACTCTGGAGGTATATAAATGTGGATATAAATTTGGAGAAGCTGAATTCTAATTTCAAATCGTACTTCCCACTGGGACTCACAGAACCTTAAGCCAATCTTGAATGTTGGGCATGGCTGAATCTGCTTAGAACTGCTTGTTCCATCTTCTATCTTCTGAAGGACACTTTGTTGAGTACTAGTGAAGCTCCCAAGCAGTCTAAGAAAACTGTCATTCCTCACATTCAATTCTTAGGGAAGATCATGCATCACGATGATAGGATTTAGGCCACTTGAAATGGTTCCTAAGACTTTGAAAAACCGAGAAAAGACACCGATATTTGACCCACCTTGTTGACCAACTTTAGTTGTGGAAGAGCTCCCTGGTTGACAATCACTCTCTGTCTTTCAAAACTCCCTAGGATCTCTATGGTGCAATCCATCCAGGGGTGAACCACCCAGCTCTCGATGATGAGGTCTGCTGCTACATCCCCATTTTGCTTCAAGTTCAATTTTAAGTGGGAAAGATTGCAAAACACGTTCTTGGCCAGAAAGGGATGAATCTAAAATGGAAACATCCAGAAATTTTAAAAGCAGAAAACTTGGTTTCTTGTCCCAGATAGTCTTTTCACATTATTCTATACTTGTCCAATTACAAGAATTCTTATTTGGAAGAACAAGAGTTGCCACTATATTCAAAAGTGAAAAACAAAGTTTCAGCAAAATTTCTTAATCATATATCGCTAAAAAAATGACAAAGTAGATTGTTTTGTGACTATTATGGAATAAATACAATCAAACAAACCAATCAAGAAATTATTCCTGAACTCCCTGAAAACAACAGGGTTACTAATAAGAATGGATTTGCCAAGAAGGAAGTTGTCCAACTAATCTTCTCACAGGTAAATAGATGGAAATCATAGCCTTAATTCTAATTTATTGTAAGGCTAACTGAATCTTGCAAATCAGAAAGCACAAATCTCCCACCAACAATTTCTACAGCCTGAAAAGTTACGAGAGATTATTTCTCTGCCTGTTATGCAGCTGAGGGCTCCCCTCCCTCTTATCTGATCATTTCTAGTCAGCATCCCTTCCCCCATCCCCAAGATCATTCCCACATACCTTTACACCTTGTTAATAGATTGTGGGAATGCTCGTGATATATGTCATTCATCATAGTATTAGCAACTTACTTCATGGAATCATGACCATGAAGCTATTTAGGTGAGGGTTGAATGGCATGATCATTAAGAGGAAAAAGTCTGCCTTAAAAATGTACTCAAGTAATTTTCAATGTTCCTCCTAGAACTGGCAGGATATGAATAACAATTACTCCTTGGTCATCTATTCTTCAATATATTCATTCATACAGTCAGATCAAACTGATAAATCATGATTTTGTGATGCAAGAGTTAGAGCAATAAGAGCAATAGCACTTATATACCGTTTCACAGTGCTTTACAGCCCTCTCTAAGTAGTTTACAAAGTGAGCCTCTTGCCCCAACAATCTGGGTCCTCATTTTATTGACCTCGGAAGGAGGGAAGGCTGAAAGACTGAGTCAACCTTGAGCCTGGTGTGACTCGAACTGCCGAACTGTTGACAACTCCTAGACAAAGCTATTTAGAATTCCAGCTTCCAGAAAAAATATATTTATGATTTCTAACTTGAGAGATGTGCACAAATAAAATCCATTACAAAAATATCTCATGTTGAACAATTTCGACTTGACCAACTATGTATCTTGTATAAGAACAGATGGATGGGAGCTACAGTATAGATCTATCATTAAGATTTCATTTACATATTTTTATATAATTAAATCTGTATATTGGTCACTAATTATAAACAATTGGTAGTAGTAACATGGCTTGGGACCTGGATATCTGCGGGACCGCCTCCTGCCACATACCTCCCAACGACCCATAAGATCTCACAGGTTGGGCCTCCTTTGGGTACCGTCGACCGGGCAATGCCGGTTGGCGACTACTCGGGGGAGGTCTTTCTCTGTAGCTGCCCCGGCCCTGTGGAATGATCTACCCGCAGAGATCTGGACCCTTCCCACTCTCTCGGCCTTCTGGAAAGCCATTAAAACCTGGCTGTTCTGGCAGGCCTGGGGCTGTTGACCCCAAAATACGGTCCAGCCCCATTTAGAACAGAGTGCATGGTGTGTTTTTTAAATCTATCTTTTCTTTCTCTATTTTTTTTAATTTATTTATTCTGTACTGTAAGCCACCCGGAGTCCTACGGGATTGGGCGGCATATAAATGTTATTAAACTTGCAAACTTGCAAACTTGATGAATAATCATATAATAATAATCATATCATGAGCCGAGGTGGCGCAGTGGTTAGAGTGCTGTACTGCAGCCACTTCAACTGACTGTTATCTGCAGTTTGGCGGTTCAAATCTCACCGGCTCAAGGTTGACTCAGCCTTCCATCCTTCCGAGGTGGGTAAAATGAGGACCCGGATTGTTGGGGGCAATATGCTGACTCTGTAAACTGCATAGAGAGGGCTGAATGCCCTATGAAGTGGTATATAAGTCTAACTGCTATTCTAACTGCTATTGCTATATAACTAACTGGATGATGATTTCATTAATTATGCACTGGAAGAAGGATGGGGGATAAAACTTGACAAAAATATTTATGAAAAGATCTGTTGGCAATTTTCACTGAACCAGAGAGGATCATCTTCTCTGATTTCTTAATGCAGAAACCGAGCATCAGTCTGATTTAATGCATCAGTCAGAAAGGCTTTAACTGGGATTCCTGCATAGAGGAGGGGTTGGGTTAGAGGCTCAGTTTCTTCTTCAAATGGATGAAGGTAAAGTTCAGCAATGCTAATCACAAACTAATGTATACAGAAATTTATTTCAAATGGCACACAACATTTTTTAAAATCAGCCGTGTTTAACATCAATTGCAATATTGTCAAATGAATGATTAAACTGGCCAAAGGTCTTGCCTTTTGCACCAAAAGGACATTCATAGGATTCCTCTCTGTCTCTTTGGATGCTTCCTAAAAACTAAGTGTGATGGATTCTTGTCTGCACCCCTTACCTGCCATGGCTGCATCTTCAGAGTCCCCAACCTCTCTCCCTTGCTTCTCCTCCTGGATCTGGGGGAATATGCAGCATTCAAGGCATGGGCCAGAGTCTGAATGAAACTGGAGTAATGTTTAGAATATGGGATCCGGATCCTGTTCCATTTCCATTGGGTCTCCAGGGGGGCTTTCTGGATGCATCTTCTCCGGCCTTTGACAGAGAAGACGGGCTTTGAAAGAGAACAGTCAAAATATGGATCTTGAAACTGGGATTCCACAAAGAAATCAGGTTCCAAAGCATGATTTCTTGAGCTTTTTTTCTCCTGATAAGAAAATTTCCAAATACTATGGACATATTTCAAAAGTCTGCCCTTTCTCATTAACACATAACCCAAGACTGTCATGATCCAGACTTTCCCTTCAATGGGTCTTGGCAAATCTTCAATTATTACATGGAAAGGAAGAATTCTGTCTGAAATGGAATCATGTTGTATGAAGTGAACAAAGACGTTGACTTGTCTCCACTTAGAGAGGGCAATCCTGAGGGCTGCTGTATGTTCAGTTGCTGAGAATCGTTGTGATATAACCACACAAATTCCATTCCTGACAAGCATAGGAGTGAAAGTCCTCATGAAACTTTCTCCCTTCTCTGTGTCTGAAGCAAAGAGGCCAATCAGGGTCCATCTGAAATGAAGGAGCAGCTGGACAATTGCTGGGTACTGGATCCCTTCTTTGGGGAGCATCAGGTGGAAAAAAGGAAATTTGCTTTTATCACTCAGAGCCTCTGAAGCAATTTCAATCCTGATCTAAAAATAATTAATTTATTATTTATTATACACATGTATATAATTTTTAATCCTACCAAAAACCTTATTGTTCTTTTACCTACTCTCTCTACACTCAAGACCAACCTGGCATATTTTAGCCACAATATCTATTAGATTTAGCCAACATCAATGAATCTGGATATTGCAGGTATTTATGCAAAAATGAACATGCCAATAGAGGGTCCCCCAACTAAAGAAAAATTTTGAATAGACATATAGATGGCAGAAAGTCTTCTCCAGGGACCTTATTGTTCTTCAGACCTTTTATGATCAATTTGAACACAAACATAATAGGGTGAAACATAGCTGACATGATCAAAAAGAGCTCTTGAATTCCATGGGGAAGATACAGTTGTATCCATTGTATTGCTCACCCACAAGTACTCCTCTCACTTTACCAATAAAAACAAACAAACAAACAAACAATAAAAAACCCAAACCTGTGGGACTTTGTAGATGTCTGCTAATGCTGACATCTGGGTGGAGATCTCCTTGTTAGTTCCATCAAGAAAAGCCAGAAGGTTGTCTTTCCTTCCGCAGCCATAATTGGGAATATTGGCTTCTCCAGTGGAGAGTTTGTCCAGCAAGGCATCTGAAGTGAGCAAAGTGCTTAAAGAGTTGTCATGAATGTTGTAGCCAAGTGTGAGATTGTGCAGGAGGTGTTGATTTTTGTTGACCAGTTGAAAGGTGACAATAAAGTGTAGGATATTTGTAACACCAACAAAAACCCCACTGTAAAAAAAGTTCATGTTATTATCATCAACAGCAACAAAATGTTTTTTTAAAATATTCACTTTATCTCCACAAGCCCACTGAGTCTTAAATAAACTGTACTGATCCAAAGCCAATATTCAGTTACACAAGTATTGAAATGGGCTGAGCTAAGGAACAACTTTAATTTCATTCACTACTTTAAACAAAGTTTAGTATTCAAGTGATGAATTCAGGGTTTAACTGGAAGAGGTAAATAATCAGGACTTCCTTCAGATGTTTTTCAGCCCCACTTTTGGATTTGAGTCTCTTCCAGAAAATCAGATTAAAGGAGCAGCCATGGAAATCAAAATAATTCAAGAAATCAGAGACACTGTAATATAGAAGCAAGTGAAATAAAAAGAAAAGAAGGAGAGTGTTAGGACTGCATGTGGAGAGGATGCAATTCCATCACCCTGAATGACTTACGAAAGAAACTGAATAGTGGGAGCCATATTGAAAGGCAACACTATATCTGATATTACTCTTTCAGTTGTGAATATACTAATGAGATGATCTCCTGGTCTGTAATAGCTCCATGGTTTATTTCTATCCTGGTGATCCAAATTGATCAAGCATTTCATTCCAGAGGTTGGCTGGAACATCAACAGCATCAGAAACAGAAGCAGAAGGCACATAATTCATGGGTTGACTCAATTCCCTTCCTGCTTCTAAACAAACAACAAGAGTAGGAAGAATGGGGGAAATGTTATGATATACGATATAATTACATAAAGTAAGGAGAATGATAATAAACTATATACATGGAAGATGGAATTTTTGGTATTAAATATTATGGATGTTTAGCTAAAACAGGATATGAGGATTTGATGTTAATAGAGGATTTTACAAACAAGTAAATGAAATGCTAGCATATGGTTATGGATTAAATTTTTGGCATAGTTAAGGATGAAAGATGTTTAAATAACTGTAGTCAACTAAAAGTGGAGGTATAATGATGTTAATATGGTAAACATTTGAGTTAATATATTTGAATTAATATGAATTAATGGAAGAGATGCACCAAAACATGTTGTAACCAGCTGATATACTTTTTTATAATATATACCTGTGGTTTTTTTTCTCTTTTGTTTTTTTTCTTTTTCTTCCCTGCCTCGTTTTTTGTTTTTTGTCTTTTTTGTGTTTTGATTTTTTTCCTTTCCCACCGGTGTGGGCATGTGTTGTTTATGTAACAAAATAATTTTTTTTAATAATAATAAAAAAAAAGAGTAGGAAGAATTCAAAGCAGTCTCACCAAATGGATATCCAATGGCTTTCCTGATTCAAACAGAGACAAACTGAGTTTCACCTGAAAAGGACAGAAAGTCCATTCAAGAGCACTGCCCCTACCTGTCCCAAAATTTGTGGCACACAGAGTATGACCTGAGGCTTTTATCCTTTCTGATGAAAGATCTCTTCCCTGTTGATTAACTCTGATGTTTACATTGCAGATAGTTGGAGAAGTAGCAGAAGAACTCTCAAAGACCGAGGGGGTGGGGGTGGGGACATTATTTCCATTGGGGAACCTGAACTTCTCTCCAGATCCAAATGTGGAGGGTTAGCTGGAGAAAAACATGTTAGCGGGGGGGGGGGGAATCAGAGATACACCCCTGGGGCTCTGTTGCATAGTTGGGTTGGTCCTTCCTGTCAGGACATGCCCAGAAAGTGATGCTGGAGGAAGATAGCTCAATAACAAGGGAATTGACTTCTGCTGTCCTTCAACATGTTGTCCATAAACTCCAGAGTTATGGAGTTTGATGCCACTCTAGGTTGATGTCACTTAACTCGAGGGCTGCCATGCCAAGGAAGCAATCAGTACCCTTGAACTCTGCCTAATGTTAAGAGTAGGGCTGTTTGCGATTTTCTAATACTAGATCTACTTATACAAGTCCTGAATTGGAGCTGATTTTAAAATTGCTTGTGCCTGAAGTAAAATTACATTTTTTAAACAATATCAGATTTTAGACGATATGGTAAAGAGAGAAATTGCGATTTCTCCGCGGGTGGTTCATGAAGCCAATGAGGAAAGAAGACTCGGACACGAATTTCCTTCGGGACGAAACCGACCCAGAACGAAGTCTGGGGGCTTCTTTTATTGATCATACACAAGGGAGGGGTGGATTCACATAGCCAATGGGGACCAATCACGATTGTGCAAGTTTACAGTATATGGTAACTCATTTACTCTCATGTAGACTCGAAGAACACTCATAGTCAATAAACCTTTTATCATCATGCAAACATCCAATGCTTAATTAATGTTTGAGAGTTAAACAGTTGTAACCCCTGATTTAATCAACGCTTAGTTACAAGTCTGTGGTTGCTGATCTGCTTAGTGTTAAGGGTACTGATTTAATCAACGCTTGGAGTTGGACAGTTTGTCTTACTGATCTAATCATATGGCCAATTATTGTTTTTAGTTTACTGATTTAATCATATGGTTAATTATTGCTTCTGTTCTATACGTGTTACAGTATGGCAGATGCATACCTGCACGTATATCGCAACATCTCCTCCTTTTGTTTTAAATTTTGAGGAGTCGGAAGGGAGTATCGTTTTTCTCTGGGTCTTCATCAGAGAATGCTGTCAGTAGGGCTTTGTGTTGCGAATCAAAGATTGCTGTGTTAATGTTTTTGCCCTGTGTCATACTTTCTACTGTGGATTGAATGATTCGGATCACTGGGATTAAACAGGGTAAAAGGAGAAACCCTAGGAGCGCCATGCCTGCCATGAAGGCGGCTTGTTTCCAATTGCAAAAAATTCCTCCCAGAAAGCCTGCATCATCCATTAATCCTGTCCATTTTTGCACGGGTACGTGTACCAATTTCTGCAACTGAGATTGGCCACTACCTTGCCAGTTTCATCAATTTGAAAACAGCAATTTGTAAAATTAAATTTCCCACATACTCCCCCTTCCTTTTGTTTTTTCTTCAAAACATGTGAGTGGAATGCACATGTGTTTAGCTTTCAGCCATGAAGGTCTAGCAACGAGGGTACAAATTTCTGGAAAGAAATTTACAGTATCCAATTTTCCATGCCAATTAGTTTCAGATATCACTTTATATGAGCTTCCAGACAGGTTTTAAACAAGCAGAAATTCACAGCCTTGCTTTCCCTTTAAGGTATAGGCTGCCAATTTTAAAAGGGATGGTTCTTCAACCTGCCCTGGCTTTTATTTTAGTGAGGCCAAATTGAGTTTAGCTAATGTGCAAAAACTGTGTGTAGAGGAGATAGTTTCAATCTAATTCTGAATAGGCTCTTCTCTCTCTCTCTCCTGGTGTGTGTGTGTGTGTGTAGCTGCTTCTACAATACAGAAAATACAGACATTTTGGACAAACTTTCCCTCCCACCAGACATAAATCCAAGGTGTTCAGAATTGCTGTGCTAGCCCTTCTCAAAATACAATTCTTACAGGAATACATTAAAACTGATTACAATATCAATGAGACAAGAAAGAAACCTTACAATGAATTTCTGTGAAGAAGGCAAAGAAAGAAAACTTTAGGATCAATTTTCACCCTTCCCTATAGTCTTTACAGCTGACTTCTGGGGATGGAAGAAAGTCCTTTGGTCTTTACTTCTCCATCTCAGGGTCCATTCTTTCATATCTGCTGGATGGCATTAGGCTTAGCTTGCTGATAAGAGTGGTCAGTCAGGCTAGGTAGAGTCTGTCCCAGGCTTGGCTAAATTTTTTCTCCTCATGTCAGATTTTATCAGAATGCAATCACCAGCAGCCAATTCAAGAGTTAGCAGTCCTTTGTGTCTTAGGTGAAGAAAAAGAGAGGCCAAATATACAGTTCTATACAGACATATCTTTAGTCCCATGTTGTGGAATCTCACCCATTCTGTCCAAATGTGGAAATCCAAACATTATTCCAGAAGGCAGACAATGTAAATGATGTAAATTTCATGGAACAGGACATTCCCACTGCTTCTATGATTGAAACACTTTTGCAGTAAGATGAGTAAATTTTCAAAAGAGACAACAACTTGTATTGCAAACAAACAAACAAAATATCATAGGGTAGAGTACCTTGACTCACAAGCTTTTTAAAAAAATGCACTCAGGTGTAGAAGAGAAAGGGAAGAAAAATAGCTTTTTTAAAAAAAATGCAATTAAAAAAAGAGGTACTTTGAGGCAACACTCCAAAATATTAGATTCCATTCAGATGGAAGCAAATTCTCATCAAGTATGTTAGAACATTTACAAATGTAAGCAAAATATCTCAAAATCATTTCTGTTTATAGGTTTAATTAAGCATTTTAAACCTCAAAAAGTTCCAGAAGGAAAAGAGAAAAAATCAAAATTGCATTCAGAGCAGAAAAGGAAATGTAGTTGCATAACTTTTATAGATGAAAAGATAACAGTAAAAGGTAAAGGTGAAGGAGTAAGTCACCCATTTACTCCAAATTTTCAGAAGAGAGAGGAAAAAAATAGTTAAAGTGAGCAGAAAACTTCAGCCCCCCTTCAAAAGGAATGAGGGAAAGAAGGGGGGGGGAATGCACAGAAGCATTCATACACACCTTCATTGTAAAAATGAGCAGACACACACTCTCTCCCCACCTTTCCTGCTTCCCTCCAAAGAATGACTCAGAGGGAAAAAAAGGGGGGGGGGTGTTTCACGCAGGCAATCACAGGTCTTTGGATCTCTTCAGTTATCACTTTCGGGGACATATACATTCATACTGCAATCATGCTTGCTCATGCCAACCAATCATTATAATTATTTCAGGAAGCTTTTTCACAAGCCACCAAGCTTCATTTTATTTATTAGAGGATCTCACCCTCCTTTAGGTTTGGAAATGATAACACACAAGCATACACACACATACCATTAAACAATCTTGCAGCTTACTGTACATTTGCACTGCAATCAGACTGCTTGTGTAAATTAATTTCACACACAAAAATATCCCATTTCATTCTTCTTTCATACAAAGCAGTTATTATAATTATTTCAGGGAGCTGTACATAAGCCAATGAGCTCCATTTTCTATTATTAAGAGATCTCAACTTCCCTCCAGGTCTGAAAATGATTACACACACACATGCACACATACCATGAAACAACACTTTCAGGCCTGGGGGAGGTTCTGTCACTTTAAATCTTCAAATGTCTTTATTTAGCTAGCTGATCAAACATCAATTCAATTCAATTCTACATGTTATTAGATGCACACCTAAGAATTTTTTTTAACAGACATTACATCAAAGTAATCAAGTCCAATTACCTAGGTCTTCCCATTCAGTCAGGCTTTAATCGCTTTGGGGAAGAAACTCAGGTAGAATTTATCTTCAGTTCATCTGATGGTGGCCAGAAAATCAGCAAATTTGTTACAAAATCTAAATGAAAACTGTCTTCTAGGGGCCAGGTTTCGAGTAGGTTGGCCAGATAAATGTGCAGAGGGTTTTTACTCAGGGTGAAGGCAAACCTTTAGTAGGAATTTCCTTCATCTTATACATACACACACAAGGCTACACTCTCCTCCTCCCCCAAAAGAAAAAATCTTTACTCACCTGAAGAGTAAATCTTCCAGGCCTGAAAAACATGAAAACAAGGTTCCCTCCCCCACAGAAAAGGCATTGTTGGGGGATTAAGGGTAAGGGAGGGGCTTGGGGAGGGTAGAAAGCTTGCAGGCAGAATTAAAAAAAAGGTAAAATCATCTGTTTATCACTAAACAGATAAACTGGTAACATTATGGGGGTATCACAGATGCAAAGTGGGGTTTGGATTCACATGCTTCAGGAAGGAAATAAACAGGTGAAATCATTTAAACACACGATAGAAGCAAGGATGAAACTTTTCCTGTAAATGAACTTAAAACATTTCCTGGGTTGTTACTTTAAGGCAAAGGGAAGGAAGGAAGAAAGAAAAACACTTCTCTGTACTCCTTTTTTTGGGGGGGGGGGGAACAAACTGAGCGAAGGCAATTTCTGCCAGTTTACTCTTTTCTTTCTTTGAACACTTTAAAATCCCTGTCTTTTGGATTGAAGACACTTTAGGTACATTTACCTTGAGGGTGCACAAAAACCTAGGCACACATTTACACAAGAACAAGGAGAAAATAAGAAGGGAAAAAACAGAACTCTCAGGTTTTCACCTAAAGACCCCTTTTTCAAGGTAGATTGGTCAATGATTTTAGACATAAATCAATAAGTCAATTAAATGCTTTCAAGGGGAAAACGGGAAGCGACTTGCCCATCACTTGAATAATTACACCAGAAAATTTAGAGATATCCCGAAGTTGCGTTCCTTCGAGAAGCCCGACCTCATACTCACGAAATGGGAGGGTGCTCCGTTCGCTGACGGCCGGCCCTGGGTGCGAGGCTTTTCCCGGCCGGGGGTGAGATGAGATGGGCAGCACAGATCATCACGCCGGGGTCACCAGATGCGATTTCTCCGCGGGTGGTTCATGAAGCCAATGAGGAAAGAAGACTCGGACACGAATTTCCTTCGGGACGAAACCGACCCAGAACGAAGTCTGGGGGCTTCTTTTATTGATCATACACAAGGGAGGGGTGGATTCACATAGCCAATGGGGACCAATCACGATTGTGCAAGTTTACAGTATATGGTAACTCATTTACTCTCATGTAGACTCGAAGAACACTCATAGTCAATAAACCTTTTATCATCATGCAAACATCCAATGCTTAATTAATGTTTGAGAGTTAAACAGTTGTAACCCCTGATTTAATCAACGCTTAGTTACAAGTCTGTGGTTGCTGATCTGCTTAGTGTTAAGGGTACTGATTTAATCAACGCTTGGAGTTGGACAGTTTGTCTTACTGATCTAATCATATGGCCAATTATTGTTTTTAGTTTACTGATTTAATCATATGGTTAATTATTGCTTCTGTTCTATACGTGTTACAGTATGGCAGATGCATACCTGCACGTATATCGCAACAAGAAATACTATGGAGCAAACTGACATCTCTTAAAATAGAACCTAAACTGCTGTCTTTGATTAAAGCCTTTACACCTGTTTGAGGGTGCAGTGTGGGGTTAATGGGGCTCTGACTAACAGGATTCACACAAACAAAGGGGTAAGGCTAGGGTGTATCCTGGCCCCATTATTATTTAGTTTATATATCAATGACTTGCCACGGTTAATGAAGGATCCCATGGTACACATGCCGATGATCCTGAATACTTACTGTAACAGCTTGCTTTATGCAGATGATATGATTTTATTATCATATTCACAAGTAGGATTACGTTGGCTATGAAGGAGATTCAGCTCTTATTCCCAGGATAACTCCCTAACCATTAGTAAACTAAATGGTGAACCAATTGAACAGCTTAACTCCTTTGTATATTTAGGCATAACTTTTTTCCAAGATTGGATCTTGGGCTTGCCATCATCAATGAAGTACAGTTAGAGCAAAAGCTCATTTGAATTTACTGCTTAAACTAAAGAATCATAGTTATTCAGGCTCCCTAGCCCCCTTAATTAAAGTATATAAAGCTAAGGTTACCCCTTTGCTTTTATATGGAACAGAAGTTTGGGGTTTATACTCAACCACAGTATTAAAACAAACACAGTCCCAGCACTTGAGACGTATCTTCTTGGGTGTAGATTTAAGAACATCTGCTGCAGCAGTTAGACCTCAATTGGGAATTCATACAATTCATAAAATTAGAGCATATAACTACTGGTGCAAAGTCAATGAAATGGAGACTGATAGACTCCCCAAGTTGTGTTTACTTGAGCAAATAAAATCACAGTCACAAATCTCCTGGATCAACAAACTAACAAATGTAAAAAGCTGTGGCCTTCCTGTCTCTTGTGTAACAGAATGATTTAAAAAAGAGCTGCCCAAAGAATTAAGGATATAGAAGCACAAAATGATATATAGTAAGGTGGGATAGGTGGGTAACTTGAAATGGCTGAGTAAATACAAATGTACTTTTCAAGTAGACTCCTATTTGAAATTACAACAGCCAAAACACCTTAGGGAGAAATTTACGTGAGCGAGATTCGAGGAGCCCCAGGAGCTCTCTAAAAACTTCCTACAGGCTCTGCACGGCCATTTCGGGGTTTCGGGAGGCAAAGAAAATACTGTATTCAGTGTATAAGACCCACCCAGATTTTCACCCTCTTTTTATACTCTGAAAAATACGGTATGTAAGAAAAATAAATTAAAAATACCCTCTCAGCTGACTGACCGCTTTTCAGTGTTAGAAGTGACTCTCCTCCCAGCTCACCTTCAGTTCCTTGCGATGACATCCAATTCAGCTCTGGATAATTCTCATCCATTCCTGGACACAAAGAGAGAAAATCCAATTAAAACACAAGAATGACAGATCAGCCTACCTAAATAGTGTGTGTTCTTTTTCCATCACCAAGATTAATTTCTCTCTGCTTTTGCTTTTATTGGATTTTGGCTGTTTTCATTCTGACTCAGTCCCTGACAATTAAAGATATCCTCCTTATGCCGAGAGTCAGAGCTTTGTTTTTATTTCTAAATGGGATTCACTTCCATTAGACTAAGGAAAAGAGAGTGGCAGGAAAGTTAGGCTAAAGAAGAAAAAAGAAATTTCCAATCCTTTTTTTAGTTCATGCAGAAGAAGAGTGGCAAAGCCAGATAATCAATAATCTAGGATATATACTCCTCCAGATAATATAAAACAAACCACCTTGCTGGATTTAATATTAATTAAAATTAATTAATTAACATTATTAATTTAAATATTAAAATTAAATTCCATATTAGAGCAGCACATTCTAATGGAGAGCCGTTTTAATCCAGGTTGACTTCAACTCCCAGAATTCCCTGTGTCTTAAAATGGCTGCCCTTGGGCCCCCTTTTCCTAATGGAGGAACAGAAAGTCTCCCGATCATCATCATCATCATCATCATCTTCTTCTTCTTCTTCTTCTTCTTCTTCTTCTTCTTCTTCTTCTTCTTCTTCTTCTTCTTCTTCTTCTTCTTCTTCTTCTTCTTCTTCTTCTCTCACCAACAATGGAGGGGGAGTCCTCGGCTGATTCTTCTGACTGAGACTGACTGTCTTGTGCCCAGGGTGAAAAGTGGTCTCTCATCCTGAGCTCTCCGAGTGGCAATTCTCTTCCCCACAATTGCTTCTGTTCTGTTCTCAAATGGCTGTTTATGGCCTCTGAATTTCTTGCCAGCATTAAGGCAGGATTTTCTGCAAAGGGTCTCCCCCAGCCCCCCTCCCCTCCAAGGGAGCCTAGAGCCAACAGCAGCAGCAGAGGCGACCTGCACACGGAGGGCAGTTGCAGCCAGCAGGCTGAGCTTCATTGTCAAAAATTCCTGTAAGGCCTACTGCTACTGACTGGATTATAACCATTCATTTAGTTTTAAAAAATGACTTATGACCAGTTTTCACACTTATGACCACTGCAGCATCCCCATGGTCATGTGATCAAACTTCAGGCAAACTTTTCTTAACAATTGCATTGATTCGCTTAACAACTGTGGCAAAAAGGTTTTAAATGAGATGGAACTTACTTCTGCCTCACTTATCAACAGGAATTTTAGGCTCAATTGTGGTTGTAAGTCGAGGACTACCTCTACTGCCTCACAGCCCATTGAAACTTCTCTTTAGAACTGTTCAGGATCTCATAGTCAGAACCAAGTTCTCAGTCGGGTTTCCTCCTGTTGTTCCTGGGGCTGGAGCATCCATGAGGTGACTTACGTGAGCCCACAGGTCAGTCCTTCAAGGGTTGCAGTGCTGGGCTTTCCACCTTGGGGAGAGACACTCTGGTGGAGTGTATCATACACCCAATTTCTTGCTTCCAACTATTCACCTGGAGCAGCCACAGGTAACCTACTCTGGCCATGATGACTCATTCTTGGAGTTTGTCTGCCCACATCTCCTGGACTCCAGTCTCAATCTAGTGCAAATTACTGGGGCAAGAAGCAGCTTTTATGGTGTCCTTATTGCTCAATAAAGGAAGGGAGAAAGGATGGTGGATCTCATGGAAAAGCCACAGGTGAGGGCAGCTATGGAAAAGGTGCACTAACTAGGGCTCCTTGGATGAAAGCATCTAAATGAGGGGACCTGAAGGTCCTCACCCTATCTGGCTTGGTGGGACAAGCAATGGTTCTCATGGAGATTATGAAACAATGTGTTAAGTAGCTTGGTTTCCACAGCATCCATCTCTTTTCCTACTCAATCTCTCAATCTCTCAAACTTTAAGCTGCTGTCAGTAGGAATCATTGCTTGAATCACTTTCCAGCCAATGCAAATTCTTCCTTTATTGGGATCACCTTGATTTTTGTCATTATACAGGAGACCCCACAGAAGTTATATCTTCTCTTTATCTATTTAAGAGACTGATCTGGGCACCCATCTTACATACCACAACTGTAGGTGGCTCAGTGCATAATAATAAAATACAAAAATAAACAAAATGAAAGTAACCCAAATGGTACCTCATGTGGCGCTCACAAAGCAATTTTTTTCACATGATCTAATGGATTACAATCTCAACCTAGCCAAATTTATTGGGGGAAGAAACAGCTGTTTGTAGTGATTTGATCACTTAGGAAGACGATGGATTGAGGATGGTGGATCTCATGGAAAAGCGTCTTTCACAGATCAGAGGCAACTATGGGAAAAGTGTCCTAACTGACTCTCATTGGATGAGAACATCTAATCGAGTGGACATACTGGCAGTCACCTTATCTGGCTTGGTGGGGCGGGCAATTCTCATGGAGAGCATCATACAACATGGTTGGAGTTTGATTCCCATAGTATCCATCTTTCTTTTTTTCCTACTCACTTCATCACAAACAGACATTTTTAGCTAATTGCTCAAACAATTTCTTAAAAGGTGTTACGTTCATTGGCAGCTGCAGAAAAGCAAATTCTCCTGAAAGACTTTCATGGAGTTCTTTTTAGCAAGATTTATTGACATAAAACAGAGGAGAGTTACAAGAATTACAGTCATACAATCATTTCACATTATGAAATGTATACATATCATTTTCTTTGCCTAATGCCTATTATCTAAGTAGAATATCTTTTTTCAAATAAAAAGAAAATTTTAGAATTCTTTCAACATCATGGTGTTATATCATGTTTTCACATTTATTCTGGCTGTAAGATGTTCCTTTTTGTTCAAGTTCGGCCTCAGAAGGATAATGTAGCACTTGGGGATAAAGATGCAGACCAGCAGACCAGCACTGGAGGCCAGGATGGAGAAGACCTGGACAGCCACCATGTATTTCCCTTTGGTACTCAGGTAGGTGGGCACAAAAGTCATCCAGACACTGCAGAAGACCAGCATGCTGAAGGTGATCAGTTTGGCTTCGTTGAAGGCCCCAGGCAGATTCCTGGCCAGGAAAGCCACCGTGAAGCAGATGGCAGCCAGGAAGCCCATGTAGCTGAGGTTGATGTAGAACATGACAACAGCCCCTTCGTTGCATTGCAGGATGATCTCTCCAGGCTGGGAATGGAGATCAGAATCAGGGAATGGGGCAGAAACTCCCAGCCAGATGGAGCAGAGGATAATTTGGAAAGCAGAAGAAGACAGGATGATGGAGTTGGCCATGCTCTTCCCCAACCATCTCTTTGCTCGGTTTCCTGGTTTTGTGGCCAGGAAGGCCAGCACCACCATGATGGTTTTGGCCAAGAGAGAAGAAATGGCAACTGAGAAGATGATGCTAAAAACCGTTTGTCGGAGAAGGCAGGTGGCTTTCCTTGGTTGACCAATGAAGAGAGAAGGAGACAAGAAGCAAAGTAGGAGGGAGACCAGGAGGACGTAGGAGAGATCCCGATTGTTGGCTTTGACAATGGGAGTTTTTCGGTATTTAATTAATACTATTAAAACAAGGCCTGTGGTTAGGAAGAAGAATAGGGCAAAAGAGACCAGGATAATGCCCAGATGTTCTTCATAAGACAGGAAGGTTACAACTTTGGGGATACATTGAATTCTATCCTCATTTGGATATTTATCATCCGGACACTTGGTGCATTTTTCTGTATCTGAGAAAACAAAACAAAAAAGTCTTTATTTTCCTACACTTTTATCTTTCAAGATATACCTTCTTCATACAAAAAGTGATACCAGGAATATACCAGGAACACTAGGAACTGTATCTGAGAAAGCCAAAAATCAATATTTCTTTGACACTCTGTTCTTTTAACTTTCAAGAAATATCTTCTTGGGACAGAAGCTGATAACAGTGACATTTCCAAAATGCATTGCTTAACAAGTCCAAGAAAAAAAATGGAAATTTTATTTTCTAAAAATATTATAGCTAAGGTGTATGAATTGGGGGAAAGTCTAAAGATCTAAAGCATTTCCTGGCTAATAAGAAGAACTCTCATAGAAACCTACATTATTAAAGGTAAATAATGAATCTGATAATCTTTCTAGGAACACTTCCTTGGTCCTTCCAGGTGGCATTTCCCAATGCACTGAACCCAATTATTGTCTTTCCTCTGAAATCTCCTTTGGTGGTAGAGAAATATAGTCCTACAGATATCTCAAATGACCACTGGGTGGCCATTTAATATGGGTATAATGAAGCCTCCCCCATCACTGTCCACACCAGGCCTCTCCATCCATGAATTGGCTGCTCTCATCTCATTGGATGGAGAAAGAGTCTTTCATGTGGTTCAGATGAAATTTCTGAAGTGGCATCTTAGAAGATCTGGTTTCCACTCTTTTCTGTCCGTTACAGTCGAAATCCCCCATGAGTAGATGACTAAGAGGGTTTCCTTATGTGGAATTAGATAGGTATAAATGCATTGAAATCATTTCAGGATATCAGGCCTATAATGTATGCATTACACAGAGTCTCTGAAGTAAGAATAATAAAGGTAACATGAAAGTGGTTTTTTTAAACACCAACCCATAGTATTTATAAAGAGAGAAAAAGTTAGGTCTGTACTTGTTCGTATTTCACTATGAGAGAGAGGGGGACATGGAGGGAGGAGAGAGAGGGGGGAGGGGAGAAAAAAAGCAAAAAAGCTGAAAATATCCAAAAGGATGCTTCAAGATCTTTCTGCTTATGGTGGTTGATGACCTTAATAGAATTGATTGCTTGATATAACTTTTTATGTGTCAATTTAGGGAGATGACATAATCTTTCAGTTGAAGAAAAATAATGGATATAAGACAAATTTCAAACAATTCAGATGTCCCTAGTAAGGTTAAGATGGAAGGACACATCCAAACTAAAAGGCAAAAGAATTATTTTCCCTAACAATGATAAAGCTTGCCCAATCTGCTTTATCTTCCAATCTCTTCTTAATCTTTCCTTCAAGACCTTTTGGTTATTCTTCCCATTAAATATGAAATTGTGCACTTTGAAAATAAATAAGAAAGCAGTTAAGCTTCAAAGTTTTTTTTTCCACATGTACATTCACAAAAACCCTCCAGCTAACTACATTTCCACAAGGCCTTCTTTTTCTCCAGTGTCACACACCTTCCTGAGTGGAGAAGGTCCCCTCCGGACAAGGAATGCAGTTGTAGCAGCAAACTGGCTCTCCTTCTCGAACCCTCTTGACAAATCCAGGATGACAACTTTCCACACATTTGGACTCAGGCAGAGACTAAGAAGAAAAAAATCAGAATGCCAAAGGAAATGTGTTAGGACTCATCGTCCAAAGAAAATGGAAGTAGATATGGACATTATCCAAGTAGTCTCTGGTCTTCACTTAGGTGCACATGACTGGTTTCAGATTGTTTAGGAGATACAAGTCCTAGTAGATTCTTCATTGAATTCCCAAAGTTTTGCTTCTGGCATATCACGTGACAAGAAAGGACTTTTCTACTTAATAAAGTCTGGAGGATTGGAATTGAAAAAAGATTTTAAGCATTAAGTGATAACCAGTCAGTTCTTCCTCATGACCCTATTAATGTGCATTCTTCCATTCTTCATATAGCCATACTTTTTAAATATGATTATCTATTCATATTACAATTTGCATTTATTTATTCTAAATTTAATAAATGCTTAAATTTAATATGAATAGATAATTGTATTTTAAGATTATGGGTATCTGAAGAATGGAGGAAGGTATATTAATTCATTTTATTCTACATTTGAGACTTACTGAATTTTTACTGCATCATATTTATTAAAATAGAGTTAAACTGAGGAAGAAAGAAACCTCTGACCAATAGGTTCTGATTTCTTCTGGACTACATAAAAATCTACTCCAAAACAGTCTCCAACGTAACATAAAAAGGAGAATTTCCTTTCAAATTAGGACTCTTGTCAGTTTTAAAAAAGATGCTTCTTGTTTATTTGTATATTCATTTTTTCAATTCTGCTGTACTGCTGGAAGAAGAATAAAATGCACTTTTTAGGTTCTAGAATTGCAATGAGATGAGATGGAGGTGAGGTTATGTCCCTCAAAAAGGGTAGTTGGCATCTTTTTTTTTTTTTGCAAAACATGGGTCATGAGTCCTGTGCCAGAAGATGGTATTTCTATAACCCATCTAGGTATCCAAGAAAAGCTCCTTTCTCTTGAAGAACCACAATTAGGGACAGCAACTGGCATGGAAAGAAAGACCCACATTTATTGTCTATGGAGATTCTCAATCATCCAGGTCATGGTTGTCCCAAAGGTATTTTTTCAACTATTCCATATCATAGCATCTGAAGGACACTTTCTTCAATACTAGTGAAGCCTCCCAAGCAGTCCAAGAAAATTATGATGCCACACATTTAATTCCCAGTGAAGATCATCTTCCATGGTGATTAGGCTTAGCCCAGTGAAAATGGTTCCTAAAGCTTTGGAAAACAGAGAAAATCACCAATATTTCACACACCTCATTGTGCAACTTTAGCCCTGAAAGAACATCTTGCTTGACATTAAGTCTTCCTCTTTCAAAACTCCCTGGATGCCGATAGATGTGATCCAAGTTGGGGAGAACCCTCCAGATCCTGATGACCAGATCTGCTGCTATGTCTCCATTTTGGTCCAAGTACAGTTTCCTTGCAGAAAAATTGCAAAACTCATTCTTCGCCAGAAATGGATGAAACTAAAATGGAAACTCCAGGAATGTTAAAAGCCAAAATTTTGGTTTCTTATCTCATTTGGTCTTTTCACGTTTGAATTTTTTAAATAGTTATTTGACCTGCTAATATTCTTAATTGGGAGAACAAGAGTTACCATTATCTTCAAAAGGAAAAAAAACCAAGGATTTAGCAAAATATGTTAATCACATATTGATAAAATAACCTTGACAAAATTTGTCAATTATATAGAATATTGCAGAGTAGTCAAAACACAATTGAATGAACAATCCAATAATGAGATTATTTATAAACTTCTTGAAAACAACAGGATGATTATTAATAATAATATATTTATCTAGAAGTAAGTTCCCAGGTTAATCTTCTCCCAGGTAAATGATAGGAAACATGACCAGAGAAGTTAGTTCTAATTTATTGTAAGGCTACATTTACTGAACCTTGAAGACTGTAAGTACAAATCCCACACACGCACACACACACCACAAACATTATTTCTGCAGCCAGAAAAGTTAGATAGGATTCTTTCTGAATTTCTTTCTCCACCTGTAATGCAGCTGAAGGCTCTCCTCTCTCCCATCTACAGAATACAGAATAATAGATTTGGAAGGGACGCTGGAGGCCTTCTAGTCCAGCCCCCTGCTCAAGGAGGAGACCCTGTACTATTTCAGACAAGTGCGTGTCCAGTCTCTTTTTAAAAATCTGATCATTTCTAATCAGCATGTATTCCTCCATCCATAAGGTCATTTCCATATAGCATTAGACTTTGTTAATAGATTGTGGGAATGCTTTTGATATAACTTGATTTCATCAAAGTATTAACAAACATCTTCATGAAATCATGATCAGAAACCAAGTTAATTGAGGGTCAGTAGATGTGATTATTAAGTGGAAAAAGACTATAAAAATTGTACTCAAGTAATGTTCAGTTCCTCATAGAATTCGGGAGATATGAACAAAAGTTAATCTTTTTTTTGTTTCAAAAGTTTTATTTCTTTTAAGGCAAACATTTCATCATTCCTCAATCAGTAAGACATCGAAGTACAATTTTTTGTATGTCAAAATAATTCTAGTTTACCACCAAATTCTTGTCTAGCCTAATATATACCCCTCCCTCCCTCCACCCTCTCCCCCAACCCCCCTCCTCCTCCCCCCCCCGACTTCCCAGAACCCGTACACGGTATGGATTTCTAACAAACACAGTCTAAAATCTGTTGGGGAAAAAAAGAAATAAAAAAATTAATAACATTCTACATTGACCTTAGCTTCTTCTTGCTGAACGAACTTTAAAGAATTTAAATCATTTCTGATCTTAAGCATAGGCTAACTGGAGTTTCTTGGTCCTGTATTTATTTTGTATATAGTCAATCCATTTTTTCCAGTCTCGTTTATATCTTTCATTTGAATGATCTTTAAGATATGCCGATATTTTAGCCATCTCGGCTAAATTTGTGACTTTCAATGTCCATTCTTGAGTTGTAGGCAAGTCTTCCTTCTTCCAGTATTGCGCCACCAACAGTCTTGCTGCCGTTATTAGATGCAGAATCAAGTTAGTCTCTACCACTGTAAAGTCAGTACATATACCTAGTAAGAATAGCTGTGGGGTAAACTTTATCCTTCTTTTAAAGATATTTTGCATAATCCACCATATTTTTATCCAAAATGCCTTAACCTTTTGGCAGGTCCACCATATATGAAAATATGTAGCATCGAGAGTTAATAAAAGTTAATCTTTTATCATCTATTCTTCAATATATTCATTAACATAGGCAGATTGAACTGATAAATCATGATATTTTGATGCATGACTTATTCCAGTTCTTAGATAAAGCTAACTAAGCTAACTTTTTAAAAACTCCCAGCTTTCAACGAGACATTAAAAAGAAAAATTGGTCCTAAAAAAGGGAGCTGTTTTAGAGCTGAACCAGTGAATGAGAGTTCAGTCTCCCTTTCTCTGGTTGATTGGGATTCCTGCAAAGAGGAGGGCTTAGATTAGATAGTCTCAGGGGCTCCCTCCAATGTATTTACAATCTAATCATAAAGATAAAAATTAATTTAAAATGCACCCATCTTTTTAAAAATTAGCAGTCCGAATGTTACTGTAGAAAGGGGGTAATGTATGATCTACACCCTGTTCCTTTTTCCTGGGTCTCCAGTGGGGCTTTCTGGGTGCATCTTCTCTGGCCTTTGAAAGAAAAGACGTTCTTTGAAAGAGGCTCAGATGGTTCTCCACATCTCCTTTGGATACTGTCTAAAATGTAATTAACATTGATGGATCTTTGTCAGCACCGCTTACCTGCCAAGGCTGCAGCCTCCAATCCCCCAATCTTTCTTCCCCCTCCTTCCTTCTCCTCCTTCTGGAGGAATAGGCAGCATTCAAGGCCTGGGCCAGAGTCCGAATGATACTGTAGAAATGGGGGTAATTTGTGATCTGCATTGTGTTACTTTTCTTTTGGGTCTCCAGTGGGGCTTTCTGGATGCATCTTCTCCGGCCTTTGACAGAAAAGACATTCTTTGAAAGAGAACAATGGAAATAATGATCTTCTACTTGGGGTTCCAAAAATAAATTGGGTTCAAATGAATTATATATTTGCTTAGATTTCTTCTGCAAACCAAAGGCCCAAATACTGTGGACATATTTGAGAAGTTTGTGCCTTCTAATTGTGAAATGGCCCATGACAGTCAAGATCCAGACTTTCCCTTCAATGGGTCCTGGCAAACACCTGAATGCTAAATGGAAAGGAAGAATTGTGGCCCAAAGGGAATCATATTCTACAAAGTGAACCATCACATTGACTTGTCTCCATTTAGAGAGGGCGTCCCTGAGGGCTGCTGTATGACCAGTTGTTGAGAATTGTTGTGATATAACAACACAAATTCCATTCTGGACAAACATAGGAGTGAAAGCATTCATGAAATGTGCTCCCTCCTCTGTGCCTGAAGCAAAGAGACCAATCAAGGTCCATCTGAAATGGAGCAGCAATTGGACAATGGCTGGGTACTGGAACACTTGTGTGGGGAGCATCTGATGGAAAAAGGCAAATTTGCTTTTATCACTCAGAGTCTCTGAAACGGGTTCAACGCTGATCTGAAAAAGCAATGAAAAATGCTGTTATATTTGGGGGTAGATTAAGTCTCAAATATTAGTTTTTAATAACTCCTTATTTGTTCTCATGAACATATTAGAATAATTCATTGTTGACTAGCCATTAAGTCCTATCAAAATGCATAAAGTAGAACACAGACCTTTAATAAGTATGTTTATAAAACAGAATGCAAGAATAAACTAAGAAAGAATAAGAAAGAATATAAATTATTTCTGTATCATTCCCACAATTTACTACAATCAGATCCACATATCTTTACTACAATCAAACGCACATATCCAGATCTCAACTGGATATGTATTCTATATTCTGTTCTGTTCTGTTCTGTTCTATTCTTTTCTATTCTATTCTATTCTATTCTTCTCGTGAACCAAACCCTCTATCTCAAACAGATACTTGAGGAAAGGCTTGGATCAGAACCAACAGTTCCTTTTTGAAGAGCAATCAATTTCCTCCATAATATTTCTCCTTTTACTATGTCAAATGCTGCCCTAACATCTGTAAAGCCAACAAACTGTGGTTTACCCCACTGACATATTTTGTGTTAGGTACTTCAAGACAAATCTGTTGTTAATAATAGAGTATTAATTTATTTCTTATTCAAATTTATACAACTTTTAATTGTACCTAAAACTTTCTTGTTCTTCTTTAAAGAATAAACTTTTCTTTTTCCTTCTGTCAAGTTCATTTGAAAGGAACATGGCATATATTTTAGCCACAATATCTATTAGTCTAACCTGTAATTGCTGGAGTCCTTTTTATTTCATTTTGTATATACACACAAAACACATACCCACAGAGACACTACTGTTGCCAACTTCAACCCCACTGGATATGAAAGGTATTATGTACTAGCTGAATACCTGTGCTCTGCTACGAAACTATGTGATCGACCTTGATAAATTGACACTAACAGCTTGAAAATGAATGAGTAGTCGTGATTGGCCTCTCCTCCCCTTCTCTCCTCAGGCTTGCCCCACAAAAGCTTCTCCTCTCCCCTTCTTTCCCTCAGACTTGTCCCATACTCCTATCCCCCTTCTCTCCCACAGGCTGGCTCCATTGATTCTCTCCTATCCCCTTCTCTCCCTCAAACTTGCCCCACAGAGGCCTCTCATATTTTATCCCCTTCTCTTCCTCAGGCTTGCCCCATTGATCCTCTCCAATCTCCCAGCCCGCAGGCTGCATGAGTCACGTTCTGGCCACGCCCAAGTGGCAGTTGAAACAGAGTTATTTTCAGGTTGGGAGGGGGAGTAGAATGTCTAACTCCTTAGTATCAGAGTGTGTTAATAATAATATAAGAAATTCTAATGATCTGATGGTCATTTCGAAAAATCTTTTCTTAGCAAGCACCTAAAGCCAAGAGGAACATACATGCCAAATTTCAAGTTTGTAAGCTTTACGGTTCTGGAGATTTCACAATGTCATGTAAGTGCATTTCACTTTTAGATAGATAGATAAATAGATGATAGATAGATAGATAGATAGATAGATAGATAGATAGATAGATAGATAGATAGATAGATAGATAGATATAGATATAGATAGATAATGATGATGATGATAGATAGATAGATAGATAGATAGATAGATAGATAGATGATAGATAGATAGATAGATAGATAGATAGATAGATAGATAGATAGATAGATAGATAGATAGATAGATAGATAGATAGATAGATAGATGAAATAAACATACATATAAAGGACCCCATAAGTAGGAATATTTTTGAATATCTGAATATCCATTGGAAAATCCTCTCCAGGGACTTTATTGGTCTTCAGGACATTTACGATGAATTTGAACATGAACATAGAACATAGTTGACATATTCTCTAATATGGAGGAAAGCAGTTCGACTTCCATAGAAAAGACACGGTTGGATCTATTGCTCATCCAACACCATCCCACTCAGATAAAGGAGCACACACACACAAACCTGTGAGATTTTGTAGATGCCTACTAAGGTTGACATCTGGATGGAGATGTCCCTGCTAGCTCCATCAAGAAGAGCCAGAAGATTGTCCTTCCTTCCACAGCCATAATTGGGGACATTGGCTTCTCCAGTGGAGAGAATGTCCAGCAGGGCATCTGAAGTGCGTAAAGTACTAAAATAATTGTCATGGATGTTGTAGCCAAGTGTGAGATTGTGCAGGAGTTGGGAATTCTTATTGATCATTTGAATGGCAAAAATGAAGCGTAGGGTTTCTGAATAACCAAAATAAAGCCTACTGTAAAAAACAAGTTCATGTTATTATCAACAAAAGCAACATCAATTTCTTTTTTTAAAATCAATCCTCTTTGCCTCCACAGATCTGTAGAGCCTTAAGCCAACATTGATCTAAAACCAAAGATCAGTTAAGTGATGAAGCCAAGATACTACTGAGAAAGGAAAATAATGTCAACTTCCTTCAGATATTTTCTGTTTTTTTGGTTTGTGTCTTCCACAAAATAAGACAAAAGAGGAAAACCGTGATGGGAATCAAAATCATTTAGGAAATTAAATATGTCCTGTGATATAGAATTAAGTGAAATAAGAAGAAAAAGAGAATGTTAGCATTGCAAATGGAGGGAATGCAACTCTATCACTCTGAATGACTTACGAATGAGATGGATTAGAAGGAGGACTCTTGAAAGGAAATGTTATATGAGATATTTCTGTTGCAGTGTTGATCATAGTAATGAGATGGTCTCCTGGCCTGTAGTAGCTCCATGGGCTCTTTCCATCCTGGTGCTCCAGATTCGGCAGGCATTTCATTCCAAGCTTCCCAGAGACTGACTGGGACACCAGAATCACCAGCATCAGATGCAGGAGGTGCATAATTCTGAATCAGTTCTTAGCAAAAAGAACAAGATGAGTTAGAAGAATTCAAAGCAAGATGAAAATGCTGGTGGCTTTCCTATCCAGAGAGAGACAATCCAAGTGTCACCTGGAAGAGAAACCTCTTGTCTGTCTGAAAACTTGAGCCACACAGAATGTGACCCAACATATTTATCCTTTCCTGATGGAGGATCCCTTCCATGTTGCTTCAGTCTGATGTTTACATCGAAGAGAGTCACTGGAGAAGAAGCAGAAAACTGGGATGGTGATTATTAACTTTTCCACTGGGGACCCTAAACTTCTTTGTCAATGCAAAGTGGGTTAGCTGGAGATAAACATGTTAGTGGAAAAACCATGGAGAAACCCCTCCGGGGGGGGGGGGGCTGTTGTGTAGTGGTTGTGATTCTTCTGTCAAGACATGTGGATGTGGATGATGTGGGAGGAAGATAGCTCAACAACAAGGGAACTGATTTCTCTGTCCTTAAACATGGTCTTTTGTCTCCAGAGGCTGCTGGGGAAGGTCAGCCAGAGCTATGGTGACACTACAAGATGATCTCACTTAACTCTATTGCTGCCTATGGTTGAATGCCGAGGAAGCAATCGGTAGCCTTGAACTCTGCCTAATGTTAAACGTTGGCCCTGTTGGGGATTTTCTCTTCTATTAGATCTCCATACACAAATCCTAAATTGGAGCTGGTTTTAAAATCGCTTCTGCCGGAAGTGAAATGACGTTTCCCATCATTTCTAGCAATATAAATTTTTGGAAGAGAGCAGACTAAGAGGGAGGAAAGTGGCAACCTGTGGACTGTATCATTGGGTGAATAGGGAGAAAGTTATGGAGTGGATAGAAATGCTTTTCTTTGCCACTGTCTCTGTTGTCCCTCATAGTTCATTTAAGACACTCAGATCCTTTCCATTTTGAAATTTATTAGCTTATGAAATAAACTGCATGCTTTGAAGTCTGCGGATGAAATTGTGGAGGTGCCCACCATGGGATGGATAATACAAAGTATTTTTTTTCCACACCCATCCAGAAAATTGTTTGAAGGACTGGTAACCCTCCCTCTGGTCGTGTACTTGGTGTGGTGGGACCAGGGGTGAAATTCAGCAGGTTCTGACAGGGTAGTTTGGAGAACCACAAATACTACCTCTGGCTGACCCCAGAATAGGGTGGGAATGAGGATTTTGCAATATCCTTCTCCTGCCATGCCCACCAAGCCTCACCCACAGAACCGGTAGTAAAAATATTTGAATTTCACCACTGGGTGGGACCCCTGTGACATTCCCATTCCTAAGGCTGTGTAAGAACCCCCACAAAAGACCTCCAAGGGCTTTGAACGAGCTGTTGGGGGTCCCTGTGTTCCTGGCTTATCTGGGTTGGTTGTTCAGAGATTACATTGCTTGTCTGGAGGGGGACATTAATAAGCATGACTCGGCCTAGCAGGGAGAATTGGAGGGCTGAGTGAGAGGGGGGAGCTGAAGGGACAGGCAGGCTCATCCTGACAGTGAAGAACTGAGGCTGGCCCAGGGCCCAGGTCCATTACTTGAAAGTTCTCCCACTGAAGGTCCCTCAGATTCTCCTCTCATTGCCTGGCTATCAGATCCTTGGTGGCTCTGGGTTCAGGCCGTTCCTCTTGAATGCCAGGTTGCTCTCCTCCATGATGTTCTCTGCCATGTCTCCCTGAAGCTGGTTTGTGCCCAGAGGGTGGTGGTGTAGAGATAGAAGAAAGGTTATGAAGAGGCATGCACAGCACACTGCCATGGCTTAGTAGCTGTTTATCTCAAATGTCTATGAGCTCACCTAATTAGCTCACCCAGGCAGTACCAGGAACCATCTAGATATACAAGACTCTACTCTGGCTGGGGTGTTCTTAGAGATTGACAAGGAGAATAAGCCAATAACGATGCTGTTGCTATATACTCTTTGCTGCTTGTGTAAAACTGTATAAAAAGAATAAAGTCTGCGGAGGCAGACAGACATTTTGGAATGAACCCTGCTATGACTGATTTCTTTTTTTTTCTTTTTTTATTAAATATTTTTTAATTTTAGTTTGAAACGGGTACAGCATCTTTCTTAATATATCAATCAATTACAGATAAGTTTTGGTACATCTCCTCCACAATCAACCAACATAGCTCATATTAACTCAAGCATTATTATATATCCATTTTCATTTAACTGTAATTATTATTTAGGAGTATTGGTAGGAGTAGTAATCTTGAACAATACCTACCCACACCGATGGGAGGGGAGAAAAAAAAAGGAAAAAAGAAAAAAGGACAAATAGAAATTAAAAATTAAAATAAAAGATAGTAGATAATACAAAAAAAGACAAAAACAACAATCAGGAAAACAAAACAAAACACAGGTGTCTATTATGAAAAAAAGAAGTATATCAACTGGTTACAACATGTTTTGGTGCTTCTCTTCCGTTAATTCATATTAATTCAGATATCTTAACTCGAATATTTACCATATCAACATCATTATACCTCCAGTTTTAATTATTATGGTTATTTAAACATCCTTCATCCTTAGCTATGCTAAAGAATTAGTCCATAACACATGCTGGCAATTCATTTACTTATTTGTAAAGTCCTCTATTGTCATCAAATCCTCATATCCTATTTTAGCTAAGCATCCATAATATTCAATTATATCATATATCATAACATTTTCCCAGTATTGATTAACATTTGATTGTATGAATTTTATTTAGTTTTTTAATAGTGCTAATTATTATAGTTAATACTCTTTATGTATAATCTAAAAGTGTTTTCTCATATCCAATTGTTAGTTATCATATCAACTCCACATTATATACATTACTATCAATATCAATTATTATTCAGCAATATCTGTTACAAGAAAAAGCAATTAGGTTTAACTAGTTTTCAATTGTATTCATCAATCTATCAGCCAGTTCCAAATTATATATATTGCTATCCATATCAGTCATTATTCAGCTATATCTATTACAAATTGAAGTAATCCGATTTAGCTAATTTTAGGTTATATTGTCCCATCTGTCAGCCTGTGTCCCACCAACAACGAGATTTCCTCAGTCCAGTAGCCATTCGTTGGATAAATTTACCAAATGTTTCCATAAGCAAATCCAAACAAAAATATTTCGGCACCTTTGGATTCTGAATGTCGGTGATGAAATAATAATGTTGTCCTAGGCTTATAAAATTTCCCAAATTAACTTTAATTCTCAAGGGTGGATTTTCCATTCCTCCTGCACTCTGTCTCTTTAAATGACTCCTCTCTTCCTCTGAGATAGACCAGACACCATTTCTCACATTTTCCATTTGTGTTTCAGGAACATTTAAGCATTCAACGATCTCAGTTTTAACTTCATATTTTAGAATCAGTTGATCCAGGGTTCTTTCCAGTTTTTGGTACGAATCAAAGAGTCCTCTACACGCAGAGAAAAGAGCCTGAAATGAATTCTTAGAGGTATTTTGGGACGCCATGATGTGTCATAGTTAAGAATTAGAAGCTCTCTTTTTTTTCCCCACAGGCTTCGAAGCACTTTTTTTTTTTAGTCTCTTACAGGCTGTCAATCTTATCTAGTTGTAAACAGAACTAGGTAGTAAAGTAATAAAAATGTCGAATCGTGACGGGCTAATTAGTAGGAGATAAGTTTTACGATCCACTTAGGGAGATTCAGAGGGGGGAGGATGTCGCGGGGTTTCTTGAAGCATTTAAGAAGTAAAGTAACCACCAGTCATAAATCCATTAGAAGAAGCCAATTCGCCGCTAAATCTTCCTGTTTTTTGGTTTCAATTAGCTTAATTTTTTAACACGAACAGTCTCTCTTGGATAATAAAATCAGCTTACCAGATGACATCACTTCTTCCATTCTTAGGGGCAACCTGCAGTTTCAGTTAGCACGCAGCTAATCCAAAAAGGAATTGGCACGAGGAGTTAATACCCCCCCCCAGAGATTTGCGGATATCTCTGGGGTCCTGGGTCCCTCCCCACCTTCACTGTCGTCTCCGGGACAGCTAGAGTTCAAAGAACCCATCCAAAAATCCTTTGGTATAGAGGAATTTCAGGAGTAGCCTGAAACTCCATCTTCTCACTGCTAAGCCCCGCCTTCTTCTCGCTATGACTGATTTCTGAAGCCATCAGGGGGCAAGCCCCTTCTCTGTCAGAAATGGGCTTCCAACTCCACTCCAGTGGAGACCCCAGAGGAGAGAAGGAGGGGTGGCTGTTGTCATCTGTGGTTTGTTACAGACTCCATGGAGGCTGCACCTAGAGCTGTGTTTTATCTCCGGGTGGCTGTGAGAACATTTCCTTGGCTTGGTGAAGAATGTTGTGTGAATATGGTCCTTGCAGAAAGAAAATTGCCCCCAGCTTATTTCAGTTATGAGAAATTGTTCAGCTGGTCTCCCCTGAATTAATGTACTGAAGGAGTATATGAATCAAACTAACATTGGCTATCTGCTTTTATTATGAATTGCTTATGCTACTATATAATTGTTATTGATTAAATCAATATTTGCTGCTTCTGATATGATATACTGCTAGAAATCTTTTATTAGGAATTAAGCTTTGTTATTGGCTTCTGCTTATATTATTGTATACTGCCAGAAATTAGTTGTTAGGAATTAATTCTAGTTTAGTAAACTGTAAACCTTAATACTGGTTGGCATTAATGCAGAGTTTGTTATGTTGCTCCTGGAGAAGACCGGCTGAGAATAAGCATTACTAAAAAAAAACCTGATGTGGTCATTGTGGTATGAATGGGTTTTGTTTGTGATTTCTTTTTCTCATTGCAGGAGTACCAACTTTTTGATTTTTTCCTGCCTGAATGGTGGCCTTTGTTATTCCATCTGAAGCTCCCAAGCGAAGCTGTGGGACTTTGCATCTTACATGATGTATTGGTTCTGGGGTTGTAACTGTATCACGGAATGATGTTGTTGTTACCATTGTTGTCATTGTGGACCAGTATGTGCTGCTTGTGAAGAACCTTGTGATAGTGGAAGACTGAGTAGATTAAATGTGTAAGAATTGGGACATTTAATCTCACCAACCTGCCCTGAACACAGTAGTCCTAGGAGATAGTGGTATCATAATCCCTGAAAGTATAGGACGTTTCCATTTAATGCAAACTGGGTAGATTAAATGTGTAAGAATTGGGACATTTAATCTCACCAACCTGCCTTGAACACAGTAGTCCTAGGAGATAGTGGTATCATAATCCCTGAAAGTATAGGACGTTTCCATTTAATGCAATGGTTATAATTTTCTTACGGGTAGAACTCATAGTAGGAGAATATAATGCAATGATTAATCTGAAAAACCATCTATTACAAGCAAGGGTCTTTTCTTTGCTTAATGTCACCGTTCAGTCTGGAATTAACCTGACACAGCCTAGTAACCCATTTGAAAATGCACCTAGACTGAGTGGGGCCTGAACAAGGAAACACTTTAAAGACCATGTTGGTAATGAATCTTTCCCTCTGGTTGGGTAAACTTTGTATCGGTATCTGTGTAAAATGCATATAATACTCTAAGCGTCTCTCGCAGGGGTGTGACTGTTCCTTACATGCATTTTGTTTATATGTTTTGGATATAATTTTGTCACCCAGCTTTTGCTATGGCCATAAATAAAAGCTGATATTTTTTGCAAGCCTCATCTTGAGTCTCCCTCTTTTTGGCATCTCAGTGGCTCAGGGAAACTTCTGGCACCTACAACTTCCAAACCTTTTCCTTCCTTACCCAAAACCCCTCACCAGAAAGTCTTATCTCACATCAAGGACCATCGTAGGTCTCTCCCTTCAGCACCATAGCAACAGTTGCTGAACCAATGGTCCTAACTCAAGGACTATGTGCATTAGAAAACAATCTACTCTAGAAAAAGTGCAGGGAAGAGCAGCTAAGGTGATTAGGGGACTGGAGGCTAAAACATATGGAGAATGGTTGCAGGAATTACGTCTCTTTAGATTAATGAGAAGAAGGACTCGGGGGATATGATAGCAGTCTCCCAATACTTGAGAGGTTGTCACAGAGAACGGGGTGGAGGTTAGGGAGAAGGGAGTAACTTATTTGAAGGCAGAACAAGAAACAATGAATGGAAACTAATCAAGGAGAGAAGTAATCTAGAAATAAGAATAAATTTCCCGACAGTGAGAACAATTCATTGGACAACTATTTGTCTGAATGCTATATCAGGGGGTTGGACTAGAAGACCTCCAAGGTCCCTTTCCATCTCTGTTATTCTTTCAATGTCACTGAATAATTTCGTTGATTTTTGCCCTCATAGGAACGCTTGGTGAGATTTTCAAATATATTTTAGTGCTTGTGGCAATCTTTAAATCAATTTAGATCATCTTGTTGTGATGGGTTTATGGAGTCCTCTCTCATAGCTGCAAAAAAAAACACCCATTGGGATGCTGGATTTGCTTAACAACTGCATGATTTGCATAATGACCTCCATGAAAATGGTCATAAATGGGGTCTGCTTCAACTCATGATTGCCACAACTTACAATGGAAATTCCAGTCCCAACTCTGGTCATAAGTCAAGGACTGCCTGTGAATAGAATTGAGGAGGGGGGATTGGCCTGCATTTTGAACCAGACAATAAGTCTGCCATGGGCTCTTTGGCCCTTTGGTTGCCCAATGCAGGTCATCTGGGGAAGGTCTTCTCCATCTGGGCCTCCAGGGCAGGGATGCTGGGCTGCATCTTCCTCCCCAAATGTTGCATGATTTTACTAAGGTTGGACCTGGACACAATGGAAAATCTAACAATAAAGATAAAATAAAAAGCCTAAATCTTCTGGATTTAATTTTCAGGAATGTAATTTAATATATTGCTTATCAGTGAAAGTAAAATGTCCATACTTTGGAGGGACAGGTACAAAGCCATCTGCAGAGGAAATATTTTATTGGACTTTTCTTTTATAAATCATGCCACACTTCACTGAGAAGTCATACTCTGCCTTTCCTAAGAGCAATGGGGAAAGTTGAGCAAAGAGGCAGACCTATCACGATGATTTTTTGTTTTGCCAGCTGTGCAAGATATATAGTAGACCGACTCTTCTCTGTAAGCCTACTATGCATATCCTTTTTGCCTTTTTTTTCCTCTTTCTGTTTTGCCTGCCACAAGGAGGTGGCTAGGAACTTTACTAGAATGTAGTTATTAGCCAGTAAGTTTTTTTGTTATTTATTTTACAATAAAAATATGTTTTTTAGAATATACCTCGGGTTTATTGTTCTTAATTGTAAAGTATAGTCCAAGGAAAAACCACGGTTCAAACGCCTTTAAACACAGGGCTGAATTTCCAACCCTCACATGGTAGCAGAGGATGGTTAAGGAAATTTATGGTTTTTTTCCTTGTTTGTTACTTTAACTATAAGCATTTAGGTTAATTAGATCAGTGTTTTTCAACCACTGTGCCGTGGCACACTAGTGTGCCGTGACATAGTGTAAGGTGTGCCGTGGGAAAAACACTTTATATATAGTCAATATAGGCACAGAGTTAAATTTTTTTAACATTTTCTAATGGTGGTGTGCCTCGTGATTTTTTTCATGAAAAAAGTGTGCCTTTGCACAAAAAAGGTTGAAAAACACTGAATTAGATAGATGATTACTTTAGCGACTGAGGAACGCTGATGCAAATCACTCCTAAGAATGCCTGGGTTCGCCGACCAAGAATGCTTAGAAAAAAACAAGAAAGCATTCTGCAACAACTGTAAATGTCTCTGATGATGAAGTAAAAAGTATTTTACAAAGGCTCCAAGAAGAAAAAGACTGCAAAGAGGCTGCTATGGAAGGCAACGTGCTTCGACCAAGGTCAGTAATGCCCCCTTATAAGTATGCATGCTCTCAAACAGTTTTTTAAGAACCTTCAGAGTTTGAAACACGTGGTGCAAAGTCAAAATTTTCAGAGGAGCTTTTTCTCTCCTACACACAGAGAGAAACTAATCATTCTCCTCAGAGCTCTGAGCAAGCTATAAAAGGCTATCGTGATCAAATAAAAATTTTTGAACGTGAGCTGTTCCAGGCCAAAATGGCCTTATCTATACTTGAGTTAAATAAGATGGACTCTCCTGTTGTTCAAACCTCTGAAAACGCCATTTTGGCTTCTTCTCCGCAGCCTAAGACACTCCCCCTGGTGGATATTGTATAAGACCAGACTTGTAGCTCAGGGTTTCACTCAACATTATCCTGAGAACTATACAAATACTTACTCACTGCAGTCAGAACTGAGAGTGTAAAAATTGCTTTAGCCACTGCAACTATACTTGGTTTAGAAGCTTTCCAGTTCGATGTTGACACGGCTTACCTACATGCTGACCTTGATGAAGAAATCTACGTGAGAGGCCCTCCAGGATTCCGACAGCAAGAAGGGGATACCTGGTTTCTAAACAAAAGTCTTTATGGTCTGAAACAGTCCGGTTTAATGTGGTACTTATGTCTTACTGACAAACTAAATTCAATGGGCTTTATTAACTCTGAAACTGATGAGTGTGTGTTCACAAAAAGATCTAACAATACATATGAGATAATTCTTGTTTATGTTGATGATATTGTTTAAATTGGTCCAAATAAGAAAATGAGCGAGATTTTTGCTAAAGCTTTGCAGAGATACTTCACATTGAAATCTTTAGGTCATATTAGCACTTACTTAGGTGTTCAGATTGACAAAACACAGAAGGGGTTTAGTCTTTCACAAGAGGATAAAATTGAACACATTTTGCATCAATGCAATATGAAGGATGCTAACACAACAAAGACACCCATGCAAACAGATTTTCACAACTTGGCAAATGAATCAAGTCCTGAATTCGAGGATCAAACACTTTATCATTCAGTCATTGGGTCACTGTTGTATATTAGTAGTTGGACCAGACCAGACATTGCACAGTGTTAATCTCTTGTCTCGACACGTAGGTAAGGCAACACAGTTTCATTGGACATGCATTAAGAAGTTATTGAAATACTTAAAACATACTAAACATATGAAGTTATTGTTAGAACCAACACATACTGATTATGCAGAATTATGTTGTTATGTAGAATTATGTTGTTATGCAGATTCTCATTGGGCAAGTGATAAGAAATCACATAAAAGTACTTCAGGTTATATTACGTTCCTAAATGGATGTCCTGTTTACTGGCAAGTGAGGAAACAGAATTTTGTTTCATGTTCATCTACTGAAGCTGAATATGCTTGTGTTTCAGATGCATGTAATTCTTTAACATGGTTTGATGCTTTGGTCACAGATATCTGGACACGTCCGATTCAACCGATCACCGTAATGGAAGACAATGAATCGGTGGTTTATATTTCTGAGTCACGTTTCACAGGTTATAGGTCTCGACATATTGACATCCGTTATCAAAACATAAAACAATTAGCTAAACAAGGTTTTGTTAAATTGCAATATGTATCTACACATGATCAAACTGCTGACATGCTCAACAAACTGCTTCCAACAGCTCAACAAGAGCATCTGCGTAAGAAGATGTGCCTTATTTGATGATGTACCTGATGTCTGCTCAACTGGCAAAAAGAAGGGGTGTCACGATGTTTTTTTGTTTTGCCAGCTGTGCTTATATTCTAATACATACGGTAGACTAACTCTTCTCTGTAAGCCTACTACCCATGTCCTTTTGCCTTCTTCTTTCTCTTTCTGTTTGCCTGCCACGAGAAGGTAGACTAGGAACTTTACCAGAATGTAGTTATTAGCCAGTAAGTTTGTTATTTATTTTACAATAAAAATATGTTTTTTTAGAATCTACCTCAGGTTTATTTTACTTAATCATAAAGTATGCTCCAAGGAAAAACCACAATTCACCCCTCATCAAACACTGAATTTCCAACCCTCACAAGGGCTACATCTGACTCTCTGTGTCTGCCCAAAATCTCCCCTGGAGGATTCAGCCACAGAGCAGAGCTGAAACTTTTCTGATAATTCTCCCTGTCAGGAGGGATCCCTGGATAATCCAACCAGTTCTCAAAAGCTGTTGGCATTTCTCTGGACAGAAATGAAAAGGAAATAACCCTGATATGGCCCATAATGTTAGGGGCAGAGATCAAATTAAATTGATCACCTAGAATTGAGAGGTTTAAGAGCTCCCTCCTTGAAATTGGCTCTAGTGGGAACACCTGTGGCTGAAGAAAAAGAAATCTGACAATGATTGGCATAGGTGGTGAAATGGAAAATCCCAGGGGCCAGTTAATGCCCAAGCATGTCAGGGATATCAACTAGCTTTCTTCTGAGTTAGAGGCAAATGTAACTTTATTTTGAAAGTTAATGCTCAAGGGCACTTATCACAAAATGACTGTTGTGGTAGTGTGGTCAGTATCCAAGAACAAAATTAACTCAGTCAAAATTAGTCATCAGATCTTTGCATAGTTAAATAAAAATCATACACACACAGGGAGAGTATTTTTCTGTCTTTGGAAATGAGTTCTTGTTTATAGGCTCACTCCCAGCTCTGCAAAAGAGCCATGACAGATTTCCCATATCTCCCCTATAATTATGGAAACTATGGGGATTTCTTCCTCCTTCTCATCTCTTCAAGAAGTTTTCCACCTGTCACCTTGGAAACAGCCTTGTGGATGGGAAATACAATGCAATATTAAACTGCTCTTCTCAATGTAAATAACTGGCTTGGCCTAAGAAGTACCGTAGATATTGTGTGTCTCTGAATACCTTTCTGTTCTCATACTTCTTTCCCCCTTCAGACGTGTATTTCAAACTGTGTGATAAATCAATTCTGCAGAATTCATTTTAGTCCATTTCCAGATAGACATTTAAAATAATTGATGTTTTAACCCATCTTGACCTCGGTACACCCATTATCGCTTGCGCGGTTGCATTCTGTACGAATGCTGACCCTGCCCCCATCCACCATTTATTCTGCTCTGTGTGAGATTTGTGTGAATGTTGTAATAACTCAAGAAAGTGGAGATGAAATTTTCTGTTTTTCTTTCTCCCTTCTGTATTTGCTTTCTCCTTCCCCAGGGCCCAAGCCCCCTCCTCTGGATTTTATGTGATCTCCTACAACAGGAGTTCTCCACTTATGACCACAATTGACTCCAAACTTTCTGTTGCTAAGCAAGACAGTTAATTGAATTTTGCCCCATTTTATGATCTTTCTTGCCACAGTTGTTAAGTGAATCACTGCAGTAGTTAAGTTAGTAACAGGGTTGTTAAGTGAACCTGGCTTTCCCATTGACTTTGCTGGTCAGCAGGTCACAAAAGGGGATCACATGACCCCCAGACACTGCGACCGTCATAAATAGGAGACAATTGCACAGCATCTAAATTTTGATCACGTGACCACGGGGATGCTGCAATGGTCGAAAGTGTGAAAAATGATCATGTCACTTTTTCAGTGACATTGTAAGTTTGAATGGTCACTAGATGAACTGCCATAAGTCAAGGACTCCTGTATAGTCTTTGTCTCTTGTCTGTTTGATGCCTTAATTCAAAGTCCCGAAGAGGAAGATGTGGGAAAGAGCCAAGGCTTCCCTGGAGACCCCTGGGGGCTGCTGACCCTCCTCAAGTCCCTGAGTTCCTGAGGAGGGAGTCCGAAAGCTCAGAGGCTCAGCCTGAGGTCCCAGTGACCGACCCAGATTGGATCCTGCGATCTGGAATCTTTTGGGGGGAAAACGGGAGAATTTTAAAAAAGTAGAATAATGTGGCTGCAGAAGCATTCAGGCACAGCTGAAGCCCCTGAAAATCTACTGATTTCTCATATACCCCAATAAATGGCTGAAGCTTTGTTTCCTGTTAGGAGAAACTGCTGGTTGTTATAGCAGAAAGAGAAAAACTGAATTTTTATACACACAGACACACAAAACACACAAAGTTATGTTTAATATTTTTTAACTTACAAAAAAATGTCATGTTTCAAGTGAAAAAAAGTAAGGAGGCCAATTTCTCTCTTTGATTCATAATTTACAGGAAGACTATGGAAATTTCAAGGCTCTTGTCAGAAAAAAAGGAGCTCCAGTTGAAGAACAAGGAGTTTTCGGTGAAAAGTATCCAACTCATTGCAGGAAAGGAGGAGCTTTCCAAAGATTTTGAACAGAAACTGAGCAGCGAGCAATTTTTAGCTAGCAGCCCTGACTTTTCTTCCAGAATTTCATCTTAAATACTCCTTAGTTCTCTCTCTCTCCCCTATTACCCATAGTTCTAGGTTGAATTACATTGCCTGGAATTAGGTTGGGAAAAATAAGACCTGACTCTTGGCAACTTGTTCAAAACACAGAAAATTATACAAAGATATATTGTCAGATGCGACTTCATTTAATAATCAGGAAAGAAACCATTCAACTCCATTTGTTTGAAATCAAGTGTACTTTTACTAATTATAAACGAACAGTAGCAAAGCTAAGCTGAATCTGGTTAATTAGGCGCGAAAGCAAAGAATATCATGTATAACTCAATCCCCTCCCCTTGGCACCCCAGTCCATAGTCCAATTATAATGCACCCAACTGTCAGGTGGGACATAACTTCAAAAGACATCACCAGGATGGAATGCTGGACAGTTAACCTTGGCAGGAAACTCCCTTCCTCCACATGCGCAGTAAGATGGTCAGGTCAGAGTCTAGAATCTTCCTCCAGCACATGATGATTCCCCTCCCAAATACCATGCCCCCCCTCCCCATTACAATGGCAGCCGAAGCAGCAACAAAGCAGAGGCTGACACATACAACCATTCACTAAGGCTGCATTACTATTACTATTAGTCTTCTCATCATTCCTATCACCCATCTCCTTCCACTTACAGCTGCAGTACTGTACTTTGTGGCTTGTATCCTTACGATTTATATTGATTGTTTCCTGATTGCTTATTTGTACCCTATGACTATCATTAAGTGATGTACCTTATGATTCTTGATGAATGTATTTTATTCTCCTTATATTCACTGAGAGCATCTGCACCAGAGACAAATTCCTCGTGTGTCCAATCACACTTTGCCAATAAAGAATTCTATTCTATTCTATTGAATTGCCAGCCAATAAACAAAATACCAGGTATTTGAATTAGTTTTAATTTTAAAACTGTCTGATGACTCAAGTCACAAACCCAAGGAAGCTAATTTTACTCTGGTTTAGATATTTTACAGAAGAAATATTTCAGATGAGACCAGTTCAAAAAAGAGAATCGAGATCTGACTTGCAGGGTTCAAAAACAAGCTGGGGAGAAGGTGGAACTCCTCAGAGAAAACAACCAATACAGAATCAAGAGTTTGGAGAAAGAACTCAATAATGTAAACAAGGAAAGCCATCATCTCCACTGCAGAGTTCAGGAACAAGCTGCGGAGGATCAGGAGCTTCTCAGGGAGAACCGAGCATTGAGGGAACAACGGGACAGGTCAGAACTACCGTCTTTCCCTGAAAATAAGCCCTAGCCTGACTTCTTTGGGGTGGGCTAATATAAGTGAAGGGGTGGGCGTGGTCAGCACAGGAGGCAGCCCTTCTCCCAGTCATGGAGGCTCCGCCCCTTAATTATGGTCTGTGGATCAGCTGAAAATCTGGAGCCCCCATTAAGCTTCATTATCATTGTTAAGAAAACAATAATATTTGATTCTTTTCTTCTTCTTCAATCCCCAGAAAAAGGTGTCGGCAAGTGTCACCAGAGAAACAAATTGAAGATGTGGAAGCTGATATCATCACGGTGGAACCGTACATACCGGAACCCATCTACCCCAACATCACCTTAATTGATAAGCAAAGGATGTCAGATGTTCTGCCTTGCATGACAATGTGATGGTTGGTAAGTGTTTGTCAGTTTTTCTTTATTTTTCTATTTTAAAGGCATTTTGTTATTGCTGTTTTTATTTAATTCTTAATGCCTTTTGTTCTTCTGCATTTCTTGCTTTGGGGTTTTGTGTGGGGGTGGTTGGACTATGGAAGCTAACAGGAAAGAAAATTAGGAGCCTTTAGCTTTAATTTGGTTGCTCAGTTTTATTTCATTGTTTTGTTTCTTGCTTATTATTTCATTATTATTAAAATATTCAATCTGTGCTTCTTTTGTCCCAGGACAAATTGTGGCCATGTGTGCAATTCCAGCCATCACATTGTTGACCCAGAAAGTCTGACATTGTCTTCCATCAATTATGGTGATGTTGGGATCGATGGATTCCGGTATGGAGGTTCCACAGTGATAGAGGCCTCCTCCTCATCTTCAGCTGGTGGTTCTGGTGATGCTTGCAACACCTTCAACACAGAGGCCAAACAACACATAGATTCCAAAGATGACCAAAGTCATTTTCCAGGGTCTCCAAGGAAATTCTGAGGGTTCTCACTGGATGGCCACACGAGTTTAGTTTCTTCCATTTTGGAACGAAATTGAAGGGATTAAAAAAAGATCTTGAAGGGTATTCCAAATCCTGATGTATATTTACATTACAAAATAAATTTAAAAGAATCAAATCAACTTTACAAAAGCATTTCCTCTTCAGTTCTTTCCTCTTTGCACCTTCTGACAAGTTATGGGGACCCCTGGATGGCAACTTTGTGTGTCCTTGGGGTCTATGTCTTCATTGACCTCTGAATATTTGTTCACCTGGGCAAGTAAGTTGTTCCTGATCAGGGGAGTGGCATCACCACAACCTGGGGAGCCCTGGGGCACTGAAAGCTGCCCAAAATATTGGTGGAACTAACAAGAGAAAGTGTAGACTCCCTCGGGGCTGGAAGTGTCCTTGAAGGTCTTCTAATCCAACTCCCAATTTTTTCTTGAAAATCTGGAGCCCCCATTAAGAATTATCTTTATTATCATTGTTAAGAAAACAATGTACCAGTCAGTTATGTTTGATTCTTTTTTTCTTCTCTAATCCCCAGAAAAAGATGTCTGCAGTGTCACCAGAGAAACAAAAGGAAGATGTGGAGGTTGATATCATCACTGTGGAACCGTACATACCAGAACCCATCTACCCCAACATCCCCATCATTGATGAGCAAAGATGTGAGATGTTCTTCCTTGCACGACAATGTGATGGATGGTAAGTGTTTGAACTAATTTGATCGTCGGGTTTTTTCTCATTATGATGATATTATTGTTATTTAATTCTTAGATGGATTCTATTCGAGAGGCAGAAAAACCCAGCTGACTGCAGTCAGTGGGCAACTTGGAGGCTGCAAGAAGTGAGTGGATGGAGGACATTCAAAAGAAGAGTCCTAGCTGAAGGGAGAGGATTTGGGGTCTCTTAAGGTCACCTGGGGTCCTTGGTTGCTTTGCATTGCCTACTTTGGGTTTTGGGTGGGGATGGCTGTCCTTGAAAGCTAAAAAGGAAGAAGAGTGGGAGCCTGGTAGTTTTAAATATTAATTTGGTTGCTAAGTTTTATTTATTATTTCTTGCTTACTTATTTTTTTAAATTAAAATATTAAATTGGTGCTTCTTTTGCCCCAGCATGAGTAGCTGCAGTGGGTGAAATCCCAAAACAACTGGAGCCCAATTTGGACCCCATCGGCATTGACAACCTCACCATTAGTCAATTGCCATAGGCCGCCTTCCTTGGAACAGTTGATATCCAGTCCGAACATCTGGTTGACTGTGTGAAGAACCACAATCCCCCCCCCCCCATGAGGCAGGACCTTGACGTGGTTGTGGGCCTTGTGTGCTCTGAGGAAGATTAGGGCTACAACTGAGGTTCAACCATACTGGACAGGACTCATGAGAGGAATCGGACAAAGAGTGCCTCTCCCATAAACAATTGCCCAGGTAAAGAAGGACCGTGCCAGGAATTCAAATTCCTGGACATCTGGTGGAAAATGACCTGCAAGACTCAGGGATGATGGCTGAGCATCCAAGACTGGCAGCTGCTGAACAACTGGAAGGAAAGTGTTTTTCTGACTCTCCCCAAGATGACATCCAGATTCAGCAGGTTTTTTTTCCCCTGCTTAGAGATTCCTGGTTTCCTCACCTGAACTGGTTCTTTTCATTTTTCTTTTTATGTACTTTTTATGTAGTTTTATTTAACTTTTAGGGCTTGTTTGTAATTTTTTTTACATTTTTTGAGGTTTTGAATAAAATAAAAAATTGATTAAAAAAAGAAATGATATGAGAAAAAGTACAAATGAAATCTTAATGAAAGATTCATATTGCAGCTGCCATTTGTTCGTTTATGAAATAAGAGAGCTTGTTAAATCCTACCGCTAAAAATTATCTATTTTTCTACTGGATTTTACTGATGCACTCTATTAGGAAATCATATTGTTCTAAAAGCTGGATGGTATTTTTAAAGCAACATCAAAGTAACTTTGTCTAAGAGTTGGTGTAAATGTTGCATCACAAAATCCTATTTCTTCAACTATCCCGCCTGTATTAATGACAATATAGAAAACTAGATGAGCAAGGACCAATTGCTATTCATACCTCCTCAGTTTTATGTGGCATTATCTTAATTAATTAACTTAATTATCAGGAAGTACCATGGTTAATATTTTGCTGGGCCAAGGTATATCACCAGCATTCCCACAAACTATTGAAGAAGTGTAAAGATGTGTGCAAATAAAATATGGCATCAGGCTAGAAAGTGGAAGATCCTGAGTTCTAGTCTCACCTTAGTCATCAAAGCCAGCTGGATGACTTTGGGTCAGTCACTATACCTACCAACCTCACAGGGTTGTTGTTGTGAGGGGAAATAGGAGAAGGAAGATGTGTTTGATAGATTGACTGCCTTGAGTTATTTATAAAAATAAAGGAATAGTAACAAATAAATGACCTTGGGGAGAGAAGGAGATGCTGCTGCACAGGGAATAATCAGATAAGGTGGGCGAGCCCCCAGGTGCATAACTGGCACAGAAAGAACTCAGAAAGGACCCTTTTTCAGGCTTTCAAAAGAGTTGGTGGGAGATTTGTACTTTCAGACTTGCAAGATTCTCTTATGTATCCTTCCAATAAAGTAGAGTTACCTCATTTGGTCATATTTCCTAACTGGTGTACCTGGGAGGTGATGGGGGGACTTGCTACCTTGTGTGCCAGGTGAATCTGGCCAGAGCTGGATCTGGGATCTCAGATGCGGCTGCTGCAGACATTTGAGGTGCTGCTTCTTGTTTTCCCGCATCTTCTGAAGAGGGGTGACTTTCTCAGTTGGCTGTAGTGGCTTTTCTGTACATGGTAACTGTGGTCCATCTCAGCCACTTCATGCTGCAGACTCTGGAGGTGCTTCTTAGTGTCTTGCAGAAAGTTCCTCGCCTCTTTGAGGTCTTTTTCAGAGTCAGCCTTCTCTTACTTGAGATGAACACTTGGCTAGTAACCTCATGCAGTTCTTTGTAGAGTTCTTCAATGAATTTCACCAAAGATTTGTTCTCTAGTTCTAACTGATGGCATGATCTTCTGCAGATCTTCTGTTGTGGTCTTAAGTTGATCCACTTTCTCCTGGAGACAGCTGTGCTGATCTTTCATCCACTGATTGTCTTTCTGGGATTTCTGGGTCTGAAAGTCAAAGGAGTCTCTCAGTTCATCAACCTGGAAGTTAGGACCATCAGTGGTCGCTGAGAGATCATCCAAGGATATTGACCGTATGACCATTTCTTCCTTGTTGCTGACCTGTTTGAAAAATGGAGACAGAGTCACATCCTCTCTCAGTTCAGGGCTAATTTTGCTAACCTGCCTTCTCCATTCTGGCTTTTTCCTAAAGTTTTGGAGTCCATCATCTTCTGCTAGCATGAGATGCAGCAGGAGCGGAGAACCAACAATCTGCAGAGGGGGGGTCTCCTGACGAAGGATCCTTTCGATATAATCTACCCAGATCTCAACTAAAAACCATCAGGTTCAAAATATCATATTTGAGCCACATCAAGTGAAAATTAGCCCAGTGGGTGACATTGAGCCAGTCCTTCTCTCAGCCTTCACAAGGTTGTTCTTGTGGGGATGAAGGAATCTTAGATATGTTCACTGCCTTGAGCTATTTAGAGAAATAATAAAGGTGGTATAAAAAATCCAAGTAATTAAAAAATGAAAACAAATGTTCAGTTGCCAGGCCAAGTGTGTTATTGGGAAATAACTACTATCTGGCCAACGGAATCAGAGTTTAGTAATTTCCCCAAATCGTTAAGGTCAACCTCTAGCTTTGTGGTTGCAATGCCCACTCAACTGGGACAGCCTGAAGCCATTTTTTTGGCCCCTAAATATTGCAGGTTTTTCCGAGTGCACTTCACCGCCAGCCAGCCAGCCAGGCCCAGCCCCTTTCTGGCGACAAGAACTTTTGACATGATGGATGAGGAGTTTGGTGACAGGTATGGAGGCTGCCAACATGGCAGGTATCAGCACGTCTGTGAAGTTTAATGGAACCCCCACTTTTCTAATCTTCCCCCCTTAGTTCTGCCTTAAAGTGAAGGGTCTCTCCCTCCTGAGGAGCCCAGGCGAGGGAGACCCTGCAATGCCCTCAGTACCAGCCATCCAATCCAGCCACTTTCCAGGGATGTTGAGCAGAGTCTCCATTATGTGGTTCAGACTCCCCAAAGATGCTGGAGGTTGCCATGGCGAGCTTCAGCCAATGAGCTTAGGAGGAGCCTCTGACATCATAAGCCAAGGCTTTGATTGGCCTGGACCTGAGATTTGAACAATAACCACCAACTGGCTGCCTTCCCTTGGGGGCTTGGGTTATCCATTGATGAGCCAATCCTGAAGGGGCTTCGAGCCCCGAATTGGCTTCAGCGGCTCCCTCTGAAAGGGAAACCCTCAGTCACCTGGAGACGACGGGGAGCCCCAGATTCCACCCCTTCTCTGGGAGTGAATCTTGTCCCTTGGAGTATAACCTGGTGTTAGAGATCCAGAGAATCCAGGTTTCTGTCTCCAGGCCCAGATGATGGAAGGGAAATATGCATAAAAGAGATATGATTCATATTCAAAAGGCCTTGTCAGAAGGTGCCTGAAGAAACACATGGGTCTTTGCAAGCTTTAGCTGTCCTACCCACTGCCTGCGTAGGCCAGATATGGCTTAAAGGCCAGATGATAGACTGCCCCCTATCAAGACTCTCCAAAGGAGTCAGAATCTGCAATCGGCCAATTCGGCCACCTCTAGCACTGCTAGGAGGTTTCACATGAGAGGGAAAGGGGCAGGGGGGACCATTCGGATTAAGAAACAGCCCCCCCTCCAAGTACTTACCAGTCCCTTCCAAGGCACAAAATCCTGGTGGGTCCCTTTGAGCCAGTCCCTCTCTCTCAGCCACAGCCTACCTCACATGTTGTTGTCAGGATGATGGAGTCTTCAGTATGTTGATTGCCTTCATCTATTTAGAGAAAGAGTAAAACACTGAGTAATAAAAAATATAAATATATAAATAAGTCAGCCAGCAGGATGAGTCCGTTTGGGAAATAACTACATTTGGCCAATGGAATCCCTTTTTAGGTTAATCTCCCCAGGTCAGCTTCTACCTTTGGGGGTCTCAATGCTTCTCTAACTGGGGCATCCTGAAACCAATTTTTCTCCTAGATCACATTGGAGCCCCCCAGCCAACTGTTCACAGCCCCTTTCCAGTGACAGGAACCTTCAACATGTTGGATGAGGAGTTTGGTGGCAGGTATGGAGGCTGCAGACATGGCAGGTATCAGCACATCTGTCACGTTGGTTGAAGTCCCCTTTTCTAATCTCTCCCCCCCCCTTAATTCTGCCTTAAAGGGAGGGGTCTCTCCCTCCTGAGGAACCCAGGCAAGGGAGACCCTGCGATGCCCCCAGTGCCATCCATCCAATCCAGCCACTTTCCAGGGATGTTGAGCAGAGCCTCCATTATGTGGTCCAGATTCCCCAAGGATGCTGGAGGTTGCCATGGCAAACTCCAGCCAATGAGCTCAGGAGGAGCCTCTGATGTCATAAGCCAAGGCTTTGATTGGTCTGGACCTGAGTCTTAATAATAATCGCCAACTGGCTGCCTTCCCCTGGGGGCGTGACTTATCTATTGATGAGCCAATCCTGAAGGGGCTTCGAGCCCTGAATTTGCTTCAGCCAGAGTGGCTCCATCTGAAGGGGGAACCCTCGGTCGTCTGGTGAGGTCAGAGAGCACCAGATTCCGCCCCTTCTCTGGGGGTGAAGTCAAGATTGAAATCTTGTCCCTTGGATCTGGAATCTGGTATTAGAGATCCAGAGAATCCAGGTTTCCCTCTCCAGGCCCAGATGAAGGGCAGAAGAGAGGGAAATATATGCATAAATGTTTAAATATTATTAATATTCAAAAGGCATTGAGAAGGTGCCTGAAGAAACAATGGATCCAGTTTTGTTCAGTCCCAAACCAAGTACCCTTCTGGAAGTCCCCAATTTATATCCATTCATTTAGTGACAGTTCCAAGTTCCACAGTCATTAAAAAAATGATGTATGATCAGTCCTCACTCTTATGACTATAGCAGCATCCCCATGGTCACATAATAACAACTTGTGTGCCTGGCAATCAGCATGGATTTCAATGGGGCAATTGGTGTTTGCTTAATGACTGCAGGATCCACTCAACAACCCCGGTGATTCACTTAACAACTGTGGCAATAAACATTGTAAAACTTAGCACAACTCACTTAATGACCACCTAGCTTAGCAATGACATTTCTGGTCCCAATTCTGGTCATAAGTCATGGACTACCTCAATAGTGGGTTTCAAAAATTTGTGGAACCTACTCTGTGGGTGTGGCCTCCTTTGTGGGAGTGGCTTGCCGGCCATGTGACTGGGTGGGAGTGGCTTGCCGGCCATGTGACCGGATGGGAGTGAATTCTTTGCCACAATGGATGATCTACAAAAAGAAGATATAAAAAAGGAAATTTATTATTTTGTGCACTTACTACTTAAATAAGATTAAAATAAGTACACAAAACAATAAAAGAGCTACTTACAGAAGGTAAGCTTACTACTTACTACTTGTATTTCAATAAATACATATTTAATTTTACACACGTTAACAGCTGATGGAATTGTGTTTGCACAACAGTGGAAAAAACAAAGATATGAAAATGAATAAATATTAGAATGTGCAGGAATGAATAAATTGACAATAAAAATCAAGAAGGCTTCAAATACTTTTTCACGTGGGATTTGTTTTATTAATTGCTAACTAACAGAAATTAGAAATTAGAAATCTAAAAGTATGAAAGAAAACACCAATTATGTAAGGAAAGGTCACTAAAATGTATAAGGAAATATTATTAGTACTTGATCATTATTAATGTGTAGATAACTGTGGGACATTACACACACACCAGGGACGTGCAGTCACTAAAGGCAGGGGAGGCGTGGCCTCACCAGTCATGAGGAAAAGGAAAGAATTTTAAAGATTTTTTTTTAAATAATTAAAACCAAGGTAGTTGCTACCAGATTCACAGTGACTTGGAACAGTGCTTAGTGCTTAGTCTCTGGAGGAGGCCAGAGAAATAGGGGCCTCCTGTGCATAAGCAATTTTTCGCCTTTTAAGAGTTAAGCAAGGGTTAACAAGCAAAAAAAATTGTATGCAAAGGAGGCACGTGTTCTCTCGCCTCCTGTAGAGGGCATTTTCAGAGGCTTTTTAGAGTTCTCTGGGAGCAAGTAGCTCAGTCTGACAGAACCACGTTGCCTTTTCAAACACACACACAGCTGGATAAAAGTACATAAGCCCAGCTTCACTGATTACAACGTGATTCACCTGCAATCAAAGGTTCCGATTGGAAGGCAGAAGGGGAAGGGCGGGGTATGGCAGAGGAGCTGCTTTCAAGCCTTTGGAAAATATATCCAATCCAACTTCTGTGTTTGTGTTTGTTTGAGAGTGAGTGTGTGAGTGAGAGAGGGATCCAATTTCTCTCTGTGTGTGTGTCTGTTTGAGAGAGGGGGGAGGGAGGGAGAGAGGGAGGAAGGAGGGGGAGGGAGAAGAAAAAAATGGGAAAGCTTATTTTGCAAGGGGGAAAAATGCTGTCACTTTAAATCGGAACTGAGCATGCCTGGCTGGGGAATTCTGGGAGTTGAAGTCCACAAGTCTAAAAAGTGCCTCACCAGCCATAAAGCTGACCGCACATCACTGAAACGCACACACACACAAACTATGACAGTGCCAGGAAAACACCAAAAAATAACAATTTCCCCCCAAAAGACTGCAGATGAAACCAGTTTTTTTCCCTAACCCCAAGGACAGGAAAGACAAAGCCACTGGAATAAAAACCATCAAGGCATTGTGGAAAATTATAAAGGACAGTGCCAGGAAGCTCACAGAACCAGCAACCACCTCACAATTACCTGAACAATGAACCAGGTATCACAGAGAAAGACACAAAATCTGGCAAAGCTGCCTTGCACCAACCTGGCATGCCCATAGAAAAGCAGCCATCTTGAGACACATAAACCATGCACCAACCTGTACACTTAAAAGCAACACATTGCATCACGAATAAAACATTTGCAAAAAGGAATAACATTTCTTGTAATAAACATATTCCATAAACAATAAATAAATAAAATTTTCCTAAAAATAATTAAAAACCACCAAGTTCAGAGAACACCAAAGGACCCCACAGTCCTCTCCCTCCTTATCTTTTCCCTTTTTGTCCTAGCTTTCTCCTCTTTCTCCCCCAACCCACTCCCTTCTAGCACTGATGATGTTACCTAGTTTGGTAATGAAATGCCTGTAAGAAAACCACCAAACTCAGAAAGCAGCAAGGATCCCACTATCCCCCACCTCCTTTTTCTCCCTCTCTTTCTCCTTTTTGTCCTTTCTCCTCCTCCCACCCCCAACCCCACTCCCTTCTACCACTGATGATGTTCAGGAGAGCAGGAGTAGGAGAGCAGCCACGCCACGTAAGCTCACGCCCTCACCTATGCTTTTTGGTGGCCTGGCATCTTGAGCAAGTCCCGGGACTTTGCAAAGGCCTTGCAAGATCCCCGAACTCGTCCAAGATGCCATCCGCGCCGCATAAGCTCCCGCCCCTGCCCTCGTGCCGGCGCCTATGCTTTTTGGCAGCCTGGCATCTTGGGCAAGTCCGGGGACCTCACAAGGCTCACGCCCATGCCCCCGCACCCATGCTTTTTGGTGGCCTGGCATCTTGGGCAAGCCAGCAGCTTCCATGCCCCACCTGAAGCTGGAATTTGCTGTGCTGGGGGAGAATTGAGATGCCCTCCTCAGGGGTGAAATTAAGCCGGTTCTGGAGAACTGGTAGTGGAAAGTTTGAGTAATTCGGAGAACTGGCCAATACCACCTCTGGCTGGTCCGAGTGGGGAGGGAATGGAGATTTTGCAGCATCCTTCCCCTGCCACGCCCACCAAGCCACGCCCACAGAACCAATAGTAAAAAAATTGCATTTCTCCACTGGCCCTGCTTGAATGGGGAGGACGAGGAGAAAAATGGCTGCTCAGTTGGCTCCCCCATCACCACCTCTCCCCCCCCTCTCTCTCATACACACACACAAACCAAACACAGTGCAGTAATTTAAATACTTTCCACAGTGCAGCAGCAGTAGAAGGTCACCAGCAATTTTCCATTCAGCTGTTGTTTCCTGAGAAGTCTCCGGGAGTTTAGTCTCTGCTGGGTCCTTTTGAGCAGGGCTGCAATGTGATCGTCCCAGGTCAGGTCCTCTTTTATGACAAGACCCAGAAACGTAACAATGGCCACTTGCTCCACTCAGTCTCCATTGATAAGCAAGGGCTGGATGTCTGATCAATTCCTTCTGTAGTCCACTATCAGCTCCTTGGTGTTATTTGTGTCACGGATCAAGTCATTGTTTACACACCATGAAAGCAACTGTTCCACCTCACCTCGATAGGCAGGCGCATTCCCCCCCCCCCCCCGGAGAGGGGGAAAACCACTGTTGTATCATCTGCAAGTTTAAGAATAGTATTACTGGTGAGAGTGGGAATGCAGTCATGCACATAAAAAGAATAGATTAAGGGACTCAACACGCAACCCTGTGCTGTATCAGTATTAAGAATAAGGGCTGAAGAGATGTGATTACCTAATCTGATCTCTGAGAGTGGCCAGACAGGAAATCCATAATCCAAAGGAAAATTGAATAAAAAAGGCCAAGATTTGAAAGTTTAGTTTATAAACATAGTTCTGCCTTAGGCATGAATGCCACTGGGTGAGCTTGGGACAAAGTTCAGGAGGCTCTGAGTTCTAATCCTCCCTTAGGCATGAAAAGTTCCTGGGGGACTTTGGGCCAATCCCCAGGACTCTTGAGTTCCAGGCCCGCCTTCATTCTTATTGAATGGGGGTGTGAAAATTGGAGAAAAATTCTCAGATTAATGTAGAATACCCAGAATTGGGGATTCCTAGAGTGTGAGATGGCTGAGTGTCCAATATTCTGTGGGGTGATAGACAAAAGTGAAATTGTGGGAAAACACCTGTTCTATGTGGGGCAAAGCCATAAGTGGAAATTTCTTTACATACTTCACTTCTTTTACTTTTTAAAATTTTTGGCATGAAGTACATACCAAAATAAAAACAATCCCAAATTGAAATTCCAGGCAGCTATTCTGCTGAACACTTTCTCTAAAGGAGGTTTTATCAGGAAATAAAGAAAGAATTATATAAGAGGGATGAAGGTTTCCCTCTTCAGCTGAGAGCCAATCAAACATGGCATTTCACATCATTCCAGCTTCCTCAGGGAGAGGATCAGGCAACCAGGCTGGTTCTTGGTTCCCACAGCTTCCTCCTCACCTCTTTTCCTACTCAGTCTCTCTCTTACATACACACTTTTAGCTGCTGTCAATAGGAACAAGGGCCCAAATTATTTTTCTATAAAGTATCCTGTTCAGCAACTATTGCTGAACAGCAAATTCCTTTTTTCTCTCCCTGGCTTAAGATCACTCACATCTTCGCCGATTACGGTCCTGGCGTGTGCTTCATCCGTTTTGAACATGGCGGTCAGGATACGGTATTCTGGAAGGGGTGGTACGGCACCCGCATGACAGTTGTGCTGGAACCTTAGGCCACCATGCAGCAGCCTGGCCCCTCTGCAGGAAACCCTCGGTACAAAAATGATGCATAGGAATGGGCAAATATCACATGAAAAGAAAAGAAAAGGAAGTCCCATCCATTTATCCAGCAAAGAAAGACTCCTTGGCCATTGTTTAAGCAAGCGTCCCTGCATATCCATTTGGCCAAGGCGTCAGTAAATGCAGTTTCCAAAAAAAAAGTTACAGCAGTGGCTGCGAACAAGAGAAACAGCTCTCCAAAGTTGGAGGGGAAGGAGAGGGAGAGAGAGGGAGGGAGGGATAGAAAAAGGGAGAATGGAGAGAGAGAGAGGGAGGGATAGAAAGAAGGAAAGGGAGAGGGATACAGGGAAAGAGGAAGAGGGAGAGAGGGAGGAAGATGGAGAGAGGGGGGGATAGAAAGATGAAGAGGGAGGGAGAGAGAGTGGGAGGGACAAAGAGGGAGGGATAGAAAAGGAAACTGAGGGATGAAAAGAGGAAGAGAGGGATCAAGGGAGGGATAGAAAGGGAGGGGGAGAGAGGGAGGGATAGAAAGAAGAAAAGTGAGAAAGGGATAAAAAGAGGGAGAGGAGAGGGAGAGAGGGAAGGAGAGAGAGGGAGTGAGGGATAGAAAGAGGGGGTGAGGGAGAGGGAGGGATATAAAGAGGAAGGGGGAGAGGGAGGGATATAAAGAAGGAGGGGGAGAGAGAGGGAGGGATAGAAAAAGGGAGACGGAGAGAGAGAGGAAGGAGAGAGGGAGAGAGGGAGGGATAGAAAGGGAGAAGAAGAGAGGGAGGGATCAAAAGAAGGAAAGGGAGAGGGAGGAAGATGGAGAGAGTGAGGGATAGAAAGAGGGAGAGAAAGAGAGGGATCAAGGGAGGGATAGAAAGGGAGGGCGAGAGAGGGAGAGATAAAGAAGAAAAGTGAGGAGGGATAAAAAGAGAGGAAGAGAGAAGGAGGGAGAGAGAGAAAGGGAGGGAGAGAGAAGGAGAAAGGAAGGAGAGAGAGGGGAGGGGGAGAAGGGAGAGTGAGAGAGCTCCACCACAGTTAAATTAGGTAATACAGATAGGTCTCAACTTACGACAATTCATTTAGTGTCTGTTTGAAGTTAAAAAGGCACTGAAAACAGTGATTTATTGCCACTTTCCATACTTTTCCATGCATTATCCCCATCACGGTTACGTCAACGAAATTTAGACACTTAGCTACCAATAGGTAGTTATGACGGTTGCACGATCCCCTTTGGCGACCTTCTGACAAGCAAAGTCAATGGGGAAAGCCAGATTTACTTCACAACCAGATTACAAACTTCACCAACTGCAGTGTGTTTACTTAACAACGGTGGCGAGTAAGGTTGTAAAACCAACTGTCTCGCTTAGTGACAGAAATTTGCGGTTCATAATTGAAGGCCATTGCGATGACCCCGGGTGTGGCACAAAGGCAACACAGCCAGAGGACCAGCATGAGTCCCTTTATTGTCACCAACTGGGCCCCCAACGTCCCTTTCAACTCTCCGGCCTGGAGAAAAACTCTCCGACGAACCTGTAACCTCCTTTGGCTGACAAGACTCCAGTCCAAACGTTGCAAGCAGAAAACGTCCAACTATAAATCCAACAAGGCAAGATAAGGTGATTAATCTGGCAGGGCAAGCAAGATAAGGAGTTCCACAAATGAAGTAGCAGTAGCACGGCAGAAAATCAAAGCAGTTGGGAGGATGCCAGGAACTCAGATAAGAAGTTAACACCAGATGAGCTCTGTGTTTGTTCCTGACAACTGCCCCTCCCTTTCGCCTATCCTTTAAACTCCATCCCCAGGTGTGCCATGTGTAGGGAATTAGACTTAGGTTTAGGCTTAGGTTTAGGCTTAGTCTTAGTCTGAGGTTTAGGATTAGGATTAGCTTTAGGATTAAGTTTAGGTTTAGGCTTAGGCAGGCTTAGTCTGAGGATTAGTCTAAGGCTGAGGCTGAGGCTGAGGCTTAGTTTTAGGTTTAGCTTAGCCTTAGCCTTAGCCTTAGCCTTAGCCTTAGCCTTAGCCTTAGCCTTAGCCTTAGCCTTAGCCTTAGCCTTAGCCTTAGCCTTAGCCTTAGCCTTAGCCTTAGCCTTAGCCTTAGCCTTAGCCTTAGCCTTAGCCTTAGCCTTAGGTAGGCTTAGGCTGAGGTTGAGGCTTGAGCTTGGGCTTGGGCTTGGGCTTGGGTTTGGGCTTGGGCTTGGGATTGGTTTTAGGCTTAGGCTTAGGCTTAGACTGAGGCATAGGCTTAGGTTTAGGCTTAGGTTTAGGTTTAGGTTTAGGCTTAGGCTTAGGCAGGTTTAGGCTTAGTTTTAGGTTTAGGCTTAGGTTTAGGTAGGCTCGAGCTTAGTCTGAGCCTTAGGTTTAGGCTTAGGTTTAGGCTTAGGGTAAGGGTAAGGGTTAGGCTGAGGCTGAGGCTGAGGCTGAGGCTGAGGCTGAGGCTGAGGCTTAGGGTTAGGGTTAGGGTTAGGGTTAGGGTGTAGGGAATTAGACTTAGGTTTAGGCTTAGATTTAGGCTTAGTCTTAGTCTGAGGTTTAGGATTAGGATTAGCTTTAGGATTAAGTTTAGGTTTAGGCTTAGGCAGACTTAGTCTGAGGATTAGGCTGAGGCTGAGGCTTAGTTTTAGGTTTGCCTTAGCCTTAGCCTTAGCCTTAGCCTTAGCCTTAGCCTTAGCCTTAGCCTTAGCCTTAGCCTTAGCCTTAGCCTTAGCCTTAGCCTTAGCCTTAGCCTTAGCCTTAGCCTTAGCCTTAGCCTTAGCCTTAGCCTTAGGTAGTCTTAGGCTTAGGCTTAGGCTTAGGCTTAGGCTTAGGCTTAGGCTTAGGCTTAGGCTTAGGCTTAGGCTTAGGCTTAGGCTTAGGCTTAGGCTTAGGCTTAGGCTTAGGCTTAGGCTTAGGCTTAGGCTTAGCATTAGGCTTAGGCTTAGGCTTAGCCTTAGGCTTAGGTTTAGGCTTAGGCTTAGGCTTAGGGTTATGTTTAGGATTAGGTTTAGGATTAGTCTGAGGCTTAGGCTTAGGCTTAGGCTTATGGTTATGCTTATGCTTAATAAACTGTTTTAATGAGTTTTATGGTTATTATTATTCTGTGTCTTTATTATTAGAAGGTGTGTTATTAATATTATTAGGGAAAGGGGAGGCTCAGGGGCTGCAGAAAAGGGACAGAAGAGGGAAACCTGCTTCAAAAGCCGTAACCCGTTTTAAAAGCTTTATGATGACTCAAATGCCAACGGTAAGGCACACAAAAAAACAATGCCCTCCTGTGGACAATGTCGGAATCGCAGGTATAAAAGAAAATAAACCTTTTTAATGAGTTTTATGGTTATTATTCTGTGTCTTTATTATTAGAAGCCATGTTATTAATATTAGGGAAAGGGGAGGCTCAGGGGCTGCAGAAAAGGCACAGAAGAGGGAAATCTGCTTCAAAAGACGTAACCCGTTTAAAAAACCTTGTGATGACTTCAATGCTAATGCTAAGGAGCCGAGGTGGCGCAGTGGGTAGGGTGCAGTACTGAAGGCCACTATAGCTGACTGTTATCTGCAGTTCAGCGGTTCTAATCTCACTGGCTCAAGGTTAACTCAGTTTTCCATCCTTCTGAGGTAGGTGAAAGGGGACCCAGACTGTGGGGGTGATATTCTGACTCTGTAAACTGCTTAGAGAGGGCTGAAAGCCCTATAAAGCGGTATATACGTCTAACTGCTATTGCTAAAAACCTGCTTCAAAAGACCTAACCTGTTTAAAAAGCCTTGTGATGACTTCAATGCTAAGGGACAAAAACAATGCCCTCTTGTGGACAATATCGGAATCGCAGGAACAAAAGAAAATAAACCTTTTTAACGGGTGTTATGGTTATTATTCTGTGTCTTTATTATTAGAAGCCGTGTTATTAATATTATTAGGGAAAGGGGAGGCTCAGGGGCTGCAGAAAAGGGACAGAAGAGGGAAACCTGCTTCAAAAGCTGTAACCCGTTTAAAAAGCTTTATGATGACTCCAATGCCAACGCTAAAGGACAAAAAACAATGCCCTCCTGTGGACAATGTCGGAATGGCAGGCACAAAAGAAAATAAACCTTTTAATGAGTTTTATGGTTATTATTCTGTGTCTTTATTATTAGAAGCCATGTTATTAATATTATTAGGGGAAGGGGAGGCAAAGGGGATGCAGAAAAGGCACAGAAGAGTTGGGGTTTAGGCTTAGGCTGAGACTTAGGCTTAGGTTTAGGCTTAGGCTTAAGTTTAGGTTTAGGCTGACCTTAGGCTTAGGTTTAAGCTTAGGCTTAACCTTAGGCTTAGCCTTAGGTTTAGGTTTAGGCTTAGGCTTAGGCTTAGCCTTAGCCTTAGCCTTAGCCTTAGCCTTAGCCTTAGCCTTAGCCTTAGCCTTAGGCTCAGTATTAGCCTTAGGCTTAGGCTTAGGCTTAGATTTAGGCTTAGGCTTAGGCTTAGGCTTAGGTTTAGGTTTAGGCTTAGGCTTAGGCTTAGACTTAGCCTTAGCCTTAGCCTTAGCCTTAACCTTAGCCTTAACCTTGGCCTTGGCCTTGGCCTTGGCCTTGGCCTTGGCCTTGGCCTTGGCCTTAGCCTTAGCCTTAGCCTTAGGCTTAGGCTTAGGCTTAGGCTTAGGCTCAGTATTAGCCTTAGGCTTAGGTTTAGGCTTAGATTTAGGCTTAGATTTAGGCTTAGGCTTAGGCTTAGCCTTGGCCTTGGCGTTAGCCTTAGGCTTAGGCTCAGTATTAGCCTTAGCCTTAGCCTTAGCCTTAGCCTTAGGTTTAGGCTTAGGCTTAGGCTTAGGCTTAGGCTTAGGCAGGCTTATGCTGAGGCTGAGGCCAAGGCTTGGACTTGGGCTTGGGCTTGGGCTTGGGCTTGGGCATAGTCTTACACTTAACCTTAGGCGTAGTCTTAGTCTTAGTCTTAGACTGTGGCTTAGCCTTAGGCTTAGCCTTACCCTTAGGCTTAGGTTTAGGCTTAGGCTTAGTTTTAGTTTTAGGTTTAGGTTTAGGTTTAGGTTTAGGCTTAGGCTTAGGCTTAGGTGTAGGCTTATTCTTAGGCTTAAAGTTAGGGATAGGGTTAGGATTAGGTTTAGGGTTAGGGTTAGGTTTAGGGTTAGGGTTAGGGTTAGGTTTAGGCTTAGGTTTAGGCTTAGGTTTAGGTTTAGGCTTAGGCTTAGCCTTAGACTTAGCCTGAGGATTAGGCTTAGGCTTAGGCTTAGGTTTAGGCTTAATTTAGGGTTATGGTTATGGTTATGGTTATGGTTATGGTTATGGTTATGGTTATGGTTTAGGGTTTAGGGTTTAGGGTTTAGGGTTTAGGGTTTAGGGTTAGGGTTATGGTTAGGGTTAGGTTTAGGTTTAGGTTTAGCCGTAGGTTTAGTATTAGGCTTAGCCTTAGGCTTATGCTTATGCTTGGGCTGAGTGTTAAGATGAGGCTTAGTTTTAGGCTTAGGCTTAGGCTTAGGTTTAGGCTTAGGCTTAGGCTTAGTTTTATGCTTAGGTTTAGGCTTAGCCATAGGCTTAGGCTTAGGCTTAATAAACTGTTTTAATGAGTTTTATGGTTATTATTATTATGTGTCTTTATTATTAGAAGCCGTGTTATTAATATTATTAGGTAAAGGGGAGGTTCAGGGGCTGCAGAAAAGGCACTGAAGAGGGAAATCTGCTTCAAAAGACGTAACCCGTTTAAAAAACCTTGTGATGACTTCAATGGTAATTCTAAGGAGCCGAGGTGGCGCAGTGGGTAGGGTGCAGTACTGAAGGCCACTATAGCTGACTGTTATCTGCAGTTCAGCGGTTCTAATCTCACCGGCTCAAGGTTAACTCAGCTTTCCATCCTTCCGAGGTAGGTGAAAGAGGACCCAGACTGTGGGGGCGATATGCTGACTCTGTAAACTGCTTAGAGAGGGCTGAAAGCCCTATGAAGCGGTATATACGTCTAACTGTTATTGCTAAAAACCTGCTTCAAAAGACCTAACCTGTTTAAAAAGCCTTGTGATGACTTCAATGCTAAGGGACAAACAACAATGCCCTCCTGTGGACAATGTCGGAATCGCAGGCACAAAAGAAAGTAAACCTTTTTAATGAGTTTTATGGTTATTATTGTGTGTCTTTATTATTAGACGCCGTGTTATTTAATATTATTAGGGGAAGGGGAGGCTCAGGGGCTGCAGAAAAGGCACAGAAGGGAGAAACCTGCTTCAAAAAGCCTAACCCGTTTAAAAAGCTTTGTGATGACTTCAATGCTAAGGGACAAACAACAATGCCCTCCTGTGGACAATGTCGGAATCGCAGGCACAAAAGAAAGTAAACCTTTTTAATGAGTTTTATGGTTATTATTCTGTGTCTTTATTATTAGAAGCTCCGTTATTAATATTATTAGGGGAAGGGGAGGCTCAGGGGCTGCAGAAAAGGACAGAAGAGGGAAACCTGCTTCAAAAGCCGTAACCCGTTGAAAAAGCCTTATGATGACTCGAATGCTAACGCTAAAGGACAAAAAACAATGCCCTCCTGTGGACAATGTCGGAATCGCAGGCACAAAAGAAAACCTTTTTAATGGGTTATATGGTTATTATTCTGTGTCTTTATTATTAGAAGCTCTGTTATTAATATTATTAGGGAAAGGGGAGGCAGAGGGGCTGCAGAAAAGGCCCAGAAGAATTGGGGTTTAGGCTTAGGCTGAGACTTAGGCTTAGCCTTGGGCTTGGGCTTGGGCTTGGGCTTGGGCTTGGGCTTCGGTTTAGGCTTAGGCTTAAGTTTAGGGTTAGGCTTAGTTTTAGGTTTAGGCTTAGGCTTAGGTTTAGGCTTAGGCTTAGGTTTTGGCTTAGGCTTAGGCAGGCTTAGGCTGAGGCCTGGGCTTGGGCTTGGGCTTGGGCTTGGGCTTGGGCTTGGGCTTGGGCTTGGGCCTGGGCTTGGGCATAGTGTTACACTTAACCTTAGGTTTTGCCTTAGTCTTAGGTTTAGGATGAGGCTTAGGTTTAGAATGAGGCTTAGGCTTAGGCTTAGGCTTAGGCTTAGGCTTAGGCTTAGGCTTAGGCTTAGGCTTAGGCTTAGGCTTACGCTTAGGCTTAGGCTTTGGCTTTGCCTTAGGCTGAGGCTGAGGCTTAGGCTTAGGCTTAGGCTTAGGCTGAAGCTGGGGCTGGGGCTTAGTCTTAGTCTTAGTCTTAGGTTTAGGTTTAGGTTTAGGTTTAGGTTTAGGTTTAGGCTTAGGCTTAGGCTTAGGCTTAGGCTTAGGCTTAGGCTTAGGCTTCGGCTGAGGATGAGGGTGAGGCTGGGGTTTAGGCTTAGCTTTAGGCTTAGGCTTAGGCTTAGGCTTAGGCTAGGCTTAGGCTTAGGCTTAGCCCTAGCCCTAGCCCTAGCCCTAGCCCTAGCCCTAGCCCTAGCCTTAGCCTTAGCCTTAGCCATAGGCTGAGGATTAGGATTAGATTTAGGCTTAGGCTTAGGCTTAGGTTTAGGTTTCGGCTTAGTTTAGGGTTATGGTTATGGTTATTGTTATGGTTAGGGCTATAGTTAGGGTTATGGTTAGGGTTTAGGGTTTAGGGTTTAGGGTTTAGGGTTTAGGGTTTAGGGTTAGGGTTAGGGTTAGGGTTAGGGTTAGGGTTAGGGTTAGGGTTAGGGTTAGGGTTAGGGTTAGGGTTAGGGTTAGGGTTAGGGTTAGGGTTAGTTTTAGGCTTAGCCATAGGTTTAGGATTAGTCTTAGCCTTAGGCTTATGCTTATGCTTGGGCTGAATGTTAAGCTGAGGCTTAGTTTAAGGCTTAGGTTTAGCCTTAGGCTTAGGTTTAGCCTTAGGCTTAGGTTTAGGTTTAGGCTTAGGCTTAGTTTTAGGATTAGGATTAGGATTAGGATTAGGATTAGGATTAGGATTAGGCCAAGGTTTAGGCTGAGGCTGAGGCTGAGGCTGCGATTTAGGCTTAGGCTTAGGCTTAATCTTAGGCTTAGGCTTAGGCCGAGGTTTAGGCTGAGGCTGAGGCTGCGATTTAGGCTTAGGCTTAGGCTTAGGCTTAATCTTAGGCTTAGGCTTGGGCTTAGGTTTAGGCTTAGATTTACGCTTAGGTTTAGGCTTAGGCTTAGGTTTAGGCTTAGATTTAAGTTTAGTCTTAGGCTTTGGCTTAGGCTTAGGCTGAGGTTTAGGCTGAGGCTGAGGCTGAGGCTTAGGCTGAGGCTGAGGCTTAGGCTTAGGTGTAGGCTCAGCCATAGGCTTAGGCTTATGCTTAATAAACTGTTTTAATGAGTTTTATGGTTATTATTATTCTGTGTCTTTATTATTAGAAGCTGTATTATTAATATTATTAGGGAAATGGAAGGCTCAGGGGCTGCAGAAAAGGCACAGATTAGGAAAACCTCCTTCAAAAGCCGTAACCCGTTTAAAAAGCCTTATGATGTCCCAATGCTAAAACTAATGGACAAAAAACAATGGCTTCCTGGAGACAATGTCGGAACCTCAGGCACAAAAGAAAATTAACCTTTTAAATTAATTTTATGGTTATTATTATTCTAGGGAAAGGGAAGACTCAGGGGCTGCAGAAAAGGCACACAAGAGGGAAATCTGCTTCAAAAGACGTAACCCGTTTAAAAAACTTTGTGATGACTTCAATGCTAATGCTAAGGAGCCGAGGTGGCGCAGTGGGTAGGGTGCAGTACTGAAGGCCACTATAGCTGACTGTTCTAATCCCACCGGCTCAAGGTTAAGTCAGCTTTCCACCCTTCCGAGGTAGGTGAAATGATGACCCAGACTGTGGGGGCGATATGCTGACTCTGTAAACCGCTTAGAAAGGGCTGAAAGCCCTATAAAGCGGTATATAAGTCTAACTGCTATTGCTAAATACCTGCTTCAAAAGCCCTAACCTGTTTAAAAAGCCTTGTGATGACTTCAATGCTAAGGGACAAAAACAATGCCCTCTTGTGGACAATATCGGAATCGCAGGAACAAAAGAAAATAAACCTTTTTAACGAGTGTTATGGTTATTATTCTGTGTCTTTATTATTAGAAGCCGTGTTATTAATATTATTAGGGAAAGGGGAGGCTCAGGGGCTGCAGAAAAGGGACAGAAGAGGGAAACCTGCTTCAAAAGCTGTAACCCGTTTAAAAAGCTTTATGATGACTCCAATGCCAACGCTAAGGGACAAAAAACAATGCCCTCCTGTGGACAATGTCGGAATCGCAGGCACAAAAGAAAATAAACCTTTTTAATGAGTTTTATGGTTATTATTCTGTGTCTTTATTATTAGAAGCTGTGTTATTAATATTATTAGGGAAAGGGGAGACAAACGGGGTGCAGAAAAGGACAGAAGGGGGAAACCTGCTTCAAAAGCTGTAACCCGTTTAAAAAGCTTTATGATGACTCCAATGCCAACGCTAAGGGACAAAAAACAATGCCCTCCTGTGGACAATGTCGGAATCGCAGGCACAAAAGAAAATAAACCTTTTTAATGAGTTTTATGGTTATTATTCTGTGTCTTTATTATTAGAAGCCGTGTTATTAATATTATTAGGGAAAGGGGAGACAAACGGGGTGCAGAAAAGGACAGAAGGGGGAAACCTGCTTCAAAAGCTGTAACCCGTTTTAAAAGCTTTATGATGACTCCAATGCCAACGCTAAGGGACAAAAAACAATGCCCTCCTGTGGACAATGTCGGAATCGCAGGCACAAAAGAAAATAAACCTTTTTAATGAGTTTTATGGTTATTATTCTGTGTCTTTATTATTAGAAGGTGTGTTATTAATATTATTAGGGAAAGGGGAGGCTCAGGGGCTGCAGAAAAGGGACAGAAGAGGGAAACTTTCTTCAAAAGCTGTAACCCGTTTAAAAAGCTTTATGATGACTCCAATGCCAACGCTAAAGGACAAAAAACAATGCCCTCCTGTGGACAATGTCGGAATCGCAGGCACAAAAGAAAATAAACCTTTTTAATGAGTTTTATGGTTATTATTCTGTGTCTTTATTATTAGAAGCCGTGTTATTAATATTATTAGGGAAAGGGGAGGCTCAGGGGCTGCAGAAAAGGGACAGAAGAGGGAAACTTTCTTCAAAAGCTGTAACCCGTTTAAAAAGCTTTATGATGACTCCAATGCCAACGCTAAAGGACAAAAAACAATGCCCTCCTGTGGACAATGTCGGAATCGCAGGCACAAAAGAAAATAAACCTTTTTAATGAGTTTTATGGTTATTATTCTGTGTCTTTATTATTAGAAGCTGTGTTATTAATATTATTAGGGAAAGGGGAGGCTCAGGGGCTGCAGAAAAGGGACAGAAGAGGGAAACTTTCTTCAAAAGCTGTAACCCGTTTAAAAAGCTTTATGATGACTCCAATGCCAACGCTAAGGGAAAAAAAACAATGCCCTCCTGTGGACAATGTCGGAATCGCAGGCACAAAAGAAAATAAACCTTTTTAATGAGTTTTATGGTTATTATTCTGTGTCTTTATTATTAGAAGACGTGTTATTAATATTATTAGGGAAAGGGGAGGCAAAGGGGATGCAGAAAAGGGACAAAAGAGGTAAACCTCCTTCAAAAGCCGTAACCCCTTAAAAACGCCTTATGATGACTCCAATGCTAACGCTAAGGGACAAAAAAACAATGCCCTCCTGTGGACAGTGTCGGAATCGCAGGCACAAAAGAAAATAAACCTTTTAAATGAGTTTTATGGTTATTATTCTGTGTCTTTATTATTAGAAGCTGTGTTATTAATATTATTAGGGGAAGGGGAGGCAAAGGGGATGCAGAAAAGGCACAGAAGAGTTGGGGTTTAGGCTTAGGCTGAGGCTTAGGCTTAGGCTTAGGCTTAGGCTTAAGTTTAGGGTTAGGCTGACCTTAGGCTTAGGTTTAAGCTTAGGCTTAGCCTTAGGCTTAGGCTTAGGCTTAGGTTTAGCCTTAGCCTTAGCCTTAGCCTTAGCCTTAGCCTTAGGCTCAGTATTAGCCTTAGGCTTAGGCTTAGCCTTAGATTTAGGCTTAGCCTTAGGCTTAGCCTTAGGCTTAGCCTTAGGCTTAGCCTTAGGCTTAGCCTTAGGCTTAGGCTTAGGTTTAGGTTTAGGCTTAGGCTTAGGCTTAGCCTTAGCCTTAGCCTTAGCCTTAGCCTTAACCTTAGCCTTAACCTTAGCCTTAACCTTAGCCTTAGCCTTAGCCTTGGCCTTGGCCTTGGCCTTGGCCTTAGCCTTAGCCTTAGGTTTAGGCTTAGGCTCAGTATTAGCCTTAGGCTTAGGTTTAGGCTTAGATTTAGGCTTAGCCTTAGGCTTAGCCTTAGGCTTAGCCTTGGCCTTGGCCTTGGCCTTGGCCTTGGCCTTGGCGTTAGCCTTAGGCTTAGGCTCAGTATTAGCCTTAGCCTTAGCCTTAGCCTTAGCCTTAGCCTTAGCCTTAGCCTTAGCCTTAGCCTTAGCCTTAGGTTTAGGTTTAGGCTTAGGCTTAGGCTTAGGCTTAGGCTTAGGCAGGCTTATGCTGAGGCTGAGGCTGAGGCTGAGGCTGAGGCTGAGGCTGAGGCTGAGGCTGAGGCCAAGGCTTGGACTTGGGCTTGGGCTTGGGCTTGGGCATAGTCTTACACTTAACCTTAGGCGTTGTCTTAGTCTTAGTCTTAGGCTGTGGCTTAGCCTTAGGCTTAGCCTTACCCTTCGGCTTAGGTTTAGGCTTAGGCTTAGGCTTAGGCTTAGGCTTAGGCTTAGGCTTAGGCTTAATTTTAGTTTTAGTTTTAGTTTTAGTTTTAGTTTTAGGTTTAGGTTTAGGCTTAGGCTTAGGCTTAGGCTTAGGCTTAGGCTTAGGCTTAGGCTTAGGCTTAGGCTTAGGCTTAGGCTTAGGTGTAGGCTTATTCTTAGGCTTAAGGTTAGGGATAGGGTTAGGATTAGGTTTAGGCTTAGGCTTAGGCTTAGGTTTAGGCTTAGGCTTAGGTTTAGGTTTAGGCTTAGGCTTAGATTTAGACTTAGCCTGAGGATTAGGCTTAGGCTTAGGCTTAGGTTTAGGCTTAATTTAGGGTTATGGTTATGGTTATGGTTATGGTTATGATTTATGGTTTAGGGTTTAGGGTTTAGTGTTAAGGTTAGGGTTAGGGTTATGGTTAGGGTTAGGGTTAGGTTTAGGTTTAGCCGTAGGTTTAGTATTAGGCTTAGCCTTAGGCTTATGCTTATGCTTGGGCTGAGTGTTAAGATGAGGCGTAGTGTTAGGCTTAGGCTTAGGTTTAGGCTTAGGCTTAGGCTTAGTTTTATGCTTAGGTTTAGGCTTAGCCATAGGCTTAGGCTTAATAAACTGTTTTAATGAGTTTTATGGTTATTATTATTCTGTGTCTTTATTATTAGAAGCCGTGTTATTAATATTATTAGGTAAAGGGGAGGCTCAGGGGCTGTAGAAAAGGCACAAAAGAGAAAAACCTGCTTCAAAAGCCCTAACCTGTTTAAAAAGCCTTGTGATGACTTCAATGCTAAGGGACAAAAAACAATGCCCTCCTGTGGACAATGCCGGAATTGCAGGCACAAAAGAAAATAAACCGATTTAATGAGTTTTATGGTTATTATTCTGTGTCTTTATTATTAGAAGCCGTGTTATTAATATTATTAGGGAAAGAGGAGGCTCAGGGGCTGCAGAAAAGGGACAGAAGAGGGAATCCTGCTTCAAAAGCTGTAACCCGTTTAAAAAGCTTTATGATGACTCCAATGCCAACGCTAAAGGACAAAAAACAATGCCCTCCTGTGGACAGTGTCGGAATCGCAGGTACAAAAGGAAATAAACCGTTTTAATGAGTTTTATGGTTATTATTCTGTGTCTTTATTATTACAAGCCGTGTTATTAATATTACTAGGGGAAGGGGAGGCTCAGGGGCTGCAGAAAAGGCACAGAAGTGGGAAACCTGCTTCAAAAGCCGTAACCCGTTGAAAAAGCCTTATGATGACTCGAATGCTAATACTAAGGGACAAACAACAATGCCCTCGTGTGGGCAATGTCGGAATCGCAGGCACAAAATAAAATAAACCTTTTAAATGAGTTTTATGGTTATTATTCTGTGTCTTTATTATTAGAAGCTGTGTTATTAATATTATTAGGGGAAGGGGAGGCAAAGGGGATGCAGAAAAGGGACAGAAGAGGGAATCCTGCTTCAAAAGCTGTAACCCGTTTAAAAAGCTTTATGATGACTCCAATGCCAACGCTAAAGGACAAAAAACAATGCCCTCCTGTGGACAATGTCGGAATCGCAGGTACAAAAGGAAATAAACCGTTTTAATGAGTTTTATGGTTATTATTCTGTGTCTTTATTATTAGAAGCCGTGTTATTAATATTATTAGGGAAAGGGGAGGCTCAGGGGCTGCAGAAAAGGGACAGAAGAGGGAATCCTGCTTCAAAAGCTGTAACCCGTTTAAAAAGCTTTATGATGACTCCAATGCCAACGCTAAAGGACAAAAAACAATGCCCTCCTGTGGACAGTGTCGGAATCGCAGGTACAAAAGGAAATAAACCGTTTTAATGAGTTTTATGGTTATTATTCTGTGTCTTTATTATTACAAGCCGTGTTATTAATATTACTAGGGGAAGGGGAGGCTCAGGGGCTGCAGAAAAGGCACAGAAGTGGGAAACCTGCTTCAAAAGCCGTAACCCGTTGAAAAAGCCTTATGATGACTCGAATGCTAATACTAAGGGACAAACAACAATGCCCTCGTGTGGGCAATGTCGGAATCGCAGGCACAAAAGAAAATAAACCTTTTAAATGAGTTTTATGGTTATTATTCTGTGTCTTTATTATTAGAAGCTGTGTTATTAATATTATTAGGGGAAGGGGAGGCAAAGGGGATGCAGAAAAGGCACAGAAGAGTTGGGGTTTAGGCTTAGGCTGAGGCTTAGGCTTAGGTTTAGGCTTAGGCTTAAGTTTAGGGTTAGGCTGACCTTAGGCTTAGGTTTAAGCTTAGGCTTAGCCTTAGGCTTAGGCTTAGGCTTAGGCTTAGGCTTAGGTTTAGGCTTAGCCTTAGCCTTAGCCTTAGCCTTAGGCTCAGTATTAGCCTTAGGCTTAGGCTTAGCCTTAGATTTAGGCTTAGCCTTAGGCTTAGCCTTAGGCTTAGGCTTAGGTTTAGGTTTAGGCTTAGGCTTAGGCTTAGGCTTAGGCTTAGGCTTAGGCTTAGCCTTAGCCTTAGCCTTAACCTTAGCCTTGGCCTTTCCCTTGGCCTTTGCCTTGGCCTTAGCCTTAGCCTTAGGTTTAGGTTTAGGCTCAGTATTAGCCTTAGGCTTAGGTTTAGGCTTAGATTTAGGCTTAGGCTTAGGCTTAGGCTTAGGCTTAGCCTTAGGCTTAGCCTTGGCCTTGGCCTTGGCCTTGGCCTTGGTCTTGGCGTTAGGCTTAGGCTTAGGCTCAGTATTAGCCTTAGCCTTAGGCTTAGGCTTAGGTTTAGGCTTAGGCTTAGGCTTAGGCAGGCTTATGCTGAGGCTGAGGCTGAGGCCAAGGCTTGGACTTGGGCTTGGGCTTGGGCATAGTCTTACACTTAACCTTAGGCGTTGTCTTAGTCTTAGTCTTAGGCTGTGGCTTAGCCTTAGGCTTAGCCTTACCCTTAGGCTTAGGTTTAGGCTTAGGCTTAGGCTTAGGCTTAGGCTTAGGCTTAATTTTAGTTTTAGTTTTAGTTTTAGGTTTAGGTTTAGGTTTAGGTTTAGGCTTAGGTTTATGCTTAGGCTTAGGTGTAGGCTTATTCTTAGGCTTAAGGTTAGGGATAGGGTTAGGATTAGGTTTAGGCTTAGGCTTAGGCTTAGTCTTAGGTTTAGGCTTAGGCTTAGGCTTAGCTTTAGACTTAGCCTGAGGATTAGGCTTAGGCTTAGGCTTAGGTTTAGGCTTAATTTAGGGTTATGGTTATGGTTATGGTTATGGTTATGGTTATGGTTATGGTTATGGTTATGGTTAAATCTCACCGGCTCAGGGTTGACTCAGCCTTCCATCCTTCCGAGGTGGGTAAAATGAGGACCCAGATTGTTGGGGGCAATATGCTGACTCTCTGTAAACCGCTTAGAGAGGCCTGAAAGGCCTATGAAGCGGTATATAAGTCTACTGCTATTGCTATTGCTATTGCTATTATGGTTATGGTTATGGTTATGGTTATGGTTATGATTTAGGGTTTAGGGTTTAGGGTTTAGGGTTTAGTGTTAAGGTTAGGGTTAGGGTTATGGTTAGGGTTAGGTTTAGGTTTAGCCGTAGGTTTAGTATTAGGCTTAGCCTTAGGCTTATGCTTATGCTTGGGCTGAGTGTTAAGATGAGGCTTAGTGTTAGGCTTAGGCTTAGGTTTAGGCTTAGGCTTAGGCTTAGTTTTATGCTTAGGTTTAGGCTTAGCCATAGGCTTAGGCTTAATAAACTGTTTTAATGAGTTTTATGGTTATTATTATTCTGTGTCTTTATTATTAGAAGCCGTGTTATTAATATTATTAGGTAAAGGGGAGGCTCAGGGGCTGTAGAAAAGGCACAAAAGAGAAAAACCTGCTTCAAAAGCCCTAACCTGTTTAAAAAGCCTTGTGATGACTTCAATGCTAAGGGACAAAAAACAATGCCCTCCTGTGGACAATGCCGGAATTGCAGGCACAAAAGAAAATAAACCTTTTTAATGAGTTTTATGGTTATTATTCTGTGTCTTTATTATTAGAAGCTGTGTTATTAATATTATTAGGGAAAGGGGAGGCTCAGGGGCTGCAGAAAAGGGACAGAAGAGGGAATCCTGCTTCAAAAGCTGTAACCCGTTGAAAAAGCTTTATGATGACTCAAATGCCAACGCTAAAGGACAAAAAACAATGCCCTCCTGTGGACAATATCGGAATCGCAGGCACAAAAGAAAATAAACCTTTTTAATGAGTTTTGTGGTTATTATTCTGTGTCTTTATTACTAGAAGCCGTGTTATTAATATTATTAGGGAAAGGGGAGGCAAAGGGGATGCAGAAAAGGGACAAAAGAGGTAAACCTCCTTCAAAAGCCGTAACCCCTTAAAAACGCCTTACGATGACTCCAATGCTAACGCTAAGGGACAAAAAAACAATGCCCTCCTGTGGACAGTGTCGGAATCGCAGGTACAAAAGGAAATAAACCGTTTTAATGAGTTTTATGGTTATTATTCTGTGTCTTTATTATTACAAGCCATGTTATTAATATTACTAGGGGAAGGGGAGGCTCAGGGGCTGCAGAAAAGGCACAGAAGTGGGAAACCTGCTTCAAAAGCCGTAACCCGTTGAAAAAGCCTTATGATGACTCGAATGCTAATACTAAGGGACAAACAACAATGCCCTCGTGTGGGCAATGTCGGAATCGCAGGCACAAAAGAAAATAAACCTTTTAAATGAGTTTTATGGTTATTATTCTGTGTCTTTATTATTAGAAGCTGTGTTATTAATATTATTAGGGGAAGGGGAGGCAAAGGGGATGCAGAAAAGGCACAGAAGAGTTGGGGTTTAGGCTTAGGCTGAGGCTTAGGCTTAGGTTTAGGCTTAGGCTTAAGTTTAGGGTTAGGCTGACCTTAGGCTTAGGTTTAAGCTTAGGCTTAGCCTTAGGCTTAGGCTTAGGTTTAGGTTTAGGCTTAGCCTTAGCCTTAGCCTTAGCCTTAGCCTTAGCCTTAGGCTCAGTATTAGCCTTAGGCTTAGCCTTAGATTTAGGCTTAGCCTTAGGCTTAGCCTTAGGCTTAGGCTTAGGTTTAGGCTTAGGCTTAGGCTTAGCCTTAGGCTTAGCCTTAACCTTAGCCTTAACCTTAGCCTTAGCCTTAGCCTTAGCCTTGGCCTTGGCCTTGGCCTTGGCCTTAGCCTTAGGTTTAGGCTTAGGCTCAGTATTAGCTTTAGGCTTAGGTTTAGGCTTAGATTTAGGCTTAGCCTTAGGCTTAGGCTTAGGCTTAGGCTTAGCGTTAGCCTTAGCCTTGGCCTTGGCCTTGGCCTTGGCCTTGGCCTTGGCCTTGGCCTTGGCCTTGGTCTTGGCGTTAGCCTTAGGCTTAGGCTCAGTATTAGCCTTAGCCTTAGGCTTAGGCTTAGGCTTAGGCTTAGGTTTAGGCTTAGGCTTAGGTTTAGGCTTAGGCAGGTTTATGCTGAGGCTGAGGCTGAGGCCAAGGCTTGGACTTGGGCTTGGGCTTGGGCTTGGGCTTGGGCTTGGGCATAGTCTTACACTTAACCTTAGGCGTTGTCTTAGTCTTAGTCTTAGGCTGTGGCTTAGCCTTAGGCTTAGCCTTACCCTTAGGCTTAGGTTTAGGCTTAGGCTTAGGCTTAGGCTTAATTTTAGTTTTAGTTTTAGTTTTAGTTTTAGGTTTAGGTTTAGTTTTAGGTTTAGGTTTAGGTTTAGGTTTAGGTTTAGGCTTAGGTTTAGGCTTAAACTTAGGTGTAGGCTTATTCTTAGGCTTAAGGTTAGGGATAGGGTTAGGATTAGGTTTAGGCTTAGGCTTAGGCTTAGGTTTAGACTTAATTTAGGGTTATGGTTATGGTTATGATTTAGGGTTTAGGGTTTAGGGTTTAGTGTTAAGGTTAGGGTTAGGGTTATGGTTAGGGTTAGGGTTAGGGTTAGGTTTAGCCGTAGGTTTAGTATTAGGCTTAGCCTTAGGCTTATGCTTATGCTTGGGCTGAGTGTTAAGATGAGGCTTAGTGTTAGGCTTAGGCTTAGGTTTAGGCTTAGGCTTAGTTTTATGCTTAGGTTTAGGCTTAGCCATAGGCTTAGGCTTAGGCTTAATAAACTGTTTTAATGAGTTTTATGGTTATTATTATTCTGTGTCTTTATTATTAGAAGCCGTGTTATTAATATTATTAGGTAAAGGGGAGGCTCAGGGGCTGTAGAAAAGGCACAAAAGAGAAAAACCTGCTTCAAAAGCCCTAACCTGTTTAAAAAGCCTTGTGATGACTTCAATGCTAAGGGACAAAAAACAATGCCCTCCTGTGGACAATGTCGGAATCGCAGGCAGAAAAGAAGATAAACCGATTTAATGAGTTTTATGGTTATTATTCTGTGTCTTTATTATTAGAAGCCGTGTTATCAATATTATTAGGGAAGGGGAGGCAAAGGGGAGGCAGAAAAGGACAGAAGAGGGAAACCTGCTTCAAAAGCCGTAACCTGTTAAAAACACCTTATGATGACTCGAATGCTAATGCTAAGGGACAAACAACAATGCCCTCGTGTGGGCAATGTCGGAATCGCAGGAACAAAAGAAAATAAACCTTTTAAATGAGTTTTTTGGTTATTATTCTGTGTCTTTATTATTAGAATCCGTGTTATTAATATTATTAGTGGAAGGGGAGGCTCATGGGCTGCAGAAAAGGCACAGAAGAGGGAAACCTGCTTCAAAAGCCCTAACCCGTTGAAAAAGCCTTATGATGACTCGAATGCTAATGCTAAAGGATAAAAAACAATGCCCTCCTGTGGACAATGTCGGAATCGCAGGCACAAAAGAAAATAAAGAATTATTAGAATCCGTGATATTGATATTATTAGGGAAAGGGGAGTCTCAGGCGCTGCAGAAAAGGCACAGAAGAGAAAAATCGGCTTCAAAACCCCTAACCCATTTAAAAAGCCTTGTGATGACTTCAATGCTAAGGGCCAAAAAACAATGCCCTCCTGTGGACAATGTCGGAATCGCAGGCACAAAAGAAAATAAACTTTTTTAATGAGTTTTATGGTTATTATTCTGTGTCTTTATTATTAGAAGCCATCTTATTAATATTATTAGGGAAGGGGAGGCTCAGGGGCTGCAGAAGTGAGGGGAATCTTGCAATCTTGGTGGACAACCAGTTAAATATGAGCCAATAGTGTGCGGCAGCAGCCAAAAAAGCCAATGCAATCCCACGTTGCATTAACAAGGGATACAATCAAAATCAAGTGAGGTACTAATATCCAGTTTTGATCACCACACTATGAAAAAGATGTTGAGACTCTAGAAAAAGTGCAGAGAAGAGCAACCAGGATGATGAGGAGACTGGAGGCTAAAACGTATAATGAACGGTTGCAGGAACTGGGCATGGCTAGTCTAGTGAAGAGAAGGACCAGGGGAGACAGGATAGGAGACTTCCAATATTTGTGGGGCTGCCACAGAGAGGAGGGAGTCAAGCTAGTTTCCAAAGCACCCATAGGCCAGGCAAGGAATAATAATGGATGGAAACTGATCCAGGGGAGACTCAACCTGGAAATAATGAGAATTTTTCTGACGATGAGAGCAGTCAACAAATGAGACAGCTTGTCTTCGGAAATTGTGGGAGCTTCATCACTGGAGGCTTTTAAGGGAAGATTGGAGGTCATCTGCTTGGGTGGGAGGTTGGACTAGATGACCTCTAAGGTCCCTTCCAACTCTGTTAATCTGTTAAGCCAACTGGGCTACTAGAACACAATGCTCCTCTCAACCTCAGCAACTTCAATTAGAGTGGATTTCAATTCCCAGAATTCCTCCGCTGCCCATCTTGAAGTTGCTGAGGTTAAGAAACATGGCTGTAATGAGTGACCTGGGAGGATGTCACTGAAGGGAACTCAGAAGGTATGCAGGGAAAGAGGTGAATTAATACAGAATGCATGGGAAACTACAGAAAGAGAAGCCTTCCGTTCTAAGTTCCGTTCACACTACAGATGCTGATCTGTAAGGGGTTTAAATATCTTCAGGAACACGTTAAGGGAACCAGTTTAGTCAGCTGGTGAAGCCATTGGCCTTTCTCCTCAATCTTGTTCCTCTTTAGAAAGGAGAAGGGGATTGATTCATGAATGATGGACCTCCTGCTTCTGCTTCTGATGTGGCTGCTGGCGCCCCAGCCCATTTTGGAGAAGATGAAACTGAAGGGCCCATTGAGTTTGGAGCACCAGGATGCAAAAAAGCCATCGAGTTATTGCAAGCCAGGAGACATCAGTGTAATCACCAGTTTATCAAATAGATTCCCTGAAGTGCTGACTTTTGACATAACTCCTTATAATTATTTCAGTGTGTTGCAGAAAATGACAGGCTTTAGACGTCTCAGGATACAGGAAAAGTTTATTTGGCAGCCAGGTTCAGAAAGTTAGCAAAATTGCCAATTCTGAACATTCATTATCGAAGCACACGTTCTTATACATTCTCAAAGGCAGTATAACATGGAAACACTTATCTCATTTCTTATTGGTTACTTTGATGAAAGAAGTCTTATAAGTAAGTAAGCAAGTAAAATCTTTATTACGGTCAAAGACCAGCAATACACATTAGTTTTTACACTATATTAAAATATACTAACATTAAAATATAATTAAAAAGTGTTGACATTAAGAGTGGATAATAACATAATGGTCCAAAGATTGTTAAAGGTATGTCCAGATAATTGATACAAGATGGTACTATACTTTTGTAACCAATTTTTTTCTTATGGACATTGCAGCAGCACAGAACTTTGCCACTGTATACGTGGTGACCGGGTTAGTGTCCTGGAGGAGAAAGCCTAGTTAAAAATGATCTGCCCTCCCTGGCAATCTCTCTAATAAGGAGAAAATATGTGCAGACCTAGAAGCTTTGTATAGTTCGCAGTGTAATAGAACATGTGAATTATCTTCTACTTCTCCTTTACCACATATACAAACCGGTTCTGCTATAGATGTTCTCTTATACCTGTCCTGGAGGAGTGCTGAAGGAAGAATGTTAAATCTGGCTCTGAAGAAAGCTATTCTTTGTTTTGGGAAGATCAGGTCATTTAGATATCTTGCCAATTCCCATACACCCTGTTTGATTCTGTCCCTACAGTGGAGAGGCAACCTATTTAGTTCTTCTTGGAACTCCATGTCCCTCATTCTATTAATTACTACTCGCTTTGCTTGTTCAAAGCCTAGGGACATTAAGAATAATGGTGAGACCCCATAAGAGCTCAGCTTGTGATCAATTGCCTGTTTCCAGGGGGAGGGGAAATTGTCAGGCAACACTAGTGGGGATAGTCCCTCTGGAAAGAAATGCATTTTAAGCCAATAAATGACCATCATCTTCCAGGCTCTTACCTGAATTTGAGGCATGCCTGTCTCAATTCTTAACTGGGCATTTGGAGTTCCATTGGGTGCAGCTAAGATGGCTTGCAGGAATTTAGTTTGTATGGTTTCTAGCAAGTCTCTCTTTGCAAGGATTCCTCTTTGTGCCCCATAAAGAATTTGTGCCAATGTTTTGGCCTCAAAAAGTTTTAAGGCAGCAGGTACTAACTGACCTCCACCTGTATAAAAGAAATGTTTGATTGCATTTGAGGATCTATTGGCTACTTGTAATGTGTGATCCAGGTGTGCCTTCCATGTCCCTGCCTTATAAATAGATATGGTCTTACTTCTCCTTTTGTCTTGGGCCATAGGTACTGACTTCGTATCTCTATACGAATTTTAGCTGAACCTAGTGGTTTTGGGCTTTTGACGTAAGGACATTTACTGGAACCTTTACTGGACTTCTGTGGTTTAAGGCTGATGACATTTTCCTGTCTTTGTACACGACTTACAAGCAGGCTTTTATCTCTCCCTTCTGCCATGTCTGACTTTTATATTTTAATTCCCATTTTATCCTGCTTTACATCTGTGCATACATTCCATCCTCTGATCCTTCAGTGGCACACAGAGCCTTCTCTGTGCTCACTTCAGCCCCAACCCAGCTCCCCTGCACATGTACATGCATACCCGCCTCCCGCCAGCCAGCTGGTGGATGGAAGTGAGTGTGACAGACCTGGCCCTGGAGTGCTTCCTCTCTCAGTTGGAGGCTTCCTTCAGCCTTCAAACAGTTGCAGATTGGGATTTATTTGGCTTCCAGGTAGGCTTTCCAGGGCCAAAATGGGCTGTTTTGGCCCTGGAAAGCCTCCTGCACCAACTTCAACCCCCCTGCAACTGTTTGAACTGAGCGAGGAAGCACTGGGGGGGGGGGGGTTGGTCCAGGCCACTCACACTTGCTTCCAGCCTGCCAGAGTTCACTGCCCCAGGGTAGGAATGAGAGGAGGACAAGGATGAAGAAGAGGAGGAGGAGAATGGCGAGGCTTTGTTCAAGCCGGCAGGGAGCAGTTCAGGCGGGGCTGGCTGGCTGGTTGGGGAGGGGGCAATCATGGTGCTTAGGTGGCTACCACTGCCAGCAGCTTCCATGCCCCGACTGAAGCTGGAATTTGCCATGCCGGGGGAGAAATGAGAGTCCCTGCTCAGGGCTGAAATTCAGCAGGTTCTGACAGGAAATTTTGAGTTGTTCGGAGAATGGGCAGATTCCACCTCTGGCTGGCCCCAGAATGGGGTGGGAATTGAGATTGTGCAGCATGGAGGCAATGAAGGATTGGACCATGGGATAGACTTGTGGGTGTTGGGGGCTGATGGCCAAATATGGCCTTTTCAGGCTCCTGCCTTGGTGTGCCTGTTTTCCAATGAAACAAACCGAGACAGGAAGATCATTTTATTACAATTTATCAGAATAGTCAGGCAAAAGGGATTCCTCATTCAACGAGGGAACCCCAATCTTTAGCTTATATCCCCCTTTATAGTTAACATAACAAAAAAATCTGAAAAGGAAAGTTGATTGGACAGGATAATAGCACACACGTTTATTAAAATGATGTCTGAAGGGGAATAAATTGTAAGGAGAAAGGTTGTTTAGGGTTCACAAGAGATAAGCCAGACCCCAATTTGTACTAACAAACTTTTCTTATCTGGAGCTAGTCTCCAGCTTCTTTATCAGTTTAGGAATGTTAAAAGCTAATAAATCTTGAACATCACTTTAAAAGAAAGAATATAGATCAGATTAAAATACAGACTAACTATATTAGTTAAGAAATAACAAAAGCCATGTTATTTGCTCCTCAGTCCCATTTGGTCAGCTGTTCCAAAATCACATGCTGTTGGGGATTCTGCTCATGTTGTGGCCCGCCAGTGGCCAGCAGAACTGGCAGCAGATTCGGAAAATGAGGAGGTTGGGGAGAAACATGGGCCAGTTCTGGAATCTGGGGAAGGCTCTGATGAGGGCTCTGTGTCAGAGGCAGAGAGGCAGCCAGAGCCGTACCCCAGTTATCAGCTACCTTCAGAGTCAGACATCCGTGAGGCAGACAAACAACTGGAACCTGTTCCCAGTGTGCGCATGCACAGAGTTGCCAGATGAAGAGAACAGCTAAGGAGCAAGGGCCGACTTGGGAGTAAGGTTCCTCCTATGGGGAATAAAAGAGGAGTGAAAGGGGAATGGAGTTTGCAGGAGAAATTAGTTTGCTTAATTGGTTCATGTCTCTCAGAGGCTCCTTGCCAAGATTTGAAGATACTGCCCTGGCAGCTCTCCAAGCCAGATAAGGTCTGTGACTGTATATTCACCTTGAAAGACTTTGCTGGATATGAATGAGAGGACTCCACAGTAATGTAATCAGGACAAGGAGCCTGCTTCATGGTTTGGGGAAGCCTAGGTCAGAACAACTCATAAACAAACCAACTTCCTTTCCAATCAGCCTTCATTTTATTCCTGGCTTGGAATTGGATCTGGATTTTTCTTCCTGCAAGTGTAATGTGTGAACAAGAATATTCAGAAGCAGACAGCTCCTGATCCTGACAGAAGGGAAGATTGCCTTTACTTCTGCTCTTTTGATTTCTTACATTTCCTCTTATAAAGCCATTCCCATTAGCGGTCACCTCCAGACCAGGTTATAGCAAATTCTATAGCTTAACCCTGAGCTGGATTTCATCTCTTCCACACTTGCTTTACAAGAGATCAATCCTAACCTAGCATAATATAAATGATGCTAGGAAGATGGGACCTGAGGAAGATAATTCTCCAGCGACAGGAAAAGATTGCATCGCTCAGAAATGAAAAGCTCTTTTTTTTTTCATTTTAATGCTTCCCCCCCCCTTCCTGGTGCCTGCTTCAAAAGCCCTATCCTGTTTAAAAAGCCTTGTGATGACTCCAATGCCAACGCTAAAGGACAAAAAACAATGGCTATTGCTATTGCTAAAAACCTGCTTCAAAAGCCCTAACTCGTTTTAAAAGCCTTGTGATTATTTCAATGCTAAGGGATAAAAACAATGCCCTCCTGTGGACAATGTCGGAATCGCAGGGACAAAAGGAAATAAACCTTTTTAATGAGTTTTATGGTTATCATTCTGTGTCTTTTTTATTAGAAGCCGTGTTATTCATATTATTAGGGAAAGGGGAGGCAAAGGGGATGCAGAAAAGGGACAAAAGGGGGAAACCTGCTTCAAAAGCCGTAACCCGTTAAAAACGCCTTATGATGACTCCAATGCTAATGCTAAGGGACAAAAAACAATGCCCTCCTGTGGACAATGTCGGAATCGCAGGCACAAAAGAATATAAACCTTTTTAATGAGTTTTATGGTTATTATTCTGTGTCTTTATTATTAGAAGCCGTGTTATTAATATTATTAGGGATAGGGGAGGCTCAGGGGCTGCAGAAAAGGCACAGAAGTGAAAAACCTGCTTCAAAAGCCCTAACCCGTTTAAAAAACCTTGTGATGACTTCAATGCTAATGCTAAGGAGCCGAGGTGGCGCAGTGGGTAGGGTGCAGTACTGAAGGCCACTACAGCTGACTGTTATCTGCAATTCAGTGGTTCTAATCTCACCGGCTCAAGGTTAAGTCAGCTTTCCATCCTTCCGAGGTAGGTGAAATGAAGACCCAGACTGTGGGGGCGATATGCTGACTCTGTAAACCGCTTAGAGAGGGCTGAAAGCCCTATGAAGCGGTATATAAGTCTAATTGCTATTGCTATTGCTATTGCTATTGCTATTGCTATTGCTATTGCTAAAAACCTGCTTCAAAAGCCCTAACTCGTTTAAAAAGCCTGGTGATGACTTCAATGCTAAGGGACAAAAACAATGCCCTCCTGTGGACAATGTCGGAATCGCAGGCACAAAAGAAAATAAACCTTTTTAATGAGTTTTATGGTTATTATTCTGTGTCTTTATTATTAGAAGCCGTGTTATTAATATTATTAGGGGAAGGGGAGGCTCAGGGGCTGCAGAAAAGGCACACAAGAGGGAAATCTGCTTCAAAAGACGTAACCCGTTTAAAAAACCTTGTGATGACTTCAATGCTAATGCTAAGGAGCCGAGGTGGCGCAATGGTTAGGGTGCAGTACTGAAGGCCACTACAGCTGACTGTTATCTGCAATTCAGTGGTTCTAATCTCACCAGCTCAAGGTTAAGTCAGCTTTCCATCCTTCCGATATGCTGACTCTGTAAACCGCTTAGAGAGGGCTGAAAGCCCTATGAAGCGGTATATAAGTCTAACTGCTATTGCTATTGCTAAAAACCTGCTTCAAAAGCCCTAACTCGTTTAAAAAGCCTGGTGATGACTTCAATGCTAAGGGACAAAAAACAATGCCCTCCTGTGGACAATGTCGGAATCGCAGGCACAAAAGAAAACCTTTTCAATGAGTTAAGGTTAAGTCAGCTTTCCATCCTTCCGATATGCTGACTCTGTAAACCGCTTAGAGAGGGCTGAAAGCCCTATGAAGCGGTATATAAGTATAAATGCTATTGCTATTGCTAAAAACCTGCTATTGCTAAAAACCTGCTTCAAAAGCCCTAACTCGTTTAAAAAGCCTGGTGATGACTTCAATGCCAATCCTGTGGACAATGTCGGAATCGCAGGCACAAAAGAAAACCTTTTCAATGAGTTTTATGGTTATTATTCTGTGTCTTTATTATTAGAAGCCGTGTTATTAATATTATTAGGGGAAGGGGAGGCTCAGGGGCTGTAGAAAAGACACAGAAGAGGGAAACCTGCTTCAAAAGCCGTAACCCGTTTAAAAAGCGTTATGATGACTCCAATGCCAACGCTAAGGCACAAAGAAACCAAGTGTAATGTGTGAACAAGAATATTCAGAAGCAGACAGCTCCTGATCCTGACAGAAGGGAAGATTGCCTTTACTTCTGCTCTTTTGATTTCTTACATTTCCTCTTATAAAGCCATTCCCATTAGCGGTCACCTCCAGACCAGGTTATAGCAAATTCTATAGCTTAACCCTGAGCTGGATTTCATCTCTTCCACACTTGCTTTACAAGAGATCAATCCTAACCTAGCATAATATAAATGATGCTAGGAAGATGGGACCTGAGGAAGATAATTCTCCAGCGACAGGAAAAGATTGCATCGCTCAGAAATGAAAAGCTCTTTTTTTTCTTTTTAATGCTTTCCCCCCCCCCCCCCTTTCCTGGTGCCTGAATAACTTAGATTATTGGAGGTTTGCAGGAATGATTTAGTAGAGATTCAGAATCCGGTTTGGATTAAGTTAATGAGTGATCAGATTTTAAGGCCAAGGACTTCCTAATTTTTGCATATAGGCTCAGCCGGTAAGGTTCTTCTGCTAATCATGTAATGTATGAAAAAGCCTTTTAAAAATATTTTAATTGGGAGATTTAAAAACAAACAGACCCTGAGCATCCACTAGAGGGCATCCGGGCTCTTTAGCTGCTCCTATTCTAATGCCAAGTTGGATTTCAAGTTCACAAGAAGGACACTAGGACTGTTTTAGAGGTTCTGGACTAATAGAATTCATTTTGTGCATCTTTCTAATTACCACAAATTTGAAAGATACTCAAATGTGCGGAAATGGACAGGAATGACCATGTGAGTTAAAAGAAAAAGAAGAGCCGGACTGTTATAAAATTTGGAGTAGACTGTACAAGTAGCTAGAGAGTAGAAGCCAAAACAAGAAATGGAAGCTTTAAAAACTATTGATTATACTATGAAGAAAAATGTATATGTGTAAAATGTGTGTCAGAACCTCTCCATTAGATAATTAGGAAAGAAGACCACGAGACTCTATGAGTAGAAATCAAGTGTACTTTTACTAATTATAAATGATTAAAGGCATAGCGAAGCGAAGTCTGATTATTTAGGCGCGAAAGCGATTGATATATAGAATAACCCATACCCCTCCCCTTGGCATCACAGTTACAGTCCAATCATAAATCCCCCAAGTGTCAGGTGTGAGAGAACTTCAAAAGGCATCACGAAGATGGAATGTCGGTGCCGTTAGTCCTGGCGGGAATCTCCCACGCATGCGTAGTCCGACAGGCAGTTGAGCTCCAGAACCTTCCTCCAGCACAAGTAGTAACCCCTCCCAAATACCATGCCCCCCCACCCCATTTCATGGCAGCCGAAGCAACAGCAAAGCAGAGGCTGACATCGTGATTATATGCACTAGATTATTATAATATAATTATTACATTACTATTAGAATTATTTATTTATTTTAAAGATTTTTATTAACAAACATGTAAAATACACACACACACAAATTGGACGTACGCCACATTTATACAATACGGTGCGAACAGGAACTTCCTGTTTTTTATCTTAGCAATCATCAATCGATATCGCTCACATTATATTATTTCCCCTTCTATCGTATTTCATTTAGCAATAGCAATAGCAATAGCAATAGCAATAGCAATAGCAATAGCAGTAGACTTATATACCGCTTCATAGGCCTTTCAGGCCTCTCTAAGCGGTTTACAGAGAGTCAGCATATTGCCCCCAACAATCTGGGTCCTCATTTTACCCACCTCGGAAGGATGGAAGGCTGAGTCAACCCTGAGCCGGTGAGATTTGAACCGCTGACCTGCTGATCTAGCAGTAGCCTGCAGTGCTGCATTTAACCACTGCGCCACCTTGGCTCTAAATTTCATTTAGATTTCACCATTCTTAACCCTCTTATTTTACTCATAACTATTATTTTTGAGTGTTGTTATATTCTTTCATTGATTTTTGTTTCTTTCCTCACCTAGACCATTTATCCCATATCTGGTAGAATTCTGATTCTTCCTTTCCCTGTATTTCTTTCGTTAATTTATCCATTTTGGCACAGTCCATAATCTTTCTTATTATTTCATCTTCATTTGGGGTTAGTTTGTTTTTCCATTTCTGGGCAAAGGCGATCCTTGCCGCTGTAAGTATATGTAGTATTAAATATTGGATTTCTTTTATGTATTTCACCGACATAATTCCTACTATTAGAATTATTTAAAGCTGCGAGAAGGCAATAATTGAGTAGTAAACTACAAAAGCAGAATATACATGCTGATACGCGAAGCTGTCAAAGTATATTATATGCTTATGTTGTTTGTGTTTTTATCTGTTCTGTATCTGTTTTTGTATTTTCTCCTGTTCTTTTCTTTTCTCTTTTTCTTTGTTTTCTTGCTTGTGGTTTTTAAACTTGAAAATGTTCAATAAAAACTATTTTTTTTAAAAGGATTCATTTTGGGCAATTACTTTTACCCAAGCAAGACCAGATTTTCTCTTACTAACTATGAGAAAAGGCACATGTTCTCTTCTCAAACCAGCCCTGACATGAACCAGTCTTGAGGGATGGGTTTCAAAATCCTCTCATTTCGGTGTTTCTGTCAGCCTCCGCTTTGCTGCTGCTTCGGCTGCCATTGAAACGGGGAGGGGGGGCATGGTATTTGGGAGGGGACTGATTGTTGTTCTGGAGGAAGGTTCTAGAGTTTGAACTGTCCACCTTACTGCGCATGTGGAGGAGGAGTGTTTCCCGCCAAGGCCAACGGCACCTGCATTCCATCCTAGTGATGCCTTTCGAAGTTATCTCACACCTGACACTTGCGAGAATTATGGTTGGACTGTACATGGGATGCCAAGGGGAGGGGAATGAATTATACAATATATTATTCGCTTTCGCGCCTAAATAATCAGACTTCGCTTTGCTTCGCTTCTGATCATTTATAATTAGTAAAAGTACACTTGATTCCTATCAATGGAGTCCTGTGGTCTTCTTTCCTGATTATCGAATGAAGGAGTGCTGACAATTTCTCAATCTTGGCAAGATATGTGGACTTCAATTCCCAGAATTCCCCAGTCAGCATCTTCAAAAGAAAGACATTTTATTTAAAAATAATAATAGTTAAGCTACAACAGGGCCCAATAAGTTTTAAAAAAATGGCTGCCCTAATCTGTAGCAAGGGGGGAAAAAGACAGTGGCAAATACAGCTGTTGCTCCACTAAAATTGGGGGTAAACCTCATTTTAGAGCCCTGGTGGGCCTCATCGTGGGTTGCATTAGGTGTCTTCTTCAGATGACAAGTATCTGAGGAAAATTGTCGTTGTTGAATATTCAATCCAGCCATTGAGTTTATGAAATGAGATGCTCACCTTAAAACATCTTGAGATGCTGTTTGGAACACACAGAGACACTTCTTTCTCCTTGCTTGGTCTGATTGAGCAAGGAGTGATAACTCACTTAACCTTGGCCTATAATCTTCAGAAGCGGAAAGATTTTCCTTAGCTTTGGAGAGTTTCTCAAAACATGGGAACAAACAGCAAAACTGGCCTGCCTGTCTTGCTTTGCCCTTCTTTATTAAGAGTCCCCTCGTGTCTGCCATCTAATTGGCCATTTTGATGCTTATTCCAGCATTTTATTTTGTGAATATATAGACTAGTCTCGCTTTATTTATTTATCAGCACAAATGCAACACAAATGTAACAAAGGCAACAGTAAAAATAATGGCTTTCTGCCTGGATGGTCTCTTGAGATGAGCCAATAGACAGAGAAAGGAAGCAATATGCTTCCTCCCATATTTGGGCATAACAGGGGCTATTTCCCTGGCTTAGCTGAAAAAGGGGGAGAGTCTGCGGCCTAGTGGCTAATACAACTGCCTAATATGTAATACAGCACAGGTTCAAATCCCAGTAAGGGTATGGCTAGCTGATGAGAGCTAAATAGCTTGAAATAGATCTATGCTAGTCTCCCTTTATTTATTTATCAGCACAAAAGCAATACACACACACACACACACACACACATATATATATATATATATATATACACACACACACACACACACACACACACACACACACACACTCACACTTGAGAGACCGCCTCCTGCCAATTACCTCCCTGCGACCTATTAGATCGCATAGATTAGGCCTCCTCCAAGTTCCATCTGCCAGTCAGTGTCGACTGGCAACCACGCAGAGGAGAGCCTTTTCAGTAGTAGCTCCGACCCTTTGGAACGATCTCCCCGTGGAGATTCGTACCCTCACCACCCTCCAGACCTTCTGCACAGTCCTCAAGTCCTGGCTATTCCGTCAGGCCTGGGGATAAAGATCAAAATCTGTCCCCACCCGAATGATGAATGAATGTTGTGTATTATTTTTACTCATGTATTGTTTCATGTTTACTGTTTTGTACCCCCTTCCCTATATTTTGTAAGCCGCCCTGAGTCCCCTCAGGGAAAAGGGCGGCCTATAAATAATAATAAAACTCTAAACTCTAAACACACACACACACACACACACACACACACACACACACACACACACACATATACATACATACATACATACATACACACACACACACACACACACACACACACACAAACACGCTTGCTGTAGTGGTGAAATTCAATTTTTTTTACTACTGGTTTTGTGGGCGTGGCTTGTGGGCGTGGTGTGGCTTGGTGGGCGTGACTTGGTGGGCGTGGCAGGGGGAAGGATACTGCAAAATCTCCACCCTACTCTGGGACCAGCCAGAGGTGGCATTTACTGGTTCTCCAAACTACTCAAAATTTCTGTTACTGGTTCTCCAGAACCTGTTAGAACCTGCTGACTTTCACCCCTGGCTTGCTGGGTTTTGATTTATTGAAGGTCAATGGTGCTTAAGGAAAAGTCCCAGACCACAGCTGATGCCCTACAGATGTTTGGGACTTTAACTCCCATCATTTTTTATGTTAATTACATGGCTATAGATAAACATGGTTGAGATCCAGAGGAGATCTGGTATGTACCAGGTTTTCCCTGAACTAAATCCTGGAGAAGCACATTGAACTTTCCACCGTTTCTTCTCTAAATTAAAACATCAAGTTGCCTGCTTGTTAATCTCCACTGGTGCTTTTGACTGCGGCTTAATCCACTTCCACCATTTCTTTGATGGACTTGAATTACATCCCAGCCTTTCACCAGGATTTGGTGTCCCAGTTAGCTGCCCCAGTTACCTAACCCTATTTTAAAACACAAACACGCACACACACACAGACAGAGCGAAGAACAACTCAAAGGCATTAAATTCATATTAAACAAACAGCTCCCACCAAAACATGTTTAGCAGGTGCCTACCAACTGCAGGCACGCAATGCTAATGCAAGTGGGATCAAAAGTGATCATTGTTAACCTCTGGAGATCGCAGTGTGGCTAAAGGCTTTGTTGCAACCCTTATTGTTTTTCTGATCCACTGGCAGCCTGGTGCAAAGGGAAGGACCAGCTTCCGCTGGGGAGAAAGCCTGTTTCCCCCACTTGGTAAGAAAGGCGTTTCCAAGGAAACTGACATTGAACTTGGAGCATTGAATGGCCTTTCCTTTAGCAGATGCATGAAATCACCTCCCCAAAATGAACAGGCAGACGTGCTATTAAGCTTATAAAGCGGCTTTTGGCCCCGAGTACCATGTTCTCCCACAATTGTGTTACTTCAGCCTGTCAAAATTGATTTCCGTTTTTCCCTGCCATTGCCAAGAATCTGACATGGAGATCACTTGCAAAATGCGGAAACTTCACGTCCTCGCTTCTTGCTTCCTCGGCTGATGAGATCCTCGGCTTCATTATTTTCTCCTACATCATAATATTGTCCATATTTCACATTGCAAGGGGCCAGGCAGAATAACATTCACACTCAGGAAAGCACGCCAGCATATTGTTCTGACAGAGAGGCAATTTAAATTTGAGGTTAGGAGTGAATTCACCACTTGTTATTGTGGCTCAGAGCACATCTGATGTATTGGAACAGAATTTTCAGCCAAAGAGATATTTAACTGCCATCCACCTTCGGGGCAAAGCAACACAGTTTAGATTTTCCCTTGTTGCCATGTAATCCGTAAACATATTGTGCCATCATCGAACAGGTAGTGGAAGATACCAAACAAACTTCACAAGGCAGAGTGAAGGAAGAAGTCTCCACCTGGACGCAGTTGAATGATCAGTGTTGATACTCTGTCTCGGTTAAATTACGATACTACTCAAGGTACATTAGGATAAAAGGTAAATGTTCTCCTCGCACATACGTGCTAGTCATTACCAACTCTAGGGGCTGGTGCTTATCTCTGTTTCAAAGCCGAAGAGCCAGCGCTGTCCAAAGATGTCTCTGTAATCATGTGGCCGGCATGACTAAATGCCGAAGGCACACAGAACGCAGTTATCTTGATTGATTGATTTGATTTGATTTGATTATATTTATATGCTGCCCTTTTCCCCCGAAGGGGACTCAGGGAGGCTCACAATTCAAATCGGGGAAGGGGGGGTACAGACAGAAAATAAAAGACGAAACATAACAATACATAATTTAAAAACACACAACAGTCATACCATTCGAGATGGGGGCAACAGCTCTTTAGCCCCAGGCCTGTCGGAACAGCCAGGTTTTAAGGGCTTTGCGGAAGGCCTGGAGGGTGGTGAGGGTTCGAATCTCCATGGGGAGTTCGTTCCAGAGGGTCGGAGCAGCCACAGAGAAGGCTCTCCTCCGGGTAGTCGCCAGTCGACACTGGCCGGCGGATGGAATTCGGAGGAGGCCTAATCTGTGGCATCTAATCGGTCTAGTGGAGGTGATTGGCAGTAGGCAGTCTCTCATCTTCCCACCAAAGGTGGTTCCTATTTTTCTACTTGCATTTTTACGTGCTTTCGAAATACTAGGTTGGCAGAAGCTGGGACAAGTAACAAGACCTCACTCCTTAGGCAGTGCTAGGGATTTGAACCGCTGACCTGCCAATCTTCCTGTCGACAAGCTCAGCGTCTTAGCCACTGAGCCACAGCGTTCCTAGTGAATACTCCTTAGGTTAGCATATTTGCTTGGATCATTTGCTGTGTCACCATTGATTGCTACTTTTGGACAACTCTGTTCTCTATTGGGACGTATAGTTTAATAATTCCATTTATCCAGCTATGTGCAAACAGGTGTCCATCTGTTGGGGATCATTTCAATTGTCTTTCTGGATAGTGCTGGTTTCTATGGTCTAAAAAGCCCCCAAAGGCGACATAATTCTACATCTTGTGCTGTGCCAGAGATGTGTGATGTCTCTATGCAACTAAAGTTCTCAATTATTGTCCTTTCTTAATTGATGCTTGCTGCATTCCTCCAGGTTATTTGCCTGAAGATCTAATCCTGTTCTCCAGCAAATGATACTCCAGAAGGCCAAGTGTAGAACTACCAAGGGGTTATCCCTGCCTATCCCTAGCTCATCTTGTCTGTGACTTGTGAACATAACAGGTCACAGACAAGATGAGCTATATTATCCCTGGTTGATATCTCTGGCAGAAGTTGGGACAAGTAACAGGAGCTCACTCCATTACGTGGCACTAGGGATTCAAACTGTCAAACTGCCGACCTTTTTGATCAACAAGTTCAGCATCTTAGCCACTGAGCCCCTGCGTCCCTTGTCAAGGTACATTAGCATCACTTAGAAGGATGCATCAGAATAGTCACTGGCTCGGGAACTAACAAAAATGAAAGGAACTCAGATCCTAGCTGAAATTGATCAGAATTATTTCTAGCATCCTTGGCTTTGGCCTTGCCTAGATAGTTTTGGGCATCGGAGGAGTTAGTCATGTCAGCCAGATGGCGATTTCAAAAAAATGACAGCTCATCCTTGCTGGAGGGAGATGAAAGCTGCTACCAGCCAACATCACTTCCGGTCTGCTGGTGTTGCTGTATATTCTACAACCTGTGTTACATTTACATAGAGGAAGGTTATGACTGCACTTTTAGCCTTGGATCAAAGTGCACCTACATTTTTGTTTTGCTGAGTAGCCAGTGGTACATAAGCAGCTGGCCAAATTTGTTTTTCCCTCCACCTGAGCATTTCCAGAAGGATCACAGCTTAGCTTTGTGCCAAAATTTCATGCGTATTATTTCTGAAAACCTGATGTGTTAAAAAAAAAGTAGGATTTGGGGAGCTTATTTGTACATTTTTCTTTAACGTAGACTAGTGCTTAATAGACAGTGTAATTGTGTGGGTCAATTTACTTACGTGGCACGACAAAACCGCGGTCCACTAAAGCGCGCCCGATTAAAGCGCATACCTGACGTCATCAGCAGCGCAACAAATACAACCGCGGAGAAAAAAGGGCGCTTTAAAAAGCGCTTTTAAAGCAAGCTGATTCACGTAAAGGTAAGGGTTAGGGTTAGGGTTAGGGTTAGGGTTAGGGTTAGGTTAAGGGTTAGGGTTAGGTTTAGGGTTGCGTTAAGCGTTAGGGTTAGGGTTAGGGTTAGGTTAAGGGTTAGCGTTAGGTTTAGCGTTAGGTTAAGGGTTAGGTTTAGGGTTAGGTTTAGGGTTAGGTTGAGGGTTAGGTTTAGGGTTAGGGTTAGGTTTAGGGTTAGGTTTGGGGGGGTTAGGGTAAGGTTTTCGCGTTAATTTTAACTTTACCGCTCACAGCGTGATGTTTTCGTCACGCTGTGATGACGTCAGGTACGCGCTTTCGGCGAGCGCGCTTTAGTCTACCGTGGTTTTCTGATGGAACCATTTACTTATACATAACATCATTAATATTAACAATATTGACTTGTATATAGTGGTATTCTTCCAACTTCTAATTTCTACCTTTATTGTCGAACCATTTGTAAAACAAATCCCATGTTAAAAAATATTCTGTATCTTCTTTATCCTTTATTTTAATGCTAACCTATCCATTTCCGCGCAGTCTAATATTTTTTTAATTTTGTTTTCATCTGTAAACCCACCCACCCCAGATTTGGGGAGCTTTTCTATGGCAGCAGAAGCATAACTTTAAAATAAAAAAAGCAAGTAGAGAGATAAAATCATTAAAATAGCAGGAAACCCCAATACACAAAAACACTTTTTACAAGTGCTTAACAATCCAATATTTAACAGTTTTTTCTGACATCTCAGGAAGTGTACAAGAAGAGAAGGGAAGTAGGTTTGGCTGGATTATCAAAGACTAGTTATGGCCACTGTCTATGTGGATGACATGTTCATCCCACCCGTCTTTGTTTCTACCCTTTGAATTATATCTTTTCAAGAGTTCAATGGGGCAGAATGTTTGGCACAGAACTCTTTTGGCACAGAATTACATCCTTCTTCCCAGCAGAGTATGGTCAACAAAGTCTTGACAATATAATTAAAGCTTCACTCCTAAAAATTGGGCAGAATTTTGATTATACTATGATGGTGGCCATCTTCATTTTTATTTTAAAATTAACTGATAATCTGGCGCTGCCTAGGTATTTATTTATCCCAACCCTCCTTCCATGAACATCGCTGAAATTTTAATGTTGGATTTTTCCCGCTTACCAGAGGGAGCCCCCTTGTGGAGTACTGTGAAGCCGTTACCATAGTAATCCACAGCACTGTACAGTAGAAGCCATTTTAAGGCACAACAGACTGTATCTTAACAGATTACACACCCCAAGGGGTGTTAGGGGTGTCTTACCACCACAGTATTTGTTTCCAGAGAGTAAGTAATCTGTGTACCAAGTTTGGTTGAAATTGCTCAAGGCATTCCAAAGTTATGCTGGAACATACATACACGCTAACACACACAGCCATATATATTTGACTCATTGCAAACTCATCAAGTGTTGAATTTGACTTGAAGGAAACTTTACACCACTTATCTCCAGGAGTTCAAGAGTTTGCAATGAATTCTAACAATGGTTAGCATAATTAATGAATGAGAGTGGTGATGTTTGATAAAGTCTTGATCTATGTAACAATGTTCTAATTTTTAATTCTAATAATAGAATTTAATTTAATAATAAATGCTGGGATTCCCAGTATCTATTCATAACATCTCTTCTATGCAAACACCCAGGTAGAAAGAGTATTGTTTATGTCAACTTTGGGGTCCCTAATGCTCTCTAAACCTGGCTGTTTTCTCGCAGATGTTTCATAGATGACATCATCTGGGCTAGTAAGAGAGCAGGGCTTGTTCTCATTCCATGTATTGTACAAGTACAGGCTTGCCCTGTCAGTTTTGGTCAGAATGGACTTGGTTCCTTAATTGGGCTGTTCTTTATTGTTAGCTTGTTTGTCTATATTAATAGTTTCTTGATTGGGATATTGTTTGCTTCCTGATTGTTGGTCTAGTCTTAATCTTGATGTTACTCTTTACTCATCTGGGTGTTGACTGCTGGTGAGAAAGCGTTTAGGGGGGTTTTGTTTCCTTTTTGACTTTTTGATTGTCTCTTTTGAATGACATGTAGATACTGGTTATCACTATGTGTCTATTGATGGCCGATTTGTCTGAATGCCAGGCTTCTGGGAATTCTCTAATGTTTTCAGTCTTGTCAACTCCTTTTTACTGGATTTAAACTATCTATAAGGTGGCAAAGAAGGTGAGCAGCATGGTGACCTAGTAGTGGAGACACTTGCTTCCCACTCAGAAGGTTAAGAATCCAGTCCTGAGTAGTGGCAGATGTTTCTTTCCTAGGGTGCAAAGATCTGCTGTGAACTCCACATAGGCATCAGGAAGGGCATCTGGTCAGTTAATGCTCAACTCTATCCAGTCATCCCAACCCAGTGGTGGGATTCAAATAATTTAACAACCGGTTCTCTGCTCTAATTATTTCTTCAAACAACCAGTTCACCAAACTGCTCAGAAAGTTAACAACCGGTTCTCCCGAAGTGGTGCGAACTGGCTGAATCCCACCACTGCTCCAACCTACCTTGAATTAAGGGACTACAAAGACATAAAAGGGGAGTTAAAGTGGTAAGAAATCAGTAACAAATGATTTAAGAGGTGGTATAAAATATGCTTTCCCTCTATTCTAACCTTGGATTTTCCTTCTTCCATTACAGTAGCTCTTCTTTCTGCCTTCTCTCCTTTACATCCTTGATTTTGGCCAGAATAAACAAACTGAATCTCCCGCTTTAATGCTAGTAATATAAAATTTTAGTTTATTACCCCTCGTAATTTAGAATGCTTGATCTGCTGACCATTTTTATTCTCTTTTGGTTTCATTTCATTTATTTTATGCTGCTTTGTTTTATTGTCTACTACATTCACATACATGCCATATCACATCATAAACGCTTCATAATTTTAATATCAGTAGCAAGTGATTATCCAATAATTATGATGAGTTCTGAATGTTGAAGAGATTTGCAATTTTGTTTTAGTAATCCTTATAACTTTGTTATTCATTTATTATTCTATATCTTAACAAACTAAAGGGCTTGTTCTTTCATATAGTTTATACTCATCTAGGATCAGGAAGGGCATCTGGCCAGTAAATGCTCAGCTCCATTCCATCCAGTTGCTCCTGGTTCGGCATGGATCGTCCAAACCAGTAGTAGAGGCGGTGGTGTTGCAGCAGATTTGAGGTTTGCAATCTACTTACGAAAGACCAGGACTCGAGACCACGAAGGTGCGAGAGAAACAGGTTTATTTGATGCATCGAGTTCAGCGTGTTCACACACCCAAAATCTGAACTGTCTGGGCTCTGCCCAGGATGCTACTTTTATGCCGTGTTCCACACTGTGCATTCTCAAGGTGTTTCCATACACGAGACAAACATGACATTTCAAAAAGGAGAAGTTCACTTTGGAATGTTACAGAGAAGTGCATAGGAAAAATACAAAAAGAGAAGTTCCTATAATGTTTTAAGCTGTCAGCTGTTTTACCTCTGTTCTATCTGATACCCATGCCTGGCTTCCTGTGCCCCTCCTTTACAGGGTCTTGCCACACTGTTCAGCCCTATTTTTAATACTTATGAGGAAGTTGGAGAGAAAGTTCACTCCAGCTAAAAGTCAACTTTGGAACTCCAGGGCACTAGAATGAAAAGCCAAGCTAATATGAATTTATAAGGTCCATTCTATTAAGACCACCTAACCTGGCCAGCCACTGGTGGGTTTACCTGTGCACCCCCTCCTGCATCAGTGGGAGGCTCCGCCCACCCACCCAGACACTTCTGCACATGCGCAGAAGTGGCTGCACCCGTGTATGCTAATGAACTGGTAGTAAAACATTTGGAAACCCACCACTGATACAGTCCCCACCAACTCCACCTCGATGGAAGGGATTATAGCAGGGGTGTCAAACTCAATTTCATTGAGGGCAGCATCACGGTTTATTGGGGGGGGGCAGCTTGACATCACTCATGTTGGTGGTGCCTGTGGTGGCCCGAGTGGTCTGCCAGAGAAAATGGGCTCCTGAGCTACATTTTTGGATGGGATGGGCTCCTGCAACCAGTGAAAACATAGCTCGGGAGGGCCACACGCATCTCTCCTGAGCTCCGTTTTTGCTGACAGACGCACCGTGGGCCAGTCCTTTGCTGTTTCCAGGGTGGCCCCACACAGAGATGGGTCTCTACAGGTTCACACTGGTTCGGGCGAACCAATAATAGTACTTTGGCCTTGGTCGCAGAATCGCAGTGACGTGCAGTCAGGGGAGGCAGGGGAGGCAGAGCCTCACCACTGTCATCATGAAAAGAAAAAAAATGTAAATGAAAAAGGCAAGAGCTGAGGTCAGGCTGAGCTAGTTGCTGCCAGAGTCACTGTGGATGACTCTGCTTAGTGCTTAACTGTTTAAAAAAGCCTCTTAAAACATGCCCTCTACAGGAGGAGGCGGGAGAATCACGTGCCGCATTTAGTCTATCTTTATGATCACTCGAGCAGAGTTAAGCAAGGGTTAAAATCTGAAAAATTCCTTATGTAGATGAGGCACTTGGTTCTCTTGCCTCCTCCTGTACAGGACATTTTTTAGAGGCTTTTTTAAACAGTTAAGCAGAGTCATCCATTGGAGACTCTGGCAGCAGCTAACCCAGCCTGACCTCAGCAACTCTTGCCTTTTTCCTTTTACATTTTTACATTTTCATCATGGCAGACAAGAGCAGAGTTGAAATCCTCTGTGAAACAGCTGGAAAAGGTATGTGGGTCGGAGGGCGGGGGAGGAATACAAAATTAATGTAATTTGTAAGTAATTGTATTATTGTAAGTAATGTGTGTGTGTGTGTGTGTGTTTTACCCGCCTCTGCTGGCGCACAGGCTGGCACTTTTTTTATGTCGGACATAGTGGCAGGGCTTTTGGACGCTCCAGCGCTGTGTCCACCATAGAGGTGGGACGCCTCTATGTCGGACATAGCGGCAGGGTGGCTTTTGCCTCTAGTGCCAGGGTAGCAGGGCAGCTTTTGCCCGCTTTCAAGAAAGCTTTCCTGAGAGCATCCAAACGCATGCATGATGGAACTGAGCTGGGGTGATGGCTCCGTGCCCATAGAGAGGGCTCTGCATGCCACCTGTGCAGGGGTGGGTTTCAACCGGTTCGCAGCGGTCCCTGTGAACCGGTTGGTCGGCGAACCCGGAAGTAAGTAACTTCCGGGAACGGCGAAGGGCGCACCCACCCGCCCGCGGTCCTTACCCGGTTTTGACGAGTTCTGCGCTTCCACGCATGCGTAGGATGCATACAGCGCCTGCGCGATTCTCCAGGAGCAGCTGGAGCGTCATGCAGACGCTAGTACGCATGCGTGCACCGCGCACGTGCACGAGGACGCCGCCGGCCCCGTTCCAACCGAACCGGTTGGAACGGGGCGAGAAACCCACCCCTGCACCTGTGGCACATGGGCCATAGGTTTGCCATCACGGCTGGAAGGCCTAGAAACTGCTCTCAGAAAATAAAACCAACAAAAATGTTGAAAACCTCAGGATGATGAAACATTTGACTAATACCAAATCCTTCTAGATTTCTGGTACCTGGAAGGAGTACGTGCTAACTGAAAATGAGGTCCCTAGTGCTGCTTTCAAGGCTAACTGTGAGGACCAACAGATTTAGCTTCAAATAGGATATTACCGTTTTCAAGTGGAATACTTAGTGATAGTCACTCCTGATAGGTAGCAATATTATCCAGATAGTTACCTGATCTGAACTGGGAAACTAAAGAGAGATTGGACAGATTAGGATGAGATTTTAAGAGGATACCAGGAAATCAAAACCAGGACCCAATCTGGGTCGGTCACACCAGAGGAGGGTTCCTACCAGTTCGCACCTATTCGGTAGAACCGGTTCGTCAAATCTACCGAACCGGTTAGAAGAGGTTCCACCAGTGGATCCGGAAAGCAGGCCACACCTACAGAAGAGGTTCCCAAAAATTTTGAAACCCACCACTGGTCCTTGGATATGATTATTCTACACTATCATGCTCATATTTATAAAACTCAGTGCCTCTGTGAAAGGTAAGGATGACTACTGCGTTTGTGGTGCAATCAGAACATTGCGTGTGTTGAAGTTGTTTTAACGCAAACCAAAGATGCCTTTTAAAAAAGAAGTTTACATCCTATTCTTATGCATGCCAGTGCTGTGTGTGAGGTAATTTAAGGTGGTTCTGACAAGTGTCGCCAGCATCTTCATATCTGGTCACATGGGCAGCAAGCCACTCCCATCCGGTCATATGGACGGCAAGCCACTCCCACAAAGGAGGCCACACCCACAGAGTAGGTTTGAACCATTTTTGAAACCCACCACTGGGTCACAGGCACTAGAGATTTAGTCTTCCAAGTTTTCAGGCTCATGATGGAGCCCATCTTCAGGGAACTTCTCTCTATCAGAGTGTGTACTTTGGGCTGTTCTGTGTGTGGTATTTATATGGTGCTTATTATGTGTGGCTTTTTACATGTTGATTGGGGTGTTGATGGCTAGCTATTAAGTCATTGGCTGTTGTTTACTTGTGCTGCCAAGCCTTTTCCTCCTAAGTCCTTGATAAACTGGGGGTAAAAAAATCAGCACTCCTGTTAACTGACATGGGGCCCATTTCTCAGACTTCAATCACTTCCCAGGCTGTTTTTGTACCTGCTCATCCAACAGTCTTAGTAGCAACAAAATTGAATGTACGTCTTTGTTTATTGCAATGTGAGGCTACCAATGTGTTTGGATCTGTTTGTCTGACCGCTCGCTTGTGTTCTTGCAATCTGGTGGACAGCTTCCTCCCCATCTGCCTACATAATCATAGGGGCAATCCCTGTGGGGGATCTGGCTAAATCAATAACATTTCAGAAGGTAACAAATGTTTTCTGTATCCTTGCCGAGAAAACCAAGAGACCCCCTCATCAAAAGAGATTTACCTTTTCATATTCTATTAGCCTGTTTGGCTGCTTCTAAATCAGATGTAAGTTTCCAAACCATCAAATAGTTCTTCTCCGCTTATCCTTGGCTTGCAGTGATTTTCTCTTTATAGAAGCAAACATATGAATTGGCCAAGGAATTGCTGTTGCTGCCAAGGTGTTGGCATACGTTACCTAGGGAGCATCAGGGCTCTAGCCAATGTAGGCTAATGCCTGTGGCTACCTCAATAAACTCAGCAGTGAATCAAGCTGGAAATTAATCTCTGTTCTCCACCACCACCACCAGGTTGGGCAAAAGTGAAACAGAGAATGAAGCAAATCGAAAAGATAAGTTCACAAAATGGCATTCGTTTTTGAAAGTCCTCATTTGGTCTATTTAATAAACCAGGCTTTGTCTGGGTGGTGACATCACCCAAGGATAATATAGCTCATCTTGTCTATGACCTGTTATTTTCAATAAAGGCAGGGATAACCCCTTGGTAGTTCTACACTTGGCCTTCTGGAGTATCATTTGCTGGAGAACCGGATTAGATCTCCAGGCAAATAACCTGGAGGAATACAGCAAGCATCACTTAAGAAAGGACAATAATTGAGAACTTTAGTTGCATAGAGGTATCACACATCTCTGGCACAATACAAAATGTAGAATTTATGTTGACTTTTGGAGGCTTTTTAGACCATAGAAACCAGCCCTTGTCTCTCCAGAAAAACAATTGAAATGATCTCCAACAGATGGACACCTGTTTGCACATAGCTGGATAAATGGAATTACTAAACTATATGTCCAAATAGAGAACAGAGTTATCCATAACTAGCAATCAGCAGTGTCAGCGGTGACACTGCACATGATCCAAGCAAATATGCTAATCTAAGGAGTATTTACTATGAACGCTGTGGCTCAGTGGCTAAGACTCTGAGCTTGTCAATCAGAAAGGTCAGCTATTCGACGGTTCGAATCCCTAGTGCCATGTAACGGAGTGAACTCCTGTTACTTGCCCCAGCTTCTGCCAACCTAGCAGTTTGAAAGCATGTAAAAATGCAAGTAGAAAAATAGGAACCATCTTTGGTGGGAAGGTAACAGAGTTCCGTGCACCTTCGGCATTTAGCCATGCTGGCCACATGGAGACCCCTTTGGACAGCAGTCTTTGACTTTGAAACGGAGATGAGCGCCGCCCCCTAGAGTCAGGAATGACTAGCACATGTGTGAGGGGAACCTTTCCCATTTAAGGAGTATTTACGCAATCCACAAGTGCTGTTTCCCTTCCAACTCCTTTATAAGATTAGTAATCCACTCAAGCATAAGCAAATTAATGGCACCTCCCTTTTCTCAAGGCCTGTATTTTTAAGGATTTCAAAGGGATGCCTGTTATCTAGCTCAGTCAATATGAGAAGCAGTTTTTGAAGCACAAAGATTCTCTTGAATATCTTCCTGTGTCAACAGAGCCATTGATCCCAGCAGCTTCCTTCTGACTACGCCTCAGCTGATAATACACAAATACTTTTTTCTTCCATCTTATTTCCCACGGGTTCCTGGAGTAACACAGTGTGTGAAGGTTTTCTTGGACATTTCACCAATTATTCTCTTTATCTAGATTCTATATCAGTGATGGAGAATTTTTTCGGCACCGAGTGCTCAAACATGAATGCACATGCATTCATGTGCAAGTGCGCGATTGCGTGTGCCAGAACTCCGAAAACCCAAAGACCAACTGGCCGGCGCATGCATGCTTGTTTTTTGGCCGCTTTTTTGGGTCATTTTCAGACCATTTTTTGGGCCATAAACGATCCGAAAAACAACCTAGAAATGGCTCAGAAAGCAACCCCCAAAACAGCCCAGAAAACGGCTTCGTTTTTTGCCGTTTTGGGGGCCATTTTTCAGCAGTCTAGCTCCCACAAAGACCGCCTGGCTGGTGCACATGTGCGTGCCGGAAACCAGAAGAGCAGCAAGTGTGCTAAAGGTTCGCCATCATGGTTCTAGATGAATTCTCTTCATCTAGACTTCATCTAAAGTCTCGGGATAAGTTTCAGTGCCACTGTATGACAGCCTACACACAGTCAGGGAACCCACATGGAACCCAAACAAAACACACAGGGGTTTCCACAGAGGGAAAGACATCGAAGACATCAATATGTAAGTTTTGATCGTGTGACAGAAGCCGCCATCTTGACTTCTTCTTCTTTTACTTTCTGCAGATGCTCCTGTCAGCATGTCTCTCCACTGCGATAGAGAAGCAACCTGCGAACCATTTTTTACCCAGATCTCCCAAATTTGCATCATCCAATTTGGATGGCAAACTCCTCTTTTTACACAACTTCCTAAAGTACCTTTTAGATAGCAACAGCTGTGTACTATATCCCCTTTTTTCAGGTTAATACACAATCCGTGTACATCTATGCAACTTGCCAGCATGCCTTTAACTCCTAGCTCTGCTAATTTTGAGGATATCACCCCCATCCTTTGCTGACTTTGGTTGCCCCCCTCCCCCCAAATTTCTGTTGTTCCTCTTCCCACTGCTGCATAAGTTGGCCAAATCATCCATCAGCCGGAGGAAAAATGTGTGCATTAACTCTATAGAATAAGGATGTTTTATCTGCCATTGTTGTTTTTGATTAACTGCCTCAGACATTTGGAGATGCAGCAAGTAAGTGACATTAGAAACAATGGGTAAATTCAAGTTCCTATTGGAAATGCCTTAGAGAGCCCAACAAAGCAGAAAAGGACAGCCCTCATCTGGCTGAGTTTGTGGAAGCTGGCCACATGGACCTTTCCGGAGTTGGTGTTGTGTCAACTCTTGCTGGGAGATACAGAGACTTAAAAGCAGCCATCATGTGTCTGGCCTGGAAGTCTTGTCAAGGTTGAATTGCTTTTCAGTTTGTGCTGAAATATCCAGCATACTAGATGGCAAGAGAAGATGCATACAGAATTTTTAACAGCACTACTTTGAATCAGAGCATTTCTCCAAGTAAACCGAGTAACATGACATTTTACTTAGAACTAAAGCAGTAGTGAGTTATTAAAGTCCAAGGACAGTTGTTATCCTCTATCGTTGCTGTCAAATCTGTCCCCCTCCCACAGCCACTGCATCCCATTTCCTACCCTAATATTTCCTTCTCATTGATTTGTTCCATGAGATATTTCTGAACCGGCTTCCCATCTATTGGAATTGTGATGTGTGACCTGGAAATGAGCTATGATGTGTGGGAGAGTAGAATGTTCCCACTTTTCTGGCAGTCGGCTGTTTTAAACTTCTGAGATAGGAAAGCCCACAATTTACTGAATCTATACCTACCAGTCAGTGGTGGGATTCAATTTTTTTACTACCAGTTCTATGGGTATGGCTTGGTGGGCGTGGCTTGATGGGCATGGCAGGGGAAGGATACTGTAAAATCTCCATTCCCTCCCCACTCCAGGGGAAGGATACTGCAAAATCCCCATTCCCTCCCAATCAGCTGGGACTTGGGAGGCAGAGAATAGATGGGAGCAGGGCCAGTCAGAGGAGGTATTTACCAGTTCTCCGAACTACTCAAAAATTTCCACTACTGGTTCTCCAGTACTGGTCAGAACCTACTGAATACCACCTCTGCTACCAGTATAAGTCAGTGGTGGGTTCCTAACCGGTTTACTACCAGTTTGCCGAGAGAGTGTTTTGCGTATGCCCTGCTTGCTTCATTCATCTGTGCTCCTGCCACACGTTGCTGCATATGCTCAGTTGACTGAAAGCTGTTCTATGGATGCGCAGAAACATGTCAGCAGCAGCAGAAGAGACCAGGGAACCGGTTCAGGGGCATGATGGCAGGCCTGGGTCGCTGCCGGTTCTGGCGACCCAGGCCGCCATACCACTGCTGGTTTGGCTGAACCAATCCGAACCAGTAGAAACCCATCTTGAACTGGTATAAGTTCAATGATCTTTTTAACAAAAATTAAATGGATTTAAACAAAATCAAATCCTGGTTTTTCAAAAACTGTTAAACAACAACAACAACGACAACAACAAAGGTAAAACTTAAAGTTTTGTATTTCATGAAGATCTCAAAGATACTGTCATGAACTTAATGTTTATTATTCTGCTTGCTATCATGGAGATGAAAGCCATATCCTCTCTCTGCACATACAGAGAAAAGGAAGTTAATGAATGGAAAAGTTGAGATGCTGCTGCAGTACTGCAGTTTAAAATGGTAAAAATGTCCTCCAAATATCCCCAGCAATTAATTGAAATAGAGCCGCTGCAGCTCCTAATCATCTCAGAAGCATCTTTAAGGTCATCAATCCATTTTGTGATGAAAATTAATATGAAAAAAAAAATTGGAGCACGCAATTGCTTTATGTAATAGGTACCTTCTAAAAAATAAAATCTATCTTGTTTTCTGATAATTGAAAAATTTCTATTCAGGGCCAAAGCATGGCAGACAAGCCTGCACTTTTATTAGTGATCGTGATTATAGACTCTTTTTAGACTAGGAAATAAACCATGGTTTTAATCATTGAATGGAATATTCCTCACTAGTGATAGGAATTATGATTAGATTGATTGTGATTGTAAATGAATCTGTCCTTCTGGAAAGCATAGCCAAGGGTAAAGGATGGAATATCATTAGTTCTAGAATCTTCTATTTCATAACCTTCTATTTTAGAATCTTCTCCAAGGAAAGTGAGGCAAAGATGGGTTCTGGTTGCTTCAGGCCATTTTTTTCCCCACAAGCTTGCCTTTCTCCTCCTGAATGGGGAGTAAATGCGATCAATATCTATGCTCTCATGAGGAGAACAGAGATTACTGTTATGCTTTTCCTTACTTTTCTTGACATTTTGTTAAGATTGGCCCAATATTTTTGACTGTGTTGTGGCCTGCCAGCAGCCAGCAGAGCTGGCAGCAAACCAGTGGTGGGTTTCAAAAATTGTTTGAACCTACTCTGTGGGTGTGGCCTCCTTTGTGGGAGTGGCTTGCCACCCATATGACTGGATGGGAGTGGCTTGCAGCCCATGTGACCGGATATGAAGATGCCGACGACACTTGTCAGAACCACCTTAAATTACCTCACACACAGCACTGGCATGCATAAGAATATGATGTCAACTTGTTTTTTAAAAGGCATCTTTGGTTTGCATTAAAACAACTTCAACACACACAATGTTCCGATTGCACCACAAACACAGTAGTCATCCTTACCTTTCACAGAGGCACTGAGTTTTATAAATATGAGCATGATAGTGTAGAATAATCATATCCAAGGACCAGTGGTGGGTTTCAAAATTTTTTGGGACCTCTTCTGTAGGTGTGGCCTGCTTTCCGGGTCCACTGGTGGAACCTCTTCTAACCGGTTCAGTAGATTTGACAAACCGGTTCTACCGAATAGGTGCGAACTGGTAGGAACCCACCTCTGCAGCAAACTCACCAGTCCTGGAGTCTGGGGAAGGCTCTGATAAGGGCTCTGCGTCAGAGGCAGAGATGGGGCCAGAGCCGTTTGACAGTTATCAGCTGCCTTCAGAGTCAGAGATCAGTGAGGCAGAAGAACAGCTGGAGCCTGTTCCCAATCTGTGCACATGCGCAGGGTTGCCAGACAAAGGGAACAGCAAAGGAACACGGGTCGACTTGGGAGTAAAGCCACAGGTGGACGGTGATTGTCCCCTCCCAGAGAGAATAAAAGAGGAGCGAAAGGCGAGCGGAGTTTTCAGGAGACAATTAGTTCATTCCTCCATTCTTGCCAAGTATTGTGGCGTCTGAAAGATATGGGCCTGGCCCAGGGGTGGATTTCTCGTCACCGGGGGCCGGCGGCGTCCTCGTGCACACGCGCGGTGCACACATGCGTACTAGCGTCTGCGCGACACTCCAGCTGCTCCTGGAGGATCGCGCAGGCGCTGTATGCGTCCTGCGCATGCGTGAAAGCGCAGAACTCGTCAAAACCAGGTAAGGACCGCGGGCGGGTGGGCGCACCCTTCGCCGTTCCCGGAAGTTACTTACTTCCGGGTTCGCCGACCAACTGGTTTGCAGGGACCGCCGCAAACCGGTTGAAACCCACCCCTGGCCTGGCCACTCTCCAAGCCTGATAAAGGTCTGATAAATTGTGAACTATCTTGAAAGACTGTGGAGCGGGACTTTGCTGGAGAGGAATTCACTGTAAATTAGAAGGGTTTATCGGGATGAGGACTCAGCTTTGTGCTGCTGGGGAAGCCTAGACCAGAACAGTCTGAGGAAAAATCTCCAGTGGTGCCTTCCCTTCAGCAAGATGGCACTGCAGAATCTCTTCTGCCCCACCTGGTCTGTGAAGCTCCTTGAGATAGTTTGTTCCATTTGCATGGATGCTACAAAACAAGGGCAGCCATCAGGGATGTGTTCCGGCTGCTACTACTGCTGGTTTGCTCAGGAACATGCCACCTGCGCGCTTGATGCACGCTACGCGTGCATGCGCAGTACTAAAAATGCTCCTGCACATGCACAGAAGCCAAAAACAATATGGCGGCATCTATGGCACTGCTGAACCAGTTCAGGGATGTGGCAGGCCTGGGCCGCTGCCAGTTCCGGCGACCCATGCTGCCAAGTTACTACCTGTTCGGCTGAACCAGTCCGAACTGGTAGGAGCACACCTCTGGCAGCATGTTGATGAAGTATGCTGAGAAAGGAATTGCATGTACAGTACTTTGAACTTTGGAAGCAGCATTTGGAGTGTGAAATGAGAGTGATCCCTGAAGCCCCAGCAGGTGCTGAGCGTACAAAAACCACTGAACAGGCTCACCATTGTGAGTTCCTGAAAACGGACCAAGGAATGCTGGCAGCTGAAGGGGCAGCTGCAATTTGCAAAGTCTTGGCGAAAGGCCCATCCCGGAGCGATGCCTTGATGTTAATGGGAAAAGAAAGGAAGAGAAGAAAAATCTTTGTGGCTTGTTGGCTTGTGGTTTGAGAACTGCTGTCGCAGATTGACATTTCGCGACACCCTTGCTAACCACAGGAAAAAACCTTTGCCATTTGGGAGGAATTCAGCACTTCTTGCCCATTTCAAGTTGGCTGAGCTCCTGTCCTTCGGCTCAGGAGGAATCAGAGGATTCAGCTGCAACTAGCAAACTGGAAAAGTTTTTTTAAAAAACTGCTTTTTCCTCACTGTTCTGCAGAGCCAAGAAAATCCTATTGCCAACCCTCTTTATCTCTCTATGGATGTCTAGCAGAGGTGGGTTCCTACCTATTCGGTCTGGTTCAGTAGTAACTCTGGAGGGCACATACCAGTTCTGTCCTTGGCGGCGCCATCTTGATTTTTCTGTTCTGCACATCTGCAGAACAATCTTCATTGAAAAAAAATGTAATTTTTATTCCTTTTCTAATGTTGTGTGCCTGCGCAGATCGTTTAAAGTGAAAATGTGCGTGTTTTAAGTCTGGCCTGTGCACGAGTGAAGCAAGTGCACACACACAAAATTTTTCGGCTGCCAAACTGGTAGTAATGGCGGCTGGAACCCACCCCTAGGCATTTGCCTAGGCATTTACAGAATGGAAAAAGATTTCATATCCCTGAAAAAAATAATAGCGGTATCTCTTATTGTGAGGATGAAGTTTGAGTCATTGCTGGAGGCCATCATTTCCGGCAAGTGGTGCCTTTAAAATCTGCAGTAAGAGACTATCGTGGCGGAAGTGGTTCTTTGAAGTGCTCCTGAGGCTAAGCCTGTTTTTATCTTTATATCAAAGTTAGGAAGCAAATAGGCTGTCAGTGCTACAGGAATAGCACACAGTGTGACGTCTTCTGCACAAAGCTTGCACTATCCCATTCAGTGAATTTACGACAGAGGAAAATAGTGCAGACAATCTTTTAATGTCTGACACTCGCTTGCATCCTCAAACATCTTTTTTTTTTTTGGTAACCTTATGGTTTACCCAAGGAGCTACTGATTCAGTTCTACAGAGGAATTATTGAATCTGTCATCTGTGCCTTTATAACTGTCTGGTTTGGCTCTGCAACCAAACAAGACAAAAACAGACTTCAACGGATAATCAGAATTGCAGAAAAAACAATTGCTACCAACCTGCCTTCTGTTGAGGATTTTCCATTGAGGATCTGTGTTCTGCATGACTCAAAAAAGAGGGCTGTGGAAATAACTACAGACTCCTCACATCCTGGACATAAATTATTTCAAGTTTTACCCTCAAAATGACACTATAGAGCACTACGCACCAGAACAAGTAGACACAAGGACAGTTTTTTTCCTGAATGCCATCACTCTGCTTAAAAACTAATTCCCACAACACTGTCAAATTACCTACTAAGACTATAATACCATTATTCTTCTCTTTCTTCCTAGTACCAGTCTCCTTCCTAGTTCCTATCTCTTCCCACTTATGATTATAACCATGTTGCTTGTATTTTTACAATTTAAATTGTTTTATTTGTTTTCTAGTATAATTTCATTGTTTATTAGTAACCTGTGACTATCACTAAGTGTTGTATCTTATGATTCTTGATGAAGGTATTCTATTTTATTTTTATTTTTATGTACATTGACAGCATCTGCACTAAAGACAAATTCCTTGTGTGTCCAATCACACTTGGCCAATAAAGAATTCTATTCTATTCTATATTCTAGTCAGAAGGACAGAACAGAGATTTTGGTGATGTCATTAGGAGCCTCCTTACAGCCAATCTTTGTACATATCTGTGAACAAGTAATGGGTCCTTCCAATTATCATCATCATTTCTCTTCACTTCATGTGGGTTTACCAATTACTGAGAGTAATATTGTAGAGTTATGTTTTTAAATTGAGTCTGAGGCTAATGAATAGCTCTTTTCTTGATGCAAAGTGTCTACAAATAATGACATTGACCCAGAAGTGTGAGTCCATGGGAAAATTTTGGGAGATGGATTCCTTCACTGAATCAGAACACATGAAATGTAGAAATGACTCCCGATTTTGGATATCTCCCTGTTCGTTTGCAACTTACTCCCTTCTTGCTTTAGTTCAGATTCTTTGAAGGCCATCCTATGGACACAAATACCTCCAACTTTGCTCTTCTGTTTGCTTGTTTCTGTTCAAACAAGAATGCTAAATTCTTCATTAAAAATTCCTATACTTTATCCTTCTCCTTCCAGATTTTCCCAGAACTCTTTTCAAAAAGAGCAATAAGACTTTTTTTCAAATAAAACTGTTGTGGATGCTAGCCAGTCTCTCCTGCCAAGATTGTCAGCTCACATTCATGGAAGATGCTCTGGATCATGTATAGATCACTGTCTGGTTTGTCTCTTATGAACATGAGTCTTATGAATGGCCATCAGCCATTCCAGATGGATGACCTGCCCTAAACAAACAAAAAAATGTTCCAGCAACCATCAAGATCGTTTTTTTTCCCCTCTACATAAATCTGCCCATTTCCCCCATGTAGCTTATGTGATGAATGGTTGAGAGAATTAGATACTTCTAGTCTAAAAGGGATTTTAGATTTTTTTTAGATTTTTTTTATTATTTATAGGCCGCCCTTTTCCCTGAGGGGACTCAGGGCGGCTTACAATTCATGGGAGGGGGTGTGCAAGACAAAAACATAAGACAGTATGTGAATAAAAAAATAAACAATAAAACACAACTTTCATTCAACATTCGGGTGGGGCGGATTAAATCTTTATCCCCAGGCCTGACGGGATAGCCAGATCTTAAGGGCTGTGCAGAAGGTCTGGACGGTGGTGAGGGTGCGAATTGCCACGGGGAGATCGTTCCAAAGGGTCGGAGCTACTACTGAAAAGGCTCTCCTCCGCGTAGTCGCCAGTCGGCACTGACTGGCGGATGGAACTCGGAGGAGGCCTAATCTGTGCGATCTAATAGGTCGAAGGGAGGTAATTGGCAGGAGGCGGTCTCTCAAGTACTCAGATCCACTACCATGGAGGGCTTTATGGGTGGTAAGTAGCACCTTGAAGCGCACCCAGAGACCAATAGGTAGCCAGCGCAGCTCGCGGAGGATAGGTGTTATGTGGGCGAACCGCGGTGCGCCCACAATCACTCGCGCGGCCGCATTCTGGACTAGCTGAAGTCGCCGGATGCTCTTCAAGGGCAGCCCCATGTAGAGCACATTGCAGTATTCCAGCCTAGAGGTGGATGAGGTGGCTTATTGGCCAAGACCTTGAGCTTGTCGATCATAAGGTCAGCAGTTCATTGATTTGAATCCCTAGCACCGCATAACAGAGTAAGCTCCCGTTATTTGTCCCAGCTTCTGCCAACCTAGCAGTTCAAAAGCACATAAAAAATGCAAGTAGACAAATAGGGACTAATTTGGTGGGAAGGTGACAGTGTTTTGTGCACCTTCGGCATTGAGTCATGCCAGCCATATGACCACTGAGACCTCTTGGGACAGTGCTGGCTCTTCGGCTTTGAACGGAGATGAGTGTTGCCCCTAGAACCGGAAATGACTAGCACGCATGTGCAGGGGAACCTTTACTTTTATCTTAGTCTAAAGAAGATAAGGACTAGGGGTGATATGATAGAAGTCTTCCAGTACTTGAGGTGCTGTCAAGAGAGACAACTTATTCTTCAATGTATCAAAGAGCAAGATAAGCAATGGGTGGAAGATCATTAAAGAGACACCCAATCTAGAACTAAGGACAAAATTCCTGACAATGAGAAGAAACAGTGGAATGGCTTGCCTTCAGAAGTTCTGGATGCTCCATCATTAGAGCTTCCAAGAAGAGATTGAACAGCCATTTATTCAGAATGGTATGGGGTCTCCTGCTTGGACAGGGGTTGGATTAGAAGACCTCCAAGACCCCTTCCAACCCTGTTATCATATCTTCTAATGTAAACTGTAGCTGTTCCTAGATGACCAAGGCCTCATTTCTATCTTGATGGCATTCACATGCTATTGTTTTAGAAAGAACACATAAAAAGGGATGCAAGCTTTTTGAAACCTTAACTGCTGCATCCCAAAGAAACACATATGTGTATACACACCAGTGGTGGTATTCAGCAGGTTATGACCAGTTCTGGAGAACCAGTAGCGGAAATTTTGAATAGTTCGGAGAACCAGTAGTGGAAATTTTCAGTAGTTCAGAGATGCACCAGTTGCGTACCTACCTGAACCGGGAGGCCCTCACAACAGTCACTCGCGCCCTTGTGACCTCTAGACTGGACTACTGCAACGTGCTCTACATGGGGCAGCCCTTGAAGAGCATTCGGCGACTTCAGCTTGTCCAGAATGCAGCCGCGCGAGCGATCGTGGGTGCACCTCGGTTCACCCACGTAACACCTATCCTCCGCGAGCTGCACTGGCTGCCTATTGGTCTCCGGATACACTTCAAGGCGCTAGTCGTCACTTACAAAGCCCTTCATGGTATTGGACCTGGGTACTTGAGAGACCGCCTGCTGCCAATTACCTCCACCAGACCAATTAGATCCCACAGAGTGGGCCTCCTCTGAATTCCATCCGCCGGCCAGTGTCGACTGGCGACTACCCGGAGGAGGGCCTTCTCTGTGGCTGCTCCGACCCTCTGGAACGAACTTCCCGTGGAGATTCGCACCCTCACCACCCTCCAGGCCTTCCGCAAAGCCCTTAAAACCTGGCTGTTCCGACAGGCCTGGGGCTAAACAACCGTTGCCCCTATCTCGAATGGTATGATTGTTGCGCTTTTAAATTGTGTATTGTTTTGTGTTGGTGTCAAACTGTTTGTATCCCCTTTCCCTTGCTCAACCTGTGAGCCGCCCTGAGTCCCCCTCGGGGAAAAGGGCGGCATACAAATGAAATAAATGAAATGAAAAATGAATGAACTGGTAAATACCACCTCTGACTGGCCCCACCCCGATATATTCTCTGCCTCCCGAGTCCCAGCTGATGTGGTGGAAATAGGGATTTTGCAGTATCCTTCCCCTGTCATGTCCACCAAGCCACGCCCCCCCCCCAAGCCATGCCCACAGAACCGGCAGTACAAATTTTTGAATCCCACCAGATACACATCCGCAGTTGTGACAGAGCAAAAAACCAAGAGAGTCACTTTTTCTACAAAGGTTTTCATTAAGATGGAATCACCTGCTGACTAGCCAAGGGTATATGGAGCAAGAATCCAAAACATTATGCAGAAAGGCAAGAGAGCAACTTTCTGTATGGGTTCCGTTAGCATTGAAAAAAATATTAATATTAATTAAATATTAATAAGTTCCATTCCTCATTGTCCAAGGGGGCCAACTAGTTTAACCTGGGGCTGCAAAAACCAAGTCATTGCATCTTCATTAAACAGGGCATTTTCTTCATTAAATTGTTTGTTTGCTTGTTTGTTTATTGGATTTTTATGCCGCCCTTCTCCCAAAGGACTCAGGGTGGAGTACAACATTAAAAAAAACCACATATTACGTATTACAAAACTTAAAAATTTACATATGGGAGAAACTGTGATGGATTCAACCAGTGAACCAGTGTCCACAAAATTGTGCACTGTAATACATTTGGTTCCAACGTCCTTTTCTGCTTTCTCCCATTCATAAACGAGTTTTGTAAATTAGACAGAACATGTAGGCAGAATTGTATAATGGCTTGTGGAAAGGATTTTTGGAGAGAAGAGGAAGAGCCACTGACTAGACAACAATCAGATGAGAGGCAGCAAAATCTCCAGAAGGAATGTGGGCATGGCAAACATCTCGGAAGGGACCCTCCTTCCTTACTTGGGCTATAATGGCTGTGGTGGGATTCAGCCAGTTCACACCTATCCGAAAGAACCGGTTGTTAACTTTCTAAGCAGTTCGGAGGACCGATTGTTGGAAGAAATTTTATTTTGTTTTTTTTTTCCACTTTACAGGGCTAATCCTGAAAGGAAGGCAGGAAGGAAACATTCTGGTGTTGTTTCTAGCCTAATCTTTATTAGACGCTGCTTACAGAAACCGCCTCTCCGGCTAAACCTTATTACATTATAACAGCTAAGGTTAAGTGCCCATCAACGTGAGTGACATTGAGTTGGCACATGACCAGAGCCACGCCTAGCCAGCTGGTCATTAGGGCAGAGAACCAGTTGTTAAATTATTTGAATCCCACCACTGTATAAAGGTGAAACAGATGTATTTTCTGACTTGTGAGATTCCATTTGTGTAACTTTACATTAAAGATAAGCTTGTGTGCTTCTTGTCTGAATTATCTTTCTTTAACTTGAGAGTTTATCATGAAGTGTATACAGTCTAAATCCATGACAGTCTCATCCATTTTCTTCATACAATAATATAATACAATACAATACAATAGCAGAGTTGGAAGGGACCTTGGAGATCTTCTAGTCCAACCCTCTGCCAAGGATGGAAACCCTATACCATTCCAGACAAATGGCTATCCAACATCTTCTTAAAGACTTCCAGTGTTGGGGCATTCACAACTTATGGAGGCAAGCCGTTCCACTGATTAATTGTTCTAACTGTCAGGAAATTTCTCCTATGTTGCTTCTCTCCTTGATTAGTTTCCACCCATTGCTTCTTTAGAACAACCCTCAGGTGCTTTGGAGAATAGTTTGACTCCCTCTTCTTTGTGGCAACCCCTGAGATATTGGAACACTGCTATCATCTCTCCCCAAGTCCTTTTCATTAAACTAGACATACCCAGTTCCTGCAACTGTTCTTCATGTTCTAGTCTCCAGTCCCCTAATCATCTTTGTTGCTCTTCTCTGCACTCTTTCTAGAGTATCCACATCTTTTCTACATCATGGCGACCAAAACTGAATGCAGTATTCCAAGTGTGGCCTTACCAAGGCATTATAAAGTGGTATTAACACTTCATGTGATCTTGATTCTAGCCCTCTGTTTATGCAGCCTAGAACTGTGTTGTCTTTTTTGGCAGCTGCTGCACACTGCTGGCTCATATTTAAATTGTTGTCCACTAGGACTCCAAGATCCCTCTCACAGTTACTACTATTGAGCAAAGTACCACCTATACTGTACCTGTGCATTTAGTTTTTCTTGCCTAAATGTAGAACCTTACTCTTTTCACCATTGAATTTCATTTTATTAGATAGTGCCCAATGTTGAGGTTTGTCAAGATCCTTCTGTATCTTAAGCCTGTCTTCTTGAGTGTTGGCTATTCCTGCCAGCTTTGTGTCATCTGCAAATTTGACGAGTTCCCCATTTATTCCCTCATCCAAATCATTGATGAAGATGTTGAAAAGTACTGGGCCTAAAACAGAGCCTTGGGGTACTCCACTGCATACTTCCTTCCATGTAGATACAGTTCCATTGAGGACTACACGTTGAGTGCGGTTGGTCAGCCAGATACGAATCCATATGGTGGTGATGCTGTCCAACCAAATTCTTCTACTTTATCTAGTAGTAGGTTATGGTCTACCTTATCAAATGCCTTACTGAAGTCCAAGTAAACTATATCGACGGCATTCCTCTGGTCCACTAATTTTGTCACTTTGTCAAAGAATGCAATAAGATTAGTCTGGCGTGATCTGTTTTTGACAAACCCATGCTGGCTTGTGGCTATTACTTTGTTTACTTCTAGGTGTTTGCTAATTCGTTGCTTGATTATCTTTTCCAGAATCTTTCCTGGTATTGCGGTCAGGCTGATAGGTCTATAGTTTCCTGGATCTATTTTTCCCCCTTTTTTGAAGATGGGAACCACATCAGCTCTTCTCCAGTCCTCTGGCAGTTCCACAGTGCTCCAGGATCTCTGAAAGATATAGTTCAGTGGTTCTGAGATCTCATCTGTCAGTTCCTTCAGAACCATGGGGTGTAATCCGCCTGGTCCTGGTGATTTGAACTTGTCTAGTGTAGACAGGTGCTCACTTATCATTTCACATTCAACCCTCTCATCCACCTTGTATTTGTTTCAACACCACGACACCAACAAAAGTGAAAACATAGAGAGAATGGTGTTTATAAATGTTTATTCCTTTTTTTAAAAAATATTGTCATATTTCCTTTCTTGGACTGGTGTATGTGTGCACTTGTTTCCTTAGCTTAAGTAAGTCGTTAAAGTAAGTAAGTAAAATATTAGGCAGACACCACAAAGGTGAAATCGAGTTTTCCAGGAGCCATAGAGAAGCAGCACAAGAATGTCACAGCTGGGTGATAAGGAAGAAAAACTCTAGGAACAGAAAAATCAGAGGCAAGATCCTGCCAAAGTTTAGCCTTTTTAAAAACATCCCATCAAGGGTTTCCGATGGGTAGATTTAAAAGTTAAGTTTCCCAAAGGAAGCACATAAGTGATGAACTTTGCAGGATCGTGCCCACAGCGTCCCAGCACCCGTTATACACGTACATACATTCTAACACTTGGTTTTGTATTCAACATCTAGAATTATCAAGATACAATTATAGCACTTAAATATACAAACTGAAATTGAAGCACACAAACACGATCGTCGTTAACTCTAAAATTCAGAAGTTATTATTGCACATCAGACTTGTAAAATAGGTTCTCCCAGGCTACAGGCAAATTTGTTGCTCCCCAGCGTTCTGGTTTATTAAGCATATAACGTTCTTTTTCTTTTAAAGAAAAAAGAAAAAGAAAAGCAACACTCATAACACTAGAATAGTTATCTGTAGGTGGTTTTTTTTTTAAATGCACTCTTTGTCCATTAATACTGAATATGAAAGAGAAAGGATTAATGGCATAAACAGATTTATGTTTAGAATAGTCATCTTCAGTTTTAAGCTCCAGATGTTAGACTCCCCTTGCCCATAATCTGTCAGCAAAACCCCTTGATTATTATATTGGTTTGCATTATAAGGAGTCACAAGTGGATGGTACCAGTTTGGCAAGATTCTTGTTTTGTGTTTTTTTTAATGAGCAAACTGGGAATCCCACAATAAAATAGGTAGACACCTTAACTTTCAACATGGCAGCAAGGAGATATGTATGTGTTTCTCTAGGGAACGGATTTAATAAAGCACCACAATAATACCCTAACTGGGGAAATTCACTCAGAAAAGCCAATTTGTGGATCTCACAATCAATGAGACTGAAATTGGGGCAAAACCACATTTCAAAAGTCTACTTTGGAAAGTTGAAGTCAGGTTGGTCAAGTCACTACTGGATTGGAGTCCCTACTGTGTGTTGTCTCTCTTCAGCTGCCAAGCCTTTTGAATTGCCCTGACTTCCAGCTCGACGATTGGAGCTCTGCAGAGCAAGGGGGAAATGGCTGATTTTCTCATTGGAGGGAATTTTTGCTTCAGTCCCTCCTCCCAACTTCAGACACGCCACTCAAGTACTTTGTACTGTTTATCCAGAGTCACGTTAACATGAGTTGAGTCTTGACTCCCTCAGGAGATTGGTGGCTGGAGAACTTCACTGCCTACCCATAACAGCCCAAGCCAAGCAAATAAAGATGAAACTAATGAGATGTCTCTTTTCTTCTGACTGGCATGAAGAAAAATAGCCATTTTTATGGCTGTGGTTGCTGTACAACCAACAGCTTGAGGGAGTAGTGATTTTCGTTCGTTGCCAAGGTATTGAGTCTGCACAAGGGAAGATGATGGCGGACCGTCTTTAAAACAACCTTAGTGGGATTTGGGAAGGAAAAGGGTAGTATGTAACTGCTCTGAATTGGCTACTACCATTTTTAATGTTGATTGCAGCATGCAGCCATAACCTAATCCCATAGCTGTGGAACCAAATCAATGCTGGACCGAGACACATAAAATAATTCTCAACTGGCTTTGAAAACCACTATCATATTTTTACTAAGAAAACTATAATCACCAGCAATCAAATTCAAACTTTAGTTTTTTACTTCAACCATTCCTGGAAGAAAGCGTACAGAGGATGATTATCTCCTAATATCCCACCGAGGAGAGCAGCTGTAATTTCATTTCTCCATTTCATGCTTGCAATGCCTTTTTCCCCTTGACTGTGAAACTGTTCAGGTACATCATTCCCTTCCTCAAACTATCTACGAGAGATGCAAATGAAAGGAAAATAGTCCTTGCACACATGGAAGGAAGAAGAAAGCAATCTCTATTCAGTAATTTAATGGAAGCTAATTTAATGTATTCTGACCTAATGTTCCAGCAGAACCAACTTTTCACCCAGTTAAGTGCTAGCTGAGCTGTTTCTTGATATGTCTCATAATTCAAAGGTGGGGGGGGAAGTTGGGAAAAATAACCAGAGAAGTTTAATTCTTATAGTTCGGAATGTAGAAAATAGAACATTAAGACCAAAACTATAGGGACTTTTCACTCGTGTTACGAAGAGTAGATTAGCTTTGCTACTGAATATGTGCTCAATGGGAAGCTGAAAGCAATCATAGTTCCTTCATAAAACTACCTCTAAGATAAACATGGTTTGAGAACATGCTACCGACACATACTACATTCACGCCTACAGGTATTTGTCTAAAATTGTAAATATCCTAAGGGCAAATCTCAGAAAGCATTAATTCAGCAGGCCACTCAGTCAGTTGTGCTAAGTTTACAATTTCGGCCGGTAGATTAAAGTTTTGCTCTTCTTTATTTGCATTGTAGTCATTTAGATGCGTATGATCTCTGATAATCCCATTGCCTTGCATTTAGAAGGAACTGTTGATTATTCTGGTTTCAAAAAAAGAATAGAAATGTATAAACTGGTTTTCCAAGACCCCCAATATCTCCAACTCTGGTTGAAACTAACCATACAATAAGATGCTTTCCTTGACCAATCTTTCTAGTTCCGTTAGTACAAAGATGTCAAATACAGTGGATTTGCGACCTAATACGCTATACCCTAGAGTTAGATGTGGTGCTCAGAGGAGAGCGATGATGATATCCTGGCCTATTTTGCTTGCCTCAGCAAAGGTAATTTTTATTTTTGAAAATGAGCTGAGATATGGTATTGAAGTGCCAAGCTGCTTCGATACAGTAGCTTATCCTTATGAAAAATAATAGTAGTGATGGATGAGAGCATCATGGACCACAGAGCTGTAGAAAAGGGGTTAAGAGTGAGGGAACTAAAGATTCCCTCCTTATTTACAAGTTGGAACAAGTATTCTATTGTTTCAGAATGTGTGGTAAACTAATGAACCTTAATTAACCACGTTTCGCTTCATATAGGCTCTTTGTATGATGGTTCATTAGAAGCAGAAATTCTGACTCAAAAGTCTGCCTTCAAAATCTGAGGCCTTATTTGGAGAAAAACATCCAAACTTTACCACAGAGTATCTATACAGGGAAAAGCTGAGGCCGGCTGATTTGAGGGATGGAATCGATTCATCTCTTTTTTTTAAACCCATGCCCACCCAGAGGTAAAAGGTTGCTTGGAAATGCATGGGTGCCAGTGATGGGTTCCAGGTGGTACGGCCCAGTATGACCGTACCGGTAGTAGCTGGGAGTAGTACCGGTACAGTGGCTCATTTGACCCACCTGCCCGCCCGTGTTCCATAGCTGTTTATAAAGCAATTGGCCAATTGCACGCATGCGCATAGTGTGCGACACCTGTGCAATCTCCGCCGAGCAGCTGGGTGTTGCAGGGTGGTGGCATGCGCATGTGTGCCCGACTAGGATACCTGGCCTCGTGCGCAGCATACTGGTTGCGACAGGATCCGGAACCCACCACTGGTGGGTGCATGTGTCAAGAAACTCAAGATGGAGTTTGCAACTGTGGGATCGAAGCCTATCTTTTGTACATTCAACAAATGTAGAAAAAGGGTGGGACTTTGGTCACAAAGTTTTGGACCCCATCTGTCTTCTTTGAACCCTCTGGAAAATGTCCAAGAGTAAAAGACTCTGGGTGGGTCTTGATTAAGGATTAAGATTTCATGAGGAAAAAAATGTTACTAATAAAAAATGCTTTCATCTGTCCAAATGTTACCCTTTCTAAATTTATCTGACTTCATGGCATGACAAAACCGCGCTCGACTAAAGTGCGCCAGATTAAACCGCGTCGCTGACATCATCAACAGGGCGACAACAGCGAGCGCGGAGAAAGAAGGGCACTTTAAATAGCGCTTTGAAAGCAAGCCGATTCAAGTTAAGGTAAGGGTTAGGTTTAGGGTTAGGTTTAGGGTTAGGTTTACGGTTAGGGTTAGGTTTAGGTTTAGGTTTAGGTTTAGGGTTAGGGTTAGGGTTAGGTTTAGGGTTAGGTTTAGGGTTAGGGTTAGGATAAGGGTTAGGGTTAGGGTTACGTTAAGGGTTAGGATTAGGTTTAGGGTTAGGTTAAGGGTTAGGTTTAGAGTTAGGGTTAGGGTTAGGTTAAGGGTTAGGTTTAGGGTTAGGTTTAGGATTAGGTTTAGGTTTAGGGGTTAATTTTAGGTTTAGCGTTTACAGCGTGCTTCTGTCTCCGCGCTGTTGTCGCCCTGTGATGACGTCAGCTACGCCGTTTCATCAAGCGCCCTTTAGTCGAACGTGGTTTTGTGGTGGAACCATCTGACTTGTGTTAGGAAATCACATCGCAACTCTGGATGGTTCTGCATTCATATCCCCTTGTCAAGGTGAACCAACATGGCTCCTTTGAGCTTCTTTTTTGGAGGTCTTTAGGGATATTATTGTTTTTTGCTTCAGTCACACAGCAATGAATTGCCTGAAAACGCAAAGCAAATAATGGGTTTCTTTTAAGGTAAAATTAAGATGGGAGCTAAGCAACCTTTTTCTTCTTCTTTTTTTGGTTAATAGACTTCAAAGCAATTTCAGAGAAATCTCACTGGAGGGGGGTTTCGTCTCAAAGAGATGAAAGCAGCATCCTACTGTCTATGTTTCACAAAGCAGTTCCCCCCCCCCGCCTTTTCTTCCTTTGTTATTTATGCTCTTCAAGGTAAATGAATAATTATGTTTTTGATAATGAAAATTTACAAAACCTGTGAGGAAAGGCTTAAAGGTTGGAGAGAAGTGTTACCAGCAGAGTTGAGTGCTTCCTTGTTCCCAGATAACCTTCAATTATCTGAAGGGAAATCAACAAACAATTGTTGGTAGGTAGCCACAGAATCTTCAAAAGCTGACAAGCAAGTCTAAATGGCAAGACTGGTTAACAAAATTAACTGGTCTTAATTGAAGTTAACTGGGTTAATTAGTTAACAGAGACAAGATGCTGCTTTTGTCTTACTTACAGAAGTGGCCAAAATTGTGGAAACCTTTTGGGAAAAGTCAATTTTTGAGGTTCGATGGCTAATAACACCACTTTCATTTTTGGAGTAGTACCATAAAGGTATATGCCAATGGAAAGATAATTTAATCAAGAATGTAATGCATCAAAGTTTGTTCAATTATATGTATTCTATGAAAAGCTATAGCCAAATATAGCCAGCAATAAAACCCAGTTAATAGAAGGAATCATTCAATCTTGGTTTCACGTTATAACAGCTGCAGAACTAAAAGACTTGGTTCATTCCATGGGAAGATGTTGTAAGACCGTAATTCATGCTAAAGGCTACCCAACTAAGTATTAACTGACATAGGGATAATTTGTGTATATCTCATTTTTTCTGTTTTTCACTTTTCTTTATAACTGCTATTCTAATAGCAAATCCTTCATAAAAATTATTGCATTACATACTTGATTAAATTATCTTTCCATTGATATATAATTTTATGGTACTACTCCAAACGAAAGTGGTGTTATTAGCCATCAAGCCTCAAAAATACTGTACATTTTTCCCAAAAGGTTTCCACAATTTTGGCCACTACTGTACCTCTACCAAGCATCATTTGAGATAGGCTACCCTCAACAACAGAGTGTATTTTAGTGTGGAAAAAATGTATGTACAATTCCTTAAACATATATAGCTGTGAAGTGCAAACCTGGACCCATCCACACTCATATCACCTGCAGAGATGGAAGGAAAGGCCATGACTAAAAACCAAGGAAGACAAGTTCAACGCAGCACGTGAATACAGACTAAAAAGATCTTAGATGGGTGGGAAAGCATTGGAGGACACAAAAATTGCAACCATCAATGACACCTCCCTCCTCCCCAGAGATCAATGACTGAAGTAACTTTTCCTGCTAGGAAGGGGTCAAAACAAGCCTTGTTCAGCTGTGATCTACTCTTCTTTCATGAGAAAAGATCAAGAAACACATGAAGACAGGACCGTGAAGTGTGCGCGGGTGTGGGTGTGTGAGAACTGGAAGAGGAGGAGTAAATTTGAGGAAGATAAGAGAATTCAATACAGCAAGGCTCATTTATTATCACAGCTGGACTACATAAGAAATCTGTTATGGAGGTGGGTGAACGTACTGGGAAGTGAGGCTGCTTAAAATCCCATGATTTGTTTAATGTGCTTGCACACTGTCCTGAAGGGTTCAGCCAGAAGCTCAGTATCTACATAAATGTTGGGGTACTTGATGTAAGCCAAACTGCCTACCCTCTTCTCAGTGTGCACTCACACATACTCATGCACTCCAGCACTCAAACCTTTTTTCATGCCACTCAAGGATATGCATGCCCAGCTACAACTTGGACAGGATTGCAATACAGGTGTTCAAATACTTGCAAGCATCCATGCTCACAAACAGGGTGAGCATGTCCAAATGAGGGGGAGTGGAGAAATGATTGGGCTTGCCGGGATTAAAATGCCTGACATTCCACTAATCAAGAAAATGATAATATTATTCCCCCCCCCAGATGTTTCCCACTGACTAATTTTTGAAAAACAATGCCTAATTGATTTGAAAGAAGAAGAAGAAGAGAGAAAAACGATTTCAGGATACGGAATAGAATTATCATTATCATTTTCATCATTAGCTAAAGCACATGCTCATTTTTTTTAATGGATAATGCAATTTTGTATTTATTCCTGTAGGGGATGCCTAATGGGTTTCTTCTCCTATGTTGTTAGAAGAGACTTGTACTGCAGAATGTAGAAGGAGAACAGTGAGTTCCAGTTAGATACAGATTTCCTGTACCCAAGGCACAGAGCAATAAAATAACAAAGCTACTGAGATACCTGTCTCCACCATACCTTTTATCATGGGAAACCATTTCTTGCCATTGCAGTATCTAGTCTGCCGATTTCTTTTCCACAACTAATTGCTTTATTCTTTTAACTGATGTTCTCAGCAATCTCCCCTTGCCTTTCCATCGGGATGTCGAGATGACTGAAAAAGCCCTTTATTCTACAGCACTAGCTAGCACATCAACTACATTAGAAGCAAATACAGACACATTTGGAAGCTCTCCTAACCAGGAAGCATAAGTCCAGAAAAGGTGATCATACATTAACTCGGTGCATGGAAAGTTCAATCGTCCAGGGGAACTATTCCAAGATTTTGGAAAACCTATCTAGAAATGACTGCTGTGGAACTATATTTGTAAATAGCAATGCATTAGCTGTCCTTCTTCAATAAGGTCCTAGATCTAAATGTCTAGTTACAGGAGAGTGGATTGTTCCTGATTTCTGAGACAAATTCTGGTGATCTACTACAATGAAGACTCACAAATGATTGGCAGATTGCTTGGCAAGCATTTGGACAGGACATCTACTGCAGGATATTGCTAGGCACCATAGCCAGAGCGATGGAAGGAGACAGTTGTGTTTTCTCATATCTTTTGAGCCTGGTTAGGAACTGAAATGTGTCATGGGTCATTAATTTTTAAAAAAATGTAATATTAACAAAAGATTCTCTGGAACCTACAGTGCAGAGTACTTCCCCCCACCCCTTTTGCTCGGCTATAGCTTTGATCTCTGGTTAGCTGGGAAGAAAGAGATGATCTCCACAGCCACCATAAAGAGAATGGACCCACCCAGGCAAGTGTACATACATTCACACATACACGCACTCCCACATTCTGCCATAGTTAGTTACATTCAACTGTGTTTCCTGATCATCTTGTTCAGTTGTTCCTCTCCATTCAGTGTTGACTGCTACCTCCCAGCCCTACAGCCTTCATCCTGGCCAAACAGTGCCCCTTGGTGACATCTACCAAATATAGCCTCCATCATCTGCTTCTCCCTCTTCTTCTTCTTCAGCTTCCTCGCCGGCTTCCTCTGTCTCCTTCTCTTCCTCATCTTCCCATCCGACACCACTCCCAAAGTCCCCTGAGAATCCAACAATGTCATCTATAGAAACAAGAACAAATCGGTTAAATGTTGGAAATGGAAACAGACACCAGACTCATACTACCATATGTAATGGACACGCCCTAAAGCCAAAAAATACTGGAAGAAAATATATGCATGGCTGGAAAATATGATAGGACAACAAATAGAACTGAAACCTGAGACATTTTTGTTGGGCATGCTTCCAGGAAATTATAACACATATTTGGTTCTACACATCCTAACAGCAGCTAGGATTGCATATGCACAATGTTGGAAAAACCCAGAAACCCCTGCAGACGATATTATAATCAAAAAAAATCTGGAATGTGCAGAGATGGATAGGTTAACCTTAAAAAATAAAGGAAAAGAAGATTTGGACTATTTAATAACATGGGAACTATTCTATAAATGGTTAAATGACAGATATTGAAGTTAGAGGAGAGGAATTACCGTATTTTTTCAAAGTATAAGGTGCGCCTAGCTTTTGGGGAGGAAAACAAGGGAAAACAAATCTGCCTCCCAGCAATTTGCCTCCTGGCAGCAAACAGCAACTGTTTGTGGTGTTACATTTCAGACTATACTTTTACAGATGCTGTTAAAATTGATGTGGCTTTCTGGAAGCATACATTATTCTCTGCTATTCCAAAGAAGATACAATAGCACTGGGCCTCTTCAGATCAAGCATTTATTTTAAAAAGCTTCTTCATTTTGCTAAGTTGTATAGAACAATAATAAAGCAGTCTTTAAAAAATAAGTCTAATAATTTGAACCTTCTATAGGCATTTATAGTTATTGACTTACCTTCTTGCAGCAAACAGCAAACATCCTGTTTCAGTTTAGCCTGATTAGAAGGGGGAAACTATCTTCTTCTGCCTCCCAGCAATTTGCCTCCTTGCAGCAAACAGCCTGTTTCACTTTTAATTTCAATTTCTGCAGGGGCCTCCCAATGATCGCTGCAGGGATTGCCATAGGCTATTGCCACCCCTGCAAGCCCCATTTTCTCTGTTTGCTACAGGGAGATAAATTGCTGGGAGTCAGAGGCCAAAGGGTGGGGGCTGGTGGGTTATTCAGTGTGTAAGATGCACCCAAATTTTCACCTTCTTTTAGGGGGATAAAAGGTGTGTCTTATACTCTGAAAAATATGGTAGGTGAAATATGGTTTATAGGAGAAAGAAACTGTTATATAATCAATATCACAATGGAAGACAATAATACAACTGATATTATTACATATTTGTTTATATATTACAGTATATTTGTTTATATATGCTGTATATCATATATGTATGAATGATCATAATGATGATGATGTTTGTATGCTTGTATGTTAACACCTTGGGCACCTAGAGAGCACACTGCTCAACACAGAGAGGAAATGTATGATATAAAACAATGAAAAATATTTAAAAAAAGAGAGAAAGAAACAAAAGCAAGGGAAATGCAGTTGGAGAGGAACATTTCCCAATTCTCCAATAATGGGGAATATATTCTGAATTGCTGGGTTTCTGGCAGAAACATCTGCAAGTAGGAAACCAACCCCAGGGAGCACTGACAGCCCTTCTCCTAATTCTAGGTTTTCTAGGAAAGAGATAATTTATATTCTTCAATATTAGTTTCAAAGATTTTGGCAGCTGTTTCAGAATGCAAATTTTTACAATACAGGTATAATCCTCAACTTAGAACTGTGTGTTTAGTGGCTTGGTGGTGCAATGGTTAGAATGGAGTACTGCAGGCTACTTCTGCTGGCTGCAATTTGGCAGACTGAATCTCAATAGGCTCAAGGTTGACTCAGCCTTCCATCCTTCCGAGGTTGGTAAAATGAGGACCCAGATTGTTGTGGGCAAGAGATTGACTCAATAAACTGCTTAGAGAGAGCTGTAAAGTTCTATATAAGTCTAAGTGCTATTGCTATTATGACGACACTGTGAAAAAAATATTATGACTGTTTTTCATACTTAACAACCATTGCAGGATCCCCATGGTCATGTGATCAAAATTCAGATGCTTGGCAATCCACTCACATCTATGACAATTGCCACATCCTGGGTTACGTGGTCACCTTTTTTTTTTATTTAATCAATTTCATATATACATTCACAATTATATGATCTCATAACTGTTATTAATAATATGTATTTATAACAATTTTTCCCTACTGTTGACAATATACTTGAAGATTGCTTTTTTATCATCCCATAGATCCATCTTATCTTACAACGGTCCTACTTCTTCTTCCCTCCCTCCCTCTTTCCTTCCCTCGTTTCTTCTCTCCTACTCCCCTTCCTTCCCTCCCTCCTTCCCCTTCCCTCCTTCTCTCCTTCCCTCCTTCCTTCCCTCCTTTCTTTTCTCCTTCTCTCCTTCCTTTCCCCCTTCCTTTCCTCCTTCCTTCCCCCCTTCCTTCTCTCCTACATTCCCTCCTTCCTTCCCTCCTTCCTTCCCTCCTTCCTTCCCTCCTTCCTTCCCTCCTTTCTTTTCTCCTTCCTTTTCCCCTTCCTTTCCTCCTTCCTTCCCCCCTTCCTTCTCTCCTACATTCCCTCCTTCCTTCCCTCCTTCCTTCCCTCCTTTCTTCTCTCCTTCCTTCCCTCCTTCCTTCCCTCCTTTCTTCTCTCCTTCCTTCCCTCACCTTTTTATAACCTTCGGGCACGCAAAGTCAATGCGGAAGCCAGTTTCACTTAACAATCATGTTGCTAAATTAAGAACTGCAGCAATCCACTTAACAACGGTGGCAAGAAAGGTTGTAAAATGGAGCCAGACTCACTTAACAAATGTTTCACTTAGCCACAGAAATTTGGGCCTCTATTGTGGTCTACGTCGAGGACTACCTGAACTGCCAAAATTGAACCACGGAGAGCTCTTTCATTCTTTCAAAATCATTTTGCCACAGTCGGATATTAATGTGGGATAATGGCATTGATGGGCCTTAAAATTGCCCTGCCAGGTGTGCAGAGATATTCAAATAAAATCAACCTTTATTATAGTCATTAACCATCACAGGGTAAGATTCTTTTACGTTTGGATCCCAAGATGCTAAAGAGTTGCACTATTTATACCTGTTTTTTTCTCATCTTGCCTAATATCCCTGTTCAAAACTTCCAGCACCGATATAAACAACAAGGGGGATATGGAGCATTATTGCCTTACACCCTTCTGAATTTCACATGGTTTAGTTACCGCATTTTTCAGAGCATAAGACGCACCTTTCGCACCGCTAAAAGAGCGTGGAAACATTGGTGCGTCTTATACACCAAATACAGCCATTTTGGGCCTTCTGAAACCCTGCCCTTGCATTCCATTTTTGCGAAAAATGGGCCAAAACTGGTTTACATAAACTGGCTCTCTGGTTACACCCTTATTACATTGAAACAGCTAAGGCAAAGTGGCCATTGACGTGAGTGTTGTTGAGTTGGCCACGCCCACACAGTCACATGACCACTGAGCCACGCCTGCCCAGCTGGTCATTAGGGCAGAGAACCAATTGTTACATTATTTGAATCCCACTACTGGAAGGGTGAAAAACAGTCACAAGTCATTTTTTTCAGTGACATGCAACTTTGAATCATCACTAAATAAATGGTTGCAAATTGAGGTCTACCTGTAATGGCCAGGGGGTTGACATGAAGGTGTCCTTCACATGTAAGGTATATTCTCAATGCCTATCCTGCCCCACCTCTTCTTCCCCTCCCCTTTCCTTACCACAGTCTGGATTCCCATGCATCCGAGTTCCGGTCAGCTCTGTGCCGAGATGATCAACGCACCAGCACTCCCCACTGCTGGAGTCACACTGCATCTTCCGATAGTATCCATCCTCATCACAGCTTGGAATGAAGACTCCTGGGTGTTAAAAAAAACTCAGGCACTGAGATCTTAGGGCACTTTCCCTTTCAGGATTCTTTAAATGCAGCTCCGGACCTCTGTGTTCTCATTCATAAATTATGCAGAAATATTTCCAGATTAACTTGAGGGGACAGGTCAGTGGTGCAATTCAACTGGTTCAATCTGCTTCGGGAGAACCAGTAGCGGAGGCTCCACCCACATGCCCGGATGTCATCACGTCCTGTTTTTACGCTCAGGTCCTGAGTATGCATGGAGGTGGCTCGTGTGCAGGGGTGGGTTTCAACCGGTTCGCGGCGGTCCCTGCGAACCGGTTGGTCGGCGAACCCGGAAGTAAGTAACTTCCGGGAACGGCGAAGGGCCCACCCACACGCCCGCGCTCCTTACCCGGTTTTGATGAGTTCTGCGCTTCCACACATGCACAGGACGCATACAGCACCTGCACGATCCTCCAGGAGCAGCTGGAGCATCGCACAGATGCTAGTACGCACGCGCGCGCCGCACATGTGCACGAGGACGCCGTCGCCCCCGTTCCAACTGAACCGGTTGGAACGGGGTGAGAAACCCACCCCTGCTCGTGTGCATGTGCTCACATTTGTGAACCAGTAGCAAAGGTAAGTTGATTACACATTCTGCTTACAATCAAGGCCAGGATTGACTGGAAGCGCTTATAAGGCTGGCGGATAACGGCAATTCTTTCCCATAGCAAAGGGTTGTTGTTGTCAAGACTTGTGTCCTTTCCTTTCCGCTTCAACAGGGTGAGGACATGAGAAGCTTGGCTTGCTTTGTTCTCCTCTGGGTTACTGCCTCATGGAGGAGAGTGGCTGCCTGCCATTCTTCCCCTTCTGTGTGCACTGGAGAGTGAAATGACTTTTGTTGCTTCTCTCCACAATTCATCCCTTCTCCTTCCCCACAGCCCCTCAACGCCCCATTCTGGTGCCCTGCTGTTCCTGCTTCTCTCTCCCTCACTTTCTCCACTCCAGTTCTGGTCGCCGCTGCCATTAGAGCTACCAGGAAAAGCCTCTGGCTGCCAAATTGCTGCCTGGCTCACTCTCCTTTTATCATCCCTGCCAGCCAGAAGCTTCTATTATTGCAATTATATCCTGCCTTTCATCTGGGAGTGCAAGGTAGCTTACGTGATGGTCTCTGCTCATTTTATTCCCCCAGCAACAGCTCTGTCAGGGAGATTGGGCTGAACTGCAATGCAGCACCGATGGCTTCGTGCCTCCGAAATTAGCTCCTTTGCTTGCATATCGACTCCCCTATGGAACAGGGCTCTGGGGACAGCCTTATTTTCTTATGAAGTTACCCCTGAACTATATTTTTAAAAATATTTATGCTCCATCTTGGCTTTTGTATACATCCAGGCACAGACATAACACTCCCTGCCTGTACGCCTCACAACTACAGCCCTGTGAGGTAGGTTGGGCAGAGAAGAAGCCACTCACCCATCCGGCATTCACACCTATCTTGTTTCCCTGAGAATAAGACCTCCCCGGATAATAAGCCCAATCGCTAAAATAAGCCCTCCCCTGAAAATAAGACCTTCACGAAAATATTGCAACACAGCAGCAACCCTGAACTGACCTGAAAATAAGGCCAAGTGCTTATTCCGGGGGTCAAAAGAAAATAAGACCCTGTCTTATTTTCGGGGAAACACGATAGAATGAACGAGCTGGAAGGGACCTTGGAGGTCTTCTAGTTCAGCCCCCTGCCCAAGCAGGAGAACCTGTAATATTTCACCAGGGTGTCAAACTGGATTTCTTCGAGGGACGGATCAGCATTGTAGTTCTCCTCTGCAGGCCGGTGGAGGGGGGGCGAGACTGGATGGATGCCTCCTGCAGCACTCTGCCCCACCAAAATGAAGCATGGGGGGGCGTGCACCACCACACACCCTATTTTCAGCCTGGACAGCCTCTTATAGCATCTGCTTGGCAAAATGGAGGTGCCTCGTTTTGGCTGCCAGAGGGACTGCGGGATAGTCCTTTGCTATTTCCAGGCCAGTCCCACACGCCATATTTTCCAAAATCTCAGCCTCCTTTCTGTAGTACAGTGACCAAAATTAGTTGCAGTATTCCAGGAGTGCTCTTACTAGGTCTTACTAAATATCGACGAACTTGAGTTTCAAATTCAGCTGCCCCATAACTACTACACCAAATGGATGACTTTGATCCAATCATGCTTTTTTATGATCCTGCCTTTTCTAACAGGCCCCCGGAATAGGGTGAATGTGATCTATTCTCCGTCAGAGGACTTCTGCCTTATCAGTATCACTGAATTTATCTCAACCTTCTCTGAGGCGTTCAGTTCTCTCCGTTGTCTATCTGCTTATTTTGCTGTTTTCCATCCTAACGTGTAAGCCACTTAGAATCATTTCTTATGATGGAGGTGGCATATGGCAGGATGCAATAGGGCTGTGATGGTGAACCTATGCCACACTTGCCACAGGTGGCACGCAGTGCCCACTCTGTGGACACGCACACTGTTGCCAGTGCTCTTATTTTTTTATTTTATTTATTATTATTAAATTATTATTATTATTAAAATTTCTTATGGTTTCCAATGCACCAGCCAGGTGGTCTTTGCGGTGCTGGAGTGCCGGAAAACAGCCCCCAAAATGACCAAAAACCTCTGGAAAATGGCTCGCAAAATGGCCTAAAAATGGCCGGAAAATGGCCAGAAAACAGCCTTTAAAATGGTCCCCCCCAAACAGCCTGAAAACGGCCCAAAAGCGGCCCAAAAACAGCCTGAAAATGGTCCAAAAACAGCTTGAAAAAGACCCCAAAAAAGGAAAATGGGAGTGGGGGATTGTAGGAGTGAGATGCGATGTAGCCATAACAAAATTCTTTCTAGAAAGCCAAGGTCATCCTTTGTCTTTGCACCTCTGCACCTGACCGGAACTGGATGGGTGGAACTGCCAGCATGGCAGTGGGAGATTGGACCATGTGATGGACTTGTGGGTGTGGGGGCAAGATCTTGAACTTTCAACTAGGTGGGGGAAACTGGGAAGCTTTCAGATTCGGGTTTTCCCAGAGGTGCCAACTGGCTCTCTTAATAATTTGGAGCTTTGAGCAATGCTTTGATTTGGATTCTGATTTAATTTTGGACCCTATTTGGAACCCTGACATTGAATTCATGTGGTGTCTGGTGAAGCCACATCCAGTCAGACACCATATATATATGTAAATACTACACAGAGTAGCCCAATAGAGAGACATTTCCTGAGGATGGGCTCTAGCACGAGTCTGAAAATTCAGAAGACTAAACCTCTGGACCCAGTGACTGACCCAGACTGGATCTAGCAATGTGATTTTTCTTACTCTTAGGCAGTGGTGGGGTTCAAGTAATTTAACAACCAGTTCAGCAGAACTGATATTTAATTTTTTTTTTTGGTTCGGTGAATCAGCTCCAAAATGGCTAGACTAGCATGCATTCACGTGCTTCCAACCCCCTTGCTTTTTGCAAAGCCATATTGCAGCAAGCAAGGGATTGGAAGCACATGGATGCATGGTAGTCTGCCCATTTTGGAGCCTGTTCACCAAACTCAACAAAAAATTAAGTATCGGTTCTGCCGAACCAGTGCGAATCGACTGAATCCCACCACTGCTCTTAGGACTTAAAATAGCTGGGTCTGGTCACCTATAGGAATGATTGTTTTGCACTCTCTGAGGGACATCTTATGTTGGATTATTGTATGCAGGGGTGGGTTGCTGTCGGTTCAGTGCACGCAAAAACTTTGCGATGAAAATTGTTCTGAGCATGTGCAGAATTGAAAAACAAGATGGCACTGCCATAGAAGAACCAGTTTTGGGGCATGACAGGCCTGGGTCCCTACCGGTTCCAGCGACCCAGGCTGCCAAGTTGCTACCTATTCAGCCGAACCGGTCCAAACTGGTAGGGACCCACCTCTGATGGTGTGGTATCCTCCACCTCATCTTTCTGTTTCCAGATAGACAAAAGTGCAAACCGTCCTTGGTCACTTTCAAAACTGAGAGAGTGGGGATGGAAACTCTGGAGTGTGCAAGTCACTTGAGCTACAGCAACAATTATATTTATTTTCAGGAAGGAGAACTACACTCTCCCTGGGGATCTAATGTTTCCACACTACCCCTGAACTAAATTCCACTTTTCTTCCCTCTCTGGAAATGTAAAGAAATACTTTCACAAGAAAAAAGAGCTCAGCCATCAGGGCTAAATTTGCCACGATTACATCTCTGTGGTTTTTCTTTTTTTAAAAAAAATTGACTATATTCAGCAAGGTCCTGTTTTTGAAAAGACGCACCGCTTCAATGCATAATTATGTGATTTAGGTTCTAATTGTCAACAAGCAAATGAGGCATTACATTAGCAGGAGTAAAGCCATTCCAAATTACTAAGTCTTTTTCCTCACTCCGATGGCTTATTATATGGAGTTCCTCCATCAGTCATACAACCACACAATGGATCAGGCCTGGGGGATCCATTACATCTGCCAGGTTCTTCTGATGAATGTGAGAGAGCTGGATGTTTCAGCACTGGGGCATTCTCTCGTCCCAGAAAATATGGGTCCATGTAGCTTTTCAACATCTTTAAAATTCCAGGAACTCCATGTTGTACTTCCATAATGGTTCTCAAACCATTAGGGAATATGGAGGGGTAACAATACAGTAAATAAAATAAGCACTGGTCATCCCTTCACAAGAAACGATGAGATTATGGGCAAGGGGTAAGATATATGTTTTACTTAGTAGGATGTAACAATCACAACTTCAATTGGCAGAGATTTTTTTACTGGTATAACTCTAAAATTTGCAAACATTAAAAGAAAACAGCAGCAGTGATCATTTTAGGTGAAGTACACACATTACAGGAAACAGATCTTTGTCAAAGTATTTTCTGTCCTCTTGAAATCAAGCACATGTAGGTACCATATTTATCAGAATATATATGCACCTCCCCCCCCCCCCCAAAAGAGGGTAAAATCTGGGTGCGTCTTATATGCTGAATATAGCATTTTTGGCTTCCTGAAACCCCGGCCCTTCACAAAAATGGACGTGCAGAGGGTTTCGGAGGCTTGCAAAGTACTCCTGGGGGCTGAGGAGGGCAAAAACGAGCAAAAAAATGGGCCGTTTTTTCCTTGTTTTTGTCCCCCCCAGCCCCCAAGAGCACTTCACAGGGTTCCACCACAAATGCGCGAACGACAAAAGCGTGCCTGACTAAACCGCGATGACAAAACCGCGCCGACAAAACTGCACCGACGAATGAGCGCTGAAGCGCACTGACAACAGCGCGCTGACAGAAGCGCGCTGTAACAACCCTAAACCTAACCCTAAACCTAACCCTAAACCTAACCCTAAACCTAACCCTAAACCTAACCCTAGACCTAACCCTAGACCTAACCCTAGACCTAACCCTAGACCTAACCCTAGACCTAACCCTAGACCTAACCCTAGACCTAACCCTAGACCTAACCCTAGACCTAACCCTAAACCTAACCCTAACCCTAACCCTAAACCTAACCCTAAACCTAACCCTAAACCTAACCCTAAACCTAACCCTAAACCTAACCCTAACCCTAAACCTAACCCTAACCCTAAACCTAACCCTAAACCTAACCCTAAACCTAACCCTAACCCTAACCCTAACCCTAAACCTAACCCTAAACCTAACCCTAAACCTAACCCTAAACCTAACCCTAAACCTAACCCTAAACCTAACTTTAACTTAAATTGCGCTTCTGTTGGCGCGCTGTTGTCGGCGCGCTTTTGACATCGCGGTTTTAGCGCCGCGGTTTTGTTGGCGCGCTTTTGACGTTCGTGCTTTTGTCGGGTCACGCTTCACAGGCCTCTCAAACTCTTTGCATGAGGTGCGTAGAGGGTTTGGGAGGCCTGCAGAATGCAAACCTTTTTAAAAAATTTACCTCTTCAAAATCTTGGTGTATCTGATACTCTGGTGTGTCTTATACTCCGAAAAATATGGTATGTTTGCCTCTGTCTAATGCCTGAATTCACATAGACTGGAGACAGACAAACACCGAAGGCAGTTTGAATTCATGAACTGTTACAGATGGATGCCCCCAGCTTATTTTTCTTTGCCTCTGATAAATGGCTTTGATAGGTTTGGCCCTTATTTCATAAGAGTTACCCAAACAGAATTGACAGGGACATACAGCTGGGTCTGTAAGCGCAAGAAACAAAGCCTTTCCCAAACCATTTCGAGCTCTCTTAAAACCAGCTTCTCCATTTCTGTGCATCCCTAGGCAAGTTTATTTAAAACTTGCACAATAGATGGTCGCAATGAGCTTTTTTGTGAAATGATGCAGGGAAGTGGGATATCTCTCAGCAGGAGAAGCGAGATCGTTTTCCCCTGTTCTTCTACCAGTCGCCCAAATGATTTTCTTGCTGCTTTCATCTTAGTGACTCACCAGGTTTCTTTTTGGAAGCTTCCTGGATTTGAATCCTCTCCAGCTCCGTCAGACATGGAGGCTCTGTAAGGGTCAAAGCGAAATTCATCAGTGCCAAATCAACTCAATGTGATCTCCTGGGCATATAAAGGAAGCAAGTTCTTTTCCTGCAATTCTTCCCCAATCTGGAGTAGAGGGACAAGAGCATTCACCTGCTCTACACGTTTGTTGGAAAACATGGCTGTAATAATATGTGCAACTAGATTTATGACTTGAAGAAATGCACTAAGTATATTTTACGCATTTTATTGCTTTGTTTGGAATGGAGCCCAAGCTGTAATACATGGCATGACAAAACCGCGAAGCCCTTATCCGCGGAGACATAAGCGTGTCGCTAAAGCCACGATGTCATCATCGCGCGTCATCACCGCCGCGACAACAGCGCGGCAACAGAAGGGCGCTTTAAAACGGCGCCGCGGCAGAAAGCCGATTTCCATTAAGGTAAGGGTTAGGATTAGGTTTAGGGGTTTGTTTTAGGGTTTGTTTTAGGGTTAGGTTTAGGGTTAGGTTTAGGGTTAGGCTTAGGTTTAGGGTTAGGTTTAGGGTACTGAGTGCTTGGGAATGCGCGGATTTGCCCTCCGTGATTATGTCATCGCGGTAGGGTCGCGTTTTTCCTTAGCGCTTTGAACGGCGCGAATTAGTCTTCGCGCTTATGTCTCCGCAGATAAGGGCTTCCCGGATTTGTGGTGGAACCGCTGTAATATACATCCCTGTAATATATACCTCAGTCCACCAGGCCTTTACTTTGATCTCTGAAATCCAGTAACTATGGTGGCGCCATCTATGTACACCTAGAGATATAAATGTCTATGGAAGTTCTCTGTCATCCAGGTCATGCTTGTCCAAAAGGTGCTTTTGTCCCACTTCAGAGCTGAAGAAGCTTCTTGGAATGAGAAGCGAAACATCTTCAAAGAACAACCAGAAAGTCTGGTTGCCTCTTGAAAAAAGCACCTTTGGGACCTAGATATATAGAACATAGGACATGGGACCTCAGAGGTCTTCTAGTCCAACCCCCTACTCAAGGCAGGAGACCTTATATTATCCCAGTCAAATGGCTGTCCAGTCTATTTTATGAAAACTCCTAGTGCTGGAGCATCCACAACTCCAGAAGGCAAGTTATTCCATCGATTAATTGTTCTCACTGTCAGAAAACTTCTCCTTATTTCTAGGATGGGCCTCTCTTTAACAAGCAATCTAGTACATCAAAACACATCTTTATTATGAGAGTATCTATGTTTGTCTAAGAGGCAGTTGTGGCTCGCCAGGGCCCAGCGGAGCTGGTGGCAGACTCAGACAGGGAGGAGGTTAGGGAGGAACATAGATTCTGGGGAAGACTCCAATGAGTGCTCTGAGGCAGAGAGGGGGCTAGGGCCATCTGACAGGTATCAGCTGCCTTTGGAGTCGGACATCAGTGGGGCAGAAGAACAGCTGGAGCCTGTTCCCACTGTGTCCATGTGCAGAGTTGCCAGATGAAGGGAACAACTAAGGATCAAGGGACGACTTGGGAGTAAGGCCACAGGAGGACAGTGAACGGCCCCTTCCATACGGAATAAAGAGGAGCGAAAGGGGAGTGGAGTTTTCAGGAGACAATTAGTTCAATTCATTAGGGTGAAGATCTGTTCCTGACTTCTTGCCAAGTATTGTCTGCCACAGAGTGGCGTTTGGAAGATATCGGCCTGGCAGCTCTCCAAGCCTGATAAAGGTCTGTAGTTGTGAAATCTCTTGAAAGACTGTTGGCCAGGACTTTGCTGGAGAGGAATTCACTTTAAATTAAATAAAAGAGATTATCGGGACGAGGAGTCGGCTCGGCTTGGGAAGCATGAAGCCGACAGCAGCTATTCTAATCTTTAGCCTTCCACCTGTAATAACGAAGACTTAAAGGTCATAGCAGGAAAACATAAATAAATCTTGTGACGCACTCTCTCTCCAGAAGCAGAAACACCACTCTGCAGTGGAGACACGGCCATCCTTGTAGGTGTCACAGGAATTGAAGAAAGGCCTGATGCAGATCTCATACTTGTCCAGGTTGATAGCTGCCAATTCTGCCTGGTCCAGGAAAAGATCGCTGTTGGTGTCCAACTTGGAAAACATCCAGCCAATCGAGTCTTTGCAACTGGCCACCAGGTTCTTGTCAAGGGCTGCAATAAATGACAATTCAAATAAGACAGAGAGGATAGGGAATGTGTTTGCTCTTCCGCAGTTCATAGAACTTGAAAGTCTGTATTCTGCAATCGTGGGGTTGCAGAAATGGGAGTGCAGATTTTCACAT